>NC_138168.1:79444408-80661908 GCF_964165515.1 Mesoplodon bidens | reverse complement strand
CTTGCAGTAACCAACCCACCTTTTGCCTCATATAACTTTCTTGTTCCTGCTCCCTTCTGCCTCTATGTCTTTCATTTTGTGCAGCTCCACAGAGGTCCTTTCTATTTGCTAGATTATGTGCCGCCTAATTTATAAATTGTTGAATAAAGCCAATAAGATCTTTACATTGTACATAGTTGAATTTTGTTTTTTGACAATAATATGATGAGTGCATAATGTTTAATGGCATGGGTGTAGCATAATTTATCCAGTCATTCCTTTACTGATGAGTTTTACCACAGTGAGCAGTGTTGTATACTGGTACTTTGATTTCTATGGGACAGATTTCTATGAGTGGATCAAATGATGTAGTATTCTTAATTTAATAGCTGACTGCATATTACTGTCCTAAAAGCCATTATATATCACATTCCAGCAGTATATTAGAATACCCTTTCCCTTATCCCTGTTAGCAATAGGCTTTTGAACAGTGTTTTTAAGTCTAACAGTGATTTAAGTAGAAAGTATATTTTGCTAATATAATTTGCATTTCTCTGGCTATTGGTTGAGCATTTTTTTCAAGTTTATTAGACATTTGAATATGTTCTTTGATGGACTGTTAATTTAAAGTCCTTCCCCTCTTTCTCTACTGAGTTTTTTATTTGTTATAACTTATTTTATACTATAGATATTAATCTTCTGTCTTCTGAATTACAAATTGTTTTTACCAATTTGTTGTTTATCTAGTGCTTTTTTATATGATGTCTTTTAAAATGGGCCTTAATCCTATCCCCAAATAATAGAATATTAGAGAATATCCTACAAAAAAAATATGTGAATGGTTGTTATCATTTGTAACTGTGGTTCATAGTTCAGCTACTTTCCATTCACATATTATCACCTGTATTCTTAGGATTTTATTAGCAAGATGATCCCAAAACATTTTATTCATTTTTTTCTCCTTCCAGAACACTGGTTTTTAATTCTCTTAATTCTTTCCAATAATATGCAGCCTTATTTAATTACTCAAATTGAGTGAGGAATAGATTAAAAAAACAACTTTGTGTTATTGAAAGAAATAGTCCTTCCTGGAATCTGGATTGCATTTTCCAGAGTTCTTTTTTTTAAAAATTGGAGTATAGTTGCTTTACAGTGTTGTGTTAATTTCTGTTGTACAGCAAAGTGAATCAGCCATACGTATAAATATATCCCCTGCTTCCCAGATTTCCTTCCCATCTAGGTCACCACCGAACACCGAATAGATTTCCCTGTGCTATACAGTAGTTTCTTACTAGTTATCTGTTTTATATGTAAAAATGTATATATGTCAGTCCCAATCTCCCAATTCATCCCACCTTCCCTTTCCCCTCTTGGTGTCCATACGTTTGTTCTCTATGTCTGTATCTCTATTTCTGCTTTAATGCAATATATTTTAATGTTGTTTTTCAACAAACATAAAATAGTTTTGTTTTCTGTAAATGAAAATCTGAATTTAGAGCTTAAATTATTAAGCTCTATCTTAAAAACCCTCTTAGGTTCCTCATGATGATGGTCAAATTAACATCTAAGTATGCTGTTAAGTGCTTTCCATGTTATATATCATTTGATTTTTACACCACCACCAGGAAGAAGGTGTTATTATCACAATTTTATAGTAGAGAAAACAGAGGGCATTTCTGTCCTTACTCCTGTAGCCTGCCCTGTATAAGTTTAACAAAACAAGCAGTTGAATCTCAAAATCGAGGGGCAAAACCAAAAGAACTGCCTTGCCCCAAAGGTTTAAAACATATAAAAGAAAACTGATGTGCATGGCCCCCTTTTTGCTTTGTTGAAATCCATCAAAGAAGTAACTGAAAAAATTTGTGATGACAGAAAGTGAGTCCCATTTTTTATCTATTCGTGAGAAAAGGGGAAGCTAACAGTTCAGTGGTCTGGATTTTCATGAATTTACCAATGCTTTCCACTGAACATAATCAAGTCACCTTCTCTAATGACTCCACATCACTGTCCCAGAAAAGTCCTTGACAAAGGAACTCAGCCCCTGCCGCTTCCCCTACACTTCCCAGGGTGTTGAAGGGCAGGGCTGATGAATCATGTGCTATGGACACGGGCTAGTCTGTGAACTATTTGCTACCTGGCACCTATAAGATAATTACATGATATAAAAGTCCACTTTCAGAAACTTTACAGAAATTTGAGAAGATAATTTTATATTTGCTGAGTCTAATCACAAAAAAGGTCTATATTTTGTATGTTTACTTTTTAAATTTCATCTTTAGAAAAGCACTTAGCCCATATCTACTAATGGTAAATTAAATAATAATCAAATTTTAATTATAAATTTATTGTAATAAACAATATAATAAAATGTTATAATAAATATTATTAACAAATTTTTTTAACAAAAGTATGGTCTGTGATGGATTGGGGGAAAGAAAATCTGGTCTTTTACTACAAATTGCTGGAGAAGTAGTAGTGTAGAGTTTTGCTTACTGGTAAACTTCACTCCTGACAGAGATCTGGGCTCTACCCATCTTTTGGCTCTTTCAACACAATACCTCCTCCCCAGCTGCTAAGGCAGGAGAAAGGAAAACATCTCCGTGTGTTTTTATTTTATTAGATATGTGTGTATCCCTGAAATGTATATGTGTATCCCTGAAATTTTGTATCATGTGAGTCTGAAGGATAAATAGGTATATTTGTTATAAATCTCATTTCTAGAATGTCATCTCCATGAGAAATTTGATTCTTTTGTTTACTGATTTGTGCCCAGTATCTAAAACAGTGTCTCACACATAGAAGAAATTCAAAAATTATAAATGAATTATCTTACTATTTTTATTTTTTACTGAACATTGTGCATCTGAGACCTATCCATGCTGTTGTTTTTGGACTAGCTTATACTTCAGACTGCATCATTTTCATTGTATTTACATGTCATACTTACTTATCCATTCCCCTGTACACGCTGGTTACCTCTAACCCTGTTCTGAACCATTCCTTCTGTGAACATTCCCCTGCCTGTTACATCTCCTCCTGAACCTCGCATAGAACATATCCAAATACCTAATTTTACTAAGGCTTTCAGATTGTTACCCAGAGTGGCCGTATCCGCTCACTCCTCATAAAGTGAATGGTGTCAATTCCCAATGTCCTTGTTAACATTTGACAGGAGTAAAATGGTAAGTCATTGCTGTTTAAATTTTTCTTTAGTCATGTGATTTTCTGAGATACTCTTGTTGACTCTTAGAGCAGCTTTTCATTCCTAATATTATTTTCTCTTGATTTTACACATTGCAAAGGTCTTCTCTTTCTTTATCTTTCTCTTCTTGGCTTCTATGTGCTTTAAACTCTGCTTACCAATACCTTCTACTCACACATGGCTTTTTTCTTAATCATAATTTCTACTGCCACGGTATCTGGGTTTGTCTATTTCTCTGAGTCTTGAACTAAATGCTCCCAGTATCTGATTGGATTAATGAATCATTGTTATTCCTCTTGAGCAAAGTTCTCATGTTACTTTACCTCAAAGACCATGGGCTTAGCTTCTAATTGTAACTTGGACTATATAATCTTTCATGGAAAATCAGCTGTGGGGTTTAAGTGGCAGAATTAGGTTGTTCCAACATATCATTTTATGTAGAAGCAAAATGGAGGTGCACATCCTTTAGAAGGGGATGGTGAACATGACAGACATTCTGAAACTTGGGCTTTTCAGTACTAAGCCCCATGCAGTTAATAAAAACTCTTAGTAAAATAAATAATCATATCTGGTTTGTGTTTTCTTATAGTTGTTATTTAAAATTTGTGTAAATTGATTACCTACTTATTTTTTAATTGTACATGAATGCTTTAATCCTTCTGGCAATTATTTTCCTCTGTGGTATGAGGTAGGGGTAGAAAAGTAATTGGTCTCACACATCTATTAAATACTCCACCTACTGATTTGAAATACCACCTTCATTATGTATTTAATTTGTATATATTTGGCCTACTTTCTGAACTTTATTCTATCAATCTTTCTATTCTATTATCAGTATTTTACCATTTTAAGTACTGCTGCTCTGTGATAAGTTTCCATAAATCTCTTGAAAATTCTTGGCTATATAAGAATTTTAACAAAAATATTAGCATTTAAAAATATCAGTTTTGGGCTTCCCTGGTGGCGCAGTGGTTGAGAGTCCGCCTGCCGATGCAGGGGACACGGGTTCGTGCCCCGGTCTGGGAAGATCCCACATGCCGTGGAGCGGCTAGGCCCATGAGCCATGGCTGCTGAGCCTGCGTGTCCGGAGCCTGTGCTCCGCAACGGGAGAAGCCACAACAGTGAGAGGCCCGCGTACAGCAAAAAAAAAAAAAAAAAAAAAAAAAAATATCAGTTTTGTTCGGTGTTGGGGAGCACATCTATTTTATTTGGGAATCCATTTGTAAAATCATTATACAATTTACCTTGAAAACAAGAATCAAATATAAATATTTGTTTTTAAAGTGAATCCCATATAAAAGTCGAATTTCAATTTAAAAGACTTTTATGGGGTTCTGTGGAATTTGTTTTTATGAAATGTCACTCAACAAGTAATGTACCCTTGCAATTAAATGGTAACAAGGAGAGATAATGAACCTAGACATGATTTGAGGGAGCTATAATAATGTCATGAAAAGGCTAATCATGATCCATCTCTTTGCTGAGTGGTCTGCTTAGTATCTATGCCTGGCTAGTGTCCAGCTCTTGCCAATTAATGGCAATGTTTCTTATCTGAGCTCATTTAAAGGCGCTTCTAAGAGTCCAGACAATGAGGACTAGATTGCTTTAGATGCTATCTCTGTGGTACATACGCATGAGTCACATTGAATGATTTCACCTTAAAAAGGCAAGGACATCAGAGTTTAACTCAGCTTACAACCCCAAATATTCAACATTTTGATTCATTTTTAATAATCCATCTACTCTTCATCTTTTTTCTGGGTACTTCGGTTATGCCGTTGGGTTTGAAGTGAATACAGGATATACAGGTGGAAATGCTCAGTAAGACATTAAATATATGGGTCAGAAGCTCTACAGAAATGTGTTAACCAAAGAATTAAATTCGGGAGTCACAGATTTCGTAAATGCTAGTTTAAAATTTGGAAGTTGATGACATAAACTGGAGAGAAGACATACAATTAAAATAGATGTACAGGATGAAACTCTTCAAGAATATCAAAATTTAAAGTGTGGGTAGTAAAATAGAAGCCAATAAAGGAAACTAAGGAAAAGTTTTCAGAGAGAGAAAGATCTGATGAAACCAAGAGAGAAGAATGCCAATCTTCAAAGTACTAAGAGGATTGACTGAAAAGCACCCATTGGTTTTGAAAATTAGTTGGTCATCTGTGAACTTACCACAAGACATAGCAGTGTGGGGTTGTGAGGAAAGCCAGCTTGAACAGAGTAGAAGAGTGAGTGGAAAAGTGAAGACATGAGGATATTGCTTTGCTTTAGCAGAGGGAGCAGGGAGGAGGAGAGGAAGACGACATATAGTTATGTATGAGAAGGATGCAGAAGCAAGAAGCATACTTTAAGGGAGCAGAGTCTTGAAGAAACAGGTAAATAGAGTCAGATCGAGTAGAAAGAGTGTGTTAATGACTAATGGAATGACACAGGAACACTTCTGAGGAAATGGAAGTCAAAGCAATCAATAGCACAGATAGGGAGATTTAATCATGAACAGGAAGAAGAGCATCCTTCCTGTTGAGAATGATTATTGTGGCTTTAAAATATGTTCAATGGGAAGAGCTGGAAGTTGACGTTTCCCTGTAAAATAGAAGATAAAGTTGTCTGCTGGGAAAAACAAGGGCAGAGGTGAAATTGATGGCTTTATAATGGGTGGGTAAGTTTATAAGAAACTGAGGGCTCTGTGAGAGGAGTTGGGAAGTAACTCAATTTGAGCCAATGATTGGAAACCACAATACTCCATTTGCACAATCTAAGTGTGTTCTCCAATCATCTTCATCAGTCTGAGTGTGGGAGCAGAACTGATGGAGAGCAAGACTGGTCCAGAGACTGAGGTCTGTTGAGTAGGCAAACTAAGGAATTCAGGGGGATGAACATATTGCTCAGAGAGTGTCCAACTGACTCGATATAGGTTAATGTTGGGGAGGCAAGGTATGAAATGGGAAAGATAAACTGCAGGGAAAGAGGGAAGCATCTATGCAGTTAAAAAAAGAGGAGAAATAAAAGGATAGGAAGTTTTCAATAAAAGAATGGAATATTGGAGTTTAAATTTTTGGAAGGTGATAATATGGTGTAGTCATATAAGATATTGTCTGAATTTACTAAACATAAAGATGTTTATAGTTAAAGAGATCAAGAATCTTAAATCATGCTTCTATTTCTAACAGATTACTGTACTACATATTTCACTAAATCTCCTGCTGAAATAAATAAAGAAGAAAATTAAATTACCGGATAAAATATATTTTAAAAAGCTTTTGAATACATAAATGAGCTGAAAAAGAGTGATAACTCTCCAAAGGTCAAAAACTGAGTGAAAAGGAAAAGTCTGAGAGATAAATGGAGCTGTGAAGTCAGCTTTGCCTTGAGAACATTTGCTAACCCAGGTAACATGTACTTTGGATTCCAGGGGTTATGGGACACAGAGGTTAGGAGATAAAGCCCAAGAACAGCTAAAATTTGTGAAACTCTAAGGAGAATCAGCAAAAAATATATATAAATAAATAAGCTCCAAGGACTGCATAGAAAGATTTCATATATTTTTTAAAAATAAAAGAAGAAATCAGGAGCAAGAGAAGAGCAAAAATGTTATACAAAGGGAAAGAATAGATTATCTTGAAAGGAATAATCACAAATCAACAGATGATTTCTTATCAGAATAGTGGAAGCTAGTTGGCAGTGAAAGAAATGCCAAACTCAAAAAAGTTAATTTTCAGTAGGTACTTCCAGATTTTACATGAGACAATCTTTTAAGCTTCTTAATGTTTTTTAAAACTCTAGTAAAATGTATATGTTGGTTCAGTATTCATGGTTGTGCTTTAAGCTTTATCAATAAAAAAGTTAAAAACTAAAGAAAAGATTTTTATCATCAATTTCATAGATCTAATTCACTGGCAGCAGCTCTAAGAACAATCAGAAACTCAGTTTTCTCTTGGCTGTAATGAAATTTTGAATCCACATGACAAATCAATGTATAATGTTTTCCTCTAATGAATTAAAATTTTGTTTTTTTCAGTTGTGCTCTGTGCAAGGGTCAAGTTGGCCTCTAATTAAGACTGTTCTCTTTAGTGTTTTCTTATATTCACAACTGATGAACTAATTTAGGGATGATATCAATTCTTTATTTTTTTATTAAAGAAACATACAAAGTGGTGGCCTCCTCCTTTAATATGGTTTTACTAAGTATTGTTTTGTTCTTGGGCATAAAAACAGCTTACTTACTCAAAGAAACAAACATTAAAGTATTTAGCACTCCTATCATTTAGAACTTTTTAGCTTTACATCCTGACTGTTCAGACTCATAGCAAGCATTTCTGCTACAGTAATGTGCCTGAGATTTCAAGTTCTTAGTGTGAACCTATAATCTTTTATAGAATTCCCACACCTATCAAATAGGTATCAGAAGCTCAACAGGTAGGAAGAATCAAGTTATTTTTGCTCCTTGTGATCCAGGTAGAAAGTACAGAGGCAAAAGAAACTACTCCCTAGAAGGATAGGTTCATTTGTATTAAACAACTTGTGTAATTTTCATGCGGGAAATTATGCAATATAAGCATTAAAAAGTGTTCAGACATGGTGAATACACTTATTTAGAAAATAATCTTAAGATTCTGCTAGCAACCTACTAGAGAATGGACTTGAGGACATGGGGAGGGGGAAGGGTAAGCTGGGACAAATTGAGAGAGTGGCATGGACATATATACACTACCAAATGTAAAATAGATAGCTAGTGGGAAGCAGCTGCATAGCACAGGGAGATCAGCTTGGTGCTTTGTGACCACCTAGAGGGGTGGGATAGGGAGGGTGGGAGGGAAGTGCAAGAGGGAGGGGATATGAGGATATATGTATACATATAGCTGATTCACTTTGTTATACAGCAGAAACTAACACAACATTGTAAAGCAATTATACTCCAATAAAGATGTTAAAGAAAAAAAAGTTTTTTTCTTTCTGTGTCTGGCTTATTTCACTTAGAACAATGGGCTCCAGTTTCATTCATATTGTTGCTAATGGCAGAATCTTTGTCTTTGTTAAGGTTGATTAATATTTCACTGTATATAAACATATACACCTCAATTTCTTTATCCATGTATCCATCGACAGTCACTTAGGTTGAATGTTTCTCTTTAAGAAGTCAGGATAATTGGAGAAAAAATGTTCTTCATTTTACAGCATGAGAATATTTATGTTGAGAGCCGTGAGGGAGATATAAGGGGTGTGGAATCTATTAAAAAGGATTCACTAGTAGAATAATAATATCAACTTTATTATATGTTATTTTAGTCATTAGTTAAGTGACTGAAAATGGGGTAGCCACATGCAGCACATTGGTTTAATATTTGGATTTATTATTCTTTTCCAATGGTTGCCTTGGCTTCTCTTCCAACTGCAATGTATGCCATTTAAAAGTCCAAATTTCCCCTAAAATTTCTGTGAGTTCTACTGGAGCATGAGTAGGTAACAGGTAAAATGTTTGTGCACCGGGGCTTCAAACTCCCACACTGGTCAAATTAAGTTATGAGTCATCTCATCATCTCAAAAACTCTGTCCCTGTTTGGGCAACACATTGAATCAATTATGAAATTTATCTTAATATTACTACCTATGACCCCTCCCTCCAAACTGTTCCCTGTACCATTATAGAAATGGAATAGGCATTGTAATAATCTGGTAGAGGAGGACGGGGGAATGATCAACATTACAATACAACTTCAACTTCAACTTAGTCATGCCAGTTCCTAAAAGTCCTTTATTTGACCCAGCTCAGATTTGTGCTCTGCCTGTTGCTCTCCAACTACTGCCCGGACTCATGAATTCTTTCTCTCCCTTACGTTGCTTTCCTCTCTCTCTGTGTCTCACTTTCTCCCTCTCTCAAACTATCAAGAAAAAAATATCACTCTGTTACAAAACAGTTCGGCCATTTCTTATGTTGCCTTGACTCCTGATAATACCTGTGCCCTGGAGATCTCATCTTTTACCAAAGCTGTTTAAAGCATTCCTCTCTACAGAAAAGAATTCTTAGGCTAAACATCCTAATGTAAAATTTTCAACAGCAAATCATCTTTTCTCCTCCCTCTTCTTATATATAGATCAACTCTTTGGATAACATTAGAATTTTCCAAAATAAGATGATGAACATACAATTTCCCATATCTTTGAGTTTGTGAGCTAATGGATTATTAGAAAGAGCCAGTTCTAAACATTACCTTATGAGATGCATGGCTGTCCTTTTCATTTGGATTTAGCAATATATAGGGAATGGTAATTAAATGTGAAGACTTGGCTAAAACATCTCACTACACATTCCTCACAAATTGCATATATACAGAATTTATTCTTTATTCAATATAGATGGACGATATTTACCAAGCCTATTTTCAATTATGACTCTGCCTCATGGATAGAAGCAATTCTTCATACTCATATTATTTCTCCCCAGTCCATGAGTATTTTTAAGCTGGACTTCAGCACATTGCCACATCACTGTTCAGACTAGAACATTCATACAGATAAACCTATAAGAAAGCTTCTTATCTACATACACAAGAAATGGCACTTTAATGTAGCTGTTTTATCATCATTGATAAGCATTCAAGAAGGGCCTGCTTGGGCTTCCCTGTTGGCGCAGTGGTTGAGAGTCCGCCTGCCGAGGCAGGGGACACAGGTTCGTGCCCCGGTCCAGGAAGATCCCACATGCTGCAGAGCGGCTGGGCCCGTGAGCCATGGCCGCTGAGCCTGGGCATCCACAGGCTCCGCAATGGGAGAGGCCACAACAGTGAGAGGCCCGCGTACCGCAAAAAAAAAAAAAAAAAAGTGCCTGCTTGTGTTTTTCTGGTTAGATATAATAGAGAAACTTTACTGATGATTAAAGAACTATGAAAGAGAAACCAAAGACAATGAGAGCAAAACAATTATAATGGCTCCAGGCTATCAAGAGCACCAATAAAAAGAGGGTGTGGCTATAAAAGATAAGATACAAAAGAAATGACTGAAATTATAAGCACAATAAAATAATGTATAAAGTTAAGAATATAAAAACCTATGGTTTCTGTATGAGTAATATTTAAAAGCACAATTTGGGAGAAGGCTGCTTGGTTTGCCTTCCGACCCCAGCAGTTATAAGCAGGGTAATTTGGGGCAGCTTAACTTACATCTCACTGGCTCAGTTTCTTTATCTGTAAAATAGGCACAATAATAAGACCTTCCTTATAGATGAGGTAAGCAACACATAGTGTTTAGCAAGAATTTGGAACAAAAAAGAGCTCAAAAAATATTATTATTCTTCTGGTACCAATAATAAAAACATAGCTAGATTATACAATTATTCAAGTTATGAAGTATAGTTTTATTTATTTATTTATTTATTTATTAAGAAGAATGTAGTTAGCCACAAAATAACCAGTGGTTTCACATAGCTGTCTCAGAGACCATAAAGTAAGCAGTATTATTGGTCAAATGAAGTAGCTCCTAATGGGGCATTTTTTTAAGTGCAAAAAAACACTAGAATCCAGAGAACATTATCCCAGAATGGAATTTGTATACAATCCATAGCAGAGACATTAATTTCCCTGCTAAATTTAGCTTTTCTTGTCGGTTAACTTGCTTCCTTCAGAGCCCTAGACGAGAATTTCTCTCTGAAAAGACTGCTTTTCTGGTTCCTGCCAACACGTGCAGGTGAGGCCCTGTGACTCCTTTAGTGGATGAGCTCTTTCCTTCCTTTTGCAGGCCCAGCACTGCCCAGTAGGGTCATGTGGATACTTAACCCTGGTTTCCTATCTGATGGTCATGGAGAGAGAGAAGGGCAGATCCACAGTAGAGCAACCATTGATTGTTTTGTGAAATGTCTCCTTTGATATCTCTGCATGGCTCTCAATAAAAGGTTCAGGGGGAATTAGGGAGGTCAAGAACCTCAAGAATAACCTCATCATAAGCCTCAGATCCCATCTCCTCTCTGTTAGGACAGGGCTTTGGCTTGGGAGAAACTGTCTAGGTTCAGAATTAAGTGTTTGAAAATTTGTCGTTCTCCCAATTAGATCAAGTGCTTGGTCTCCAGCTCTGTGTGCCTCCTGTCTGCAGGAGGTGAGTGTTTCTGTCTTTGCAGCTCAGGATGCCCCTGACACTCACACTTTGTTCTAAATTGACATCTTTTTCAACGCATCAGTGGCACATATCAAGAGCCATCCAACTCTACAGTCTTTGGTTACTACTCTCTTGAAGTTCTCAAACGCTAGAGACATTTTACCAGCTAGTACACCTGCTTCCATTTACTTTCTACCACAGTTCATCACAGCTGAAGTATTAGCCATCCCTCTGCTATAGCATGCTGGACTCCCAAAGTCTACCTTCCACCAGCGACGATGTCCTGACTACCATCTGGCCAGTGATTAGTTCACTTCCAGAATTTCATGCTCAGAACCTGCTTCCCAGGTTCACTTCTGATAACAATTGTCTTAGGTAGAGTTTCTTCAAATCAAACCCTGAGAGAGGGATTCTTGCAAGAATGATGTGCTGAGGAGTGGAGAAGGGGGTGAGGGAAGCAGGATAGGAAGAAAGCTAAGCAAGGTGGTCATCTTGGCTGGAAATGGGCCTCAGTCTATCTGTTTTCATGAGGGCTCTAAAGCAGGAATGATACCCCAGAGTGTGCTCCTTCTTAATACAAAGAAGCTGGCTTTTTTCTTCTTGGATCAATCGGTCATTAACCTCTGACTGTCCTCTGAGAATATGACCTCTTAGAAGAGGCAGCACGCATTCAGCCAAGGGCAATTCTCAGACTTAGGGTACAACCTTGAGGTGATCAGCCAACCCTCACAGTGACTGGGGGTTGGCTGAACTGGTAACTGGTAATTGAACTGGTGAAGGTGATCTGGGTGGGTCCCCATAACATTGGTACTGATTTCACAATGCCAACCCCAAGGTACTCCAATCTTCATTGATTTCCCCCAGCTCATAACTCCTTTGCACTTATAGTCCATTCCTCACAGGGAGATTAAATTGGGGCATTTCGCTGTGCATATCAATAATTTTATATATGATAATTTGTCCATCCAACTCTATGTCTTGGCATTTGAAGGATAAGATTTGGGTATCACATTTGATTTTTCTCACAGTTTAAGTCACAGTGTTGAACGCTTGCTTGAAGCATAATAAACACAGGGTGATTAGTAGAGCTGACAATCTATGCCATATTACTTACTATTAATACTATATTTCTTCTAAGCTTATAATAAGTACTTTACTGATTAGAGACCAACAGAAACTGGATAAAATAGAAAAAATCAAAAATTAAACATCAATAGGAAAATATGAGTGAATAATGGAAATTCTGTATGGATAAGGACCAATTATTTTATGCAGAAATCAAAACATTTGAACAAATAACACAGAAAACCATCTAATATTCTCTACCATGAGAGATAAAGAATAAGAGATATTATGTTTAAAAAAACTAAAAACATTGTATGTTTTATAATTGCTTAAATTTGCTTAACACAAAAGCCATAAAATGGATATTTTCTCTTGTGGTGAACAAAAGATAGGAAAGTAATCAGAAGTGATAACTATAGTATTAAAGAAAGCAAATAGAAATGGATGATGATCCAGAATACAGGAGGCAATTTAGATGGAGAACGGTAATATTCCAGAAGACTCAGACTGACACACCTGTAAACTCAAAGGAACGGCTATTATTCAGATCATAGAAGGGGAAAATTCCAAACACAATCATGTAATTCATAAGTGCTTCTAACCTGACCTTTTAAACAGCTATTTCAGGCTGTGCGGCGTATCTTCAGTGAGACTCAGATGTATTCTTTAGGTGAGCAGCTGTTTGTTTCTGCAGTCATTTCAAAACCCTTCAGTGTAGAATCAAAGGAAACATGTTTCGGTCGCAAAGAAGAGTTTTAATCACCATGACCACAGTGTAATGACACAATTAAAGTTCTGTTAAATTATTGTTTTTCCAAGGCCCAGCTCTCATGGATTCCTGTCTCAGTCCTCTAGACAAGAAATTTAAGTGACAATAAGAAGTGCTATTTTATTTAGGTATCTCTAAGACACTGGGCAAACAGACAGCACCACTCTTAAACCCACATAGAAAAACAGCAATATCAGTAAAGTTTCATGCCATGTTGGCAAAGAACACAGCATAGCTTCAGTATACGAAGGTCCCAAGAGGTCAGAGTCAGCTTTGACACATGAAGAGTTTAGCTGAGCAGTGGAGGTCAGCTTCAAGAAGCAGTGGGACCCATCATGCCCTGAGGCACCCGCATAGTTTGAAGGGGCTGAATGGTGAGCATGTATGAGGGGTTTCCCAGGGTTTCCATGAAAACGTTGGCGGCAAGCCTCTCACACAATCCTTAGAAATCCAGAGATTTCACAAGTAGAGAACATATTAATGAGGGTTTTCTCTTTGGAAACTACAGAAAGCAACTCAGGTGATCCAACAGAAAAGAAACTCATTGGAACAATTAGAGTGAGGGGGTAGGGTTAGGGGGCTCCCGGATTCAAGGGGAAGGCAGGAGAACTGGGCAAGAATGAGTGTAGCTGTGGGCACCTGCAGACATTCCCGTCTCAGACCTGCTGTCTGCAAATGTTTCAGCTCTACCTTCAGTACTCTTTTTATTCTGTTAGTGACATACATTCTGGGAAGAACAACAAATTAGTCTAGCTTCAGTCACTTGCTCACTTTTTGGCTAGGGAACAGCCAAGGACCTTGATTGGCAGACTGTATTGAATAAGACATTAAATAGACTGTATTCAGTGGGGTAAAGATATTTCTCCCAAAGGGAAGCCAGAGGGTTGTTCAATATTAGGTATATTGTGGTGTGTGTGAGGGGAGAGGTGTTAGAACCAATGAAGTTTAGTTGATTCTTAGTACATGTAAATGGTCATGGGACAGCAAAGGAAAAAAGTTACAGGAGATTAGAGTTCACAGTGACCAAAGTGTGTGAAATGAGGTCGATGTCAGGGGAAGATGGCAGAGGGAGGGCAAAACAAATTGTAAGTGGAAGAAAAAGAACAGAACTAGAAACCAGTTTTTACAAGCTCCTGAATATAAATGTGAGATCTTTGAGGACAGGGACCATGTTTTATTCATATTTATTTTCACAGCTTACCCCCCGCAATTATATAGAAGATAGATGTTCTACGAAGGTTTCCTGAATTAATGATGAATAAAGGAATAAGTAATAAAATATATGAGCAAATGGATGGATGGACAAGTTGAAGATAGATAGATAAACAATCCTAATTTGATGAAATCCAACAATCTGCTAATAGAAACAGATGGGTATGAGGCTAGGTTGCCCCTGTTAGAACGGATATTCAATAACTAAGGTGGGGTCATTAGGTGAGCTGCAAGGCTTCTTATGACCCACATCTAAATTCCTAGAAATTATAGTTTCAATTTTCTTCGATTCTGCACATTCAGAGAGCATTTGGTCAGCCTCAAACAACTGGTAATACTGAAGGTTCATGATTGCAATGCCATGGCTTTGGAAAATGACCCAAATCATGTCTGAATCCTTTCATTTTCTAAGGTCATCAACACTTGGTGTCTATCCATTCTGTTTGCTATTTTCCCTGGAAGGTTTTCTAGAATGGTAGCTAGAATAACCACATAAACATGTTCAAAGTCTACCTGAACCTTGATAGAAAATGGGGATTGATAAATTGATCCAACACCACAGAAATCTCTGTGAAACTGCCACAACTCAGCAAGGATCATTATTGTATGTTAAATGTTCTACTTCTTAGAAGACTTCTTATTTCAGGAAAGGAAAACAGAAAGACAGCAATAATCTCTTCCCATGTAATCAAAATGTAGGGGGTGAGATTACATGAGTTTGAGCCTTGGAGCAAAGTTTTGCTTGTTAAAACAGTTTAAAAACCTGTGGGCATTTGTACCTCTCCCTCAGCTTGTGATGCTAATGTGACAGTTTCAGACGGACCAACTAGAAGTTTGGTATGTTTTTCAGTATAATGTACATAATCGTTCTTAGGATCCAGTTGTACATATGTCTTTCACTGCTCTTCTGGAAGTTTTTACATCAGCCTCAGGTAAGGCTAAGGGCAATATTGTGAACATTAATTAAGACCATAGTTAATACTAAAGATAATTATTAAAAAATCTAACATTATTGCATGCCCATTGTATGTCAGGAGCTGTGGTGCTAAGTGCTCTACATAAGTCCTGAGACTCAACAAAACTCTTTCCATTTCTTGAGGCTCCTATGTGTTCCAAGCAACAGCCTTCAATCTAGGAAAGGTGACATTAAATAATTCCTTGAACTATTTTTATTTCTTTGAACTATTGCATCCTTTAGTTCAGCACATGCTGTGGGTCACATGTATACCATTACAAGAACCTCATAATGCTTTTGAAGAATGTAGCTTGAAATCATCTTCTTGACATGAAATAATGCACAAGGCTTAACATTTTAGTGAGTATTGGTAATCTGCCTTCTAGGAGTGTCAGAAAGCCAAGATTATGTAGATGCAACAGGATGGAGGAGGTGCCTCAGAGCCAAAGCAGAGAATGGAAACTAGAGAATGTTTGACTGTGGCTTTTATGCAAAAGTGCACATCCCTGGTTAGGAATTTAACTTTGCCGTGTGTGTGATAATAGTTCAGCCCTTTAAGGCTGACGTTACTCTCTATCTGATTTTGTGATGCACGAGTCCAGGATCCGAAACATCAGTGAGTCATCTTGGAGAGGTGTTATAAGAGAGGAAAGTAAGTTGCATGACATCCTACTGCTTGAAAGACAGAGAAGTTGGTTCTAGGCATGGATGCTCCAAACTGCACCTATGGATAACAGATGAAACCACAGGACATGGGAGACTCTTCCTCACTGGGTCTTGGCACTCTTTAACCACCTTAAATCCTTACCGAATTGAGTGACAGCTCTTAACGCTGCTCACAGGCCTCTAGCTCATCACCTCTCGTGCTATGTTTACTCTGACAATGTCTTCTGCAGCCACCTTGGCCTTTTTCCTTCTGCTTTTACTTCCTCTTTTCCATCCCTCTTCCATCTCCATTCTCAGAGCCTTTCCAGTGGTTCATGACTCATCCTAGAAGTTTTCTTCCCTTCCTCACTTACTCTTACTTGCCCTTTTAATCTCAGCTCAAATATAACTTCCTGAGGGAATTCTCTGCCACTCAGACTATGTCAAATACCCCTGTTACAGACTCTCAGGACACAATATATCTTTACTTATGGAACTTGCCTTACTTGTAACTTACATTTATGTGAGTGATTATCTTCTGTCTGTTTGCTCGCTGTACCACAAACCCACGATCCCCATTCTATACACAGGCCCAATGCCTGGCATGGGGTAGATATCTAAGGAAAAATCGTTGGGACTTCCCTGCTGGCACAGTGGTTAAGAATCCACCTGCCAATGCAGGGGACATGGGTTTGAGCCCTGGTCTGGGAAGATCCCACATGCCGCAGAGTAACTAAGCCCGTGCACCACAACTACTGAGCCCGGTGCCACAACTACTGAAGGCCATGCACCTAGAGCTCATGCTCTGCAACAAGAGAAGTCACCACAATTAGAAGCTCGTGCACCACAAGAAAGAGTAGCCCCTCCTTGCCACAACTAGAGAAAGCCCATGAGCAGCAACAAAGACCCAAAGCAGCCAAAAATAAAATAAAATAAAATAAAATAAAATAAATAAATTTAAAAACATTGTTGAGTAAATGAATGATTAATTACACATCTCTCAGAGGAGTGAAGAGAAATTAAGAGCCATGAGGGCTTTATATAAATTGTTTGTGATGACTAATTGACCACGGCAGCCTTAATGTTCCCTCCGTATGACTAAATTTTATAGACAGGTTTCTTCCTGACTATATGCTCTAAAACTCCCTTTTCTCAGTTTTTACTTCAGATAGTTTGTATTGCATTCTGTCTCCACCCCCTTGAAATGTAGACACATCTTTTGTCAGTGTCTGACCAGTTTTATAACCCAGAAATGTCTTTAACAAGGACCTGGGAGCCATTCCTTGGAAATGTAACCATGCAAGGAGACAGTGCCTCTATTTCCCATTCTCAGTGGAAAGGTAGGGGCCTAACTTTGATGAGCATCAGTGAGCAAACATAGATGGCCTACTCACATTAATCAATCTCCTTCTTAATATCCTGCGGTCTTTCTTCCACGAGCTCACCTCAGTGCTTAAGAACCCTCCTGCCATTTGTTTCAGAAGAGTTGAGTTCAATCTCTCTTCATTATTGCAATACAGTAATTCCCCTACATATGAACCTTCAAGTTGTGAACTTTCAAAGTTGCGAACTTGTGTTCATTATGTCCAATTACATAAGTTAGTTCATGCATCTGGTGTACATTGTCACATGCACGCATCCTCTACAAGTGGTTGTGTTTTTGTGTACTTTACTGTACAGTACTGTATAGAGTACAGTAATACAGTATCTTTATTTCAAGTCCAGGATGACCAGAAGCAAGCATAAGAGCAGCAGTGATGTAGCTGGTACTGTACTGTACTTTTCAAGGTATTGTAAGATTAAAAATGTTTATTTTTTTGTGTTTGTTTGTGTTTTATGTATTATTTGTGTGAAAAGTGTTATAAACCTATTACAGTAAAGTACTATATAGCCGATTGTGTTAGCTGGGTACCTAGGTTAACTTTGTTGGACTTATGAACAAATTGGACTTACAAACGAGTCCCCACCCTCATGACCCCATCTAACCCTAATTGCCTCTCAAAGATCTCATCTCCAAATATCATCACATTGAGAATTAAGGCTTCAACATATGAATTTTGGAGGGGACACATTCAATCCATAACAATGTTAAAAAAAACTCTCTAATTTATTTAATATTTATAAGGTTATTTATTCTTGTCTTCCTGCTTAAATACATATTGATAAACTAAAATTTTGTAGAAATTTGTCCATCTTGTCTATAATTTCAAATTTATTGGCATAGAAATTGCTCTTCTTATATTTTTAATCACTTTTCTATACACAGTTAGTTTCTCCTTTTCATGCCTAATATTTTGCATGTGACTTTACACCTTATTTCTTCCTTTCTGGATTAGTATGGCTAGACATTTCTTAACATTTCATTAATATTTTCAAATAAAAAGAAAGGTTATACGAACTTTGTAGACCTTCTCTATTATTTCCTTCTTTTCTACTTTGTTGATTTCTGCTATTGCCTTTAATTTTTTTTCCAATATAGTTTGTTCTAAGGGTATTTTTCAAACATTATGAATAAAACATAAAGGATTTATTGAAAGAGACATTAAGTAAAAATTTCTATCATTTTTATTGGTTTTCTTACTTTCACACTAATTTAGAAGAGAATAAAAAGATAATGAGTCTCTTCTGAGTATATACCTATGCCAGTTGTTAATTTATTGCCTCTCAGCTCCAAAGCCAGTGTTTATTTCTGTGTTGAGATACTTGAGTTAGAGGGCACTGGAAGGAACACTGCAGGAGGAAAACATTTTTTCCCTGGGTGTGGTATGGCTTCTTTCCTTTTGTCCCTGCAGTGCTAGGCTAGCCTGTGTGACACCCAGCAGAGTTCACCTCCAGCCAGTTTCAACAACATCCCCTGTGGGCATTTCCCAGCATCCCCAGTGGGTTACTTCTCAGAGTCCCCTGGGGGCATTTCCCAGCATCGCCAGTGGGTTACTTCCCAGAGTCCCCAGTGGGCATTTCCCAGTGTCCCCTGGGGGTGACTTTCCAGCATCCCCTATGGGCATTTCTCTGTGTTCCCGGTGAATGACTTCTCAGTGAGTCCTGCAAGGACCCCAGCTTGACTTCTCAGAGAGTTAGGGAGGACTCCAGAGGTTCATAAGCTTCCCGTAGAGCAGGAGAATATGAGAGAACCAGTCAAACCTCTTGTATGTGGGAGGATAGCCATTCCATTCAAACTGCTGAGATCACTTATAAAACAGTGGGATCAATTTATTTACCTCAGGGTACAGTGAGAGAGTAGGTAAGCTGTGATTCCCACAGCTTCCCCATTCCCACAAACCCTCGCCCATCTGAACCCTGCCCCAATTTCACCCCTGCTTGGTTATGAAGACCCAGAAATTTAGCTATAGTTTGTAGACTATGCCCCTTCTAGTCAACAAATATGGGAAATATTTTACATAATCCTATATTCTTGAAAAGTCTCAGAGTAGTAAGAACAGGCAGGAAGACTTGCAGTGGCTATGAGAATAACTTCCAATTATCACCACAATTTGCCCAAGTCCTTTAAAATTTCTAATTTCCCCCATTATTGGACCAAGAGTTTTATGATTTTGTTGTTTTGTTTTGTTTTTGTAGACTGTCATTAAATGTCTGAGAAGATCAACAGAGAAAAAATTTTACAGTAGCAATAGCAGCAGAAATGCAGTGCTAAACTTAGAAGATAAAGTTAACTAATTCCTACTTTATTTTTTTGGATTAGGGAATTTGGAATTTGGTTGGACTTTGGTACGCTATACTGCCAATGAGAACACTGGGTTTTGACTAGAGTATAGCAAATATTTAGAATAGTTTTAATATCCTATATATCATATATTTCTAATAACATTTCTTTATTTTAATTTTGGCTCTAATAATATGTTATGAATTAAAATGATCTCATTAAAATAAGATAGAACAGGATTAACTCATGTTGAATAATCCAAAATTCCCAAACAATTTTCTGTGCTCTGAATCACAGTTAGAATTTGAGATGGGATTCCTTTTTATCTGAACTGAATTATACATTTCACACATGAACTACTTTCACTAATAATTTTCTTTTCCCAAAATCCTATTCTATGATTTCCTTGCCAGCATTTCAAGCATAATAAGTGAGAAATAGCTAAAGAAATGTGGGAAATTGAAGCATGGAATAGAGGTCTATTTGTGTGGATTCTTGTAGCTATGTTTCAGAGAAAAATAAACTTTGAGAGTCAATATTCCTTGTGTTTTAGTTAAACTGGAACAGGAAGAGCTGTTTCTGTTTCTGTTGGTCTGTGGGTAGAAATAGTAAGCAAAGGATCTTTGAAATTTGGCCAGGGAGCAGGAGTAAATTGTTGACCGAAGATGAGGCAGGCTCTTGGGGCCATTCAACCCCCTTCTGAGCAGAGGTGCCGCCTTGTTCTGGCAAATGGACAAGAGAAAGGTCACCGGACCAAGAGGGACCAAATACAAGCCCTGAGCCGGGCTGCTCCTGAGCTGCAGAATGGCCCTGGGGAAGGAGCCCTATGCAAACACTCTCCCACTTTAATACCCTCAGTGTTTGATTCCTGGAAAAGTTCATCTTGCTTCTCAGCTTGCCTGCAGATGTAGACTTTCACGACAGTTCCTAAGCATTCATTTCAGTATCCTGAAGCTAAAATTATTTTGGGGAATCCAAGAAGTGAGAACGTTGTCCTCAGGACCCCTTGAGTCAGTGAGGAAAGCTGGCCTCTGCTCTTTCTTGTAGTAACTCAAAACCTTACAGTGGCAATAATAAAGTAGGCACTAACATTGCATCAGCCCATGACTTGAACTCTTAGATTCAGTGTGGGCACTTAGGTTGCTCTGGTGTGAAGTTCACTGTGGTTTTGTCACAAGCTCTGGCTCTCAGTTCTATTCCTATACTGCTTTTTCATAGTCATAGACCAATGCTTCATTGTCAAACCCAAGAATGAGTTTCTGGGTACCAATGAGGATGTATAGTGATATGAGAAGTGTTATCTGCTAGTCACCCATTTCTTTAGAGTCATGTTTTCCTTCTCATAACATGGACTCAAGAATGACACGAATCAGCAACTTTTCTTATCGCAAACACATGTTGAGTGATGACACAAATTTCCTAGTTTATTCAAGCTAAAGTGTGGAAGGTGTTGGTCACCTAGGCGTTATCCATTGAGAAAAGTCTCTCCTATTTAGCCCCTGCCATGAGTACCTCACTGAGAGCCATGGGATACAGAACAAATATGATGTTTCTGCTTTACTTTTTGTTCCAGTACATCTTTTATCATTGATACGTGTGCATTACTTCCCAAAAGAAAGTGTGGACCTTGGCAAAAACTCGAAGTTAATTTTTTACCTATAATTCACTGACTTAACATGATCCATGTAATATGATTTCAGTACAAATTAGTCATATTGTTATTTAGTTTCCAAACATGTTTGCTACTTATAAGTAACTTGACAGTTATATCCCACAGTTTAGTAAATAACATTCAGTTTGGGAAATAAAATACTCACTTATGTTTCATTTTTAAAAATCATTATGTAGTGTCATCATAATGCTTTAAAATCAGATTACTATAGTAGCCCCATCATGGAAACCAACTTTGGCTATCACCTTTTATTTACCATTTTGCTTTTACTTTGCAGGTGTATTTTCAGGCTAATTCCTGTCCAATCAGCTGCTTAACAAGAGCTGAGACCTTAAAATGGGAATTTTCTCAGTTCTATTCCATTGGTCTTATTTTCACTACCTGCACACAATTTCAGACTTACCCATCTATGATAAATTTTCTTTTTTGAGAATATGATCACTGCTCCAAACTTCTATCTCATTCATCTCTACTCAAGTCTACAGAGATACGGCTAAGTTTCTTCATCTGTATAAAGTGTCATGGTAAGAACGAAATGCTTTCCAGGTAAAAACTAAGAATAATGACATAGTTATTTCACCAGGAGTAAATTATAACCTTACATGCAATGGTAGATTCTAGCTCAAAGATTCTATGTTTTTTAACTGGAAAGATAAATAAAATGTAAAGCAGGAAATCTATCTTAACAAATGTCAGCTGTGTGTAAGGCCTAATGGAGAGAAAACCTAAGACACAAAAAGAAATCTTAGGAGATCTATATGAATATACTGTCACAGGAACAAATGAGGTTAACATGTGGGTAAAGCAAGCAGCAGAGCAAGATGCCCAAGTAAATGAATCTGCAAGGCTATAGAGAACAGAAGAGCAAAAGAAAAAGGAGCAAGATTATGGAACCAGGGCGAATTTCCAAGGAAGAGAAAAAGAAAAAGCACCACTGTTTGGAGAGAAAATGAAAAAAGTTAAAGTATGAAAGGAGATGCATCTTACAAGAGACTTGCAATTACAGAAGGTAAAAGAGAAAGACCCAGGAAATGTTTTCTAACAGTCAGGGAGAGAAAGCTGTTAACAGAGGATTGTCAAAAGGCAGATGCTTTTAATGTGTCTCTCCTCTCACTCCTTTCAAGCAATTGCAGCTACTATCAGTTAACCAGAGATGGTACCATTTGAGTTTGGAGCACCAAACCAGAATAGGCAAATAAATAATTGGAGTGTCTTTTCTTAAAAATTTAGTTCTACTAAAATGTGCGGCTCCAAGTGTTCTCAGGAATTCATAGATATTATTATAGACTTCTTAGTCTCTATCTTTAAGACATCCTGTAGCATATTTCTGAAGCCCAGGAACAGAATGTGCATGTATGTGTTAGTATTATTGCTATAGAGTATTCTACATAGTATTAATAATATATAGTAATATTAATAGTAATTTTTATACTATTTTAATATTAATATTATAGCATAAATTTCAGTATATAGTAATATTAATAGTAATATGTAGTTTTTTACATAAAAACTTATAGAAGAAGATATGTAACTTTGCTTACAGAGATTTTAGAAAACTAAATATTTGGAATTTATCACACCTGGAAGTTGTAATATATACATGTAATATAAACATACTTAAGATGCTTAGGAGTTAATCTGCTACATTAGGAGCTCATTATCAGGGAAAATTTGATGCCTATTACAAAAGAATATAGCCCTAAACTGAAAAATTCATCATACTATTAGACAACCTGTAACAGTTTATATAGTAAACAGCATGCATTCATAGATAAATAAAAGAGGTGTGTAGTCAGACCTCATGAGAAGTACAATCTAAGGAAGGTAAAAATGACTTTTCTGATATTTCTTTGATTCTTTTCTCCCATCTCTTTTCTCCATTCTCTTTTTCTGAAACTTCTGTTTATTAGATGCAAGACTTCTTCTTTTGATTATCTATGACTCGTTTTTTATTTCTAAATTTATCTCTCACAGTTTAGGCAATTTGCTTGATTTTGACCTACAACTCTCTTCTTAAATTTTATTTTAATTCAGGGAGTTTTAAAGTCTAAGAGGTTTTTCTTTTCTCTGTTCCTACATCAGGTATTGTATTATCTATGCAATATTTTCTTAATTGTCTCTTAGACTTTGTCTTTTCTTCTCTGACGTTCTTTTTCATCCATATTCAATTTTTTAACTTGGGTCTTTCCTGCTTCAAGTTTTCCTCAAAGGCCTGAGAAATTTGGTTGTTCACTCATATTCAGGATTTATAATAGTACCTACCATCGTTAACTTGAGGTCTGTTTGGATAAATGATTAAAGAACTATACAGGAGGAAAAACAAAAGAAGCAGTAGCAGAAAGTCTGAATCGAGTCACTGTATGGTACATGGATGAAGTTATTTGAAGGCAGGTTTCTTTCCAGGCTGAGCAGTTGGGGAAATGGATGTGACTCAGGGTGGCCTAGATGGAACAAGACAATTCTGGGATATCAGCTCCCACATTAGCCATCCTAGTTCTCCCCAGCCAGTTTTTTCCCCCATTTTTAAGAGAATAACCCTCTGATTTTCATCCTTCAGGGCATCTAGGTATTTCAGCATTCTCTAGCAAGCATGGGAAGTCAGCAATCTTGTGTGTAAACTTTCCATACATGTCCTTCTGTTCAGGCCCTCTCACAATCTTGCCCTCAGTTGTAGTGTTTCCAAATTCCTGACAAATATTAATCTTTGGTGTACAGGAAAGATCAATCAGAGCTGGTCACAATTCTCAGGAATTTCCCAAGTAATTTGTTACATATTTTTCACATACTTTATTTACATATTTTAAAAATAATAATGAATTATTATTTCTAAAATAATAATGAATAATCATAATAACAAAAGTGAAGATTTTTCTATGATAAGATCGCACTAAAAGTTTCAGAGGTTTTCTATAACAAAAACATAATAGTAAAGGCATAGTTTTTTATTATGTCCTGATATATTGTGACAAAATTATACATTTCTATAATATTTAAAGATTGTTTTTTCCTAATATCAACAACATTATAAGAAAGGCACTCCACACATCAGTGTTTCTTGCTCTTGCTTTTGACTTGACATTAGTTGTGCTATGGGCTGAAATATGTTCTCCTAAAATTCACATGTTGTAGTCCTACCCACCCAGTACCATAAAATGTGACTCTTTGGAGATAGGGTCTTTAAAGAGGTAATTAAGTTAAAATGAGGTCATTAGGGAGCATCTTAATCCAATATGACTGGTATCCTTATATAAAGAGAAATTTGAACACAAACATATGCATGCACAGAGGGAAGACCATGTAAAAACACAGGGAGAAGATGGCTATCTGCAAGCCAAGGAGAGAGACCTCAGAAGGAACCACACTGGCGACACCTTCATCTTGGACTTCTAGCTTCCAGAATGGTGAGATATTAAATTTAAACCATGTAGCCGATAGCATTTTGTTATGGCAGCCCTAGCAAATTAATACAAGTGAATTCCTTTAAACAAGTAACATTTTTATGTAGATTCTTAAAACTTAATTCTTTTTTAAAAATATATATTTATTTATTATTTAGTTCTGGCCATGTTGGGTCTTCATTGCTGTGCATGGGCTTTCTCTAGATGTGGCACGCAGGGGCTACTCTTCATTGTGGTGCGCGGGCTTCTCATTGCAGTGGCTTCTCTTGTTGCGGAGCTTGGGCTCTAGGTGCACGGGCTTCAGTAGTTGTGGCTCGCAGGGTCAGCAGCTGTGGCTCGTGGGCTCTAGAGTGCAGGCTCAGCAACCATGACTCACGGGCCCAGCCGCTCTGCAGCATGTGGGATCTTCCCGGACCGGGGCACGAACCCATGTCCCCTGCATAGGCAGGCGGACTCTCAACCACTGCGCCACCAGGGAAGCCCAATGAATCTTATTTTGCATAACAGCAGCATTTAAATCTGTTAAGGATGCCTTCTTCCTTGAAAGGCTTTCTTCACTTGTTTTCCAGATTTACACACTTTCCTATTTTTTTTCCTATTTCACTAGCTTCTCTTTTCAGTCATTTTTACCTCATTTTTTCCTCAACACCTCAGCCTATTAATGTTGGCATGCCTCAGTGTTATGGGTTGAATTGAGTCCCCCAAAATCCATATGTTGGAGTCCTAATCCCCGGTCCCTCAGAATGTGACATTATTTGAGACAGGGTTTCTGCAGAAGTAGCCAAGTTAAAATGAGGTCATTAGGAAGGGTTCTAATCCAATATGACTGGTGACCTCATAAAAAAAGGGGAAATTTGGAGACACACAACACAAAGGGAGAACACCATGTGAAGATCAAGACAGAGATTGAGGTAATGCTTTCACAAGCCAGAAGTTGCCAGCAAACCATGGGAGGCTAGGGAAGAGGAGCCAGTTCTCCTTCACAGTGCTTAGAAGGAACCAACCCCACTGACACCTTGATCCAAGACTTTTAGCCTCTGGAATTGTGAAACAATCCATTGCTATTGCTTAAGGCTCTCCATGTGTGGTGCTTTGTTATGGGAGCCTGAGTGAATGAATACACCCAGGGGTCAGGTGTTCAGATTCTTCTCTAGCCTCATTCAGTCCCTGGGTGATCTTACTGTCTTGTGCTTTTAAATCCCATCTGCATACTGAAATCTCCCAGTAGTTTATCTCCAGCCCAGTATCTCCTCAGAACCCTCACGGATATCCCCGACTCTACACAACATCAGCTTTCACCTGTCCAAAATGGACCTCATCTTCACCAGGAACCTCCTTACCCACAATCTTCTTCATCTCATTTAATAGAAACCTCATCCTTCAAGTTGCTCAGGTCATTACCTTGGAATCATTCTGGACTTTTCTCTTTCTTATCTTCCATTTATCAGCAAAAAACTTGACTCTACTTTCAAGATGTAGTCAGACTCCACTTCTCACCACCTGCACTGCTGGTGCCCTGGTAGTCTCATCATCTTTCATGTGATTTATAGCAGTAGCCTCCTCATTTGTGTCCCAACTTCCACCCCTAGAACCCCTTCACCGTATTCCCAGTGTAGCAGCCAAAATGATCCTGTTAAAAAGCATTTCAGAAAATCCAAAACTCTGCAATACCTCCTCATCTCACTCATCAAGTCCTTGCAGTGGCCAGTGAAGCCCCACAAGTTCCGATCTTTGGTAATGTCTTTGACCTCATCTCCTCCTCAGCTCTCGTCCAGCACATACTGCTCCAGCCATACTGCCTTTCTTGTTGTGCAGATGTGTCAGGACTGTTCCCTCACTTGAACCTGCTCTTTCTTATGCCCAGAACACTCATATCTCAGATATCCACCTAGTACATCATAGTCATTCAACAAATGTTTCTTGAAGGAATAGGAAATCAGTTGAAAATATTGCCATTAGTAAGATAAAATTAAAACTCTTTAGATTCACATTCAATTTGCACTATAATTATGCCCCCATTTGATCTTTATAAGCTCCTTGTGTGCAAATAACATCTAGACATTTTGTTTTCACTGCAGTGATTTGCATAGAAAAGTCATTTAACAAAGATCTAATAATTTGTAGAATCAGATATGAACAAAAGGTAAAGTTAGTCCTATTCACTTCAAATTGTGTAAACTGTTTTACAATTACTAGTAGTTCTAGATTAGTCTCTCCTTATATAGTCATTTGTTCTAATTCTAGCAAATGAAACCAGGCAAAGTTTTGCCTGTGATGATGATTTGTCATTAATAATTAGGGTCTACCTGACTCTCACTTCCCTTGTCATTTCATTAAGCTTTTTAGGTAAGAATTTAAGATGCATAGCCTGAGATTTTCAAAAATCCCTGCATAAATCTCTTCTTTCCTTGTTTTATATTCATAGAACCCCAGTTTTTTGCTGAGCACATGACCATCCAGAAAAAAAAAAAATTCCCAGCCTCTTTTGCAAATGACTGTGACCATAAAACTCTATTATACTCAAGTAAGAGATCAGTTAAGAGAGAACAATCATGTACTCTTTGCTCCCTTTTCTTCCACACCTCTTCCTCCATCCTGCTGCCTGAAATGTGGGTATGATGGCTGGATCTATAGATGCATTTTTGGATCATGAAGAAAAGAGCCATGTCCTAGGAAATGAGGGGTGAGCTGGAAGGGGTTTAGATTATTGAGGACTTCATGGAGCAGAACCATCATATTAACCCTTGACATTTTACTTCTGGCCTTGTATGAGAAAGAAATTTCTCTCCTATTTAAGTCACAGTTATTTTAGGACACACCCAAAATCAAACATAATCCTACCTCAAACATCACAAAAACTATCTAGTTCTTGGAAACTTAGAGCTAAAATGCACTACTGCTGCATCGTTTAAAAGAATCAAAACAATAGAAAGTGTATGCAATGATAACCAAAGGTTTTTATTTTCTATATTTAATTTCTTACAATCATTTTGGAAAAATAGTTGTTTCTCCAAAAGTGCTTTCACTGAAGAAAGTTGATATGACCTAAGCATTATCTGAGAGATTATGGAAAAAATATTTATCACTGAGAAACAAATGTTCCTTTCAGTTTACATGTTACACATACTTAACACAAGCATAAAGGAAAAGTCCAGTGTCAGAAGTAGAGGCCATTCTCCTTAACTGAAACATTCAATCAGAAGAGAGTTTTTGGCGATAAGAGATCCAAAATTGAGAGATGTAAAAATCTCGTTCAAAACGAATGCTGCCTAAGAATGTGGAAACCTACAACATTTTCTGAAAATCTTTTTCGAAGAATGTCTCTTTGTTTTTGGTATTCTCTTAGACACTCTGAAGTTTATTTGACACAGCATCCTATCTGCTCAACATTCAAATTTAGAAGTGCTGATTATCTGCTCCACTCTTTTGAATAGTTAAGTATGTCCTATAAATAAACACATCAATTTTGCTCTATTACTACCCTTCCAAAAAGCCTCATATAATTGGAAGTAACTTAGTATTTACTTATCATTAAATATATATTTGTTAGAAAGGATACACAGCATATGAAATCACAGGATTCTCATGAGTTAAAGACAAATTTTAGAACTCACAAATAATATTTACAATGTAAACATCACATTATTACATCAGAGTAAAATAAATCACAACATTCACAACACGGCATATTTTATTTGGTTTTGATATTGAAGTTGTTTTCTTGAATTTCTTATGTAGAACTCAAAATAGAAATACTTTGCTTATCGTTTTCCTTCAAGAATTCTGAAAAATAAAGAAATGGTGATTTAAGCATAAAAACATTTTTATTTACAGCCTCTTACTTTCATTTACTTCTCCACTCATTTGATAAATATTTCTCCTAGCCCCTCATCATCAGCTTTTAAGAGGTGATCGCGTTTTGGGATATCAAGAGGCAATCTTCCAAAGGACTTATTGTTGGAAAGGAAGCCAGAATGTGAAGGGGTTCTCTAATTAGTCATAAATAATTACCCATTTGTAATTTTCACAACTGGTTGACCAACAAAACTTCCTGTTAAAAGAATTTGTCCAATGTCACCCATTCAAAAAAGCAAAGAATGGAGGATGGAAACTCATAAAAAGACAGAGTAATTAATCCTCCTTTATATTGTAGTGCCTATTGTATTTCTTAATTTATTGGAAAAACCTTATTTTTATAAACATTTTTTCGAGAAGCTATATGTAACTCGCTTTCTTTTTTGAGCATTTGAGGAATTCGTTTCTCTGAAATGTCTATGCATGATGAGGAATAGGCACATATAGCACCCCTGACCATATATCTTACAGGTGTCTCTCATGTGACAGTACCAGAGTTGAGCAGGTGTTACAGAAACCATAGGATCCACAAAACCAAAAGTATTTTTTTGGAGTCCTTTAGAGAAATTTTTGACAACCTGATATAGCAATGCTACAAAATTTCTTTAAAGATTTACCAAGCATTATAAAAATATTTTATGAACTAATGTATACAGTAATGTAACTCAGGAAAGAACTATGCCTTGTATCCATGTTCACATAAAAACAATTTTGATAACAATCTTATCACTTAACAAAGGATAAAATCTATTCGTGTTTTCTCTACTTAAAAAATGTTTTACAGTGAGTATTATTAGAGTCGTTGTACCCACACTGACTTCATAGGTAAAATAAGCTAAATTTGACTTTCAGTGCATGAAGTTTACTATGTTTTAGGAAACACAGTGAGACCCAGACTGTCTTGGTATTTTCACAATAATGAGCCACGCTGTAATTTTATGGTGTTTCCTTATTCTTAAATTAAATGAGATGTTAACAGTCAATCATGGGACTAGACCTTAAATTAATAGAAGCAGCATGGCTTGACTATCAAAGAGAAAGCCAGTTTTTCTCATTAGTGTGAGTCAGTCTTTTTCATATCTCATCAGAAGGATAGGAAAGAGTCTGTGTAAGCTAGGAGATACCAAACTGTTTATTCATTGTGAGCTTTCTCTTTCATGCTATCAGAACACTGCATGAATCATTTCAAGCTGTTTCCTAAGCTGGGGTCCACTTCAGATAGAAGTGTCCTTCTTAGATGAGGTCTCACTGAGAGACCTCTAAGATGTTTTTTACCAAGTGACTCTTAACCTACTTAAATAGTTAGATGATTGCTACTAGAATATAATAACTCACAGTGATACTCACCACTGGGAAGCTGTCAGCAGCTTTGTTCCAAAGAAATTTTTCATCATTTTTCTATCTCTTCGAGAAAGTTAGGAGATTCTCCCTCACTGCTGCAGACCAGAAAGAGAGAATCGTGCATGTTAAGGCTCTTGGATGAGAAAGCTTCTAAAGGAGAGGTGATGTGTGACCCAGGTTGTTCTAGGTGCTCTGTAAAGTGCACTAGGAGCTAAACAATTCTCATTCAGGTGAGTCATTACCTATGAAAGGTTCTTCAATCTTCAAGTGTCTAAAAGTTTTCTTACAGAATTATAATCTGGTGGGCAAAAAGAGGCCCCTTGCCTGATTTCACCCAAACAGAATTGTCTTTCATACTCACCATCTAAACAAAAATAATTGGAATAAAAAGAGAGAGTATCACATGTCCTAGATATTGTGCTCCCATATTTACACACCACGGAGAAACATAGGTTTTACTGAATCTGAGAAGACAAAATAATTCATGGTTTAATTCAGTAAAATGCAGATATTAAATATGCAGGTAAAGGGAATTCCATGTGGTACCAAATTGCTAGTTGACTGCCCTTTACATGTTTTAAAAATCAGCACATTTGATAAAACCTGTTCCCAGACTCCAACTAGATGTCTCTATAGTCATCATTTTTAACCCTGGAAGCACAGTAGAAACAACTGGGGAACTCTTAAAAAATACCAGGGTCTAGAGCCGCATCCCTAGAACCACTAATTTTCTGGCATTTGGTCTTGGGTTAGGCTCAGACATCAGTATTTTCAAAATTCTCCAGGGTAGTCTAATGTTAGCCAAGGTTGAGAATTACTGCTTCAGAGCTAGAGAGAGAGACATCTCCATATGCAGCTTCTATTTTGAAAGTCATTTACAATTTCTCATTTTAGCAAGTTTTCTGTTTCTTTACCTCCGCTTTCCATTTAGAATTGAGTTCAAGTATTTCTTTACAGCCATTTGTTTTCGAAGGCGGGTATAGTTGTCAGTGAAGACTGCATCTGAGTGGCGTTTGATTGGTCCCTGGTCTTCTGAGATGCTATTGTTAAGAAACGAGAGAATAAGGAAACCAAATAATTTTAACAAGAAATGATAAAGGTACCAAAAGTCTGAATTTCTTGGAGTCAGATAAAAAGAAATTCCAACACCCAACTCATTTTCTATCACAAAAAGACTGAAAGAAAAATGCATTTAAGCCTAAGGATAGGGGAGCAAGGAATAATCCAACATACTTTGGCCTTTACTGGGAGTGCCTTTAGACACATTCTGTCCTAACTGAGTGAATAATTTATGAAAAAAAAAGGGCACTACTTGAAATTGTGTTCTGCCATTGGAAGGAAAAGTTCTTTAAAAAATAAATACTTCTTTATGAAGCTATGCCACTCTGAGTAGTACCTTCTACATATTCAGTTATTGTCCATTTAAAGACAGAATCTTCCAATGTTTGCTTTGAGTAGGAAGTAAAACACAAACACTAAAGTTAACCTTAAAATTTGCTTCAGTTTGTACTATGTCTTATTTATTTTTTACTGTGTCTAGTTCAGTTTGTATGCAGATTTATAACTGATTATTATTTAAGAAAAACAAGTGTGTCTGGAGCCAATGAGTATGATACTACTAGGAAAACTTCTTTTCTTAATCCATGGGCCTGGTACATTTTATTGAAGAATATAAATTATTTGATAACTAAATTAAACATTATCAAGAGTTATCCATTTTGAATAAAGTAAATAAGTTGTTTACAGTGAAAATATAATTGTCAAATTTAATAATCATAACATGTTTTTTAAAAATAATAAATTCTCTTTACCTAATTCGTTTTCCAATAAGGGACTCAAGGTACTTTTTGGCAGAAAGTTGACTTAAGAGTCTACTATAGTCACTGGTGAAAACTCCATCAGCATGTCTGACATTTCTGAAACAAGGAAGAGAGAATAGTCATTATTTTGTAAATAGTTTGCTAAAATATCATTTTGGCTCATTCGATACAAAAGGAACATCAACTTATTTGAAAGCTCCTCATGTAAACTTAAATCCAAAAGGAGGTTTTCTAACAACCCAATAAACAATATAATCTATTGACTTATTCTAATGACTTATATCTATATTTCCAGCCCAACAGTTTGAAAAATTAAAGAAATTAGCTTTTTGAGAAGCATATCTCAATATTAAAATAATATTCTCTGGTAGAACCTATAAAACTAATTCTCTTCTAAGAAATACTGGTGGGAAAATATATTTAGTTTCTATTTATTTATGGTGCTTTATTTCTTCTATTCTGAATAAAGGTATATGCAAAGGGAAATTATCCAGATTTTAGTAAAAAATCCTCTTATGCCTTTTGCTATTTCTTCTGCCAAAATATTTGGAAACAAAATCTCTTAATATAGAAAGGATCATAGAGCATATCAACCAAATTTTCCATCCAAATGAGAAATAGTTTTTGCTTTATCTTTTGTATAGAGTTACCCTCTCTACACTGGAATGCTGCTCTGGACAAATGGTTCCATGAAATGCATAGCTTTTATTATTAGACACCTTTTCTTTACATAGAGGTGAAACTCTTGAATGTTATAAATGCTATAGTTTTACAAGAATTGGCACATCTTCTGATGTTAAAAATTTATGCAACAGAATATAAGTGGATGAGTTGCTCAGTCTGGCCTCTTACAACCTCTCTACATGAAAATCATGTACAGCAGCAAGAGCTTCAATAAATCAGGCTGAATGAAGCCATGACACATGGAAACTTGTAGTGCTATGCTATGAGAGTAGCTTCATGGTGACACAAAAACAAAATGTTTAGATTTCAAAAAAACATTTTCTAAAATAAAACACAATAAAAATGAACTCACCTGGATACATCATAATAAGGTGTGTCATTTTCAGCTAATGTATTCTGTAAAACATCAGTTTCTGCTTTTAATGAAATTTGATCAGGTTCATTTGCTCCTTCAAAAGGCATTCTGTCACCCACACTGTTAGGAAAAAATACTGTAAAGTATAATACATTCCTTTCTCAGAAGCTAGTGCTCCTGATTTTACAAACATTTGAAATAAGTTATTCAAAATCTTAGGATATATCACCCATTCACAATATATGAACAGCATAATTGATTTAATGGCTTCTATGGTTTACAAGAGTATAAATAGTGGAATTTTTATTACCCCATAAAATACATGCCATATAACTTTTACAGGCTTTATGTACCAGAAGAGCTACTTAGTTCAGTCTTTCAGAGCATGAAGCAAAGTACACTTCCTTGGCAATAGCTTCACTTTGCAAAGTTCACAGGTAGAAAGATTTTATACAAAATAGAAACTTTGGAAAAAATTTTATATTCAATATGAAAATTGGGAGCAATTCATGTATTTGTTGATGGTCAGTATTACTTGTCTCAACATATCTCAAGAGCTGAGTATTAACTATTTTTCTTTCTCTAAGTTCCTAAACTTTGCTTCAAAGATTCACCTTGGTGTGATGTATTTCTATGTATTGACCAAGTCCGAAGACTTTCTCCATCTCTGAATAGTTACTCAAATTCAATGAATTTTGTCGAGCTATTTTGTTTCAAATCTTATGTAGTAACACAATTTTAATAAGGGATATACAATGCTTTACAGGAAGGCTAAGCATAGACATGCCTATACATGGAATATGACTATACTTGTGAATGCATGCACATTTTGAATACCAGCACAGTGTTAAAATAAAGTGTGTGCATATTTTCACTGTTGGGGTAAACCTCTAAGGAGTGTGTCACCTGCTGGGCACTTGTGTATTTTTTGGTGAGGCAGTAGCTGGTAGACAGTAACAAGCAGCCCTCTTTGAGTATGAAGCCTAGCAATCAATGCAAACTTCGTCATTCTTGAGATTATTCATCTCTTGTGATATAACCATTCAGATAGACTCATTCTATTTAATTATCAAAGCAATATATGATCTGGCTTTAAACAGACTTCACAGAGAACCACTAACAGCTAAGGGATTATTTACTCTATCGAGCATAAGCTTACCTTGAACAAAGAATTAGGAATAAGAAAATAAGCAAAGAAGTGAGTATTTGTCCTTAGATATAGTAGTCCCTGTAAACTGGAAGGAAACTAATGTAGTTTCCATTTACTGTTTCCTTCCTTAGCATAAATTTATTTCAGATAAAGCTTTAAAGATGAGTTGTATTATACTGTATGAACTTGAAATATGAAACACAACATAGAGAGCAGTAAAACTAAGGAATTATGATAAAAACCAAGTCCCTTAAAATTCATTCATTGGGGGAGGGTGTCTCAGTAGATCAATTATCCCACAATTTTTAATATTGACAAATTGATTCTGCCTAGTCTGTCCAACATGATTTTATGCATATTCCACTAATCAACTACTCATCTTATGATTATTTGCTGACTGATCTTGAAAATGAACTAAAATGAGGTAGGCAACTAGACACCTATTTTTCCAACAGAAACTGAACTGAACTGAGATGTCAAAGGAGAATAGCTCATTACTCATCTAAAACTGGTTTTGAATGAAAGGAAAGTCAAACCCTCCTTCTGCCTTGCTCGGAAATGTGATCCACCCTACCCATAAAACTAATCATTGACACTGTCTCTCTGGCCCTGAGAGTGAATTCCAAGACTCAGAATAATCATGTGGACCTGAAGTTGAAAAAACTTGCTTAACATGTTAACCAACAGATTTAAATAACTAATACCTAATTTTTTAAATTGAGCTGCCCAAAATAACATATAGGAAATTCCCATTTCCATGGAGAAGGAATATTCAACTCTCTGAATTGAAAGAGAACCTACCTTAGAGCAGAAGGTGCTCCAAAAAGAGGCCATGCCAAGGTCTGCGAGAAAAGCACACTGAAAAGTATCAGGAACAGGAGTAGCTGGGGTTTGCTTCTCGTTTCCATCTCTCTGTACCTCAAAGGGGAGAGAATCACATTGGCTTTTCCAACCACAGATGTTCCAGTAAGGTAATTCTGAGTGTCTAGCAGTAATGTCTTAAGACTCTTGCAGAGTTTAGAAAAAGTAATTTTCATCATATAGAAAGAGTTAAACTGCAATATGATTACTTTTTATATCAAAAAGGTTTTTTTGTGTGTGAATGTTACTTGATTAAAAATTAGGATCTTTTTCAACTGCTGCCTATCTCTCACTAGGCACAAGCATATATTGAATGCAATACTTTTATAGTATTAGAAGTAACTATAGGGACTTTCCTTATAACAAATTGTAACATCCATGTTTAGTATTTTTTCTAACTAAGGAAACAACTTCAAGAAACTAAAGTTTCTTCTTTTACTCTAAATTTTTAGTATCTGATTAATATATAACTGGAGCATCATCTATTTAATAATATATGTATATATGTATATACATATCCTTATAAAATTATTCTGTATATACATTTTTCCTCTTTTAATTGTAGATGTTACAATTAACATGGAGTTTAATCTCTGTAAAGAGTTTGGTTTTGAACAAACTCACTCAATTTGTAGTGAAAATTAATACAAAAAAAATAATTGAACCACATATTACCACTGAAATAATTTTTGCCATAAAAGGAAAAATATATTAAATACAAAGCCTGTATATTTTTACATCTAATACACTTACACATTTCATTTCTAAATAGTTTCTAAATAGAAATTTAGGAGTTTGATGTCTGTTTCTTGTGCTGTCTGTAAAACTCACAGCATTTAAATTTAAAGAGGAAAATAAATGCTTTTTAAGTTCACATAACTAACATATGAAATAGAAAGAACAGCACTAAAAAACAAGTTGAAACTTCCAAAACAAATGTATCCACTGAACCTTCAGTCAAAAATTTACATACAAGCCAAAAAAAAAAAACCCCAAAACCCTACTTTAACACATTATTTTTAAAGGAGCATTGAGTAAAAGAAAAAACAGGGTAAAGCATTTTCCGACTAAAGAATTCAGAAAACCCATTCATATGTGGGAAGTTGAGGCATTTCTATACTTACCAGGTGACTTAGAAACCTGTATTTTTGTTGTTGTAAAGGAGGAACACTGTAAAATTCTTTTTCAAGAGAAAAAAAACCTCAATATATCCTGAGAAAAGTTCCAGAGACAGGGGGAGAAAAAAAAGAAGAAAGGTTAAGTTTTCACTTACCTTGTTGAGTAGTGTTCCTAGGGAGCTTTCTGTTCCAAGGATAATATTAGAGCTGTCTCAGGTGCTGAAGTCCCGTGAGGCCGACAAAGTCTCCACCAGTGCTCTTGCCCTTAGAGCTGAACCAGAACTTGGTACTGGCTGAGGGTTGGCTACTATTGTAAGCAACTGCTTTTCACTCTACCCTGACCAGCATTTCAAAGCCCATCATTTTATAGGGCTTAAGCGTAGGGCTGAGCAATCACAAAGCTCTCTGAAAGACGTCACAATAGTACTCTCATGGGATGAATAGGACTTGAAGTTCTTATTAAATTGTCATTATGCCTGATTTATATAAATTTATAGTGAGTAACTTCAAGATGTAAGCTATAAAGAGGAAAGTTACTTTTCTTTAAACAAAAAAAGGTACCAAGCTTAATGTGAAATAGTTTAATCTCTAATGAGTAACAATGAAATAAAAGACTGATTAGTGTTATGGTCAAGGCCACTGGAATTCCTTCAGAAAATAAGAATTTTATGTACAGGAACAGATGCAGAAAGCAACAAATACTTAGGCTCATAAGCTTACAAACATAATTCTCCTTTATTATAAGGCATCAATTGCCCTAAAGCCTTTTTATTTTTATACTATTCATGTAGATCCTGACTTAATCTTTCTTGAGATCTATCCTAATTTTAAAAGAATCCAGAAATAATTTTCCTTATTCTTTCTATTACTACTTTTTCTTTATATTGAAACAAGTCCCTGGATAAATTTTCAAAAAGCCTCTAAGATAGTATAATATACACACTGTTGCTTAGAATAGTAGCAGTACTGCTGTTTCACATTAGCATAAAAATGTCATAATTCCTAATGCATTTTCACATACATGACCTCAAATGATCCCCCAAAAAATTATCGTACTGGATAGTCCCAAAGATTCATTTTTTTCTTTCTTTTTGAACATTATATTCATCAGTATTTTAAAGTCTTGCACTGTGTGGAATTATATATATCCCTGAACACACACCACACGCATACCAGCTTTTAACATTTCCAGCTCAGTCACTTGACAGGTGATTACAAAGAACTAGTTGGCAAGCATTTATGGAGTACTTTGATAAAAAATTTCTATTTGTGGGTTTTTAATTCAAAGTAGCCTAGCATCAGAGTTTAAGGTAAAAATTCAGCTACCTGAACAACTTCATGGACAACAAAGCAAAATGTTACTCTCCCTTTTGTTTAAAAAAAAAATGGCCAGGGTGTGTATTCTTTTATATTTTTCTTTGTAAGTCCCTCAAGGGGTAACAGCTCTAAAGCCCCCTTTCTTTCTTCTACTTTATGATTTCAGTATCTATTTCCTTCATTCAAAGTCAGACTGATCCAGTAAAAGAATATCCTGCTTTGCTTAATCATATTTTCTAATCCAGTTACAAGAAAAATTCAATGAATTAAATTTCAAAAAGTCTGGAAATTGGTTTCCCAGCTGACAGCTCTGACTTAAGCCAGAGTTCCTGTGGCTTAATTCCAGGAAATCTTTTTTTACCTGATAATTACAAACTAGAGGTTGAAATCATTCTCATATGGAATTTTTTTTATCCTTAGCTGTTCATCACCTAATTCCCAGTGAAGCAATTTTATCTGAGAACAGCAACAGCAAAATAAATTGATTGAGAGTCACAGGGAACCCACTGCTGAAGGTAAGCAACAAAATCTAAAAGAAAAGAAGACATGAAGTTGATTATTATTTGGTCTAAGCAAGTACTTAGCATTCAGAGTAACTACAGTAGGTTTTCCAATGATGAAGACAGTTTCTCCCATTATAATAATAAAACACAAAAATAAAGAGAAATAATTAAAACTTATTACCTCTGAATAAAAATAAACTAAATCAAAGAACTGTGTTTTTTCCTATGAATTTAAATTAGAAATCAAAACTGAATTTCAAAATGGGATCATAGCACCATCTTCAGGTTGAAAAGCCTTAATTCAGAAAATTTTTTAAAAATGTGTTTCTTCTCTTTTCTTTCAAGGAAATGGATGTAAACCAGAGGCTCTTTATCCAGCTAAATTATGGAATCTTCCAGAGAAAGAAACATGTTAAAAACTACTATAGCTGAGTTTATTCTGAATACTTTGTTACTATAAAACTCAGTAAATACAAAAATACAAATGTGAATTTACTGTTTAAATCTGCTATTTCCCCTACTTTGGCATATCTTTCTATAATGTTCCCACATCTCTAGCAGAACTTATTTCCTACCTCAAGGCTTCTCATTAAAATGATATTTATAAAAAGAAGAACCAGTTGTTCATACAACTAGAACTGATCTCCAAGACCCTTCTTTTACAAGTAAGTAAACTGATATCCAGAGAGTTTAAGTAATTTTCAGGTGGTAGTTACAAATAGGGGATGAAACCTAGGTCTTCTGATCTTGATTAAGCTTTCTTTCCATTAAGGACTGGTGGTTTTCTGTAACTGTTGTTATCACCATTACTGATGCTAACAGGTCATATAAGAAAAAAAAAAAGTCATAAAAACATTGGCTCGTCTCGTTTTTTCACCATCTGGACCAAAGATAGAGAAAGAAAACTGGCATTCTAAACTAAAACATACTGAATGTAGGAAAATCAGATGGAAGGGGTTTTCAGGCTCAGAAAATAGGCAGAAAGCCAGAGTCACCCTTTTTTCCTTAGTGAAAAGAGCTAATAGAGGGTCCTTATTAAAGATGAAAAGCTAAAGCTGTGCTCTTCTGCTTCTTTTTTTGTTTGTTTGTTTGTTTGTTTGTTTTTTTCGGTACGTGGGCCTCTCCCGTTGCGGAGCACAGGCTCCAGACTCGCAGGCTCAGCGGCCATGGCTCACAGGCCCAGCCGCTCCGCGGCATGCGGGATCCTCCCAGACCGGGGCATGAACCCGCGTCCCCTGCATCGGCAGGCGGACTCTCAACCACTGCGCCACCAGGGAAGCCCTCTTCTGCTTCTTGATGTGACAGCTTTGCCTGCCTAACTCAGCCAAACTCACACTCAGCCCTGAGACCTGTCCACTATTTGCCAGGGTCATCCTGAGGGTCTACATGAGAGTTTTGCAAACCACTGGCTGTGAGCCGCATCTGGCTCAATACCCTGGGTTTTGTCACTCAAGCTAGGAATGATGTTTACATTTTTAAAAAGTTGAAAAATGTTAATAGAAGGAAAATACTTTGTTTGAAAGTTATATGAAACGTAAAATTTCAGGGCTCATAAATGAAGTTTCATTGGACCATGAAAATGCTTACCACATATGTATTGTCTACGGCTGCTTTTGTGCTATAGTGGCCAAGCTGAGTAGTTGTGACAGAGACCGTAGAGCCTGCAAAACCTAAAATGTTTACTGTTTGGTCCTTCACAGAAAACAAGGGCCACAGAAAACCTGTAGACATCTGGTCTAGAGCTTCCCATTTGGGAAGATATTTAAGAAGTCATGTTTACCTTAATATTCTTAAGTCTTTAGTTTTCAATAACTTGTATTAGGAAACATATATGTGTGTTTATATATTTATGTGTGTATATATATATACACACATATACTTTTAGTGTATACTATGTATAATATCTATGTATATACATATGTGTAATATACATAATGTATACATATATCTAAAGCACCCCTTCATTGTAACATTGTTCATAATAGCCAAGATATGGAAACAATTTAAGTGTCCATAGATGGACGAATGAATAAAGAAGATGTAGTATATACATACACAGTGGAATACTATTCAGCCATACAAAAGAATGAAATCCTTTTTTGAAATGAAATTCATTTGTGACAACATGGATGAAACTTGAAGATATCATGCTAACTGAAATAAGTCAGATGGAGAAAGACAAACACTGTATGATTTCACTCATATGTGGAATTAAAAAAAAAGAAACTAATAAGCAAAATAACACAAAAACAGACTCATAGATCCAGAGATCAGGTTAGTAGTTGCCAGAGGGTAAGGGGGTTGGGAGGGTAGGTGAAACGGGTGAAGGGGGTCAACTGTATGGTAATAGATGGTAACTAGACCTGTGCTGGTGATCACTTTGTAGTGTACCCAGTAGTTGAATCATAATGCTGTACACCTGTAACTTATATCATAAAATAAATAAATGTATTAAGATTTAAGAACAAATTTCATCTAATTCACAATGTCATGATCATACATATGCCCCTCCCTCTACCATACACACATTCCATGTAACCAGCCTTTAACTCAGTGACCCCCCCCCAAACTTAGAGATCAGAATATATGAGTCCACAAAGAGAGGAGGTGTTACCAGTGGAGGAAATGGGAAGCAATGATGTCTAACCCCTGGCTCTTGACTTTAAGAACTCTGAAGTCTATAAGTTAGAACGAAAGATTTGGCAAGAATATTTACTGAGTGAGCTTGCACAGTGTCTGCACCACAATACCTATTCTCGCCAGACCAGGAAAGAGCCTCTGAGATGGGGAAGAGAAGAAATGATTAGAGATGGAGAGACAACCTTCTGCCCTTTGTTGGTAGTAGTAGGTTTATGGCAGGAGTGAAGGGATGCATGACAGAACCCTGCCCTATTAAGCTTGGGGACTAAGTAGTAGAGGCTAACTTGGCTTCATTTCTCATCTGATCGCCACAGCAAACAATGGAGAAACACTCCGCAATGGTAGAGGAAGCAGATAGACCTATATGACAAAGAAAGTCTGCCACTTCCTGCTTGGGAAGACCATAAGTGCCTTCCAGGTGGTAAAAAGTTGAAAGGGCCTACCAATCTTTAACCAAGGGCCAGACCCTACCCAGAGACCAGAGGGGACTGTACATCTCAGTGGACAACAGCAAGGCACAGAACATCCCCCAAGGACCCAGAGACAGCCTCCTGGAATTTCATGTTGTTATGTACACATGCTCACAAACTTAGATGCTACTGTGAGGAAAAAGAGGGAGAGAGCAAATCCTGAACTGACAGAATGTTAAATCTCAAAATTACTGTGTTTACCCAGAAATGACTAAGAATACATTTTCTGTGGACTGGAGGAATAAAATAGAAGTTGAGTTAGAGAAAACATTTTAGAGCTAAAGTTTTTGCACATGATGCTATGTGGCCTGTGAATATTTGTAGTTGCTATTACTCTAAGAATGATCTTGAGTTTGTATGATCATGCTTTGACTAGGAGAAGACTGCACAGGGCCCTTTATCCTACTTAGTATCAACATTAACTTTAAAAAGACTATGATTGCCTTGGCTAAGACTTCCAAAACTATGTTGAATAATAGTGGTGAAAGTGGACATCTTTGTCTTCCTCCTGGTCTTAGAGGAAATGCTTTCAGTTTTTCACCATTGAGAATGATGTTTGCTGTGGGTTTGTCGTATATGGCCTTTATTATGTTGAGGTACGTTCCCTCTATGCCTACTTTCTGGAGCGTTTTTATCATAAATGGGTGTTGAATTTTGTCAAAAGCTTTTTCTGCCTCTCTTGAGATGATCATATGGTTTTCATTCTTCAATTTGTTAATATGGTGTATCATATTCATTGAAGATGTGATACATATATACAGTGAAATATTACTCAGACATAAAAAGGAATGAAATCGCGTCATATGTAGAGATGTGGCTGGACCTAGAGACTGTCAAACAGAGTGAAGTAAGCCAGAAAGAGAAAAACAAATATTGTATATTAATGCATATATGTGGAATCTAGAAAAATGGTACAGATGGGGGTGGGATGAAATGAGAGATTGGGACTGACATATATACACCACTAGGTATAAAATAGATAACTAATGAGGACCTTCTGTATAGCACGGGGAACTCTACTCGGTGCTCTGTGGTGACCTAAATAGGAAGGAAATCCAAAAAGGAGGGGATATGTGTGTACATGTGGCTGGTTTACCTCACTGGGCAGCACGAGCTAGCACAACATTGTAAAGCAACTGTCCCCCAATAAAAATAAATAAATAAAATAAAAAATAGAAAGACTATGAGACAGAAGCCTGGCAATGTTGAGACCCATCCTGGAGTAATGAGCCCCACCCTCGGGTCTTCCTCCAGCCCCTTGTCCTTCAGTCGTTCTTGCTGGTCCCCAGCTTTGACATCTGGTTCCCTTTCTAGCCTTCCCCAGCCCACTTCTTGGCCTTCATGCTCTCAGTCTGTTTCTTTCATTTTGCCTCAGTCCTATATGACCCCCTGGGAAGCCTGAGTTTTGACTACTCTCAGGACAGATCTGATCCCACAGTTTACAAACCCAGGTACCCACCTCTGCTGAATATTCTCCAGTTACTGCTTTGGATCTGCTCTCTGCTCCTGTCCACTCTGCTTTTTGTGCCCTAGAAGGTGGACCTCCACATTCATCCATGGTCTGTGGTCCTCTGGTCTCTGGTTGGGTTTAGACAAAGTGAGGCTCTGGTAGGAAACTAAAGGGACCAAAGATTAGAAGAAAAAATGTTCTGAATATATATATATATATATATATATATTTTTTTTTTTCAGTATGCGGGCCTCTCACTGTTGTGGCCTCTCCCGTTGCGGAGCACAGGCTCCGGACGTGCAGGCTCAGCGGCCATGGCTCACGGGGCCCAGCCGCTCCGCGGCATGTGGGATCTTCCCAGACCAGGGCACAAAACGGTGTCCCCTGCATCGGCAGGCGGACTCTCAACCACTGCACCACCAGGGAAGCCCTGTTCTGAATATTTATTCTCCATAGGCCATCGTTTGGAAGAGACTACATTCCTCCCCGAAGACCCAGAATATATACGGTGGCACCTCTCCTGCAGCCCTAGAGATGCTGAAATCTTAGGTGCTGAGGCTATTGCATGAGTCCTTTGTCACCTCATTGGTTCTCAACATATTTATTAAACTCTCCTCAATCCTTATTAAACTCTGCTATATCTTTATTAAACTCTGCTCAGCTAATGTCTGGAGAGAGCCATGTGTGTCCTTCCCAGACCATACCTCATGCGCTCCCACTCCCAAACCCAACCTCACACTTCTAAGAATAACTGCAGACATTTAATTTAGGATTCAATAGCTTTAGAAGGCATGCTCATTTTTAAAGTTTTAATATTTTAAATTTAAGTTGAGGGAATCCTTAGAATAATCAATGTGGAATCTTGTAGGAAGGTCACTCTAGCCCTGAGCACATCTGTTGGATTGGTTTTTAAATGTTGTAAAACACAAATAAACAAAAAGCCCTTTCAGACCCTTGTTGTTACTCAAGTCCCCCCAGGAAAAGAGGCTGGATCTATTGTAACACATGTCAGGAGGAAAGGTCAGTGTACTACCAGCAGCCAAACACCAAACCCTGATGGGGGTCTCTGTGGGGAGCAGCACAATGGCCCTGGGAAGGAGATCTGAGGCCAACATGGCCTCTACCTCTCCAGGGCTCCTGGCGCCTCATCCTCAGGAAATAAACTCTCACTGTCTAGGAAGCAGGAGATGTGGCTATTTGATAAATTTGATTTTTTAGTTAATCATCATTCTAATATCATGTATGTGTAGTCATTTCACTGTACTTCCCAGGCTGAGCGACTAATGTTCTAATTTCTGACTCATAAAACCATAATTTTTAGCTAGAAAGATAATGTAGTCCTGCCTCTTTGTTTTGAGAGATTATAGGGATTCAAGATCCAAAAGAGGCATCGTTTTCTATTTCATTTAGGGACACAGAGTTGAAAAGCCAAACACTGTCTCAGCTCCCAAGGAGAGTAAAATCAGTACAGACATTGAATTCATAATTATAAGGTGAGTTGGCCTAAGAAGTATGATGTATTATGAGAGGTAGAGCAGGTATTTCTGAGGAAGTTATAGCAAAGTTGAGATTTACTGAGTGCGTGAACCTTGGCTTAAAAATAAGAGGGCTTCCCTGGTGGTGCAGTGGTTGAGAGTCCGCCTGCCGATGCAGGGGACACGGGTTCGTGCCCCGGTCCGGGAAGATCCCACATGCCGCAGAGCGGCTGGGCCCGTGAGCCATGGCCGCTGAGCCTGCGCGTCTAGAGCCTGTGCTCCGCAACGGGAGAGGCCACAACAGTGAGAGGCCCGTGTACCACAAAAAAAAAAAAAAAGAGAGAGAGAGAGAGAAAGAGGGAAGAACATTCTAGGTATAACAAAAAAATATTTTAGAAGATCTGGAAGTATGGCATAAATGAGAAATTAATATGGAACTTTATCTTAAGGGAAAGGAGAGCCAATAAGTAGGGGTGTGATATGAGCTTGTGTTTGTTTTTCAGAAAGATCACACTGGCTGCTATATGGAGAACAGGTAAAGTACTGGGTGTAGAAAAATCAGAATGTCAGTCTGCCAAGACTAATGTTCTAGTTCCAGAGAATACTAAAGCAGATTTTGTCTCTCAGAATGTCTATCTATTATAGACATTTTGATTTACAGAATATGAGGGAAATACAAGCAAGTAACGCTACCTCACAATACACAGAAGGAATAAAAGGAGAAACAGTTTAGTCAAAAAGGGGATTAAGATGCAGGCTGAATTCAAAAAATAAAAACGACGCAGGCTGAGTTCAGTATGCGGTAAGGGTACAGCGACAGGGCTGAGTTGAGTGGGTGGGCATTCTCTTAATAACCAGAAAATTGGGTCCTTTGTCTGGTGGAAAACATTTTTAAGATGTACAACAGAATCTGCTGAGGCAGATTATAAGGTATATATATATATAAGGAATCTAAAAAAAATAATGGTTCTGAAGAAACTAGGGGCAGAACAGGAATAAAGATGCAGACGTAGAGAATGGACTTGAGGACACATGGAGGGGGAAGGGTAAGCTGGGACAAAGTGAGAGAGTGGCATGGACATATATACACTACCAAACGCAAAATGGATAGCTAGTGGGAAGCAGCTGCATAGCACAGGGAGATCAGCTCGGTGTTTTGTGTCCCCCTAAAGGGGTGCAATAGGGAGGGTGGGAGGGATACTCAAAAGGGAGGAGATATGGTTATATATGTAAATGTATAGCTGATTCACTATGTTATAAAGCAGAAACTAACACACCATTGTAAAGCAGTTATACTCCAATACAGATGTTTTTAAAAAAAAAAAGAAAGAAAGAAATAGCAGGTTTCAAATGCATGAGGATTTTTGTGTCTTTACAAAAATCCCCCAAATTCAATTCATCTATGAATTGTGATTTAGAGTGTAAAGGATCAATATAATTTCAGGATCTAAAATCTTCCATAGTGTAGTCTATTTAAACTAAGAGTTTTCCTTAGGATAAGTGAGCATATTGAATGTGAAAACTACTTAGTCACTTTACCTAGATTAGAAACACTACCAGTGCTGGGATTTTTTTTTTTTCTTTGCCCTCTGATACAGCTTCAAGTTAATGCACCAAACTAGGAAAATATTATTTAGTTTGGGCTTCAGAATTGGTATACTTATTCTACCCATTTCCATTTCCACTCCTGGTATACATTTATCCCAGCAAGAAAACATGGCCAGGGTGTTCCTAAAACCTCCCTCTCAACTTTGTTAACCCAAGAGTCATCAGGTAAATAGCTGACGTCTTAAGGTACTAAACTAATACAGACATGGAGAAGCCATATGCTTTATTAAGCCAAACTGAGAAAAATATATCTTAGCTGTCCCTAAATAGTTTTAATTTTGAATATTTTCCCTCATTCTTAGAAACCATTTGAAGGACCTAGAAAATGTCAGTAGCTTGAAAAATATTAAATAAATGAATAACAGAATAAATAATTATAATAGATTAAACAAGATAGTCACTAAGTATGGAGAATCATAAACTGTATCACAAAAGCTACACCATATTGGATAGTCTAAAGTTAGTGCCTCAGAGTTGTAGGATGATTTCCTGCTTGCTAGTCTCCTTTTCTGGGGTAGGTGAGACCAAGATGAAGGTGGTAGATGGCTTGTCAGAATGGAAAGATCTAGACAAGAGAAAAATTTTTTTAACCTGTCCTTACAAACTTAACCTATAAAGATCTTTCAAAATTACCTTTGTATCCCTAAAACTATTCTTCTAAAGAATGTGCTTATAGCTAAAGGAAAAATATATCTATAAATCAGATATGACTAAATTCCTTTTATTTTTATATACAATATTCATTTTTCAAATGTGAAGAATATTCATCTTTTTGTTCTTCCTTCCCAGTAAGACACCTCAATCTAAAAATGATTTCCTCTGAGAGAAGCCCTCTTGTTTAAAATGACTAAATTTCAGCCTCTTTTGGAGCAGAGTAATTCACTAAAATGAAATCAATTTATTATGCATTTACTTCAAGTTTGTACTTATAATTTGTACATCATTTCATAAAAGTTAGAATTGCAAGCATACTTCAGAGATATTGTGGGTTCAGTTCTAGACCACTACAATAAAGCAAATATCACAATAAAGTGAGTCCAAAGATTTTTTTGTTTCCTAGTGCATGTAAAAGCTATGTTTACACTATACTATAGTCTGCTAAATGTGCAATAACACTATATCTTTAAATTTATTTATTTTATTATTTTTTATTTTGGGCTGTGTTGGGTCTTCGTTTCTGTGCGAGGGCTTTCTCTAGTTGTGGCAAGCGGGGGCCACTCTTCATCGCGGTGCGCAGGCCTCTCACTATCGCGGCCTCTCTTTTTGCGGAGCACAGGCTCCAGACGCGCAGGCTCAGTAGTTGTGGCTCACGGGCCTAGTTGCTCTGCGGCATGTGGGATCTTCCCAGACCAGGGCTCGAACCCGTGTCCCCTGCATTAGCAGGCAGATTCTCAACCACTGCGCCACCAGGGAAGCCCAACACTATATCTTTAAAAAAAAGTGTACACATTAATTAAATAATACAAAACAAAAAAACTTACAACAGTAATATCCAAGATCACTGATCACAGATCACCATAAAAATATAATAATAATGAAAAAGTTAAAAATATTTTGAGAATTTCCAAAATATGACACAGAGACACAAAGTGAGCAAATTAAATGCTGTTGGAAAAATGGCATCAGTAGGTTTGGTCAACACAAGGTTGCCACAAACCTTCAATTTATAAAGGACACAATACCTGCAAACTACAGTAAAATGAGGTATGTTTGTACTTAATTTCTTTCTGTTTATTTTTCAAGTTTAAGTTTCTATTTCCATATTACATCTACTTTTGATAATTTAGGGCTCTTTTGTCAATTTGCCTAAGATTCTTTCTGACTAAACAGTAAGAAAAGAAGCAAATTTTTAAGCATTTATCAGAAAATAAGGACATTCTAGAACTTTCTTCCAGTTAATCAAATAAAAGGTTTTTTTAAATAAAAGATAAGGGAAATAATAATTATAACATTTCAGAATGAGTCATTTCTTCTTTAATTTTTTTTCTTTTTACTCTTAGGAAGTCAAGAATTCTAAAGGGAAAAGAACTTAGAAGTGAAAACAGGACTTAACCTGGTGGCTCAGTGTTTAAGAACCCGCCTGCCAATACAGGGGACATGGGTTTGAGGCCTGATCTGGGAAGATCCCACATATCGCAGAGCAACTAAGCCTGTGCGCCACAGCTACTGAGCCTGTGCTCTAGAGCCTGCGAGCCACAACTACTGAAGCCTGCATGCCTAGAGCCTATGCTCCGCAGCAAGAGAAGCCACCACAATGAGAAGCCTGCGCACCACAACGAAGAGTAGCTCCTGCTCGCTGCAACTAGAGAAAGTCCGCACGCAACAACAAAGACCCAACACAGCCATAAATAAATAAATAAATAAATAAATAAATAAATTTATTTAAAAAGTGAAAACAAATACCTTCCTCTGGTAGGAGATGAACATGAAGAAGCAACTGAAATCCTTTTTCACCAAAATAGTTAGAGACAAATAAAAGAAACCGAATGATGGTGTAACATTTTAAAAAATATAGAATTGAATATTTATCAAGTTTATAACATTGAAAGATGTAAAATTTGAAGTGAAATTTAAAAATTACAAAAGAAGTCATAGATACCTTTGAAAACATACGTTTAAAAATTTTGTTTGTTCAAAAATATCAAATTTAAAATGGAAAGACACTGGAGAAATACTTGAAGAAAACATGCTAAAAGGTAATAATTTTCTCAATGTAAGCATTCATATAAATTGGTAATGAAATACGAACTGCCTAAAAATAAGTGTGTAAGCAATATGAATAGATAATCCACACAGAAAAACTAAAATGATCAATAAATACAGTAAAAAAATTCTATATGTTTATGGAAGATAAAAGAGACAAGTTTAAATAATAGACACTCTCATTTTCCAAAATGTCTAGGTTTTTTTTGTCTTATTCTTTATTCATTCCTTGTCAGCAATGTAGTGTATCATTCTATATCAAAATCATTACATATATTCATGATTTAAACCAATATTCTACCTCTAGAAAACTATTCTAAAGTAATAATGAAATAATCCTAAAAACCAAAAAAGGTTTATGCAAAAAAAGTTCACTATAGCTTTATTTTTTAATAGTGAAAAACAAGGTACACTATTGTAAAACATTTTAATAAATTATACTACCCAATCAATATAATATTATGTTGCCATTTTACTATTCTGTTTAAAGAAACTATATAGCAACAAAGAAAACCATTTCTAGTGGAAAGAGAAATACAAAATTGCAATATAACTGTATTACTTTTGGAAAAGTATCCTATGTATAGGAAACAAAAAGCTGAGAATAAACCCTTCCCATCCCCAAATGTTAATAGGAGCTATATTTTTGGAGGGAGTCATAAAACCATGTTTTATCTTTTTCCTCTTTTTCTCAATTTTTCAAATTTTTATTCATGAGTGTTAGCTTCTTTTAATTGAAATAACTTTTTTCCTTAAAAGATAAAAAAAAATGAAGCTGTGTCTGATACTTGGTATTTTATAATTCATTATTTATCCCAAAACAGGGTTAAAAACAGAGTAACTTTCATTCTGACTTATTAATGATGTTCTTTCTCTCACCATAAAATGGTAATGTCCCACACATTAGTGTGAAAGTCTGAACACTCAACAAAATGGTAGCTGAGTTTCCTTATCCATTTGCGCTCTTTTTGTTTTTTAAAGCACATACTATGTAGTAGGAAACACTGTATTAAACACTATCTCATTTGACCTAAACAATTCTATGAGCTAAGTGTTATTTTCTCCATCTTCAGCAGGGGAAGAAATAATTCAGTCTAGAGAAGTTAATTAATTGGCACAATCCTGTCCACTAATGAGTGGAGGAGACAGTATTTAAAAGGGAGGAAGTCCATTAATGACTAATGAAATCCTGAAAAACTCTAATGAAAATGCAGGAAGTTGTCAAGGAATTTTTGAAATATTTATGAAATAAAAATCACAAGATTAAGGAAAAAATGACAAATGTTTATAATTCCAACACAGTACGACTATTTCCATTTCTTTCACGTTTCTTTTTACAAGTATATAATTTTAGTTGTTGAAATTATAACGGTTGTTAAGTATATGTTTATAAATTAGTATTTTGCTATCCTTTCTTGATGCTTAGCCAGACGTTTTCCATGATTTTACAAATTTTTATAATTATACATAATATTTTTATAGTATTGCATTGTGTTGATATAGCTGTCTTTATCCCCCTTAATATAAGGTCTCTGGGGTGTTTTCTTTCCAATATTTTCTTATATTCTCTTACAAATAAAGACATACTGGATATCTTCATGAATATAGCTTTTTTGCTCTCCCTAAGTAATTTCATTGGGATAAACCCCTAGAGTAGAATTATTGTGTTAATTCTGGTATAAACAGTCATAAAGCTGGCTGGAGAAATTTGAAAGAATGAAGAATAAACCATTTTAATGGACACTCAATTCATACAAATGAAACAATACTTCCTACACTCAAACAGTAGCTGCCTAAAAGGAGACATCCAGCTATTGTATTAGCTGCTCTAGACTTCTCTCAGCTGTGAAACCTTAAATAAAATGTTCACTATACAAATGCTCTTGACAGAGCAGTTAGTTGTTTCCAGGTGAAAATAATAGGGATAGATACTCCTTTCATATTAACTTGTTCTTTAATAATTGAATAGCATTTTGAGTGCAATAGATGCATGGCTCCTAGACCAGACACAAACAGTGGAAAGGCTGTTTCTTTTATAAGAAAATAGCATGACCATATTATTGCACATGGAGGGTCTAGCTTAATGGCCAAAGTGTACACTCTGGAGATATACTGCCTTGGTTTGAATCCCACTGCACCATTTACATACAGTGTAAAACCTTAAGCAAGTTATTCAATCTCTTTGGGATAGATACAGATATAGATATATAGATATAGATATATAAATACACAGACATATTTTGTATAGTTTATATATTAAGAATATATATACACATGTATGTATATATATATACATATGTATGTATAAATTAAGATTTCATATAGTATATAATTTATATATTAAGAAAAATATATTAAGGCTATATATGTAAATATAATATACTTATATATATAGTTAATATATATTTTCTTAATATAAAAAATATATATGAAATATTAATTTGTACTCACACACACGATGCATAATAAATTTTTATACTTATGATCTAGCCAAGACTTCAAGAAACTTCTGGCCTGACTCGTTACTGCCAGAAAGAAAACTTTTAATTTATTTACAGCTAAAACACCATTCGGCAAGGTATTTCATTCAGTTGCAGAGGAATACATTTTACAAAGCAATTTATGTTAGTACATTGTTCCAGGAAATTGCATCACTCAAAGCCAGACTGTCTATGGGTGACTTATTCAACTTTTATTTTGTAATGTTTAAGATAACTTCTGATTACACCAGCTTTAAAAATATTCATGTTAAACTTATCAATGCAGTACATGAATTTTTTTTTTCATTTCATTTGGAGTATACACAAAATTATTTTTTATAAAAACCTTCATCTTTCCTGAAAATACACACTGGCCCTTCCTCCAAGCATTTATGAAGCAGGTTTCTCTACCAATCAGTCCTAAATCAGTGCCTCAGCTTTTATAGGTGGTCCAGCCTGCTCTGGTGAGCTGACTCATGGGATATATGTTTTCCTTTTTTTAGAGGACATGCAGAATTTTTTCATTCTGAGAAGCAGGCAGAGAGAACAATCTCAAAACTCATTATCATATATATTTTTGAAAAGCTCAAGAAAAAGATATCCCTAATGGATGTGTAGCCTCTTTATTTCTATAAATTAGTGGTTCTCAATCTTTCCTGAAGCAAAGATCCTTCTGATAAAAGCTAAAAAACCTGTCCTCAGAAAAATGTGTTCATGCCCATTCATGCCCACTAACATACACAACTTACAGGCTCCCTAAGACTCTTTTAATATTTATCTAGCAATTCCCTTTGGGTTCTTGAAACTGGTTAAGATGGTTTGTTCAAGCTACTCCAAAAATCTCTCAAGACCTCTGAGTTGCTGCTTACCTGGATGATACCATGGTATTTGCCCCGATAGGTTTATTTTCAGTGATTATTTTTTTGTCATAATGACAACTGCCTACATTAAGATACACCCCCAAAAAACTCCTTGCTGTAGTTACCCTAAGCATATTGTTTGGGGCTTTGTACATTATATCACACAGATCCTATTTAGGATAAACTTCAAATAAGAAATTTTTGTGCTTCTCCTGGGTGAATAATGTGCCTTTATTTTATGAACACTCTGAATGATATAACTGTTCATATTCCTATTTTTAAATTTATAGCTAGAAAGCTAAGAACCAAACCTGTGACCCTTTGCTGGTAAACGTTTAGGATGTTAAGACTCTCTTTTTCGAGCACTAGTCTCATTACTGGCTCTACTTTACTTCTTCGTGACCCTGACTTTACTGTTTACTTCTTATTTATGTTATCTCGTTTAGAAACCTTTTATAGAAATTGTATCACATTGCAAAGAAGGAGGAAAAAAAGATAGAATAAAGAAAAAGATGAAAAACAGCTTTTAGATGAACTGTTATATCCCTTTATATTCAATTTCTTTCAAAGCAAGCAATAAATCAAATATTTGAGTCTGATTTATATTTTAAAGTATTATAAGGCTTTAGAAAATTTAGAAAAAAAACCAGAAAAGGTAATAAAAATTTTGCTAATACACATGTTGCAAAATCTCAGTTGCCAAAACATTTTTTTAGCTACAAAACATTTTAAAAATTATTATTGAAACTTTCAAATATATAGAAGAGTTGAGAAAATGGTATCATGAACACTCCTTTATGTATCCATCTCCTAGATTTTAAAATTTTGCCATATTTGCTTCTTTTAGTTTTCTTCTGTCAAATTATTTTAGAGTAGATAACAAATACAAAAGACACAAAGAACCCTCATTCTACACAAAGTCAGTATGAAAAGGCACACAGACAAGGTTTTCGTAAGACAGAAAACAGAGAAATCCATAGTAAATGTAACAACAATGGCTCTAACACATCCAGGGGGTAATGATTCTGCTTCCGACAAATCCTATGATTTGTAGGAAGCAGAAAAGCTTTCCATAGAGAAACTACTTGCAGGAGATGATTAGGTGGACTTTTTTTTTTTTCCTGCATCTGTCACTTGGCAAATGAGAAGATGCCATCTTCAGGGTGTCCCATGTCATCCGTTTTATACATATATAATGATGCTATTGCAAGTGTAGTCCCATCATTACTGAAGACAAGTGATGTGATGCTGGTGGGGTATCTACAGAACCAGCACCATCGCTTCTGGTTAACTGGACCCCAAATATTTACAACTCCATCAGAACCACCCATAGCAAATGTACCATAGATGTTGTTAAAAGAAATGGCATTGGTAGGATAAATCTGCTCAATATTATTTTCTTTGACACTTGAAGCCATGCTTCTTCTGTACCTCAGGGCTTGGGAGCAAGTACTCAACTGCCACTTGGCCTTCAACTGAGCTTAATACATAACTGCTTGTTTGAAAATGTTCAAAGGCAGCGAGCCTGGTACTTCAAGTTTGACATCCAGCACTGCTGCATGTAACCCATGTTCTGTAATCCCCACATTAACACTTTACTGCCCACCTTGTCCACAATCAGCTGATCTCCAGACAGAGAGGGTGTTACTCACAGACAGAAGGTCCCAGCATTACAAGGAGTTCTGGGATGCTGCAATTTAACTGTCTGATCCCAAGGCCCAGTAACTACCACATTCACTTCTGGACAGTATTCAACACATCTCGTAGGGGTATCATGGGTTCCAGCCAGATCTCCCTGATCAGTGTTGGAATCATGTGTTTTCAGTCGAGGGTTTGATCCCCCACTCCAGGCATGTGTCGGACCATTGAACGCACATCCAAGAGAGCGCTGGGTGCTGGTACTTGAGCTGAATGGCCAGCCCATGGTAGAGATGCACCGCCACATCTCAGGAGGAGACCAGCAGGAACTAGGAGGTGTTGGGGCTGATTTTCACCAAGGAGACATAATCCTCAGTGGGTGGTTCAGCTTGAACTCATTAGAGCCGAACGTATCGGGCTCCACTCAGAAGTATCTTCACCACCTCCTCTTCGCTTCCCTCAGATGTTACAATATCTCACTTCTGTATATTTTAGTGTGCACCCCTGAAAAGTAAACATCTATTTCTACATGATCACAGTGACATTTTCACACCTGACAAAATTTATAATAATCTCCTAATGTCACCTAATACTTAGTCTATATTTAAATTTCCCAAGTATCCTTCCCCCTGTAAAAAAAAACCTTTTATAACTGCCCAAAATTCTTAACCTTAGAATATATAAGGTAAGCATACTCGAAGTTCCTCGTCACCCCTGCTTAGCCATTTTGTTTACCTCTAAATGCCAACATGCCTGGGTATTTCTAAATGCTTAAGAAAAATAAAGTGATGGAATTGGTCATATTGTGATCCCATTCAGCAGCAAGAAATAACTCTAGACTCTTTAAGTCACTAATAAAAATTATCCTCCAGGAAAATTTCAACTTTCAATATTACTAGAGTCATTTATTATGAATTATGCAAAGGTTCTATTAATAAAAACCATTATGCACTGATTTTCAAATACAGGTTCGCTATGTCAAAAATCTTACGTATTTATAATATGTATAACTGAAATAAAGAGAAACTTCCCGGTCAGTTCTTTTAACAATGCTAAACATCGTCACCCTTTTAACATTTGACTATGCTCTCTGCCTCCCTTTTATTTTATTTTATATTTTTGGCCGCCCTGCATGATGTGTGGAATCCCAGTTCCCCAATCTAGGACTGAACCCAGGCCATGACAGTGAAAGCCCGGAATCCTAACCACTAGGCCACCAGGGAACCCCTCCCCCGCCTTTTAAAAAACTAGATTCCATCGTAATAATTTACACTATTATTTGTATATTTTCTATTCCTACTGAATGCAGTCTTATACTTTTATATGCTTTAAAAACACATATAAATTTCTTTTAAAAAATTTCTTTCAGAAGCATTATCTCATAAGCATTGCCTAATTTTATAATGCATCTGTAGATCAGGGATCTGGCCTATGTTGTTTTATTTTTAAAAACAAATTTCCAGTAAATGCAGTTTTCAGTTTACACTTATGAAGTCAAAATGTCAAGATGACTCAGAAACAATACGTTAAATTGCAAGTGAACTTTACAGATTTGATTTGGTAAAGATAGCACAAGATTCAATGAGACCAGACCCTGCGTCTACAATACGCCTGAGTGAGCAATCAGAGAACATTCAGGAAGATAACGTCAAAGGCCAGACCCACACCACTTATGCAAATACTTTGGGGTGGAATTAACCTAATAGAATGAAACATTTTCCTCAAAAAAAAAAATGTCAGAGCATGTGGGAAATGTTGCTAAAGTGTCTCCTCTGATGAGAATTTCAGTGTGGAAAAAACTATGGAAAAGCACACACTTAGAGGTAGAGCCGAGGACAAAAAGTCCCTGCACACAAGTCTCATCACCTATTTCTACCACTTATGGCTGTATTTCCCTCCAGTGAGGTGAATGGAAGTGTCTAAACATAAAGATTGGGACTTCCCTGGTGGCGTAGTGGTTAAGAATCTGCCTGCCAATGCAGGGGACATGGGTAGATCCCACATGCCGCGGAGCAACTAAGCCTGCGAGCCACAACTACTGAAGCCCATGTGCAGAGCCTGTGCTCCACCACAAGAGAAGCCACCGCAACAAGAAGCCTGCGCACCCCAACGAAGAGTAGCCCCTGCAATCCGCAACAAGAGAAAGCCTGAGCAACACTGCCAAAGACCAATGAATAAAATAAATAAATTTTTAAAAAACAAAAACAGAGATTGAAATTATCTCAAGCAACACCTTTGATCTTGATGTTTATCACACATGAGCATCTCTTCACTCCAAGACCTTTGGGGAAGGGATCTGAACTATAAAATTCTACACTTGTCCAGAAGAAATAGGTTAAATGAAACTGTGGAATTAACAGGAGACTTGGAGGCCTGAAAGGCTTGGAAAAATGGTCCAGATTCTGAAACTGAGATATGATGTAGCAGTCTTTTAGCCAACAGTAGGCATTTCACACCCTGTTTTAACTCACAAGAGATTCATGGTGGAGGAGGGCTATGCCATTAAAGTCAGCCAGCTACTCCCAAAGGATGGTTAACTCTCACCTATTATATCATATCATAAGAAAAGCAGAGCCAGGGGGAATCACTACAGTATATCTCTGTTTCTAATTTTTAGAACCTATGAACTTTATGCCAGTATATTTTTACAGCACGATTGTCTAAATTCCAAGATAAGCCGAAGCACTTCTGGAGTGATGGAATGAGGACCTCTGAAAACTTTCTTCGTCATAAAATCAATGAGGACATTGGCCAAAATTATGAACTTTTTCAGTACTCTGGAAATTAACCAAAGACTTGCAACAACCCAAGGGGAATTTATTCAAAAAAAACAACACAGTCTTGGTAAGAACAGGGAGCTACGTGGCATTTTTAACTTGCCTGTTCCCAGCTCCTTCTTGCCAGTTCCATCGTAGCTTGAAAATCGGCAGCCTTGCAACCACAGTACCGATGAAAACCAACAGCCTAAGAGTCACTGGAGGAGTCAAAGTAGGTTTTGTCAAAGAAGAAACAGAGCTGGACTGTAAAGTGGTAAGAACAGATTTTATTCAGAAAAACCATGAACATAGGGGAAAAGCGACCTCAGTATAGAGAACTGGGCTCAATTCTGAATACAATAAGGAAAATTCACAATTTACAGTCAGGGAGAAAGGTGGGGGTCAGTGGATGGAAAATTGCTAAGAGGAAACATCACAGTGAAGAGGGGATTCTGGCTAAATTGACCTAACGAGGTTCTTACCAAAGGCAGGCCAGGGTGACCAGACATCACCTGGGGGATGGTAGAGGAGGGGGAACCCAATTAGATACCAAGAGTGATCAGATATGGAGAATGGAGGAATATGGCTAAACTGACTTAGTAGGTTTCTTGCTAAGTTTGAACAATGCAGAGATGAAAATGGAAGCTCAAAAGTCAAAGTCTAGGGCTTCCCTGGTGGCGCAGTGGTTGAGAGTCCACCTGCTGATGCAGGGGACACGGGTTCAAGCCCCGGTCCGGGAAGATCTCACATGCCGCGGAGCGGCTGGGCCCCTAATCCACTGAGCCTGCATGTCTGGAGCCTGTGCTCCACAATGGGAGAGGCCACAAGAGTGAGAGGCCCGCGTACCGCAAAAAAAAAAAAAAAAAAAAAAGTCAAAGTCTAGTTGAGAAGAGAGTTGAGGGGAGCCTGAGTAGAATTTCAGCAAGGACAGAATCTTTGTCAGTTTAGAGTTCCTGTGAAAGCCCCATGCTCACAGAAGAATCATAGTTTGACCTGACTGGCAGCGAGCTCCCTGAAAACCCCATTTATAGGGCATGCCTTCATATTGCCTCATTCTGAGCTCACTCAACTCTAACCATAACTCTAAACCTAACCACTGTCCAGCGCTTTGCTTTAATTAGGGACAACTCTGAAGGACCATGCTATATCTCCACAGGACTGGCTGAGACCTCTACTGGAAAAGCCACTCATTTTCCTTCTGCCAAGTCCTGCTTCCCTTGCTCATTTATAGATATTCTTCCTGAGACTGCCCTGCCCACCCCCATCTATATTTTTCACACAAATCACTGTTTCAGCGTCTGTTTCCAAAGATCTCAATTTAAGATGGAAGTATTGTTAGTACCAGAGAGAGAAGGGGTATGTGAAACAGTAAGATCATTAAGAATGAAAGAGGGAATGAAACTAAAAGCACTAGTGGAATACTGATTGAAAGAGAGGCATTTTCTCCATCTTGATAAGCAAGGTGGTAAGCATAGGGCAGGTGGGACATGGTGGCTGAGAGTTACCATAAGATCGTGTCGAACGGAAGAACAGTTTCCCTAAGAAAATTAAGTAAGCAAAAATGGACAGGTGTGCTAAACCAGCAAATGAAATGCTTGTCCACTACAAGTGGAACTCGGGAGCACAAAATAAATCTCAGAAAAGGCTGGAAACCAGAGAGCTAGGTAACTGTGGGGAAAGCAGGGAAGATTCTCTCTTTCTCTGTCTTCCCACTCCAGTCATCTTTCTCTGGCAATCTGCTTCTCTTTCTCTCCTCCTGCTTTGTTTATTCACCCTGGCTAAATTTATACTACCCACTTCATCTTTTATGTCTCTATGACTTCTGGTTCTAGCTCCTGCCCTTTACTTGTAACTCCTGCTTAATACTTACTTTGTTGTAGGCCACCAGACTTTTCTACCTGAGCATTTGCAGAATGTGACAGTTGTCTGAGATCAGAGATTTTGGGTTATTTTGTGTGGAGTACAGTGAGACCTTTAAATTTGCACTCCTCCCCTCTCTGACTATAAATTCAAATCCCAGCTCATCTCATCAATCAGATGATGACTGAGATCTTCACAAGAAGACAATTCAGTTTTTTTTAAAGGGGCACAATATCTGAGAAAGTACTACACAAAAGAAACTATACAAATGGACAATAAGCACAATAAAAGTTGCTCTGATCTTTAGTCATCAGAAAAATGCAAATTAAGACTATATTGAGGTAACATTATATACCTACTAGAATGGTTAAAACTAAACAAACAAATGAAAACAGAAAATAAGAAGTGTTGATGAGAATATGGAATACATGAAACTCATTTATTGCTAGTAAAAACTGAAAATGGTGCAGCCATTTTGGAAAAGAATTTAGTGGTTTCTTATCAAGTTAAACCTATACTTACTACACAATCTAGCACTGATATTCCTAGGTATTTACCTGATAAAAATCAAAATTAAAAAAAGAAAACTCAAAGTGTAGTTCTTGTGTTAGTTTCCTATGGCTGCTGTAAAAAATTACCACAAATAGGGTAGCTTGCTATAACAGAAATGTATTCTCCCACAGATCAGGAGACCAAAAGTTCGAAATCTTAGCACAAGGTGTTGGCAGTCCTGCTCTTCCTTCAGGAGTTCTCGGGGAGAATCGGTTCCTTGTCTCTTCCATGTGCTGGTGGCTGAGGACATTCCTTGGCTTGTGACAGCATTACCCCAATATTCACAGCCAGCGTCTTCAAATCTCTCTCTGCTCTGTCTTCACATCACCTTCTCTTCCCTGTGTGTCTAATCTCCCTCTGTCTGTCTTCTAAGGACACTAGTGATGGCATTTAGAAGCCACCTGCATAATTCAGGCTAATCTCCCCATCTCAAAATGTTTAGCTTAATCATATCTGTGTAAACACTTTTCCCATAAAAGGTAACATTGATGGGTTCCAGGGATTAGGACCTGATTTTTTTGGAGGCTATTCCTCAGCTTACTATAGATCCATACAAAGATTTGGACACAGATGTTCACAGAAATTTTATTCAGAATAGCCAAAAACTGGGAAAGAAATGCCCCCAACAAATAAAGAAGTCATCATATATGCATTCGGTAGAATATTACTTGTCCGTTAAAAAAATGAATCCTTGAAACATGCAACAACATGGATGAATTTCAAATACTTATCTTGAGGGAAAGAAGCCAGACACAAAATAGCACATATTGTGTGGTTTCATTTGTACAGAACTCCAGGATGAATAAACCTAATCTATAATGATAGGAAGTACATCCATGTTTGCTTCAACCTGGAGGTAGAAAATGAGGATTGACTGGGAAAGGAGTCGAAGAGAACATTTGTGATGATGTAAGTGTTATGTATCTTAAATATGGTGATGGTAACATTGGTGTGTACCTATGTCAAAATAGATCAAATTCAACACTTAAAATGCTCTGCATCTAACTGCATATGAATTAAGTCTCATAAAGTTGGTTTCAAATATAGATTTTAAATAGCAAGATTTATTCATTAAAAAAATTAACCTTCAGAGTTAAAAAAATCTGATCTCTCACCATCCAAACTCACTTAGAAAAGTTATTTCTAAGTATATATTTAAAAATATTTTTCTATTTTTATGATATACCTTTATTTTATTTTAATGTTTTATGTTTTGTATTCATTTTGAACTTATTTTAAGATAAGTGAGAGATTTTTCTCTATGGCCATCCAGTTTTCCCCAAAACATTTGTTAATCAATTTTTTCATTTATTAGAAATTCTACCCTCATCATAACTAATTTTCCATACATACTTTGTTCTATTTCTATGTTGTTTATTCTGTTTCATTGATTTGTACATTATTTTCTTTTGATTTTTTTGTTGAATGACTACTTTAGCTTTAAGAATATTTTGATATCTAATAGGCCAAGTCTCTTCTTATTACTCTTCTTTCTCAGAATTTTGATGACTTGTCTCTTAGGTTTTATTTCCAATATGACTTTCTATCTTCATCTAAGTTAAAAGACAAAAAGAAAACCAGATACAAAAACAAAACATAAGCCTTTATGGAAGGATTCTGACTGATTGAATGTATAAATTAATTTAGGTATAAAATATCTTAAAATATTGAGGCAAGGGACGTATACAGCCAGCCTTCAGGAGCTGCAAGGACTAAGAATTTCAAATCCACTGGCAATTCCATTTCTTTTTTCTATTTCTCAATAGAATTAATATACCTAAATTAATTATGTATATCTTCAAATAGTGTATAAATTAATTTAGGCATAAAATATCTTAAAAATTAAGGCATGTCCCCCATATATATTCAAATATGTCTTTATATCCCTCACTGTGTCTGTAGTTTGTTTTATGAAGATGTTTCTGGGGACTCCCCTGGTGGTGCAGTGGCTAAGAATCTGCCTGCCAATGCAGGGGATATGGGTTCAAGCCCTGATCCAAGAAGATCCCACATGCTGCGGAGCAACTAAGCCTGTGAGCCACAACTACTGAGCCCATGTGACACAACTACTGAAGCTCGCACGCCTAGAGCACGTGCTCCACAAGAGAAGCCACCGCAATGATGCACTGCAGCGAAGAGTAGCCCCCGCTAGCAGCACCTAGAGAAAGCCCGCACGCAGCAACGAAGACCCAACGCAGCCAAAAAATAAATAAATAAAAGAAATTTATTTAAAAAAAAAGATATTTCTTGTGCTTTGCTACTTGCTACCTAAGACTCAAGATAACTTATATCTTCATTGGGATTACGGTCTTTAATATTATAAAGCAATACTCTTTGTTCTATTCACATATTTCATCTTGAATTCAACTTTTTCTGATATTGATAATAGGTATACTTTAATATATCTTTGCCTATACTTTCAACTTTTCTGAATCACTTCATTTTAGGCAAGATTTAAAATTGGCTTGCAGCTGGAATTCTTTTCATCCAATAGAAGCTGTTATTTTGTGTTGTGTTTATCTCATCTGAATTAATTTTGTAAAGAATGTAATTGATTTTATTTGAATTCTGATCTTATGCTTTCACTTTTTAGTTTTCATTATTTCCTCTGTTTTCTACCATTTGCTATATAATCTGTTTTTTGTCTACATGCCTATTTTCCTAAGATAGATACTCTAATTTTACTAGCAATTGCTAATATAATTTCTCATAATATGCTTATGCCCATATTTGGCAATTTAACAGTTTCAGAGATAAAGCAGTATATATTAAATATCTGTTTAGTTAGAAACCTTTTTGGTAAGTTACTGTAGTCTAACCCAATTTGGTTTATAGAAAAATGAGAATTTGCTGGAAAGCTGTTGTGATATTCAGTCGAATCCAAGAAAAATTTCATTAACCATGCCTTAGGAAGGCAAGGGGTGTATACAGCCAGCCTTCAGGAGCTACAGGGACTAAGAATTTCAAATCCATTGGCAATTCCTTTTTTTTTTTTTTTTCAATTTCTCTCTGTGGATCAGTTTGATCTTTTTCTTACCACGTGGCAGAAAAAACGCTTTTAAATTAAAATTACTTCTTACAGTTTTAAGCATCTGAGAGATATTGGCCTTTCTTGGGAATCCCTACCACAATATCCTTTGCAAAGGACAACTGGATTTGCTTGGTCAGATGCCTTTTCCTAGACCAATTAATGAGGTTACATTTGACGCAGTGATTGTTCCTGCCATAATCATGTGGATAGTCAGGGAAAGGAATATGGTTTTCAGACTAGCAGAGGATTTGGCAGACAAAAGAGTGTGTTCTGTACTCTCACACTATGAAAGATAAGCAAACTGTCCATCTTTTGCTCCCATTACTCAGAAGCTAATTAATTTTGGAAATTTCTGGCTTGATTTTTTTCTTCCTTATCTGTAAATCAGCTACCACTTGCAATAAAACTAGACACTTCTATAGCTCTTCAGTTTTTGCTTGTGATTTTCCTGTATTACTAGGGTTCTTTTTCTTAGTTTCAAAAAGTTTATTTCTAGTTGCTTCAAGACATGAATATATTAAGCAAAATTCCAAATGAATAAATGGGACTTTCTACTGATATCAGAGAACAGATTGCCAGACATGGGAGGCAGGGGAAGGGAGGGGATGTCAAATGGGTGAAGGTCATCAAAAAAGGTATAAACTTCCAGTTCTGAAATAAATAAACCCCGGAGATGTAATGTACAGCATGGTGACTATAGTTAATAATACCATATTGTATATTTAAAAGTTTCTGAGAGTAGATCTTCTAAGTTCTCATCACAAGTAACTATGTGTGGTTATGGATGTTAATTAGATTGGACTGTGGTGATCATTTTGCAATATATATATATATCAAATCTTTATGTTGTACACTTAAAACCAATATAATGTTATATGCCAATTATATCTTAATAAAAAAGTTTATTCTCTAAAAAAGTTAAATAATTTTGGAATTGTTGACCTAGCGAGGTAAGAATCTAATGTTTTTAACAAATAACTTACTTATTTTTACATCTGTATTAATACACTGAAAATTCTTTTTCTTTTATTTGTGATGTTACTCTTTTTCTTTTATACGTTATTAGATAAAGTAAGGTTTGTGTCTCTGGAATAGTTTATAAAGACTTGTCTTAACTGAGTTAAAATACCAAATAAATAGGAAATAGTCACAGGCTATTCAATAAATAAACTCTGAATCAAAATTGACACGTTTAATTTTATTCTGTAATCAACTAAATATTTCAAATAAAACAAATACAACTAAAAAAGTCTCCAATTTTTGCTTTAATTTCACATTTCATACATTGCACAATTTTTACAAGATACTCATTTTGATTGTTTCATAACTTGTGGAGAGAGGAGGCAATAATTCTGCCAGATGGTTAAATACCCAGAGGATTTCTGCTCTCATTTTCCTCATTTGAGAGACATAAAGCAGTTTTTACTCCCAGCATAAATTCTAGACAAAAACCATACACTTTGCTTACTTCTCATGTTAAACATTAAGGATGACTCACAAGCAAAAGATAGACTTGTTACTAAATTAATGATCTCTTAAAACCTTACGTGGCTATAAGGTAACTGCCAAGTTTGTCCAGAAACAACTTACAACAAATTCATTATCCTGCGAACTTTTCTTTTCTTTTCTTCCTTCCTTCTGTCCTTCCTTCCTTCCCTCCTTCTTTCTTTCTTCTTTCAGGTATATTGCATTAGAGAGCATCTATTTATAGACATTTACTATAGACATCTTTTAGCATAATTGTCCTTGAAGAACAATGGAAAATATAAGCTAAATAAAAAACAAAGAAAATGCTATACAGAATCTTTTATTAAGTAAAAATTATTCCATTCTTGAGCCATATTCAGACACTATTAGCTGGGACAGCTGCATTGCAGAAACTAAAATGAGAGTACATTTTTCTTCACAGAAAATTCCAATGTTCAGAGAAACAAACAGCAACATAAGCTAAATATTCATTATCAGAAACAAACCACAGGTCTTTTGAGTAATAATCCTGTGAACTCGTGTCCTTAAATGAAAAAGGGCAGCCACAGGCATCTGGCCACTGAAGCTCTCTTCCTTTAGAAGGGTGGCTACCTGTGGAGGTGGACTCCTTAAATAACTATCTGCACCAAGGACCATTTGACATAGTTTAACCTTTGTGCAAAGACTCTTCACAGAAGCTGAAGTTGAAATTCATAGAGAAGCAAATAAAAGATGATGACCAATGAGTCCATCCAGGAAGGAGGATTCTTCATGGTTGTAACACCTATTTGGCTGAAAGACTTTCTCCCCACTAACCCTTCCTTATTTGTCTGTGAAGTTGCAGAAGATCCCTAGATAATGTGCTTTCCCAGTTGCTAGCTTTAAATGTAAGAAATAAAATTTATCCCTTAAAAAAATGTAAGCTCAGTGTTAAAATTTGTTTTTAGATCAGATGGATTGGATTTGCTGTTGTTGTTTTTATAACAATATAACCACAAGAGTAAAGAAATGTTAAATCACCGTGTGAGTAAAAACAAGGATTTTGCCTCAGTGATGTAGGTAACTATTCTTGGGGAAAGCACAAAAGGAGCCTGGGGGAAAAATAAGAGTCAGAATTATTATAGTATTCTGCAGCACCCACTGAGTTCAGCTTCCTTTGCTTGATTCCCTCACTTCTCATAAATGAGTGGAATCAAGGAACTTTAGAATCTCCTATGTTCTGTCATTTTGTGTCCATATAATCCATCAAAAATCCAAGATGGTAATGTGGTTCACTTGTCTTTCTAAAGAAAATTAAATTAAAATTCCTTAGGATAGAAAAATTTTTCAAAAAAGTTATACACTTTTAAGTGATTTCTTCCCCTTTATAGTCACACTGGACAGCAAATGAGGATTGTAAACCACAAATATCTAAAGTTTTTAGTTTTAGTCTAAAATATATATACTGTATCCAGCTGATTCTTAGGTAAGAATCACTATCTTTAATAATTCTCACATTGAATATAAAATACATAAATATACAACTATTTGGAAAAATATTATTCTTTTGTGAGACAAAGAAAAAAGATGTGTTCAAAGAAAATGTGTTTTACATTGTAATGTCCAACTTGTGTGTGCTTGTTTCAGGTTAGAAACTCATTAGGCATTTGGGCCATGTCCTCAAAATTCTGTTTAGCCTATTTGTGATTTCCTTTCAATAAAAGACAAGAAAAGAGAGAAACAGAAACAAAAGCACCCTACTCAGGAATCTGGGAAAGCCTTTATGATTGACTCATAGGCAGGTGGAGCTGGTGTTGAAAGCCCAATCCGAAGACTGTGATTGGACCAGTGGAAATCAGGACGGCCCAGACTGTGGGAAGTGTTGATGGTGGAGGAGGTATTGGATGAAGGGAAAGTCACCAGCTGACTCTCAGTTTCCACGGGAAGTGGTGGACTTTGCAGAAACGGATGGAAAGTTGAGCCCCTGAAGCTTGATTTTCTTGGAAAGGAATTGGCTTGTTCCAGGGAAGCTTGGCGCTGGAAAGTGAGGCTCGCCAGGCTGAGGTTGCTTCGACGTTCACAGCCACTGTGGCGGTAAAATCCAGTTCTGTTGAGGCCATGGGTGTAAGAAGATCTAGATCTCCGGCTTGAATTCCACTGTGAGATGGGGGCACTGGCTCTTCTTCGAGAGAAACAAACAAACAAAGCCCAAATAAATCCTCCAATTACAAGTACAGTTGCCATGGACACTGTGAAGGACATTATAACACCCTCTGAAACAAAGAAAACAAAGAGGCAATTTGCTTTATAAATAGGTGTCCAACTAAATACACAGGCAAAATACAAATGGTTACTATGGATTACATGATTAACTTCAATTTTGGATTTGGGAAATAGAAGATGGTACTAGGTGGATATGAATAAATGAAGTTGATATGCTTCCATTTATCAAAGCAAAAGAATAAAGGATACAAAATGAGATTTTTTTAACTGTAACATTCCATATTGCTTATGCTATTTTATTATCTTTAAAAAATTAGTAATTAAAAAGTCTCATTTTTTAAAAAAAGCTGTTCTTTAGCTCATAAATTTTATGGAGTTGCAAATATAGTCCAGAGATTATTTCCCTTAGAGTTACAGTAGCAACTAATGTGCCAAAAATTGATAAAAAATTTCATAGTCACATTGACTTTGCCTTTTCCTCTGTCTGCTTTCATCAGCCCCACCAATGTCTTCCACCTGCAGGCTGCATGATGCCTCACTTCCTGTTCTCATTCTGAGACAGGAAGTGCTGGACTAGAACCACCTGGGGGGCTGACTGATTTATGTCATATTTCCAGAACTCCTGGACTGTCACCTATATCTTTGACTCATTGATGACATGACCTATGCAGACTACTGAGCTCTTTCTTGGTTCCCAACCTGGTTCATGCTGTTATCATGCCCTTGTGATCATGAAATTCCTGTCCCCTGAATCCCCATGGAATCTCTGCTATAACGCCAGTATCCTCCAACTCACAAAACTTGTATTTGTCCAGATTTCCTGTTGCAAGGAGGGGAAAATGCCATTCCCAAATGGAAATTCTACCTTATCGCTTCTTCTTGTGAACTAAAAACATATTCTTGAATAAAACTGGGTAGCAGAGACCCTGCATTGAATCGAAAGACATGCTGGATATTAGAAGACCCTTCTGGCCTTATCACCCACCACACTTACTGACCCTCTACCCCATGATCTAACCCACAAGCCATGTTGATTTTCCCACTATCCCAAAGCCTGTCTTTCTCTCTCAAATTCTGTGCATTTCAACCTATTTTTTCCTGATACCTGGATATAATTTTAAAATTTTTGTTTGGAAAACTCAGTATGCATTGAATTTTAAATACAGTCAACCCAACAACTGAGTGTGGTCCATGAAAAAAGACCAACAGAAAATCCATCAAGCTGACCCCAGCCCAAGTTGCCAGCCACAGAATTGTGAGCTAAGTAAATGGCTGTTTTAAGTCACTATGTTTTGGGGTGGATTGTTACACAGCAAAAGATAACTGATTTAGGGTGCCAAACTCAGCTCTATTCCTAACATACTGTGTGATTTTTATAAAATTTATTTAGATTCACTTATTTTATTACTTTCTTCAAATGAAGGGCTTAGATTTTATGATTGCCAAAGTTCTCTCTAGTTTATTGTTGTAATCTATGATGGTATACATAAAATCTATGATGCAGAAATAACAAAACAAACCAATATTAACAAATACAAAAAATAATCATTGCTCCTTAATTTTTGGATATATTTTAGTGTCTTTCCACCTTATATTGTCACATTTATCTCCCGTGGTAAGACTATATTTGTTATGTCCTATTTTCACAATTATCACAAATGCTTATATCAAAATCCTCTAAAACAACTATTTATGTCAAATCTAAGCCATAAATTCTTTATACTAAGAAGATGATTTCTGAAATACAAGATGATTTATGACAGATCTTCTAGACCCAGTATTGTTCTTCAAAAATGTCTGTCATCAATATAATATTGTCATAGCCTTAAAGTGCAGTCTCTTGAGACTGGAATTTCATAGAGTTAGGCTTTCTCTGGAAAAAGCAACAAACACAGTCAGAACCTAAAATTAGCCTTATTGATAATACAGTAAAATTCCACATTAACTTGTACTTATCAGTGTCCCCAAATTTGGAACCTAAAAAAGGGATTATAGAAAATCTGGGCTGCCAAGGCAGTGAAACCATGTAAACCAGAATTTTCCAAAGTTTCTTCTACAAAACAATAGAGAAAAACAAGATGACCAAATAAAAATATACAAAACCATGCCTTCAGCATAATTAGAAAACAGAAAAAAAATTCAAACTTCAATTTACCTAAAAAATAAATAGTCGGGGACTTCCCTGGTGGCACAGTGGTTAAGAATCTGCCTGCCAATGCAGGGGACACAGTTTCGAGCCTTGGTCTGGGAAGATCCCACATGCCTCGGAGCAACTAAGCCCGCGTGCCACAACTGCTGAACCTGTATTCTAGAACCTGCGAACCACAACTACTCAAGCCTGTGCACCTAGAGCCCGTGCTCCGCAACAAGAGAAGCCACCGCAATGAGAAGCCCGCGCACCGCAAGAAGAGTAGCCCCCGCTCTCCACAACTAGTGAAAGTCCGTGGACAGCAACGAAGACCCAATGCAGCCAAAAATTAATTAATTTAAAAAAATAAAATAAGCAATGGAAAATAGAAACCAGTAAATTAAAAATAAATGATGGAAAGAAGAAACCAGTAAATTATCTCCCATACTTCTACCATAAGCTATCATGGAGAAGAAGGGCAATTCTGGAAATACTGTAAAAACACGAAAAGGTGAACTGGTCCATGAGCACGCTGACTATAGGAAACAGACTTACAAGTGAATATAGGTATGGGAAGAGGCAGTCTTGGAAAGTAATCGTCCTGTAGGGAAGAAAAGAATCCAAGCACAAAAGATCACATATTTTATATTCTATTTACGTGAAATGTCCAGAACACACAAACTGTATAGACGGAGAGTAGCTTAGTGATGGTCTAGGGCAAGGGGGTGAGATGGAAGGGAATGGGAGGGACCTCTAATGGGGACAGGTTTCTTTTTGAAGGACAAAATGTTCTTAAATCAGATTGTGGTGGTGGTCACACAACTCTGTAACTATTAAAAAAAACATTTAATTGTATACTTTAAGTGGGTGAATTACATAGTCTGTGAAATATAGCTCATTAAAGCTGTTTAAAAATAGAAACAAAGAAAAGGATAGGTGCTTTTGGGGAACCACACAATGAAGGAGAAAAGAGGCAAGATTGAGGGGAAACTTGGGGATCCTTCAAAACAAAAGAAAATTTACAACAAAGGACATACAATCCCTCACCACCTTCACCTTCTAAAAGTAAAAATCAACCAAACACATACATACACAAGCACACACACACACACAGTCAACCAGTAAAAAAAAAACACGTTTTGCTACACTGAGGAAAGGATGAATCTAGAATGACTCCTAGGTTCTGGCGTGGGCAGGTGAGGGTGGATAGGTGGAAACTAGTATCATTCATCCAAACAGGGAAGAAATGTGAGAATGTAGAACTGGGGCTGAAGCTGATATTAGGAAGATGTTGAATTTGTGTGTCCCTGGGATATATATTTGGAATTCAGGGTTAAATAAATATGGAGCTTAAAGAGAAGCAAAACTGGGAATCTTCATGCTACAAGAGTTCAACCATTCATGGAAAGCACTTCTACTAAAGGAAAGGAATATGTTTATAGAAGCGAGTTGAGAACAAACTTCCAGGAAAACCAGAATTTAACCGGTGGTGGAAGTCAACACCAGGGAAACAAAGAAGGGCTAATTAGGGTAGTCCACGGAGACAAGAGAGATTACTAGCTCTGAATCAAAGTGAGGAGAGAATTTTAGGTAGTACTGATTAGCAACCAGATGCCCCAGAGATATTTACTATTCGTTAACACATGAAGCACCCACTAGATACCAAGTACTGCTAAGTACAGAGAGAGCAGGGAAGAAAATAAAGTCTCAGCCCTAGTACAGTTAACATTCTAGAAGACTTAAAATAAGAAAAATGTCCTTTAGATGTGGCAATGAGTGGGTCATTGGCCATTTTACCTGCAATAAGTTGGGGAGTCAGATGATGGAAGACCATGAGTACTTATCCAAGAAGTTCAACCTCTCCACTGTGGACAAAGAAGAAGCTTGAGCAAAATTACCCATTAGGAAGGATGAAGATGGAGCAGGTAGTGATATCTGTGGTAGACTGAAAGCAGAGAAACAGGGAGGATAGTGAAGCAATGATTCAAACATGCAGTAATAATGGCTTAATCTGGGAAGTTGTAGTAAGAATAGGAAAGGGCCTGGTCATGAAAGACCCAAAGTGAAAAGAATGTAAAAGTTATTCCAAAGTATCATAACCCTTAATGTCCTAGAAATAAGACATTGAGGGGGGTAGTGGTGATAAACTGAGGCTTAGATGCTCTTGCTCCCATGATATAAATGATAATGTTATTTTCTAGCAGTAATTTAATAATCAGATTAAATTTTGTTTTAGAAATTTTAGCATCTGCTCACTTTATTATACTTACTTCTCTTTGCCATTTTATGCCATAATAGTTTATCAGATAATAGATTTGCTGGATCAAATTTTAATTATTAGTATAATCATTATAAAGTTCCTTTAAGTTTTGTGTTGCTTATAATGGCTACCTAAATTCTGGATTTCACTGAAAAAACTGTTTTAGTTGCTCTTAGAAAAGAGCTAAATAAAAATCATGAACTACTCAAATGCTTCATAAAACCCAGTCCTCTGTCTTCTTTCCAAATAAGTACATGAGTCCAGGCATTTTGCTAAATTTGGTTCTTTGGTTAAGAAAAATACCTAATTTTACCTTATTTCAGAGAGTTTTGGGCAATCTTTGTTTTTGTGTGGCATATTGCACATAATTTGAATAATTTATTATTGTATATTGTCATCAGTTTTCCCTGAAAGAGTTTATTCATTAGTTTATACTCCAGAGATTCCACGAGTTGATTACCGTGAGAAACACTTTAATCAAAGAATATGAGTAAACTCACTCAGATATTCTGTCTTCCTATTTAGAATAGATGAATGAAAGATATATTATGATCCATCTTAATGTTATTATATCTTTGAGTAGGAAAATAATGCATTGGGTAGACACTTCGTTGGTAAACTGTAAGCTCCTTTTAAATTTGAACTTCTATTATTCCAAGCTAGAAAGGTTTCACTAAAACTGTGATTAAGAAAATTTTGATGTTTGGAGGAATATGGTTTATAAAATGTAAAGCTTTTTTTATTTTATTATTGTGGTAAACAGTAATATGCATTTCTAATTTGATTAATTTTATTTATAGGTCTCGGGCACTATTTTAAGTGTACTATATCACTTAACTGTCAAACAACCCAATTAGGGAAATGTTTTATTTCTTTGGTGTGTTCTAAGAAAATATTAATCTAAAATGAAAGTGAAAATGCGTAAAAATTGTATCAATTTAATACCAGGTTTAGTAGCCTGTTACGGACAGAGATACTTGGGGGAAATATGGTAAGGCAGTATTATCTATTCTACAGTTATACTTCCCTAAATCAACAGCCTCCACTGGAGAATTTTAAATATCAACAACTTCAGATATAGAATCAGAGATACAAGGTTTCAATTAAAACAAACTCTTAAAAATGTTTCAGCTCAGACTCCTAATTTTATTTTTTATTTCTTACTTTTTTTTTGGCTGCACTGAATGGTGGGCAGGATATCAGTTCCCCCAACAGGGATTGAACCCGTGCCCCCTGCAGTGGAAGCGTGGGGTCTTAACCACTGGACCGACAGGGAAGTCCCACAATCTCCTAATTTTATTGATATTGAAAGAGTCTAAGGTTTATGTTGTAGAATTAACACAATTTATTTTAATAATTGAATATTGACAACTAGCACTTGTCAGGGGGGCTTTCACTCAGGTATGATGTAAAGTGAAAAGACAAATACTCAAGTTTGCCAAGTACAAGTCCTTGCTTTTGTGTATAAACCAATGTAACCACTAGGGTCTGATGGAAGATTCTAAATATCTCAGGATATAAGCAAGTATAATAGATAAGATTAAAGAGACATATTTACTTTATTTCGACTATTTTGATTTAAAGTTTACAAGCGTTCCTATACATGGTCTCAGTGTATATGCCCTTTGAGCTTCTCTGCCACGGTCTCTTCTGACAAATAAAATATTCCAAAAGGTTAATCTATAGAGAAAAGTAGCATAAGGTTCATTTCAAGAAAAAAAAGAAAACAGAAACTTTTAAAGTGTAGAATCAAGGGGAAATAATTTTACTTCATGTAATTACAATATAATGCAACTAAAAAGACCAAATGTTTGCCTTAGAAAAGGTAGCTCTCCCTTTAAAGGAAAAAAGGAACAAACTCTAACATTAGCAGGGTATAGCATATAAATTAAGTGTTGTTATCCTATTTTGTAACCTGTGTCTCTACAACTACCAAGGGGCTGGCACTTAAGTCCTCAATAAATGACAGCTATGATTACTAATGGTTGTATAACTTTCCCAAGTCATTTGACCCTTCCTGGCCTAATGATAATGGTCACTATAGTCCCTTCCAATTCTAAGATTCTAATATTGAATCTGGTTTTCAATAAATCATACCTAGAATTCTGTCCATTAGTGTCAAAATTTAGTAGAGGTCACCATCTAGTGGCTTTGAGTTGAATCGTTCTGATATCTGAAAACAACAGAACATTGATCAATTCACAAAATCTTTTCCAATTGTAAGAATCATTAAGCTTAGCTATCACTGAAGTAGGCTATGCTGTTCTTGGTACCCTAGAGTATATAGGAGGATGGTTCAGACAATAAGACTTCAGCAAAAATCGTTTTTATGAAGAATTATATTTAAGGTTCAGAAAACTTTTAATTACAATAATTTAAACAAAGAATAAGTATTTCCTATGTGTATCTCATCTCCTGGAAAATCCTATTGGGTCTGTTTTCAGAATATATCCACAATTCAACTTCTCATTATCTACTCTGCTACCTCCCTGATCCAAGTCAGCATCATCTGTGACCTGGACTATTACTATAGCCTTCTATCTGGCTCCTGCTTCTCTCCTTGCTCAATTCTCAATACAGTAGCCAGAGTGAACCTTTGAAAGTATCAGTCAAATCACATCACTTTTCTGTTCTAAACCCTTCATTTCTCCCAGAGTAAATGTAAACTCTCCCAAATGGCCTTAAAGCTCCAATTTGATCTGTTCTCAATTATCTGTGCTCATCACTACTCTTCCCCTGGTTCATTCAGCTCCATCCACACTACCCTGTTTGCCATTCCTTAAACACATCAGCTGTGCTCCCAATTTAGGGCCTTGTGCTTGTGGTAACCTATTCCTGAAACTCTTTTATCAGCCATCTACAAGGGTGACTTCAGGTCTTTGCTCACATGTCACCTTCTCATTGAGGCTTACCCTGACCACCCTATCTAAATTTTATCCTGTTCCACTTCTGATACCTAACAGCCACCCTTGATATTCTTTTTTCTTTCTGGATTACTGGAAACTAGACTCAACTGTAGGACAAGTAAGGAAAAATCTGGGAGATTTAGAAGTAGTTTTGACCAAAGTCACAAGGCATCAGTCATACTCTGAATATAATTAGTCAACAGTATTGTTAGAGTAGAAGGTAAGTTAAATTATGTTCAGAAGGAACAGGGTAGACCATCACTTTCTGTGTGTGATAAACTAACATGTATCAAACCACTGCGACCAATTATAAAATACAGATCAAAAATATGTTTTTAAATCTGGTTGAAGCCATCAGAGACCCTGAGGGAGCAAATTCTAAGAGAAAAGAAAATCTCTCCTACAGTAATCTGTAAAGAGAGGCAAAAGAGGCAAAAAACCTGAGTAGAACTCTGTGCAATCTCAGTAGGCTTAGAAAACAAAGACTGGATTTCAGGGGATACCAAGGAGGATAGACTCTGGGAAATATTCTAGACTCTGAGTTGGGCTTCCAAAGAGCTATTCCCTATGAGTAACAGCAAATAGGAAAAAAAGTAGACCTCACAAAGATAGAAACACAGTTGACCCTTGAACAACACAGGTTTGAACTGCACAGGTCCACTTATACATAGATATTTTTTCAATAAATACATACTAGTGGTTTCCTCTGGGGATGATGTAGACAGGGATTGACTAGGAAGTGTCATTAGGGAACTTTTGGGCTGGAGATAATGTTCTGTATCTTGATCGGGGTTTGGGTTACTCAGGTGTGTATGTATTTGTCAAAATTCAGCAAATGTTCAGTTATAATCTGTGCACTTCATTTTTTATCATTTTACACATTTTATTGTATGTACGTTTGATCTTAAAAAGAAAAAAACTTAAAAATATTGAATTCCTGTTAATAATATACATGCTGAATTAATTAGGGGGAAGTGTACTGATATCTGCAATTTACTTGGAAATATAAACTAACAGATTGGTAGATAGAATGAATATTATAAAAATGTTAATAGTAGAATCCAGGCGGTAAGTATATGGAAATTCCCTGTAAAATTCTTCAAATTTTTCTGTATATTTGAACACTTTCATAATAAATTTTAGAAAAACATATGAGAGAAGACCATGAACAACTTTAACACATTTAGAAATTTACTTCAAATGGGCAAATTCCTAGAAAATACGATTCCTGCCCTAAAGCAATCAAAGAAGCAATAGAGTAGTCCAATATTGTTAAACAAATTGACCTTTCATTTAAAACCTTCCTATTAAAAATACTACCGATAATTACACTGGTGAATTTTTTCAAACATTTCAAACAATAAACAATGCCACTCTTACACAAATGTTTCCAGATAATAGAAAACAATTCCTACCCTGTTTTAGGAAACCTGCATAACATTGATACCAAAACCTGACAAGGCTATTATAAGAAAAGACTACTATAGGCAAGTTTCTCTCATTAATGTAGATGCAGAAGTTCTAAAGTCAGGAACCTATCAAAAAATACATTCTTCTAGGTTCTGCTCCATACCTACTGAATCATAGTCTCTGAGCATGGAGTTCAGTGAGAGATGAATCTTCAAACTTCTCTCTATGGAACTGAGAAACAGCAGTTTTAAAGAAAAGCATTTGTTATTCAAACTTCCTAGGTAACTGATATAAAGGAAGTAATTAGAAGGCTGTTAATATGAAATGTCCAAGAGTTTTTAAAATGGAAATTAAAGATATGAATTTGAAATATAATCAGTATTTGTTTACTATTTGGGAAGAGGGAATATAAAGAACATCTTTGGGGTGCATGCCCAGCAAAGCTTTCTCCCTCCCCAACCTCTCTGGGAACAACCTACTCCCATCTGCTGAGGTAGGTCTCTAAGTGACATATTTTTCCCCAGGTTAAGGAATAAAATTTTCAGCTATTAACCAAGGTTTTCTGCCCTTGACTGCACTTGATTGCCCAACAAATCAACTAACAATCCTCCATTTCAATTATCTGGTAAAGGATTAGGGCTGTTATCAAGGATACCCAGAATAAAGAAAAAGTTATGTTTAGAATTGGTAATAGGATTATTAAATACATAGAATAGATGATAGTCTTGAAAACCAATTGTTTTACTGCAATCACTAGACAATGTGAGACAGAGAAAAGTGTTTGGGTTTTTTTGTTTGTTTGTTGCAGTTTCAAAATGCTAAGAGCCTAAAGGACTTAAGACCATACCTTTTTACTATAATGAACTGTATTGGAAAAAATAAACCACGGCCTACGAGTCATATCCCTGTCAGTTTGGGCTGCCCTTTAAATACCATAGACTGGGTAGCTTAAACAACAGATGTTTATTTCTCACAGTTCTGGGGTTTAGGAAATCCAAGATCCAGGTGCCAGAATGATCAGGTTCTGGAGAGAGCCCATGTCCTTACCTCAGTGCATACACGCAGACAGAGAGAGAAAGAGCACTATCTCTTCCTCTTCTTTTAAGGCCATTAACCCCATCGTGGCATCCCCACCCTCTAATTTAACCCAAATTACACCCAAAGGTCTTATTTCCAGATAACACTGCATTGGGGGTTAAAGCTTCAACATACGAACGGTGGAGGAGACATAAACATTCAATCCATCCATAACAAGTAAACTTTCAGAAGCAGTGTAAAGAGGAGATGTTTAGGAGAGAGAAGAAGGGCTATAGACTATGTGACCAGTAAGAGTCCTGGAGAAGGGGCCATCACTCCATCTCTGCCTGTGATGAGCTACAGATTGATTTAGGGAATGCCAGAGAAATTGGTATCCATTCTCAGCTTCTTAGAGGGATCCAGATGAGAAAAATGACAATCCCCTCTGAGAAACTCTGGGTCCCTGAAAAGCAGAGGAGGAATGAGGAAGTGTGGACATTTGTATATCCAGGTCTAGGGGTCTGATATACAGTCCAAATTCCCACAGCTCCAGGGTTATGGGAGAACATTCAACATTGTTCTGCACCACTGAGACAGAAGGAAAAGTACATGAATAAGAGCCAGTAGACCAGAAAGGAAAAATCATGACATTAGCAAATGTTGCACAGACCGTACTTAGTCAAATTTTATGGTAAGAGCCCTCAGCAGCAGAGGTAAGAAAAAAGGGCAATTCCCCTAAAGCAGATGAGAAATACACATCAGTAGTCAGCAGAGACCAGAACTTGATCGAGAACCAATGGCCCTCTCCTTCCAATAACCTTGATAGTGTATAGCTACCACCACTGTCCCTTTCCAACTTTAGAGAAAAGTCCTAAGGAAGAGGAAAGTGGGGAGACTTGAAGTAAGTAAATTGAAAATAATTATGTTAAATCAGGTCAAACTTTTACAGTGACTTTCAAAACTACACAAATCTTTCTCAAGTCATTCACACTTCTCCACAAATACGTCTTGTGTGTTTTTACTTCTGCATATTTGCTGATAACACTTCTCCTGAACTCCCTGAAATTTCCAACTATGCCTTATTTATCGCACTAGCACTTGACACATTGACTAATATATAAGGAGTGGTCAGTCAGTTCTTCTGAGTAAACTAATGAACTGGATAGATAAACGGATGAAAGGATGAGTTAATAAGTTAATGTAGGAAAAATGAATGACTACAATGTTCTTCCTACAACTGTCTCCCTGTTTGAAACTCATCTGATTTATAGGAACAGATAAAGCCTCATTTTTTTTCCTAAGGAGGATTTAGGGACCATTTCTGCCATATTTGTCTTTCTAACTCATAACAATCATTGCCATTTTAATGTACATTATCTTGCATTATTCCATGACAGTATAGGCATATATTTGCATATTTATGGACACATAATCTCCTCCAAGAGTGTAATCTTCTTGAGGACAGACATTATAGTTTTGGTGAGGATTCAATGAGGTGAATAAATGCAAGTTCCTAAACCAATAAATTCCCCAATTTTTCACATTGCTAGCCAAAAGGGAAAAACACAAGTGGTAAGGCAAGAAGTATAACCAAATAGTTTTCTTTAAGACTCTGAATACAAAAATTAACCAAATATAACAACACTTGTCTATTTCATTAAAGCAGAGTGCAGCAAAATTTCACAGGTTATGTTTCCTGCTGCTTTCATGGGGGATGTTTGTAGGGAAGGGAAGTGCATCAAAGAAAACAAAAGTGAGAAATGCAAGGTGGTGGTCTTCAGCTGTGTTTTCACTCTCAGGCCAACTTTATTGCCCACCTTTGCACTAATTATTGTAATGTTTGCACAACATTTAATAAGTTTTAATGGGTGATCACCAAAAAAATTCAAGCTATCACTATTGGTAATAACCCGGTATCATTATCTTATATTTCAACATTCATTAAAGTAAATCAGGAAAATTATATTTGGAAAACAACTTTTATGCAGCCTAAGTTTGGGAAATTCATATGGTTAAATGTACAAGTTTTGCTTTTCTAAACTGTTCTTTCCCTATTCTCTGAATTCAAAGTGTCAAGCAGACAATTGATTTTGGAAGCAATAGGCAATGTATTGCACTGTACTTTATAAGATTTTCAAATAATATTTTTGCGGAGACAGTGATGTAGATATCAATTTAGATACAAAAAGGAAATAAAAATTTACAAGATCAACATTTATATTTTAGGAAATTTTTACATTTCATATATTCACATTTACATTTTTGCATTTTACACTTGATATTTTCTTGAACCCCAGAAGAATTAATGTGATCTTTTATATATTTTCCCCATAACATCAAACGCTATAACATTATATCTACTCAACATATTTGTTTGGCTTTGTTAATGCTTATCAAGGTAACACTCCCCTTCCTGGTTTTCATTATTTCCATCTATTTTCTGTTGTATTCACAAAGTAAGATAAAGAAAGACTAGGAACTATCTTTGGAACAATAAGTTTGAATTCTTTCTTAAGCATAGATTTCTATATTAAAAAAAATTTCAGGATTGGTAAATAGACTCCAATTAAACATTCTGTTTTTAATTGAGGTTTATTTTATGATTATTATCCATGTTTTAATCAGTAGATAATGATTTTTTTTCCTTAAGTCTTTAAGTAAACCTGAAATTTAACTTTGAATGGCCTGAAAAATATTGATTTGGCTTTTGCAGATTATTTTTTGCAGTAAGAATTACTTTACTTTTGAATAATCTATATAGTTATTTATTTTTGCAATGATGAATTTAGGGTAAACACACTCTAGCTATTTTTTAGCGTGTGTTTAGCACATTCACTTTCTCTGTGAAGGAGGACAGCAAACTGTATTGTAAGAACCTATATAAGTAAGACTCCCACAATTCAAAGATTTGTCTATTGGTTTCTACGTAGAATAACTTATTACCAAAGCCTTTCTTTACAATATGCAAGTATAATTTACTTTCTTTTTCTTAATTTTTTAATAATTACATTATGATGTTTATTAATATCCCTCATTTTGAGACTTGAAACAAACATAAATGTTGATGGTAAAAAGGAATTAATTAATTCCTTCCATGCAGATTTCTGCGATGGTGGGCGACCAGGTAGGTTGTTCAGAGCAGGCAGCATCGCTGCTCATTTTTCACCGGATAGTTCCCAAAACGTACCTTGGAATCACAAAGAAAAGTCTGAAATAGTTCTCTGTGAAGATGAAACATTTGTCCTGGACCAATAAATAGGACTATCGATCTCTTCATAAATTCCACTATCCCCTTTAAAGTTTTTTTTCTGGATTTAACTCCACTTGCCCCCTTTATTTTTAAAATTTCCCTGAACCCAAGCATCCATGTCAATTTCATGTCTCATGTCTCAGTCCTTCCTCCCTGTGTCTCCAGCCTTGGAAGACTCGTGGTTTTGACCTCAGCTCCATCCTGCTGCTGCTAACTGACTAGAGGCTGTGTCTGAACCCAGCCAAAAGCTACTGTTGTATTGTTCCTTTTTTCCCCTTGATAGGCTTTCTTTATAATGTTATTTGTGGTATTATTTCCACTTGTTCTATTACAGTTTTTTAATCTAATTTCATAATATGATTTCTTATTTAATCATGTCATCACACTCCTTCAGTACAGATTTATTATTTAGATTCACTTTGGAAATTAAAGGATATAACATTGACAAAGTAAGTTAAAATAATCTCTATAGAAATTCTCAGTTTCATTAATCAAGATACATAATCTATATAACTGTAAGACAAATAAAACTTAACTTTCCAACAAATCAATTATCAACTTCCAAACAGCAATGACTTACAAATTTTTTCTCAGTTTTATTCTTATTGTTTTCTAATTAGCTTTTCCTATTATTTTCTCATTATTTTGTAACACAAGCCATAATCTATATGTGTTGCCCAGATTCTCCTTGAATGACTTCATAGCCCACTTTATGGACATTTTATATGAACAAATTTTTTGTAATAAATCTATGAAAACTTTAGGTAATCAATTTACCATAAACAAAATGGCTCAGAGATTTCCAATGTTTCAATAACTTTTAGGCAGTACATTTCTCTGTATCCTAATTTTAAATTAAAAACAGTTAAAGAAAATCTTACCCCAAAAGTTTTCTGGCCATGGACTCCCTAAACTTGTTGTGTTATTAGCCATAATATCCACAAGGAAGAGAAGAGCGAGAAGAAAAACCAGTATGTCCAAAAGAAGCACTTTGATTTTATGTCTTTGTGGTTCAGCAAGAGAAAAATAATTTTCACACAACCCCTCATATACTTGTGTTTGCATAAAAGGAAATAAGTATATCATGTTTCCTGCTTTTATACTCGAATTAGCAACTGTTTTTCTTATCTTGGAATTCCACACGGTTCCTGAGACACAAAACAATTTCCTTCTCGTCATTTCCTCAGCTGAATTGCTAAGTACCCTCCTTTCCACCATCTCCAAACTGCTTTGGGGATAAGGGGCTCTTTTTCTTGTTCTTTCTTCTTCTCCTACCGATACAGAGGAAGATTCCAAACTCTCAGCTACAGCTGAGATATAATCTAATTGGGGTTAAACTTACATCGGATAAAGAAATAGACTGCTTTCCAATGTTTGAAAGCTATACTTATGTCGTAAGTTGGGGGGGTGAAACTCTTCGGAAATCCATATTCTGTTCCAGTACAATTAATTTTATCTAATACCTATTCTATAACTCAGTTACTTACTAAAATTCTTAATGTCTCTTGCTCTATTTGGGATATTGATTTTGAAAAGTCATTTCTTTATTTCATAAATACCTCTAAAATGTAATTTACATTTAATTTTTTATGAAAATTGGTAGGTAAATATGAGAAAAAAGTTTCCACACTGAAGGGCCCTACTTAAAGCCAATTAGGGGCAACCTAAATGCAAACATTCAATTAGAACAGAATGGTAAGCCCTATAGTAAGCAGTACAATGATAACAGTATGTTTTTCTTCATGGAGGAGCAATGACTTTGGTACTGTGTATAACAGTATGAAAATAATTTTACCAAGTGGAGAAAGAGTAATAAGGTAGAAAGAACAACATCAACAAATGTAGAGAATGGACTTGAGGACACGGGGAAGGGGAAGGGGAAGCTGGAACGAAGCGAGAGAGAGGCATGGACATATATACACTACCAAATGTAAGGTAGATAGATAGTGGGAAGCAACCGCATAGCACAGGGAGATCAGTACCGTGCTTTGTGACCACCTAGAGGGGTGGGATAGGGAGGGTGGGAGGGAGGGAGACGCAAGAGGGAGGGGGTATGGGGATGTATGTATATGTATAGCTGATTCACTTTGTTATACAGCAGAAACTAACACACCATTGTAAAGTAATTATACTCCAATAAAGATGTTTTTAAAAAAAGAGAGGAATCATGACAATTCATATTGTGGGTATTCTGGATGACTATAGTGGAAAGTGCGCTATGGGAAAGAATTACATGAGACTTCTCAGGAGACATAGATTAGTTAAAATTTCAAGAGTCTTTGTCTGCAAGCTTAACAAGCTTAGCCTGGATCCTCTGAGCATTGGGAAGCCATTGGAAGTAGGAGTAACAGTGTCCACCCGTACTTAATAAATGCACTAAACTGCATTCAAGAATCTGGTTTCCTCCATCTTTGATTAACTCTAGCATTAACTCTTGTGTAACTTGCATTCAGCCTAATTGTCATCACAATATGATTTAGTGTGAAGCAGTAATCATCTTCATGAAGTCTGTAATATATTCCTGAGTAGATCTAGGAAAATCTGAAAAAAAACATAATATGAAGTTGATCACATATAAATTTTTGCCTTCCTAATTCTCTAAATATTCAGTTGTTTCTGCTCATTTTCTTAATTTTGATATATTTACATTAACTTTAAATTCATTGGAAATTAAAATAGAGACACCTAAAGGAGAATAGTGGAATATTATAAAAAATTTAGAGATTTCACTGAGCGCATATGAAAACTTATCTCTATAATATTCTTGCTAAGGTTTATTTCCATATAATTGAGTAAATAAAATGTTTCTTTTTGCTTAAGAAAAACAAAAAAAGGGACTCGTATTTTAATAGTTATTTTTACTTTTCAATATTTTCGACAGAATTTATAAAAATAGAAAATTAAAAGACTATCTTATTTCTGGAAAAACATAATCTGGATGAAAATATATTGTCATACTTCTAAATTCTTATGGGACTTGTCAATTATTACATGTATTTTTAAGTAACATTTTGTACTATAGGCTACCTGATTCAATAAATACTAATTTCAAAAATGGATATATTTTTATAAAGAGTTATATAGAGCTCATTTGGCCTAAAACCACAAACCAGATGAGTGGAGTGGATGAGTCTAGTTTGGTGGAAATGCCTTCTGTGCAGAAGCAGGGCTTACTCCATCTCAGGGCTGGGATACAGGCTGAGACTTCCTTTCATTGTTTAGTGTTTAATCATGCAGATTTTCTCCCAGTTTTCACTTTTGCAGATGTCCAGAAGCCTGTCAAAACCTTGAAGAAAATTTGTTTTCTAGCACTTTGTGACCTAGGAATATTTTTCTTTTCTGTGAACAGCTTGTTGGTAGCATTCGCTCTTATCTGTGTATGTAATTTGCTTGGTAAAGGATTCATATTTTTCCTGGCAGGGATCCATATAAGAGGGTGTTTATGTCTATGTGATTTTCAAATCCCATGATTTGTAATGCTAAGACAGGAAGTTGATTTTTATCTTTCAAAAATGTTAGGTTTGTTCTTCTACTGTTGGTTATTTCACAAGTTAGGTCTTTAGATTTGGATTCTCCAGTAGTCATAAAATAATTCTGGAGGCTTGTTCTTCCCTGTAGAGGCAATCTCACGGCTCACTCCCTCCCTTCATTCAGGTCTCTGCATCTTCGCCAGGCATTCCCTACTCACCTTGTCTAAAGCGTTTCCACTTGAGCCACTCTCGCCCTTGACTCGGTATCATCACTGTCTTCAGAGCATTTATCACTTCCTGACATTATGCTATGCATGCTTTCGCTTTTTTGGTTGTTTTTGGTCTCTTCCACCAGAAGTTAAGTTCCATGAGGACAGGAACTTTATGGATCTTGCTCATATCTGTAAATCCTGTGGCCAATATAGTGCTCTTAATAACATTTGCTAATGTTATTAATAATAATGCTACAGGCTCTTAATAACAGGCTCATAATAAATATTTATTTAATAAGGGAATGAAATAATTCTAAGGGATCTGAAAGTGAAAGTGTTACTGAACCAGGCTTCTTTGACATTCAGTAAGCCAAATGCTGACATCTGCAGCAGAGAAAAGCCTTACTCACGAAGCAGCCAAGCAAGTAGATGGGAGAACAAATCTCAAATCCACCTCCCCGAAGGTGACAAGCTCTGGATATTTATGGGTGAAGAGTATAGGTCAGGGGTTCAGGGGAAGGTGATTGGAGGCTGGAAAAAGGTGAGGTCATTGCTGCTTTGTGCAAGCATATGTGAGTTACATGCTTCTTCATGGGACACATGTTCAGTAGATGGCAGCATTAACATGATCTGAGGGTGGAACTCTTGGTCAAAGTTTACATGGAAAGGTCATCCGTTGAAACTCAACGTGGGTCCACTATCAGAGGTGTTATCCAAATGAGTAGTTAAAGGAGTCTAGTGGTATGCCTAAGCTTGGAGGGTATGCAATTTGCAAGAACAATTAAAGTGAGCTTGATCAGTGAGGGCAAGTTACAATTTACTCTTGATTAGACAAGCAAGGTATAGTTTAATGGATCTAATCCCCAGTTTCAAAAGTATTTTGGACATCCCAAGTCAGGTTAATAAAAATGTCACTGTTCAAAAACCCAAATTAGAAATCTTTATTAATGGGCATTCAGTATATTGAAAGTTTGACTTATAACTTGATACAGAGTCAAGTGATACAAAGAAAATTGTCACGTTACATAAAACACATTTGACTTTAAATACACATTTGACTTTAAACTTCCTTTTTTAGCTTTATCTTTTAAAACTATCATGGGTTTTGCCTTCCCCATATTAAATTGATCCAAACAATTTAGCTAAATTGAGAGTACTTTCAGAACATACATGAAATACCCACAAAACCTGAAATTTTATATCTATCGAAAAAAAGTCACTTTTAAAAAGTAACTTGGAAGATAAATTAAAATGTAAACATCTCATTTTAACATATTGTTGCTTTTTTTTCTCCTTGTTTTCATGGTATGAGAGTTGGTCTTCTTTTTCCTTTCTTTTTAAACTCACTCCCTTTGGTAGGGGGATGACAAAACTAGGAAAGACCAAAAATAGAGGTCAGGTTATGTGTGTGAAAATCTTACTGCTGGGATTTAAGATTTTCAAACTGCAGTGGAGATAGAGATAATTTCCTGGGACTGGGGTAGTGGTGGTGGTATTTCTTTCTAAGTAATATGTCTTTATGAATGTCTTTTTGAGGCTATGGTAAAAGATGATCACATTAGAGGGAGAAGTCCACTCTGAGATAAACACTGAGAAGCAGAGGTAGAGCCTCAGGGTCAGAGCCCTGGACTTCATGTTCATCCTGAGGGTGGCTGTCAGCACCTACTGCTCAATCACCTGCAAACTGGACAAGAAGAAGAAATTACCCTGCAAAAGGAAATTCGCTCACCTTGCCTTTGACTCAGGCAGATGGGGAAAGAAAATTAAGCTCCACTGAGAATTCCTCATCAAAATCCTGTGCCCAAGTGTGTGAGGGACCTGAATTTACAGTACCAACAAACATCAAGTTGAAAATGTAAAGTATTTAGCTGTATTAGCACTAACCAACACACCAAGAGAAAGCAAGCTTTCTAAAGGAACACACTTTAAACCAAGATCTCAAAGAATTCCCAGAAATTCTTCTAGAAACAAGGGCTTATTAAAAAAAAAAATCAATAAGCACTCCTGGTAAGCAGAATGCCCCATCCACACCCTAATCCCTGGAACCTGTGAATGTCACATTACAGGCAAAAGAGACTTTGCAGATGCAATTAAGGGAGATTACCTTGGATCATGTGAGTGGGCCCCATGTGATCACATAAACTCTTATAAGCAGAGAACTTTCTCTGCTTAGAGTCAGAGAGATGTGATGGAAAAGAGGCAGTAGAGATGCAGCCAAGAGGAAGTCAGAGAGATCCCAGACTAATATGGATTCATCACGCTGCTGCTCATTCTAAAATGTAGGCGTCAGGAACCAGAGAGGCTTCTAGGAGCCAAGGCAGCGCTCTGCTGACAGCCAGTAAAGAAATGGGGAGCTCAGTCTGACCTACAATCTCAAAGGACTGAATTCAGCCAACAACCTGAATGAGCTTGAAAAGAGATTCTTGCCCAAAGCCTCCCGTTAGGGATGCAGGTCTTCTGATATCTTGATTTTAGTCTTATAAGACCTGGAGCAGAGAAATCAGCTAAACCACCCTATGGCCAGATTTCTGACCCAAGAAAACAGATTATTTCCAAAGTAAGTCAATTCCTCTAAAAGCTGAACTGCAGTGGTAACAGTGGAAACCAGAGACAATGCAATCATATCTTCAAAGTTCTGAGAGAAAAAATTAACCTGTCTACCTAGGCAACTGAGTATACAATGAAGCCATTTTTCAAAGATAAAAGTAAAATACACGCATTTTCAGGAAAACAATAATTGAGTGATTTTTATTATCCAAAGAATTACCAAAGACTTAAGGTCAGAAAGAAGGAAAATTATTTTAGAGAACAAATTGGATGTAAAAAAATTGGCAAGGGTGTGGATCAATCCAAAAGTTTATATTATGAAAACGATAACAATAAATTCTAATTGTTGGACTAAAAAGATCAAGACAGAACTAAAATCCTGTAGGAAAGTACAGCCTATAACTAAAAGGTACAAAATGAGCTAAAATATTCAGGTGCTTTAATTGTCCAAAAAAGGGATAAAGATACTGATTATTAATTATAGTCTAAAGAAAAGAATGAAACTTTCTTAACCTGAAATGTAGTATGAATTAAAAACAAATTCAGTGAACATTATAAACATGAAGAAATGTTAAACCATTCCTTTTATAGTTCCTTTAAAACATTCCCTTAAGAAACAAGACAAATCTGACCACTTTTATAATTTCCATTCAACATGGGACTGCACAGCCTTGCCAGTACAATAAGAAAAAGAAATAAATATACAATGGGAAGATAGAAATGAAATTATAATTTTTCTTACAATCTATGTATGATTGTCTATATTACCACAAACAATATGGAATGTACAAAAGAAAGAAGTTATTAATAGCAACAAAATACAGAAAAGAAGAAAAATATAACAAATTGTGCAAGATTCATATGGAAAATGATAACATTTTATTGAAGGATGTGAAGGAAAACTTTAACAATGTGATATAATATATTCATGGATAGGAACACTCAATACTGAAAAGATATCAATTCTTTTCAATATACATATATTTTTCAGACATATTGTTTTTTAATTCCTAAAAAAATCCTAAGAGCATTCTTTAATAAATTTAGCAAGCTGATTCTAAAATATATATGAAAGACCAAAGGGCCAAAAATAGCCAAGACACTTAAGAAGAAGAATTAGCTTAGGAGACTTATAAACACATTGTGACTTATTTTAATGTATTGTACCTAGTACAGTATAGTTTTGACTCAGGGGTAAAATAGCAGACCAATTATGCAGCATAGAGAATCCAGAAATGGATTCAGAATAAATAGAGAATCCATAAATGGATCCCAGGTAAATAGAGAAACCAGAAATGGATCCTTGATGTATGACAGCAACAATGGAGAAAGATGGTTTGTTCAGAAAGCTACGCTGTCGTACAATTGAATAACCACATAGGAAGAAAATGAATCCCAAATTTGTACCATGCAAAAATAAGAGTTCCAGATAGATACTTTTAGAAAACAAAGTAGGACTTGTTAAACAAAACGTACCAAAAACACAAACCTAAGAGAAAAGTTGACTAAATGGAATATGTTAGAATCAAGAATTTATTCCCATTTTAAAAAGTCAGAAAGAAAATGAAAATACAAACCACAAACTGGTGTAGAAACTTAATCAATTTTGTATATTTGTATATTTTGTATATTGATCCAGCAAACTTTTGTAAGGTTATTATTATTTCTAATAATTTGTCAATAGATTTCAGAATTTTGCAAATAGACAATCACTCTATCTACAAATAATTATAATTTTATTTTTTATTTCCAAAGACATTGTAGTATATAATAGAATGTTACATGTCAGGTGCAAGATGCAATAACTCTTCCTATCCCTTTAAAGGAATATCCCAGCCATAGGTCACTGTGGGAAGATTGAAAGAAATTGCTGCTATATAACTCTTCCCATGGCATTATAGTTTCTATCCTCAAGAGGTCATAGACTCCACTGTATTTGATAGACTCTGGGTCTAAGACTGGCTCAGGTCTGAAATCTGATTGCGATTTTTCAATAGCAGCTATCAGCCAAGAAAATTAACTGTTAAACTATGAAAAGCAATAAGAGTTTGGTAATTTTACTGAATAAAACACCAACACACTAACAATCAGCGATTTTCTTATATATCTTAAATAAACAATAGAAAATGTAGTAGAATATAGTCATCTTAATGAGGAAAACTACAAAATAGTTAAGGATACACTAACAGGAAATGTACAATATCTATATCAAGGAGACTATAAAATCAAATTTATTCATAAAAGAAAAGAAATATTTGGAAAGAAACACCACACTCTTGGAGTAGGAAGACCATGAAACGTAAAGATATCAGCATCCTCCAGTACATTCTATACTATACCAAAGATTCATTTGCAATATCTACTTTAAAAGATCTTAACAAGATTTATTTTATTGCCTTTATTTTATTGGATTTGGATCCAATAAAATAAATGGAATTATTTAACTGATCTTATTAAGGACATTTAGGCTGTTCCCAAGTTTTTTGCTAATTCAAAACTTTTTCAACAAAAATATTGCATTTTATGGTCACAATCTATGCTGCAGTGAACTGTAGATATATTTCTAGGAAGTGGATTTTAAAGAGAAGTTCATGTGTCTATATATGTATTCGTTTGTACATTCTTATACATTTACTCTTCTGTGTATTATTTTATTGGGTGAAATAAAGTCCCAGTATACTAAGTAACTGGGTATGTGTAGGTGATTTAAGTGCTGACCAATTAGGTGTGAATGGAAGTGAGAAGGGTCAATTCTCAACCCTGTTGTTAGGGGTAAGTGCCCTCTGTTTCCCCATTTTTCCTTTCTTCTTGCTGGAATGCAGAGGATATGGAAGTTGCTGGAGCAGACACCCAAGACCAGGAGATGAACAACACAGTCAGGAATGTGAACCCAAGAAAAGGACCAGCATCTCTCATAACTGGAGCTACCGTACAGCCTGCATCACCTACTTGCATTTTTACATGAACAGCACATTCAAATCTCTGCATGCCTGTCACGTTGAGAAGAAACCCCGTGAGGTCTGAAAGATGCAGTAGAGCTGAGTCAGTGTTGCTTCACTGATTTTATCTCACCCACAGGAATAGTTCACTCTGTTTGATACAATCATTGTTAATAGTGAAGGTCCTACAGCCTAGACATATTTTAATAAGAAAACTAATTTCACATGGCACGACTTGCTTTTATCGCAATAATACAGGCTCCTACAATGATCAGTGTTCATTCTTGAGCACTCCCCAAGTCACTCATTCAAAAACTCATTCTAAAACCTATTAGGAGTGATGGCAAATATTTAAAATTTTTGGAACCAATTTCTTTCTTTTTAAAAATAAAAACTTTCGTATTCTCTATGGCTCTCTAAAGCTACATTTGATAAGTTGATATTCAAATTCCCATTATGCTAGAATCCAGCAAAAAGGTGGAACAAATCATTGTTACCTGCAAGTTGGATGAATCTTGAGGGAATTGCAAGGACATAAGCACACCCACACACGCACACACACACACGAATGCATGTAAAACTGGGGACGTCTAAATAAGATCAATGGATTGTACCAATGTCAGTATCCTGTATGTGATGTTGTATCATAGCTTTGCAAGATGTTTCCATTGGCAGATACTTGGTAAAGGGTACACGGGATCCCTCTTTATGATTTCTTACAACTGCATGTGAGTCTACAATGACACCAAAATGAAAGTTTTTTAAAAAAGGAAAGAAAGAAAAGGAAAGGAGTATAGGAAAAGGAATGGAGCATGCATACAACAAAGAGGAATACACAGTTGGATTTAGAAAAAACTTTGTGAAAGATTGAAATGAGCTATGGAGTGGTGACAAATGAAATAGGACAGGAGACACAAGACGGGGTCTCTAGGGATCAAGTCTATCCCGCCAAACCTCAGAGAATCTTGGGACATGAAAATGCCAGGTATGAGTAAAAGTATGAGAGATGTGGGAATGAAAATAAGTTGATTGACTGTAAATACGTTTATTGTGCAGTCCACTGCCCATTTCCCCCCAAACCCCCAATCTAAGAAGCACACCTGACAGCCAGATAACCAGGTATTCTTCATTGCACCTCCCAATTCCCACTCCTCCATCACCACTCCCCCCTCCTCCCTTCTGCAAAAAAGTGGTTTTCTTTCTAAAGAGATTCTATGACATTCCTGGGGAAAACTAGAGCACTTAGTCTAGTAGTTCATGTTCCAGAGCAAAGCACGTGAACTCTAGCATTTACGGGATGTTACAGAACTACAGCCATCCTGTTACCCGAAAACAGGGTTCGCCTCTTGTAGGTGTCAGGCAAAAAGACACAACCAAGCCAAAGAGCAGGAGAAGGAAGGATTTATTACTTGCAGCAAGTAAGGAGAACACCGGGGATCTTTCCCAAAGCAGTGTCTCCCCAAACAGCAAAATTGGGGAAGTTTTAAGCTGAGTACATACATATTCATGAAAGGGCTTGGGCCATGGACAGAGTCCAAGCTTTAGTTGAAGTCATGAGGGTTAGAAAAGGTCAACAACATCATCCCTTAGGTTCCAGTTGATCTGGTGGTTGAGCGCTTCAGGCTAATCATTACCACTGAAACAGAACTGGGACCCTTTACAACTGATATATTATCTTTGCTATAGTTACTTCTCTTGTCTGATATTAGTCATTTGATTCTGCATTCTTTTGATCCCTTAAGATCATTAATTACTGAGATCTGTTCAAGGGCAAGGATTGTGGCCAGGCTGAGATCACAAAACGGCTTAGGCTAAAACTGGCTTCTCTTCTGTCAAGAAGACCATACCTGTTTCTCTTTCTCTGGGGACCCCCTGCCCTGCCTGCTTACAATCTCCCCATCTACTCATAGTCAAGCAAAGGCCCTATTTGTAAAATGGAGATTCTAATATCAGGCACCTCCAGTTATGGTAAAACTTAAATAAGAGAATGGATATGAACATAACTTCACAAAACGTGATAGGCTACACAAAGTTGGGTTACTAAAAAAAAACATAACTGTACAAAGTGTGATAGGTTATGCAAGTTTTGGCAAATAAAAATTTGACAAGGTTTGGTTAATAATAATAGTGTTAAATCTGTTAAATTAACTTAACAAGGATGCCATTAGACTGAGGGGGCTTTAATGCCATAGTAACCTATACAAGCAAACAAAAACCTAAGCTTAAATGTCTCAATGTTAAGAAATCAGAACCTAAGAACAGCCAATCATGAACAGCCAACCACGAACAGCCAACAGTGCTTTTCCAAATAAGGTAAATGCTTAAGCTTAGCCAATGGAATAATTTCCTTGCTTGGCTTCCACCTCTTCTCGGTAAAATCTTTCCCCTAGCCCCTATGGGTGGGGCGGAGGTCTCCCAACCTCTCTGGTTTGGCCCCACCTAATTCCAACAGATTTTTCCTCAACTAGCTCTTAAAAAGTTTAATATGCCTCAGTTTCTCTTTTAACAAATCTAAGGAAGAAAGAACAAAATGGAGAGCAAGGTTGAAGACTGTGGGTGGGAGTGGGGTGTGGTGTAGAGATAATTAACACACTACTTGCTGCAGGTTCGTCTTCTCAGCCAAGTCCCACTCTCTGCCCCTTCTGCCCTGGTTCAAGTTTTAGCCTGGTCACAAAGCATTCGGTGGTTTACATTCCACTGGAACCCACAGTCAGAAGATCAGCTGCCCAAATTCCTTCTGTTCCTGTCTGCCATGACATCAAGGCAGTTGCTAAAGTTACATCCAGGAAGCTCATTCCTACTCTCAAATAATTGGAACATGGAAAATGGCTCTATGGAGGGAAAGAGGTAAGAATTCCCTTTTCTTTTCCCCTTCTATAATCTCCTCCCAGCCTCCAGACCCTAGTCTAGACTTTTTGTCAACATTCAGGTACTTAAAGGAATCACTTTATGACCTTGGCCAAGTCATTTAACTACAATGAGGTTTTTCCCTAATGTGTAAAATGAGATTCAACAATTTAACCCGGAAGTCCACATACCTAAACTCTGTTTGCCCTAAAAGCTTATTTTACATGACAGTCAGTTGTCCGAGGCCAAAAGGATTGTACAATGGAATACTCAGAAAACAAGAGAGCTTCAATTTTATCTTTCAAATCATTTCTAACTTGACAGATTAGAAATTTAATTTCCTCTTTCCTATCATGTATAGCAGGTGTTTTACCTCTTCGGTTGTTTGACTATTGATTTCTTTCTTTCATTTCTTCCACTCTTTCCTAGGTCTCTGAACTTAAATATTTTCACATGTTAATTGAGTTGATTATAATACTCATCCCAAAACTAACAAATGAGTTAATGAAAGGACTCTTATAAAGCATTTAGATCCCGAGGTCAATCTATGGTAACTATAGTGCCTGACCTATACAAATCCTATTCCTACTGTCTTTAAAAATGACTTGGATTAGAAAATCTCTAAGAGCTATTCTAGGTTTTATTTTAGCCAATTTTATGGTGATAATTTCCTAATTATAGTGACATTATTATAAGTTCTCATTTTTTAAATGTCATGCTATTAATCGAGAAGATATAAAATAAAGTTAAACTGAAACAGTAGTAGTGGACTTCAACAGGACTAAAATGGGTCTATTCAATATCTAAATATGTATTTTAGTAGAAATTATATTTATATAAAAAAATAAACGACTAGTAGAAATGGAAAAGGAAAACAGTAAAACAATGGTAATATTTTTTGGTGAATATTAAATCTTGAACATAATTTATTGTTGTTTCTTACATGTAAGAGCATGATTTTATGATTTTGAATAACTTAAAATAAATTTAACCTTGAAGAAGTGTACTTAAACAATAAATGAGAAAGATAGTTTGTGTTATCCCATAGGTGGAAAAAATACCTCCATCACATTTATTTGTTTCAAGGGAATTCATGACACAGAAGCTTATGGCTAACCAGCTCAAATGAATTGTCCAGATATAAAAATATTCTCAGCAGTGTTCTCCACCAAAAGTACTTTTTGATTATAAATAAAATGTGTCTAAGCTTTGAAATGGTGTTATTATATTAAGAGAAATACAATACTCTAAATAACTAATTTTTTTTCTCTAACTTTTGCTTCCACCAGCTTTTTTCCTTCTCTTACAGGTCATTAAAATTTTGAAAACAAAAAGCAGGCTAACACTGGAGTAGTTGTTTTTAAGTTTTATTAAATGCTCATTTCCTCTTACTTAGTTCACACCCTAACAGAAGAATTCCAGGGGAAGAGACAGTACAGAAATGTCCTTGAAAATCTATGTATAGTCAGTGGAATTGTATTCCCCTGTGAATGATTTTTTTTTAATCACACACAGTTTACACTAATGGATACCAAATGCCTATACATTCAAGGTTCTCAATGCCCAAATATTTTCATTTTGTAACTGAGATTTTGTTATACACTACAAAGTACAAACTTTTCCTTGAAACAACTCTGGTTTATTCATTACTATAACCTGAATTGGCCCTTATCAAAATAATTTTAGATGTATTATATGTAAGCGATAGATATACTCCCCAAAAGATAATTATAATCTCTTTTTAATAAAAGAGTTCATTTATTAAAGGAACCTTTAGAGGATTATTTTTGGTAAAATGGTGATTCATTTTATAATACAAAAGAATCAAACAGTAAATGATATTTTAAAAACAAGGTAGATATATATTATGTGGGTCCACATTTTATCTTTACATAATTTTGTTTTTATTTATTTCAAACAGATTTCATTGTATGTTTTAGTTTGCTAAAAAGATATACTTTGTGAAGAATATCTTTAAAAATATTTATGTGAATAACATCCCCAGTTCATTTTGAGGGTTTTTTTTAATGTTTTGATACATAAATTATATGACACAGGGATGATACCCACAATGTGGAGTATGTAACCTCATCCTCTTTGTATCTTAAATACTAAATGCATGCGTACAAAGCATATAGAGAGCAATAAATGATGCTATGGAGTAAAGAAAAAAATATGCTGTGAATTAGTGGTGTTAAAAGAAAAGCTTTACGTTACACATTGAAGCTAATTAAGTCCCAATTAAAGAAAAGAGTGTTAAGTTTTTAACATTCATTGAAAAGAAGCTAAGCAAGAGCAAAGATATATGGTGATGCCATAATATTGCTCTTAGAAATTAATATTTAAAAATAATTTCCACTGACACCCATTACTCTGATCATAATCAAAGACTCAAATAATTTATTTTGCCCTTCTCAAATGGAACAGAAAGACCTAAAAGTAGGCAAGCAATGCTGTAAAACTACTACAATAGGAAAAAATTGGAGGAATGCTTGTACATTCTGTAGCCACCCTATCCAATGTGGTAGCCACATTTGTCTATTTAAAACCAAAAATAAATGAACTAAGATTAAATTTAATTATAAATTCAGTTTATTAGTCACACTAGCCACATTTCATGCGCTCAAGCTACACGTGGCTAGTAGCTGCCATATTAGGCACCACGGATACAGATTTCCATCATCACAGAGAGCTTTATTGGACTGTGCTGTCCTACAATTACCAGATTTGGAAAAAGCTTCCATTAAATTTGGATTATTTTTAAATGTCTTTGGGGTTATTCAAATTTTATAAAGTAGTAATGAGATAGTAGAAATATGCTTCTACTATTTAGATTTCTACTAAACCTAGTTTTAAAAGGTTATATAATCTCATGAGAAGAACACAAAATTTGGTCTCAGATAATTCTGAGTTCTAATCCTACCTCTGCTGAGTGACCTTGGATGTATTATTTTTAGTTTCTGAGACTTTGTTCATTTATTCACAGAATGTAATGCTTACCTCCTAAGAAGTTTATAAATATTAGAAATAATGTATGGAAAGTGATTCCTACAGTACCTGAGACATAGTAGTTATTCAATTATGGTAGTTATCATTTTTGTCAATTAACAAGTGGGAAGAGGGTAAAGCTGTTAATGGTTATACACAAAAACCATGCCTTTGAATAAGGTGTGAGGTTTTATTTGCTAGAAAAAGTGTCTTATAAGTGCATCAGTTTATTTCAGAAGCTTAACACCAAAAATGTTTGGAATCGTGGTAATCACAGGACAGGGAGGAAATGACCACGCCAGGACAGGAAAATATATAAGCACAAAGGAATCAGTGAGTCAGGAAGAGGATAATGAGGAAATGAACTGGTATGAAGGGGAAAAGGAGAGATGATAAAAGAAGAAAGATACAGATAGACAGGGTAGAAAAGGAAAGACTAATCTCAGATGAAGTTCCTCCTGGAAATGTACCAGAGAGGAGTGTGAAGCATAATGACATAATCAAATAAGGAAGGAAAAATCATTTCTCACTACAAGACTATGAGGAAACAGCTTTCCTATAAAATTATTTTTCTTGTGTTAGAGAGGCAAATATGTGTAAAAGATTCAAGAGAAAAAAGGTGGCAAAACTGCTGAAGAACATCTATTCCTGGTGTGCTTTACAACCTTAAACAAGTCACTCTAAACTGACATGCCACTGTTTTGTGATACACAAAATCCATTCGGTGGACTAGTTGATATTTATCCCCTCCAGATTCAGTATGTAATACGTATGGTGAGTACTTTGGCTCTGACAACCAAAATGTGCATTCTCTGAGATCGTCGTTCATCAGAAAGAGGCATCCCAGCAAAAATGCAAGGTTCATCTGCCAGAGGAGCATGCGTGAAGGATAACACAGTAATGGAGAACAGAATTGTTACAGGTCAATGTGGCCAAACCTTCCATAGTAGAGAATAAAGGAGTCAACAAGATAAAATTTCATCACTAGGGAAAGATCTCGGGCATTGTTTGTATATTCCATGGGGAAAATATCAAGTGCTTGAAATTAACCAGGACATTGGAAGAGATAGGATGTTTGGAAGAGGAAGAAAATCACCTCTTTCAGAGAAAACTGGGGCTTTTTAACACCCAGAAGTAATAGAAATATGTTGGATAAAACAAGAAGCAAGGCGAGGAGCTTAGAAAATTGTGAGATAGCCCTGAGGCCTCAGACTCAGGAATCAATTTCCATTTGATTCAAAACGCAAAGTCAGACAATATAAAGACAATAACAAAACTTATTATTATTATTATTCAACATACGTATCTGAATACCTAGATTGACCCTAAATAGTGTTAGGTACTGGGGATGCAATGATGAACAAAACAATCACAATCCCAGCCCTTTGAAACTTAAAAACAGTCTATGTCTAGGAGTAGGTAGTTCGATGGGACTTCCCTGGCGGTCCGGTGGTTAGGACTTCCACTGCCAGGGGCCACGTTGGATCCCTGGTGGGGGAACTAAGATCCCCCATGCTGCGTGGCACAGCCAGAATAAAAGAAAAAAAAATAAAAATAGGTAATTCTTTTTCAGGTGTAATTTACACTGTTAATTTAATAAATACATATATTCATATTGATAAGGGCATTAATTTAGGAAAGTCAGCTATGTTAAGGGTCTATTGTGAAACCTTATCCACCATCTGATTAAATACTGCCAGGAGTAGATGAAACTCACCAGAAGATGGCAATACATAACTCCTTATCTCTCTGCCATTAAATTTGCTGCAGCCAAAAGATTAGAGATTGCTTATAGTCAGCCTAAAACACCTCCATTACAAATAATCCTTTTCATGTTAGTCATGTGCATTAGGCATGTTATGTATATTTTGCTTTTTGTTTTTTGGTTTTTTTTAATTGGGTTGTTTGTTTGTTTCATTGACTTTTGAGATAAAAGTCCTTTTTTAAAAAAAAATTTATTTATCTATTTGGTTGCTCCGGGTCTTATTTGCAGCAGGTGTGCTCCTTAGTTGTGGCATGTGAACTCTTAGATGCGCCCAGAATGTGGGATCTAGTTCCCTGACCAGGGATTGAACCCAGGCCCCCTGCATTGGAAGCTCAAAGTCTTATCCACTGTGCCACCAAGGCACCATCCACTGGGCCACCCCTGCTATGTATATTTTGATCAACGGGCAGTACGGGCATTGTCAGATTTATAGGTTTTATTGCTGACCAGGTAGCTAAAAAGTCCAGTGCTATAAAAATCTTGGATCTGGAGGCCCATAGGAAGACATCTCTTTCATGTGCTCGTCCTCCTTATCCTTTTCTATTTTCAACAATGTACATAGTAAGATTTATGAACATAAAGTAGAATCATCTTATCAAAATTAGCTGTATTTTACATTTACATTTTTTTTTAATTTTTTTAAAAATTAAAAAATAACACGTGGGCATGCCGATCTTAGTTCCCAGACCAGGGATTGAACTCATGCCCCCTGTAGTGGAAGTGTGTAGTCTTAACCACTGGACCACCAGGGAAGTCCCTCTAATTTTGCATTTGAATCAACATGTAATCAATATAAAAATTATTAATTAAATATATTACATTTTTGGACTGTCTTTAAATACAGTTTGTATTTTACACTTAAAGCGCATATCAGTTCAGATTAGGCATATTTCAAATGCTCAATAGCAACATGTAGCTAGTAGCTACTGTGTGGGACAGAAAAGCTCTAACCATGCCAATTAAAAGGCTGAGATCCACAGAGTGGTTAAAAAAGAACTTACTGGCTGACAGTTTCCTTAAAAAGTTAAAAATATACCTACAAAATGACAAAAAAATTCTGTTCTTAGGTATTTACCCAAGAGTAAACGAAATATCCATCCACTCAAAGACTTAAACAAGAATATTCACAGCAGCTTTATTTGTAATTACTCAAACTGGAAACAACCCAGATGTCTATCAGTGGCTGAATGGATAAACAAATTGTTTCACATTCATATAATAGCATGCTACTCAACAATAAAAAGGAAAAACTTATTGATATAGGCGACAATATGAATGAATCTCAAAATCACTATGCTTTGTAAAAGAAGCCAGGCAATAAAAAGGATACATATTATATGATTCCATTTCTACAAAATTCTATAAAATGCAAACTAATCCATCATGACTGAAAGTAGAACAATGGTTGCCTAGGGAGGGAAGGATGGATTACCAAGGGGCACAAGGAATTTCTGCAGGGTAGTGAAAATATTTTTTTACCTTGATTGTTAAGAATATACATAGACATATGCCAAAACTGATCAAAATGAACACTTTAAATGTGATGTTTATCATATTTCGAGGAAGTTTAAAAAAAACAATAAGTAATAAAACTAGAAATAAACAACATACCAGAAATCAAAGTACCCTTCCATGTGACTATTTGAATACTCTCTTAAACAATGATTCTGTCGGAGAAAAAAATCTATCTGACAATTGCAGAAATTGAGAGAACAATAGTTTTTACAGAAACAATAACTACCACTGGACTTAACCAGAGCATGAAGTTCTTACTCTGAAAATTGGAAACTGAGGGAAAATAGCTAAGTGTTTGTTCTGTCTTTCTTGAACAAACTGTATGTCTGGGTAACTCCAACTGAGGGAGCAAAGGCTTTCTTACAGAAGATTCCCAACTGCTACATGTAGAAGAAAAGATCAAGTTTTCTTCTTTTTTTTTTAATCACCATTTTGCAATGCTTAGTGAAATAATTAATCAAACGACAGTCATCATTGAGTAAACCCATCAAATTATAGGTTAAAAGGGAACATTACAATAAAAGTATCAAGTTTTGTCATCTGAGACCACCAGTCATTTTAAACTTCACAAAAGAATAGCCAGACACCACGTGTCTCCTTACTCAACAGCACAGATGAAAAATTTGTAACATGAAGGTGTTCCTGAACTTAATCAGAACTTTGGACCCAATTTCCATTTGCATGAACTATGACTATGAGGAAGCAAAGAGATAAACCCAGAATGTCAGGCATTATGCAAGACAACTGACCCAGTTTCAGTAAGAAGTAAATGGCAGGAGAAATCAAGAGGGAGGAGCAGGGCAATTGCTCCAGATATAAATATACTTAAGAAATTCAACAATTAAATGCATTGTGTGGACCCTATTTGAATCCTGAGTTTAAAAAAAAAGAAAAGAAAGTCACTGTAAAAAAAGCATTTCACAACCAATTATGAACAGTTAATTACAGATTGCATGTTAGATGCATCAAAGAATTGTTAATTTTGTCACTGATAACAATACTACAGTTGTGTTAAAAAATACCATTTTTTAAGAGATGCATACTGAAGTATGTAAGGGTGCAATAATTTGATACCTAAGATTTGCCTTAAAATACTTTATCAAAGGAAAACATGTTTAAAATTTGGATAAGGCAAAATCTTGAAGATTGTTAAAATTAGGTCATGGGTGTATTGGGCGTTCTCTCTAATTTTGTATTTGTTTAAAATTTTTTCATGACAAAATGTACTAAGCCACACATAGTATCTTGTTAATATCACATGAGAAGAAGCATCTGGCTCAAGACAGCAAGTAGCACACTTATTTGCCTCTCATCCATCTGACATTCCAATGAAATAAAAAAAAATAGAAGCATGAAAAAGGAATAACCACAAAATGAGACAGATAAGAGGAGAGTATCTTTAGTATAAGAGCGGCGCCAAGGCATTTCTGGAAGACTGAAGGGTGTATGTTGATTAATGAAATCACAAAGAAAGCCATAACCAAGAGAATATCCTACGTGGATGATTTTTATAAACAAGGTACCCAATAGGGATTCCTGCCTCAAAGTCAGAGGAGTAAGCAGAGTAGGAATGGGAAGTAGTGCTGAAAAGGGGAGGTTCATTAAAGATCTGTATATAGGAGAAAGATACCAGGAGGCCCTCCTACACCTCCATCCCACCTCGTGCCAACACAGGTAGACTAACTAGAGTGACTGTCTGTCCCAATTTGCCTAGGACTAAAGTGGCGGGATGTGGGGAGGGGAGAAAAGAGGAGAAGCAAAGTTTATGACTCTTCCTAAAGAATTTTAATGAACTTTCCAAAAGAAACTAAGGCTTTCAGTGTCAATGGTTATGCCCAAGAGAGCAAAATTCCCCTCAGTCTGGTAATTGAGCAACTTGCAAGTGGACAATCACTCAGCAAGAGTGCCTGTTAGATGATACATGGCCCACCCTGCCCACACAGAAGTCCCAGTCAGAATGATTAATCAGGAAGAATGGTAGCAAGAATAAAAGATATTTATATACAATAGAAAGAAAACTCACACCACGTCCTCTTTCTTTTTTAAAAAAGATAATTTTTTAAAATTTATTTATATTTTTGGCTGCATTGTGTCTTCGTTGCTGTGCATGGGCTTTCTCTAGTTGCAGCGAGTGGGGACTACTCTTTGATGCAGTGAATGGGCTTCTCATTGTGGTGGCTTCTCTTGTTGGGGAGCACAGGCTCTAGGCACCTGGGCTTCAGTAGTTGCAGCTCATGGGCTCAGTAGTTGTGGCTCATGGGCTCTAGAGCATAGGCTCAGTAGTTGTGGTGCACGGGCTTGGTTGCTCTGCGGCATGTGGGATCTTCTGGGACCAGGGATTGAACCCATGTCCCCTGCATTGGCAGGCAGATTCTTAACCACTGCACCACCAGGGAAGTCCCTTGTCTTTTTTCTTAAATGCAAACTGATACCCAAGTATTGTCAGTTATATGAGAAGAATTGGCAGTATAAAGGAGAACCAATTTTGTTCTTTTTTTTTTTTTTTTTGGCTGCATTGGGTCTTCGTTGCTACGCACGGGCTTTCTCTAGTTGTAGTGAGCGGGGGCTACTCTTCATTGTGGTGTGCGGGCTTCTCTTTGCAGTGCCTTCTCTTGTTGCAGAGCACAGGCTCTAGGCACGCAGGCTTCAGTAGTCGTGGCACACAGGCTCAGTAGTTGTGGCTCACGGGCTCTAGAGCGCAGGCTCAGTAGTTGTGGTTCATGGGCTCAGCTGCTCCGCGGCATGTGGGATCTTCCTGGACCAGGGCTCGAACCCGTGTTCCCTGCATTGGCAGGCAGATTCCCAACCATTGCACCATCAGGGAAGCCCAGTTTTGTTCTTTATATGGCTGAGTAATATTCCATTGTAAAATGTACCACAACTTCCTTATCCATTCATCTGTCAGTGGACATTTAGGTTGCTTCCATGTCCTGACTATTGTAAACAGTGCTGCAATGAACATTGGGGTGCATGTGTCTTTTTGAATTATGGTTTTCTCAGGGTATATGACCAGTAGTGGGATTGCTGGGTCATATGGTAGTTGTATTTTTAGTTTTTTAAGGAACCTCCATACTGTTCTCCATAGTGGCTGTATCAGTTTACATTCCCACCAACAGTGCAAGAGGGTTTCCTTTTCTCCACACCCTCTCCAGCATTTGTTGTTTGTAGATTTTTTGATCATGGCCATTCTGACCGGTGTGAGGCGATATCTCCCTGTAGTTTTGATCCGCATCTCTCTAATAATTAGTGATGTTGAGCATCTTTTTATGTGCCTCTCGGCCATCTGTATGTGTTCTTTGGAGAAATGTCTATTTAGATCTCCTGCCCTTTTTTGATTGGGCTGCTTGAGTGAAGTAAGCCAGAAAGAGAAACACAAATATAATATATTCATGCATATATGTGGAATCTGGAAAAATGGTACAGATGAACCTATTTGCAAAGCAGAAGTGGAGACACAGATGTAGAGAACAAACATGTGGACACCAGGGGGGGAAAGGGGGAGGGTGGGATGAATTTGGAGACTGGAATTGACATATATATGCCACTGGTATGAAATAGATAACTAATGAGGACCTGCAGTGTGGCATGGGGAACTCTACTTGGTGCTCTGTGGTTATCTGGATGGGAGGGAAATCCAAAAGGGAGGGGATATGTGTACCCGTATGGCTGGTTCACTTCACTGTGCAGCAGGAGGTAGCACATCACTCTAAAGCAACTGCACCCCAACAAACAATAAATACATATTAGAATAAAAAAAGGGCCAACACAAGTAAACAAGCAAAATTGTGCTCAGAGGAGACAGATAATTCAGGAAGCCAGATTAATATTCTGAGAGAGATTTGAGAAATTCTTACATCCATAAATAAAAACAGAATGTTATAAAAAGCATCATATAAGAAAGAATGCTTAAAGATTAAAATTATGATTGCTGACATAAAAATTAAAGAACAAAACTTGTCATATAATCTTCTAGAATGTATATTAAAAAGAGATTTCAAAAAAATGAGAGCTGAGGTAAGAGATGCAGAGTGCCACTTAGAAGGTCTAATATTCAATACATACTCTCCCACAAAAAGAACGAAGATAAGGTGGAAGTGAAATTTTTAAGTAAAAAGTAGAAGAGAATGTCTCAGCTATAAGAAAAACACAATTAAAAAAAATCTAGCCGTAACTAGATACATCACCCTATGAAATTTCATAATATTAAGGTAAAAGGAAAGATTTTAAATGCTACTTGAAAGAGAAAATAACACCCGCAAACAAAAGAGACTCAAATTAAGAATCAACTTTATCAGATTTCTCTTTCATGACATCAATACCTGTAAGATAATCAATTTCAAAATTCTTCTGGGCAATGACATATAGGAAGAACAATTTTCTATAGGAAGAAAAATTTAGGTGTATTTGGCAGAAACAGAATTCAAATGGCCAACATGGGGATTCACAGCCTCTTAATTAATTTTCACACCCAAACCACTTTGCAAACTCTGAGTCTTTAGACTGAGGGGGCAAATGGGTTTCTTTAAGGAAGGGCCTTGTAAACTGACCATAGATGAAAACAGTGAATCTTTCCCTGAGGCTTCTTTGGAGAATCTGAGGCTATGTACCAGGATTACTGGAAAAAGGGAAATACTCAGTTCTTCAAGAAGTGATAGGATTCTGTCCTGATTCTGGCAGACCCGGAAACACCTAGTCCATTGTCAAAGTAGAGACTTGTGGAGTCTGTGACAGTCTTGTCCAAGTCTGTCTTCTAGAATTGCATGGATATACGGTAGTTCTCTCTCCTGTATACGTTTAAGACCTTTCCTAATAACATATTTAAACCCACAAACATTATCCCATAGTTATTATCCTAGTTCCAAAATGTCCAGTGGGGAAACAGAAAAAATTAGTACAAGATTGGTCTCTAAATTAGCTCCCTGATATATGGAGTAAGGTCCTTTCTGGAAGAAAAGGCAGACTGGAAACCCCTGGAACTGATTTGCTTCCCCTTACCCTCCACCTTCCTCCAAGAGAGGAAACAATATGCAGTGCCACATACCTGGGTAACTGTCGAGGTAAGTGCCACCATCAGAGGCTTGAGAGGTGCAAGCCTAGTGATTCTTACCATATTCTTATTTAACATATCTGTTTTAGCTGAGCAAAAGCCAGATGGGTTAGAAAGAATAACAGTAGATTATAGCACCTTTAATCAAGCAGTGAAACCAATTATGGCTGCATTTCCAGATATGGTATCTGTGCTGGAGCAAATAAAAACAGCCCTTGGTACTTGGTATGAAGTCACTGACCTGGCAATTTTTCCTATTTTCAATGAAAATTAGAAGCAACTTGCATTTATGTGGCAGAGGCCAAAGTATACTTTTAATGGATTATATCCATTCTCCCACTATCATAATGTAGCCCAATCATTTCATATCATAATGTGAGCATCAATCATTTCAATATTCCACAGAACATCACATCGATCCATTACATTGTTGACATTATTTTAATTGGACTTGGTGAGCCGGAAGTTGTAAGCACCCTAAATTCTTTAGTAATATATATTAACTACTCAAAGATGGCAGATAAATGATCTAGGTGTTCAAGAACCTGCCGCACAGGTTAAGTTTCTAGAGGTCCAGTGATTGGAGGCATTCAGAATATCTCTTCCAGAGTAAGAGATGTGTTGCTGTACCTTGCCCAGCCCACCATGGGGCAGGTTGTGTAATACTGAGTCTCCTTGGATTTTTGGATTTTTTTAAGCTAATGAATGGATTTAATGAGGGTGATGGGAATCTTGTTTCTCGCTGTTGGAGGAAGGATTTACACACATGGAAAGATGGGACACGGGAATGAATGTGGGGCTATTATCAGTGGGTGAGTGTCCTGGGGCAGCTGTAACAAAATACCCCAAACTGGGGGCTTAAACAACAGACATTGCAACAGATATTTATCCTCCCCCAGTCCTGGAGACCAGAAGTCTGAGATCAAGGTGTCTCAGGGTCCCACTCCCTCCAGAGGTTCCAGGGGAGGGTCCTTCCTGCCTCTTCCTTCTTCTCTCTCAGTCTGGAGGCTAGAAGTTCCAAATCAAGGTGTTGCCAGGGCCATGTTCCCTGAAAACCTTTAGGGAATGGAGTGGAGGTGGTTTCTAGAGAAAATAAATGAAGGACAAAGTGAAAGAGGCAAATATACATATAAAGAGGTCGTATTTTTGTTCAAGGACAATATCATCCTCCTTGTCACTCAGGCTCAATACTTGTGATTTATCATTGCTTCCTCTCTCTTGGCCTCTGTATTCAATCAATTGCTCAGTCATTGTAGCTTTTACCTAGGAAATGTCTTTCATACACATCTTCATTTCCTTTCCATTATGATTACCTTCGTTTAGATCCCAATTTCCTCTCACTTAGAAACTTACAATTGTATCCTTGTGTCTGTTTTCATACCGCTCTGTTATGGACTGAATTGTATCTCCCCAAAATTCATATGTTGAAGCCCTAAACAATGGGACTATATTTAGAGATACAACCTTTAAAGAGGTAATGAAGGTTAAATGAGGTCATAAGAGTGGGTCCCTAATCCAATATGACTGGTGTCCTTATAAGAAGAGGAGGAGACACCAAGGATGAGTGTGCATGTGAAGACACAGCAAGAAGGCAGCTGTCTGAAAGCCAAGGAAAGAGGTTTCAGTAGAAACCAACCCTGCTGGCACCTTAATCTTGGATTTCCAGCCTCCAGAGCTATGAGAAAATGTGTTTCTGTTGTTTAAGCCACACAGTCTGTGGAGTTTTGTTATGGCAGCCTCAGCAAACTAAGACATCTTCACAAAGATGGTTGATAATGCTTTTTAAACTGCAGCACTCATACTGTTACTCTCTTCCTCCCAAAGTGTCAATGACTCCCCAGAGGGATTTCTCACCCTGGTCTTTAAAGCCATTCTTCCTGGATTTACCTTTCACCATCCCTATGTTTCAAAAAAGTATGACTCCTTGCCATTTCTACACATGCCAAATAATTTTTTACTTCCATGGCTTTCACAGTCTGAGCTTCTCTATCTGGGAATGCACTTCTTTTCTCCAACTTCAGTAACAGTCAGAAGTAGGAGAAACCCTGTCCAAAGAAGTACCAGGGAGCCACCTCCATGATACACATAGTGACCAGACTGAATGCACCACCAGAAGGTCATTGGAGCAGCACCCAAGGCAGCAGAGGCTGTGGAAGCCCCAGAAGGACAAAAATGCCTTCTGTAGTTTATTGTTGACCTTCAGGTCTTGTTAGCACTCGAGTCTTTGAGAGCAATAAGCCTAAGGGTCTTAACTTGCTTGGCTTCCAGTCATGCAGTCTGCTTTACTCTCCAGTTGGATTGATCCCAGCCTCACCTCTGAGATTCTCAGCCCTGGCTTAGTGGAGACAATACAAAGAGCATTAGGACAATAGCTCAATATCTAAGCATCAGATTGGTTATGATGTTGCTCCAGCTCCAGCCTGGGTGTCCTAGCGATGTGTTTGATTCTCTGTAACTAGATCTCTTTCAGAACCAATGAATTGCTTCTTTGTTCCACGATGATCAAGTTGCTGCCCGATACTCAAAGTCCACTAGAGTCAAAAGGATCATGATTCATGTTTCTAGGTATCCTGAGGCCTCCCTGACTAAAACTGTGTTGATCACCTGGTGTAGATCTGCCAATCACTTTTTCCTCAGCCATTCTTGCCTCACCTTAACTCACTCTGGATCTTATCCTGGGTTAAGAAACTTTGTTATTCTATCCATCCCAACTGGCCCAGAGTTTCACTTGTTAATTGCTCCAGGAGAATGGCCCACTTCCAATTTCAGACCTGTTAGAACTCATGTTTTCATGGAATCCTTTGGAAACACTGCTGGTCTTAATGTCCTAATGACTTTTCTCTCATGACCTACATCCAGTCTGTCAATAAATCTTAAAATCTCTCACTTCAACATACATTCAGAATCTAATCACTTCTTACCACCCACATTGTCATCATGTTGCTCTGGGCTACAATCATCTCTCACCTCTTCTGTTGCAATGGCCTCCTAATTTGTTTTTCTGCTTTTGCCTTTGATAATTCAGGCTATTCTCAACACAGTAACCAGAGTTTTCCTAAAATACAAGTTACATCATGCCTTTCTTATGCTCAGGACTGTCCAGTGAATTCCTTTATCAACCAGAGTGACAACAAAGTTCCCAAAATGACTAACCAGGACTAAAGGATCTGTCCTCCACTACTGCTCAGTGTTTCTCTGAGCTCATTTCCTATGGCTCTCCCCATCACTCGCTACACTCCAGCTACTCCAGCTTCCTACCTATTCCTCAAATAGAACAGGTTTTCAACCTCAGGGCCTTTGTACTTGCTCTCTCCTCCCCCTGGGATGCTTTTCCCAGTTATACTATTACTTCTTGATTTACTTCCTTTAGGACTTTTCTCAGAAGTTACATTCTCAGTGCTGTTTTTCCTGACCACCCTAACTAAAATTTCAGCCATTTATTGGGCACAACTTTTATCTTTTCTCTGTTTTATATTTTTCTCCATAGCATCTATCATTATCCAGTATGGTTTATATTTGTGTATATATTGTCTCCTTCCCCCTCTAGAAGATAACTTCATGAAAGCAAAGATGTCTCCCGTTTTGTTCACTGCTTTAATTAACACAAAGAACATTGCCTGGCCTATACATAGTAGGCCAGTAAATATTGAATGAATGAATGAATGAATGAATGAATATTCTGAGCCCTAACTCTGCTTATCTTCCTGGATTTTTAGTCTTGCCTTTTCTGGTCTTTACTATCATTCTATGCTTGTGTCCCTGTCATGCCACATGAAGGCTGGAGAGGAATCTGAGGGCTCTGGTTCTGCACCTGGAGAGGAAAATTAATTTTTATATCCATTGTAGGCCCTGTTGGTTGCCAGATTTATCTTAGAACATAAGCAGAAGAATCACAAAGCTGTGCTCAAAAAAATTCAGGGGGTAAAAACTTTGGGATTTAACAGATCCTACTGTCAAGAAGTTCTCCCTCTATTTAATCTAAATATTTCATGCTGAAAGTAACTTCTTTTTCTCTATTTTATGTTCAAGAAAAATAGGTAATAGGAGGTCTCTCTCATCCACATGATAATCTTTCATGTGCAAAGTATTTTTGTTTAGGAAGCTTTCCTAGAAGTCATGCAATATGTCTTATCAATTAGCTAATATTGTTGATGTAGTTGTTGATACATATGATGACAATAAATATGGTTAATTAAGAAAAATAGTGGGTCCATGCTTCTAGTCATTGGGGTAGGAGAATTCTCATATGCATATAATGTGATATTGTATGTATTTTTAAGAGGCTTTGTCTGTTTTTTGGAATACAGGTGCTTCCTTAAGTATCTTAGGAGTCCTTAGTAAGATTAGTGAGTAAAATACTTCTGGTCTATAGGGAACATTGGCTGGCTGTCTTCTCAGGATGTATTATCCCCTTCCACTTTCCTCACAGTACCCAACGTTTGATTCAGATACTGTGCAGAGTATGAGCCATTTGTCCTCCCACCTCTATTCTCTGCCCCTTTCCATTGTGCACCCTGCCCTGGAAGGCTGACCAGTATGGGCCACATCAACAGACCTCCTGCACCCTCAGTGCTGTTTAGGTTTCGACAATGGGAAGCCCGAGTAGAAAAAGGAGAAGACAAGGATATCAGAGTACTAGTTCCCCTAGATCCTTCTCAACCTCCTCTGAAGTTACCTGTGCTCCTAATGGCTCACTGCTCCTTTCAACACACTACCTCCCAAAAGACTTTTCTTCCAGGTTCCCTCCCCTCTTCCTTTGGTCCCAGGGTCAGTAATGGTTCTACTGCTGCTCTCTCCAAGTTCCTGTGCTAGGTCTTATGGTTCTACAACACCCCTTTGTTATTTGGCCTTTTGAATAAAACAAAAACAAAAGCAAAAACAAATACACCTCACTTCAAATTATCTTAATCTAGAGTGTGACTTCTGATTCTTTTGGAGACTCTGACAAATACAGATTATCTATAGTTTGTTCATGTAGACCATTGGCTTTGGGAAAATATTTTGTCAAGTTTAATACCCAGGATGGGTCCTGGTTGGCTAAATGAGGACATTTTATTCTTCTTGGCCACAGAAGTTGGTTAGGATGAGGATGTTGGGCACATAGCCTAAGCTAGTCCATCTGGGGTAAGTTTTAGAACCCTAGCATTGAACTTCTAGACACAAGTACTTTCTTTTCTAATTGGTGAACCAAGACGTAGGTAGCTAGTCTACAACCACTAGGGCAATCAGCCTTAGAGTGAAGCTAACATGTGAGCAGCAGAGGAGAGGAAAAGAAAGAAACCAAACCCTTGATGGAAACTTTGGGTGAATCCTGAAGCCTACTTTTCGAACTTTCACAAGCTAATAAACCTTCTTTCTGAGTTTTGCCAGTTTCAGCTGGCTTTTCTGCTGCTTGTATCATAATGATTCTGAACTGAAACATGGTCACATATAAACTTGATTTTGATGAGTTCTCACAAATTTTTCAGCTGGAAATAGGTATGGGTAGTGCAATAAACCAGGAAGAGGAAATTCACAAATAACTGTCTCTTTTCCTTTCTCAGAGGCTTCTTGGAGTGTTTCCAAGTGGTCAATAAAACTGTGTTCCACTGAGCTCATTCAGCCAGTCTGGAACACTCTTTGTAGGAATCCAATTAAGAAGTTCTTCAATCCACATGATCTCTTCCCACTGCAAACCCATCTACAACCTGATGTCATTACTGGCACAGTTATTTTGTAAACAAAGGGTCAATTCAAAACAGTATTTAGGAAAGTCATTATCCAAAGTGAGGCAGAATGGTGGTGGCCTATGAAATTAATTTTTAAAGTATCCAGAAAATGTTAATACCTTCTGAAAAAGAGATAACTAAGGACAGAGAAAGGATAGATAATTTTAATATAAGACAAAGAAGAAAGAAAAGACTCCAATATGCCTAGACTGTGACACAAACCCAAGGGAAATAGGAAAAGAGCACAAAGTTGAAGTGAATTTATCAGGGGATTCAGAGATATCTACTTATCAGGAGCCATGTCAGGCATAAAACTGTATATCCAAACAGAGCCAAAAGCACAGTGACAGAAGTGTTTGGAGTGGCTGCAAAATTGTGAACCAAAAAGAAAAGATAGAATGAAGAGTTGAAAAGAGAGAAAAACATCATTTTCTACCCCTTTACATCATGAAGCATGGGATTATCCTGAGTTAATGGCCCACTGAGGATCCAGATATCCTGGAGATTTGGGTAACCACTTTCTAGTGGGTTTGATAATAATGTAACAGTATAATTGATGATTTGTAGAATTTCATCAGGTATAGTGAGATTGATAAATTATTCATTAGTTTATTCAACAAATGTTTATTGAGTGCATTCTATACATCTGTTTTAAATGCTAGGAATATAAGAGTTAACAAACAGACAAAAATATCTGCCTTTGTGGAGCTTACATTCTAGGGGTAAATAGAAAATAAACTAGATTAGTAAGTAAATACATACACATTGTTGGTGTTAAGTGCTGGAGGAAAAAAATAAAGTGGAAAGCAGGATAGAAGTTTTGAAGTAGAGTGGAGGGGATTTAAAAATCTAATATAGGGCATCCAAGAAAGACTTAGAAGGTGATATTTGATAAAAGACCTGAAAAAAGTTAGGGAGTAAGCCCTGTGAGTAATTTTCAGAGTAGAATTTCTCAGCAGAAGGAATGTTACCTGAAAGGACCCTGGGCAGCAACTTGCCTAGTCCCCTTCGGGAGCATCAAGGAGTAAGTGCATGTGGCTGCCGGGCAGGGAGTGAAGGAAAGAGTTGTAGTTGAGACTAGAGGGCTAACAGGGTCTTAGGGGCAAATCACGTAGGGCCTTATAGATCATAAAGTCACTTCAGTCTTCATTCTAAGTAAGATGGAACGCTACTGGAGGATTTTGAGCAAAAGTGTGGAAGTACTTGATTCATGCTGTAATAAGATTTATCTGGCTGTTATATTGAGATTAGCCTGAAGTTAAGAGGTGATGGTCCAGGTAGTAGCAGTGGAGCTGATGAATAATGGATTTTAGGTACATTTTTTGTAACCTAGAGAAAACTTCAAGAGTATGACATAGACCTCCCATATACTTTTCAACCAGGCTCCTCAATTGTTTACATTTTGCCTCACTTACTTCCTATGAATATTCTTCTTTATCTTTCATCATATTATTTTTTCTGAACCATTTGAGAGTATGTTGGATATACCATGCTCTAGTACTATTACATAGTTCAGACCTTATTTACTAAGAACGAGGACATTCTATAGATATACTTTAAAGAAGGAATCGATTGGGGAGGGTGGGAGGGAGGGAGATGCATGAGGGAAGGGATGTGGGAACAGATGTATATGTATGACTGATTCACTTTGTTATAAAGCAGAAACTAATTTTAAAAAAAATTCAAAAACAAAAACAAAAAAAAAAAGAAGGAATCGACATAATTTGTTAATTGACAGAAGGTGAGAAATGAGAAAAAGAATTAAGTGTGACACCAAGGCTTTAGCTTGAGCAACTAACTGAGAAGGATGGAGTTATCATTAACTAATGTGAGGAAGGCAGAAAGAGGGGCAAGTTTGAAAAGAAAGATGGAAAGGTGGCAAATTTCATTTTGGACATATTTTATTTGGGATACGTTTTAAACTTTAGAACCAGTGGATACCTTAAATAGACGATTGGATATTCAAGTCTGGAGTTCTGCAGAGAGGTCTGAGCTAAAGATTTCAGTTCGGGAGTTCATAGTATATACATAATATTTAACACTATGAAATCGAGTTTGATTACCTAGGAATTAGTGCAGCTGGAAGACAGAAAAGCTCTAAAGTTGGAGCTTGTGGTCTTCCAAAGACTAGAGGTTGAGGAGGTGAGAAGGAAGTAGTAGAGAAGACCAAGAAGGGGAATTCCCTGGTGGTCCAGTGTTTAGGACTCTGGGCTTTCCCTGCCGAGGGCCCGGGTTTGATCCCTGGTCAGGGAACTAAGATCTCACAGCTTCACAGCTCCCCCCCCCCAAAAAAAAAAAGAAAGAAAAAAAAGAATACCAGGAAGCCAAGAAGGAGTAGCCAGAAGAAGCGTTAAAGCAAGGGAAGTGTGTGTGTGGTGGGTTCAGAAGGCAAGTGACAAAGCACTTTAAAGAGGAGAGAAAAAATAAAATTTGTCAAGTTGTTCTAATAGGTCAAGATAGGGAAAAAGACCACCATTTAATTTAGCAAAGAAGTCACTGGTAATCCAGATAAGGTAGGTGCTGTGAGCTTAGAAGCAAGTGGGAGGAGAGAAATGGCCCACAGTGAGTACAGTCAACACATTCAAGAAGTTTGCTTAAAAATAAGGAAAGAAATGGGTGGTATTTAGTTCTCAGATGGTGATCAAGAGAAATTTTTATTTTTTAGTATGAGATAAATAGCAGAATGTTCCCATACTGCTGGGAATAAACTAGTAAAGAGAAAAGAAATAAATGATTCTGGGAAGAGAGGAAAATACTGTTGGCAGGAAGGATGGATTGAGTAAATAAGTGGAGGAATTAGCCTTAGCTAGGAGCTTGAAGAGCTCTTTTGTAGCAATAGCAGACAAGTTTGAATATTATATAAGGCACTGATGCAAATAGTGCAGATGTTAGTGGAAGCTTATGGTAATTTTCTTGATTGCTTAAGATGTGCAAGAGAAATAGGAAGAAAAGTTGGCAGTTGAAAATTTAGTTGGGGGAAGGATGCTGGAAGTTTGTGGAACCAGGGAAATGTATGAAATTTGTGCAGGAAAGTGGGAGAGTGTATTGATCAGAGATGCAGAGTATTCAGGGGCGTTTGATTTAGTGATCATAAATGCAAAGAACAGCTAGCATGATTGGATTTTTCTCCACCCATGCTCAGCACTGTGAGTGCATGCACCAAGTAGGCAAAGTTGAATTTAACAAGGTATGTGGTTTAGCCAAGTGAGTAGGAGAAAGTGAGAGGAAAGGTAGTTAAGGATAAATGCAAGGAGGTGAATTTTAAAGTAAATATGAAATCTAAACCATTTTAAGAGGAATAAATATAAAAGGGGTGGTGGACAATGAAAAAATGGTAGGATCAATAGTCACAGGACTGACATATATGATTGATGTAGGCTATGCACTATATACACCTAAGGGTACCCCTTCTATGTGGGTCCCTTTCATATTTGAAATTTGATTTGTATATTTATTACAATAATTATTTTGTGGATGGAACTCTTGTTTTATCAAAAAAATGGCCTTTTACGACATTTGTTGTTTTCTTTCTATTTTTTCAAGCAATACATGCTCATTTCAGATAACTATAAATACATAAAACATAAAGTAAAAAAAATAACAATCACCCATAATCCCTACTCCCCACATATAACCATAATTAGAATTTTGATGCATTTCGATGCATTTCTTCCCAGTGTCTACATATTTTTAAAATTGAAGTACAATTGGCCTACAATACTATGTTAGTTCCAGGTACACAACATAGTGATTCAATATTTCTATGCATTAAAAATGATCACCTTGATATATCTAGTTACCCTATATCCCACACTATGATATTAAAATAAAATTGACTATATTCCCCATGCTATACATTTCATCCTTGTGACTCATTTATTTTGTAACTGGAAGTTTGTACCTCTTAATCTCCCTCACTTATTTCATTCATCCTCTAAACTCTCTTTCCTCTGGCAACTACTTATTTGTTCCCTGTATCTATGAGTCTGTTCTGTTTTGTTATGTTTGTTCATTTGTTTTGTTTTTTAGATCCCACATATAAGTGAAACCATACAGTATTTTTCTTTCTTTGTCTGACTTATTTCACTTAGCATAATACCCTCTAGGTCCATTCATGTTGTTGTGAATAGCAGGATTTCATTCTTTTTTATGGCCAGTAATTGTGTATATATATATACCACATCTTCTTTATCCATTAAACCATCCACAGACACTTAGGTTGCTTCCATATCTTGACTCTTGTAAATAATGCTGCAAATATCTTCTCCCATTCAGTTGACGACCTTTTTGTTTTGTTGATAGTTTCCTTCACTGTGCAAGAGCTTTTTAGTTTGATGTAGTCCCATTTTGTTTTTGCTTTTGTTTCTCTTGCCTGAGGAGATATATCCCTCCAAATACTGCTAAGGCCAATGTCGAAGAGCTTACTGCTTTTATTTTCTTCTAGGAGTTTTATGGTTTCAGGTCTTACATTTAAGTCTTTAACCCATTTTGAGTTTATTTTTGTATATGGTGTGAAAAAGTAGTCCAGTTTGGTTCTTTGGCATGTAGCTGTCCAGTTTTCCTCAAACTATTTATTGAAGAGTCTTTTTCCAAATTGTATATCCTTGTCTCTTTTGTCATAGATTAATTGACAATATAAGTGTGGGTTTATTTCTGGGCTCTCTATTCTGTCCCATTGACCTGTGGTCTGTTTTTGTGCTAGTACCATCCTGATTTGTTACTGTAGCTTTGTAGTATAGTTTGAAACCAGGGAGTGTGATATCGCCAGCTTCGTTCTTCTTTTTCAAGATTGTTTTGGCTATTCTGCATCTTTTGTGGTTTCATACAAATTTTAGGATTATTTGTTCTAGTTCTGTGAAAAATGCCATTGGTATTTTGACAGGGATTGCACTGAATCTGTAGACTGCCTTGGGTAGTATGGTTATTTTAACAATATTAAGTCTTCCAATCCATGAACACAGTATATTTTTCCATCTGTTTTTTTCATCTTCAATTTCTTTTATCAATGTTGTAGAGTTTTCTGAGTACAGGTCTTTTATTTTCTTGGTTAGATTTATTCCTAGGTATTTACTCTTTTTGGTGCAATTGCAAATGGGATTGTTTTCTTAATTTCTCTTTCTAATAGTTCATTGTTAGTCTATAGAAAAACAACAGATTTCTGTTGATTAATTTTGTATCTGCAACTTTATTGAATTCATTGATGGGTTCTAACAGTTTTTTTGGTGGTGTCTTTAGGAGTTTCTATATATAGTATCATTGAAATGGAGCAGGGCCCTACGGTCTATTACCCCACATCCTCAGCCTGCTTTTTGTCTGTGGAAAAACTTTAGTCAAAGAATAAGTTGAATCAGAGAAATGAGAAAATACAGAAACAAAGGAAAACAGCCAAAGGAGACCAAATAATAATAATTTAGTCATTAAGCATAGTCAAGGACCTTTAGTTCCTTCTCAAGGGCTACAGATAATATTCTGAGCTGTATCCTGTGAGCTGTCTTATAAATACCGAAACCCCCGCCAGGTGGAAGAAGTTAAGTACATAATGACCAGACTGTAGCCATGACATAAGCTGTCACAATTCCAAGAACTGGCCTCAAGGAAATGGGAACAAACTGACCCTGGAACTGAAGAGTAACTGTACTTAAAACAATCAAGATGACACTGATGAGACCACCTCATGATTAATTTCAAGATGACTGTCAGAGCTGATAGTGCTGCTTCTGTAGGTAGCCCCCTCCCTCCACCTACAAAAGCTCTTGCCCACTGATTGTCAGTCAGGGGGAGTCGGCCTTTGGGCAGGTGTCTGCCCTCCCCCCACCGTTGTCGGCATGCAGAATAAAGCAAACTTTCCTTTCCACCAACCTTGCCTCTTTATTGGCTTTTGAGCGGCGAGCAGCCAGACACCACTTTCGGTTACATCATGTCATCTGCAAAGAGTGACCGTTTTACTTCTTCAGAAATGTTCTAGTATAATAGTCTCCAAAAGAAGGAGTTGAAGCATCTTGAGGAAGGCTCCCTCTCTAATACAAAGGCGTCATAAAGGCTGGCAGTGGCTTATCAATGGCTATAAGCTTCTATTCAGCTGAGGGATTATTGGAATTGAAACAAAAGAATAAGTGGGCTGGAAACAAAAGAGGAGGTGAAGAGTGGAGTGTTAACAACTGAGATTATCAGTATCAAATATTTGTTATTATTGATAATGACAAGACCAAGACCATGATCATGGGAGTGGATGGTTAAAGTAGGGGAGAGACAACAGTGGTCTAAGAACAGCTCCTGAAGGGACCATAGGGAGAAAGTGACAAGAAGATAGTCAACAATGTCATCTTAAAATTCATCGGCCATGCTAGTTTTGTGTGTGTGTTCTTTTAAAAAATAGTCTTAAATCCTAACATGTAAAATTCTAAAATAATATCAATATGAGAGTTAAAATAGATTAAAAAGACCTAATGTTTTAAACTGGAGTTTTAATTTGAATACATGCTTGCTTTTCTCCCCTAACCTGTGTTTGCACTGTATACCGTTCATTGGCTAACAATCCGTGCTATGTTCTCTCTCCCTGTATCTCAGGGGCTGGAAGACTGAGGATTACCTTTCCCAGGCTCTTTCCTGGGGGTGGGGTGGGGTAGGGTGGATGAAATGTGCATTCTGCCAATGCTGTCACTTGAGATTTGGAAGGCAAATGGGACATAGAGAAATTGCCCCTCCAGCAGCAATGACTGTAGTTCTACAGTGGCTGACACCAAGCTCCATCACCAGGAGTCAGCGCAGAGGCAGCTGTGATGCTGCTTACCATTTGCTGCAGCATCTTGACCTCTAGGTGGCAGCAGTGAGTTGCTGAGTTCTGAACTGCACCTGCCATGACAGCTAAAAGCAGCCATACTAATGGTCACCTCTCTAGCCTTATCAAAAACTTTGAACACCTAAATCCCTGTTTCAAATCCTCAAGTTGTTTTTATTTTTCTGTAATGAATCCTAGATGACACAATATTTCATGCCATGCCTGGGTCCAGACCTTCAAAGATGAGAATCTCAAGTTGGTTAGTTGACCTGCCTAGGTTCACATAGAGTGATGATATGATTCCAATGCAAAATAGAATTCCAAAGAGACATGGCAAGTAGTGGAGAAGAAATTAACACCTGAAATTAAGGGCCTACTGAAGACAAGAATTTAGGAGACCAATTTGGCTATTGCTGTGGAATCTTACAGTAGGAAAAAGAACTAGAAGAACTATGGGGTGTGTCAGCTACTTCTGACAATGAAGACCATAAATAAAAGAAAATGACAAGTTCAGAAACTTTACCATCTTGGATCAAAGCATGGTCAGAGACCCAGCCAGCTTCTAGGACTCTTACCCTCGCAGCTACAATGTTGACAGAGCCAAAAATCAGACCTAAGGTGTGTTGTTGCAGGTTGCAAATTTATAATGTAAGATGAATTCAGAGCCTTGCTGAACTTCTCATGTGAAAGTCATGGCCCTTATTGAGAATTGCAAAAGGGACATTTTGGAGGATTTGGTTGAATCCTAGTTCTTTGGACCCCAAATCCTCCAGAGCTTTCCTTGCCAGGAGAGGTAAGCCCCTCCTTCCCTGTCTGTCTTTCCTCTCTCGTTAGCAGACTATGAGAACTCCAGCAGAGGCAATTACCAAGGGGCTGCCTAACCCAACCAGACCATTACTGACTGCGTCCAGACCATGACGATACAAAGCCCCTTTACCTTGGAAACATAAGAGACATTTTGTTTACTTTCCCTGCCCTGTGCATAGAGGTTTGTTTTGAAGGGACTTAAGACTAATGGAGAGAGGTGGAAGAAGAGACCTGCTTGTTGAATTGCACGTGAGCTCATCCCCATAAAGATGCACCTCTGTAAGACTCTGGGCTGCTGCTTTTGATAAATCGACAACATATTTTTAAATGTGGTAAATCTCTGCCATGGTGTTAACACAATTACCTAAAAGAGAATGGATAGACATATAAAGGATTATTTGCTGATTTCATATGGGCACTGTGACTTATTTTACAAATATATAGAACACAGTGATGCAGCCATTGGGATAACACTGAACTAAAATCAACTGGCATTTTTTGCTGTTCTCTGCCACTTCCTATTAACTCAGGGAGGAGGTATTGGGGGCCCAGATGCCATGATGTATAGGAATAGGATTCTGTGTAAACTCAGAGGGTATGAAGAGTAGACAGATGAGGAGGACAGACCTTGGACTCCGTGGAGGAGGAAGTCAGGTTGCTCCCCAGACCACTGTCTCTGTGATGGCCCCCTGGTTATATTTTGCTGCTCTCAGAAACTGGCGCTCTAACCCAATCAGCCTGTTGCAAAGTAGAGTCGGTAGTCCCTTTATGTGCCAACTTCAGAAACATCGAGAATAATAATAATTATAACAATAACTATAATAATGATGCTAATTATATTGTGTTTCCTGACCACATGCCAGGCTCTGAAGTATGAAGTACTTGCCATTATTAGCTCATTTAGTCCCCCAAACAGCCCTATGAGTGAGATATGCTGTTATCATCCTGATTACAGGTTTGTGAAATCTGAACTTGTGAGAGGTTAAATTACTAGCTAAAAATCACACAGGTAGTTAATGATGGAGCTGAGGCTCAAGCATAGCCCTTTCTCACTTCAAAACCCAAGACTTTAACCACTACACTATTCTGACTTCCTTCTGTCACCCATGACCTTATGTCCCATACACTTTATCTATTAAATATCCCTCAAATCCATGCACTTTTCCCATCACCATCACTCTAATAATTAGGCCTATGATCTTTCTAAAAGATTACTGTAGCAACTTCCCAACGGGTCCACCTTTACCCATTTTGGCCCTACTTCTAATCTGTTTTCCACATTGTAGCCAAAGGGAAATTTTCAAGACATAAATGTAATCATACTGCACCACTTACTGAGAACACTGTAAAGGCTTTATGTAAAGACCCGTCTCTTCGGGCTGGTTTTTAAGACCTGCACAATCTGCCCTTTGCTTCATTTGGGGTCTCAAGGGGCCCATTTCCTGGTGTAGCTCCTGTCCCCTCCCTTGCTTTCTCTTCTGCAGCCACATTGGGCTTCACTTCCTCAAATGCACCATGTACTTTTCCTCCATTGATCCTTTGCACACTGTGCCCCGTCTGGAGCGCTGCTCCAGACCCCAGCCTACCTGTCTTTCTCCTAGTCAATGTTGCCTTTCCTGCAGATCACAGTTCAAAGGTCACTTCCTTAGCAAAGTCTTTCTGACCTCTAAACTAAATTAACTCCTTTCACTGAAGGCTCTCATTTTTTTTTCCTTCTCTTGGAGGCTGAGGTTTTATAATAATTTGTGTGGCTCTCTGATGAGTGTCTCTCTTCCTGATTATACTGGAAGCTCTGTGAAGGCAGGAACCAGGTCCAGTTTTACTTACCACTGTGGCTCCAATGGTTAGGAAAATATTCAGTATATGGTAGGCCTTCAAACAATAATTGTTGAATAAATGAAGCTACAACACACTTCCCTGGGGTTTATGGAGAAAGAAAAAGAAAAAAAAAGACAAGCCTGTTCCAAAAGTCGATGATGTGTTTAGTCCTTCTGTGGAGGATAAAACTGAGCTGAGAGTGGACATTCAGTTCATCAGGCAACCAATGCCAGCCAGGCAGCCCTAGGCTTCTGCCTGTCTGTGCCTGGGAGAAGAGCAGCTAAGTCTAATGAGGGAGTTTCAGTTGGTGGGTTGAGTTGCTTAGATGAAAGCACAGACAGAGGGGAAGAACTCAGTCAGATCCTCTCCTCCTGGGTAGCAGGCCTGCAGCTTGGATCTCAGTCTGGTCCCACGCAGGCCGAGGGAGCTAACTGGCACCGCTAGCCTCTGGCCGGTTATCTCCACGAGGAGCTCTGTGCATCCACGGTGAGTGTCACCCTGAGGCAGAGACAGGATATGTTGAGAGTGATCCGAAACATCCCCTCTCCAGGCACGACTCCCTGGTGCAACCAGTGCTGTACTTAGAGATTCAATTCTTTGGGCTCTGAAATATGTAAACACAAGGAAAGATAACACATCAGGTGAGTTTACCAGATTCATGTCAGATATTATTATTTTTTTTGGCGGGGGGGGTGGTTCGCGGGCCTCTCACTGTGTGGCCTCTGCCGTTGCGGAGCACAGGCTCCAGACGTGCAGGCTCAGCGGCCATGGCTCACGGGCCCAGCCGCGGTGGGATCTTCCCGGACCGGGGCATGAACCCGCGTCCCCTGCATCGGCAGGCGGACTCTCAACCACCGCGCCACCAGGGAAGCCCTCAGATATTATTTTGATGGAATCCAAAAGGAAGAGAATTGGAAGGAAATGCAAAATTAATCAGTGGAGTGTTGGCAGCAAGTGAGGAGGGAAAGGCAGGAGGCAAAGAAAAACTTCATCCGCTTTAAAGCCCCATCCTTCCATTCTGCAAATGGAGAGAATAGGAAAAACTATTTTCAGATAGAAGATTCGAGAAGGTAATTATTACCTTTAAGATTCTTGCCACATAGCTTCGACTATTTGAGTTGCCACAATCCTGTTGGACTTGGGCTTTGCTGTTGGTGAAGAGAGACTATGTTTGACTTTGCTTGGAAACCATAAAACCACAACAAGATACATTCTTCCGAAGGCTACTAGGCAACCCCAGACTCTCCTCTACACCATGAGAAGGACTTGTGATGAAAGCCGCAGGGAGAGCGTGAGGGAAGAACCTGAAGGTAATTCTCCAGCGTCATCTTAACGAATAAGCAAGAATAAATACGATTCAGATGTCGGGTGTCTTCTCAGGAAATCTAAGCCTTTTAAGCCACATGAACAAAAATCTATAGTCTGACCAGTCTCCCTAAAATTATATGCTACTGATTTGACAGCCAAAAGGTCAGCCGTTCGGATCTTTCTGAAAGTTGATTTAAAAGGAGCCAGAGGAATGTCATTGAACCGCACCACTTCCTTCCCGGGACCATCAGGGAACCTCCCCAGCCTTTCAGGATAGGCTCTGCTCAGAAAGGTCAGCCGGGCAGTGGGAACCCCAGGCAAAGTTAGCAAGCCGGGGCAGCGAATCCCCTTCCCAGCCCTCTCGGCCATTTCTCTCCTCCTCGACCCCCGGGAGGTGGACCCCGTGGAAAGGCTCCCGGAGAGGGAGGCTCACGGAAAGGCTTTGCCGCTGCGGGGAGACGCCGGAGGCCGTGCTTCTGCGGGAGGTAGGGAAGCGGGTTAGAGAGGCTCGGGCCCCCGCCCCTGGCTCTGCCGGGGACCAGCGCATCCTGGAGCCGGGCGCGGGGCGCGGGGAGGGGCGTGGCGGCGCACGGGTCGCGCCGGGAACCTGCCTGGGGGCTGAACCCGCCTAGCCAACCTTCCCGAAGGGAGCTTTTCGTGCGGGGGCGGGGGAGTGGGAGGAGGCCTGAACCCCCGGGGTGCACCCGGAAGGAGGACCTCTTGAAGAGGGAGGGCAGAGCCGCCGAGCAGCTGGGCGCAGGAGTGAGTGAGTGAGTGTGCGAGCGGGCCCGGGAGCGCGGCCGCGGATCCGCCGCCGGCGGGGAGCCGGCCCGGCGTGTGGTACTCGGTCACCAGGGCCGCCCGGCGCCCCGCAGCCCTGCAGCCGCGCCCCGGCTCCCGCCACCGCGGCCGGCCCGGAGCGCGCCCCGGCACCGCCGCTGCGCTCGCTGCGCTCGCTGCGCTACCTGGAACCAGAACGAGCCCGGGAGAGAGAGAAGGTAAAGGGAAGGAGAGAGGGAGAGAGGGAGAGAGGAAGGAGAGACAGAATATGGGTGCAGGCAGCACAAATTGCAGACAAATTGTAAGCAAGTTTGTACGTGCGTGCTCGGGGTTGTGCGTGCTTAATGGGAGGGAGAGGATGGTGATGGTGGCGGTGGTGTGTGTTACGTGTGTGATACTCAAGGATGCGGAGAGACGGAGGTGGGGAGCGTCCTCCTTGCACCTCGTGCGTAGATACCCCTATTAATATCCCCCCTCTGAGTTGTCACTTCCGCTTGTGGCACTTCTTCTGGGGTCCAGTGATGCAGAAGAAAAAGGCAGCCACCCTCTTATTGCGATGGTCGAGACTGTTGCTACTATCAGATGGGCGATGTAGGGCGTTGAACAAATTCCAGGAGCCTCCCTTCCTCCACTGCCGACTATTTTAGGAAGGGCGGGGGGAGGGGAAATGGGTAGCACGGCCCGGGGCTTTCAGAACAGCGGAGGCCGGGGCTTCAGACTCGACTCCAGCTGTCGCCCTGCGATTGCTGGCAGGCGGACCCTACGCTAGAGGGCAAGATAACTTTCATCTCCTCTCCAGAAAGACACGTTTCAGACAGATTTTGCATCACTGCCGGAGGGAGTTCTGTGAAATGGTGGTTCACAGAGCGGCAGGTGTGTGGCAAAGGGCAGGAAAACATGCAAAATAAAGCAGCTATTAGCCATCAAGGAAAGAAAGCCGTCTGGGAAACGGGCTTCAGCGGGCTGCCTCGGGTAACAGAGCTTGGAGGCTGCAAGTTCAGGCCCCCTTCCACAAATAGAGTCAGGTTCAACCCTGGGGAGAAAAAGACACCAGCTGTGAAACCGGTCTTAGCATCCCAGAATGTCCATTTCTGAGCTTCTCAGTTTGGGGTAGAAAACCTGTATGCATCTGAAAATTTTCTGTAAATGTTAAGAGAGTTCAAAATGAATGTTATTTTTTTCTCTCTCTTCTTTAATGGGTGTCTATTTTTGTCTTCATCTGAGAGCTACTTTTCCAAAAAGAAAGCGTTTGTATTCAGGAGCCAGACTTGTGCATGAGAAATATAATACTTTTCAATTAAGCAAAGATTATTAATATGACCCACATCTGTGTAAAATGCTGATTTAACCATGAGTCATGAGGCTTGTTCTTTGAGAGGCTTGCTGTTCTCCATGATGAAAAAGATTAATAGGATGGATAAAAAGTTCCTGACATCACCAGAACAGTGTAATAAAAAACACATCTGTTTTTTTCTTGCATTTTTGAGTCTGTTTATTACTTCGTGGCAATTTTAGAACAAAATGTGCCAGATCAACACTAACTTAATAAATTTCAGGCTGAAGATAAAGGCACATCTTCAGACTGACTCAGATAATATTGCTAGCCTTTGAAAATATTTGCTCAGTTATTACATTATAGCCTCCCTTTTATGTCTTAACTAATGATTTTTTCACAAACTGGTTTATTTCTGTCCTCGTCCCCCACGTAAGAATTTTTTTCCACTTGATTCTTCTGTGCAAAGGAGTAAGGATTGAGAAAAGGTAGTTTATCGTTTAAAAATGTTCAAGAATTGCTTGTGCAAAGTGGGGAGGGTGCTACAGTAGGACCTTTTCTCTGATAATTATGCAGCCCACACAGATACTTGGAGATGAAGAGAGGTGTCACAGAAACCGGATGTAAGAAACCCATGACTGGGCAAGGTTGGTAGCAATTTCTCCCCAGGGCAGACGGCACCAGCACTAGATACAGCAGTCACACCCTGTGGTCTGAAGACAGGCGTGCAGGACCCAAGGCTCCCCTTTGAGGAAGTCTGCATATCTCCCTCTCTGAAATGTGTTAAATGTGTCCTTCCTTGTGGTCTAAACCAGTGAGAACTCATGTTTGGCGCGAAGTGCAATATAGACTCTAGTAAAGCACGGGAGGAAGGTAGCAGGTATCTTTGGGCAAGATTTATACTCCAGGCTTACAAAAAAATGTTCAGTCATGACATAGTATCTGTCATGCTGATCAGCTCTGTACTTCATCTTTTGAGTACTTCTACATATTTTTGTTCTTCCAGGGAAAGGACCCATTTTTATGTTACCTTGTAAAATTCATGAGTGAATAATTACCAGCACTATTCACTGATAGCCCGTACACAGGCATCAGTAACGTTTGTGTATTAACTGCAGGATGTCCCTCTTCTTCCCCACCATTTAGCCATCTTAGCATTCATTAATTAGTACCGTTACTAAAGGATGAATAGAGAAAAACAATAATTAAATGTAAAATTAGACACTTATGTGACTCGCTCCAGCAAAGGACTTAGATAGAAGGGGGGTTGAAATGTATTCATTAGCTTTTAAAATTTTTGTTTAGTAGTGGATTTTAATAGGAGTGCTATTGGACATATTTAGACATCTAATGAAGTAATACTTCATAGGGTTGTGAATCAGTTTACACTTTATGGTCTCAGTTCATCTTTTTCAGCTAGAAATGAGCCATATCATCTCTGGTTGTTGCAGGGGCTGGAACTTTCTGCTCCAGTTTCCTAATATTAAAAACCTCAGTTGCATTGCTTGAAGATGTAATCTTGTGGCTTAGCAGTGTTTCTTCTAGTGCTTTCCTACTGTATTCCTTTTTAATAGCACAAATAGGAACCTGCTTTAGCAGCCAGTTGTCCATTCTGCTTAGACACTGGAAAAGTCAAGTTGTGATGATTCATTCCCGTGCTTTTCACAGGTGTTGGTGTTAAGAAGAGTACATTGTTCAGATAGGAGAATCCCAGATAGCAGATACTCTAAATTCCCTCTGCATCCCGCATGATAAATGCAGCAGATGGTAGTGGTTGGGTATTTTCTTTGCTCCCACAGTACCCTGGATTTCTCCATTACAATACGCAACCTACTTTGTTGTAATATTGTTTGTATCATCCCCCACTCTGGTACATAAACTCTAAGAGGGGCTTATCTGTCTTGTTCACTGCTATTTACTCAGTACTGGTGTCCTTTACATGTGGTTTCTCAATACATTTGCTGTATGACATAATAAATACAGGACTCTTACCTCTCTGCTAGGTGTGGTGGATATAATTAGCTGCTTTGTAATCTTAGTTCCTTCCCTGGAAATGATTAGAAGATGGTGCAAGGACTATTAATTGGCACACAACCCATCAGTGTCTCCCTAAGTCTCCCTTCCCATCCCTCACCCTCTCTTCCCCCCACCCCACCCCACCCAGTATCCTGCACCTGATTAAAAACTCTTAATTAGCCTGGGACTAGTGAGATCATTGACGGTGCTGGACATTCCTCTCATGTCCTAGTTCTGTAGGTCATGCCCACATGGACAGGAAGAGGCAGAATTAAGACTCAGCTCCATGTCTCTTTTAGTCCAGAGTCTGTGCATTTCCCGTTACCAGGATCCCATGTCAGGTGGTTGTTGAGGACCTCCATCCACAGAACCAGCTCAAAATCATCCAGCTAGTCAGAGCAAAGCTAAGTCCTAACTCACATCTTCTAACATCCAGAACACATATCTTGTAAAAATCTCCTTTTATTATCTTTGTCTGATTAATTTGAAATTTTTATCCAATCACATGGCCCTTTACATTTAAGTATCAGTAAAAAGCAAGAATATCATCATTTCACAAAATAGGAAATATGTATGTACATGAATGGTAAAAGCAAAATATTTAATCTTATGTCTAAAAAGGGAAGGATGTTGCCTCAACATCTTTTGCAGTGGGGAGGAAGGAGTTTTCTGAGGGTGATCCTGTAGAAAACTACACGTTCATGCTTTAGTGATGAATAGAGGAAAACAATAATTAAATGTAAAATTAGACACTTATGTGACTCACTCCGGCAAAGGAGTGAGAGTGAAAGTGATTCCAGAAAACAAAAATATGTACTGGGGGCTGGGATGTGTTCGGGGTTTTAGTTAATATCAGTGGGTGGGGTGTCAAAACAGCAAGAGTTATGATCTCTATGCCTGCAAAATGTTCACGGTCTGATTAGAGGGAGATAAGACTAACTGGTAAGGATTATAAGACAGGTCTTACTTCGCATAGTGTGGCTTGTTGGTGCTGGAGGAACGGAGGGAATTGCTGAAAGCATGCTGCTGTGTGAGCGGGGGCTTGGCGCAGAGTGTGGGTCCTGGGCTGGGTCCAGCGAGCCTTTGGATTTGCTCAGCTGAGCGTGTGGAGGGTTAATTGAGACGCTGTTCAGCAGGGATGTGAGGGTCTGAACTGCAGAGTTTGGGGAAATAGTGACCCGCACAGTGCCTCTACTGAGCTCAGCCTATGGCACCGTGGCCCACAGAACCTCAAGTCAGAGCCCTGAGTCATTCACGATCCCCTGCCTACCTCACCCCCCACTCCCTGTCTCCCCCCAGTCACCAAGTCCTGCACGTTTTGCCTCCTCAAGATTCGTTTGGACTGTACCCTCCATTCACCATCCTGTTTCAGTCTCTCATCATCTTCCACCTGGGTGCCTGAGATACCTTCCTAACAGATATTCCTGGAACTTTGATCTGTCAACCTCAAATACACCCTTAAAAAATGTACCTAGAATGGGCTTCCCTGGAGGTGCAGTGGTTAAGAATCTGCCTGTCAATGCAGAGGACACGGGTTCGAGCCCAGGTCTGGGAAGATCCCACATGCTGGGGAGAAACTAAGCCTGTGTGCCACAGCTACTGAGCCTGCGCTCTAGAGCTCACGAGCCACAGCTACTGAGCCCGTGTGCCACAACTACTGAAGCCCGCATGCCTAGAGCCCGTGCTCCGCGACAGGAGAAGCCACCGCAATGAGAAGCCCGCTCACCGCAACGAAGAGTAGGCCCCGCTTGCTACAACTAGAGAAAGCCCGCGTGCAGCAATGAAGACCCAAAACAGCCAAAAATAAATAAATAAAATTAAAAAGAAAAAGAGCAATGTACTTTAAAAAAAATGTAGCTAGAATAACCTCAATCACACGTGGTCACGTCCAGCTTCAAAATCCCTCAAGGCTTCCTGTTGCCTCCTGGAGACTGAGGACCAGCTTCTGGGCAGGGCACACAGGGCTCAGCCATCTGGCGGCTCCCTCCTTTGCCAGCCTCAGCCCCAGAATGTCACCTGGTAGAGTCCCTCACTGACTGTTGGCAGTTCTACATACAAATCATGCTGTTTCTTGTGTCCATGCCTTTGCTCAAGCTATCCATCCTGCCTGGCATGCATCTTGTATTTGTTTTTTTGTTTTTTGTTTTTTTTCTGTGGTACGTGGGCCTCTCACTGCTGTGGCCTCTCCCATTGTGGAGCACAGGCTCTGGACGCGCAGGCTCTGCGGCCTTGGCTCATGGGCCCAGCCGCTCCGCAGCATGCGGGATCCTCCCGGACCGGGGCTCGAACCCGCGTTCCCTACATCGGCAGGCGGACTCTCAACCACTGTGCCACCAGGGAAGCCCACAAATTGTATTTTTCACCTGACTACCTCTAACCCCTTTACCACGGCTCAGGTCAGGGGCTAGCTCCCTCCCAGGACAATCTCAGAACCTCCAAATTGGTTTAGTGCCCATCCTTTGTATCCTTCATTTCTGTATTTGCTTGTACCCATGGTTTTGTTATAATAGTTTTTCTATATTGTATCTTCCACCGTGTTCTAAGCTCCTCAAGCAGTAAGCTGTGTATCATATTCATCCTGTTCCCCCAAGCTTGAACTCTGATGCTCAGAATGTGTTAGTTATACTGTGGAAGTAAGACTGGGTATACCAGCTAAAGTTGGACACAGGCAGAGGAACTCTGAGTTTAATGCGGCATCAAAAGAAAGAAGAAGAGGGCTTCCCTGGTGGCGCAGTGGTTGAGAGTCCACCTGCCGATGCAGGGGACACAGGTTCGTGCCCCGGTCCGGGAAGATCCCACATGCCGTGGAGCGGCTGGGCCCGTGAGCCATGGCCGCTGAGCCTGCGCGTCCGGAGCCTGTGCTCCGCAACGGCAGAGGCCACAACAGTGAGAGGCCCGCGTACTGAAAAAAAAATTAAAAAAATAAATAAATAAATAAAAATCAGTTGTAATCTGTAATTATACTGTATTACTTAACCAATTCTTCACAAATAATACAAGTTTTATGACCACACATTCACGTTATTATGTTTGATAGCACTCATAGACTCCTCTGATCTCCTTGCTGAAGTTGGAGCATCCCCTACATGAAGGTGGACCACACACATAGATGCGCTGTGTTTTCTTTACTGTCTTGCTTTTGCCATCCTCTCCTGCCCCCATCCTGTTTCTTTTTTTTTTCTTTTTTTTTTTTTTTTTGCGGTACGCGGGCCTCTCACTGTTGTGGCCTCTCCCGTTGCGGAGCACAGGCTCCGGACGTGCAGACTCAGTGGCCATGGCTCACGGGCCCAGCCGCTCTGCAGCATGTGGGAACTTCCCGGACCGGGGCACGAACCCGTGTCCCCTGCATCGGCAGGCGGACTCTCAACCACTGCGCCACCAGGGAAGCCCAAGCCCTGTTTCTTTTCTTCACCTTCATCATCATAGCCCAGAGATGAGTATGAATTGTAAAAGTATCATGCTCACATAAGCCCCCTTGGTTTGGTGTCTTCGTTAAATTTCTTTCTCTGGGTACATTTTTCACCCTCCTCTTCTTTCTGTCATCAATTGTCCTGTTCATGGCAAGACCTCCTCTTTGGCTAACCCTAGGATGAGGAAATTCATGTTCAAAGTACATGTCTCCATGTCAAGATTTCATCAACTACTCTCTTATCTCTTTTTTACCTCCCCCGGTCCAGCATGATGAATTAAACTTGAGCAAAGCAGAGAATACAGGAAGGAAAGGTGTTGGAAGGAAAATGTTCTCTCTGTTAGCCCCCCATCCCACCCCAGCCTTCCAACTTACTTTAGAATCTTTCTATGGGGAGGGAAAAGCTAGATCAAACCCATTTGTCTTCTAAAATGACAAGATTTGAAATTTGAATTTCTAGAATGAAATAGTTTTATATTTATCCTGTTTCAATTCATCAAATTTTAGGAGCTAAGATCTGATCTCATTCCTAAAAAGTGTACAAACACAACAGAGCAAAATAGGTGTGCAAAGTGGGCTAAAATAGCTCAGATAAGAGAACCTGTGAATATTAAGAAATAGAACTGGTGTTTTGAATACAGGTACTTTCACTTTCACAGATCAATGAAAAAGGTCTAGTTTAAAAAGAAAACATGGAAAAAAAATTAACACTTCTCCTTTTAGTAACCAATTTTACTGTGTATGTTTTGATTATGTGTTTACCAAGTACCATGAGAATTCCTCATATTTGCCTACTACTTTGTAGTTTATAAGTATTTTTACATTAGTTATTTCACTTCAGAAATAAAAGATGAATCATCTCTTCAAGTTGAATAAGGATAGCTCTACTTTTTGCACTCGGGTGACCTATATAGATGTTTTAAAATTATTGAACCTTTTCTGTTTGGTTTTCAGGTTCCTGAGTTCATTTAAGAGGACAGTCTTAAAGCAAAAGAAGAAAAAAGAAGTGGTTGGATTTCTGGGAGATCTCTTCGCTGACTGCTGTGAGTGCCTGGGATTCGTCCATGACTCGATAGAACTGGAGAAGTTCAAGTATGTTTTCTGGAGGGGCCTAGGGCTGTACTACGTCAGGCAAAGAGTCTCCATTCGTGGTTCCATGCCAAGGTGGGACCATGGCAGCCTCCAGGACAGCCTCGCGGGCTTCTCGGGACATCACCAATGTGATGCAAAGGCTGCAAGGTAAGGGGCAGAAACGTCAGGGGTTTTTTGTTTTTTTTCTCATATGCTTTAAATTTTAAATGCCGACTTACCTCAGATTCTCTTCGGTTTGCTTGCATTTTTATTCAATTTTATGAAGCTGCAGCAAGGAATAGCACCATGATGGCTTTTATCCTAGTGTTTTCAAACTAGTCCATGCTATTTTAAGATGCTGTCTTCTTTAAGTAGAAAAAAGACAAAGCTCCTTTTTTGGTTTTGTGTCTGCATTAGTGTGACCTTAACAGCTATTCAGTTCAGTGTCTGGCTGAGAACTGAGTCATCGGCAAACTGTCTTTCAATAAAAAATGACGATACAGCACCATGACAAGGCCCTGATAAGGATATCATGACAATGGTGGACAAATAACTATATGCTACAGTCAAATAAGTAAACCAGTGGTTTAGTTATGCCAGTGAGAAAGCTCCTGGACATCTAGAAAGTCTTTAAGCAAAAAGAGGCCAAAAGGCCCAGAGGCGTGTCATGACCTGACGAGATTAATGGCTAGTGGCCCTGTGTGGACTGGAGCCCCATCCTTCACCTGTGTTCTTTCTCCAGCACCAAATGGTTTTACACAAGAGAGTTAACAGTGAAATGTTATGGCAGCTCATAGATGAATTCGTAAGTGTGAATTTTTAAATTCTTTAATATGTGTATTCCTTGAACCAGAAAAAGAATCATCATCTACACCTATATGAAAATATTGCTTCTTTTGTCACAGTCCTCATGTTACTTCTCCCAGGCTTCAAATGGCTATTATCAGGATATAAAACTGGCCATACTTAGCAGTGTTTTGCTCTAGGCTTTGTCAAGAGAGCTTGAGCATAATACTGTAGCTTGGCTTTTGAGCATGTGGCTTTGCACCGCAGCCATCACATTAATCTGTCACAGCCCCACTTTCCTGGCTTATAATGCATTTAATATGCACACGAGCAGTCATTTCCAGTTAGGCACTTTTCACTTTCAAATACAGACCAAACTCTTACTTCTGGCTGTTCATGACCCGGAACATGCTCCGATTTATAGAAAATTAGGCTATCAGTGAGAATGGGTGTTTTTCTTTGTCTGACCGGAGACCACCAATTTGACTGAAGCTCCTGCAGTCACGTGACCCCCACCCCTGTTCAACTGCCTGGGCTGATTTGTGATGCTTCAGTGCAAGCGGCGTTTGTTTCCCACTGATTGTTGAAAAATCCCACTCATCATGCTGGAAAGAACCTGGTTAGATAAAAGACCAGATCCTTGCTGAATATGCGGGCATAAACCTCCTCCATAGGCTGAAAAACCTTTGACTGGGTCTCCCCATTGTCAAGGATCTCCAATTTAAGTTGTACATCTTTACTTGGGTGGATGGAACACTGAACTCGGAGTTCTTTACTCTGTCTTGTTCGTCTTTGCCATTTGCCTGGGTACAAATGACTGAACCATTTTGTGCCCCAGTAACCTCAGCTTCAAAATGATGGAATGGAAACTTAGGGTTCTTTGCAAAAGTGTGGGAAGATACTTAGGTAATGAAGCAGATTTTCCTTGGAATGATTAAATGTGAAAATTCTGTGGATAAGATACATATTGACAACAAAGGAAAGGTGTAGAAAGTAAGTTTGAAACACCTAATTCAGAATCAGATTATGGTTCTACCAGCACTCTACTCTTTATACTTATTTTGGTTTGAATGAAAATTCTTTTATTAAAGTAGTGGTTAGAGGTGAGAGGAGAGGGAAGGGTACTGATGCCTCAGTGTTTTATTTTATTTTATTTTTTTTGTAGTGTAGCAGCATGGATGGACTTGGAGGACATTATGCTAAGTGAAATAAGTCAGAGAGAGAAAGACAAATCCTGTAGGATATTGCTTATATGTGGAATCTAAAAAATACAACAAACTAGTGAATATAACAAAAAAGAAGCAGACTCACAGATATCGAGAACAAATTAGGGGTTACCAGTGGGGAGAGGGAAATGGGGAGGGGAATATAGGGGTAGGGGAGTAAGTGGTACAAACTACTATGTATAGAATAAGCTACAAGGATATATTGTACAACACAGGGAACATAGCCAATATTTTATGATAACTATAGATGGAGTATAACCTTTAAAAACTGTGAATCACTGTATTATATATACCTGTAATAACTTATATAATATTGCATAGCAACTATACATCAATAAAATTTTCTTTATTAAGGTGATGGTTAGGGGTGAGAGGAGAGAGCAGGGTACTGATGGGTCAGTGCTTTGTTCATTTGTTTGTTTTTGTGGATGTACAGATGGTTTTGCTTGAGAGGTGGGTGGAGTGGGGGAAAGCCCTGGAGTCCCACCCTCCCCGCACCCTAGGCCTGTGACGGTAAATGTCCTAATTAGCGTCTATGTGTTTAGGGACCCCACTTGCAAAACATGGACTGTTTTCACCCTGCTCAGCCCTCTCAAGATTGTTGTCAAGCTCGGTGACGTAATAGACAAAAGGTGCTTTCATAACTATAAATACTGTCATATGGTCAGCTGTTCCGATTGTCATGGAAGAAAATTGGATGAGAAGGCACAGACCTGACAGTTTGTTGCAAATTGGGCTAGTCATGCGGATTTGGGGAGGAATGTTAACCGTTTTTATATATTCTGTATTGTATAAAGCAAGTAACTTTATTACACAATGAAGGGACTATACTTACTGTATAATTTTTTTTCCTTTCTAGTATAAGAAAGAGTTATAACATGTCCTAAGGGTACTTGACAAATTTAGAACAATAAACCTTACAATTCCGAAGGAGAGAAAATTCCTGAGCCCTAGATACCTATCATTAACTTTTAGCATCAATTATGTCATAAAATAGGTAATTGGTGACAACAAAATGTAAGGTCTGTACAAGATGCAACACATCTAGCCTGCAACAGTGAAAGCCAAATGACAGGGCTGGAAGGAAAGGTGATCTGCGGATTTGTCTGTTAACATATTGCTCTGCTGGGTTAATTTTGCCGATTCAGCTGGCAAGGCCTCCTCTTCGTCTCAGCTCTCACTGTGCATCCTAGTGATGCTTTGAACCCAAACAAGAGTCAGCCAGCCAGAGGAGACCTGTCTTCTGCCAAGGGTATTGAGTAACTTTTCTTGCCTGCTAGAACCTCCAAACCAGGGGCCAAGATCCTAGTAAACGGAGGGCTGGCATTATTACCCAGATAATTAAGACAAGTGAGGGAATTTATTTGAGGAACAGGAAATTTTTATTAGCTTAAATAGAACCAGAGTTGCTATTTTCAAAGTTCAAATATATAAGAACATTCTTCTAGAATCCTCTTCCCTTTGCCTGGATAGATAATCCACGTAACTAATGTTTTTCTCCCCCTCTTGGGTTTTATTGTCATATCAGCTCCATGTATAACTAATAAAAAGCATGTAACATTGAATAATGGTAACTTGGCTTTCTTCTCTTGCTTATTTAGTTTACAACCATAATTGTTGACTGTTTTTCTGCTTTTAGTTTTTACTTCCAGTGCTACTAAATTAAGGCATACACGTAGATTGCTACATAATTTAGCTGCTTCTGTAGCAGTTCAATATTTCACCTTTGCCAATATTTGTACTTGTTTGGGCATAATGTTTTAGGCTGGGATCCTGAATTATGGATGAGCAGACAGACTGCAATGCAGAGTTTTGTTTGCTCTTAAGAACTATGAATGTTTCTGTAACTTTCCTCCATTTAAATATTAGCAATTTAATATTTAAATATTTAAATAAAAGCAAATATTAGACACTGGCATAATACAGGGCATTTTTAAATCTTAAATACACATAATTAGTATATACATTTTCTGCTTTTAAAGGCTTACTAAAGGAATCTATTTAACAGGTGGCTTGTGGAGTCACTTTAGTTTAAAATCACATCTAAAAAAATAAATGTTGAACTGTTCAGATTTAAGATAGTGACAAGAGGTTAAGGATTTTGTCATTTTTCATAGTGCTTCTACATAACGTTTGCTTAAAAAGGATTTGTTAACTCACTTTTATCAATTACATTTTTTTCATTTGAAGATCGTCTACTAGGATTTTTAAATTAAAGTATCAGTGTTGATTATTTCAAGGAAGGGTGGCATCCATGCAACCTTACAGAGCAAGTGGTAAATCCCAGAGAAGACTCAAATGGGCAGGGTAGTGTGTCACATAGAGATCAATTTAATAAAAAAAAAAAAAAAAGGATTGTTGACTGCAAGGTTAAACTTTAATTTTTAAACCTTGTGAATGACATCAAAGAGAAACAAATGAGGAAAGGAGTAAACATTTACTCTTGGAGATATATCTATGAAATTTGCTAACTGTACAAAAAAAAAATCATGGCCTTCCCCTAAAATTGTTTTTATGATCAACATTGAACTTTTTTGGTTAAATATAGTATTTCCTATAAATCCATTTTACTGTAAAAAAAAAAAAATCCTCAGACTAACAAAAAAGCTTACTGAAAAGTAGAATAAACAACTATAACTAATGAAGACTTAATTTTCTTTTAGCTTAACATCAAATAAGCATTGGTAGGAAAAATTTGCCATCTTGTGAAGATTCTGATTTTTGATAGTGCTTTAAAGATTAAGTTTTGTTGCTTTGACTTAATGAATCTTCTTATTAAACTACAAAGTAGTGTCAAAGATCCATTTATCATATTTAGGCTGAAATTCTCCTTTTGGTTTAATCTCTTTCTTCCTATAATGGACATTATATGACAGCATCTCAAATTTAAATATAACACAAAACTCAACACAAAACAATGATATTTTGGAACATCATAGTTCAATAAATATTTGATGAACAAGTAGATAAATCATGATCCCTAAATTAAGGAATCGAAGATGAGATTAGTCAAAACATACGTTAAAACAAAGGAAGAAACCAGTTAAATTGGCTCCTACTTTATTTGCTTTCTTTAAAAAAAATCTTGAACTGAATTTTAATCAAAATTGGATTTTGACCATAAAATCATTTTAAGGACACCTGTCCAGTCTGAATGGGTGACTGTATTGACCCCTCAGATGTGTGTGTTGTTTTTGTAACTGTCGTGCCTTAAACACATTTTTCCTTCCTAAAGATATATTACACGTTCATATTACTATTAAATGTATTAAAGCATTTACATTTGTATAATGCCCTATGCTCCAAGCCTTTCCTTCTGCAGAGCCTTTTATGCATTATGGAGAAAGTGCCTGAAGCCTTCAGGATTTTTAAAGGCCTGTAAAAATATTGGCTCTCAAATAGAAAAAGAAAACTGCTAAATCAAAATTCACAAAAGTTTACAAATGCTAAAATTATGTCAACTACTTTGAAGGTAGAAATTGGGTCAGATGCATGTCAGTGCCCTATACATTGACTAGCACAGTGCATTTCCTAATATGGACAATTCATAAGTATTGTTGAGTGAATATAATATAAATACTTAATATCAGACTGATTTTCAGCGGTGGAAGCAGGGAGACTAGGAGGGTCAACTTTGATAACTCAGAAGAGAGATAAGAGTGGCTTTGACTAGATATTAAACAGTGGATAGAGACAGAAGTGGTAGAAATCTAGATATATTTCGAAAGTAAAGCCAAAAGATTTTGCTGATGGATTGGCTGTGGTGTGTGAGAGAGAGGAGTGAAAGTTGGCCCCTTCATTTTTCATTTGGAAATGAGGAAATATATAAGACTGTTGGGAATAAGGTTGAGAAGGGAAATCAAGAGCTCTGGGGGAACATGTTACATTTTAGATGCCTGGTGGACATCCAAGATAGTCATTGAGTGTCTGGGACTGTAGAGATCAAGGGAGAAGACACAGCTGGAAAAAACATTTGGAAATCATAAGCACACAGAGAGTATTTAAAGCTGTGGGATGGGCTGACACCCCCCAGGGAATAAGAATAGATAGAAAAGAGGTTTGAGAACTAGAACATCCAACATCAGGGGCGGGAGGATGAGGAGAGCCCCACATATGAGACAGAGCTGCAGCCTCTGTGGTCAGAAGAAAGAAGACAGAAGGCTTCCCTGGCAGCCAAAGGAGAAAGTTCAAGGACGGAGTGATCAATTGTGTTGATGCCGTTAATGTTCTTTACATGTGCAGGTTTCAATGTTTATAGCACATAAAAAAATTATGTGGTTTTTATATATAAATATCAGGCCTGAGTTGATGCATATAGTTTCAAAATCATTTCTGGAAGAATAAAAGAATGGTCCTGTGTGTTGCCCGTAAAGAGTTGCAAGGTTCTTGGAAGTTAATTGGATAAGAGCAATTCCTTAAGAATTAGTTATATAAATAAAATTCTGTATTGATGTTGAGCCCAATCAATAATGCCTCCTAAGAATAAAATAGCTCTCACTCAGGCCCTAATCAGTTCTCCATCCTTGTGGAGTTGGGGGCCCTGCTGTGAACTGAAGGATTGTCCTCGTGAGACTGGTGCGTCCACTGATGCCATTTTGGACACCTGTGTGTGACTCTTGCACCTTAGTGCACCTCCTTCCTTCATAAATCTCCATTTGCACCCCTTGACTTTATCTTTCTAGACTCGTTCCACATAACAAAACTAAGAGCATTCTTCTCCTGTTTTGGAGAAAGTCTTTATGGAGTCGGCGACATCTCTTTTCACTGCTTTGGTCGTTGTTGAGTTAGCTGCTCTAGGACATAATGAAAGTATGACATTCAAGGTGTTTGGATTATCTGAATCATTGTAATGACTTTGGGATTGCCCCTCCATCGAGACTGGGGTGGTAGGTACCATTCCCCAAAATGCTGTAACTGAATTTGGGAAAACGACGTTTGCATTTGGGAGAACTCTTTCAGTCATTGTGCTGGTAGCTATTTAACTCCGTCTGTGTTGAGTCAAACCTGGGGCCGTGGACTGGCCTCTGTAAGAAAATGAAGGCCACACAGGTGCCTGTGAACTTTAGGGTTTCATGAATGTAAAGGTTAGGTAATAGATACCGATAAAGGGAAAAAGTGCTAGACTTTAAATGTCATGTGATATATTCCTGATATATGTTAAAAGCCTTATAGAAACAATTCACACCCCAGGTTATTATTTTTCTCTTATATTTTCCTTCTAATTGGAGCTAATGAGAATATTGACACATTTTTTATGTGGTATTCACACCTAAATACATAGTTCCTGATCTTTGCATGACATTTTGTAATTAAGCAATTATCAGTCATAGGATTCAGTGAATCATGTACTCATTTAGCTAGAAGTTATTGTGTAAGAATATGTGCCACTTTGCCATAATTCTGAGGACAGGCAAATGATAATTTTCTGTTTGTTTTACTCAAATAAATGAATGAAAATGGGAGAAGGAGGAATTGACAACTGCCTCAAACAGAGTCAAGGTGAAATGGTTTATGTAAGATTTTAAATTCCTTGGAAGTAGTCAAGTTTGCTTTAGTATTTTTTAAATGGTTTCTATGGTAACCTATGTTCTTTTTGTTTCCTCATTGTTCACAATGACCTCTTGGATTGAAAACAAACAATTCCTTCCTCTGCTGATATTAATCTTTCATGTTTAGTAAACACTGGTCCCCACCCATGTTTTAAAAAGATTATTTACCTTGAATTATGAGAACAGCTGTTCTCCATTCTTTTGCCTCCTTTCTCCTCACGTGTCACCAACATTGTTCACGTGGCATTTTGAATCCCTTTTATCTATTTATTCTTTATTATACTGATGACTTGTTTACTGATTTGGGAAGAATTTTGAAATTTCCAGGACTTATCTTGTGGGTTTTTTTGTTATTGTTGCTGATGTTCTTATTATTTTATGGGCCATAGTGTTCATGTTGCCAAGAATTATACTAATTAATACTCACGGTCACAGTTTTCAGCTCCTTTACTTTTCTGAGAGTTCTCACAGATTTTTATCCACTTGTGGTTGAAATGAGCATTCATTGCTCTAATACTGAAGAGAAAAATGTAGAATTCTTACCCAGAAACCCGGGAGCTAAACTAAACAGTACCCTTGATATTATAGTGAAAGAGATTGTTCAAAATACAACTCCAGTTGGGTCTTTCCCCCTGTTTCAAAGCCTACAATGACTCATCATAACCTTTTAAGATAAATTCGTTATTCGAAATGGATCTTCCTATGTGGCTCCTTTTAACTTCCTATCTTTGTTTCTGGTCACCCTCCATAAATGTTGTTTCCACCACCCTGAACCACTTCTGGTTTTCCTCAAGCTAATTTCCATCTCACTTCCATGTGTTTGCATGTTCTCTCTCTCTCTGTCTCTCTCTCCCCTTTTTCTTTTTCTTTTTCTTTACCCAGACTTGACTGAGGCTTTAAGACTCAGATTACACATTGTCTCCACTCTCTCAATGCCACCGGCCAAAGTGAAATGACTCCTCCTTTGTCCTCTACTTTCAGTATGCTTCTGTTAAAGTATTGATTATATCAGTCTGTCATGGTTTGTTTCTTTCTCTCTGTGTCCCATTAGAATATTCGAACCTTGAGGGTAGAGGTCTTGTCTTAGTCAGCTTTGGATATCCAGTACTGAGCACAAAAGTTGACATGTAGTAGGTACTCAGTTCATCCAATTGTGCATGCCTGCATTTAACAAATATTTTTTGCGCATCTGCTGTGTCCAAGTCCTCTGACTACAGATGTGAATATGATGTATGGGGTTTCTCTCCTTGTGGGGCTGAAGTCTACTGGAGTGCCATGATAATTAACAAGGGATTTATAAACTGGGTGATAGATATGATGTGTAAGTGTATGTTTGATGAATAAATGAACGAATAAATGAAATCTCCACAAAACACGCAGATGTAATTAAGTAAATTGACCGGACTAGCGGACCATTTAATGGTCTAAATTATTTTCATGTAATCCTTTACTTTGCCTGAGTTGAAAACACCTTATTCTTAAAAGCCCAGGTCCCAGTTTTATAGAACTGGTGTGGTTGTTTAGATTGGAAGTGACTTACCTTTTATAATTTGAAGTTCTTACTTTGAAGATGAAGTGACAGAGTTCTTGAGCAGCGAAATGATAAGCCAAGGTCATAAGTAGAGGAACTCCAACCTCAGAGAAAATTGAGGGGTAACTTGCTTTTCATACATTAGTGCCTATTCCTTCAAGATTATTCTTTTGCAGAGTTGCTAATGATCAACTGGATCACTATGGATAGGAGACAAGACTAGCTATGTAATTTTTGATTTTGGCTTAGTACAAATAAAAGTGTGGGCCCTTGTTCAACAGTTATTAAGAACAGTTAATATGCAGCAGAACACTGAGCCATGTGTGGGGCCAATCGGGGTATAGGACCCACCTGGGTGCAGGGTCCCATACAGTACCCAAGTCACACACCCATTTCATCAAAAGGAAAGATCATTTTGATTATTAATTATTTTAATATCCAGCTTTCTATCAAAAACATTTAGGTTGTACTGAATACTCATGATGAGAAACTAGGAATTATTTTCTTATTTCTAGATGTATTCACGTTAATTATATCCCTTTAATATCTCTGTTCTACGATTAGTAGCACTACAGTCAAATTTGTAAGAAACGTGATACAGGCCATATAAAAAGATTTGGTGGAAATTTCTTGTGTCTTGACTTCATCTTATTCAGTAAAGTTGTGAAAAATCCCTAAAGAGTGCATGGCTTTTGTGTTTATAAGTCAAAAGGCATGAAAACATTTAGTTGTGAAAACATTGCCAAGTTCATGGGTCTCATACAGTGAGTGTCAAATATTCTGAGATCATTTCATGTTCTAATGTTATGATAATTTTCTATTTTCATAATTATGCTAGGTAGACACCTATGCATAATTAATGAATTTAATGAACTAATATAAAGCATAGTTAAATCAGACTGGAAACATGTGTATATAAATAGCACTCTTTTTAAATTCTTTTTCATATTATTTTCCATTATCGTTAATTATAGGATATTTAATTTAGTTCCCTGTGCTATATAGTAGGACCTTGTTGTTTATCCATTCTGTATATAATAGTGTGCATCTGGTAATCCCAGACTCCCAATCCATCCCTCCCCACCACGCCTTGGCAACCACAGGTCTCTTCTCTATATCTGTGAGTCAGTTTCGCTTTCGTAGATAAGTTCATTTGTGTCAGAGTTTAGATTCCACATATAAGTGATATCGTATGGTATTTGTCTTTCTCTGACTTACTTCACTTAGTATGATAATCTCTCGGCGCATCCATGTTGCTGCAAATGGCATTATTTCATTCTTTTTTATGGCTAGGTTGTATTCCATTTTATATATATATATATGTATATATGTATATATGTATATATATATATATATGTATATATATATATATACACACACACACACACACACACACACACACTCACCCCCCACATGTTCTTTATCCATTCATCTGTTGATGGACATTTAGGTTGTTTCCATGTCTTGGCTATTGTAAATAGTGCTGCTATGAATATAGGGATGCATGTATCTTTTCATATTATAGCTTTGTCCAGATATATGCCCAAGAGTGGGATTGCTGGATCATATGGTAGCTCTAGTTTTAGTTTTTTGAGGAGCCTCCATCCTGTTTTCCATAGTGGCTGTACCAATTCATTCCCACCAACAGTGTAGGAGGGTTCCTTTTTCTCCACACTTCTCCAGCATTTATTTATTTGTAGACTTTCTGATGATGGCCATTCTGACTGGTGTGAGGTGGTACCTCATTTTAGTTTTGATTTGCATTTCTCTAATAATAGTGATGATGAGCATCTTTTCATTTGCCAACTGGCCATCTGTATGTCTCCTTTGGAGAAGTGTCTATTTAGGTCTCCTGCCCATTTACAAATAGAGCTCTTTAACATTTTCTGTTTGGTTTTACAATGTCTGTTTTCTATGAAATACATGTCTCACCTTTGTGATAAAATGGCACCTTTTCAAAATAATAGCTCACCACCACAATAATCAGACAAAGAAGGAGTGGTAGTTCTGATATATTTTAAAGCCTTGTATATTTTTTTCTTGTGATACTTTGTACTTTTAAAAAGAACAGTTTCATGACACCATCGAGTCTTGGACATACTTTTTGAGTTTAATATGATGATAGCAGTGGTCACATAAAACTCCATCAAGTATCTATAAATATTTGGAAGATGGCCAGTTATATTAAAAATATCACGTTGTCTGTTTAACATTACCCATAAAAATCTGCATTTTTTAGATTCCCTAGGTAACACTCAGTGATTGAAATCTAAGTGTCCTGAAAGGCTTATAGAATCTTATCATTTTTGAGGGAAAACTCGTAAAAGATCTTGTCTAACTCTGATTTTTAAAGATGAGCAATTGAGATTCCTGAAGATTAAACAACTTGTATAAAGTTATGCATTTAGTTAAGGCAAAATCAGACTAGGACCTTAGATTATCTGAGTTTCTCCAGAATTATGGAATTTTCTCCTCATGATAAAATTATATGGCTCATTAATAAGCATTGCCTTTTCGGCTTTGTTCTGAGTTGAAAAGCAAGGTTGATATTTAGTGTGTGCTTAGTTCACATAAAAACTTACACTTTGTATTTACCTCTAATTAGAGCACTTTTTACAAATAGCTGGAGCTGTTGAGGGGCATAGCCAACGTCTGTCTCAACTTTGCAAAATATGGTAAATGTTCACTGAACAATTGTTGAATGTATATTAGGTTAGTAAAGTCACCTCCTCTGCAATGTGCCTTTGAAGAAAGAGAGAGAGAGAGAGAGAGAGAGAGAGGGAAGAAGAGAGGGAGATGGGGGAGAGAGAGAGCTCATCACTTGACTTTTTAACTGTTGCTTCAATAGGGCTATTGCAAAAATTTCTCTGTAGAGACTACTTATTTGCTGTCGTCACTTGAACTAGAAATTATTAACTATAGGCTGTAGCTTAAAAAATAATGTTATTCTCAAGGACGCTTTTTCTTCTGAAAGCTTTGCCATGCAAGTGACTAGTTTCTTTGCATTTGTGTGTCTTTTGTTTGTGAAATACAGTAACGAGTGGCCATTCAGCAGATATTCCATTCCTACAGCAAATATAAATTGAACACCTCCTATGTTCCAGATACTGTGTTAAGCATAGAGGATCTTACTCTGAAACTGACAGTCGTGTCCTGTTCCTTACGGGACTTCAAAGCTAGTAACCAGTTTGTAACCACAATTGAAGAATTTTGCCACGGGTCACTCTGGACTGGGGGCAGAGGATGCTTTGGAAGTAGGTTGACATTCCTCCTGGTCTGACGCCAGACATGGCCCCAGGAGCCTCCCTGGCTACCACTGTGCTGATGCTCCGCCTCGGGCACTGGCCCCTCCTCGTGTTAATTCTCATGCCAGCTTTTGGGAACTAGGCCACAGTCTGACAGAATTGCCAATGAGCCCCCCTTCTCGCCTCACTCCAGATGGGCCTTTGGGTTGTGGACAGCAAACTGTGGCTCCTTTTCTCTAAGCACTGCCAAGCCACGGCCTGGGAGGACGGAGGGATGAAAGACGCTCGCTTCCTTCCCCATGGTGCATCCACGGTGCATTTATGCCACAGATTTTTTTTTTTTTTTGGGGGGGGGGTACGCGGGCCTCTCACTGCTGTGGCCTCTCCTGTTGCAGAGCACAGGCTCCGGACGCGCAGGCTCAGCGGCCATGGCTCACGGGCCCAGCTGCTCCGCGGCATGTGGGATCTTCCCGGACCGGGGCACGAACCCATGTCCCCTGCATCGGCAGGTGGACTCTCAACCACTGCGCCACCAGGGAAGCCCTGCCACAGATTTTTTAATGTTAACCTACTGTTCATTATACCAGGAAAAGTTGGCTTTTGTTCTGTGTCCAAGACTTTTAGGAATAGTAATTGTTAATCATTACTTTCCTGAACTTCGTGTTTTAACTTTGGTTTGGGGAAGGTATGAACTAGTTGAATGGCATACTCTGCCCATTTTATTTAAAACCAAGCATTACTCTAATGAACACATATAGCTGCAAGAGTCATTTAAAATAATTTTTAAATTACTAAAACCTCAATCCTTGATCACAACTATAAAAATATCTTTAAACATCTGTGTTTAGAAAAACAAAATTGTTCCTATGCTCCAAACTATAAAGAAAGCCTTTCTACCCAGAAAGCTATGTGCAGTTCCAACCTGACATTGGTTTTAATTGGCTCAGTTATTGATGCTTCAGAAAGGGAGTTTTATAAGGGAAAAGTTGAATCAGGCTTAAGTGCAAACCACTGGACTCAGGTGCTGTAATGCATTTCTTCCTGGCAGAGTTGCTTTATAGCCAGCTATACATTAATGACAGCTTTTATGTGTTTGATAAAGATAACTATTTCCTGTTATCCAAAATAGCTTCTATGTAGGTCAGATTATCAATGCAGAACATTAGACACTCCCTTTACATTTCAAGAACAATCAGTGCTTTGAAATACCAGGTGGCTTTTGTTTCTGGTTTGAGAGAGGAAACATGAGTCCATTTTTCAAAAACATCTCCATTGCTAGTTGGCTATTTAATAATTTAAGATAGATGTCTAGAAAATACAGAGATTTTTATCATTACTTTTTTAGCCACATGGGCTGAAAGAAATAAGTCCAAATGGAAAGCTAGTAAGATTGCTATACTTTAAGCAAAAATATTCTTCATAAACTATAGTAATCGTTTTTAGCATTTTATCAGTGAGATTAACCAAAAAATGTATTAGACAGGTTTCTAAATTTTTTCCCAAAATTTAGATAGCTTAATTTTCTCAGATTATACAAATAGTATGTTTCTTAAAATTCAACCAGCATAGAAAAGTATAAACAACAAAGTGATAATGTCTCCAATTCACTGAGGTAGATGAATAGATGACAGATAGATAGATGACAGACAGATGTATCTAAGTATTTTGGTGGATATCCTTCTACATGTTTTCAGTGCACACACCTATAGAGGAGAAAAGGTAGCTATATACTATATAGTGAATACTCTTTTATTCTCTGTAGTTATTTTTTAATGGAGCAATATATAGTGCACTTCTTCACACGTCAATAAATATAAATCTACATTGACATTGAATGGCTAAATTATTCCATTTTAGATATGCACCATAGTTGGTTTAACTAATCCTCTTTTGGGTCTCACTTTTCACTATTATAAGTAAGATTAATAATCTTTTGACGTAGGATGCTCTTCTTTCTGTATTGGATTTTACAGTAAGAAACAGACTAAATGTGATATACTATATGCTTTTTAAGAATCAGTTGTATAATCATTTTAGTGAGCAAGTTTTCAAAAGAATAAGATGGTGAAAATCTAATTATCATTATCAGTGACTTAAAAGTTTGAATATAAGTTGGTATGTTCCCCATTATTACGGAATATTTTCGCATGAAGTTCCCAAACATTTTCTTCAGATATAGTCAAACTACCTAATCCAGAAGGAGAGTAGCTCTCCTGGTATCTGCATCTGACTTAAATGGGAACTTCTGAAAGGAGATTTATGTCAGGAACTGATGCTTCCTTTCCTATGAACGGACTGATTCCCATTCAGCAAAGGGCAGCACCATCAGTAGCATTTTATTCAAAATGACACAAACATTTTTGCAAAACAATACGACCTGTGTTATAATTACACTGAATTTAGTCCTTACATTGCAGAATATAATCTTGAAATCAAGAATGCAGGGCAAACAATAATCTCCAACCCTGTTGTAATAATATGTAGGCAGTTGAAGTACTGGAGTTTTATTTTCCTTTTCCTTGAATCACCCAGACCACTGGCTCAGCTCTCAGGTTGATGCTGTGAGTGGGAGGGAGAAGTTGCGAGAAGTCAGGAAAATAATAGGGGCCAAGACGCTACCATCTTGCCTTGTATTCCTGCCAGTGATTATTTCACCTGCAGAGCAGTTCCTTTAGTGTGAAATACACAGATGCTCTTCCCTGGCTGGCCCCTGCTCCTGCTTCTACATTCTGCCCTGTCTCACAGTTACTCCTATGTTGTTCCTCAGCTCAAAGTTAGTGGCCACAGAGCGGGTGCCTCTCCCCCCAGGTTAACTCTTTTGGTAGGACTCACTCAGTCTCTTAGTCTCTCCCTCCCTGCCTCTCCGACTTCTCTCTGTCTCTGTCTCTCTCTCTCTCTGAATAGTAACTACTTAAAACTCGACAGGTATTAACCAAAAAATAAAGCAACTCTGGGTCTGGTTTCAGATCATGAGAAATTTTATTTATATTCTACTTGTTCCAGAAAGGATTGAAAATAACAAAAATACATACAACCCAATGCAATTTGTTTTCAAATGAGGAAGCGAGTAAGTGATACCCAATGGAAAGTACTAATTAACATCGCCTTCCTTCTTCACTTCGTGCAATGTCCAAGTTTGTCTCCAGCTGAGGGATGAAGAGGTCAGGATGGTGGAGGAGTGGAGGGTGGAGAAGATGCACAGTGTCTTATCTCCAGGTTGCTGAGCGCCAGACTTTGGCATCAATTGAAGGAGCATAAAGTGAGTGGACATCAAGAGACAAGACAACCCAGGACAAGGAACATCTGGATAAACAAACAAAGTGACTGGGGGACACTGGGGATGAATTTCGAAAGCCTGTGTAGCCTTCTACATGCAGCCTGTGACTGATTGTAAAGGACTCAGGATGGAATCCGTAGGGAACACATACCCCTCACCCTCACTCTTTGTTTAAACAGTCTCACATTGCCCAATGCTTAGACCTCATCTTATGAACCATTTGTCTCAGTGCTGTTTAGATTTCATTCCTGTTGGAACCGTTCCTAGTCTAGTGACTCTCAAATCATTTCAGATCATGATTTGTAATCTTGTCTACGGGTGTCCAAGGTGCCCTCTGCCCATGGCCTGAACTTCAGTTTTACACTTTAGCTATTCAGCAGGGCTGTATCCTGCCAGGATCCTTTGTCCTTCAGGAAAGGAAAGCATTTACATCCTTATCATGCTGTGGTTTTCTCATCTGACTTAGGCTGGTATCGTTCATCTGCTTCATTTACTCCTACCATTTGCTTCTCGGTGGCATTGGTGGTTGACAGTTGACCTTAACCTATTGATGCCTCTTCTTTGGTTTGTCTCAAATGTATTGATTAGCCCAAGTTAAGGATGAATACCCAATTAGGTGAGCCTCAGTTTCTTCCATTAAGTTAACCCTGTGCCCAGCTAGTTCTACTATTTTTCATGGTCTTTTTAATTTTTTGAATTAAATTAAATTTATTTATTTATTAAAGGGAAAAATTTTTTTGAATTTTATAATTTTCTTTACTTTTTTATACAGCAAGTTCTTATTAGTTATCCATTTTATACACATTAGTGTATATATGTCAATCCCAATCTCCCAATTCACCACAGCACACCTCCCACCACTTTCCCCTGTGGTGTCCATAAGTTTGTTCTCTACATCTGTGTATCTATTTCTGCCCTGCAAACCGGTTCAACTGTACCATTTTTCTGGATTCCTCATATATGTGTTAATATATTATATTTGTTTTCTCTTTCTGACTTACTTCACTCTGGATGACAGTCTCTAGGTCCATCCACATCTCTACAGATCACCCAACTTCGTTCCTTTTTATGGCTGCGTAATATTCCGTTGTATATATGTACCACAACTTCTTTATCCATTTGTATGCCATTGGGCATTTAGGTTGCTTCCATGACCCGGCTATTGTAAATAGTGCTGCAAATGAACATTGGGGTGCATGTGTCTTTTTGAATTATGGTTTTCTCTGGGTATATACCCAGTAGTGGGATTGCTGGATCATATGGTAATTCTATTTTTAGTTCTTTAAGGAACCTCCATACTGTTCTCCATAGTGGTTGTATCAATTTACATTCCCACCAACAGTGCAAGCATGTTCCCTTTTCTCCACACCCTCTCCAGCATCTGTTGTTCGTAGATTTTCTTTTTTTTTAATTTAATTTAATTTATTTTTTTATACCGAAGGTTCTTATTAGTTATCCATTTTATACATATTAGAGTATATATGTCAATCCCAATCTCCCAATTTGTTGTTTGTAGATTTTCTGATGATGCCCATTCTGACCAGTGTGAGGTGATACCTCATTGTAGTTTTGATTTGCACTTCTCTAACAGTTAGTGATGTTGAGCAGGTTTTCATGTGCCTCTTGGCCATCTGTATGTCTTCTTTGGAGAAGTGTCTTTTTAGGTCTTCTGCCCATTTTTTGATTGGGTTGTTTGTTTGTTTTTGATATTGAGCTGCTCTTTATATATTTTGGAGATTAATCCTTTGTCCATTGATTCATTTGCAAATGTTTTCTCCCATTCTGAGGGTTGTCTTTTTGTCTTGTTTATAGTTTCCTTTGCTTTAAGTTTCATTAGGTTCCATTTGTTTACTTTTGTTTTTATTTCCATTACTGTAGGAAGTGGGTCAAAAAAGATCTTGCTGTGATTTATGTCAAAGAGTGTTCTTCCTATGTTTACCTCTAAAAGTTTTATAGTGTCTGGTCTTACATTAAGGTTTTTAATACATTCTGAGTTTATTTTTGTGTATGGTGTTAGGGAGTGTTCTAATTTCATTCTTTTACATGTATCTGTCCAGTTTTCCCAGCACCACTTATCAAAGAGACTGTCTTTTCTGCAGTGTATATCCTCGTCTCCTCTGTCATAGATTAGTTGACCATAGGTGCGTGGGTTTATCTCTGGGCTTTCTATCTCTGTTCCATTGAGCTATATTTCTGTTTTTGTGACAGTACCATATTGTCTTGATTACTGTAGCTTTGTAATATAGTCTGAAGGTAGGGAGTCTGATTCCTCCAGCTCCGTGTTTTTCCCTCAAGATTGCTTTGGCTATTCAGGGTCTTTTGTGTCTCCATACAAATTTTAAGCTTTTTTGTTCTAGTTCTGTAAAAGATGCTGTTAGTAGTTTGAGAGGGATTGCATTGAATCTGTAGGTTGCTTTGGGTAGTATAGTCATTTTCACAATATTGATTCTTCCAATCCAAGAACATGGTACATCTCTCCATCTGTTTGTTACATCTTTGATTTCTTTCATCAGTGTCTTATATTTTTCTGAATACAGGTCTTTTGCCTCCTTAGGTAGGTTTATGCCTAGGTATTTCATTCTTTTTGTTGCAGTGGTGAATGGGATTGTTTCCTTAATTTCTCTTTCTGACCTTTCATTGTTGGTGTATAGGAATGCAAGAGATTTCTGTGCATTAATTTTGTATCCTGCAACTTTACCAAATTCATTGATTAGCTCTAACAGTTTTCTGGTGGCCTCTTTAGGATTCTTTATGTAGAGTATCATGTCATCTGCAAACAGTGACAGTTTTACTTCTTCTTTTCCAATTTATATTCCTTTTATTTCTTTTTCTTCTCTGATTGCCATGGCTAGGACATCCAAAACTGTGTTGAATAATAGTGGTGAGAGTGGACATCCTTGTCTTGTTCCTGTTCCTAGAGGAAATGCTTTCATTTTTTCACCATTGAGAATGATGTTTGCTGTGGGTTTGTCATATATGGCCTTTATTATGTTGAGGTAGTTTCCCTCTATGCCCACGTTCTGGAGAGTTTTTATCATAAATGGGTGTTGAATTTTGTCAAAAGCTTTTCCTGTATCAATTGAGATGATCATATGGTTTTTCTCCTTCAGTTTGTTAATATGGTATATCACATTGATTGATTTGCATATATTGAAGAATCCTTGCATCCCTAGGATAAATCCCACGTGATCATGGTATATGATCCTTTTAATATGTTGTTGGATTCTGTTTGCTAGTATTTTGTTGAGGATTTTTGCATCTATATTCATCAGTGATATTGGTCTTTAATTTTCTTATTTTGTAGTATCTTTGTTTGGTTTTGGTATTAGGGTGATGCTGGCCTCATAGAATGAGTTTGGGTGTGTTCCTTCCTCTGCAATGTTTTGGAAGAGTTTGAGAAGGATGGGTGTTAGCTCTTCTCTAAATGTTGGATAGAATTCGCCTGTGAAACCATCTGGTCCTGGACTTTTATTTGTTGGAAGATTTTTAATCACAGTTTCAATTTCATTACTTGTGATTGTTCTGTTCATATTTTCTATTTCTAAGTGGTTCAGTCTTGGAAGGTTATACTTCTCTAAGAATTTGTCCATTTCTTCCAGGTTGTCCATTTTATTGGCATAGAGTTGCTTGTAGTAGTCTCTTAGGATGCTTTGCATTTCTGCGGTGTCTGTTGTAACTTCTCCTTTTTCATTTCTAATTTTATTGATTTGAGTCCTCTCCCTCTTTTTCTTGATGAGTCTGGCTAAAAGGTTTATCAGTTTTGTTTGTCTCCTCCAAGAACCAGCTTTTAGTTTTATTGATCTTTGCTATTGTTCTCTTTGTTTCTATTTCATTTATTTCTGCTCTGATCTTTATGATTTCTTTCCTTCTGCTAACTTTGGGTTTTAATTGTTCTTCTTTCTCTAGTTCCTTTAGAGGTAAGGATAGATTGTTTATTTGAGGTTTTTCTTATTTCTTGAGGTAGGTTTGTATTGCTCTAAACTTCCTTCTTAGACTGCTTTTGCTGCATCCCAAAGGTTTTGGATCGTTGTGTTCTCGTAATCATTTGTCTCTAGGTAATTTTTGATTTCCAGTTTGATTTCTTCAGTGATCTCTTGGTTACTGAGTACGTATTGTTTAGCCTCCATGTGTTTGTGCTTTTTATGATTTTTTCCCCTAATTCATTTCTAATCTCATAGTGTTGTGGTCGGAAAAGGTGCTTGATATGATTTCAATTTTCTTAAATTTACCAAGGCTTCATTTATGACCCAAGATGTGATCTACCCTGGAGAATGTTCCGTGCGCACTTGAGAAGAAAGTGTAATCTGCTGTTTTTGGATGGAATGTCCTATAAATATCAATTAAATCTATCTGGTCTATTGTGTCATTTAAAGCTTGTGTTTCTTTATTAATTTTCTGTCTGGATGATCTGTCCATTGATGTAATTGAGGTGTCAAAGTCCCTCACTATTATTGTGTTACTGTCAATTTCCTCTTTTATACCTGTTAGCATTTGCCTTATGTATTGAGGTGATCTATGTTGGGTGTATATATATTTATAATCATTATTATCTTCTTTTTGGTTTGATCCCTTGATCATTATATAGTGTCCTTCCTTGTCTCTTGAAACATTCTTTATTTTAAAGTCTATTTTATCTGATATGAGTATTGCTACTCCAGCTTTCTTTTGATTTCCATTTTCATGGAATATATTTTTCTATCCCCTTACTTTCAGTCTGTATGTGTTCCTAGGTCTGAAGTGGGTCTCTTGTAGACAGCACATATATGGATCTTGTTCTTGTATCTATTCTTTGAGCCTGTGTATTTTGGTTGGAGCATTTAATCCATTCACATTTAAGGTGATTATTGATATGTATGTTCCTATTACCATTTTCTTAATTGTTTTGTGTTTGGTTTTGTAGGTCCTTTTCTTCTCTTGTGTTTCCCACTTAGAGAAGTTCCTTTAGCATTTGTTGTAGAGCTGGTTTGGTGGTGCTGAATTGTCTTAGCTTTTGTTTGTCTGGAAAGCTTTTGATTTCTCCATTGAATCTGAATGAGATCCTTGCTGGGTAGAGTAATCTTGTTTGTAGGTTCTTCCCTTTCATCACTTTAAATATATCATGGCACTCCCTTCTGGCTTGTAGAGTTTCTGCTGAGAAATTAGCTGTTAAACCCTATGGGAGTTCCCTGTATGTTATTTGTTGTTTTTCCCTTTCTGCTTTCAATAATTTTTCTTTGTCTTTAATTTTTGACAATTTGATTACTATGTGTCTCGGCATGTTTCTCCTTGGGTTTATCCTGTATGAGACTGTCTGCACTTCCTGGAGTTGAGTGGCTATTTTCTTTCCCATGTCAGGGAATTTTTCGACTCTAATCTCTTCAGATATTTTCTCTGGTTCTTTCTCTCTCTCTTCTCCTTCTGGGACCCCTATAATGAGAATGTTGGTGCATTTCATGTTGTCCCAGAGGTGTCTTAGGCTGTCTTCATTTCTTTTCATTCTTTTTTCTTTATTCTGTTCTGCAGCAGTGAATCCCACCATTCTGTCTTCCAGGTCACTTATCCATTCTTCTGCCTCAGTTATTCTGCTATTGATTCCTTCTAGTGTATTTTTCATTTCAGTTATTATATTGTTCATCTCTGTTTGTTTGTTCTTTAATTCTGCTAGATCTTTATTAAACATTTCTTGCATCTTCTCGACCTTTGCCTCCATTCTTTTTCCGTGGTCCAGGATCACCTTCACTATCATTATTCTGAATTCTTTTTCAGGAAGGTTGCCTATCTCCACTTCATTTAGTTGTTTTTCTGGGGTTTTATCTTGTTCCTTCATTTGGTACATAGTCCTCTGCCTTTTCATTTTGTCTGTCTTCCAGTGAATGTGGTTTTCATTCTACTGGCTACAGGATTGTAGTTCTTCATGCTTCTGCTGTCTGCCCTCTGATGGATGAGGCTATCTAAGAGGCTTGTGCAAGTTTTCTTATGGGAGGGACTGGTGGTGGCTAGACCTGGGTGTTACTCTAGTGGGCAGAGCTCAGTAAAACTATAATCTGCTTGTCTGCTGATGGGTGGATGTGAGTTCCCTCCCTGTTGGTTGTTTGGCCTGAGGTGACCCGGCACTGGGCCCTTCAGGCTCTTTGATGGGGCTAATGGCGGACTCCAGGATGGCTTACTCTAAGGAGTACTTCCCAGAACTTCTGCTGGCAGTGTCCTTGTCCCTGCAATGAGCTGCAGCCCCCCCCCGCCCCCCCCCCACATCTGCTGGAAACCCTCCAACAGTAGCAGGTAGGTCTGGTTCAGTCTCCTATGGTGTCACTGCTCCTTGCCCCGGGGTCCTGATATGCACAGTACTTTGTGTGTGCCCTTCAAGAGTGGAGTCTCTGTTTCCCGTAGTCTTGTAGAAGTCCTGCAGTGAAATTCTGCTAGCTTTCAAAGTCTGATTCTCTAGTAATTCCTCCTCCCATTGCTGGACCCCCAGCTTGGGAAGCCGGACGTGGGGCTCAGAACCTTTACTCCAGTGGTGGACTTCTGTGGTATAATTGTTCTCCAGTTTGTGAGTCACCCACTCAGCAGTTACGGGATTTGATTTTATTGTGATTGAGCCCCTCCTACCGTCTCATTGTGGCTTCTCCTTTGTCTTTGGATGTGGGGTGTCTTTTTTGGTGAGTTCCAGTGTCTTCCTGTCAATGATCGTTCAGCAGTTAGTTGTGATTCTGTCACTCTCGCAAGATGGAATGAGTCCTTCTACTCCACCATCTTGAACCAATCAGAGTGTTCAGAGATCTCTGTTGTTCATGGTCTTGACAACTAGCACCATCATCCATAAATTCCGTCTCTTGACTGTCAGCAAATTCTTCTCTTCTTCCTATTTTTAAGCCTTTAACTCCCCGTTGAACATCTACCAACATTCCTGCTTTTGGTATAAATAAGTTCTCCCTAGCTTAGTGGGGAAGGAGGCTTCCTCACCTCACACCAACAGTGTTTTTCTCATTCCCAAGTTCTCTTTGGTGCCTTCTTAGATTTGGAAGGTGATCTTCCCAAATTATCTAATTTTAGGTTTTCAACTTTAGGACAGTATAAATACATTGGAAAATGAAAGCATGGTTTCCATCAAGAAAAGAGGAAAATTATTTTTTCCTACCCTCACTGGAAATTTAGTTCCTTATTGAAATATTGTTGTTAGCATAGCTACATTTAAGTAAGAGCTTTTTAATTTCATGGTACATAGATTCATATCCAGAATGTCCAAAAACTTCATGGATTACGTTTTTCCCTCATGAAATAAAGAGCCATCTAGAGGAAAACTTTCCTCCAGTGATTCCAAGTCCATCCCATCTCCCAATTTCTCTGAACATCAAAGAGAATTGAGACTGCCTGAGGTCTAAGCCAAGAAGAAAGAGGAGACTGATCACAGAAGATGGAACTAAAAGTTTGTCAGTAGTCAGAAGGAAAATATGGAGGCAGATTTTCACAGATCCATTTGCTTCTTTTTTTTTTTTTTTTAACTATTTGCCAGGTCACAAACACTTCTACCACAAGGGAGAAAAGTTACCATAGCTTCTACCTGCTCATGACCAATCCTAAAATTCTGCCTCTTATTTTCCATAGAAGATAGAGAAGAGGACACCTAAAAGAGGTTTCTGTTTTGGGTGTTTTTTGTTTGTTTTTTAAATTAGGAAACTTAAAAAAAAGCACAATTATTACAATTTACTAGCCACTTAAATAAAAATCTTGTTTGGATGATACATTTTACTGTCCTGTGTCTAAAAGAAAGCTATGCAAAGGTGAGATTCCTTTGGACTGTCAGTCCCTTGTCACCTGCGTGGTAGCATCTGCTCCTTGTAGCCTCTCACCATCTGTTGTCTTGCTTTGTCATCTCTTCTAAGGTTTTGCCACATCAGAGCTGTCCTCTTATTGTTCACCTGTTCATCTTTGTTACTATACATCAAGTTTCAGGGCTTGTCAACTGCTGCTACACTTAATGTATTGGTCAGTCCAACTAATATTAATGGGCTTTACTGGCTCTTGTTGCTACGAAAAGAGAGACATTTCAAATAACTGACTGAATCTTTTCAAGTCCCACATTATTTTGAGGTTCAACTCAAGTAGTGCTCTTCATCATCCAGGTAGTTCTTGTGTCTCCACTTACCTTATCTTTCACTTTTAACCTACCAGATATCATTCCAGCTATTAATACTCATCTGCTGACTTGTAGCATCTGATTAGAGTTCTTGTGTCTAACCTTCAAGGCTAGAGGGCAAATATACAATTTAATGTTTGCCATTGCTTTCTTAGGATAAGTAAGCAATAGAAGACCTAGTGGTATAAATAAAATGATGTCCCTGAATACACTTGACTCAAGTGAACCCAACCAATGAATTTTAATTCTTTCTATAGACCAGCAGTAGAAATTTAGTGATGTAAATGATCAATTTTTTAATCAGTAGATTCTTACCAAAGGAATTGACCATGCCTCAGCAACTTTTCTGTAGTTTATTCATCTTTATCTGTAAAGTAATTGAAAAACACTGATGAATCTGGTCGTGGTGGATAATGTCTAGAGCACTAATTCCAAGATACATGTCTACTTGATACTTAAAAATAGGTTTACCTCCATATGCTTAATGGGAAAACATGTTCAAAACTCAAATGTCTGTTGGTTTACTAACATATCTAGAGCCTCCCGAGGGGTGCATTTAAACGAGAGCCACCATTTCATATTCGATGTAATAAAAGTCCTTCATGACATTTCTTTAGGAGCCACAGTTTTCTTAGTGCATTGATCTGAAAGTGTCACTTATGTGGGATTGCTCAGCATGTCAATAGAGGGAAGTTGGAGGAGTTCTGGAAAGATGTGGGTGTGTGATAACCTATTGCCATCAGATGAGAAGATACAGATAGGATGGCAAAAAAAAAAATCCTTCCTCTGTATTCCCAGCACTTATTAGAGAGCCACAGTGATGTTTTCCTTGGCAGGCTTGTAGAGCTTTTATCAGCCAGTGGGGTCTCCAGTCTAAAATTTATGATGATTTGAGAGACTCACAGGAGCCTGTACTTAGTGCTTTAAATAAATTCAAAATGATAGTTTTTCTCTCCTGTGAATTTTCATTATTGAAATTATTAAAGGGACAATAAACTTTCCTGGACCGTGTTGCTTATTTATCTCCTATGAAGGTTGAAAATCAAATTCCTATGTTTGTTCTCATTTTGTTTTTTGAATATTGTGGAAGACATAGAAAAGGCCTCTGATCTCTTGCAAAAGAGAATGACATCACTTGAATTTACTTCTGCTTCTCTCTGTCACACACATGAACAGCAATAAAACATCTGGGTTAGCAAGGAAGAGCAGCTAGATGAAAAATAACACTTATGTCATAAAATGCTCTCTTTGATCAGTGATCTTTATCTGTCAGATATAGATCAAATACTGCATGTATGTGTATATATTACTGATGCTCCGTCTACCTGATTCTTTTTCTGCATAAAAAGAGCAGATTTATCCAGACTCTTAGAGGCTGGATTACTCAATTACTGGATTACTCAATTACTCAACAGTCATGAGTAATTGCCATGTTGCCCCTTCCTCTTGTGTTCTGCAAATGGTAAGCTTTCTTTTAATCTTGAAAATTAAGAGTATACTATGTCCACGTGATGTTATTTTGAAAATCCTGTAGCTGAAACCATATTTATTTTGGGAGATATTGCTAAGAGACCATGGGGACTTGTGAAAAAAAAATTGGCAAATGTGAGTTAATTTAATTCCTTAAAAAAGAATGATTTTAATATTCTAATGTGTATATTCAATTCCTGAATTTGAGCTTCTAAGCCTAAGCTCTTTTCTCCCTAAACCCCAGGAGGTATTTTCTCTCTCTTACCTTGTTTAAGTGTAATAAAAGGGAAGTGTGTTTGCTCCACTTCCTCAACTCAGTGATTCTGCTACTAAATTAGACGGAGTTCATGGATCAATTCCTAGTCTCAGAAAAAAAAGAAGAAATAAATATACGTATAAAATAATCATCATCATATACAAAGTAAATGATACTCAATACCATAGTTGCCATGGGGACTATGAAAGAAAAAGGGAGTTTTTCTAAAGGAGAAAAACTTTTCATTTGACTGTAATGTGTACTACATATTCAAGCATGTATTATGATTTTTTTTCTTATGAATATATTCATAATATTTACAACCAAAGAAAGAATTCGTCACCTGTGGCTATTTTCTCATTAGACATGCACTCTGCAATTGGATGATAGTCAATAATATGGTCTTTAGAGTAACAGGTATCTGGGCTGGTGAACCAAATCCAGTTCAGCAGGTATTTATCTTGCACTTGCTAAACCACATACATTTCATAAGGTGGTAAGTTTGAGGCAAAGAGGAGAACGCTTTAGGGAGTTTTAGTTACTGTAAGATGCTCGTCTATTTAATATATAAGGACACATTTGCCAACAGATGCTTAATGGGAGAACATCATGTTGCAAAAAACTCAAATGTCTGTTGGTTTACTAAAATAGCACCCAGAACAATGCATGAAAACAAAGATCCACCATTTCACATTCAATTTAAGAAAAAACATTCATGTCATTAAATAAATATCTGTGATTTAAGAAGTTGGTAAGAATGGTTTTATTGGACTTTATTTTATCTACCAATTTGACATCCACATTTTCCCCGGACGTATGAAAGCACTCACGCTCCTGGCACAGAGATCGAACAGTTTTTGCTGTGCCTTTCTCTGTGCGTTTATAGAGAACCAGTCCTTTATGAAATAAACCAGTGCTCCAGTAAGTTAATCTATAATGCCAACTTTACTTAAGGTTGTTAAATTCAACAGGAAGGGAAGATAATAGGAATGAAGATCTCTTTTCCAATTAACCTTTAAAAGCTTTGTTTTATGCAGCCCATAGTTCAGATGATATAAATGAAACAGTCCTATAAAAATAATGCTTCCAGTACCCTTTTCTTCCACTCTGCTTCCATATAACATCTGTCTTGAGTTGAGCTAAACAGTTAATACTTCCAGTCACCATATATAGTGGAAGGCTTAAAGAAATAAGTATTATAGAAGGAGGATCAAGTTAAAACAATACTGTAAGATTTTTTAAATGAGAAAATAATTGAAAAATATCTCGTCATGCCAAGTTGGCCTTTAGGTATATACAGACAATTCATTCTTCTCTAGGGAAGTTCTAGCGAATTTTCCCCACAGATCAGAGCGTCCATCTTTTCTGTCTTTTTATTTTTTAAGATCATCGTTTGCTCCGGATACACCCTTTTGAGAAAGAGGTGCGAGGAGAAGTAAAGACGGTCATCCTCAGCCCTCCACCTTCAATGGTTTTGATTCAAGCCGTCAGCTCAGACTTCATCTTATTCCTATGCACAAGTATAAGGCCAACATCCCCAATTAGTTACTTAGGACATAGTGTGTTTGAAACAACTGGTGAGACTGTAACCAGCATAGACCCTACAGTGGCATCTTATAGGTGAGGCAACTGTGGCCTGGAAGTCTCAGGCTTTGTCGAAGCCTGGACTCTGTGTTAGCTACTATCACACCCCCTTTATAAAGTTTCCAGAGTTCCCTCTAGGGGCAGATGTAGAGCCAAGTACATTTTCCCACAACAGCTCTGTTAACAGATTTCTGTTCCAGTATTTCCAAATTCAGAAAAGAATATAGAATTTCTGGCAAGGTAGTTTGCTATAGCTAGTGGCAGCATCTTTCAGTATTATGATAAAAAAGAGATAAAAAAAAGAGATCAGTGATTGCTCATTTATTCACTCACTAACCATTTAATAAACTGCTACAACACTGCTTGAAATAGGGTTGTCAGCAAAGGCATGTGTAAGAGATAACATTTGATCAGAGACCTGAACAAGAAGGATGGAGCCTTGAAATGGGGAGGACATTCTAGGCCATGTAAACAACAAACATAAAGCACCGTGGAACAAATGTGTCCTCTATACCTGGGGTTTAGAAGATGAGGCATGGGGAATTCCCTGGTGGTCCAGTGGTTAAAACTTGGTGCTTTCACTGCCGAGGGCCGGGGTTCAATCCCTGGTCCAGGAGAAAAAAAAAAAAAGAAGAAGAAGAAAAGAAAGAAGAAGAAAAGAAAAGAATTGTTATATCTAAAAAAAAGCCCCCAAAAACTGAAAATTCTATCCTACTCTAAACATCTCCCATTGTGAAAATGGGGAGTGGGGACAGACAAAGGACAAAAGTCATCTCTATATATAGTCTGCAATAGAAGGTATTGATCTGTCAGGGCCAGGAGCATGTCAGTTTTATACATAGCAGCGAACTGGATTGGTGCACAGCAGATAGTCTTGTTCGATACTAATAAATGATAATCAGAAAAGAAAAAGAAGATGAGGCATGGAATCAAGTGCTGTGCTTTAGAACTGTTCACAGTGAGATGTTATGAGATCCAGTGGAGATGTCTGTAAAGCAGTTTTACCAAACAGGCTGAAGCTCAGGGGAGAATTCAAGGCTGGGGATAGACGTTTAATGATCCAGGAGAATATAGGTGACATTTCACTGGATGAGATCTCCTGAAGGTAGAATGTCAGTGGAGAAGGAAGTGATTACTGCTCACTTGGTTGTCTTCAATAGTTGAAGTTCAGCAAAAAGAGAGGAGACAGCAGTGGAGACTGGAAAGGAAAGTAAGGAAAAAAACAAACGAGAAGAGGATGACCTGGAATCCAAGTCTGACAGAGTTTCAAAGATAAAGGGGTACCTAGCAATACCTGTGTGCTGAGAGGCCATGTACTCTGAGACCTGGGAATTCAGCATGGGATTTGGTAAGGCGGAGGTGTGGCACTGACAGGAGTGTTTTCATTGGATAAAAGTCTGACTGGATTAGGCTTGAGGGAGACGGAAATAAGCAAGTGGAGGTTGACATATTAGAAATTCCTTGGAAGAGTTTTTCAGTACAAGAGAGTAGGAAAATTGTTGGTAGCTGGAGGGAGACATGACATTAAAGGGAGGTATTTATTTAGTGAATGTTGTTAGAGACTTTTCAACAAATTTACTGTAAAATTTAATAATTTAAAGTAAATGACTATACATTTTTATAGTCATTTGTTGCTGGAATTTTAAAAATTTATTTTGTTGAAGTATAGTTGATTTACAATGTTGCGTACAGCAGAGTGATTCAGTTTTATATACACACACACATACACACACACACTCTCTTTTTCATATTCTTTTCTATTATGGTTTATCACAGGATATTGAATACAGTTCTCTGTGCTATACAGTAGGACCTTGTTGTCTGTCTATTCCATATATAATAGTTTGCATTGCTTGCTATAAATTGAATCTTGTGCACCATCAGACACAAAGAAGTTTCCTAAAGTTTTCTTAAATTTATGGGATATCAAGTTTAAAATAAATCCTAAAGATAGAATAATCTTGGATTAATCTTGGATGTCCCTGGTGCAATGCAGGGGACATGGGTTCAAGCCCTGGTCCGGGGAGATCCCACATGCCGCGGAACAACTAAGCCTGTGCACCACTACTACTAGGCCTGCACTCTAGAACCCACGAGCCACAACTACTGACGCTGCATGCCACAACTGTTGATGCTGCGTGCCACAACTACTGAAGCCTGCACACCTAGAGCCTGTGCTCCGCAACAGGAGAAGCCAGGGCAATGAGAAGCCCGCGTACCACGATGAAGACCCAAACACAGCCAAAAAAAGATAAATAAATAAATAAATTTATAAAAAGATTTTAAAAAAAAGAATCTGACCTCTTCTCAGGCCAACATCCCTGCCTGTAAGGCAGCACATTGCATCTTTGGACATACCAGAGTCAAACACAAATTCTTCGTGTGTACCGAACAGAAATCTATGTTCTTGTAACTTCATTCGGATGTCCTAGTTTTACCCATTGGGCCACGCAAAGGTTGTCTGTCTTCTGCTGCACATAAGGTGACCCTGGTATCCTTGGAACTTCTCTTTTACAGGCCAGCACTCCCATCCCCCACCCATTCTTTGTATAACATGCTTTCAGATCCCTTCGCCAGTCTGACAACCATTCCTTTCCAGTGGCCCAGGTCCCACGTACAATGGCATAACCGGCAGCTTTCCTCTGTGGAACTTCAGCTCTCCTAAACATGACTCTCCTATTCAGTCACTTAAGACTATCCGGAATCCAAATGAACAGGAATTGAACAGCCTGGGTGAGGTGGGGCATGGCGGTGGGGAGGAAATGAGTGTATTTCTGATCTAAAATATTGGTAAAAGAAGTTAATGAGAAGGTGAGTGGGTGCTTCTTGGTGGAGAGTTTGGTTTAGAGGAGCCAGCACTGTTGTCCTCTCCTGACCTTCGTGATTACGGATCCCTTGTTTGTGGGACCCCATGTTGTGTATGTGCTGAGAACACATCCAGATGCTCACACAGTGGTCGTGTATAATTTTCACAACCCTGTAAGCAGACGTCTCTAATCTCTGCTTAGTAAATGAGGAAATAAAGACCCAGAAACTCTGGGTAAATTGTCCAAAGTCACCTGGTTTGAAAGTGGCAGCTTTGACATTAAAGTCAAAGTCTGTCTGACTTCAGAGTCTCTCTTAGACTTGACCTGGATACTTGGCAATGCACTTGGGTCACAGGCTTGGAGCACTTTGGATGTTTTCCTCTTTCTGTGATTCTTTAAGATGTGTCATTTCTTAACACATTTCATCATATTCTACTTTTTATTATGGTATGTGCTTCATGGTACTATACTAGTCAGATATTTTATTATCTAAAATATTTCATTATATTCTTTTGTTGAGCACCTTCTCTGGGTCTACACTATTCAAGCCTCTGTGGAAGGTGCTAAGATGGGAAAAACTCAATCCCTGACCCAAAGAGGTTGATGGCTCTGTGGAAAAGATAACCCAAATAATTATGCAAACTCTTACATATAGAATGGATAAACAATGAGGTCCTAATGTATAGCCCAGGGAACTATATTCAATATCCTGGGATAAAGCATAATAGAAAAGAATATGAAAAAGAATGTATATATGTGTATAACTGAGTCACTTTGCTCTACAGCAGAAAGTAACACAACATTGTAAGTCAACTATACATCAATAAAAATTTTTTTAATCACATAAAAATAATTGTATAAGGCAAAATATGATGGATGATCCTGAAGAGGGGTGAGGGGCACTAATAAGTTCTCTTGTCTCTAGATCTGTATGGAGGTGGGGAGGGCATGATCAGGTGGAAGACCTTGACATTCTTGATGAACAATGTGAGATGAGTTTCAAAGGATGAGTGAGTGAGATTGTTCATGGAGGGGTGGCATATCCACATCTCGAAAACAGCATATGCAATGGGGTAGAGGTGGGAAACCTTAGGATAAGTCAGGGTATATCTAATAATTCAGTTTAGCTAGAGAGAAGGATGCATCCTGGAGGTCAATGACAAACAACTTAGGAAAGCCAGGACCATACTGACAAAGGTATGACTGTTATTTTGCAGCTGGTAACAGGAAACCATACAGGATTTATTTATTTTTTTTAAATAATGACTTCAGTACATATAGGAGGCTTATCGTTTTTCGGGTTTGGTAATTTTTTGTGGTTAAGAGAAACTACACTTGTAATTATTATAAGAATAATTAATTATTTTTGTCTTTTTTGACACTCCATGGAACTATTTAACAGGTAGGAATAGGTAATATGCTATGACCTATTTAGAATTGATGGATTTTTGCCCCATCAATTTCTTAAAAGTGTTCTTGTAATCTAAGATCTTGTTTGTTATATCTTCAGGTGATTATTTTATAAGATGAACACAATTTACAAAGTTATTGGTGATAAAAAATAAATAAAATTTATTTTCTTAGTTCTGATTCCCCTGTTGAGTGAAATATACTTTTATACATTAAGACTGTAGGTTTAAACTAGCAAAAACAAACAAACTGGTGAAATATGAAAGACTGTGTATGAGAAAAAGTAATTGATTCAACTAAGATTTGCTAAATCCTTTATTTCATTTTGAATTAATATTCTAGGTGAATAACTGTATTTCATGTTTAGTTAAGAAAACCACACTAGATTATCACATGGTCCTTTGCTGTCCCCTGACATCCCTCAGGATCGGTAATATGACTCTTGCTTGACTCAAAAGTTGTCAGAGGGCCTCCCTGGTGGCGCAGTGGTTGAGAGTCCGCCTGCCGATGCAGGGGATACGGGTTCGTGCCCCGGTCTGGGAGGATCCCATATGCCGCGGAGCGGCTGGGCCCGTGAGCCATGGCCGCTGGGCCTGTGCATCCGGAGCCTGTGCTCCGCAACGGGAGAGGCCACAACAGTGAGAGGCCCGCATACCGCAAAAAGAAAAAAAAAAAAAAAAAAAAAAAAAAAAAGTTGTCAGATATTAATGGCAGTGTGAATTGATGGATAAAATGTTGACTGCAGACTTCTCAGACAAAAGGTTCCTATTCAGTTCTATTTTTGTACCTTTCAAATTATAATTTATGCTGCACACCTCTGTCTGTTTAGATCCATTTATTACCCAAACTCATTTTTGTGATTAATTTTCTGGTAAGAGGATGAAAATTTTTCACATTCATTGGTTTTTATTTAAAGCTCACAGAAGATAAGAACTTAAAATCAAGTAGATTCATATTAAATTTCCTGATAGGAAATGGTTTTCTGAGATTACTAGTAGACTTTTTTCAGATAACCAAAACTATTACTAGACCATAGCTTTATTACATATTTCTTCAATAATCTCATGCAGTGGCTATCAGATACTCCCAATCTCTGTTAAAAAGAAGGATTGAAATTGAAACATTTAAAACTCTGGGCTTTCCCAGTTTTGCTTTTGCCATCTACTAGCTGAGTAACTCTCTGCTTACTATGTGGCTGTAGAGGGATAAGATGGCTGTCTTGGAAGATGCTGTTAGTGCTGGGCGCCCTCCCGGGGGGCCAACTGGATGAATCTTTTCAGGACAGTACCCCCAACCCACCCCTGCCCAGGCCTGTATGGATGCAGAGTAGGGAGGGAGCTTCTTTAAAACATGCCTGCACACCTCCCCCTGATGCCCCTAAAGTTTGCCAGAACTGCAAGAGGAGGAAGCCTAGGCATGTGTGTTTTGAAAGAGCTCTGCTGGTAATCTGGTCTCTCTGCTGTAACTCACCCCTCCCTCCTCAGTCATCACCGGCATCCATAATGGCCCTCAGAGAGGATGTATCTTCCTTCCTTGTACTAGATGCTTCTTGACCTTCCTTGTACCAGAAACTGTCAACCACTGATCAAGCCTCTTATTGGCTGTCCAATTTATATCTACTCAGGGAGTGAAGCCATAAAACAATTCGGACAAAAGAACCTGTAGAATACTTCCTGCCTTTCTGTGTGATACTATATCACAGATCATTTCAATTTTAGAATATTTTACACATTGTAAATTGTCATCTGTATGGAAGTGATCTATTTAATCCAGTACAGTGTAAGACTCTTCGAGGCATAGATCACATCATACATTTCATTGTTTTTATTTCCTAGCACAGAGCCTCAGCATAGCAGTTATTTAAAAGTTTCTATGATTTTTGTTGTTGACACTGATGTTTGATTCTCTACTGTCTACCTTTAGCACTCAGTTTGGTTTGAGGCATCTGTATCTAATGCAGTAGATGGGTGGTTCAAGTTACAGAGTCTTGAAAGCCAAATAGATTCGTTGTCTGTAGGTTCAAAATAAAGGATAAAAGTGGAACATTTAAAAAATTCTGTGGCATTTGTCTTTAAGATAGGTGACCAATAAAATGTTGATATCAATATTCCTAAACAAAACAGCACATACAAACCCAAGATAGGAGTTTGTACCTACTTGCCTCTTTCATTCAGGGTGACCATCCACCTAACTCTTAAGTTGATGTAATATCCTCATAATCATAATTTAAGGTAGTTGAGCTCCATGTGGCATAAAAGGAGTTACTTCCAGACAATATGTCTGACCTAAAAACCATTTCTGTGATTACTAATGGAACCCTGGTATCTTAGCATCTTACACATCGAGTGAGAGAGACATTCTAATCTCTCACAGCAATATTGCCTGTATGAGAGAGGATGTGGGAAGGAAAAAAAAAGAGATGATATTAAGTAAGAGGAACTTGCCCAAGAGATTGTTCCCTTTATGCTCCTTTCTGCCTGAGTAGCTTACCCCTTAAAAGTAGCACTAGTTGGCACCCTTTTCATTATTCTACAGGCATCCTCTACTTTTCCGCAAGTAATTATTTGGTGTAACTGAACTGGATTTTCTCTAATCCTGGTTTTTTGAAATGCTCCTTCTTTTCAATGATATCTATCACAGTGAAAATTTGGAACAACCTAAATATCTAATTAAATACAGCTGTTCAATTAAATACACCTAGTTAGGTGTTCTGGTAAAAGATTGTGAGGAAGGATATTTTCATTTTATATCTCTCCCTGAGCCTTACCAAAAGTAACAAAAAAGAACGTAAAAATAATGGAAAACAATTTAACTTTGGTAAACTTGAAAATACTAGTCAAAATCCAACCCCCAACTCCCCCCACCGACAAAAAAATGTCTGCCAAATAATAGTGACATTTGGATCATTGAGAAGGACATTGAGAGCCAACACACACTTATTCAGAGCTCAAGCAAGGCATGGGCTTCTCGAAAGGGAAGCATTGGGCTTCCCTGGTGGCTCAGGGGTTGAGAGTCTGCCTGCCGATGCAGGGGACATGGGTTCGTGCCCCGGCCCGGGAAGATCCCACATGCTGCGGAGCGGCTGGGCCTGTGAGCCATAGCCGCTGGGCCTGCACGTCCGGAGCCTGTGCTCCACAACGGGAGAGGCCACAACAGTGAGAGGCCCACGTACCACAAAAAAAAAAAAAAAAAAAAAAAAAAGGAAGCATCATGGTCCTGAAATAATTCTTTACAAAGATTCCCTGAGTGTGGCAAGCCATTGTAGATGTGGAGAATGTTCTTATTCAGACCTGTTTCTTCACTGAAGCACATCAGAGAATCAGGTTAAAGAAAAAACCATAAAGATACTTTTATTCTCTTTGACCTATAATAACTAGAGCTTAGCTGTTTATTGAAATATTAATATGCCATCAAATGGGGTTTCTGTAGGAATTTAGGGATGATTCAGTATTATGAATGTTATTAATATAATTTATTATAGTAATAACTCAAAGAAGAAAAACCAAATACTCATCCAAATGCAAAATAAGTTATACAAAATTGGCACTTAATTCTGATTTTTAAAATATCTTCATAGTGTGTGTATAGCCAGCATCAGGCCTAATAAGTTTTAGTCAGCAGTCACATGCCAGCCAATTCAATCAAACAAGAATTAAAAAAGATAAATATTTGAATTGTTATGGCAAACATCATAAGTTGCATTAATATGAATGGATGACTGGAAAACACAAAGGCAATTGGAAACTGTTAAAAACAGTAACAAAATTCAGTAGGCAGTAGGTTTTAAATGTGGAAGAATTGTATAAGGAAATATTTGAACACCCTTTTGAGGCATATGTAAAAGAGAATTTGACTAAACTAAATATATACCCTTTCTTGGACAGGAAAACTCAACTGTAAAGATGTCAGATCTTCTTAAATTAACCCCAAATTTCACTCTTCAGAAAGATATTAGCAATAATTTTTTAAAAATTTGAATTAATCAAAATGATATTCGTTAAAAAGTACACATTATATTAATATCCAGAAAAAAATTTGAGAAAGAATCGAGTCATGAGGGAAGACTAGTTCTACCAGATATTGAAATATATTTAACAACCACAGTAATTCAGACAGATAGATCCTAGAGCAGAATATATAGTCCAAAATAGGCTCATATATGTAAGAGATCGATATTCATTAAATCATTTGGAGACAATTGGATGACCATGGGGAACAGGGAGGGAACCAGTTGACTTATTTCCTTATGTCTTCACACCTCACACATGCACAAGTGCGGGTGCACGCACACACACACACACACACACACACGCAGACACACACACAATTTCAAGTAGACCAAAGGTTTAAATACATTTGTTTGAAACTGACACTTTGTAGGCAAACATCACTTGATTCCTGGCAACTTCACATGGCTTAACTCACATTTTAAAACATGAAACCACATAATTAAAAGATATTATAGAGGTTTAATTTTTTCTTTTATAATCTAGTCCTGGGGAAATCCTTTCTTGTCAAAAACTCAGAACCAAAAAGGGATTGATTTGTACATTTGAGTATGTAATAATATCTGCATAACAAAGTGTGTAACTATACAAAAAGCAAATGAAAAGATGGGAGAAGAATATGTCAGATATATAACAAAAGTTATATAATTTTGTAATCACAAAGGTCTTTATAAATCAGTACAAGAAAATCAGCCAGTAGAAAATGGACAAAGGCCATAAGAAAACATCTGCATTTAGGCATCCAAGTAAAGATGCATATAAACATCCAGTCAGCAATTTTGTTTCTAGGATATTATCCCTTGGCTGTATTGTACATGCACTTGTATGCAAAGCTATATTACAAAATTGTTGATTGCAGCATTTTTGGCTATATATATATATATCTATACCCTAATTTATATATAAATACACATATATAAACATCCATATATATGTATTTATATATATATATTTATAAAAATATAAAAATTCTAATTTTCCCTATAGGGAGTTTCTTATAAATAGTAAAATATATCCATATGATGAAATATTATGCATCCATTTTTAAAATGAGGAAGATTTGTATTGGTGTAATGTGAAGATGCAGAAGCGTATGTAACACTTTGATCCCAGAAGTACTCTGCATATGTAAGAGGGTGTGAGCATATATAAATATTACATTATTATATTAATAAACATTATATTAAAAAATGTAAGGATAACCAAGAATCTGTTAATATTTATTAACATCAAGATAAATTAAGTAGAAAAAGTTAGAGTATAATATGATTTTATCTGTGGTCTCATTTTCCTTCTCTCTCTCACACTATATTTATTGAAACTTATGTGAGACTGTTGTAAGTGCTTCATATGGGTTTATCTTATTTAAACCTCATGACAACCCTAAAGCAACCCCAAAGAAGGCTTTTATTAATGTGTTCCCAGTTTAGCCAGGATTTGAAACCAGGCAGTCTGGCTTTAGAGCTTATGTTCAGAGCCCTTAGGCAATCATGCTCTCCTGTACCTATGTGCATAGAACTCCATCACACAAATTCACACAGAAAAACTGTTTGGAAGAATATAGCTTTATAGTCTCTGGGTAAGATCATATAAGTAGTTGTTTTTCCTTATAATTTTTCTCTATATATTGTTCTACAATGCATGTGCATTTTTGGCATGACATTTTTAATAGGGTGTTTTTATTTAAATCATACTTCTGTATGTCAGTTACACATTCTGTGGCCATGATACGACTTTACTGTATTAACTATCATTTTTGTTTGTTTGTTTGTTTGTTTGTTTTTTGCGGTACACGGGCCTCTCACTGTTGTGGCCTCTCCCGTTGCGGAGCACAGGCTCTGGACGCGCAGGCTCAGCGGCCATGGCTCACGGGCCCAGCCACTCCGTGGCATGTGGGATCTTCCCGGACTGGGGCACGAACCTGTGTCCCCCGCATCAGCAAGCAGACTCTCAACAACTGCACCACCAGGGAAGCCCGCAACAGGTTTTATTCTTTTTAAAAAATAAAAAGAATCTCATTATCCCCCATGATTGTGAATAGCCTTCCCAGCCAAAGCTTGATTTCATTTAAAGAAAAGACAAGAAAATCTCTTTTTAATGTATGAAAGATTAGGATTGACAATTGAAAGCTGGCATTTTATGTATTCCTCAATTTGTTTTTAAAAAGCCCTTCTTGTATAAAAAGATTAGTGTAAAACATATTTGCTTTGCTCACAGTCTGTTTTCCGTAGATCTTTTGCTAATGCTCAATTATTAAGTCAAATTGTATCTCCATTTCCTCTGCTTGCTTTGAGGGTTATCTACTCATGTTAACTATTATTGGACTAAATAGGAATTAGATTTGGGGAAACCCAGAGACAAAGCCGGATTTTTCCACTGATTTTTGACTGTCGGCTTCAGGAGAGTGTAAGATAATTTCCATACTTCCTCTAGCTCATTTCAGTAGGAAGGTCAAGAATATGGCCATCTATTTTTATACTGGCTGTGACCCAAAGTATCTTGTCAAGGTTTTGAAAGCCCTTTGGTCTGTGTGTCACTTGGAAATACCTGTGTCTTTTGGGGAGAGCCACCATTGCGTAGTCGTGATTCTTTAGTTACCTCTGACAAATTTAGGAATGTATACCTTAGAAGTTATTTTGATGGAAAAATGACCAGGTATAGAGACGTGAACACACCAAGTTGCAAAGAATTAATCATCAAGAACCTAGCGTATAATGTACTCTTGGGAATTGATTGAAACAAACAAAAAATAACATCATATAACTATATGAGAGAGTTGTCCTGTGCATAACAGAACTCAAAAATCAAAACCCGAGTATGTGCTAATAGTTCTGCAAAAAATGCCTACTAATCAGTTATTCTGTGTCTGTGCTGTGAGCTGTGGCACCCTAACATGTTGCCTCCTCTGGATCACCTGCAAATCCTCTTATGCATGACAATTTTTATTTATTTTGGATATACCCTAAAGCTACAGAATGTGAATATATATCAAAAACTGCACACAGCAAATAGCTAATGTGGATTAGATTTAACATTAGTAGAGAAGGACAGGTTGGTACATATTAAAAGAAGAAAGAAAAGAAAAGAAAAGAAAAAAAGAGAGAGAGAGAAAGAAAGGAAGGAAGGAAGGAAGAAAGAAAGAAAAGAAGAAAGAAAGAAAGAAAGAAAGAAAGAAAGAAAGAAAGAAAGAAAGAAAGAAAGAAAGAAAGAAAGAAAGGAAGAAAAAGAAAGAAAGAAAGAAAGAAAGAAAAGGAAAAAAAAAACACAGTAGGAACAATTAAATAGCTGACTGGTTACCAGAAAGACATGCACGGGCATGTTTGCCGATTAGTCAAGGTCCACTTTGTTCTTATTTGGTGGATTATGCAAGAGTCGTTTCCCAGAACATTACTGATAATGCTGCAGGAGTTATAAGAGAAACTTTGGTTAAACTGGGTATTTTTAAAGAGTTTATATTCACATCAAGTTGCTCAGATGGAGAGTAATAATAATATTAATAAAATTTACCATAGATTAAGTACTCATTATCTTCCAGGCCCTTTGCTGTATATTTTACACAGGTGTTGACCATTTAACTCCCCAGTAACCCTGTGAGGTAGCTGTTACTACTTTCCCCATTTTAGAGCTAAGGAAACTGGTGCCCAGATAGGTTAAGAAACTTACGCAAGGTCACACAGCTAGTAAGTGCTAGGAAACCTAAGTTGTTCTGACTCCACAGAACATGTTTATTCCCATGACATTGAACTCTAAAAATGGAAAGACATCTTAGATGATGGCTGATCTATATTGAGATGCAATATCACTGCTCTCTTGACTGTTATCGGCAATTAACATAATGGCATTATCATACAAATATTTTAAGGGTCTAAAGCACTGGGTTTTTTTAAAAAATAAATTTATTTTATTTATTTCCTTTTTGGCTGCATTGGGTTTTCGTTGCTGCGCATGGGCTTTCTCTAGTTGCTGCGAGCAGGGACTACTCTTCGTTGTGGTGTGCGGGCTTCTTATTGCGGTGGCTTCTCTTGTTGCGGAGCACGGGCTCTAGGCATGCAGGCTTCAGTAGTTGTGGCACGTGGGCTCAGTAGTTGTGACTCATGGGTTCTAGAGCACAGGCTCAGTAGCTGTGGTGCACAGGCTTAGTTGCTCCGCGGCATGTGGGATCTTCCCGGACCAGGGCTTGAAACCGTGTCCCCTGCATTGGCAGGCAGATTCTTAACCAGTGCGCCACCAGGGAAGGCCCTAAAGAATCGGTTTTTAAACTTCGTTTGGGTAAGAGTCACATGAGGAGTGTGTCTAAGCCTTGTCTGAGAGGTTCTCAAGCAGGGTTGAGCTTGGGGACACCTTTGCCATACAAAGGTGTTGACCTATTTCTTAGACACTCTCCAAAGTCATGTGCAAATTTATGAATATATATATATATATATATATATATATATATGTGATGTGGATGTATATAGCTATGATATGTGATATATAAAAATATTATATATATATATATCAACATAGTAGATATTGTCTCTCTTCATTCTTCCCCCATTCTGTGGCTCAAGTTGTCATTACAAACTGGTGTCAGTGTCCACTTTCACAGGTCGGAATCAGGAGATTCTTGCATCTGGGCCTTCTTGTCATTTCTTACTGAGAAGCTGTAATTGGTAAAGAGATGACTTGGAGCTTGGATGAATATTGTTAAAGTTTTACCTTTTCCTTCTTTTTTTTTTTTTGTAAATTTAAAATATATTCTGTGGTTCCAACAGGTGATACAGAGCTTCAGTGAGAGTCTGCTGTGTTTGAAAATGAACCCGTTCTGTTTCTTAGTCCCAGAACTCAGCCTTCTGGGATAAATGTTATTTTAGGATAGACAGGTGCTATTATCGCAATTAGTTTGTTAATCTTAGTCCGTTTTTTTAAAAAAATGATTGACCTGATTCTCAAACATATGTATTAGAGTACTAGGGTAATGGACTTTTATAGGGAAATCCTCAGCAAATTCATACAGAAAAGTTATTATTTATGAAAGTCCCAAGGTTACATGCTTAACATTTTTTGAGGATGAGCTTTCTAAAAGCTTCCTGAACATTTATTTCCATATTCAAAATTGGAGAATGGTAGTTCGGGGCTATCAGAGGGAAGGAGAATTGTGAGAAATGGAATCCAACCTACTTTTTCATTCTTTCTCTCTAGTATAGTTTCCTAAACCACCTCTAACTCACCCTTAGAAAGTCTTCCTTTCTTTATTTCTCATTACCAGAGGCAACTGACCAAGATGTTGTCTAGTTAGAGCAACTGATGATGAGGTGTGAATGACAGAAACACCTACCCTTCCCGTTAGGTGTTTACATTCCTGAAATGTTTATTAGACCAAAGATCTCGCCCTGCTTCAGAATTTGTGGCTGAGATATGTTTCACTGGTGTACTTTCCCTGCCTACTCTAGGAAGCCAAATGACTAGGAAGACACACCAACACACAAAACCCATTTAACACAAAACAACAAAGAGCAAAATTCATGGAATCAGTTTTATTTTATAGTTTTTGGCATTACATTAATTGATTCTCTTTATCTCTGCTCTCTTCCCTTTTAAGTGAACTCTTCAACCTCTGGCAGTAAGTGAGCTGTCCTTAGGGAAAGACTTTTCCTTCAGCTCATCTCATAAGAAGGGAACATGCGTGCTTTCTTCTCTTGTTAGGATAAAAAGGTATATACATGTAAAAATTAAATATATTTTCCCCTTCATCCTGCAGCTCTTATTAATGTCTTTGAAGGACTGTAGGTGTGTGGCTCTAACTTCGAGGATGCTGCAGGATTCACACACACACATATATACACTTCATTTTCTAAGGAATCTCAGAGCTTTCTTGTTTCTGCGCAGTGAGTTTTCCTTTCTTGTTTTGATTTTCTTTTCTGATGTGCCATCTAAACTAGAGTTCATTGACAAGGCCGTTGTTTAAAAAGCAAGACTAGTAATGGATACTTTGTTTCCCATTCTTAAGCAATCTCAGAAGACAAGAAAACAGCCTTTGCATTAGGTATATTGGGTTAAGAGGAACCTCAGAACTGAACACATTGTAAGGTAAAGTTTGCTGGTTAAATTTATTGCAACTAGGTAGCTGAGATAAATTGTCAATTGAAAAAAATCTCTGTATTCTTACATGGGTCCCAAAAGTCCAGATTAAGAGACAGATTAAAGGAGTAATTTGATTTCTGAGCCAGACCCTTCCCTTCTCCTAGTTTTCCAACCACAGGGCTGAAAATCACCTTGTTCATCCCTTCCTGAGACTGGGCAGAGAGGTCTCACACCAGGTCGGGGCCTGATCAGGGAGAGGGTCCTGGGTAACCACTTACCTGCTGACAGTCTCCATACCGCTGTGGGGAGGAGTTGGGTTTTTTTCCTTTTCAGTGATGTGGGCAACACAGGAAAGATTTCTTTCCTTGATACTGGGGTCTAAACCTTCCGAGACAGCTCTTTATGAATTCGTAGGAGGAAATGGATCTCATCTTTTCAGTTGCCTCTGATTAGAGGAACAGTTACTAGGGTCTGTGAGTCTGACTTTCTGGTGGGAGCAGGTGGAACACACCGCCCAACCCAAATTTGCTTGAGGTGAAGGAAGAGAAAGACCCAGCACCATTCCTTGCGCTGTGAGGAGACACTAAAGATTCAAGATGGCCTCAGTGAGTCCAGCTCCTAGAGATGCTAAGTCTGGGCCTCCCCAAAAGGTCCAAGTTGACAACTTTGTTCTTCCACAACCTCTTTGTTTTCCATGGGCCTCAGTGACTTCCTCATCTACCTGATCCTAAATGCACAGGTAACTCCCTGGTTATTCTGTGCTTATGAAAGGAGCTGAAAATTATACACAGAGATGGAAGAGCACACATTTGGAATGTGACAGAGTAAATGTTATACAGATTTTGAACAATCAAATATCTATATAAAACAGGGAAAGTAATAATACTTTAACTTTTATATTATCATGTTTAGTCTTGAGCAAGAGTCGTTAAAAATAGAGAGAAACTATAAGACTGTATTTTCTATTTATGTTGCTGTGACTTCATGATAATTCATTTAGTTATTGTTAATGACTAAATAATTGAAGAATTCAGTGGGGTTGTCAGACAGGGTTTAGGCAACATGGAAATAATTACTAGACTTGCACTTTTTGTTTTAAAATTATTTCAGTAACAAAATTGTGACTCAGAAGAGTGACTATTAATAGACTGAAATCACTAAGAACACATCTTGATGACAGGCTAAGATCGTATTTGTATCACTTATAAATTAATGAAGGGTTGTTTATTTCATCAAAGTAGGGCCTCAAGCCATGTTTCCACAGCTGCTTTATTAGCATAGAAGGCCAAACAAACAATCTTTACCATCAGTGAGATGAGTTTTCCATTCCCAAATTGTTTTAGACTGAGCATAAGAATTTGCACTGCCAGGCTTACCTCCAAGATCCCTGAATTATGTATGGCCCTCGACTGTCACAGTATTTGAGAGTATTTGGGATGCAGCCTGTGTATATTGTTTTCTTCCTCTCTCCTGTTCTTAGCATTCCTAACACCGATTACTAACCTATGTTTCTATTACAGCTATGAAAATTAACGTCATTTTTGATAATGTAATTATTATTTAAAAAATTTTTTAACTTGGTCTTTTCCCTTTTAAAATAAAGAGTTATTTATTTTTTAATTTTTATTCAACAATACAGCTAGACTGTATGCTAAGCACTGTTTTGTATGCTTTTTTGGGTATTATGTTATCTTCCTAGCAACCTTATGAGGCAGGCGGTATTATTATCCCCATTTTACAGATGAGGAAACTGAAAGGTGGAGAGTCTTAAGTAACCTGCCCAAGAGGTGGAGCTGGACTTAGACCAGGCATTTTGGATACATGCTGTTAACTACTGTGCCACAGAGTTTCATATAGCCTATGATCTGTGTGGTGATTCCCACACTTGACTGTACATAAGAATCACCCAGAAGTCTTGTTAAACCAGGTTGCTGATCAAATTCTGTAGGTCTGGATTAGAGCTGGGGAATGTATATTTCTAACAAGTTCCCAGGTGATGCTGTGAAGGCACTTTGAGAACCACTGATCTATCATTGTACTGAGACCACGGGAAATAAATAGCTAATTTATTAATGTTGCTTAAGCTTCATTATAATAATTGAAAATATTAGCTTTTAGAAATAGGAGCTCTTTGCAGCTCAAAATCTTTCTGTTTAAAAATTACCCCTGGAATTCATGCTTATCTCACTATTTTAAACTCCACCTTTTTTTTTTTTTTTTTTGCGGTACGCGGGCCTCTCAGTGTTGTGGCCCCTGCCGTTGCGGAGCACAGGCTCCGGACGCGCAGGATCAGCGGCCATGGCTCATGGGCCCAGCCGCTCCGCGGCACATGGGATCCTCCCGGACCGGGGCATGAACCCGTTTTCCCCGCATCGTCAGGCAGACTCTCAACCACTGCTACACCAGGGAAGCCCTTCACTTTTTATTTAAGTAACTGCAAGCCTTATTTCACATATTTTAAAAGCCATTTTGTGAATTGCTGGTTTATATCTTTGCTTAACAATGTAATAGGATTTAAAGGTTTCTTTCATTGATTTCATTTAAAATATTTGGTATTATATTTTGGGCAAATATTTTCCCCATATGCTCTTTGCCTTTAATTATGGTTATGATTTGTTAACTGTGCATTTATTTTGATGCAATGAAATCTCTCCCTCTTCTGTTACTTTTAGGCCTAGAATATCTTTCTTCATTTAGTAAACATAGATATTGATGCATTTTTCTGGTAGTTGTTACAGTTGCTTTATTTTCTTTAATTCCCTAACCCAGTTGTAATTTATTTTGGGGCAAAGTGAGGCTGTAAATGGATTTTTCTGTTTAATTTGCTTCTCATTTTCCTTTGTCCATTCACTAAGTAATCCTTCTCATTTTTAAATAGTCTAGAGTCACTTTCAGGGCTATGTATTCCATTCCATTCTGTGGTTTGTTCCTTCTCTGTTATCACACTGTTTGAATTAATTGAGCTCTTTATTGTGTTTTAATATTCGGTAGGGTGAGACTCCAGCTCTCCTCATCAGTATGTTTATCTTTTATAACCAAGACTACCTTTGTTAAGGAGTCGGATCTCCCTCCTTTTTTTCCAGAAAACAGGTAGGAAGCTTTTTTTTTTTTTTTTTTTTTTTGTGGTACGCGGGCCTCTCACTGTTGTGGCCTCTCCCGTTGCGGAGCACAGGCTCTGGATGCGCAGGCTCAGCGGCCATGGCTCACTGGCCCAGCTGCTCTGCAGCATGTGGGATCCTCCTGGACCGGGGCATGAACCCGTGTCCCCTGCATCGGCAGGCGGACTCTCAACCCCTGCGCCACCAGGGAAGCCTGGAAGCTGTTTTTTTTGACAACTCAGTAAACATCACTAACTTCTTGGATTTTGGAGAAATATCTGTAGATTCAAGGCAACAGTTATAATAACTACTTGGCATTGGTACAGCAAGAGAGTTTCAGACTAAAAACATCATGAAGAAGAAAAAATATTCTTTTATCCTTCCCTGTTGCCTTTGCTTCAAGAAATGGTAAGAAGGGAGGCAAAGAATTCAGTAGAGGCGTTCAAAGTACCTGTTATATGTACTTCCCCATAGGCTAGTAGAACAATCCACTAATAAAGGTCTTTGCCATTAAAGAAAACTATGAATTATGTAGGTTAGGCAAACAAAACAATGTACACTTGTATATTATTATGAGAAAGGAAAATCTATTTCATTGACAAAGAGTTAGCATGGTTTGGTTAATATTTAAAATAATGTGTAGGAAACCAAATGACACTTTATAGCACCACAAAAAACACCAAGAGATTGTTTTTCTACCACTGAGATTATAGCCTTAAATGATGAAGAGTCTCTCATAACTGCATTTGTTTGTGAAATTAATATTTGAGTCAGGCCAAGCTCTGTGTGTAGTGATGCTATAAGGACATCTTGCTGAAAATGAGCCTGTGGTTTCTCTTCCTGCCTGATGTCCATTTGGCATCCACACTCTTTTGATAATTCCACTAAGCCTTATCCTAGAGTGCCGTGAATTGGAGGTGTACTGCCAAAAATGCTATTTTAACCACGCTTTTAATATAATTTGAAAGGTGATGAATTGGACTCAAATTGCCTCTGAATCTGTATTTTCCTGCTCTTGTGTCTTCCTGGGTCCCTTTTTCACTTCCTTCCTATCACACTTCTTTGTTGTAGCTATTTTTTAATGTGGATTTTGTTTTTTATAAGTTTATTTTCTTTATTTATTTTTGGCTGCATTGGGTCTTCGTTGCTGCACACGGGCTTTCTCTAGTTGCTGCGAGTGAGGGCTACTCTTGGTTGTGGTGTGCGGCCTTCTCACTGTGGTGCCTTCTCTTGTTGCGGAGCATGGGCTCTAGGCACGCGGGCTTCAGTAGTTGTGGCACGTGGGCTCAGTAGTTGTGGCTCATGGGCTCTAGAGTGCAGGCTCAGTAGTTGTGGCACATGGGCTTAGTTGCTCCGCAGCATGTGGGATCTTCCTGGACCAGGGCTCAAACCGGTGTCCCCTGCATTGGCAGGTGGATTCTTAACCACTGTGTCACCATGGAAGCCCTAACATGGATTTTTTTTTCTCCATGTTGGTATTGTTTCTTCCTGAAAAGAAACAATATTGCCCTTGACAGTGCAAACTGAAAATAAAAGTGAAGGTCATGCTGGTTGCTTGCTCCAGCTAGAGCAGAGAGAACATGTTATTCTCAAACAAACCAGCATCTTTGTCTTGCCTACCTCTTTCCCTATTGCCCTTTCTCTCTGTTTTTTTTAAAAAAATTTAATTGAAGTATAGTTGTTGTACAATATTATATGTTACAGGTGTACAATATAGTAATTCACAATTTTTAAAGGTTATACTCCATTTATAGTTATTATACAATATTGACTATATTTTCTGTGTTGTACAATATATCCTTGTAGCTTATTTCATACCTAATAATTTATACCTCTTAATTCCCTACCCCTATACTGCCCCTCCCCCCTTTCCTCTCCTCCTGGTAATCACTAGTTTGTTCTCTATATCTGTGACTCTACTTCTTTTTTCTTATATTCACTAGTTTGTTGTACTTTTTAGATTCCACATATAAGCAATATCCTACAGTATTTGTCTTTATCTGGCTTATTTCACTAAGCATAATGCCCTCTGAGTCCATCTGTGTTACTGCAAATGGCAAAATTTCATTCTTTTTGATAGCTGAGTAGTATTCCATTGTATATATATACCACATCTTCTTTATCCATTCATCTGCTGATGGACCCTTGGGTTGCAGCAACTGAAGTGCCCTTTCTCTCTTATCTCAATGGGCTGGGTTGCTTAACTCTGGGTTGCCATGTGCACCACAAGTTCAAGCTTTGGGAGCAATAAAATAAAATGGAAGCTGCTATGTTTGCATGATGTTTCTTCCCCTTCCGCACACACACACGTGCATGCACACACACACACACACACACAGCCATACTGTTGGAGGGGAAGATACTTTTCTGGGATGTGAAGGGGCTAAGTTTACAAGGCTAGGTTTAAGATCCGTGTCTTCTTCCTCTGTTCTCTTTGCCCTCCTTTGCCCCCCATGACCCCCCAAGTCATCAATATACCTAGTCAGCACCTTGCACATAATTTGTGTGCAGTAAATCTTTCTTAAAGTCAATTAAGAAACTTGGTGCTCCTTTAGGACTACAAACCCTGTTTAACCTAACTTTTCATCCCCATAATTCTTTGCCCTTAGTCAGCACTGAGGCACTGCTTATGGAATGGAAATAAGGTTTAAATGAGAAATTTGAAAGGATAAGACATCCTATTTGTAAATCTATTGTAAATTATTTTCATCTTATTTCTTTTCTACCATTGCTTAGAAATATATCCTTCCTTAGAGTTGTTTTAGTTATTTTTTTCTTTCATCAAGGCAAGTGTCTGAATAAGAGGACATTTTTTTTTTTTTTTTTTTTTTTTTTTTTTTTTGCGGTATGTGGGCCTCTCATTGTTGTGGCCTCTCCCGTTGCGAAGCACAGGCTCCGGACGCGCAGGCTCAGCAGCCATGGCTCACGGGCCGAGCCGCTCCGCGGCATGTGGGATCTTCCCAGACCGGGGCACGAACCCGTGTCCCCTGCATCGGCAGGCGGACTCTCAACCACTGCGCCACCAGGGAAGCCCCAAGAGGACATTTTGAAGTGATATAAAGTTTAGCCACCTAATTAAATCATTACAGTGATGCTGTAGGGCTCGTGTTACTATTTTCATCTCTATTTTACATAAGAGTCAACTGAGGCATAAAACGGCTGAGTCACTTTTTTAAGGTCTCACAGTGAATGTTGATGCTGGGATTCCAAATCAGGTCTTTTTTACTCCCAGAGCCCAAAATTTACTTCTGAGAAAATTGATTATTCCATTTTTGCCTCTCCTGAACTGTAGGGATTTTTTTCTAAGTCATGGTAATAGCCAACATTCTTTATAAACAAACTTTTGGGATTAACAAATTTTATGTCACAGTAAACATTCGTTACTCTAAATGGGATAGAAAAATGAAAACAATCCTGTTGCTAATTTTGTCACTTAACAGGCATGAGTATGGCTACAACTGTTTTCTATTTTGCCTCGAAATCCCAGGTCAAGGAATTGTTTTATTCTAGCCTGCAGAGACCCACAAATCTGTAAACATTTCTTCCTTGGGGATCTAGTCTTAAATTGCCTTAGGAAGCATAACATGGCACTTTTGAAATACTCTTTGTGGATTCTTGTACGTGTATTTGTTTATTTTTTGTGTGGCTTTAATTTAAAGCCACACAAAAAATAATGTATTTAAATAATGTAAAATCTTTCCAATATTGTTTGCATATATATATTATATATATATTATATATATATATTTAAAAGCAGTGTGACTTCCTTAGCAACTTGCTATAATGTGTATTTCTAATATGGTAATTATAACTTTTAATGTGTGTTCCACAACATTAGACATTTGGAAAAGAATCCAGCAAACTCAAAGAACAAATTAGAAATAAACCAGATTATATCTTGTGTAAATATAACTATGAGAAACTAAATGCCAATGTAATATTGTTTACAAAGGATTCACTGAATTTCTTTCTCTCAGATTCTAAAATTAAAACTTTACATATATATCTAAGGTTAAAATTGGGGACTTGGAATAAATTGAATGATTTTTTTCAATTAAAAAAGCCTTTAAAGTTACTAAGATTTTAACATAATAAGAATGCCTGAATTCCTAAACGCTGACTGAAAAAGGTGTCATTTTTTCCCCCTGAAAATGCATCCGAAGCACTTTCTATAAATCGATGTGAAAACTGTCTTTGTGGAAACCTGGCATTAGGGAGCAGTGCATGTGTTCAGTAAGCAGGGGGTAAAGCTAAAAAATGAGAGAAGAAGGATATGCTCTTATAGAGGCGTTGCTGTAGGGATACTTTAAGGACAGTGCTGCAAGGAGAGTTGAAAGTTCCCTTGGTGAAAGCTGTGTTTGGTTTAGATACTGATTGAATTGGGACACCTCCCAAAAGCCACCATAAAAGGTGGAATATGATAAAAACAACCTTCAAGACTCCTGGTGCGATAAAAGGTATTATTTGTTGTTGTTGCCTTTGTGTGTGTGTGTGTGTGTGTGTGTGTATACTCCTTCTTCTGATATAATTCCAGTCTGGATCCCTGGTACAAAAAACTGATATTATGTAGAGAAGATTTTTAAATAACTCAAGTGAATTTTTTTTTCTTCCTATTTTATCTGAACCTGAAACTGATAGAAGTGAAATGAATGCTACTGATTTATGCTCATGATTTTGGGAAACCTAAAACCATTTAGTGAAATGGTTATTCACTAAACCATTTACAGTGAAAGCCTGAATTGTGAAAGTTTGCTAGGAATGCTAAGATAAGATAAAAGCCAAATTTTAAAACAGAAATTTAGATGATTTACATTTAAGTATTTTTAAGAGATGGTTTCTAAAAGTTAAGACATCAGTGTTATAAGCATTTATGATAGAGCTAAATATCTTCAAATTAGTGACCAAAATATTCTTGAAGCCTCAATCTCAAGTCAAAAATTTGTCATAGTCTATTATGGCTTATTTTATTTTTTTACTTCCAGTTTTATTATTTTTAAATTCTAATTTTAAAAGTACATTGACATATCTTTATGTGAATGTAATGGAATTCTTTCATCATATTTTTAATTTTGTTTTTAGACTTCTTATAAAATATGAGGATAACTCAAAATTTCTCCTCCTTACTGTTGTGTGTAGATTCTAGAGGATGGTAACCAGATGCACCCAACTTTGCTTCTGGAATCCTAACAGTTTTTCCTCAGTGGTGACCCCCCAAAACATACTTAGGTAGCTGCGCCATTTTACTTACCTGATGTAAGTAAAATGTAGATACAGTAGAAAGTCTTATGCTGGTGTTTGGCTACCTGGAATATACTGTTAATAAATTCCTCTTGATATATCTTCTGGTGATTTCCAAAGTTTTATATAAAATGTACCATGCATTTTTATAGCTGATTGAAACTTGGAATCTGGTGTTTGGTTATATATAAAAACACCAAAATCTTACATTTTTATATACATTTACCAAACATATGTTTCCTTTATCTAACAAATAACTTTTATTTAGTTCTGATTGTTCTGAGTTTCCTTGAAATAATTCAGTTGAAATAGTGCACTTCTTTAAATTTATACCAATTTAAAATATTGGGCAGTGGGGTGGAGAAAGTGAACAGAAACCTATTTGCCTTTTCCCAAGGATATAATTAAAATAACCATATCAAAAAATTACAATAGCTCCTTTTTATATTGGGAGAGTCTTTATTCTGCTTATTACCTCTTCCTGAGATTTCTCATCATATTCCCTCCTTACCTCCCTTCCCATCTGCATATATGGAAGTCAGATCTTCCTCTTTTCTAGACGTTTTAAACTCATTTACCTTCAGGTGATTTGAGATGTGGCTGGTTTAAGAAGATTGTAAGTAATGAATCTGTGGAAAACTGGGAAATGTTAAGTCACACCTAAAAACACTCAAATTAAAATGTTTCCTTAGAATGTTGCTGGTGAAAGAAAACACATTTTGGGCCCAGATTCTGCCCACATGCCACTACTTGTCAACTCTTTCTTTTTTTTTTTTTAATTGAAGTATAGTTGATTTACAGTGTTCTGTTAGTTTCAGGTATACAGAAAACTGATTTATATATATATATATATATATATATATATATATATATATATATATATATATATTCTTATATATTATATAGATCATCTTCACTTATAGCTTATTAGAAAATACTGAGTATATTTCCCTGTGCTATATAGTAGGGCCTTGTTTGTTATCTATATTATATATATAGTGTGTAATTTTAATCCCAAACTCCTAATTTCTCCACACACCCCCTTTCCCCTTTGGTAACCATAGGTTTGTTTTCTACATCTGTGGGTCTATTTCTGTTTTGGATATAAGTTCGTTTGTATAATTTGTTTAGATTCCACATATAAGCGATATCATATAGTATTTGTCTTTGTCTGACTTACTTCACTTAGTATGATAATCACTGGGTCCTTCCATGTTGCTGCAAATGGCATTATTTCATTCTTTTTATTGGCTGAGTAATATTCCATTGTATATATGTACCACATCTTCTTTATCCATTCATCTGGCTCCTGACCAGTGGTGTTTAAGAGCTGGGAGAGAGGCATCATCTGTGGGAGAAGGACTCAGACAGGATATATGGTGACATGGAGCCAGACAGAGGGCAGGGATAGATAGTGGTTGCCAGAGTTGTCTGGTTGGAGAAGTAGAAAAGGTACCTAGGCAGGCAGGCCTAGAAGGGAGAAAGGCAGAACCAAGCTTGGTTGGTTGGCTAGAGAAAGCATGTGAATCAGTGAGCAACCATTCAATCTGGTAGAAAAACAGATGTCTGACACATTTTGGAGAACTCCATGTAATTGGTAGTCTCATGAGAGGTGTGGCCCTTTCCCTTTCTTTGCACTGTCCTCTTTGTTGCCACACTTCTAATTCAGTCCTCAGAAAAGTGCAACAGTGGACCTTGGAAACAGTGTTCATTTAGAAATAAATGGAAAAAACAACATCTCATGGTGATAAGAGGTTTGACTCTGGTGTTGAACAGATATGAAAGCAAATGTTGCCTCCCTCTGTATTCAGTATGTCATACGTGTATGTCTCACAGCTGAGCCCCTCCCCAGGATGTGTCCTCAGCCCAGGGGATTTGCCTCATCTGAGGTATGCCTCTCGATAGGGCAGCCCATATACCGCCAGTGGGTACAAGGTCCCTGCCCCTTATTTCCATTTAGGACCTCTCTGAAGGACCACCCCAGCTAATTGCATCTCAGGTCAGCATCTCTCTCTCTAAAATCCTGCTTCCCTTATGCCCTTAAAAGTGTAGGTTTTGAGAGCATATCCCCCAAAACACTTCCTACTGACAAAATTCCTTCTAGAGTCTTCTTCTCTGTTATCTTGACCTTGACAAATGATCATACCAAGGCAGATACAAATACAGAGATGGGGAAGGGGAATCATTTGTATGTGAGCCAGCTTCCACAAACTTCTGGTTGAATTCTGTTTCTGTTGAGGGTGCCACAACAGGGGCGAGGTGGGCCCAGAAGGAGGGATGGAAAAAGTTGGAGAATTGAAGACAGGAGGTCAAGGTGTCACTGGGGAGGAGAGGTCCTCATAGCTTGTAGCTCAGGAAGCTGGTGGAACATACACGACCTAGCTCAATTGTCCTCACCTTTTCTTTATCATTTGCCTTTTTATGTAACTTATTAGGAAAAATTTTAGATATAGAAGCAGAATTTTCCCATTAGTTGCCATCCTTGCAAGCTGTAGAGACTGGCTTTTATTTTTTTTCCACATTCATGTTGCCTTTAATTTCCTCCACTGTGGTCTTTTTCTTTTTTCTTTTTTTGATCCTCTCACATATGCCACACCACTGTTTTTACTTTGTGCTTCATACACAGAACTTGGGCTGTGGTGTGCTTCTTTTGTTTTGTTTTGTTTTGTTTTTGTGGTATGCAGGCTTCTCACTGTTGTGGCTTCTCCCGTTGCGGAGCACAGGCTCCGGACGCGCCGGCTCAGCGGCCATGGCTCATGGGCCCAGCTGCTCCGCGGCACGTGGGATCCTCCCGGACCGGGGCACGAACCCGTGTCCCCTGCATCGGCAGGCGGACTCTCAACCACTGCGCAACCAGGGAAGCCCGATGTGCTTATTTTTGATTCCTGTCCTCCCTATTGGACTGTAAGGAACCACACCCATCCTCTCCAATTGCATCCCTAGCTGGTCAGAAGTGGGTGCTGGCATACAGGAGGGGCATAATGCCATTTATTAAATACATGAATCAAACAATCAGAGAATGGATCAAAATTAGAATAGGAGTAAGACTTCCTAAATTCTGGCCATGGTTCTGTAACTTCCTAGACTTCATTTCAGTTTCTAGATTTCTGGCATATTTCTTAACCCCACCATGCTTCATTTCCTTATTTCCATCTGGGCTAATGATACCTCCTCTGTCTGCTCAGCCAGGCTACTTGTGTGAGTCAAATGAGAAGTATACATGGAAATGAGAGTAAATTCAAGTGTTGTAAAAATATAAGGTATTCTTATGAATTCACCATGTGATTATTTTCTTTTGCTATATTTATACCCACAAATAGAGAAAGAAAAAAGTGACAGAAAAAAACTACCGAAGTTCTGGAGAAACTATTTAAATTGATTGTCTTTATTTAGAGCTAGAAGATATCGCAGGAAGCCATCGTATGAATGGCCATAATGAACTCTGCTGCTTTCACTCTCATTATATTTATGCTTATCTTCTCTTTATTATGATTATTACTCCTCTGTAGGGCACATGTCTATCATTGTTTTTCTATATTGTACACACAATCCTTTATGCAGAAGTCTAAGCTTTGTTTTCAAATTCAGGATCGTTTGGACTTTAGAAATATAATATGGTGGGCCTGCCACATAGTATGTATCACCCCCAATCAGAGACTGTGTCTTTGTAATCAGAGACATTACTATTTCTGCAAAGAAAAGTATGAATTTTAACATTAAGTGGGGTAAAGAAAGATTATAAACAGGTTCTTCTCAATTTAAATGAGTTTTTTTTTCACCAAATGATTTTCACTAAAAATGTATGAAATTGAGGCCTATTTAAAGGTTCAAGGTTGATGTATGTATTACCTTCTCTCTCCCACACCCCCATACATACCTAATTAAAATTCCTCATGGTAGGAAAGCATTTCCTCCATCATTGTTTCCCTAGAGACTAACCCACTGCCTGGAACCTTGTCTGATCTATGTGTCCTTAGAAAACCACCCATATTTAACTGCCTCCCAAACAAATATATGAAAATTCTCTAAATATGTAAATTTTCTTGTAATTTGCTGACTGACATATGCTATTTGCTTTTCCTTGCCTAACAGTGATAAAATTAAAATGTTATAATGAATGGTTCAGACTATATTTTTAACTAACAATAGCCAACTGAAGCTGAAAGACTATCTTTGGTTTTGTTTTGTTTTATACATTTCCGAAAAAAACATTTTTTTAGAAGGTTTAGAATAGTTAAGTAAACCAAACACGTTATCAGGATATACACACCCTCTCCTCTCCCACCCACTCCCTATCATGTAAGACCAAATTTTCCAGATTTAAATAACAGTATCTCAGACATCATAAGATATTTTATTCATATTGGAAAAATCATGTCATCTTTCAGCAAATGTCCTTGACTTACTGCATTTTGACATTTCTTAAATAAATATATCATGAGTAAGTCTTTGTCTAAATAAATATACAAACAGTGGGAATAACCCAATATGATAGTGATGTTTTGGAGTAGTTAATTGGGCAATAATAATTCAATTGAAACAGATATAAATTTTTTAAATGTTCATACCACTTCATTCCCATTGTTACACATAGATACAAAGGACATAGTTCATTCTCAACTGGGATGATTCTTCCCCAGCAGAGTTTTGACAATGTCTGGAGACATTTTTGATAGTCATAATGACACATCTTAAAGAGCCACAGAAAGAGGAAAACATCCAAGGTGCTCCAAGCCTGTGATCCAAGTACATTGCCATGTACCCAGGTCAAGTCTAAGAGAGACTCTGAAGTCAGACAGACTTTGACTTTAATGTCAAAGCTGCCACTTTCAAACCGGCAACTCATGAGTAAAGGCAAAGGATGCTGCTAAATGTCCTATAATGCATGAGACAGCCTCTCATAACAAATAATTATCCTGCCCAAACTGTCAGTAGGGTTGAGGTTGAGAAATTTCTAATTTAGGAACTGAGATAATTATATTCTTCTCATCCCTTGTGTCTTAGATTTAAAGTGATATGGTACTAAATTTGGCAAATGTAACTTTAATGAAACTGGGCTCTTTTTATCTAGTCTCTGGTTTTACATACAAGAGAAATACATACGAAAGAACTCCACTTCCAAAAATCTTAGGAGCACTGTCTTTACTGACGTGTGCTTGAAAAAAATGGAAGCAGTGATTAGAGCACTCAATATAGGCAAAAATCCCTACAAATTCCCTTTTCTCATCTTTTTCCTCAATCTCACTCTTCCACTGGCTCTTGATCTTCTCCCCTCCTCTCCTTCTCTGTCCTCTCCCATTAGTCGATGCTGAACTTGTGCAGAGTAACTTCGGATGCCCTTGGTTCTTGCCACTTTTCTCTCCATTGCTCATCTGATCAGAACACCAAAGACCCGGAAGGTAGACCCAATCAAGCAAGCCTAGAATCTTTCTTTTATAGAAGATAGAGTGAAGGAGGTGTGTGTGTGTGTGTGTGCACATGCACATACACACGTGTGTATCTGTCACATAAGTAAATGCCTTTGTTTAGTTAGCCTTTGCTGTGTAACAAACCACTTCAAAACTTTGTAGCTAAAACAATCATAATTCATCATTTCTCATAACCTGTGGGTTGGCTGGTTAGTTCATAGTTAAACATGGATGGTTTTGTGAGGAACACATATATAAGGCAATGTTCCAGGCAATGGGTTCATTTCTTGGGATACAACGATGGGGAAAATGCTCTTTTCCTGGAGGAATTTGTAATCAGGTATGTGTGGGGATGTGGGAGGGAGGAGTAACAGATGCATCAACTCTGACGCCTTAGATGAGTCTCAGTTTGCTGGCTTCACCTGGGCTGTGTTCATCTGCAGGGTTGGCCAAACTAGAAGGTTCAAGATGACCTCACCCATGTGTTTGGCAGTTGGTTCTGGCTATTGGATAGGGCATCTCAGTTCTTCTCCACATGGACCCTCCTCCAATATAGACTGCTTTCCTTGCTTGGTGAATTTAGGACAGGGATCCAAGACAGCTAAAATAGAAACTGTAAGAGTTCTTGAGGCCTAGAAGCAGATGATATAAAGTCATTTCTGCTGCATTATTGATCAAAGCAAATACAATGCAAGATCAAATTCAAGGAGAGGGGAAATCAATTCTGCTCTTGAGGCGAGGAAGGACAAAGTCACATTGCAAAGGAGAATGCCTGCTGGGACTGGAGGAGTTTTTGTCCATAATTTAATATCTGTCCTCTGATCACTGTGCTTTATACTCTTTCTACATCAAAATACACTCATTCCCTCTCAAGACATCAAAAGTCTCATCCAATTATGTTATCAAGCTCCACCTCCAGTCTCGTATGACCTGCATCTGGTCCAGATACAGAGGAGGCCCCTCGGGTGTAATTTCTGTCAGTCCCCAGACCTGGAAACTAAAAAAAGAAGTTACTGCTCCCCATTCATCCAACATGCAGTGATGAGATGGGGAAGGACCACTGCAATGGATGCTTCTGTCCAAAGAAGGGAAGAATGGAAAGGAGATGGAAGTCATGTTCTGAAGTCATTCTGAAGTCCAGCCAGGCACACGTGGCCCCCTCATTTAATTCAAGGGCAAGGGTCCTTCCCTGTCTTTTTGATAAGAAGTGGCTCATGTTTGTGGCTGATGGTCCTCTTAGCCATATAAAGCTGTGGTTCCCAAGTCTTCTCTTCATTTTGAACTGTCCTGTCCCTTTAGTACAGACCGGTGGCATTTTGGCTTAACAGGTTTGTTGGCTTCCTAAAAATCTGCTTGGAGTTCATTCTGTGGCCCCCCAAACCCAAAGTCTGAAATAAACTTTGGAGCACATGTGAGGCTGCAGTGGGCAGTGCCCTTAAGATTCTTAGAAGATGGTTTGTCTGGCTGAGAACATCAAACACTGAAAAACTAAATTAATTAATGAATAAATAAATAAATTTAAAAAAAAAACAAAACAAAACACTGCCTTAAATCTTTCTGAGTTCTTAACAATGGTTCTTACAGTCACAGTCTTGATTGATTGTTGTCCTGAAGCTATTTTTTACTTTGCAAATCTTCTTCCAGGATAGACTGACAATGACAAACCATTATTTCTTCTGATGCGCCATATCAAAGGTCTCCTGTGTTTCCTCTAAATTCTGTTTGCAAACTAAATAGTTCCTTCTCTGGTTCGTCTCCCTTTCTTCCAGTACCTTATAATGTGCAGCTGAAAGAAGCCGGTTGACAACTTTCTGGCAGCGAAATCTCCCTAGCCAGTTGCAAAAGTTCAAGTTACTACAGATGACAGAATATATAACGCATAAAATATGTGTAGCTCTCCTTCCAGTCCCAGCTAGCAGTTTCCTCACTGTTCTTTCAGCCTCTGCTAACAGTCTTCTTTGTGTCCTTCAGCCTCCTTCCCCATCTGATCCCAAGGCCACCTGGGTTTGTTTCTGGTCATTACTTGAAAGTTAAAAGTGCATGTTTAATGTGCATTAGAAATAATGGCATTCTTTAAATTTTATGGATATATCCAAATTTTCTCTAAATTTAAAGGCTTTGTTGTTTATTTTATTCATTTATTCATTCAACAGGATTTATTTGTAACATTTGTAGGCATTGGGAAAAAAGTTACTGTCCTCATGGGGTTTATATTCTAGTAGGCAGTCCAGGATTCTGAGCCAAAGCCCAGGAGAGGTCAGCTCCAGCTCTACCTCTCTAGAACTTAATATTTAGACTTTAGCCAAAAGGTCCTTTTTCAGAAAGCTGAAATTATGTTTTTTTGAGCATGACCTTTCAAAGGGTGAGGAATTGAAATGATATCTTGTTCATCTCCGATCCTCACAACATCTAGTTTACAGCCAACAGTTGACACACAGTAGATGTTGGTGGAAAGAGCAGAATTCACCCTTTCCTTGAAAGGTGTTAACATGGGCCCCTCTCTCTGGCCTTCATCTCTTTATATCTCTGATTAAGTCCTTCGTTCCTGGGATAAACCCCACTTGATCATGGTGTATGATCCTTTTAATGTGCTCTTGGATTCTGTTTGCTAGTATTTTGTTGAGGATTTTTGCATCTATGTTCATCAGTGATATTGGCCTGTAGTTTTCTTTCTTTGTGACATCTTTGTCTAATTTTGGTATTAGGGTGATGGTGGCCTTGAAGAATGAGTTGGGGAGTGTTCCTCCCTCTGCTATATTTTGGAAGAGTTTGAGAAGGATAGGTGTTAGCTCTTCTCTAAATGTTTGATGGAATTCGCCTGTGAAGCCATCTGGTCCTGGGCTTTTGTTTGTTGGAAGATTTTTCATCACAGTCTCAATTTCAGGGCTTGTGATTGGTCTGTTCATATTTTCTATTTCTTCCTGATTCAGTCTTGGCAGGTTGTGCATTTCTAAGAATTTGTCCATTTCTTCCAGGTTGTCCATTTTATTGGCATATAGTTGCTTGTAGTAATCTCTCATGATCTTTTGTATTTCTGCAGTGTCCGTTGTTACTTCTCCTTTTTCATTTCTAATTCTATTGATGTGAGTCTTCTCCCTTTTTTTCTTGATGATTCTGGCTAATGGTTTATCAATTTTGTTTATCTTCTCAAAGAACCATCTTTTGCTTTTATTGATCTTTGCTGTTGTTTCCTTCATTCTTTTTCATTTATTTCTGATCTGATCTTTACGATTTCTTTCCTTCTGCTAACTTTGTTGCAAAATGGTGTGTGGCAGGCAGGAGAAGGCCCTTTTCAAATGCCAGTAGTCTGCAGAACCTGCCTGTCATTATTGTTGAGGTGGCCTGAGAACACCATGTAGCTGGGCTGTGAGCGAACTGGCAGAGGAAGTGTGTGAGGTGCGCCTGCAGAGCCATCTGTTAGAGAGGGTCCTTCAGGGAATCAGGGTTGTCTTCCTCATTGTCCTTGTAGTAATGCTCTTCGTATTTACGTGTGGCAAGAATATCAGACAAGAGTTAAGCCATCCTCCTCCTCGTCATCGTCCTCCTCCTAGTCCTCCCATATGTCACTGGAGTCATCTTGGCTCCACTCTGTAGGGGTGGCCTGACGGGCAGTGTTGGCCTCCATGACGTTGGACAGCTCGTTGATGATCAGCTTCAGGGTCTTGACCAGCAGAGGAATGTTGGTCCAGCGCTCAGGGTCCTTGGCTGACTTGGAGTGGGTGTGGGTGCCCTCATCCAGGCCGTAGATCTCCTCCCCTTCACGGGGATGTCCTGTAGCCTCTTGTCATCTGCATAGATGCCGTGCTGGAGCAGCTTACACAGCACCACAGAGCTGACTTTGCCCTCCCAGCAACTGCCTGTTTGTTCTCTGTATCTATGACTCTGTTTCTCTTTTTTATGTTTGTTCATTTTTTTGTTTGTTTTTTGGATTTCACATATAAGTGAAATCATACAGTATTTGTCTTTTTCTTTCTGACTGATTTCACTTAGCATAATACGCTCTAGGTCCATCCATGTTGTTGCAAATGGCAAACTTTCACTTGTTTTTTTAATGGCTGAGTAATATTCCATTTCATATATGTATATATATATACACACACACACACGCCACATCATGTTCTTTGTTCTTTATCCATTGATCTGTTGATGGGCACTTAGATTGCTTCCATATCTTCTTCGCTATTGTAAATAACTCTGCAGTGAACATAGGGATGCATATATCTTTTCTAATTAGTGTTTTTGTTTTCTAAATACCCTGGAGTGGAGTTGCTGGATCATATGGTAGTTCTATTTTTAAATTTTTTGAGGAATCTCTATATTGTCTTCCATAGTTGTTGCACCAGTTTACATTCCCTCCAATAGCGCATAAGGGTTTCCTTTTCTCTACAACCTTGTTATTTTCTCCCGTGCTTGTTACTTGTCTTTTTTTTTTTTTTTTTTTACGGTACGCAGACCTCTCACTGTTGTGGCCTCTCCTATTGTGGAGCACAGGCTCCGGATGCGCAGGCTCAGCGGCCATGGCTCACAGGCCCAGCCATTCCATGGCATGTGGGATCTTCCCGGACCGGGGCACAAACCCGTGTCCCCTGCATCGGCAGGTGTACTCTCAACCACTGCGCCACCAGGGAAGCCCTTACTTGTCTTTTTGATAATAGCCATCTAATAAGTGTGAGATGATATCTCATTGTGGTTTGATTTGCATTTCCCTGAAGATTAGTGATGCTGAGCATCTTTTCATATACCTATTGGCCATGTGCATGTCTTCTTTGGAAAAATATCTATTCAGATCCTCTGCCCATTTTTCAATTGGGTTGTTATTTTTTTTGATGTTGAGTCACATGAGTTCTTTGTATATTTTGGATATTAACCTCTTATCAGGTACATCTTTTGCAAATATCTACTGCCATTCAGTAGGCAGCCTTTTCATTTTGCTGATAGTTTCCTTTACTGTGCAAAAGCTTTTTAGTTTGATGTGTATTACTAAGACTGATGTCAAAGAGCGTACTGCCTATGTTGTCTTCTAGATATTTACCTTTAGATATATCATGGTAGAGACTGTGTCCTCTTGATCTCTCTGCATCCCTTTGCACCACGCATAAAACTTGGCACTTAGTTGGCCTCAAGTGAACTTTTTAAAAAACAGATTTATTAAGGTTTAACTATTCAGTGAACTTTCAATAAATGAATGAAAATAAACATAGGGCTAACATATTGCAAATTTTAAAGCATTTGCTGATAATTTTTAAATAAATAATTGACTTGCCTAATATATTTGAAGTTTTACTGGCTCTTCCTTCAAGACAATAATTGGTAAAATGAATTATAAGATAAAATAATATAATAATAATTTCTAGAGTTGTGTAACTATGAATTTTTTTCATGATACAACTTCATGACATGTTATCTAACCAGATAATTTTTTTTCTTCTAGATGAGCAAGAGATAGTACAAAAACGTACTTTTACAAAATGGATCAACTCTCATCTGGCCAAGGTAAAGGAAAGTACCCAGAGTTCTATGTTTACTTAGTTTGAGCCAATACATCATTAAACGCACAGTTTAAAGTAATGCTGCTGTGGCTATTGTCACTATAACTAGTCAGTAATGTTGGCACCTATCAGTTTAATTGTGGCATCTGCTAACATTTTTCAAAGAATATTAACAGATAACCAGAGTCAAAAGCAGTTACTTCATTTCAATTCCATGAATCTTGATGAAATATTTCATTCAGTTATTTCTTCTGTACTGATGTGTCTCATATCAGAAGGAGAATTCATGCTGGAGTTTTGTTTGTGTTTGTTTCTATTTGGAGCAGATAAAAAGCAATGAGTAGTCTTCCCTGAGCAAAGAATTTTATCTAAGGAGATCATGTCTGGGGCCCCCTCTCAGGTGCTCTTACAGAAGAGTAATCATCGTGGCAGGATGCTACAAAGGCTAATCAGTCTGAGATTATCCATACTGACCTTAGATTGTATCAGGTGACTGGGTATACATACATTGTAATGACTTTGAACATAAATACTAACATAAAACAAATTTCCATGTAGCTACATTACAAAAAAATTAATCTCTTATAATGCTGATGAAAAAATATGTGAACCAAAAAACATTGCATTTGTAAAAATAAATGCAGATGACAGGACAATTGTCTGCATTCAGTTAGAAGATCTTTGCCGAGAGCAGTGCCTAAAGTGTGCAAGGCATAATCCTACGAGCAGTTTTTGACTGGGGACTCCTCCAAAGCCTCTTTTCATAGTTCAGAAGCAAACAAAGCATGGCAACTTATTTCAGTCCCATTGTACAAACTGACTGCTTATTGTGTGTCTATGATAGGCTTTGGAGACAGGAAAAAAGCTAGTAAGACACTTTCCCAGGCCTTGGGAACCTCAAAATCCAGCAAAAACAGAAGACCAGATTAATATCTAGGGCTTCCCTCGTGGCGCAGTGGTTGAGAATTTGCCTGCCAATGCAGGGGACATGGTTTGATCCCTGGTCCGGGAAAATCCCACATGCCGTGGAGCAACTAAGCCCGTGCACCACAACTACTGAGCCTGCACTCTAGAGCCCGTGTACCACAACTACTGAGCCTGCGTGCTGTCACTACTGAAGCCCACGCGCCTAGAGCCCGTGCTCCGCAACAAGAGAAGCCACCACAGTGAGAAGGCTGCGCACCGCAACGAAGAGTAGCCCCCGCTTGCTGCAACTAGAGAAAGCCCACACGCAGCAACGAAGACCCAACGCGGCCGGAAAAAAAAAAAAAGCTTAAAAAAAAAAGAATAATGTGTCTAGATACAGGATAAAATGGGATTGTCTTTCCTATAATCTCTCCAAAAGCCACTTGGTAAAATGGGAATTTTCTGGCCCAGTGGCTGCACCCAGAATCTGCCCTGTGACAAGGCACTGAATGCCCTTAGGGCTCATTTTCTCAAGCTTTGGCTGGTGCCATCTGGCCCCAGCCACTACTTATACTCCAGAATTGTCATCATTTGAGGACAGTATTTTTTTTTCCAAAATGGAAATAGAGTTATTGTTTTTTCATATCATAAAAGGTTACATGCTAATTGTAAATTATTTTGATAATAAACTTCTTAGAAAGTTTAATGCAAATAAAAATCACTTTAAATTCCATAAGCCTGATATCACCATCACTGACATGTTGATCACCATTTTTCTACACGCTGGCATACACAATTTCACAAGTGGTTATAGACCACTTATTCTGTATTCACTTATTCACTTATTCTGTATGCCTTTATTCACTCAGCACATCTGCACATCTTCCCATGTGACTAGATACAGAGCCACATAATCATTTTAATGGCTGAATAATACTTTGTCATTATAAATATAATAAAATTCTTTATAAATTATAAATCATAATTAGCCAGTTGTCTATCAGTGGTTATATAATTAGTTTCTAGTTGGTTAATATTATATAAAATATCACAGTGAAAGTCCTTGGGCATATATATCTGTACATTTGTGTGATTATTTTTCTTAGGATAAATTTCTAGAAGTGGGTGGATAGTCCACAAGTATACATATTTATAACTTTAATATATACCAAGAGCTTATGAGAATGCCCATTTCCTTATACTATTAATCCTCTTTAACAGTACTTTCCAATCTGGTGAAAATAGTTTATAGTTATTTTTATATTTTTTAATAGGGTTGAATATCTTTGCAGAAGATTTTAAAGCAGAATTCCTGGGACACACTTATCTGTGTTCTGAATTCTTAAAAAGAAGCTAAAATTGGAATATGTGCCATGGCACACAGTATACAAAGGGCCTTTGTGGAAGGATTATATGCCAAGAATTTGTTTTCTAATCTGTTTTTATCACCATTTTATCATTGTTTCAAGTTACTTTACATATTTATGTGATAACTGGGTATTGGAAGGGGCTCTACCAGTGTGTACCCTTTTATGTTCTTTTTTTTTTAGTTCTTTTTAGTTTCTTTTTTGTTCCTTTTTTTTCACTCCTGCTATTTCCCGTCTAAATACCTAAGTCCTACCCTTAATGTGTAGCACGTACCTCTCTCATTCATGAAGTCATTTCTGACCACATGTGAGATACTGAGCAAAGGTTCCAGAATCTTAGCAGTTTCCCCTGCACTCCTCCCCCAGCGCCATCCCCCTGCCTTCTCTGCTGCTCCTGCCTCAGGTTTGGTAGAATCAGAATCTCAGCACTTCTCCAGAGCCTGCAGCACAGGTGGAAAAGTTCAGCATGTCTTTTTTTTTTAATGGGCTCAGAGTATTTTAATTTAAAAATATGCTAGAGATTAGAGATTTCATGTATTTTGTGTATGTGTGGCCTGTGGGTCTATGAGTATCTGCCTATGCTAGTAGAAGATAGCTATTTTCTTTTCTTTTCTTTCTTTTTTTTTAAAGTATTTTATATATTTATTTATTTGGCTGTGTCGGGTCTTAGTTGCGGCATGCGGGATCTTTCATTGCAGCGCGCAGGCTCTTTGTTGTGGCATGTGAGCTCTTTGTTGTGGCGTGTGAGCTTAGTTGCCCCGCAGCATGTGGGATCTTAGTTTCCAGACCAGGGATTGAACCCGTGTCCCCTGTATTGGAAGGTGGATTCGTAACCACTGGACCACCAGAGAAGTCCCTAGTTTTTTTGTTTTTTTTTTTTAATGAGAAAGAAATTTTTCTTTCTTTTTTTTTTTTTTTTACTTTTGAGTCATTGCATTTGGATTTACCACTGCATTCTTTTTTTTTTTTTTTTTGGAATATAGTTGATTTACAATGTTGTGTTAGTTTCTGCTGTACAGCAAAGTGAACCAGTTATACATATACATATATACACTTTTTTGAAGATTCTTTTCCCATATAGATTATAACAGAGTATTGAGTAGAGTTCCCTGTGCTTATTAATGATCTATTCTATATATAATAGTGTGTATATGTCAATCCCAATCACCCAGTTTATCCCCACCCTCCGCCAGTATGTCTTAGATTATTTTATACTGTTTCATATCTCACCTTCCCAACAACATTGTAAAGTCTTCAAGACATGTGCTAATTCTTGGAGTTCTTTGTAAATCCTAATAGCTCTAAGCACAGCACTGAGTACCATGCAGAGGGGCTTAACGAAGCAGCAACAGCAAAGGTTCTTTATCTTTACTTATTTTGTTAGAGTAGGAAAAACATCAATCACATGGGGAAAAAAATAACGATTAATGTTACCCAACATTATCTCCCAAAGGCCCCACTTCCAAATACCATCACACTGGGGGTTAAGGCTTCAACATAAGGATTTGGGTGGGGGGACACACAAACATTCTGTCCATAACAGGCCACAGGTTCATCCTGAGGTCTGGCTTGAAGCACATGAGAATTTCTTCCAAACCTTGGTCCAAGAATGATGTAAGTAATGAGCTTGTCTCCTCTTTCATATCAAATGTTTGTTTGTGTTTCAGTTCCTATTGTACATAGCACTGTGCTTTGGAATGGCTTCAGATATCTAATAACCAAATCCTTCAAAATAATTAAAATGCATTTTATTCCTTGGTTGTGTGTGTGTGTTTCCTACAATTTTCTGTTGACATCTACCAATAAAGGCAAGGAAGTGACCCATGTCAAAAATATTTTTATGCTGGTGATCAGATACTAGTCTTACTTCACCTATTACTTATGCTATATAACATGCCAAGTTATTTATCTCTGAGAACAAGAAAGGAGAAGGTGCTAAGCTGGCAGGAAAAAAAGAGTTTCAACTTTCTTCTAGAATGCAAGTTGTAAATATTTTGCAGGATCTCAATTTTCTGGGAGCTATTGCACAAGTCATGGGAATTTTTGTGGATTTAAACTAGAGTGATAAACCATCTCATCCTAAATTCTGTGATTATGTCTTGCTACTGCAATGCCTTCTTTAAAGATTTTAAGCAAACTAAAAAACCTTATTTAGAAAGAAAACTTTATATGTCAATTATATCTCAATAAAACTGGAAGAAAAATTATACCTGTTTTCTCAGAAATCTTCTTTGAAAATTGACTGTTTCCAAAAATAGCTTTAATAATAAGTTGCAGCAGGTTTACAGAGCTGGGATGTTGAATTGAGAAGCAAAAAAAAATTGATCCTCTGTTCTAAGATCATTCAATGTTGGGTACATTGGGAGATGTTCAAAATATGCTTTGTGGAGATAAATTTGGGGAGGGTTTTTAATGGGAATTTTTCATTTTTGTTGTAGGCTGCTTTGCTTAGTTGCAAATAGGAAAACTATTTACTGCTAATTAAATAAAACAAACTCTTTTACTGATGACATTTTATTCTATTGTAACAATTCTTTATAAATATTTTGACAGTAGTATGAAGACATAGGGTGCAAATAAGAGAGCAATCTGTTTTCAAAAAATACGCTTTTCTTAAAACAAAAATTTGTATTAAAAATAGGAAAAAAACCGAGAATTTTCTGTAGATTACTCAAATTTGTGGATATAATTATCAGGTTTTAAAAAATATTTGCTTTGTTTTCAAACTGAAGTCTTCACGCTTCTGAAATTATGCAAAACATTGCAAATCATGAATTGTCAATATAATGTAATATAACATCAACAAAAATTAGTGGGTTCTGTTTATTTCATATATCTGATCATTCCTTTCAGGAAGAGGACTTCATACTGAAATGTGGACCCTATAATTTTCTTCCTTTTTAAGAAGAAACCTGCCTCTTTCTATTCTGTTTGCTTTGTCAGTGAAAGAAGGTGGAGTATTTGTTTTTTAATTAGCCCAATATTGATCCAAGTAAGAGTTTTTCAAAGTTAGGTCCTGGTTCAGTGCTGGCTGTCATCACTCATTGCTAACTAGGATTTTAAATTGCAGGGCTGCTGTTTACTGAACTCATCATGTGCCCATTACTGTGCCTTAGCAACTTTATCTTTTATTTTATTTAAATAACACAACAATCAAATATAAGTAGTATTTTCACCATTTTATAGATTATGAAACTGAAGCTTAGAGTTAATTAATAAGCTCAAGATCATATAACAAGTACGTGGAAAACCAGATTTCAATCCCAGGACTCCAAAGTTTGGACACTAACCATTGTGTTATATACACCATGCTTCTTTCGTTTATTTATCTATTCATGTAGCAAATACTTTTCAAGCACCTATTATGTGCTAGGGGTTTTGGATACAGTGGTGAACAAAAACAGATATAGTCCGTGACATTATGAAACTGACAGGCCAGAAGAAGAGACAGCATTACAGAGATGTGTGTATGGTAAATTCCACGAGCAGAGAAGTACAGGGTGTCAGGGATCACAGGGCAAGCGCAGCCAACCATACAAGTAACCTGAAGGAGGGCATCAGAATAGGTTTTCAGAGGAAGAAACATTTAAGCTGGAGCCAGAGAAATGTCTTGGGATTGGGTAGGTGAAGGAACTAATGTTTTCAAAAGTTAAGAGGTAAGAAAGAGCCTGGCACAGTAAAGGAAATGAAGCTCAGAATACCTGAAAATGTGGGTTCCCGGAACGGGTTGGCAACAGACGAAACTGAGAATCGATCAAAGGTCAGCCATTAAAAGGGTTTGGATGTTGTGTTATGGGCACCGGAGACGTTAAAGAATCTCAGGAAAATGAAATGATCACTCTGGGCTAAACCCCTCTCTCAACCTCTCTCTCTCTCTCATCTCTCTCTCCCTCCCCCACCTCTCATTTTCCCCACACACCCCTCTCACATAAATTAGAGCAGGAACCAGTAAAATTGGAGGTGGAGTGAATTTGCAATAACTCAGATAAGAGGTGAGGATCCTTTGGACTAAAGTAGTGGTGGAGGAATGGAGAAAAGTGGATAGATTGAAAAATGGGTAGGTGTGGACCCGATACAACTGAGTCATCAGTTGGAAGCTGGAGGAGAAGGAATCAAGAATGACTTCTAGATTTCTGCCTTGAACAAATGATTAGGATCATTCACGGAGACAGAGAATACAAGAGACTTGAGGGAAAGCTAATAGATTCAGTTACACAGAGGGAAATGACTTAGTAGAGATGAACACATTTCATTTGGCAATTAGAAGTCATTAGGCATCACTGGGAGTGGCCAAGTCGTGGCAGAAACCCGACTCTAGAAAACTGGTAAGTAAATGAGAGGTGAGGATGTTAGGACCTGAGTGTATATTACATGTTAAGGAGATAGAGTATTAGCTAAAGCAGAACATGGGATCTGGTAAGAGCTGTTTCAATGAAGAGTGGTCTTAAGTGTGTGTCTATGGAAGGGAATGATTAAGAGCTGGTAGAGAGGGATAGGGTGAAAATGAAGGAAAACAAGCTTATTTTAAGATACAAGACTCCTCCTAAAGAGGCAGGGTGGGGAGAAAATCAAGAGGACCGGTGGAGGTTTTTACCAGAGGAGAGACAGCTCCCAATCTCTGAGGCCAGAGGGGGAATAGAAAGGATGGGTGTGGATGTGCCTAAGTTTGGAATGGGGGGGGAGAGGAAGACAGAGTTGGGTGGACTTGAATTTGAGGGGATTCCCACCTAATGACTGCAGGTTTTTTAGGTCTATCAGAATAGTCTGCATTTCTAAGCAGAAGAATTTATGTTAGGAAGAATATTTTTCTTAAATTGGCAGTTAAAACTACATTAGATCTTTCATATTTAAAAATGTATTTATCTTAGCAAATTCCTAAATTTTATGCAAGATCCATAGGCTATTGTACAGTGTCACCTTGACCCCCAAAGGGGACAGATTAAAGACGTGTTTTCCAAAAATCTTTCCCCTAAAATTTTATTTTTAATTAGAAAAAAGATAATATAAGTAATCTTAACATTAAACATCGGTTATACTCTGTTATCAAATAATTGTAGTTTCACATTTTCTCTAAATTTGTCAAATGGAATGGAGTGTTATATTTAAATACCTTTGATTAAGTCTTTATGATATTTGACTTTGAAATAAATATATGATTTGGCATTAAGTCCTTTGGGAAAAAAATATGTCAGAGATAGCCATCGTTTAGTGTTTCTATAAATGGAGCTTCTCTTTCAATTTGCAATAAACAGCCCTTTCTCCATCTGCCAGCCTTAGATCTAAGGGGCCATTAAGTATAGGCACTGAACATTTTAAATACCGACTTTTGGATGACCTCGGGCATAATATAAGCATCTCCTCACTTTTTAGATGAACTGAACAAAAAAGCACCGTTTAAAATTATTTATATTCTGTATTAGTTTGCTAAGGCTGCCATTACAAAGTACGATATACTGGGTGCCATAAAATGAGAAATTTATTATCTCACAGTCCTTGAGACTAGGCAGCCATGCTTCCCTCTGAGATTCTGGGCAGAATCCTTCTTTGCCTCTTCCTAGCCTCAGTTGGAGGCCTGGAGTACCTGAGGTTCCTTGGTTTGTAGCTGCATTAGTCCAATCCCTGCCTCTGCGCCTGTCTAGGACTGTGTCCAAATTTCCCCTTCATGTAAGGACACTGGTCATATTGGATTAGGACCCCCTCTCCGTCCCTCCCCCACCGTGACCTCATTTAAACTTGACTACTTCTCTAGAGACCCTGTTTCCAAATAAGTTCACATCCTGAGGTACCGGGATTAAAACTTCCATGTATCTTGGGGAAGAGCACATGATTCAATGCAAATGTGCTCTATTAAGAGCACGTTTTGTTTTAAGACCAAGTCAGATTCATATACTCCTTTAAAAGGAATACTTTTGATTTTCCATGTTTGTTTGTTTTTTTGTTCTGTTTTGCGGTGCGCGGGCCTCTCACTGTTGTGGCCTCTCCCGTTGCGGAGCACAGGCTCCGGACACGCAGGCTCAGCGGCCATGGCTCACGGGCCCAGCCGCTCCGTGGCATGTGGGATCCTCCTGGACCGGGGCACGAACATGCGTCTCCTGCATCGGCAGATGGACTCTCAACCACTGCGCCACCAGGGAAGCCCTCCATGTTTGTTTTTAAATAATTCAAACTAATAATGACTTTGACATCTTCACAGTCATAAAATATCACTTGGGTGGCTGCTTTTATTCTTCTTCAGTTGTCTTTCCACCAATGGTGCTAAAAGATAACATGGAAACGCTTTCGAAATTGAAATTTGAGCCCATCTGTTTCCTTGTACACACTTTGGTGGGACTGTTCATGAACTAAGATGAGGAGATGAGGAGGCGAAGAGGAAAAAGTAAATGTAATAATACACCCCAGAAACCATTCTTTAATTGATTTTCTAAAACTAGTTTGATAATCTCAAGCATAATGATAAATTAGTTATTTCCAAATATGCAACTAAAAGATTACAAAGAAAATCATCATTTCAAAATGAATGGCATTTAGTTTATTAATAGGATGTATTAATTTATTAATAACAAAGATGTAGCTATAGCAGTGTCCATGCGGTTTAATAAAATTTTTGACAACATTTGTTAAAGTTCCTTCTTTTAGAAATGTATTTTGTCTAGTCGTACATCCATTCAATAAATATTTTTAAATGTTTGTATGCTTGGCAAGATTCTAGAATGTAGCAGTGAACAGAACAGGAAAAGTAACCCCTGCATTATGGTGTTTATATCTCAATGGGGGAGATGGACAGAGGAGAAGGAAAATAAGCTGTTCTGTTGAGAATAGACTGAAGAGGGACATGTGCCAAAGGAGGAAGATAAAATAGGAGATTGTTGAGTCATCCAGGTGAGAGATGGCCGGCTTGGACCAAGGTCATAGCAGTGGAGGTGGTGAAAAATGGCTGGATTCTAGGTGAGTTTTGACAATAAAGCCACCACGATTTGTTGACAGATCAGCTATGGAGTATCAGCAAAACATAGGAGTAAAGGATAACCCCAGCTTTGTCCTGAATAAAACAAATAACTTGAGGAGTGTGCTTCTTTTAAACTATATAGTGAAAAAAAAAATCATTACATGTGAAAGTTGTTAAGAGCAGTTTTCCAAGCAGATTTAAAGTTGGGCTGGAGGACAGTTATTGCCTTTGTGATATTTATTCCAAATTGAATTAAATAATTAAGGAAATGGAAATGGTTATGCAATCTGTCATAGGAAACAGAAAAGAATGGGAACTATCTTCTCACTTTTGCCAAGCAGAGGTGGAAAATAATCAGAACAATGCTTTTTTAAAGGGAGTGAAGGGGAAACATATCATACATAACAGTTAACAAAAAAACTACTTCACCTTGTTTCTGGAAATACTGGTAATATCTAATTAGATTTTCTGGATAAGATGACAGAACCTTTTAGAAGTTGAATTAATTTTTTTCTTTTTTTTTTTCTTTTTTTTTTTGAGGCAGGGCTGGACCATACAAGGAGCTAGTTTATTTATTTATTTATTTTTGCTGTGTTGGGTCTTCCGTATGAGGGCTTTCTCTAGTTGTGGCAAGCGGGGGCCACTCTTCATCACGGTGCGCGGGCCTCTCACTATCACAGCCTCTCTTGTTGCGGAGCACAGGCTTCAGACGCGCAGGCTCAGTAGTTGTTCCTCACGGGCCCAGTTGCTCCGCGGCATGTGGGATCCTCCCAGACCAGGGCTCGAACCCATGTCCCCTGCATTGGCAGGCAGACTCCCAACCATTGCACCACCAGGGAAGCCCAGAAGTTGAATTAACTTTATCTGGCTCCTGTCAGCGGTTATGATGATGATTTTACAAACCTAGTCCAGCTGCTTTGGCATTTTTAGACAGTTTAGTGTGGCAGGCTCCTTGCCAACCATTGGGGAGTAGCTTGCTCTGCATCTGCTGGTCAACCTCTCTTCCCTTCCCACTCTCCTCTCAGTTCCTGTTGTTTAGCTTGCTGTTCCTGCCCATCAGATAACTGGAAGAGCATGCGAACACTCTAGGCTGGTCCTGGGATGGGATGTTCCCCCATACCCTGTCTCTCAGCCTGTGAAAAAGCTCCCACCTGAAACCTGGAAACCGGAGGCGGGAGTGGTTGGTCTGGCTTGAGAAATGAGGGGCCATTGTGTGCACACAGGTTTCAAGGTGCCCGGAACACACCTTGAGGTCCAGCCTCCACGTTGAGACCTCTTTATATATTGCACAGGAGGCCATCTGGGGAATATGTCAGGCCATGATATTGGATCATTTTCAGCAAGACTGACTGTGCTTGACCATGTGTATGTCTCAAATAAAGTAAAGCATTATCTGTGCCCTGGGTTCTTTCTTTAGGTCTTTTCCAGTTCAGTTTTACTGGTATCACTAGGTATCCAGCAATCACAAATTTTAAACCCGAGGATATGTATTTAGTAATTTAAAGTAAAATGCTATAATTTTTGTATTATACAATGTTTTAAGAGCTCTTTCCCCAAGAGGGAAAAGCCCTTAGTGAAAGACTGCCCAATAGTTGTGAAACTAAAAGTGATGATGGTAAGTGAGGACCTGGGTTGGTCCTGGAATGAGATGGGTGATTCAGCCCTTTCCTTTGCTGAAGACTAAACCCTTCATGCTGCAGAGCTCCTTGATAGCCGTTTGATATTTACCACTAAGGGGCTCTAAGATTCTTGCATATGTGTAGATACCTGCTGATGGAGCCATGATATGCTGGTAATGTTTCAAGGTAGCTTTGTACTTTTCCACATCACTGATTTTGTTCAAACACCCAAAGCTTCTTTCTTCTTAATTGATGTGCATGTGTTTGCCCTATTAATGCAAAGTTAAAAATGCTAAAAATAATTTTAGTGCATTAACATTTTATAATTTTGGATATATAGGCATACACTTGTCCATGCAAAATGACTTTCTTTCTTTCTTTCTATTTCTTTCTTTCTTTCTTTCTTTCTTTCTTTCTTTCTTTCTTTCTTTCTTTCTTTCTTTCATGTTTGTTTATCAATAATACTCAACTGTTCCTACCTTCTTCATTTACCACTATCAATTGATCAAAAGTTTATAAAACATCTTCTCATATTAAATACAGTCAGGTTCCCCTGAAAATGCACACTGGCATCAATAAAGAATGCATTTATTAGGACAGGAATAAAGACGCAGATGTAGAGAATGGACTTGAGGACATGGGGAGGGGGAAAGGTAACCTGGGATGGAGTGAGAGAGTGACATGGACATATATACACCACCAAATGTAAAATAGATAGCTAGTGGGAAGCAGGTGCATAGCACAGGGAGATCAGCTTGGTGTTTTGTGTCCACCTAGAGGGGTGGGATAGGGAGGGTGGGAAGGAGAAGCAAGAAGGGAGGAGATATGGGGATATATGTATATGTATAGCTGATTCACTTTGTTATAAAGCAGAAACTAACACAACATTGTAAAGCAATTATACTCCAATAAAGATGTTAAAAAAAAACCCTGCATTTATTTTTGGTGGCTTGCATGAATCTCATCATGGAGTGGGAGAGCACTGAAATAAATGTACATTGTTAAGTTCAGGACAGTGTTTACAAAGTAATAACAAAAGAGGCACACATGTCAGTTGTGCTTTATTTTGTTGCAAGTGAATGAAATTGGTTTTAAATGATTTAACTAAGAAGTGAGATCTAGTAAAAAGGTACAGAGCGCCTCAGGGCATGGAAGGAAATGCTGACTGGGCGGGAAAGTGTTAACTCAGCAGGCCTGGGTTGCTCAAACCCTGCACATTCCAAATAAAGACTTGCCTTTAAGAATGGTCCTTGACTGGCTCCTGGGAGATAACTTCTGGGCACATGGAATATTCTGCCTGATAGGGGTGTTTTGTATGCCCGAGGCCTGGGGCCATGCTATACTACTTGATAAAATCAATTGATTTTAATGAGTTGTACAGTGAACACCTGTTTTTGCTGGGGATAGGGACAGGGGAAGACAAGACTGAGTAGCTGAGGTCAGTTAGGCAGGTGCTACATGCCTACATGACAGACTCCAGATAAAAACCCGGCATCAAGGTTCAGGTATGCTCTCCTCATTGGCAACATTTTACACCATTGCTGGGGAAAGTCAGCGTGTCCCTGTGCACATCCACTAGAGGGGAACCAGTTACTCAGCACTGGAAGCTCTCATTTGGTTCCTCCTGGACTTTGTTCTGTGTGCCTTCTCCCTTTGCTGATTTTAATGTGTCCTTTCACTGTAATAAGCTGTAACCATGAGTATAGCAGCTTTTTTATGTCCTCTGAGTCCATCTTGAGAGTCATCAAGCTAAGGAATGTCTTGGGGACCCCTGACACACTGACTAACCCAGGCAGGGAGAGTGGCTCTTGGGGTCTCAGCAGCAGGACCTTATGTCACTTGTCCTTAGGTCATTGCCATGTGACAACTTGGTTCCAGCCATCTTCTAGATCCAAGTAGAGAATGTGATGGGCCCAGCTCTGGTCACTCAGTTAACAAAAGATGAGGGTGTAGCACAGACATGACCACAGGGGGACATGGTGTGAGCTGGGATGATTCGTGTCTATTCCAATGTATATTTATATACATGTGCTTCTATTATTACCTTTTAGTCTTTCTTATATCCTACTATTATTTTTAGTCTTTCTTATATCCGTTCATATAAAAGTGGCTTTTTGTTAATAAATATTTTGTTCCTAGTAGAGTGGCAGGCACCTTAGCTGATCAGTTAATACTTTTCATATTGATGTTTAATAAAAATCACATTTATAGGTTTGTGTGTTATTCAGAAAAAGATGCTAATACCTATAATTTTATACTAAGCTTTCTAACAAGGTGGCTCAAAGTATAATAAACCTGGGCTCAAACCTAGTCAGTTAGTAGGAGTGTGATCTAGGCCAATGGTTTAACCTCTCTGAGATTCAGATTCCTTGCTTTTAAAGAGGGGGTGATACCCCCATATGTGGTGGTTATGAATATTGAGTGAGGTGACATGTACAATCCCTTAGCATTGAGATGTTCACCAATGTCTCATTCATTCTTTGCTACCCTTTCCATTCTCCTTCTTTGCTTCTTTCTTTCATTTCTATTAAAACACCTACTAAATTATATATAATGTATAACTATCTAAGCCACAAACATCTAGTACATATTGGAGTTCATATATGTAGTCTATAATAGTGACTACTTTGTCATATTTACTTTATGCACCAACATTTTCATTTCTATTTAGTTTTTTCACTTTATTTGTTTATTTTCTTCCAGTTTTATAGAGACAATGGACATATAGCACTGTGTAAGTTTAAGGTGTACAGCATGATGATTTGACTTACACACATCATGAAATAATTGCCAAAGTAAGTTTAGTGAACATCCCTCATCTCCTATAACTACAAAATTAGACAAATAGAAAAAAATCTTTTCCTTGTGGTGTGAACTCTTCGGATTTACTCTCTGAACTTTCATTTATAATAAACCGCAGAGTTATTGGTATTTATCATGTTGTACATTAAATCCCTAGTACTTGTTTATCTTATAACTGGAAGTTTGTACTTTTTGACCAGCTTCATCCAATCCACCCACCCCCCATGTCTGCTGCACAGGTTGCCTCCCTCTTCCAGGCCAGCAGCTCTTCCTAGACAGCTGGACCAGAGTAGGACCCTGCCTTCTGCTGAACTGCCGCAACCTCTTCCCCTGCCTGATGGCCCTGCTGGCCCATCCACAGCCCTGCCTTTAGTTGTCCTTGACCTCAGATTCTGGAGACCCGCCACAGCTGTGGGCTGCCTGCACCCTCACGAGGAGCAACAACTGCTGCTGCTCCCAGGCTCCTCCAGGGCCAAGTCCCCTTGAGAAAACAAAAAAATCTGATCTCTTTTTCTATGAGTTTGTTCATTTGTTTTTGAAGTGTCATTGACCTACAGCATTGTTAGTTCCTGATATACAACATAGTGATTCCATATTTCTATACATTTCAAAATGATCACAACAATAAGTCTAGTTACTGTCACCATAAAAGACATTACACAGTTACTGACTATATTCCTCACACTGTACATTTCATAACTATGACTCATTTATTTTGTAACTGGAAGTTGGTAGCTCTTAATCACCCTCACCTATTTTTCTCCTGCCAACAACCCCCTTGCCTCTGGCAACTACCTGTTTTTCCTCTATATCTAGGAGTCTGTTTCTGTTTTGTTATGTGTGTTCATTTGTTTTGTTTTTTTAGATTCCACTTATAAGTTAAATCATACTGTATCTGTCTTTCTCTGTCTGACTTATTTCACTCATCATAATACCCTCTAGGTCCACCCATCATGTTGTCCTAAATGGCAAGATTTCACTCTTTTTATGGCTGAGTAATATTCCATTGTATACCACATCTTCTTTATCCATTTATCTGTTGCTGGGCACAAAATATAACAATTCTAAAATCTGTATGGGAACACAAAAGACCCCAAATAGCCCAAACAGTCCTGAGAAAGAATAACAAAGCTGAAGGCATCATACTCCCTGATTTCAAACTATACTATGAAACTACAGTAATCAAAACAGTATGGTACTGGCACAAAAACAGACATATAGATTAATTGAAGAGAATAGAGAGCCCATAAATGAACCCACATGTATATGGGCAATTAATCTATGATAAAGGAGGTGAGGATATACAATGTGGAAAAGACAGCCACTTCAGTAAATGGTGTTGAGAAAACTGGACAACTACATGCAAAAAAAAATCAAACTGGGCTTCTTTCTCATATCATTCACAGAAATAAATCCAAAATGGATTAAAGACTTAAATGTAAGACTTGAAACCATAAAACTTCTGGAAGAAAACATAGGCAATACGCTCTTTGACATCAATCTTAGTAATTTTTGTTGTTGTTTTTTGGATATGTCTCCTCAAGCAAGGGAAACAAAAACAAAAGTAAACAAATAGGACTACATCAAACTAAAAAGCTTTTGTACAGCGAAGGAAACTAACAACAAAATGAAAAGGCTGCCTACTGAATGGGAGAAGATATTTGCAAATCTGATAGTGGGTTAATGCCCATATTATACAAAGAACTCATGCAACTCAATATCAAAAAAAACAAACAAAATGCTATTGAAGAATGAGCAGAGGATCTGAATAGATATTTTCCCAAGAAAGGCATACAGGTAGCCAACAGGTACATGAAAAGATGCTCGACATTGATGATCATGGGGGAAATGCAGATCAAAACCACAATGAGATATCACCTCACACCTGTCAGAATGGCTATTATCATTTCTATATAGTTTTAAAATGTGAGAATTCCTTAAATTTTCATTTCATGCCAAATAGTTATGCCTTTTTTCATGAAAAGTATCCTCATAATCCTTTTCTCCTGAGTGTTGCACTTGTTTGTAGGGACATAAAATCAGCATGTCATATAGCAAACATGGTCATCCTTATATGAATGAAAATATGAAAGTAAATGGTGGATAAGGATTAAACATGTATTGGTACTTATGAACTAGTAAAGTGACACAAGTTATTCACACACACACAATGTTAAAAAATGGATTATTTTTCCCAAATGCAGGAAATGGTCAGTAAAAATTATGCCAAAGATATCTGTGCTTTCTTAGATTTCATAAAGTTCAAGGAGAAACATTTGATCCCATTTAAGTCCTAAGAGAAAGGGAATGAATCTCATTACATGGCATTAAAACGGCTGCAAAAATAAAGGGAGAGGAGAAAAAAACAGAAAAAAAAAAAACTCTATGAGATCTGTTCCACTCTTAAGTTAACTACCAAGGGCATTGCCAGGCATGTACATTTTCCCTGAGTTTCTAGAGACTTTAGACCAGGCAATACTCTGACAGCCAGAATTTAGAGCTTAAACCTAGTTTGAGGAGGGTTTCTAGAAGGGAGTAGCCACAGAAGCCAAGTACCTCTTTCTCTCTTCTTTTCTCCATCTTCCTCTCCCCTCACTCAGTCAGGACATTCCACTCTTTGAGCATCTCAGATTTGGCATGCGTATCTGTAGAATATCTAAATGTGATTCACAGGGCCAAGAATTTAATTCTTCCAAATACTGTGCAAAAGAAAGAACGTATCATAATTTTATCTTAATAAAAAATAGATAGCTGAGGTCTTAAAAAGTGCCCAATAGATTTCTGTCTAGTGCTTGAAACTTCAAATTCTCAAGCCATCGGAACAAACCACATTATCTTTATTTTCCATTAACTCAGGCTCCAGTGAATTACCCTCATTTCTAACTCTTTCTTTTGGCCTCCAGCACCATGACCTGAATCCTGCCAAGTAAACAGATTATGTTGTGAATATGTATATATATGACAAAAGAGGCATTTTAGATGACAGGTTTTCTATTAAAACATTGTTTCAAAAAATAAATGCGATGCTGTCACAATAGTAAAGGCCCCTTCTAGTTGATCATTTGCTATATGTAAACAGTACTTTATACAAAATGGGAAAGCAAAACTTGTCCAATAATTACTAGGACTTTTCTTATTCTGGTGTCATTTTTGATAAATAAAGTGTTTTGATAAATAAAATGGTTTACACAATATTTACATTATGTACAATTGGGTATAACTTGTAGAAAAATAAAGATCATTCTCCAGTATTCACTTTTAATTAATTAATTAATTTTTATTTATTTTTGTCTGCACTGGGTCTTTGTTGCTGCCTGCGGGCTTTCTCTAGTTGCGGCGAGCAGGGGCGACTCTTTGTTGCCATGTGCAGGCCTCTCATTGCAGTGGCTTCTCTTGTTGTGGAGCACGGGCTCTGGGCGCACAGGCTTCAGTAGTTGTGGCACGCGGGCTCTAGAGTGCAGGCTCAGTAGTTGTGGTGCATGGACTTAGTTGCTCTGTGGCATGTGGGATCTTCCTGGACCAGGGCTCAAACCCATGTACCCTGCATTGACAGGAAGATTCTTAACAACTGTGCCACCAGGGAAGCCCTAGTATTCACTTTAGCTAGCTCTTTGCAGGAAAGGTGGCCAGAGGTTTATTTTCTTCCTCTTTTACTGGTTGAGGTAGTAAGTCAAGAATTTATTACATGCTAGGTTCTATAATTCAGAGTGTTGAAAATACAATAGCTGCATATTATTAATTACATAAAAATTTTTATTTTAAAGAAAAATATTTTCTCCAATCTCTATTTAGTCTGCTAATAGCCATCAGACTACATCTCTTTACTTTGTGTAGGAAGATACTGGCGAAAAATTTTTCAGAAGCAATTCATGTTTCCTATAAAAAGAGAAATTTTTGCCTCATGTCCTTATTTGTGTACATCTCTCCAAGATTCCAAAAGGTATTTGCAAATAAGCATCACATATCTCTGTTGAGATATCTATGTGTTTACTACCAACTAGTGCTAAGCACTGTGCCTAGTATTATGTATTTAAAGATATATTCAACTTCCTTGTCCTCCAGAAGTCCCATGATCTGAATTCCTGGGCATACAACTTTATAAATAACTATAATGCAATGCGGTCATTATAATCGGAACAAATGCACTTAAGACAAAATAAGTAATTTAATTCTAGTTGGAAAACTTGAAAAGATTACATAAGAGCTCAGTCATAAAAACTGACCAGGAATTTGCTAAATGGGAAAAGAGGAAAGTGAGACTATTCTAGGCATCTCTGTTCTTGGAATAAAAACTACCTATTCTTTTTTTCCCATACACAAACTAGGAACTCATTCCTTCAACAAGTTTTTAATGAGTTCCTACTGTGAACAAGACATTCAGAAGCAAGATGCTTCTATGTGTTGTGCTGTAGTCTGTGATTGCCTAGAACCTGGAGAACATTTTTCTTTACCCATCATATATATGTACTACATTTTAAGAACCATTAATATGAGCATAGGGACTGCAAAGGTAATTTTTTTATTTTTATTTTACAAAACTTCATTCATTCATTCAGTCAGTCAGCAATGTATGTTGAGTGCCCGCCATGTGCTCAACAATGTTTAGGAAAGAACACTACTTGCAAGGAAGGATTCAAGAGTCACATCTAGGGCTTCCCTGGTGGCGCAGTGGTTGAGAGTCTGCTTGCCGATGCAGGGGACATGGGTTCGTGCCCTGGTCTGGGAAGATCCCACATGCCGCGGAGCTGCTGGGCCCGTGAGCCATGGCCGCTGAGCCTGCGCGTCCGGAGCCTGTGCTCCACGACAGGAGAGGCCACGGCAGTGAGAGGCCCACATACTGCAAAAAAAAAAAAAAGAGTCGCATATATCCAGACAAAATTTTGTAAAGAATGGAGGAGTCAGGATTGAGTTTGGTGAATGGCTACAGTTAGGAAGAAAGGACAGAGAGAGAAGAAGAAGAAACCTGTGAACCAGGCAGGCTGATTGAAGAAGTTTGGGGAGGAACAGCTCAAGGAGAAGTTGGTAGCAACAATGTCCAGTGCAGAGGGACTGATGGGCTACTGGCTTGTTCAGCGGTCAGAGCTGACCTAGAGGCCACTTCTAGGAGTGTCTAGAGGGGCATGGAGCATGTGGAGCACAAGTAGGGATGCCAGAGGACACACATGAGGGGCAGAACGGGGTCGAGAGAGAATGTTCTGCAAAGTGGTAGAGACCTGTGTACGTTTAAAGTCAGAATGATGGATGGATGGATGCAATTTATCAGTTTTGGGGGGTTTTTTTGGTGTCCAATTTCTTGGACTCTTTTATTATTTCATGAAAATTCTCTGCTTTGTTTAATTTTTAAAATATATTTTCAGGTTAACACAATACAAGAAAAATTTAATTTGTATTTTTTCACAGAATACATCACATATTTATTAACTTTTCCCCTCATTATTCCACTGTATTTGTATTATTAGGATACAAATGGACATTTTGAAAGAGAAATAGACCATAATTTTAATGATTATATATAGCTAATACCATAATTCTGATTCTTATCACATCAAATATTTTGCATTGTAAATGCTCAAATTCTGAATAATTTTATTTATATGCTTAGAATATAAAGTCACTATTACGTTTTTGCTGTATAAATAGTAAGCAGTGTGAATAGTGGAATTTAAAAGAGAAAGCTTGAAAATGAAAACTGTTATTTTTGAACATGTATTTTGCAGCATGAGAACAAAATGTATTCAGCTGTTCATTTTACAAAGTGAAAAAAATGCATTCACAATTAGAATTGTTCCATTCAGAGACACTAATTCATTCAGTCATAAGAGAAATATAAATGTGCCATATCAGTGGGTAGAGAAAGTCACATTTCAGTAAAACATTTGGTGATTAAATATCTCTTCAAAGAACATTCTTTCTTTCTTTCTTTCTTTCTCTCTCTCTCTCTCTCTCTCTTTCCTCCCTTCCTTCCTTTTTCTTTCTTGATAGAAAGAAAGACAATTGAAAGTCAAGTAGACAGCATTAGGCCTTTAGCATGTTCAGGGAGAATTAGAAAACTACAGAGCTTGATCCAGGTTATAATTTTTTTTTTTTTTTTTTGGTGGTACGCGGGCCTCTCACTGTTGTGGCCTCTCCCGTTGCGGAGCACAGGCTCTGCACACGCAGGCTCAGCAGCCATGGCTCACGGGCCTAGCTGCTCCGTAGCACGTGGGATCTTCCTGGACCGGGGCACGAACCCGTGTCCCCTGCATCGGCAGGCGGACTCTCAACCACTGCGCCACCAGGGAAGCCCTATAAATTTTAAAAATTCATATTCTGTGAGAAATCTGAGGTCACCTAATTACTGTTGACCATCAACTTTGACATCATCGCTCCTTTACTTTCTTATGAGGCAAGAGATACCTAATTTCAAGATTTCATGAACTCTAGTATACTAAGTATTTTCATAATCTTCATAAAAAACAGAAGACCCTCCATGAGTTGAAAATGGGCTTTGACTTATTTCTCCAGTAGTGGTGATAGATTTGCCTTGATCAGTCTGTACTCTTGTGCTTTTGATCCTTTGGGTTCAATGCCACGCTGTGAGAGAGGTTTGCTGGATTTGCCAGCTTGTGCAACAGAACGGACATGGCCAGCTAACCCACAGGAGGTTCAGTCTGTCCCTCTGGCTGTGCTAACAGTGGTCCCACAGCAGGTCACTGAGTTATTGAGGTTACCCTGGAGAGAATCTTCAAGGAAATTTGGCACCTGCCTCAGCCCAGTAATGTGCTCACTCAGGGTGAAGGTATGGAGGTTGGTCCAGTTTATCTGGGGTACCACCTGTTCCCTGTTTACGTCCTGCTTTAACCTCTCTCTTATCTTTTATGTTTATAGTATCCTCTTTTCCTTCCCTTATCCCACACCATCCCACTCTTGTCAAAACTCCCTTTCTAGAAAGACACTGGTGTGTATGTGAAAGCCCAAGCATGAGGTTCTTGAATGTTAAGTTTACCTCCAAAGGGTCGTTTTTCTCTTTGCAGCCATCAAAAGGTAATTGCCAACCATATTCTAAATAAAGGATTTTGGCATTTAGACATTTTTCTTCAAATTTTGCCACAGTGAGTAACAAATGTCTGACAGAGAGTAAGAGAAGTATTTTTTGCATTTATTCATTTTTTTATTTTATAGCGGAAACCCCCAATGGTGGTAGATGATCTTTTTGAAGACATGAAAGATGGTGTGAAGCTGCTCGCTCTGCTGGAGGTCCTGTCTGGGCAGAAGCTGGTAAGGATGTTTTCTGTGACCAGACTTGTCAAACTTTTCCCATTTGGAATTTGGGGGCTATGGAGTTGGGAGTATAAAGGGTGCTACCCACGTAAGAGAAAGTTTTTCTCTTTTGCGGTTGGTAATACACAGGGAACACTAGTCTATCGGTCACTTCTGGGAACAAGGAATAAATTTCCTTTCTCATTCCTGCACACCTGTAGTATATTTAAAACATTATGTATAGTGATAGTAATCCTAGAAGTAAGAGTAAAGAACTTCATCGATAATCACTCCTGGTTAACTACTGCATCTGTGTGGCATCCAGGAAGATTTGTTGGAAATTAACATCTAATGCACTTTAAGTGCTTACTTTCCATTTGGAAAGGATTGTTGGTCCATATCTGTGTATTTATATAGTTGTTGAAAATTAAGCCTTGAAATCAGCGTGGCATTTTTCATCCGCTTATGGACATTCTCTGTCATCAGTCGTTTGTAATAGGAGCAGCATGTTCAGAATCATTTGTTGTTAAGCTCAATGGAACCAGCAGAGTGAAAAACAAATTTACAGTGACCTATAAAATCTATTTTTCTACATTACTCGAATAATAAGATATTTATTTCTTTCTGACATGTTTTTTCATTTCAGAGTAGTAGAGAAGTAAGTAGTTTGCAAACATAGATTATTTATGTGATGTTTACCATAATTTTTAAAAGGCTCTCAGGAAATAATCTTCAGAATGTTGTATAATGCACTAGACATGGGGTCCAAAATTGGGGGTACTAGTTTTTCTTAATCTGTTGCATCATGATAAAGAGGTACACAGTCATTATTACTTGGATAATTGATTTTTTTTAAAGTGTTTTTGCCTGATCATAAATTTCCAGTTCATTTCTTGTGGGGAGCCTTCACCATAGCTTTTGTAACAGAGTTGTTTCTGGGAAGATACAAACTGATAATAATAATTTTGTGTAAGTCATTATCTACTTGAATTCATATTATAGCAGATGCTTTTGGTGCCCCCAGCGCCATCTCAGATCACCTCTGATTCCAGCAGCTGCAGGAGTGGACATGATCCACACCCTCCATCAGCATCTCAACTCAAGCACTGGCAGCTTGTCTCTGGATTTCTGCACTCAGGGCTTTTATCAAAGCTGCAGGTTGCACAAGGCAGCCCTGAAGTGTGGGAGAGTTAATGGTCCCAAACGGGATGGGAGTCTGAATAAAAATTCCAGACTGGCATTTGTAGGAGGGATGATTCCAAGGCTTACTTCACACATGAGGTAGAGTGCCCCATTGGATCCCCAGCAGAACTGAGCCATGGTTGCCTATTGTGGAGACCCTTAATAGCACATCGTACTATTATTGATTATTATTTATTGATTTTTCCTCCTTCCCTGTCTCACTCTCCATGCATTCTCACTCCTGCTACCTGGGATCATTTCCTCGGTCACCTTCATGTACCCCTGTTCTTATCTCAGGCTCCACATTGGGAGAAATCAAAGAAGACACATATGAAAAGCCAGTTTGGAATAAACAGATATATGCATGAGCTAAATAAACTGGATTAACGTTAGGATGTGGGGGTCATCGACCTGAAATATATACTCCCTTGGTGGCCTGTTGTAACTGGCTATCTTCATATACCCTCCTGAATTAAGCTATTTACTTGAAGGAACCTTCATTACAATTCAGATGGGTATTTAAGAAGCCTGTCATTCTAAGTGTCATTATAATTCTGCCATTGTACTCGGCCAACAGTATACAGAAACCTCAATGGGCATTACCTGCCAAGCTAAGCGATTCTAGAAAGAGCGTATATTTTGATACAAGAATCCTACTTCTGTTTACGTGCCCTACTCATTTCGATGTGTTTACAATGATAGGATCTGGAAGCTAGAAGCAATTTCAGAAAGAATCTCAGCATTCTCATTTAACAGGTAGAAAAACTGAGACACAGAAGGACAGCTTCTGATTTAACTTTTATTATTTATTTTTACTGAACCCTTCAAGATTCTGAATTATATAAAATGAAATTATTCTGAAATTATAAATAAACCATCACAATGGTTATTTAAATTTTGTACATGTAGATATTTTGGTTCAGGACCACATTAAGATGAAAAGCTTCATTTAAAGGACTGAGTATCCTAGGCATTCTTGTAGAGCTCTCAAAGAGAGAATGTGAACAAAAGCATTTCCCTCAGGAGTGTTAGCACTGTTCAGGAAATCTATAATTATCTCATACGTACAACTCTATTAAAGAGCACTATACTTTAAGATCATGATTCACATAGCCCAGGACTCTGACTTTGACCATGATCATCTGGGAAATTCAGCCAAATACCTTAGTATTCCCTTTACCACCAGCATCTCAAGGTAAGGGAGTACTCTCAGTATCTTAGTTTCTTTTAATAACCTATTGTGACTCTCTTGTCTGTGATTTTATTTCAGATGCTAGGGAGTTTTAAGTTTTTATAATTATTATTCTTGGATTTCTCTGTGCCCTTTGATTATTATTTGTAGAACATTTACTCTTTGAATGGATCGGTGCTTATATGTCTTTAATCACACATAAAGATAGGAACACTAAATGTAATTTTATACTTAGGATATTTTTTAAGAATGTGGAGAATTCCATAGAAAAATTAAAAATAATAGAAGCAATATGAATAGGGCTTAAGGACTGCAGAGAAATTCATTTCTTATGTATTTTGTTAACCTTCTGTATAGTATTATTAAAGACTCCTTAACACTCTGCATTCAAAAGGAGCTTAAAAATCCACTTAAAAGTGCACATGGGCATTCTTAGGAAATTGGGAGCATTGAAGGCCCCTGCACATTCACCAGGTAACTTTGTTAAACATCAATCATATATTGAGAGTAAAAGTCAAGTCTGCAGCTGGGTTTGGCATTATCTTTTGACTGTTCAGCTAACATATCTGGAGTCTCTATTATAGATAAGGCACTGCCTTTGCCCTCTAAGGAGAACAGAGATGAATGAGGTATGGTTGGTGCCCTCAAAGAGCTTGTAGACTGGTAGGGAGGATCACTGTATTAATTAGGGTAGGTCAGTTGTGTTAAAATAGATGCAAATATGGGGTAGAACTATACAATAGATGTTTATACCTTGCTCTTTTAGCCAGGATACAACCAAAGAAGAAAAGCAGAGAAAAGATATTTGCTTTACTAGATATCAGGTCTTACAGAGAAGCTTTATCACATAAGATAGTGCAGTGTTAATACAGGGATGGGCATATTGACTAATGCAATAGAGTTGAGAAACAGACCAAGGCATGAATGGAAATTTAGTTTATGTCAGAGGTGGATGTCAGATCTGGGAAGGAAAGATGGTTCAATAAATGGAAGAGCAAGAAAATGGTATAGTTGGATCCTTATCTCATGGCCTCTATAGAAATCAAATATACATAGATAAAGGCCCTAATGGCAAAAATACTTAAAACTCTTAGAAAATATAGGTGAATATCTCTGAGACATCAGGACAGGGAAAAAAATAAGGCAAAATATATTAACTATAAAAGATTGTTACCTTTGACTATTTTTAAATTCAGAACATTTTTTAATCAAAAAACTTTAAAGAAAGTGACAAAAAAAGTTAAAAATTGGTCAAAGATATTCACAATACAGGTTACAAAAGGATTAAGAAAGGATTATATCAAGAATATATGAGGTACATCTTCAAAACAGTGAGTACAAACAACCCAAGAAAACTGGACAGCTACATGTAAATGAATGAAATTAGAACACTCCCTAACACCATACACAAAAATAAACTCAAAATAGATTAAAGACCTAAACATAAGGCTGGACACTATAAAACTCTTAGAGGAAAATATAGGCAGAACACTCTTTGACATAAATCTCAGCAAGAATTTTTTTAACCCACCTCTTAGAGTAATGAAAATAAAAGCAAAAATAAACAAATGTAGGAACCTCCATACTGTTCTCCATTTACATTCCCACCAACAGTGCAGGAGGGTTCCCTTTTCTCCACACCCTCTCCAGCATTTACTGTTTGCAGATTTTTTGATGATGGCCATTCTGACCAGTGTGAGGTGATACTTCATTGTAGTTTTGCTTTGCATTTCTCTAATGATTAGTAATGTTGAGCATCTTTTCAGGTGTTTGTTGGCAATCTGTATACCTTCTTTGGAGAAAAGTCTATTTAGGTCTTCTGCCCATTTTGGGGTTGGGTTGTTTGTTTTTTTGATATTGAGCTGCATGAGCTGCTTGTATATTTTGGAGATTAATCCTTTGTCAGTTGCTTCATTTGCAAATATTTTCTCCCATTCTGAGGGTTGTCTTTTCAGCTTGTTTATGGTTTCCTTTGCTGTGCAGAAACCCTGAGAAAACCATAATTCAAAAAGAGTCATGTACCACAATGTTCATTGCAGCACTATTTAACAACCAGGACATGGAAGCAACCTAAGTGTCCATCGACATCTGAATGGATAAAGAAGATGTGGCACATATATACAATGGAATATTACTCAGCCATAAAAAGAAATGAAATTGAGTTATTTGTAGTGAGGTGGATGAACCTAGAGTCTGTCATACAGAGTGAAGTAAGTCAGAAAGAGAAAAACAAATACCATACGCTAACACGTATATATGGAATCTAAAAAAAAAAAAAAAAAAAGAAAAAAAAGAAAGGTTCTGAAGCACCTAGGGGTAGGACAAGAATAAAAACACAGACTTAGAGAATGGACTTGAGGACACGGGGAGGGGGAAGGGTAAGCTGAGACGAAGTGAGAGAGTGGCATTGACATACATACACTACCAAATGTAAAATAGATAGCTAGTGAGAAGCAGTCGCATAGCACAGGGAGATCAGCTCAGTGCTTTGTGACCAAGTAGAGAAGTGGGATTGGGAGGATGGGAGGGAGATGCAAGAGGGAGGGGATATGGGGATATATGTATACGTATAGCTGATTCACTTTGTTATACAGCAGCAACTAACATAACAATGTAAAGCAATTATACTACAATAAAGATGTTTAAAAATAAATAAATAAATAAACAAATGGAACCTAATGAAACTTAAAAGCTTTTGCACAACAAAGGAAACCATAAATGAGATGAAAACACAACCCTCAGAATGGGAGAAAATATTTGCAAATGAAGCAACTGACAAAGGAGTAATCTCCAAAATATACAAACAGCTCATGCAGCTCAACATCAAAAAAATAAACAACCCAATCAAAAATTGGGCAGAAGACCTAAATAGACATTTCTCCAAAGAAGACATACAGATGGCCAACAAACGCATGAAAAGATGCTCAACATCACTAATTATTAGAGAAATGCAAAGCAAAACTACAATGAGGTATCACCTCACACTGGTCAGAATGACCATCATCAAAAAATCTACAAACAGTAAATGCTGGAGAGGGTGTGGAGAGAAGGGAACCCTCCTACACTCTTGGTGGGAATGTAAATTGGTACAGCCACTATGCAGAACAGTATGGAGGTTCCTTAAAAAACTGAAAATAGAACTACCATATGACCCAGCAATCCCACTCCTGGGCATATACCCAGAGAAAGCCATAATTCAAAAAGATACATGCACCCCAGTATTCATTGCAACACTGCTTACAATAGCCAAGACATGGAAGCAACCTAAATGTCCATCAACAGAGGAATGGATAAAGAAGATGTGGCACATATATACAATGGAATATTACTCAGCCATTAAAAAGAATAAAATACTGCCATTTGCAGCAACATGGATGGTCCTAGAGATTGTCATACTGAGTGAAGTAAGTCAGACAAAGAGAAATATCATATGATATCACTTGTATGTGGAATCTAAAAAGAAATGATACAAATGAATTTATTTACGAAACGGAAACAGATTCACAGAGTTAGAGAATGAACTTATGGTTACCAGGGGGGAAGTTTGGGGGGAAGGGATAGTTAGGGAGTTTGGGATTGACATGTGCACACTGCTATATTTAAAATAGATAACCAACAAGGACCTACTGTATGACACAGGGAACTCTGCTCAACGTTATTGGGCAGCCTGGATGGGAGGGGAGTTTGGGGGAGAATGGATAGTACATGTATATGTATGGCTGAGTCACTTTGCTGTGCACCTGAAACTATCACAACGTTGTTTATTGGCTATACTCCAATATAAAATAAAAAGTTAAGTAAAAAGATGTGGTACATATATACAATGGAATATTACTCAGCCATTAAAAGGAATGAAATTGTGCCATTTGCAGGGTTGTGGATGGACCTAGAAACTGTCATACAGAGTGAAGTAAGTCAGAAAGAGAAAAACAAATATCATATAATATCACTATATGTGGAATCTAGAAAAATGGTACAGATGAACTTATTTGCAAAGCAGAAATAGAGACACAGATGTAGAGAACAAGCATGTGGATACCAAAGCATGGGGGTTGGTGGGATGAATTGGGAGATTGGGATTGACATATATACACTACTATGTATAAAACAGATAACTAATGAGAACCTACTGTATAGCACAGGGAATTCTACTCAGTGCTCTGTGGTGACCTAAATGGGAAGGAAATCCAAAAAAGAGGGATATATGTATATGTAGAGCTGATTCACTTTGCTGTACAGCAGAAACTAACACAGCATTGTAGAGCCACTATACTCCAATAAAAATTAATAAAAGGAAAAAGAAACAGACTTGCCAAAGAACAGAGGATGAGATGTTCACACCATTGCTGAGCAGGGCAGTGCAAATGAAGACCATGTTACATCCATTCAACTGACCACCATGAAAGACCATGTTACATCCATTCAACCGACCACCATGAAAGACCATGTTACATCCATTCAACCGACCACCATGAAAGACCATGTTACATCCATTCAACCGACCACCATGAAAGACCATGTTACATACATTCAACCGACCACCATGAAAGACCATGTTACATACATTCAACCGACCACCATGAAAGACCATGTTACATACATTCAACCGACCACCATGAAAGACCATGTTACATCCATTCAACCGACCACCATTAAAGACCATGTTACATACATTCAACCGGCCGCCATGAAAGACCATGTTACATACATTCAACCGACCACCATGAAAGACCATGTTACATACATTCAACTGACCACCATGAAAGACCATATTACATACATTCAACTGGCCGCCATGAAAGACCATGTTACATACATTCAACTGAAAGTAATTTTTTAAAGATAACTATCAAAATCAAGTGTTGGGGCTTCCCTGGTGGTGCAGTGGTTGAGAGTCCACCTGCCAATGCAGGGGGCACGGGTTCATGCCCCGGTCCAGGAAGATCCCACATGCCGCGTAGCAGCTGGGCCCGTGAGCCATGGCCACTGAGCCTGCGCGTCCGGAGCCTGTGCTCCGCAACGGGAGAGGCCACAATGGTGAGAGGCCTGTGTACCGCAAAAAAAAAAAAAAAAAATCAAGTGTTGGACAAAATGTGTATCCACAGGATTATTCTTGTATTGCTGATAAGAGTGAGTAGTACAAACACTTCGGAAAAGTTTGGCATTAGATTAGAAGTTCAAAAGTCACATTCCCCCTGACTCAGCAATTCCACTGTTAGGTATACATCCAAGAGAAACTCTTTATACTTCTACCAAGGGTGGGATGTACAAGAATGACCTATCAGCACAGGTCACATAGGAATAACCTGGAAATAATTCAGATTCACATCAGGAGGAGAGTAAATAAATGGCACAGTATATGGCTGTCAAAATGAATGAAATACAGTGACAGGAAACAATATGGATGAATGTTAGCAATCTTATTATGTCGAAAAGTAAGTATCAAAAGATTAATACAGTGATATTCTTTATATAAGAGCTAAGAACTGAAATAACTATTCTTTTTAAGAATGCAATAAATGAAATGAATGTGTATAAAAGGGAAAACATTGGGCTGGGCTTATTGTGATGGTTGCCATGGTGTAGGAGTTCAGGGGGATGGAATGAATGGTAAAATTGAGGAATGTGGCTTTTGTGCTTAATTTCTGGGTCCTGGCTTTGTTTTAGTTGTGGGTTCCTAGGTGCTTTTTACAGTATAAAAGATAATTAATCAAATAACTGAATAAGTGGGCCATGCAAGAAAAGGATAAACATTTTTAAAGTATATTTTCTATTTAAATATTTGTTTAAAATGATGTCATAAAAAGTTACCTGTTACACTTTTAACTGGAAATGAAAAGATACTTAGCTTTTGTTTGTTTGTTTGTTTGTTTTTTGTGGTACGGGGCCCTCTCACTGTTGTGGCCTCTCCTGTTGCGGAGCACAGGCTCCGGATGCACAGGCTCAGCGGCCATGGCTCACAGGCCCAGCCGCCCCGCGGCATGTGGGATCTTCCTGGACCGGGGCACAAACCCATGTCCCCTGCATCGGCAGGCAGACTCTCAACCACTGTGCCACCAGAGAGGCCCTGAAAATATACTTAGTTTTGAGCTCTAATGGGAGATTGTTTAGAGTTCTAGTGCCACAGAGAAGAGACCAGTCTATCAGCTCTGCAATCATGGACCTGTTATCCTCTTAGGTCTTGTAAATGTAATGTTATCTTCTTCACTGAGATTATTTTGAGTTTTAAAATGAACAGTGTAGCACTTACTATTTTATTCTATTTATTAAATTATTTATTATATTTTGCTGAATCAAACACAAGTAACTTAGTATCCTTGTACCAGAACATACTATTTTGCAAAGAACATTTTCATTCTTGCACTCCTACTTTTTAACCTTGGCTCATATGCACCATGCTTTTTGGTCCTTCAAACAGAGAAACGCCACTAATACTGTCAACAACTTTCATGTTAGTATGACTGAAAAAAAATGTGAGTGACCAAGAGTACTTTTTTTAAGACTTTATTTTTTAGAGAAGTTTTAAGTTTATGACAAATTTGAGAGGAAAGGAGAGATTTCCCATTATCTCCTGCCCTCCACACACACCAAGAGCACTTTTCATAAAACTACTTCCTAACTTGCAGGAATAACAGTCTTAGTAGACAACATAGGAATTTTGTGAATTTCCAACCTTAAGCATACAGAAACCTTAAGGGTAAGTGCATTCAGAAGCTGAGAATGAATGTACTTATTGAGTAAATTATACACCTTCCAAGTGCTGTGGGGATAACGCTCCTCTCTGTACCTGCTAACCTTTATAGATATTGAGTATGTTGGCTGTTCTTGAACATTCTTCAAGTATATTTTGAATCCACTTAAATAGATTTTATAACCATCTTTTTAATGTGTGCATTTTTCCTTATTCCTGTCCTTCCCCCTTTTATAGCCGTGTGAACAAGGACGCCGGATGAAGCGAATCCATGCTGTGGCGAACATTGGCACGGCACTCAAGTTCCTGGAAGGAAGGAAGGTAAGAGAGAAACAAAGACAAAACACTTCAAGAAGAAAGCGTGGACATACGAATATTTTCATTGTTGATTGTTGGGTAAAAACACTGCATGCAATCTATACAACATATATGTGCAATATTATTGTAAAATCGTTTTAGACTTACAGAAGAGTGGGAAAAAAAAGGCACAGAGATTTCATGTCTGTACTTCAGCCAGCTTCCTCTAATGTGAGGGACTTAGTTGTACATAGTACATATATGTAACATAGTACAACTACCAAATAAGGAAATTAAAATGGGTATGATACTGTTAAGTAAAGCATAGAAATTAATCTAATTTCATCATTTTTTCTCCAGTGTCTTATTTCTGTTCCAGGATCCAATCCAATAACATGCCTTGCATTTTAATTGTTATGGCTCCTTTGTCTTTTCCATTCTATGACCTTGTCTTTCTGTGTCTTTCATGACCTTAATGATAACTGCTAGGCAGTTATTTTTCATAATATCTCTCAGTTTGGTTTGTGTGATGTTCTCCCATGATTAGATTGAGGTTATATATTTTTGGCAAGAATTCCAAGGAAGTGATGTATTCTTCTCAGTGAATCAGTTTAGTGGATATAGATAGGATTCTGACTTGTCTTACTGCTGGTGATGCTAACCTCAACCACTTGATTAAGTCATCTGCTGAGGTTTTTTTTTTATGGTAAAACTACCATTTTTCCATTTATAATTCAGAAATAACTTAGGGGATGTAATTGAGATTATGCTAATATTCTGCTTCTTGCTCACTGATTTTAGCATCACTTGCCTTCAATAATTACTTCTGTGCTGTTTGCCTAATGATGATTTTGTTTTTCCCACATTTCTTTTGTACTTACTAATTGGAATTGTTATGTAAGAAAAAGATGGCCTTTCTTCTCCATTTATTTATTCAATTCCTTATTTATTTCATTATGGACTCATGGATATTTATTTTATTCTATAGTTATAATCCAGTATGACTACTATTATTGTTATTATTGTTATTATTTTGTTGATCAGATTGTTCTAGCTTTGTCCATTAAGAGTTCCTTCAAACTGGCTCCTGTACTCTTTTGACATGGACCCATCCTTTTTCAAGCATCTCCTTATTTTCTGGAACTACAGATTTTCCAGGTTTATCTTATATTTTCCTTACCCCAGTCCTAGAATCAACCACTTCTCTAAGGAGGCTTTGTTCCTTTCATTAGTGAATGGCATTTAGAAACCAAGATTTGGGTGCTAGGTGTGCTCATGGCTACTGAGGTTTCATTGCCCTCTCAATATGCAGATCTAGATATATGTATGTTTACTAATCTGGGTATACACACATATCTATATTTCTCTCCCTTCCATCTGTCTCTCTCTCTCTCTCTTTCTTTCTATATAGCTTCTTCTATTATGTGTGCATGTAAACCTTTACTTCAAATTGATACTTCTGATTTCAGTCCAATACCACAAGGTCCATTTCATGATGATTTCTTTCTGTTTTCTCTGACAGTGAGAAACCTGGCTCTCATCTACAATATATTCTCTTCTTTTTCATCCCTAGTGTATACACATAAAATTGTTTCAGAATTGCTAACCCACACCTTTGTGAGAAACATATTGATTAACTGGAGAACAGTATTTGTGTACAGTTCTTTTGGTCTTCAACATTACAATATACTGTCAAGAGACTGTTGTCCAGATTTACCTAGGTCACTTCTGTTCTCCCATCCTTTCAGTGTGATTATGTTATTCATTTGTAATAGAGTTAAGTAATAGAGTTATATTCCATTTTGGGCAACCCCACACACATCCTAGTTGGCCTTAATTATTTTTTATTTTAGAGAATGAGACATTATTATGATTCTAGGAGTAAAAGTTACACTTAGAGAAGTGGCATTCCCTCCTCATCCTTGCTTCTCTATTACCATTATCCTTCCTTTTACTCCTTTTCTCACCTCTAGGTAACCAGTTTCTCCAATTTCTGATTTATCCTTCCTGTATTTCTTTTGCAGGAATGAGCAGGTTATTTTCATACACCACCTTCTTTCTTATACAAAGGAAGCATACTAGTGATACACCAGGTGCACTTTACCTTTTTCATTTAACAGTATATCCTGGAAATCCCTCAAATCAGTTCACAGAGATGTTCCTCATTCATTTTTACAGCTGCATAGTATTCCGTGGTCTGGATGTTCCAGAGTTTATTCAACCACTCTCTTATGAATGAGCATTTAGGTTGTTTCTAACATTTTTCAAACAGAAATGATGATGCAATTAATAACTGTGCATAAGTATTTTTGTATTATTGGAAGTGTATCTTCTGGGTAAAATTTTAGAAGTATGATTGTTGGGTCAAAACATAAGTGTGTATTTTTTTTTGTTAGGTGTTGACATATTTCCCTCCAGAAGGGTTGCACCAATCCTTTTAGATTTTAGCCTTTTCTAATTTGTGGAAATTCAGGAAGTCGGTGTTTGGCAATACCAAAACCAGCTTTATAAATGGATATCCAGATACTTCTGAAAAATAGAATGATTCAGTTATTTACTTCTCTGTCTATATGCAATAAATTATTTCATTTATTCCACAAATGCATAATTGAATACTTTCTGTAAAATGAGAATTCTGGAAAATATTAATTCTGGAAAATTAAAGAAAACTAGATTCTGGCTCTTAAATAATTTACATTTTGATGAGTTGTTAGTATAATGAATCAGTATAAAGTTCAGTCAAGTGTGCTAACTTCACACCAAAGAGAGATTCTAGGCATTAAGATGGTGTAGAATAACAGTCTTAGCTTCTAGTAGAATATTGGACATTGTTTCCAGGTCACTTTAACATCATTTTTAATGGAGTGTTTCTCTTCTTCCTTCTCTCACTTCATGAGTTTTTCATGGAAAGCTGAAAAAAAAAGCCTTATTTAATAGGTTATTTATAGAGTTTTCCCAGTCATTTCATCTTCCATTTTGGCTATATAACAATAGTGTCCTTCTTTGTTCTGATGTGTATTCACTGGCTAGAATATGAAAACAAAATTCTTCTTATTAATTAATGTCTTGGAGAAAAATTTAATGACTTAACCCATGAAAGGCATTGTTTGTAAAGAGAACCAAAGAGTCTTCTTTTCACAGAAGACTTGTTTGTACCAGGTCCATTTTCACAGAACAAACCTGAATAACTTTTTAAAAAGTAGAGGATTCAGATTTTAAATATTATATTTACTAAGGGCAAAAAGTAATGCATTTGAGTCTCAGGACAAAATCCAAAGTATTTCCTTTCTGTCCCCACAAATCCCTAACTACTTTGATTTTTTTAAAATCTACCTGAAATACATAGTTTTGGGCTTCTCTTTCTTGCATTTCTTCACCCCATTGGCTCACAAAATAATTGACAGTGGGGTAGAATGAGTTTTTGAAGACTCTTTGGTGCCCTCCCTCTTACTGTTTATTTTTGTTCTTTATAATTTAAGAACTTAAGTCTCAAATATATTTTCAAGAATTTGTCTTTAACCTTTGTATTTACTTTGTCCTCCATTTAGATTTTTTCTTTAGACGATAGAAGATTTGTTTAGTACTCGGATAAGGAATAATGAAGGCACTTTTCAAGTTTACTGATGAAAACCCTACCATTGTGTTTATTTTCCACTTGTTTACAGGGTTACTGAATAAAGGCATACGTTAGTATTTGATAAGAATTGTATAAGTTTGGCTCTAATGAATAGATTCATCACTACTTTCCACAAGTTTTTCTCCAATGAGGTGTCAGGTGGATCATTCTAAATAGTAATACAAGGAGCCAGTCACTGACCACGTTTCCTAAAGCTTGCCATAGTGCACACAAGGACATAAATTTAGGTTCCTGTGAGGTCCAGATAGATGATGTAAATGATGAAGCAAGGTAGAAGCTGATCATGGTAGCAGGATAACTGAGTAGTCCCACGTACTGTCTAGAAGAAGGAAGCAAATAATTCCATCTGGAGTTACCTCGATGAAATGCAAGCACAGTGATCCCAGGTTTAACAATTGAATGAGAAAAGCCAGTAGTCTGGATTTTTATTGAAATCTTATTATTTATTTAATTTATTTAAGTTATTTATTAAATAATGCAGGTATTTGGCTACCTGTATATATATAGGTAGAAAACAACTCATAAAGTGGTGATGCATCTATTAATTAGGTTTTCCCATGTATCAAGAAAAGCTGGTAGTCTGGAATTTTTATTTAATTTTTTTTGAAATTTTTCCCAAATAATTCAAATATTTTTTTGAAATGTCTGTGGGCCTTGTATTAGTCTGCTATGGCTGCCATAACAGAATACCACAGACTGGATAGCTTAAACAACAGAAATGTATTTTCTCACAGTTCTGGAGGCTGAAAGTCCAAGATCAAGGTGTCATCAGGGTTGATTTCCTCCTTTTTTCCAGGCTTGACAACAGCTGCTTTGGTGCGGTGCCTTCATGTGACCTTTCTTGTGTGTGTGTGCAGAGAGAGAGAGAAAGTGAGAGTGAGAGTTCTGATGTTTCTTCCTCTTCTTATAAGGATACCAGTCCTATTGGATTAGGGCTCACTCTTATAACCTTGTTTCATCTTAATTGTCTCCTTAAAGATTCTATCTCCAAATGCAGTCACATTGGGGGTTAGGGCCTCAATATGTAAATTTTGAAGATAATTCAGTCCATTCGGGCCTCTGGCTTACAAAATCAAACTTCTCCAAACCTAGAGGTTTTGTTAAAACAGATTCTTAGGCAGCCTTCCTTATTTTCTGTCTCAGAAGGTCTGAGGTGAGGTCCATCTATGTGATTCATCCTTTCTGGTTTCTGGAATTCTTCAGTCTCTTTGGATGTGTCTCTATTGCCCATCCCACAATCTTAGGGCTATTAAAAGTTTATTGTATATTTCATACGATTTTGCAAGGGAGAGGAGGTAAAACAAAGAACCTGTGCTCCCCAAACCCATTACGGTTTTTAAGTTTTTAAGAAAGAAAATAATTTTGAAAAACGTTTTTTCTTCACAAATTGAGCAAAAGATCTTCAGGTTCTATAATAAGCTGAATGTATAAGCTTCAAAGTGCAGTTGGAGCTGGGTTGAGGTAGGAAATTCAACTTATATATTCAATTGCATTTTTTTTTTTTTTTTTTTTTTTTTTTGCGGTATGCGGGCCTCTCACTGCTGTGGCCTCTCCCGTTGTGGAGCACAGGCTCCGGACACGCAGGCTCAGTGGCCATGGCTCACGGGCCCAGCCGCTCCACGGCATGTGGGATCTTCCCAGACCGGGACACGAACCCGTATCCCCTGCATTGGCAGGCGGACTCTCAACCACTGTGCCAACAGGGAAGCCCTCAATTTCATTTTAAAAAAGAATGATATGTAAGGAAAGAGAAATAATTTGTCCTCTATGAAAGGCATTAATCTTGTGTTTATTAACGTGTTATAAATTTGTGGCCCATGGATACTAAAATGGATATAGTGAAAATTCTGGAGAAATTGTAAAATGGAGCAATCAAAATGATTATAAAGATTGTAATAGGTTCTGTCATAAAAGATTAAAGAAATGTGACATTCTTTATTTTCCACCAACAAGTATTTTTATATCTTACACAGTGCTAGGTTTAAAAGAAGTAGACATATGATCTTGTGATCTGTGGAAGTTCTCAATTTTTTTCTGTCTCTGAACCTGATGAATGAACTTCAGCAGTGAGATAAAATCCCATGGGTATATCTCAAATTATTTACGATGACTTTTGTGCTAGCTTTTACTTAACTCCTCAGATGTATAACTAGTAAATTTAAACTAATTACTCAAGAGTAAGGTGTTTGTGGGATGATTTTGCTTCTGATATTTTTTTAAAAGTAAGCTATTTACAAACTTCTGAACTTTATTTTAGTATCACACCTTATTAAATCTTGGCTGAGAATTATTGAGCTAGAAGTCTAAGGAGTACTTTAGTTTTTTTCTAATTTGTCCAGGGATTATGAAGAGGACGATGAGCAGCTAATTGTATTCTATAGAGGTTGACTGAGCTAGACCTACCATACATGTCTATTTTCCTGGGACTTTCTCATAGTTGGGAAGACATTGAAATGAATAATTGGGGATAATTGTAGACAGATTAATTCTGAGTGCTTTACAGTTGTCAGTGCCCCAAAGTAGGGAACTGAATCCCCCCAGTCTCTTTCTACTCTCTTAACTGTTTCTCTTAATAATTAACTATTTCTTGCCTTTCCTTTATCTTTAAAATGTATTCTTCAAATCACGCTCTAAATTTACCACTTGCATTTTTATTACCTTTGAACAAATAATGTGGATTTTGAAGGACTATTTATGTATATGTATCATCTTCTCCCTTTGTTTTTCATGTCAGGCCATGTACAGAGGATCACCGGTTAGTACAAATTTTAGAATTTTTAACTCCTGACTTTTATAGGTAAAAGAGAACATAAGTTTCATGCTATTTGGTAACAAATTTCAAAGTAAGCACGCATCTTCTAAAACTTCCCCTCACAGTTTCTTTTACATTCCAGTCAACCTCTGAATGTAAAGAATAACCTTTTTTTTTTTCCTGTCTGGCATTTTGTTGGTAATTCTTCGCATGATGTCATATTTTTTTCAACTTTAAACCAGTTTTTGAAATTCATTCTGTAGTTGTGTTTATTGTGTGCGCCTAATGAATGCCCCTGAAATTTCCACTGAAACCATGTTTTTATGGCTCACCCTGCTTACTCTTGTGTACTGCTGCACAGGCATGACCAAATGTTATTGATGTCTAGTAAAGTGCTACTTATTGCATAATTAAATGGTCTGTAATCTTCTAGGACATTACTAGTGAAGTTTTTCTTTTTAAACAGATTAAATTAGTCAACATTAACTCCACTGATATAGCTGATGGCCGACCCTCGATAGTTCTTGGATTGATGTGGACCATTATTCTGTATTTCCAGGTATTGTACTTCTTCAGCTCCCTTTTCAGTTGATATAAATGTCACAGATGGAGGTAGTGGTGGACATTTTAATGATGAATAATGACCTCATTTTCTGTACCTTTGCGGCTGAACCTCAAGTTAGCAGAGATGTGACCTTCACATGTACATTGGTTTTTGTTGGCAGAAAATGCCTTCTTTTTCTCCGCTAAGGTGTTATATATGGAACTCCCCAAAGAACTCAGCCAGGTACCCAATCCGAAAAGTGGGTAGAACACGATGGAGATGAAATATTGGTGTAAAAATAGTTCAGGAAGTTTTTCTTTGTCCTCTGGAAGGGAGAGGTTCTATGCTCCTATTAGACATTAAGGGGAGAAATTAACTTGCTGTTCTCTCTGGGATAATTCTTCTAGCTGTAACGTTGTTTTTTAAAGAAATGGACTTTATTTTTTAGAACAGTTTGAGGTTCTGAGCAAAACTGAGCAAAGAGTACAGAAATTTCCCATGTACCTCCTGTACCCACACATGCATAGCCTCCCCTTAACCAGTATCCCCCATGGGAGAGGAACATTGGTTACAATTAATGAACCTTTACTGACACATCACCATCATTTCAAGGTTTGTAGTTTACATTAGGATTCACTCTTGGTGTGTACATTCTTTGAGTTTGGAGAACCATTAGGTTTTGTTTTCTTCATTCATGCATGTATTTAACAAGTGTTCATTACTGTGTACAAGGTCCCATTTTAGATGTGTGCAAACAGGAGTAAGACATTGGTTGTGCCCTTTAAGAGCTTATATTGTTGGGAGGTTAAGGGTGTTAAGGTCAATCAAGTTGGGAAAGTAAACCACCTGAGAAGAGAAGAACAAAGATAACGCTGACGGTTTGCCGACTGTTGATGCACACGCAGATTGAGGAGTTGACCAGCAACCTACCGCAGCTGCAGTCTCTATCCAGCAGCACATCCTCCGTGGACAGCATGGTCAGCTCTGAGACCACCAGCCCCCCAAGCAAACGGAAGGTGGCCACCAAGATCCAAGGAAATGCTAAGAAGGCTTTATTAAAATGGGTCCAGTACACAGTCGCCAAGTAAGTACCAAGAAGGAGTTTGTTTAAATTAGAAACCCTTGAATGATTTGAGTTATCAGTTTATGACTGAGTGCACATTCCAGTGATTGCAAAATTTGTGGAGACATATGAATGAATGGCTTTGCTTCGGCTCTCATTTCACTCTTCCCTTGAATTAAAATGTAAACAGAAAGCATCCCTGATACTCTAGAAAAATGGTGTAATAAAACTAATTCCTTCTTCACTTGTGTGATGGGACCCAATTAAGTTGTTTAATCCCTACATTTGATTAGCATGAGGACTAATTCCATTTAGGTCATTGTTTGGATTTTCTGCTGCTACTAGATAATATTTACACAAATAAATTAGAGGTTTAAACGTGATTATCTCTTCATAAGACTATTGAGTTCTATTTAATAATATTGTGGACTAAGATCCACATTCTGAAATAATCATATTTGTTTGTATACCTTGAAACTTTCTAGCAATTTTATTTTTTAATGTTTTCTTTGATCTTATCTTTTATCTGGAATGTACATTCTTTTGTCAGCTCCAGCTATATGGACTGGGAGTTTGCTTCTAAGCATAATAAATTTACATGTGTGCACATATATGTGAGGATACTGGATATAAAATTACTACTCTCAAAAAGTACTTTCTCATAGCAATTTCAATAGGCTTTTCAATTGATCATACCAATATTGTGTGGTCAGATGTGGTAAGTAATAAGATCTCTTCACCTAGAAGTTGTGTTTTTGTAAGATTCTCCTAAATGACATGTAAAATTAACTCACTTTCTATTTTGTTTCACATGCCTAGATATAACCCACATCTAATTCTCTCCTTCTGGAAAATAGTTGTAAACAAGTACTTATCATTATAAAACACTGAGGCACTAAACACAGGAAGTTCTATTTTTAAAGAGTTTGAAGAGCAAAAATAAGGAGAGAAAAAAATAAACATAGAGAAGATGTAATTAGTGTTACTAACTTATATAGTTTTGTTTAACTTGTAAAGTGTGTTGATGGTTTTCTAATTTGGGGTATATTTTTATGATTCAAGTTGCAATTAAAAATATTTCTGAAAGCAAAGCTTTGTGGCTCTTGGGACTCTCATAGGGATGAAATTAAAAGCCCTCCCCACATTGCTGGCATGCTCTTCGCATTCCATCTACAGTGGGTATTACTAATCTCTTCTGCAGCTTAACCAAGCAGGGAGAAGAAACATGTTGGGTAGGAGAGGACTGGTGACCACATGCTACAACATATATCACGATGCTATCACGATAAAACTTTGTAATAATGCCAATGTGATATTCTGTTGTCTGTTGCTCTACACAGCATTTAAATAAACAAAGTAAATAAATTTTCATTTAATATTACATAGCTTGAAATAAAATCAAATTCAGTGATGTTGGAGTTTTCCTGCATAAGTTTTGTTTCACACATGATGTGCAGGGGTCTAATAATAATCATCATTCCTGCAACTTGTATGTTTGTAACATTGATGGAAGTTGTGTTTTCCTTACCTGTATAAATGTCCAGATTTGTGAACCCAAGGATTCTCCACCTATCAACACCTCAATGAGATCCATTTATTTAACAGCTGCATAAATTGTAGAGATTTAGGGAGATGACCGCTTTCTGCCATGAATAGTCTGGAATGAACACATGATTCTGTCATGCTACCACATTGTTGATAATTTTTCTAAAAGCTATTTTACACTATTTTTCAAGCAATTTCTTACCTGACATGGATAAAATAACTTTAGAATCTGTATCTAGTTCAGTATATGACATGTCTATAAAATTATAATTTGTGAGACTCCGTAGTGTGAAGGTTTATCCATCTCACAAGACTGAAGATGACGAAAAAGGATAAAACATCCAGTGAACACCAAATTGTCAGAGTATATTCAGTTTTCATATAAAATTTCAAAACACTTGATAAGTAAATCAAAAAACTGTTTCAGTAACACAAGATAGTTAATCCCGCTTCTTTTTTTTTTACCAATTTCATCTACTATCTGTACTGTCAGAAATGAAAGCATGTCTGACATTTGCATAGCTTATTTTCAAATGTCTAAGAACAATTGTATTTTAGGACAAAAATCAGTAATATGACCAAACAAATGAAGACAAGTGTATACAGACCCATTCAAAATAACTTGAAGCAAATATGTATTAGCCTATAAACTGGATGTACTTCTTTAACTGATGTATCTAAGTTTCTTTCAGTTTGTATCACTTCTTTAAGTGAGGTATCTAAATTTTCTTTGATTTTGTATCTACAATTCAGAGGCTCGGACTAAAGCTTTTTAGGACTATCACCTATTAGTTTGATCTAATACAAAACATTATAGGTGTGTGTGCGTACGTGTGTGTGTGTGTGTGTGTGTATTCAACAAATAAAGAGGAAGACCATGTAACAAACCATTGTTAATTGTTCCAACATGGTGAATATTTAGGAAAACATTTTATATATTTCTTTTTTGAAAATGTCTAAAACAATAAAGTTTAAGAAAATCAGAAAATATCTAATACATGACGAATATTTATCAGCTGTTCACTTATTTACACCCACCTTAATTTTTTTTTAGTTTTCTTTTTTTTTTATACAGCAGGTTCTTATTAGTCATCCATTTTATACACATCAGTGTATACATGTCAATCCTAATCTCCCAATTCATCACACCCCCACCCCCACCCCTGGCCGCTTTCCCCCCTTGCGGTCCATACGTTGGTTCTCTACATCTGTGTCTCTTTTTTTGCCCTGCAAACCGGTTCATCTGTACCATTTTTCTAGGTTCCTCATATATGCATTAATATATGATATTTGTTTTTCTCTTTCTGACTTACTTCACTCTGTATGACAGTCTCTAAATCCACCCACATCTCTACAAATGACCCAACATCGTTCCTTTTTATGGCTGAGTAATATTCCAATGTATACATGTACCACATCTTCTTTATCCATTAGTCTGTCGATGGGTATTTAGGTTGCTTCCGTGACCTGGCTATTGTAAATAGTGCTGCAATAAACATCGTGGTACATGACTCTTTTTGAGTTATGGTTTTCTCTGGGTATATGCCCAGTAGTGGGATTGCTGGATCATATGGTAATTGTATTTTTAGTTTTTTTAAGAAAGCTCCATACTGTTCTCCATAGTGGCTGTAACAATTTACATTCCCACCAACAGTGCAAGAGGGTTCCCTTTTCTCCACACCCTCTCCAGCATTTGTTGTTTGTAGATTTTCTGATGATGCCCATTCTAACTGGTGTGAGGTGATACCTCATTGTAGTTTTGATTTGCAGTTCTCTAATAATTAGTGATGTTGAGCAACTTTTCATGAGCCTCTTGGCCATCTCTATGTCTTCTTTGGAGAAAAGTCTATTTAGGTCTTCTGCCGATTTTTGGATTGGGCTCTTTGTTTTTTTAATATTGAGCTGCACAAGCTGTTTATTTATGTTGGAGATTAATCCCTTGTCTGTTGATTCATTTGCAAATATTTTCTCCCATTCTGAGTGTTGTCTTTTTGCCTTGTTTATGGTTTCCTTTGCTGTGCAAAAGCTTTTAAGTTTCATTAGTTCCCACTTGTTTATTTTTGTTTTTATTTCCATTACTCTAGGAGGTGGGTCAAAAAAGATCTTGCTGTGGTTTATGTCAAAGAGTGTTCTTCCTATATTTTCCTCTAAGAATTTTATAGTGTCTGGTCTTACATATAGGTCTCTAATCCATTTTGAGTTTCTTTTTGTGTGTGGTATTAGGGAGTGTTCTAATTTCATTCTATTACATGTAGCTGTCCAGTTTTCCCAGCACCACTTATTGAAGAGACTGTCTTTTCTCCATTGTATATCCTTGCCTCCTTTGTCATAGATTAGTTGACCATAGGTGCATGGGTTTATCTCTGGGATTTCTATCTTGTTCCATTGATCTATATTTCTGTTTCTGTGCCAGTACCATATTGTCTTGATTACTGTAGCTTTGTAGTATAGTCTGAAGTCAGGGAGTCTCATTCCTCCAACTCCGTTTTTTTTCCCTCAAGACTGCTTTGGCTATTCGGGGTCTTTTGTGTCTCCATACAAATTTTAAGATTTTTTGTTCTAGTTCTGTATAAAATGCCAGTGGTAATTTGATAGAGATTGCATTGAATCTGTAAATTGCTTTGGGTAGTATGGTCATTTTCACAATATTAATTCTTCCAATCCAAGAACATGGCATATCTTTCCATCTGTTGGTATCATCTCTAATTTCTTTCATCAATGTCTTATAGTTTTCTGCATAGGTTTATTCCTAGGTATTTTATTCATTTTGTTGCAATGCTAAATGGGATTGTTTCCTTAATTTCTCTTTCTGACCTTTCATTGTTAGTGTATAGGAATGCAAGAGGTTTCTGCGCATTAATTTTGTATCCTGCAACTTTACCAAATTCATCGACTAGCTCTAGTAGTGTTCTGGTGGCATCTTTAGGATTCTCTATGTATAGTATCATGTCATCTGCAAACGATGACAATATTGCTTCTTCTTTTCCAATTTGTATTGCTTTTATTTCTTTTCTTGTCTGATTGCCATAGCTAGGACTTCAAATACTATGTTGAATAATAGTAGTGAGAGTGGACCTCCTTGTCTTGTTCCTGTTTTTAGAGGAAATGCTTCCAGTTTTTCACCGTTGAGAATGATGTTTCCTGTGGGTTTGTCATATATGGCCTTTATTATGTTGAGATAGGTTCCCTCTATGCCCTCTTTCTGGAGAGTTTTTATCATAAATGGGTATTGAATTTTGTCAAAAGCTTGTTCTGCATCTATTGAGATGATCATATGGTTTTTATTCTTCAATTTGTTAATATGGTGTATCACATTGATTGATTTGCATATATTGAAGAATCCTTGCATCCCTGGGATAAATCCCACTTGATCATGGTGTATGATCCTTTTAATAGGTTGTTGGATTCTGTTTGCTAGTATTTTTTTGAGGATTTTTGCATCTGTATTCATCAGTGATATTGGTCTGTAATTTTCTTTTTTTGTAGTATCTTTGTCTGGTTTTGGTATCAGGGTGATGGTGGCCTTGTAGAATGAGTTTGGGTGTGTTCCTTCCTCTGCAAGGTTTTGGAAGAGTTTGAGAAGGATGGGTGTTAGCTCTTCTCTAAATGTTTGATAGAATTCACCTGTGAAGCCATCTGGTCCTGGACATTTGTTTGTTAGAAGATTTTTCATCATAGTTTCAATTTCATGACTTGTGATTAGTCTGTTCATATTTTCTATTTCTTCCTGGTTCAGTCTTGGAAGGTTATAGCTTTCTAAGAATGTGTCCATTTCTTCCAGGTTGTCCATTTTATTGGCATAGAGTTGCTTGTAGTAGTCTCTTAGGATACTTTGTATTTCTGCAGTGTCTATTGTAACTTCTCCTTTTTCATTTCTAATTTTATTGATTTGAGTCCTCTCCCTCTTTTTCTTGATGAGTCTGGCTAATGGTTTATCAATTTTGTTTATCTTCTCCAAGAACCAGCTTTTAGTTTTATTGATCTTTGCTATTGTTTTCTTTGTTTCTATTTCATTTATTTCTGCTCTGATCTTTATGATTTCTTTCCTTCTGCTAACTTTGGGTTTTGTTTGTTCTTCTTTCTCTAGTTCCTTTAGGTGTAAGTTTAGATTGTTTATTTGAGATTTTTCTTGTTTCTTGAGATAGGCTTTTATACCTATAAACATCCCTCTTAGAACTGCTTTTGCTGCATCCCATAGGTTTTGGATCGTTGTGTTTTTATTGTCATTTTTCTCTAGGTTTTTTTTTTTGCAGTATGCGGGCCTCTCACTGTTGTGGCCTCTCCCATTGTGGAGCACAGGCTCCGGACGCACAGGCCCAGCAGCCATGGCTCATGGGCCCAGCCGCTCCACAGCATGTGGGATCTTCCCGGACCGGGGCACGAACCCGCGCCCCCTGCATCGGCAGGCGGTCCCTCAACCACTGCGCCACCAGGGAAGCCCTCTCTAGGTATTTTTTGAATTCCTCTTTGATTTCCTCAGTGATCTCTGGATTGTTTAGTAACGTATTGTTTAGCGTCCATGTGTTTGTGTTTGTTATGTTTTTTTCCCTGTAAGTGAGTTCTAATCTCATAGCGTTGTGGTGGGAAAAGATTTCAGTTTTCTTAAATTTACTGAGGCCTTGATTTGTGACCCAAGATGTGATCTATCCTGGAGAATGTTCCATGTGCACTTGAGAAGAAATGTAATCTGCTGTTTTTGGATGGAATGTCCTATAAATAACAATTAAATCTATCTGCTCTATTATGTCATTTAAAACTTCTGTTTCCTTATTAATTTTCTGTTTGGATGATCTGTCCATTGGTGTAAGTGAGGTGTTAAAATCCTCCATTGTTATTGTGTTACTGTCAATTTCCTCTTTTATAGCTGTTAGCAGTTGCCTTATGTACTGAGGTGCTCCTATGTTGGGTGCATATATATTTATAAATGTTATATCTTCTTCTTGGATTGATCCCTTGATCATTATGTAGTATCCTTCCTTGTCTCTTGTAACATTCTTTATTTTAATGTCGCTTTTATCTGACATGAGTATGGCTACTCCAGCTTTCTTTTGATTTCCATTTGCATGGAGTATCTTTTTCCATCCCCTCACTTTCAGACTGTATGTGTCCCTAGTTCTGAAGTGGGTCTCTTGTAGACAGCATATATATGGGTCTTGTTTTTATATCCATGTAGCAATCCTGTGTCTTTTGGTTGGAGCATTTAATCCATTCACATTTAAGGTGATTATTGATATGTATGTTCCTAGTACCATTTTCTTAATTGTTTTGGGTTTGGTTTTGTAGGTCCTTTTCTTCTCTTGTGTTTCCCACTTACAGAAGTTCCTTTAGCATTTGTTGTAGAGCTGGTTTGGTGGTGCTGAATTGTCTTAGCTTTTGCTTGTCTGGAAAGCTTTGATTTCTCCACAGAATCTGAATGAGATCCTTGCTGGGTAGAGTAATCTTGTTTGTAGGTTCTTCCCTTTCATCACTTTAAGTATATCATGGCACTCCCTTCTGGCTTGTAGAGTTTCTGCTGAGAAATCAGCTGTTAAACCTTATGGGAGTTCCCTTGTGTATTATTTGTTGTTTTTCCCTTGCTGCTTTCAATAATTTTTCTTTGTCTTTAATTTTTGCCAATTTGATTACTATGTGTCTCAGCGTGTTTCTCCTTGGGTCTATCCTGTATGAGACTCTCTGTGCTTCCTGGAGTTGGGTGGCTATTTCCTTTCCCATGTTAGGGAAGTTTTCAACTCTAATCTCTTCAAATATTTTCTCTGGTCCTTTCTCTCTCTCTTCTCCTTCTGGGACCCCTATAATGCAAATATAGTGGTGCATTTCATGTTGTCCCAGAGGTCTGTTAGGCTGTCTTCATTTCTTTTCATTCTTTTTTCTTTATTCTGTTCTTTAGCAGTGAATTCCACCATTCTGTCTTCCAGGTCACTTATCCGTTCTTCTGCCTCAGTTATTCTGCTATTGATTCCTTCTAGTGTGTTTTTCATTTCAGTTATTGTATTGTTCATCTCTGTTTGTTTGTTCTTTAATTCTTCTAGATCTTTATTAAACATTTCTTGCATCTTCTCGATCTTTGCCTCCATTCTTTTTCCAAGGTCCAGGATCACCTTCACTATCATTATTCTGAATTCTTTTTCAGGAAGGTTGCCTATCTCCACTTCATTTAGTTGTTTTTCTGGGGGTTTATCTTATTCCTTCATCTGGTACATGGCTCTCTGCCTTTTCATCTTGTCTGTCTTTCTGTGAATATGTGTTTCTTCCACAGGCTGCAAGACTGTAGTTCTTCTTCCTTCTGCTGTCTCCCCTCTGATGGATGAGGGTATCTAAGAGGCTTGTGCAAGTTTCCTGATGGGAGGGACTGGTGGTTGGTAGAGCTGGCTATTGCTCTGGTGGGCAGAGCTCAGTAAAACTTTAATCTGCTTGTCTGATGATAGGTGGGGCTGGGTTCCCTCCCTGTTGGTTTTTTGGCCTGAGGAGACCCAACACTGGAGTCTCCCTTGGCTCTTTGTTTGGGCTAATGGTGGACTCTGGGAAGGCTCACACCAAGGGGTACTTCCCAGAGTTTCTGCTGCCAGTGTCCTTGTCTTCACAGTGAGACAGAGCCACTCCCCGCCTCTGCAGGAGACCCTCTAACACTAGCACGTAGATCTGGTTTAGTCTCCTATGGTGTCCCTACTCCTTCCCCCGGGGTCCTGATATGCACACACTACTTTGTGTGTGCCCTCCAAGAGTGGAGTCTCTGTTTCCTGTAGTCTTGTAGAAGTCCTGCAGTGAAATCCCGCTAGCCTTCAAAGTCTGATTCGCTAGGAATTCTTCCTCCCATTGCTGGACCCCCAGCTTGGGAAGCCTGATGTGCGGCTCAGAACCTTCACTCCAGTGGCGGACTTCTGTGGTATAAGTGTTCTCCAGTTTGTGAGTCACCCATCCAGCAGTTATGGGATTTGATTTTATTGTGATTGTGCCCCTCCTACCATCTCATTGTGGCTTTTCCTTTGTCTTTGGAGGTGGCATATCTTTTTGGTGAGTTCCAGTGTCTTCCTGTCAATGATTGTTCAGCAGTTATTTGTGATTCTGGTGTTCTCACAAGAGGGAGTGAGAGCACGTCCTTCTACTCTGCCATCTTGAACCAGAACTCAATTTGTTAAAATGTAATTTGATATATATACACTAATATGTATAAAATAGATAACTAATAAGAACCTCCTGTATAAAAAAATAAATTAAATAAAATTCAAAAAAAATAAAAATTAAAAAATGTAAAAAAAAATTAAAAAGAATAATTTGAGGTGGCATAAAGAGACTGTGAATACAAAATCATTTTAAAACGGGGAACTGTGGGCAATGGCAAAATATAGGAAGAAAAGAAAGATGAAGCCAGAGGCAAATGTACAAATGAATAGATAAAAAGAACATGCTGCTTAACCTGGGTGGATATTTGCCAGTGTGTCAGGCATTGGCTGAAAAAATTATATCTGTACCACCAGAGACAGAAACTCTAAAAGAACTAAGAGATGTTGCTGCAATCTTACAAAATTGTTTTTAAAATATTTATTTAAGAAGCCAGTGATTAAGTCCAAGGATGTTATTTGTAGCACAATATATTTTATGCAAACTCAGTGTACATTGGTAAAACATGATTTGAAGTGAAACTTAAAGTTTGCAGAGATAAAATGTAAAGGCATTTACCAACTTTTTATATTAATCATGGTATCAGTAATATATACTGTCTCTTACAGTTTGTGGAAATTTTGAGAATATAGTAGAAAAGAAGAATTGAGTGATATTATTTCTGCTTTATTTAGAAACAACTGTAATGAGACTAATTTTCTAAAAAGAAACTACCAGAATATTTATCTACTGAATGTTACCTAATTTATTGATCACCTTTAAAGGCTCTAGACTTAATCAAAAAATGTTGTTCAAAGACATCTTTGCAACTCTTTTTGAAACTGTCTTTATGGTTGATAAGTTACATGTAGAGAAAAATTATTCATTGTGAGCTTGCCTCACTTCTGTTTTCAACACCAAAATATTGCTACCAATTTGAATCACTTCTTAGTGATCATATCTGGCTTTGAAGTAAATCCATGAAAGAGCAACGATTTGCCGCCAGCACATTGCCCTCAAGCCAATTCTAAAAAAAAAGTTTAAAAAACAATTTGCTCAAACAGTTTGATGGTAGGGTAAATTAATCTTGTCTGTACTTATGTGGAGTATAGGGTTTTCTGTGACTAATTTAGAGACATGATCACAACCATTTGCATTTTGTTCATTCTACAGCATTTGATATAATTCAGCCACATTATATTTGTCTGTTATCATCTGTGCATGTACAACACAGGCTGCTTGTCATTATCATTAGAAATGTGTTAGAGACTTCTTCAAACAAATACACAATGGTGAATTATTACCAGTTCCAGTGTTTTTAAAATGTTCCCTTTTTTTATTTTGTCAGGTGTTTTTTCTCTCTATTGGTTTCCTTTAAAAATGTGCTTTCCATTGAGCCTTTCAATTACTGAAAGCTCGAATTTAGAAAACTCTTTAAGTATGAAACCAGAATTTCTGCACCTTATCTTGGTACCCATTAAAAATTTTGCTTTGCTTATTTTTTCTCAAAACCAGTATACCGGTATAGCTAACTGCACATCATCCATTGCCGAGGAGGATTGGATTGAGTCTTTGAGGAAGTGTGCATTACCTGTTTAGAAAGTGACATTATCATTATTTTTTTTAAAGGCAGAGTGGAATAGAAGTAAAAGACTTCGGGCGGAGTTGGAGAAGTGGAGTGGCCTTTCATTCAGTCATCCATGCTATTCAACCGGAACTAGTGGACTTGGAGAAGGTGAAAGGAAGATCTAACCGGGAAAACCTGGAGGAGGCTTTCACTATTGCTGAAACGGAGCTGGGAATCCCGAGACTCCTGGATCCCGAAGGCATGTTGAGCGACTGCTGGCTCTTGTATCCCTCCGCTCAGTAGGGTTATATGTCTTAAACCCAGATATTCCGAGAGGTCAGAAAACTTTGAAAAGTGGGAAGGAATTGTATCTTCCTGCATCAGTTTTCTTTTGGAAAAATATTTGCCACTATACACGGGAGCAAAATATAGCTGTGTTGCTCCTAACAGCCCCTGACATGGGTGGTACCAGCCAGGGGAAATGTACTTACTCAATGTACCTAAGGATGGAATGAAAGTTTTACAAGTGAGCGTACTGCGAGGAGGACGAGTGTCACAGAATCCAGATGAGTAAAAAATTGTTAGTAATCTCAGCGCGTATCGTTAAAGTGTTAGTCATTAGAAACTTAGAAATGTTGATAACTATCCAGTATTTAGGTGTCAATCAGTCAAACTACCCAAGTGATTGACCTAATATCTTTCACTAGAATTTCTTGGCAACTTTTTGGTAAGGCTGTGAATTTTAAGACTTTCTGGAAATGGAGTTAACTCTGTCAAGCCTTCAAAAGGCAATTTTGATGCCTTTAATAAACTTCTAGTTGTTTGTTAAATTGAAATAAAAGGGTCAAAGTGAATTTTCCAAAAGTCCCAGATAATTTCTTATTTGGCTTGGTAATTATGGAAATTTCCATTAATGAATGCAAAAATGTAAATACAGTGAAAGCAAGTTTTTTAAAAATATTTTATTTATTTTATTTTTTTATTTTTTGGCTGCATCGGGTCTTCATTGTGGCACGTGGGCTTCTCTCTAGTTGTGGCGCAAGGGCTTCAGGGCGTGCGAGCTCAGTAGCTGTGGCACAGGCTTAGTTGCCCTGCCGCATGTGGGATTTTAGTTCCCCAACCGGGGATCAAACCTGCGTCCCCTGCATTGGAAGGTGGATTCTTTACCACTGAACCACCAGGGAAGTTCTGCAAGTTATTTTTAAAGATGAGATTTCAGAATGAACATTTCTAGCTCTAAAACAGTGTCTACCTGCTTGGCTCCCTCTGAGATGACAGCCAGCATGGAGATCCCTTGACATTTTAGGGACCTGTGGTGCCTGCCCCCCACTCCAGTCTCACTAGGGGAGCCAAGGACTTTCCACCTTGTGTCTTCACACACACACACAAAAGGCCAATAGTATCCAGGACACTACTCAGCTCAAGGGGAAAGACACACAAATATCACAGCACTCACTTCAGAGAATGCATCAGAGCTGAAATTTCTTCCTAGAGTAGGATAGGAGGAGGATATGAATGGTTCTTTCATATCCACCAGACTAGAGGATCTTAATATTTTCTTTGATCATTAGAAATTGAGTTTGCCCAAATGCAACGCTATCCCACATATAAAGTGATTATTTTCGTAATGAGAACTTCCACTTCCCAAAAGTTTTTAGCCAACATGAACATATAAACTCTTAGGAATACAGATTAAATAGACCAATATCTATTATAACAATTGTTTTATGATTTAGTCCCACGTGTATTTAAAAACATATACTATATTAAGTCATGTATTAAATGTTGCTTTTCTTTCCACTTTCACTCTTCATGAAAGTTTTACTCTTCACATGCATTCTCCACATCAGTGATCTTATCATTTCTAAAATCACCTCTGAGTCATCTCGTGAATCCAGAATACATTATCTTTAAGTCTTTTAAGAGTTGTCCACTTCTTAAATCCTACATTGATGGTCGCTAGAAATTATATTTCAAATCACAAGAAACAATGCAAAATATTAGGGCAGTTTTATATTTTGATTTTCATGGTTTTTGTTTGTTCTGTTTTTTTTTTCTCTATTGGTGCAGATATTGTATTTCTAATCTCCAAATGTAACCCCTTATTCCATTGCCTTTAAATGGGATATTTAAGACTTGTTGAAAACATTCAACAGTTTTTATGTATCCAGTCTTACCCTGATTCTATAATTACTAAATTCATATAAATATCTTTGCTTGATTTTTACTGATTTAATTAGGTAAACATCTATATACTTTAAAATGACAGTGGTTGAGATCTTTTCAGGCTCTGTTTCACTCAAAGAGTACTTGATTTTTCAAAGTACAGTGACTTAGACGGAAGGCTCCACAATGGAGAAGCTGCGTAAGGACTTGGACATAAGTCATCTCTCTCTTTTCTAAAATAAATTGATATTTGGCCATATGTAGTATACAGACTATGTAGTCACTTGTCATTCAGTGCCACATCTGTTAGCATGTTTTACTACTCATCTACCCCAATTCTGAAATGTACATATTATTTGTATTTTAGTAACTAGACAGAATGTAGGAATAACTATATATATCTCATATTTCTGATGAGTGTAGAGATTATTTAAATGACACGTACTATTTTCCTAAAGGCTCTTGGTTAAAATATGTCATCTTTCTGAGTAATAAAATTTCCCCCATGGATTATCCAGACTAAACTGGGTTTTCCTCTCACCATGTCTAAATAGTATTCTATTTTTCTTTTGCATTTAGGACAGTGTCTTTTGGTACATTCTCTAGATTTCAAAGTTTGTATTATTAAAATCTTTTTAATGCTAATTAATTTATTCACATTTGGGTTTGATTTTTCCAGATGTTGATGTGGATAAACCAGATGAGAAGTCTATTATGACCTACGTAGCCCAGTTTCTGACACATTATCCCGACGTTCACAGTACAGGCACTGATGGGCAAGAGAATGATGTGAGTGTTTGTTTTTCTTTGAGTGCTGATAATACACTCAATGGTAGTGACTTGGATTTTTAATATGCTGTTTTCAAAAAATTAAACTGGAATGCATTTTAATATGAGAGCAACTGAGTAAAGACTGATATCACCAATTGGGGAGGAGATTAGAGGGAAAGATTTCTCTGGTTTTTATGTTGGATATAGCAGAGAAAGCATTATTAATAATAAATACTGAACATATAATAGTGAGGGATTAATATCTAGGAAAGATAGGGAATTCCCTGGTGGTGCAGTGGTTGGGACTCCACACTTTCATTGCCGAGGGCACAGGTTCAATCTCTGGTCGGGGAACCAAGATCTCCCAAACAGCACGGCATGGCAAATAAAATGAAATGAAATGAAATGAAATAAAATAGTAGAGTAGAATAAAGTAAAGATAGCAGTGTCAGGAAACTTTATTGTAGCAATTTGACGATTGAATTAATTTTATATCCATCATATTATTTATGCATTTAGATCCTGAGTTCCCTTCTCCTGTTCAGTCTGATAAAATATAATTTTGACTTTTAGATTTATAAGTTGCTATTCATTGCAAACATATGTAAGTAAGGCAAACTTATGAAAGTTCTAATTATTCACTGTGTTTAGATTCTCAGCCTCTCAGTAGTTTAAATAACATTTACATTTTTCATACTGCTCAAGTGATATATATTTGTTGTCATAAATAAACAAAAACAAAAGTTGGGAAAAAAAGAAAAAGAAAATTACCTGTACTTGACCTTCTGCAGAGAACCTATTCTAAAATAATTAATACTTTGGTGTGTTCCATGTGTGTAGACACATAAAATATTTTAACAAAAATATTGATAGAATTGTAGTATACATACAATTTTATAATTTTCTGTTTTCTGTTAACATCATACAAAACCCTTCTCATGCCATTCTTTCTAGAACATCGTATAGATGTACAGTAATTTATTTACCCAATATTAATTGTTGAAAATTTCTTATTTTTTGCTGTTATAAAAAAATACTTCTATGAACAATTTTGTAATAAGCATTGTTTTACAGTTCTTTCTTAGAAGAGAAATTCCTAGACTAAAGGGCATATGGATTTTTAATGCTTTTGAAATGATTTTTTCAAATCCTCCTGTAGAAAGATCTCCCATTTTACAGTCCAGCCAGCACACCAGAATGCCTACGTTCTGTTTTGAACAACAATGGATATTATTCTCCTATTTTTTTAAAGTACTATAGTATTGTTTAGTTTTGATTTAGTTTTGTGTTGTTGTTGTTTTAGTTTGGGTTTTTTTGGGTGGGTATGGGGTTTTTTTTTTTTTAGAGGGACATGGATTTACTACTGAATTTAAAATTAATTATTAGGCAGAATGACATCAGGGAAAAATTATAAATGGAATTTTCAGGACATGTTCAAAACAATCTCTCTGTCTTTACTGTTGAGGTCTCAACTAGAGTTTTCAGAGAGGTTTGAGATTATAATGAAGAGAAACAAGAAAAACAAAAAACAAAGTGTACTGTGTGTCTTAGAAATGGATCTAAGGAAGGAAAAGGTCAGGGGAACATAAACCAAAGTTTTCAAGTAGGAAAAGATTTTGCACTAATAGAAATCTTCGTAAAAGAATTAAGCAAAACAGCGGTAACTGGTGTTTCCTAGGTCACTTGATGAAGTTAAGGTGGCATTTGATAGAACTGTGTTAGTTATTTAAAAAACTATGGTTTCAAGAAACCTTTTTTTTGTTGTTGTTCCTTGCCAGGCTTCAGGCACAAATGTTGATCACCAGAGTGACTTACTTATTCTATAGTTAGAAAAATAATGTTCCTAAGGAGCACCGCTGAAAGCGAAAGACTGTGCAAATTCCAGTGTGGACTGAGTCATGTGCTTGGGATTCATTTGGGGTTTTCTGGGTTTTGAGAATATAATTGGGCATGGACAGTGCTCTGTGAATAAGAAACTCTGTAAGGAGGTGTATTAGACTTACTTTTTTTTTTTTTTTTTTTTTTTCGGTACGCGGGCCTCTCACTGCTGTGGCCTCTCCCGTTGCGGAGCACAGGCTCCGGACGCGCAGGCTCAGCGGCCATAGCTCACGGGCCCAGCCGCTCCGCGGCACGTGGGATCTTCCCGGACCGGGGCACGAACCCGTGTCCCCTGCATCGGCAGGCGGACTCTCAACCACTGCGCCACCAGGGAAGCCCTAGACTTACTTTATATGGCATAGAGAATATCAGCTTTCCACCTGATTATCATACCTCAAGATCTTATGTTACCCAATTGGATTTACTTCTGAGCTGATTTCTAAGCTTGTACTCTTAATTTCTCTGACATTAGTCATCTCTCCAGATGAGTAAACATGGTGGCTGGAAAGGTCTGAGAAATAAAAGGAGATACTTACATTAATGCTCAAGAGCAAGGATTTAATGCAAAAATCCTCAGAGATTTGAAGCACACTCCTGCTTTAAACTTGCTAATATACTGTACTAAAGAACTTTATTATTAAGAAACTAATCTCATTCTCTAGAAGATAAATTCTGATTTTTCTTTTAGAAAATAAGGTTTACCCTTTTTTTAATGAGACGTTTGTAATGTAGGGTATGAGCATCTAAAAATGAATATTTTGAGCAGAATGAAAAGAATTTTTTAATGTTTTTATGATGTAGGGCTTATGTTTTTTTAATGCAGCTAAATGACCATCTAATTCTGTCTAATGAACCTTTAAGATTTTATACACTACATATTAGGGTTGGTGTCATCACCTAGAAATCCTCATTATTTGTCTACTCAGGTTTTATTAAATGGTTCTTTTAATTCATTTTTTAAAAAATATTGGCATCAACATGTCTATCAGGCTTTCATTTTTTGGTGTATTTGATTTTCATTTCTGTTTTATGAATTTATTTAAATTAGATATTACATAGATGCTATTTTAAATCGAATTTTATTGGAAATAGACATTGCTATGCTTTTCTTACTTCATCCATTAAAACTGATAAAGGAACTTTTTCCCTAAAGGTAGTCCTTGGATAATTAGCACACAATTGTAAATAAATAAAATAGGCATGTTGGCTTATCTCTCTCATCTATTAAACGTTCAGTTATTTGTTCACTCATTCCTTCCCCCACTGCAACAAATTTTACTGACTGCTTTCAGAAGCACAGCACAGTCTTAATTGTATAGGAATACAGAGATGCATATTATGACAGTATTTATAGAGAAAACTATGAATCCATATACCTTTTTTTACATTGTTCTCCTTTCAAAATGTTTACTACTTCAAGACGTATGTATAATGTATATATATAGCCACATATGACTATTACAAATTAAAACAAAAACATCAAATGCTACAATACTACACTGCCTTATTTGATTCAAATATTTTGATACTTTCAAAAGTTGTGAAAACATCTTAAAATAATTATACCCTTAAAATTATTGTCTATTTATTTATAGACAGATGCCTCGGCATATTTCTTGTTCCCTATATAATTTTTTCCATGATTTATATGATTTTTCTATATATTATTTTTTTATATTGTTAGGAAATACTTCCAGGTTTCCCATCTTTTGCAAATTCTATCCAAATTCTTAAGGTAAGATTTAAGTAATCTTGAATTAGTGACCTCTTTCAAACATTCTGCATTCTGTAGCTTGTCAGCCATTCTTTTGCATGTATTTGTCTTTATGTACACATTTATTTTAACACCTTAATTCTGTTATTTCCTTTTCCTTTCTAGTAGAACAAATGACATATGTGTTATTAAAAGTTACAGTCTAAGCCACTCCCATGGACTTCCTCACTAATCTTTAATTATAAGATGACATTAATTTCTTTTTAATAATACTTAATAACACTAATAAAAGGAAAAATTAAAATAACTACAATTTCTTTATATGTGACGTGGAAAATTAAAATAAAGTTAAAGATTTATTTTTGTACTTTAAAATATTAAGCAGGAAATAATTGAAAAAGGTAAGTGTTCAATTAGTTTGTAATCCTGAGTTTCATCACATCTCTTCTGTGCAATGTTGAGTTGTATGGTTTAGTAAAGTTCATGGCACATGTTGAGTGCTCAAAAAAATATTTGTGGAATTAATGATTAAGAATTTTTTCCCATATCCAAGTTATCCTCTACTTCAGTTGTTTCATCTTTCTTTATATTCCATCTAGGCCTGAAGTTAAGGCTCTAACAACACAGTAGACTTTATGCCAACATGGGAATAAAAAGTTAGAAGTAATTAATTTCATATCAAATGTTGAGTTAAATTTTATCTCATGTTTCATGAAGCATGAGTTTATGTATATATAAATATGCTATAAAACGTATAATGTGTATGTTTGAGTGAGCGTGAGAGAGAGAAAGAAAGAGAAGTAGTGAGAATGCTGACACTTTAGCTGCTTGGCATTCAGATAGTCTCTGTAGGCAAATAGTCGCCTATGTCTTTCAATACATGTGAAAGTTACCAATTGAAGAAAAGCCACTACACTAAATGGGTTTTGGGAACTTAAATATTATTTTGTACTTCACTTTCCTCTTAAAAAGGAGAATGTTGAGTGTGTAAATAGCTACATCCTTTTTAATCTTATTGCACTTCCCCACCACTAGAAAAATCATTTACTGAATGTACTCTAATAAAGCTATTTTTAAGAACATAATCCTTTTCTCTCAGATGACTCTGTGAAATAATTTCAATTGGTGAAGAAAAGGTGATGATGAGCCTGTCTTCGGAGGTTCACAGTGAAGTCCCATACTCACTTCGGTGGGCCTCACTTAGTGATCACATTGACCTCAGGTCCCTTGGAGGTAGACCAAGAGCATTGAGTTCCTCTGAGCTTATATGTCGTTAGTGCTTCAACCGATAATAAAACATGTGCCATGACCCCGTTCACCTCTTCATTCAAAAGAGACATCATGGGAAGAGCTGAGGCTTTGGAGTCTTGGGCTTCTGTTCCATATCTTTCTCTAATTAACTATGTTACCAATCAATCAGACATTCACAATTATTTGTTGATACCAGGTTCCAGACACTGTGTTAGGCTGGAGAAGGGAAGATACATAAGGGGTTTGGAATGCAGGGGGGAAAAAGAGACAAATAGTGGACAATAAAATACAGCGCGGGGGCGGGCTCGTGCGCGGGAGTCCATGTGGACGCCGGTGCGGGATGGAGCAGTACGGGGTCGCCCTGGTGCAGCACAGCAGCTCCGGGTACAGGAGGCGGTGGACTAAATGATGTAGAGTGTGGAGAGAGACAACATCTGGAAGATGCAGGGCCTCATGTTCCGGTGCAGCGCCGGCTGTTGTGAGGACAGCCAGGCGTCCATGCAGCAAGTGCACCAGTGCATTGGGCACTGCCATGCCCCTCTGGCTCACCACCTTTGGTGCGACCCAAAGTGGTTGCACCACTTTCGCGACATGCATTGTTCTTGCCATAGTTCTGGCACCTTATCATTTTATTAAGGACCTTGCTGTGTTTTTACCAACTTATTACTTGAAATGATAATACAACCTGTTTGCTGTTTCAAGACTGTGATATATTTTCCTAGTGGTTTGGTTTTAAAAATAAATAAGACTTAATTTTTCCTCCAAAAAAAATACAGTGCATTTTGGGGGAATATTTGAATATTTGAATATTACTGGGAGAATATCAGGTTGTTACAAGATTATAGAAAAATGTTATCAAAATGTGGTCCCTAGACCAGCAGGCAGCATCAGATTCACCTGAAAACTTGTTAGAAATACACATTCTCAGCCTCCACTAGATAGACTGAGCCAGAAAGCCTGAGGGTGGTGCCCAATAGTCTTTTTCATGAGCCCTCCAGGTGATTCTAGTGTCCACTAACTTTTGAGGACCACTGGTGGAAGAGAAACTCACAACTGAGACTTGTGAGTCAGAAAAAGCTTTCCGGAGAAGAGTGTGCCTGAGCTGAGATCTGAGCAAGGCATTATCCAGGGGAAATTGTTCCAGGCAGAAAAGGGTTGTCTTTGTAACACCAAGAAGTGAGAGGACACAGATCATGATAGCATGTGTGCCAACCTCTGCACTGGGCTTTTTTTCAATCGGTGACTTTCACATGCACTCAAAGGCACAGGCGACTATTTGCCTATAGAGACCATCTAAATGTCAAGCAGCTGAACTGTCAGCCTTCTCACTACTTTTCTTTCTTTCTTTCTCTCACGCTCACTCAAACATACACATTATACATTTTATAGCATATTTATATATACATAAACTCATGCTTCATGAAGCATGAGATAAAAATTAACTCAACATTTGATATGAAATTAGTTACTTCTAATTTTTTATTCCAGTATTGGCATAAAGTCTATTGTGTTGATAGATCCTTAACTTCAGGCCTAGATGGAATATAAAGAAAGATGAAAAAACTGAAGTACAGGATTCAAAAAAGAAAAAAAATATATTGTGCCCAAACTCACAGAGCTAACACATGTCAGAACAAGAATTTGAAACCCGCTTTACCTGCCTCCATAGCCAGAATTCTTTCTTCTGTGCCACTTCACCTGTCAGCAGACAGTCATTTCATCTGGGCCACAGGGCTGTGACCATCAGATGAGATGCTGTAGTGGAAAGCCATTTGTAAGTGCCAAAAACTCATGTTAAATATGTTTGTGATTACTTTGGCCTTCTTACCAGATAAGAAGTCTCGATGAAAATTTAGGATATTTTCACTAAATCAGTGCTAGAATGACTCCTATTATTTGTGGAAGCAAGTATGTAACTGTCCAACTTTTTTTTCATTTTTGAGATGTGAGTGGTAGCTTGTATGCATTCATTCAGCAGATAATTTGATAAATTATCTGATAGGTTCCATGTTGCTGGATTCTGGGAATACCATACTGAACAAGATAAATGTGCTTTCTGTCCTCATGGAGTTTATGTTACACTAGTGGATAAGGTTTTTAAAAATAGTATACACTAGTAATCCAATATTACTGTGACTGTAGTTCCTCGAATTCAGTCAAAATTAATCTGATCCAGAACAGTCCTCTGTTACCAATGGCCTTGGGTTAAGAAGCAGCCACAGGCCTGTTTCTACTCCCATTCCAGCCATTCCTTTTTCTGAGTATTTTTGTACTTTCATATTTCTTCTTAAGCACATTTTCTTAATTAAATAAATGTTTCTTGAGAAGAACAATGGAGGTAGGTAATTTCAGTATTCAGCACAATAATTAAGATTTTTTTTAGAATTAATTTTTGTTTCTTATTCTCCAAAAGAGGTGAGGGCAGGGAGAAAGAAAATTTTTCAGAGACATTTAGAACTTATTAAATATTCAGTGTATTCTAGGATCAGTCAAGTATTAATCAGCAATTAAGTAAATGCACAGATACTAATACAATTGTAATGTCTGCTGGTTTCTAGAGAGAAGACAGGCTAATTTTGAAGGAAACAAAAGGTTGGATAGAACAATTTGAAAGAGATTTGACAAGGGCACAGATGACAGAATCAAATTTGCAGGATAAATATCAGGTAATGTATGGAAAACAGATTTCAATTTTTTTAAAAGCCTTTCATGAGTAAGATTCATATTTGTCATTTAATCTGTTTAATCTTTCAAATGATATTAATGAGAAATGTCTTTAAAGAAATAATATACATTATTTTGTTTACATATAATTTAATAATTGTATTTCTATATATATAGGTAGTTTTTAAAATTTAATACATTTATATATTGTGATGTGATTGCCATTGTAGCAGTAATTAGCACCTCTATCATGTTACATAATTATCATTTCTTTTTAGTGGTTGAGATGCTTAAGTTCTACTGTCTTAGCAAGTTTGATGATTATAATACAGTATTGTTGTCTATATTCACTGTACTGTGGATTTGACATCTAGGACTTATTTACTTATATATACTTAAATATCCGTCCTATTCCCCTCTACCCCCAGTCCCCTGATAACCACCATTTTGCACTCTGTTTTTATGAGTTTGACTTTTTTAGATTCCATGTATAAGTGATATTATATAGTGTTTCTATTTCTCTCTGCTTTATCTCACTTAGTATAATGTCCTCAAGTTTCATCCACATTGTCACAAATGGCAGGAGGTCCTTCTTCCTCGTGGCTGAATAACATTCTGTGTATATATACACCACATCATCTTTACCCATTCATCCACTAATGGGCACTTAGGTTGTTTCCATATCTTGGCTATTGTGATAATGCTGCAATTAACATGGAGTGCATATATCTCTTCAATATCCTGTTTTCATTTCCTTTGGGTGTACACCCAGAGATGGAGTTGGTAGTTTTAAATTGTACGTATCTGCACTATATAGAGTTCTGAGGCTTCATGACTTTCTGAGAACTCAGAGTCTTGTAGATGACCCAAAACACACACATTTAATCGCTGTTTTTGTACAACTCATGATCTTACAGATGTTACCTAATAAAAAAATTCCACCAAAAAATGACTTCAGTGCCATGTTGAAAATTACTATAGAATAAACGGAATCAAGTAAAAAATTGCAACATGACTATTTGGAGTGGGCCCATTAATGAGATCAGTTTCTCCTGCCACCTGCCTCCTTCAACACTATTGCATTCACATTGCGGCCAGTGTTACTGCTGTGGTGGTTCTTCTTTCTTCCAGTCTCATTACACTATCATTAATTGTATTTCAGCTTCCAATTTCCACTTCAAGAGATTTTTCCATTAAATTGTGACTTAACTCTGTGTAGCATTGACATTTCTCCTACTTAAAATATCATTGCATTTTAGTGGCAAAACTACAGTATATTCTAATCTACATTATGTTTTGATCATTTTTGCTACAAAAAAAGGTGTGCGTGATATAAGAGATGCGAAGTGGCAGATGATAAAAGATTTAGCCGTTAGAGTTAGTGTGTGATTTTATATAATCCTCTCTGTAAAGCGTGCCTGAATTCAGATTGATGATGCCATCAGTATTATATTTGATGGACTTGGCAATGCAATACATTCCGTATGTGATTATATGTTTGTACTTTTTGCTGTGAAACACAATGTAATTTTTTCCCCAAAAAAGATAATTTTCTGGGAGGAGCTCCATTAAAATGATTAAATCAGTTAATTGAGACTATAATGCAAGAACAGAGTGAATGTACTTATTTAGTCCATTAGCGAGTTTTAGTCTTAGCATAAATTATCAAAAAATAAATTCCGGGGGCTTCCCTGGTGGCGCAGTGGTTGAGAGTCCACCTGCCGATGCAGGGGACACAGGTTCGTGCCCCGGTCTGGGAAGATCTCACATGCCGCGGAGTGGCTGGGCCCGTGAGCCATGGCCGCTGAGCTTGTGCATCCGGAGCCTGTGCTCCGCAACAGGAGAGGCCACAACAGTGAGAGGCCCGCATACCACAAAAAAATAAATAAATAAATTACAAGTTATAAAGTTACCAGTTATACAGATGTTAATTTATAAGATGAAAACTAAGGATTAGAAAAGTATAAATCAGAAACATTCCTTTCAGGCCAAAGATGATCACAAGTCTCTTAAAATAGGGTTAGACAGCAGAGGGAATGTTTTCTTTCATTTATGTGTTTATTATGTAATCAAAATCTTCTGTTTCTACTTATCAATTAATAGTGTATTTTCCAGTTTTTCCATATATAGAATTCTGTAGAACAAAATTGAAGACTGATTTTATGTTTTGGCATTTTAAAATTACATTAAGTTAGAGGGAATGGAAGGTAAAGTTTGTGGGAAAATATTTATTCACCATCTCCCCCAAGTGTTCGTTATGTGAATTTACATGTTTGTTTACTCAGTGACTTAAAAACTTCTTTCAAATGTTATCTGTTAGATTCTGCAGGGCTATTCTCATGTTCTTTAATATAATTGCACATTGAGTGGCATTTTCAATTCATATTTGGACTTTGAGACATATTTTAGGATGTGTTAATTGAACATAAAATGTAGGACTTTCATTAAAATCACTACTTTCTGAGGTTAGTATTAGACTTACAGTTAAGTCTACATATTATAAATTTATGTTAACCATACTGTGACAAAAGAAAGATATACTGCTTAATATTTTAATACCATAAAATTAAAGCAAAGGATTATTACCTAAGTGATGTCCCCTAAAGTAAACCTCTTTATACACTTAACTTAAACACAAATTAAGATATTGTTAATTCTGTACTATTTTGATATGTGCAATTTCTATTTGTTAATTATTTGGTGCTTTAAAGGAACACAACTATTTTGATTATTAATATAGATTTATACTCCTGTTGATTATTATTTCCTGATGAGCAGGGAGTGGCTTGTAGTTTACTTAACTAGGAATGAGAAATCCTAGGCTTTAGTCCTAACTCTACTACTTGTCTTTGCCAGGTCACCTCTGGGCTTGGTAGTAATAACAGGGCTTGTCTAGACTGTAGGGCGATGGGGAGCCAGAGAAGATAATATGTAGAAAGCACTTAGCATGGAACCAGGCTCATCATCCGGGCTTGATGAATGCTAGCTGCTGTTAGCATCATGACTGTCATTATTATTGTCAACAACATATATTGAATGTTATCCAAATATAAAGGATTGTTATTTAGGAAATGTGGTTTCCTTTGCTTTTGCCTTTTTTGACTAACTGCCATGTTGTTGCTGTTTTTCCTCTTTTAGTCATTTAAGCACTTCAGAGTTCAATATGAAATGAAAAGGAAACAGATTGAACACTTGATACAACCAATACACAGAGGTGGTAAATTGTCACTTGACCAAGCATTGGTAAAACAGTCCTGGGATAGAGTGTCCTCTAGAGTAAGTTCTCCAACGATTCATTTCATTAGACTCATATAATTTAGTCAAAAATATTTTCTGTCATCTCTTTCTTCAAAACGATGTTACATCAGGTCCTCCTATCTCTGTCTGAGGTGGGAAGGTTTATCTGTGGGATAGACTTTGTCCACTTGTCAAGTTTTCCTTTCAGTTAGTGGAAGTGCTTGTTTAACAACTCTTTCCTGCTTTGCCTGCCCTAAGTGTGATATCACCATTGACCAGATGATACACTGAAATCCTGAAAGACCACCTAGGTTACTTCTCACTTTGCACAGTTTAATCCTGCATTGTTTAGAAGAGGTGACTCCCCAGGAATGGAGCCTCAACAACTTCTCCAAATTCCATCATCAGATTTCATCAACAGTTAATCATCTTCCTATATTCACATTTATTTTTATATTCTTTAGTTTAAGCTTATCTTCTTATCTGGTCATGAACTTGAAGGAAAATTACTCTGTAACTTTCATATTAATATCTTGCAGACTTAAAGACCAAGATTTCAAAACCTCTGAAACTTCTGTCACTCATGGGAATATTTGCCTTGTACTCACCCTCTTTTCTTCATTTTCATAATCTAACTTTTCCCACTAAACTCTATCATAGAATAGATTAGATCTCAGGCACCCCAACCCATCCCACCTCTCATTGCAATAAGCTAGGAAACAGTACTTGAGAATTGGATGAAGTGGAAGAAATGACAAGATGGTTAGAGAATTATATTATTATAGTAAGAATTGTGAATACTCATTTTCCTCCAGAGATGTCTAGATGACCCTGATTTTTCTGGACCTGTTTTCATCATAGAGAAGGTTTTAAAGGATACACATCAGCAAGTGTATAATTGCTGCATCTTTGAGCATGTCAGCAAAGCTAGTCCATTCCCTTTCAGCAAAAGCCAGTCTGAAAATCAGTGGGCACTTTATGCTATTCCTTATAAGAAGAAAATTGCCTGATCTCCCAATAATATCCTTCCATGTCTAAGATGTATTTTAAGTTTCCTCAAAACTTGCTTCTAAGTGTCATTTTCTCCCCATTTAAGTTAATAATTTTGGGTTAATTTAATAAATGTCAAATAGGAAAATATCTGTGTTCTGAACTTCTCAAAGCATCAGATTCAGAATACAGATACTTTCTTACTTGATATTTATTACATTAACCCAAAATTATTAACCTCAAGCATTTTGTAGGCTTTAAAATCATTTGGGGGAATTTTAGGAATTGTCTTCTGTGTTAAGATACTGTCTTTCTACTTTTGTATTTCAGCTGTTTGATTGGCATATACAACTTGATAAGTCTCTTCCTGCACCTCTGGGCACCATAGGGGCCTGGTTATATAGAGCAGAGGTGGCCCTGAGAGAGGAAATAACCATTCAGCAGGTGCATGAGGAAACAGCCAACACAATACAACGGAAACGTGAGCAACACAAGGTAAACATTCTGGCTGGAAAACCTTCCAGCATAACAGTTCTAGTGTGTTACTGAATCAGGTTTGTTTGCCTGTTGCTCAGCAAGCCAAAGGCTGAGACACTGAGGTTTGCAGGAGAGAAAGGGTTTATTCACAGGGCAGTCCAGTGAGGAGATGGGAGAACAAATCTCAGACCCACCTCCCTGAAGGTGAGGGGATCTCATTATTTATGAGATAAGGCTGAGGCATGGGGAGCTGAGGGAAAGGTAATGAGAGATAAGAAAAAGGTGAGGTGATACTTGTTCTGTGCAGATGCAGCTAAGCCACAGGCTTCTTCATGGGATGTATGTTCAGAAAATGGTGGCATTCGCGTGAACATAGGGTGAAGTTTTGGGCCCTCTGATGTCAATAGGCCACCACTCAATGCATGCCCAGATGGAGGGTCAGTGGACCTAGCCAGTCTTAACTGGCTGGAGCTCAAACTGGACACAGCTGACTCCAAGCTCCTAAATTCACCTTGGCCAACATCTTATTTTTTAGGCTGTGTGACCCTTAGAGAACATGCAAGCTTTTATTAAAGCAAGCCTGATCAGTGGAGACAGGTTACAGTTTATTATTTATTAATGGCTAACTGATAACTATCCTCGTTTCACTAGTATGGTCTGGAACTTGCCCTGAATCAGGCCTCCCAGACATCCATTCATACTGGTTCATAGATGTTGCACCCTCTTAGAAGTTCTCTGATCTGCACTTCCCTTTTCTGTACTTGTTAACGACAATTCCAGTAGACTCATTACCTGAGGTATTTTCTAATAGCTCTGTGATGTTCTTTTATCTGCAGTCACCTTTGTTATTTCTCTTGCTATTTGTTATCTTTGAAAAGATAAGGCAAAAGACAGTGTGAATTTACATAATAACGTGATTGGCCATAGGCTCCAGCCCTCATTCCTGCCTCCATTCTCAAAGGAAGGCAAACCAACTCACTGGTTGTCGTGTCCTGATGCTAAAGGAGTGGGGTCCGGGTGGGGGTTAATAGTGGCCTTAGAAAGGGGTGGGATTAGGCCTGGCTGGTCTCTTAGTCATTTGTGACTCTGTTTAGCTCATTGCATGGTTTGTTGTGCCCAGCGTAAGTTCTAATACACTTCCTCTGCGTTTTGTGATAGTACAGACCTAGCTCAAAATGCTGTTCTTCGTTGTCTCATTGATGCAACCCTGCACTTTGTGCAGTTGAATTTGTGCACCTCATTTATTGTGTCATGAAGGGGATTTACTCTGTATGTGGAAAACAAACAGACAACCAGGTCTCACTTTGTCCTGCACTCCTGGTTGAACATAACCCTGGTTAAAGCCAATTCTCTGCCTGGCTCCTGCCCACACTCAGGCAGTTGACTGTGGCTGGAGAAGAACACACCCCCAGGCACGATGACTAACCCAAGTGGGTCCTTAATGCTTCCTGGCACTCCAAAGGCATTTTTGGACTCTATTCCCTCTGCATTTCTGGGGCAACTATTTTATAACTTGTCTCCTTAAACCTTCCACACCTCCTCCCTCATCCTTACTCTTAGCTGATGACACTGCTTCCTATTTCTCTGAGAAAATAGAAGCAATCAAAAAAGAATTTCCGCAAGCTCCCACGACCACATCAACCCACCTACAAGCATTTGTGCCTGAATACTCCGTCTCCTCTTCTGTTACTATGGATGAACCATCTGTGCTTTGAGCTAAGGCCAGCCCCTCCACATGGGCACTGGATCCCATCCTCCCTGCTCTTTTCCAAAAGATAATTCCTGTAGTTCTTTGCTTCTTTATTTTTTTTTCTCTCTCTCTCTGCTGGATTTTTCCCACCCACATAAAATATACCATTATTATTCTCATCTTTAAAAAGCCTCTTTCTTAACCCTACCTCCCTTTTCAGCTACTGTCCTTTTTTTTTTTTTCCTTCCTTTTACAGTGAAGCTCTTTGAAAGAATTGTCTTAGATCTTATTTTAGCTTCATAGTTCTCTTCTCCCATTCTTTCTAGAACCCATTCCAATCACGTTTTTCCTTGCCCTGCTATCCATGTCAGGTTCAGGAGGTTCTTTTTGTTCCTCAGTCAATGGCCAATTCTCAGTCCTCATTTTACCTCACTTATTAGAAGCATTTTAGATAGTTATTCATCTTTGAAATACTTTCTTCATTTGGTTCCCTAATTTTCTTTCTATTCCCCTGGCTATGCCTTTCCAGTCTTTCCAGTTAGCCGACATTTGGTCCAAAATGTCCATGAGCATATTTGGTCCATGCCAAATGGTTTTGGACAGGGCCAATATCAAGAACCTTTTGCTATAGACCAAATATCTCCGTGGACATTTCAGACAGAGCCAAACATGACCAATTATCAAGGACCTTTTGACATGAGCCAGATGTTTTATGGTCATTTTGGACAGGACCAAATGGTCCTAAAAGGATCTTTCTTTCTCTTTCAACAAATATTTATTGAGCTCTTTCTATGTGTAAAGTGGCATTACAGGCATTTGTGATAAACCCATAAGCAAAATAGACAAAATCCCTACCCTAATGTAACTTGCCTTCTCATAGGAGGAGGCAGTTAAGAAATAATAAACATAATAAATAAATAAATTTTATATTAGAAGGTAAAAGGACAGGGAGTATTAGGTGGTGTTGCAATTTTAAGTAGGGAGGTCAGTGAAACCTCACTGAAAAGATAATCCCAAACATGCAAGCACATTCCCACCTGAAGGCCTTTGCCCTTGCCATCATTCTGGAATTTTCTTGTCCCTTGGCCTGAAACATTCTCCAGTGATATTCCCAATACATTCTTCCTCATCTCCTTTGGGCCTTTATTGAAAGGTCAGCTGTTAGTCAATCCTTTCTTGGCCACCTCTTTGAAAGTACAACTTCCCTTTCCCCTTGCCTATTCAATTTTTCTCTTTAGCATTTATCTTCATCTCAACTGCTAATTTAATTATTTACCTTATTTATTGCTTGATTTCCTACACTGTAATGTCACCTCCATAAGGCCAAGGAATTATTGTTTGTTTTTCACTCTTGTGTCCCCAGCCTCTAAAAATGATTTTAGAAATATTCAGACTTTCAAATTTTAATCAGGTCAATCATGCTGATCATACTTTCTGAGAATTTGTTCATTTGACTACATTTTCAAAATTATTGTCACAAAATTATTCAAAATGCTCTTCTATATATTTTCTTATAATCTTTTCTGTGCCTATAGTTAAGCCTCCATTTGTCCCCACTATTGTTTCTTTGCACCTTCTCACTTTCCTTAATTACACTTTTGACATTGTTCATTTTCTCTGCTGTATCCTAATAATCTTTTTCCATCTACTTTCTTACCAGAGGAATGGCAGTATCACTCTTTTAACAGCATCACTCTGGCTGCTGTGTGAGGATAAGGCTGGATTGGTGATAGAGGGTAGGAACCAGAGAACCAATTTCAATGATCCAGGTAGAGTGGCTTGAGCAAAGGTCATAGCTGTAGAGATGTTGAGAAGTGGTCAGATTCTGAGTATATTTTGAGAGCAGAGCAAAGAGAATTTTTAGCATTAGATATGGATTGTGAAGGAAGGGGAGTCATAAATGACACTGTGATTTTTCAACCAAGCAATTGGGAAAATGGAGTTTCCATCAGTTGAGATGGAGAGACAATGAAACAGGTTTGGGAAGAAAAATGGAGGTCAGTCAGGGGCAGGGTAAGTATGAGACTTTTTCACATCCAAGTGGATGTGTGGAGTGGGCAGTAGGAGCTAAGAGGCAGGAGGGGGATAAATACTGAGTCATTGAGGATGACTCTGAATATATAAAGGGATGTTTAAAGCTCTGAGACTGAAATTAAAGAAGGACGTGTAGACAGAGAAAGCATCAAGCACTGAGCCCTGAGGGAATCCAGTATTAACAGATCAGAGAGTAGAAGATGAACCAGCAAAAAAAAAAAAAAAAGAAAAGATAAACCAGAGTGAGAAAAAGCAATCAGCGAGGTAGGAGGGGATCCAGCTACTGTGTTTTCTTAAAAGCCAAGGGAAGCAGTGTATCAAGGAGAGAGTATTTTCAGTAGCATGGCCATAATGATCCTTTTAATATGCAATTCAGTTCATTTTACCCCTCTGTTCACAACTCCCCACTGGCTTCCATCTACTCAAAAGAAACACCAAAAAATTCTTTGAAAGGCCTATGAGGCCCACAGATCTGCAGCCCTTTCCCTCCTCTGCCCTCCCTCACCCCCAATCTGCTGTTCCAATGGCTTCCTTTGCTTTCTCTCAATCACTGGGAAAGGTATGTTGATAACTCCCACAGCCATGTGGGTTTCTCAGTTTATCCCCCTGGTTCTATGAGCTTTGTCTTTATATATTTTGAGGCTTACTACATATGTACAAGTTCAGAATTAATGTGTCTTTTAGTAAATTGAAAATTTCATCACTAAGCAATTACTAACTTCTAATGACCTCTGTTCAGGAATCTATTTTGCCTGGTACTGAGGCACTCATACCAGCCTTCTTTGATTAGTATTTGCCTGGCATGTTGTTTTCCATTCCATTAATTTCAACCTATCCTTGTTCTTAATGTTTAGGAGTATCTCTTTTAAAAAGCAGATGGTTCTGTTAGATTTGTCTGATCTGACAATCTCTGCCTATTGATGAGTAAATATATATTCCATTTGGATTTATTTATAATTATTAATATACTTGAATTTGATTCTACCATTTGACTCTGTTTCTATTTGCCCTACTTTTTCTTTTTTCTACATTCTTCCTATTTTTAAGTTGATTGAGGGGCTTTTGTTTGTTTATTCACTTGCTCATTTTTCTTACTCCATGTTTTCCCTCGAACTGGTTTGAAGTTATAAACTCTAGTTGTGTAGTGTGATTGTCCTTGAAATGATACCATATAGATACTTAACGAAATTGAAAGTTAATCAATGTCTTAACCTCCTCTTGATCAATATAAGGAATTAAGAACACTTTAACCAGGTCATACTCTTCTAACCTGCAAACTGTTGTTGTCAAGTATTAAATTACTTACATTTTTCTAACACCATGAATGTGTTGTTTCTGCTGATTCTCACTCATGATAGCTTGTCTCCTGTGTTTGGTGACCTTTGCTTTCCTCCTTTTTCATTTGCTGTCTACCAGGCCCACATCAGCCCTCTTTGAGGGTTCTGGCTAAATGTAGGGGGTCTCAGTTTCAGTGTTTCTCACCTTATTCAAGTTGCAAGACTCCATCTCCTGCCACAGTGGTTTAGATGTTTGCCCAGGACAATCAGCTTTTTCAATCTGTTTTTGCTCACAGGACCATGATCCAGTTTTGGGTCATGTTATACCAAGAGTGGGAGCCCTAAAAGGTTTCACTTACTTCCTGTGAGCTCACCAGTGAATTAAAGTCATATGCTGTGCTCAGCATCCAGCTATTTTGTAGTGAGACGGCCTTTCAGAGGACCCAGTGACATCACGCCAGTTGTAGTTCTTTTGTCATATGTGTGAAAATGTTTTTGTTGGTTTTGATTTCTTGTCAAGATTTTTTTGATTAACTAGATACAGAAAACTACAATAGGGAAAGCTTCTTGGGAGGCACCTGGACATTTGGGTATCCCAGTATAGTCACAGACCCCCACCGATACATTAACAAACGGCCACACATAACAAATCAGAGCTGGGAGTGGTGGTGGCTCTCAGTTTGCCCTGCAGTCATTTGGGGGAGTTTTGGGCAAGATAAAAGCCACAGAAATGTGTCTGGATGTTAAGGAGGAGGCAGAGAATGACTCAAATACTCACAGGCAGTAGATGCTCTAGGACAGTCCTCTGGCCTCTGTAATCAGCTCTGAGATGCCTGTAGTTCCCTCCCTCTGGGAGCAGGGGACTTGTGAATTTCTGTGCGGTTACCTACAGACTCAAAGCAGGTCAAAAGGTGGCAATAGCAAATATATATCAGGATAGAAATAGTTTGGTCCTGGATTTTTTTCTACAATGTAAAAACTAATGTCCCCGAATTAAACAAACACATATGACTTTCACATCTTAATTTATGTATGAAAGCCTTCATGTGTACCCTTCCATCAAGTGTATCTCTTACGATTTAGGCTGGTTTTTGCTTCTGTTTTCTCCAATTAATCTACTAAATCTTAGTGTGAGAGAAACTGTTAGTTTTAATGTGTCATTCTGGTGGGCTAATATATCTTATTTTTCAGTGAGTGACAAACTGTTGGCTATTTACTCTGCTATTGAGAAACAACCTAAGCTCTAGAAAATATGGCATGAATCTACTTTCACCTTTCTCTTTCTTTGCTTCTGTGTGAGAAATTGGGTAGGAATTGTGAAGTGCATGTAAGTCTTTGTATAAATATGTCTTTTGACAGTGAAAAACCCAGATAACAAATCTAAATAAATTATTAGAATTTGTGGAGTTCTATACAATCTGAAAAGAATCTTTATAAAACATCACATTTACTCTTCCCACTGTGGTATCTATGGGACTTTCCCTGTGCTTGATTGAAATCTCCTAACCACAAGGGTATTTTCATAATATGTTGTAATGTAATTGACTTACTTTAAGATGGCAAGCAAACATCACTTTATGGTACCCTGCATGCACTCAAAATAGAATAACCGTAGAGAATTTAATATTTTTATTTTGACCATTAAAGGGTTAAACTAGTTGTGCTTAGTTTTAAGCTTTGAAAAATCAATAGATTCAAAATCAGGGAAAGAGAAAAACACTAACAATCATTGTTTATAACACTGACTACATTTCCCTTTGGACCATGTGCCTTTAAAATGTCTGAATGCATTGCTGTGCAAGTGTCATGTGTGTTTAAAAGATGCCATAATTATTAGCTACGGCTCTAGCACAGGGCCTATGGACAAGCACCCAGGCTCCTGTACAATGTAAAAGCCTGTGACCGGCACCAAGCCGCGTGTGGCTATGGAAGCATCATCAAGTTGTTGAATACACTGCCTCATCCGTGCAAGCTGAAAATTATGCTTCTTAGCCTCCTGTGAACATGTTTCCTCATTTTTTTTTTTAAACTGTATCTTAGGATCTGCTTCAAAACACAGATGCCCACAAAAGAGCATTCCATGAAATCTACCGAACCAGGTCTGTTAACGGGATCCCAGTACCACCTGATCAATTAGAGGACATGGCTGAGAGGTAAGAGAACGTCCGGTTTTAAATGAAGTATCTTTAAAAGGCTCGGTGGATGCTTTTTTTCCCATTTCTTTTCTTTCAAGGAATTGACTTTTTTTTTTTAATGAGGTGCTTACATTTGGTACATAAAAATTGAGTTCCCGTAATGTATGTTAAGAATGCCAATATTCTAGTATATTATTAGTTGAAAAGAGTAAACCTGCGTGTACCCACAGCCTGGAAATCACAGAAATGGTTTCTTCAGAGGCTGTATTTTTATTCAGTACTGTAAGGAACATTATGTAATATTGCAAAAACAGCTTATAAAAGAAACAGACGAGAGCTCTCTTGGCAGGGGAAAGAACTAAATCAAAGACTTCCATCAATTGTGATTTGCCTTTAAACCCAGAGCTAGAAACAGAACCAGATCTCCTGAGTGATTGATCAGCCAGAGTTTAGAAGACCTTGTGCCTGCATTTTATTTAATACTCACATGTAACAGGTTAAGTAAGCCCCGTTCTGTTACTATTAGTTACATCCTATAAATTCTCTGTGTTTTGTTTCTAGGTTTCATTTTGTTTCCTCCACATCAGAGCTACACTTAATGAAAATGGAATTTCTAGAATTAAAGTACCGTCTGCTCTCACTGCTGGTTCTTGCAGAGTCAAAGCTGAAGTCTTGGATCATCAAGTATGGGAGGAGAGGCTCAGTGGAGCTGCTTCTGCAGAACTACATGGTAAGTCTCCCTGGCGCTGACGGAGAGGTCAGAGGACACCTGGCTTTAGTATCTAATATCTTCTAGTTTATTGGGCACTGTGATTTTTATCTTGAATTTAAACATTAAGGTACCAGTGTGTTAAATGGGTTTGATGTAAGTTTGTGAGCTTTTCACAACAATCTGAAATATATACCTATATTCTTTGGAGATATGAAAGGTTTTGCTGCAGTAATCATATTGAACCATTGTGATTGGCTTTATTGCTTTAAAAAAGCAAGTTTTTTCATTGCATACAACTGACTGTGAACTCACTACTGAACTGGAATTAAAATACTTAAAGATTATCTTCATGTTTCTAAAATCCAATCATGAGTAGTTTAGAACAATCCTCAATTGTTCATGTGGGGACTATCTTTTTTTTTTTTTTTTAATTAGGTCAAGCATGCCGTTTGTACAGTCATTCTGTGAGCTTCACTGCTTCCTGTGTGCACCCAGGAAAAGTAAAATTTTGTCTGCGAATCTCTGTACCAACTTAATTTTTGAAGAGTTTCTCATATTTTGGGCTATCAGCATAGATAATCCTATATTTACATAGAGTAGTAGCCCTGCATTAAGGAGGAAAGTAGGTTATTCTGTAACTAGCAGTTTCCATTTACATATAATCAGAGAATTATAATTATTAATGACAGTTTATTTCTCTTAGTTAAACATGCCCCCCCCCCAATTTATTAACAGTACAAATTTGCTCACAAAATTAATGTCAATAGGGCATCCCAGTCCTGTAACTGTTCCATTTATATTGAATCACAAGTTCTAAATGATAAATTGATGAATTTAAAATATAAGCCAATTTCTAACCTGACTAATCTCAGTGGCTCTGTAACTGGCATGACTGAATATTTATTGAAACCATATCTTTACTGAAGCATCCTAGAACCATAATATATTTTGCTACATTTTAATTTTATTTTCTAAGCGCTAAATAAACAACATGAATTTGAAAAAAAAAAGGTTTAATAGGTTAACAATAAAATCTTTCTTTAGATTTACTACAATTTTCTAGGAAACATTTGTCCAAAAATGTGAAATCTGTGACGCTATGTTCCCTTATTCATTTTGAATGATTTTGGAAAGTAATGAGAAATCTGATTTTTTTTAAGTTTCAGCAATTGCATTAGTCCCCAAAATATTAAATACAGATATGCATTTATATTTTCGGGTTTAATCATGTCAAATGATACACTCTGAGCTCAGAGGTAATTATTCAAGATGCGTCTTTGTTCTCGCTATTTAAGGAGCGCCAATTAGGTTGACATACCTAATGGGACTGTTCCACCAGGTTCATGTTCCAACACAAAGATGTTAATAATTCTCTTTGAACTTCTCAACTAAAGCATATGTAAGTAAAGAATTATTACTAATGAATAAAAAAAAATCAGTACTTTCTGCCTACTTCATAGACATTCACTGAGTTGCTAATTTTAAACTGCTAGGTAACGTAACTCTCAAAATTATTTGTAAAATTGCTAATAACTCTACAAATATATCGGGTTTTAATAAATATTTCCTAATATTTTATCACCTGATAAAAATACATATTTATCGCCTAAGCTTCTATTTGAAAAAGGGGTTTAAGGTATTTATAGTTTAATAGTTTTAATAATTGTAGGATATTGATATTTTCTATGTGCCGAGTGTTTTACATGTGTCATCTTCCTTCTCAGTGATGACCCTATGGGCTGGGCATTTTCACATTGTTTCACTGAGGAAATCGAGCCTTTGAACGCTCAAGTCACATGCTCCAGGTGGCAGAGTTAGTAAGAAGTGGAATCTGGATTTGAATCCACATCTTTCCGAATCAGAAACCTTTGTGCTTAAGTACTGAACTTTACTCTCTAACAAAATTGGCTGGGAAAAAAAGGTTTTTGTTGTGTTTTTTTTTTAAACTGAAAAGACCAAATAATTAAAATGATCTCTTGCAGCTCAGTGAACTAAAGAATGTAGTTCACATAAGTATCAGTTCCATTTAATGCTGGTCCGTAATTGACAGTATTTTACACTTCCATCCTGCAACCTGCTAGTTACTATTATGTCAGTTATGGGCAGCATGTTATTGGGGCAGGGTGGGGTGAGGTGGGAGAGATTATTGAAGCCTGGACACCAGTCACATAGAAATGTGTTGAATCATGGCTCAACTACTCGCTACCCATGTGACCTTATAAATAACTTAATCTTTCCCAAATTTTTAATAACCGCAACAACAACAAAAATAATAATAATAGAATATTAGGGATTTTTTTTTCTTTTGCGGTACGCGGGCCTCTCACTGTTGTGGCCTCTCCCGTTGCGGAACACAGGCTCCGGACACGCAGGCTAGTGGCCACGGCTTATGGGCCCAGCCGCTCTGCAGCATGTGGGATCTTCCCGGACCAGGGCACGAACCCGTGTCCCCTGCATCGGCAGGCGGACTCTCAACCACTGCGCCACCAGGGAAGCCCACCCCCTGGATTTTTTAAGGAAAAAAGACTGACTCATGATTGTTTTCCTTCTGTCTCATACCCCACAGAGCTTCTCTCATTCTTTTGAAGTTTTGGGGAAAATCATTCTCTTTAGAACAGACTATTTCAAGGTGCATGAAGACTTTCAAATAAAATCATAAAATCAGTTTCTTAAATATAATCCTTTACTTGGTTTCTAAAAGAAATGATTGTAATGAGCCATATGCTGCTACATCAATAAGCAAAGTAATATTTGGGATGTAAGGATTCCATAATTATCTTTTCCTTAGTCTGAATTCTCAATTCAATTTTATTCATCTGTAAAAAAAAGATACTTTTTATAAGAGTTAGGGAATTAGAGAACTACATAGGGGCTACGTAAGGTACGTAACCCCTAAGCGCTCAAGGAATTCTTGGAAAATACTTCACAAATGCTTGTTGATTAAATTAGGCCACATGATCCTGGTGAGAGATTACATACTGTAATGTAAATCAGAAGATGATTGGTTTGAATTGTTCATGACATAACCATGTTAGTTAACACATGCTCCAATTTTACAATGGAAGAAATGAGACAACGTTTCATTCTTTCACATAAAAGAAGAGCTCTTGGAAGCGTAGACTATGTGAATGCAACAAGTAATGTGAACATATGGTCTATTATTTGTAATGATTTTATTAAAGTAAATAGGCAGTTCTAATGAAACTATTCTCAAAGTTGATTTTTAAAATCTTAAATTGTCTGGTTTACCTCCCTTTGAGTGAAATTGATGAGCTTTTTGTTTATTATATCTATATTTATCTTTTGAGAGTAGAAAATTAGTCCCTTCCACCAATACTTTGCATTTTGTAGCATAAAGAGATATCTTATTTTTCTTGAAGTGCCACCAACTTTAAAAGTCCCTTGACCAACATGTCTTATTTGTTGAACTTGATATCCAAATGTAAGCCATATTTTGAAAGAAATAAACTAATCCTGTCACTGTTACTTTAAACATAACATTTGTGCTTAATTTTGCATTCTTCTGAGAGACTTTATCTAGATAGCTCACAGCAAAAAGGAGATTGAGCAGTCCTCCTGCTAAAGTGATTCTAATAGACAAAATAATTTTGTTACTAAATGGAGTTACTCAGGACTCAGAAAAAAAGGGCAAAAATAAATGAAACAAAAATTAAAATAACAAGTAAATTTTCTTCCTTCAAAAATTAATTACCTAGTTTTCCTCATAGGAAAGCTCAAAAACACTTAAATGAATGTCTACGACATTTATAATATTCTAAAAGCATTCTCCCCCCCTCCTACCCTAGACCAAAAATGAAACTGGAAATAACTTTTCTCTTATTCAGTTATAATGAATTTGTAAACCACTCTAGCAAAAGCATGTGTAAGTCTTAATGTCCAGTATAGGCACTATTTCCCATTTATTTGACACTTCAAACAATTTTTTTTCCATTAGCTTCTTGGAATTTGTGTCCAAACTGAATGGAAACTATTTTTTTAAACTTTGCCAAATACGCTTATCTCTTCAGTTTCTTACAGTGTCCTGAACATTAGGTGTAATCTTCCATTTTTGATCGAACCAGGACCTCCCTATTTGTTAAATTATTCAAAGTTTAAATTCCACTAAATTACTCCTTCCCCACTTGGGGAGCAGGCAGAGGTTAAGGGAGTAGGACATAAGGCTAAATAATGAACTAACCAATTCTCATGCAAAAATGGGAACCCCATCCCAGGTAATTCACAGCTTTCTCTATTCATTATATCTTTGAAGAATAGTTACTATATAAGTAAGTGCAAACATAAAATGATATGAAATGTATTATATGTATTTTTAATTTAATCTTGAAACACTATAAACTTCTATCAATAAAATCTAAGGATGTCTATGAAATTGCTGTATGAATAGTTTTGCCTCTGCACACAAACATTTTGCATCTCCATATTAAGCATTCATCAACATCCTATTCAGGACTTCAGCTGGTTTTTGAAGGCTAATTTTGTATTTTATAATAGTGACACAACGTATTTTACTGAGTTTACATCATAGGAACTAATTATGCTATTAAAAGAAATTAAGAAGCCTTTGGTAGTATGTTGTTATTTATAATTACATTAACTTTCTACTTTACAGAAGTAGGAATAATCTTTGAAATAAGAAGTATTTCATATTTCCTGGAGCTAACAATAATAAAACTCACCTAAGGATTTTTTGTATATTCTCAATTTTATAGTATCCATTTGCTTATAGTAACTCTAATACATATGTAAGTTTTATACAGACATAGATATAGACATATCTTACCTTTAATTTTTATACTAGGTAATAGAAATATGACAGCATATGGATAACGTGGATGGAATGTGTGATTATTTAACGTTTTTCTACTTGTAAATATTTTTGTATTTACTTTTTATTTTAAGAAAGTGTGCATTGCATTGTGCCCGTTATTTATAACCTGAAGTTCCTCAGAGCCATGATTCACCAGAATTATTGTTCAAAAAGTAACAGAATCCCACAGCTAAAACACAGTGGGACACTTTACAACATTGTTCCAAATTTAGTGCTTTTTAAATGTTAGCCCCAGGTTCTCTGGAGAAAGTTCTGTCTTTTCTAAAAGCAAACCCTTGGGTGGAGGAGAAATATAATATTTTCTCAAAGTAGGAGTGAATTAGAATTAAAAGTGTAGAATCAAGTTATATTCTCAGAAATAATCAGGTTATTTATGGCAGTTGAATTAATTTGATATTTTTCAGAAGAATGAGGTTGGTAGATTTGGGTAACATATCCACATATCTATACTGAAGAAAATTGACCTTGGCATGTCTACATAAGCCAGTATTGGTTATCGTTTAACCATTCTCTTTTTTTCTAGTCTTTTATAGAAAATAGCAAGTTCTTTGAACAATATGAAGTGACATACCAGATCTTGAAACAGACAGCTGAGATGTATGTCAAAGCTGATGGTTCAGGTAAAACACAAGACAGAATTTGTTGCAGTATTGAATACAGTAGAATTTAGAACCTACAGGTTTCAGTATGATCAAATCATTTTTTTCTCTGCAGAATCTCTGTGTGACCATGCCATTGGCCTGGGAAACACATACTGGATTCAGTCCCCTTGACTTTGTGCAATGCCTATCCTGTATAATCTTGTGCAGTGCCTATCTTGTATAATCATATGCCTGTGTGTGTGTATGTCTGTGTGTGTGACCTTCTAAGAGAGAGGAAAATAAGCATTCGTTTTCTAAATTGTAATGTTCAAACCTATTTTAAATTCCAATGGTTAAAGGCAAAAAGTGGACTGACTTGAATATTATGAAAACTTAAGTTAGTGCAGAGACACAACTGTAAAATATGTCTGTTTCAATTTGCAGATATATCTGTCATATTTGCTGAAAATGAACTATAGCATTTGTGATTATACTATATATGTGTCTGAGTGCGTATAAAATGCAAACAAATATATGTCATTTATTGCATCCCATTTATCAGGAATTTAAAATATATCATTGCCTTTAATCTTTATAAATACCTATGAGTAAGGTATAACATGTCCCTAACATTAGCTGAATATAATTCTAATGTTATATCTGTTGAATTTAAAATCCTAGGAAGAATTAGGAATGCACACCAGTGTATAGACTGTAGAAAAAAGGTGTGGTGCATTTAAAATATAAAATAAGGATTATAATTTGTTCTATCCGTTTCAGTGGAAGAGGCTGAGAATGTGATGAAATTCATGAATGAAACCACTGTCCAGTGGAGGAACCTCTCAGTGGAAGTCAGAAGCGTGCGGAGCATGCTGGAAGAAGTCATTGCTAACTGGGACCGATATGACAATACCGTGGCTAGTCTTCAGGCTTGGCTAGAGGATGCTGAGAAAATGCTAAATCAGTCAGAACATGCCAAAAAGGTAAGACTCCTTCTTATAAAAGGAAACAAGCACAGGTGAATTTAGAAATAGGAGATTTTCACAGCAAAGTTGTCTAAGGAGTGTTATATGTCTGCAAACGTGTTACAAACATCTTGACTTTGCCTGAAAAGCTGCATTTTCAGGTTATTAAATTATTTTAGACCAAGAAACACGCTGCTTTATAAAAGTTATGTTAAAGCAGTGTTTGACTTTTTCGTTCAGAACAGCAGTAGCCCATGGAGCAGTGGCCAAACCCAATAGGCAGCAGAGGGTGCTATACACACAGTAAGGTCTGGGCTTGAAGGGGCGGGTCCAGTGCACAGCCTCTGAGAATTTCCTAATTTAAGAGAAGATGAAAACAACTTTGGCTAAAGTAGTACCAAATCTGTGTGATGGCATACACTGGTTCAACAGATGGGTCACTACATTTTTGTCTCTTTGGCTATTCTTTTGGGGATTTTTATCAGCCCTCAGTCAACGGTCTTATTCTCGGTAGGAGTGATTTTTTTCCTCCGGTTACAGGAGTGTGTGTTTTTTTGCAAGAGTTAACTGTTTTACTTTAATATAATTTACATTAAAAGATCACATGGAATGGACTGATTTCTGCATATACACTTCTTAATGGGAGCTTGAAATTTTTCTCATGGAAAAACTATTTATATGTATGTAAAAGATTAAAATGCCAGATTCCCATTAAGAAGTATAGTACTTACATTAGAATTACTGCTTGTCATGCAAGATTGGTTCTTCTGTTATTGTGTTGTACAAGTAGATGTATAATTTTTATGTTTTCCCATTCTATATTTCATATAGATTAAGTATTTTTGTGTATCTGAGCAACTGTAACCCACACAGATTTTGGCTTTTCTGATTAGACAGGCAGTGCCCTAGTAGATGTCATGTGTTAATTTCATCCAAGGGAATATAACCGCCAGAAACAGAATTGTTCTCATCGATTTATCTAAGAAGTCCTCCTGCACATGGCTTAGGAAATCGATTTTGAATTATCTTTGGTGTCCTTGGTTTTTACCATGGTGTATATGTGTATGTATGCACATGCACATATGCGTTTAATTCGAAATCAAGTGGAAGCTGTTCCATAGCCAAGTGTGTAACCTTAAATAAGGAAGGATGTCATTGTATTGTGTTCTTGGCCCAGATAATTTAATTTTTTCCTTCAAGGGTTTATCTCTGTGATTGTTAATTATCTTCATATACAGTATTCAGATTTTAAAATCAAAAGTTGGGAATTCCCTGGCGGTCCAGTAGTTAGGACTCTGTGCTTTCACTGCTGAGGCATGAGAGGGCACATGTTTGATCCCTAGTTAGGGAACTAAGATCCCACAAGCCACATGGTGCAGCCAAAAAATAAAGTAAAATAGAATAAAATCAAAAGTAACAGGTCAAACGATTTTTAAACGATATATTTCCCTAAAATATTATGCCTTTTATATGACTTTGGCACTGGTATTTACTAGCCTAAAGACTATAGGCACGAGTCCCTTACACTCACAGAAATTCAGCTTTTTCCTCTCTAAAATAGGAATAACAAAATGGTCATCATGTTTTGTTTTGTCTTTAGCAAAAGATAGTGCATATATTCTTATAAAAAGACATTCAGCATTTCTAGTTCATATTTTTGACCTTCTTTATTAAAAATTTCCCTTTTGAAAGAGATTTAGGATTCACCTTAAAATTTGCACAGATTTTAGAGCAAAGATATTTCTCTTAGTCTGGTTACTTTCATATCATTTATTAACTTTTGGCTTATGGTTTACAGTAGTGTGCATTGTTTCTTGTATAGGACTTTTTTCGAAATTTGCCTCATTGGATACAGCAGCACACTGCCATGAACGATGCTGGCAATTTTCTGATTGAAACATGTGATGAGATGGTTTCCCGTGATCTCAAACAGCAGTTACTGTTGCTAAATGGACGATGGAGAGAGTTGTTTATGGAAGTCAAGCAAGTATGTTTTTCATATCTATTTATGCCTAGAACATGGGTGCATCATAAATGTTGTGATAAACAGTCTGTTTAAGACTCTTATTGTTATAGCATGGGCTTATTAAGGCAGAGTACAGATGTGTTTAGAACTGTTATGTTTATATTTGGTCCTTTATTCTTTCCCATTTGTAATGGAGGAACATAACAGAAATGTAAATCTTGATTAAGGATTATGTTGGCATATGGAGCCTACTTATATGGAATGATTCATGCATCAAATCATAATTCGTTGCTTCTCTGCTAGTTCCTTTCTTCTTTTCACAGTAATTAGACTAACTTCAAGTGTATCTAAAATAAGAATCAGGAATTAGAGTCTTTCCTACCACCTAACCATTCCAGAGAGTATGTAGAAGTGAAAGTTACAAGCTTCCAGAGTCTTGGCTTAATGGCTTTCGATGTTGCCCCCCTCCCTTTTCTTAACAGTATGCTCGAGCTGATGAGTTGGACAGAATGAAGAAAGAATACACAGATTGTGTTACTACCCTGTCTGACTTTGCAACTGAAGCCCTTAGGAAACTTTCAGAGCCCTTAGAAGTCTCTTTCATTAATGTCAAATTATTAATTCAAGACGTAGAGGTGAGCTGATTTTCTAGAACATGAAGTGAAAAACCAATTCTATTGTGAATAGAAAGATCAGTGAAGTTACTTAGGCCATTGCAAAAGCTGTTTCTGTGTCTCCTTGACATCATTTGACATGTGTACATATCCTGATTTGCACCTCTCATAAAAAAATCTATCTGAATTTTTTGAAGAGGTTTATTGACCATAGAGTAACTTCAAAATAGTTTTTAATTGAGATTTTTTATTTTCTACAATCAAATTATAAAGTACTAGGAAAAAAACAGACATCTGGAGTTAACACCTCTACATAAATGCCTCCAATGATAAAGGATTTGCTAAATGAATTGTGCTGTTTACATATTTTGAAGACCCTGCCGCTCTCAAAAATGAAGTAATGGAAGAATATTAATGACATAGAAAGGCTTTTCCAATATACTATTAAGTAAGGAAAGCAAAAATAGTATCATCTTTTTTTGTAAAAATAAAAAATGGGTGTAAACACACAGGAAAAATACTAATTTTGTTCAGTAATTTTAGCAGAGCCTTGTGGTGGTAAGGATGTTGGCTCTGGTGTGAGAAGACTGTATTAAATTTTCTTTAGCTTATTATCTCTAATTTATAAATTTCTACAATGACAATGTATTACTTTTTTTAAAGAAAAAGTTGTTTAATTTTTAAAATCAGGGAATTGCCCCAAATTGTTAACATGCATTTACCTGATATAATGTTTACATCCTACATTAACATATGTATTTTGAAAGTGTAAAGATTACCTCAGTTTATCTTTAGGTTAGCTTAAGGATTATGGCGACTTTTAAAGGAAACATTTATTTGTATGATATTATTAGTATATCATATATTAGTAATGAAGGAAAGTAGTCATTGGGATCTCCAAAAGATGATGACAGGTCTAGAGTTTTATTCAGTGCATACTGATTTGTGTCCAGTTGTCAAATCTTGAAATTAAGAGAAAATGTATCATGTGGTAATGTAGCTGTTTCAATGATTCATGTAGGATATTGAGCAGAGGGTGCCTGTGATGGATGCTCAGTATAAGATGATTACAAAGACAGCACACCTCATTAGCAAAGAGATCTCCCAAGAAGAAGCTAATGAAATGTTTGCAACCATGTCTGGGCTCAAAGAGCAGCTAACCAAGGTGGGAAAATATTTTAAAGCATGACACTCTGTGCGGGGCCAACACTGCCTCCAGCTCACCTTACTCGTTCTCTGTCACCGTGGGCAAATCATTTACTTGTTAGCAGATCGTGTTTTTATTTCTTATTGGGATTCTTCATCTAGTAACTTTGTCATGAGTTTTAAAAATGAAACTATGGAGTTGATACCAAGCATTACCTTTATTAATTTAGAAGTACTAGTAGCTGTATTTTAATAGAAAGATGGGCCTCCTCGGTGAGGACAGAGGACCAGTTGAAAGTGATAAAACAAAGAGAGAAGCAAGGGGAGAAGAACAGGAGGAAGAAGGGGGAGGAAGACGTCATATATTTAAATGAGAAAGAATTCCCAAATACCTTTTATTGAGATGTATTTGACATACGTCCACTCTAAGATTATTTATGCTATTTTTCACTTACACAGCCACAATGCAGTGAAAATTCTCCCTCTTCATCTCACAGAGCTACCTTGGCCTTAAGATACATTCATTTATGCCACTTCTGTGCAGGAAGCTCAGTGAATATCAAGCACTAGCCATAAGCCTTTTCTGTTCTATTGAGGGATTTTCCTTAAGAGTTTGGAAGTTTCACTGGGATTTTTTATCTATCTAAAGTTGAATTTTATGAAGGTGATACTGCTGGCAAAGTCCACTTAGATTGTGCAATTAATATCTGGTAAAAGAAAGGAGTGATTATATAAGTGAATAGAAAAATTTCATAATGAACAATTGGACAATAAAGGAAATAACAGCAGAAAACCCTGTTAATTAGGAGAGGAAAAGTAGAAAGAGAATAGCCAATATGAAACCAGCTGTGGAGAATTAATGAAAGAGAGGAATAAGTGAGATGGATGAAAATAAGAAGAATCATGGCCATGAAAGATAAGAAAATTTTGTCAAACTGGTATATAGTAGAATGCTAATTTTAAATTCTTTCAAACAATCAAGTTAAGATTATTTAAAAAGATTGGGTACAATTTGGAGTCAACAACTTGTAACCTTCAAGCAGGCTTCAGAGCCCTGTCTTGGGCTGGCTCATCTTAGCCTAGGTCAGGTTTAGTGATTTACGGAAACTTCTGAGAAAGCAAAGAACTCTTTTAGACACACGTAAGTCATCATGATTTCTTAATTGCTGCATTAGATGTAGCATCTTGGTAAGTTTCCTGTTGTATCCAGGGAAGACTTCTAAAGCACACTGATTTTTATACATGTCAGCAGATTCTCTTTATTTTGTTCAGTAATTTTAGCTGAGCCTTGTGGCAATAGGACAGTAGCGTTCTTTAGATGATTTTCTCCTTCAGGCAGTGCGTACAAGAGCATGAGAATAATTATAATGTAAGGAAAAAAACAAATGGTCTACTAATGAGTACTTAATTTCCTTTCTTGGTTTCCAAAAGTAATGCTTTGGGAGAAACTCTAAATAAAATGAGGGGGACGGGAAGTTCTTGCAGGATTGTATGAGGTGCTGGATTCTGACATAAATGTGACAAGGCAACACTTTATGGAGATCTTCATCTCCAGGAGCTCATCATGAAGATAAAGACAATGCAGGTGTATAAACTATCAGCATTTTTTTAGAAGACAAGTAACAGATGACGGCTGGGCCAGTTCAGACTAGAGAGACATGTTCTTGCGTGAGAAACTTTGTGAATAAGTTTGTATATGACATGAGCGGTTGTTGTGAGTGGGATGTTGATAGGGGAAGAGTAGCAAAGTGTGGAGCTGGGAGGAGGTTAGGAAAGCACAGGGCCTCTCTGGGAAGAATGAGTCAACACGTTTGTAAGTTTGTCTACGGCTAAGGGATCAAGTAGTAGAGTTCTTGAAAATAAAGTTGGAAGGTACAAGTTGGTCTAGATAATGTAATTCATGACTGTCTTAGGTCAGCTTCTGAGGCCAAAGGGAAGATGGGTTTCAGAGTTTATGAAGTGGAATTTGATGCCATCTGGCTCACTAACATTTAGATGAGCAAGTGCTATCCAGATGGACGATTTAGATGAATTTTCATGAGAAAACTCCATAGCATTTACTTGTCTCAGTGATATAGCAGTAGTGCTTTTTTTTACATCAAAATTTAATAATACACAGGAAATATTAAAGAATGTCACTGGAGCTCTGTAAGCCCAAAATGACCCTATCCTGAAGAAAACATTCCTGAGAGCTATGGTCCTTAATGGCCTTTAATGGAATTTTTGTCTTTGCATTTTTAAAGGTCAAAGACTGTTACTCTCCACTCATTTATGAGTCTCAGCAGCTGCTGTTACCGTTGGAAGAATTAGAAAAGCAGATGACGGTCTTTTATGACTCACTTGGGAAAATCGATGAAGTTATGACAGTTCTTGAGCACGAGGCACAATCAAGTGCTCTTTTTAAACAGAAACGTCAGGTAAGGAAAAGTCCCCTTCAGGAGATGGAGTTAATTTAATGCATGTGTGATAAGACTGAGGTTCATATAATGATAGAAATTCAGTGACAGGACAAGAAACCTTTTTCTAGACTAGTACTGGCAACTCAAAACAAAAACACATGTCTAAAGATGAAAACCCTATCCACCATAGATAAAATAAAAATTTTGTCTCTCTCTCGATACTTATATATAGGTATATTTATATAGATAAAAATTTTACAGATAAATTTTAAATTGTATATATTTAACTATATAAAAAATAAATAATTGCATTCCATTTCTAGCCAGTATCTATCATTTGTGTCTTATGAGATTTTTTCTTGCCTCTAGAACTAGGGCTGTTTACATGACCATAAAATTCTGGAAATATATTTGGAGTACTAATCATTTTTCTTTGTCTTATTTTTAGTAACAGATCTGTATGCAGAACAGCCTCCTACTGAGTGTGTCAGTTAATTCACTTATTTAGTTGGTTTATTATAAATCAACTTATGCATCAGAGGAGGGTGAAACTGATGGGTAAAAGGTTTGCCACTGTTATCATCAAAATAGATTCATGGAAGGAAGGCAGTGTCACTTAGCAGAAAGAGCAGAGAGTATCTGACGTGAGTCAGACAGGTATTCAGATCTGATATAGCAAATTACAAAGCCTTGATTAGCTTTATTTCCTCACCCTAAAATGGGGATGGTAGTACCTAAGTCAAGAACTTCTCGTGGAGATTACATTAGATATTCTATAATGTGACTAACCCATTAGAGCACATACTCTATAACTGGTGGCAACTAATATTTATTATTATTATTATTAATGGCAAGCCAAAATGATTATACCACCAAGCCCTATTTTAATGGGTTCTCATTATATTGGTTAAAAATTGTTTTTCATTTTGAAGTCACAGTGCCATTTCTTACGTTCCCAAATTGCTATAAGTTGCCATCAAAGAATCCTTCCGTGATTAAAATTGTATTTAATATATTAATAATAATAAATATAATACTTAATAAGAGTTTTATAACATATGTTACTCTTTTATCTCCTAAATCTTCAAAAGGAAAAAGTGTGTCCTAACTCTGTTTTCCCAAAACAAAACAGAAACCTTGCTCTTAATATTTGCATCTAAGTTACCCAAACTGGTATCCAAATAACCAGTTTGAAATATTTTTTCAAAGCAATTAAGGATGTTGAAGTGCAGATGGTGTGGATTCAAGTCAAAAAATGACTGCTTTCCTCGGGCTGAGCTGAATAGCTTCCATGCTGTCTAGCACAGAAATCGCCAGGATGCTACATTACAATCAGAGATGGAAGGGCCTGTGAGTCACCATTGCTTCTCATCTGCAGATGTGTGACAATTTCCAAGTCTTCCCAGGCCCTTTGGTCTGCTGCCTTTTTTGTTAGGATCTGGGGTCCACCATTTTATTAATGAGGTTGATAGCTTTTGAACCTTAGGAATTCAAATGTTGTGTATTTTAGGATACAGAATGATATATAATCTGCTGCGTCTGACTTTCAGTAAAGTATTTATAATGTGCATTGGCATTAAATTTATTGAGTCAGATTATAACCTGTTATGTAGATTGATTTCATTATTGTCCTTTCAATAAATTATGGGCGTATTAGTTGGTTGGAGGAATACAGGTACTAGGCAGGTAGCAATTTTGATGCTCTGTCATCCTCTGGATGTTATTAAGATGGGCATGAAATGTAAAAAAAATTCAGAAAACTCAATGTGACATTTAAATGCCTCATGTAAAAAGCACTGACTTCAGTGATTGCTTAAAATTGTGCTCTTCTGAAAAGCAATGCTTCTCTGTACTTTCGACTTTACTTATTGCTTATTAAAAGCCTAAAAGCTATATAATACTGTTCTTATTGTTTTGTAATGGTTACTCGCTTTCTTTCTTGCCCTTTTAAATACTATTATTGTGGGTTTCCTTTCCCTGTAGGAACTGTTAGCTTGTCAAGAAAGCTGTAAGAAAGCCATGACTCAAATTGAGAAAGGCAGTCATAGTGTTCAAAAGTTTGTGACTTTGAGCAACGTGCTAAAGCATTTTGATCAGACAAAGCTACAGAGAAAGATTTCAGATGGGCATGTTGCTTTTCAGGTAAGTTCTCTGCCTGCTTTAGAGATGTGAACTAGGGAAAATTCCAAGAAGGAGGACATGTAATCATCGCGTTTCATGTCTTCACTTTTGGTAAATGCTTCATCTACTGGTGTTTGGAAACCAATAATTTTACTTCATCTTTCTCTAATATTAATTAATATTTAAGAGGGTTGATTACTCTCATCATAATGAAATGTATTCTTTCCAAGTGTTTTTTGAAAGAAACAACACTCTTTAACAAAATGATATTTTCAATAATGAGAGATCAGTATCCCATTATGATTATTTTTTAAATCAAGAATATGGTAAAGAAAACTGGAGATTGGAAGAAACATGTGGAAACCAACAGCCGCTTGATGAAGAAGTTTGAGGAGTCTCGGGCAGAGTTGGAGAAGGTGCTGAGGACCGCTCAGGAGGGCATGGAGGAAAAGGGGAATCCAGAAGACCTCCTGAAGAGACACACCGTGAGTGCATCCCATGTGGGTCCTTGACCTGGAGGCATGGGCAGACCATCTTGGAGGAAAAATAAAAAGAGCATAAAGATCTAATACAGAGAAGGAGAGAGAGAGAGAGAGAAAGAGAGAGACAGAGAGAGAGAGAGAGTGGGAAGAAGAAGACGGAGGATGAGGAAGGGGCAGGGGGGAAAGAGGAGGGGGGATGGGAGGGGGAGAAATGAGTTAGGAAGGCAGAAACTTTTTACATATGAGACCCACAGAAATGGCAGCAAAAAGAACCTCAAGAGCAGTTGATGAGCTGCCTTACAATTGGCCATTTTTAAGCCCCTGGAGTAGTAGAGAATCACGGGATAAATAATTCAGGCTCTCCAAACTACTAATTCATTATTTAGCTGAAAAACTCTTTCATAACTAACGTATTCTTTTTAAGAGATAACTTTAGGTGGATGGCTATGTCTTTGTGCTCATTTCATAAATCTACCATATCACAGTATAGATACCATGTCACTTGAAATTCAGTAGCTGATCTACAACTTGACCCAGTGTTGTGAAGCCATCTCCTTGTTAATCATACTCATTTAAATCATGTCAGTATTGCAAATATGAGTAATCTATTAAATGGTGTATGGAGATGATGGGCCCTCTGAGAACATATATTTTGAGTTACGTTTCCTGAAATTTCAGTGGATATTTGTATAAAACACACTCTCAAAGTACGAATGCAATGTATTTGCGATGTGGCTGACTAGATTTAGGATTAAGGTCTGTGACCATCCAACATCTCATTCAAATTTATACACCTCTACTGTGCGGTACTTTATTTTGAATCACTGTTGTTTCAAAATATCTATGCATACATAATCCTGAGACTTTGTGAGACTTAGTCATGTGACTTTGTGAGACTTAGTCATGTGTATTTGTGCACATGTTGTATTTGTCTGCTTGGGCTACCATAAAAAATACACAGGCTGGGTGGCTTAAGCAACAGGGATTTATTTTCTCAGTTCTGGAAACTAGAAGTCTATGATTAGGGTACTAGCCTGGCTGTGTTCTGGTGAGGACTCTTCCTTATGTGCAGATGGTCACCTTCTCACTGTGTCCTCACATGGCAGAGAGTAAGATCTTTAATGCCTCTCCTTATAAGGGCACTAATTCCTTCATGAGGGACCCACTTTCATGACCTCATCTAAACCTAATCACCTCCGCAAGGTCCCACCTTCAAATATCATTACCTTGCAGGTTAGGGCTTTGACATGTGAATTTGGTGGGACAGAATGGTGGCGGGGGGCAACACAATTCAGTCCACAGCATGTGTGCTCATGTGTGTGCTTGGCGTGAACACAGAAATGGCTCATAATGAACCAGCAAGGTCTGGAACACATTGCCATTAGGGAGTGAGGAGGGATTGTGAGGGTTAGTCCTGGCTTCTACTCAGCTCTTCTTTTACCAGAGAGGAATGAAAACTCTATCACTGTGAGATCAAGGTTTTAGGATCTCTCATTGGCTTTCTAGAATATTCTACCAAATGTGAAAACTGCAAAGATTTTTTTCTAAAACATAAAAAAACCCTAGTTGAATCAGATATGGTGATTTCTGACTCATAACTGTAGGTAATTATAGTTAGTTCCTGAACGAAAAGTGGTAGTTGCCCAGAAGGTTTGAAGAGGGCAGCAGCTAGCTAAGAGGCTTGTTTAGCAGTGTGACTCCTTCATTGTCTCGTGTCTCACACTGCCTTTATCTGCCCCACACTCTTGACCACTTTCCCCCTCTCCACACCAGGAGTTTTTCAGTCAGCTGGATCAGAGGGTGCTCAATGCTTTCCTGAAAGCTTGTGACGAACTCACCGACATTCTCCCTGAGCAGGAACAGCAGGGCCTACAGGAAGCCGTTAGAAAGCTTCACAAACAGTGGAAGGTGAGTCAGGACAACATGGGAGTGTCGTGTGTCTTGGATGATGGGAGAGAGCGTGAGGGTGTGAAGGTTCAACTGTCAGAGAAATTTAGAAATCAGGGAAAGTTGTCATAGTTACTTTTCCCATTGAAAAAGCTGAACTTGAATAAAACAGGGTAAAATATGATAGAATTTTGTTATTCCTATTTTTAAGTAGCATCAGTTTTATCGTAGTACTTACGACTACTCTTTTTCTTTTCCTGATTATTTTTGGGAGCAGGAACATCAAGGTGTTTAACTTTTTCAGCAACATTTCTTAAACTCTTCCCATCCTAGTTATGTTAGGTATGCTACTGAAGTTACAAGAAATATTTCTCATTTCAGTAGCATACCTAACATAATATCTACATTATATATATATAAGTATATGTAATTATGTATTATATATATCCATATATATTTGAAGTTTTCAAGGATTTTGCCATCTGGTTTAGCTTGTTATGATTTGAAACATATAAATAAAAACACTGATGCTAAGGATTCAATGATGAACAAAGCATATTCCTTTTCCCCCATAGAGCTTAGATTCCAGTAAGGGAGATGATTAGTTGCAAAATAATAAAAGTAGAATATATAATAAGTCCCCAAAAATATATTGTGTAGGCAATATATTGATGAAAGCTTTGAAAGAGAGAAGTGGACCCACTTGGAGAGCGGAAAACAATGAAGCAGATAATTAGTTTTGAGCGAGGGCCTTAAAGAAGCAGCAGATCTGGGGGTGATGGGGACAAAGAAAGAAAGCCAGAGGGTGTGCCAGCGGGGACGCAGGGATCCACGGGGTTCAGCCTGACTGGAGTGTCTTGCGTGGGGCCTGTCCCATGGAAGCCGACTTGAGAATCTGCATGTCAGGGGAAGCAGCTGCAGGAGAACAGAGACCCTTTGAAGGTGTCATCTTTGAGGTGGACTGGAGGAAGCTGCTCAAGCAGCACATTCACAGTGCTGCTCTGAGGGAATATTGAGTGGTGAATTTCATATGTACTAGAGGAAGGAGTCACGGGGTCCAGAAGATAGGCAGCTGGAACACTCTCTATCAGGTCGTGTTATTGATACTTTCTGGATTTTTTTTTAACTTTTTTTTTTTTTGGCTGCGTTGTGTCTTCATTGTTGCGTACAGGCTTTCTCTAGTTGCGGCGAGTGGGGGCTACTCTTGGTTGTGGTGCGCGGGCTTCTTATTGCGGTGGCTTCTTTTGTTGCGGAGCACAGGCTCTAGAGTGCAGGCTCAGTAGTTGTGGTGCACGGGCTTAGTTGCTCCGCGGCATGTGAGATCTTCCGGGACCAGGGATCGAACCCCTGTCCCCTGCATTGGCAGGCGGATTCTTAACCACTGCACCACCAGGGAAGTCCCCAGATTTTTTTTTTTAATCTCATTACTGTAGACTAAAAAATCAGCCCTTTGCATAAGAAAAACACAGTTAAAGAAATTCTTTTTTAAAAAACAACAAAGACCTACTGTATAGCACAGGGAACTATAATCAATATTTTATAATAAACTATAAAGTAAAAAAATCTGAAAAAAATAGATATATATGTATATATAACTGAATTACTTTGCTGTACACCCGAAACTAACACAATGTTGTAAATCAACTCTGCTTCAATAAAAATTAAAAGAAAGAAATACCTTTTTGCTTGCTCAATTTGAAAATTTAAAAAAATAAGATGCTTAAAGAAATCCAGGCTTTTTAAGATGTCTTTGCAGCTTAATATTATCATATATGTACTATGGAGTAGAGACTATAATTGAAGGCTGTATTTTATTTTACATACACACACACTTTTAAACTCTCTAGGATATAATCTGTCCTATTCTTTCCAAAGCCCTAACTCATTTTTCTCATCAATTATCTCAGTGTTTTATTTTAAAGATAATCTTTTAAATCCATAGGAGACAGGTTGGCTAAAATTAAATTGTAGGACTAAAGGTAATGATGAAGCTTATGTTTGTATCAAAGAAGAATGTAAAAAGTTTCACGTTGTTTGCGTGCTGGCTTGCTCATTTTCTCAGTGTATGCTCTGAGGAAAAGAAGACATGGCAGGTGGTCAGAGCTGTGGGCTGTTTAATCCTGGCTTTTTCACTGATAATGTTTCCTTGAGTTCCTTCCCTTGTGTAGTGAGTATAGTATCTGTCCTTCCTACCTCACAGGGCTGTTGACAAAATTTAAAGGGACACATGCTAGGAAGAGGGTATGTGGAATCAGTGTGTGATGTAAATTTAGATTCAAATCTAGTTTTTCTGCTTAACCCTGAGCCTCAGTGGTCTAATCTTTAAAACAGGAACATTAATACTGTGTGGGGCTATTGTAAAAATTAGGCAGAATAATCACTGTGGAAACACACAACTAACAGCAGGCTGAAAAGATTTTCTGTGGTCCTGGTACTTGGAAAAATACAAAGCACAGCAGCCCAATGAAGACAATAAGGATTAAATCATATTGGTCCTCAAGGGACTCTTTCAGGTTTTCTGCCACTTCAGTTGGAAATGTACAGAAATGGTATCTTATTTTTCGGAATCGTCCCATGGCATGTAGGATCTTCAAGGAGAAGCTCCATATCATTTGCTTCACCTGAAGATCGAGGTGGAGAAGAACATGTTCTTAGCTTCTGTAGAAGAATGCAGAGCTGAGCTGGACCGAGAGACCAAGCTGGTGCCCCAGGAAGGCAGCGAAAAGATCATCAAAGAGCACAGGGTACGTCCCACACACCCTGAGTGCAGGGTCTCAAAGTCACAATGTTCCTTCAAGCATAGAGCTGATCCTTTCATGTGGGTCTGAAAACACTCAATAGCTTAATTACTTTATACTGCTAGACTAGATGAGTATCTGCTATGAAAATTTGAAAGTCTTGCATGGATTCTCACAGGGATTATAAAAACGTTTATTGCTCATTAGATCTTCTTCAGTGACAAGGGTGCTCATCATCTCTGTGAGAAAAGGTTACAGCTTATTGAAGAACTCTGTCTGAAACTCCCAGTCCGGGACGCTGTACGGAACACACCTGAGAGCTGTCATGTGACCCTCAAGGAGCTCAGAGCTGCCATTGACAGCACCTACACGAAGCTGGTGGAAGACCCAGACAAGTGGAAGGACTACACCAGCAGGTAGTCTTGGGGTTGTTCCCAGAGAAGGATGTAGTCTTTCCTAATTCTGTTAATTCAGGCATCTTTGCAAAACAAGCCATGATGTATGTTTCATCTCACGCAAGAAAGATAATCAGATGGTACAGTCGTGTTCATGCTCTAGAAATGCCTCATTTAATTTAAAGAATGAGTTTCAGTCAGAAACAGGGTGAAGCACTTTACTTCCAAGTGATCCAGATGTTGTCTCTTTGAAGCAGAATTAGGCAATCCCTTTCTCCCCGATTTCCTCACATCCCCCAAAAGGGACATCTGCCTCTTTGGGTTTCTGTCTCACTCAGGTGGAGACACGTAAGGCCAGACTTCAGGTGGTACCTTCCTCACTCGCAGGTGCCCAGGCTCTAGGACACATCCTCCTCCGCCGCCGAGCCCCATCCGCTCTGCCTTCTCTTTCCTTCAAGTGCCTGAGCACAGGAACCGTTGCCGGGAAATTTGTTAATCAGTTTGCTAATCAGTCGAATGAAATCTGTTAACCAATTTTCTAATCAGTTGATTGTTAAATTTCCATAAATAACTTCAAAATAGAAAATGTATTCTAACCATGGGGATATTTTCTCCCTTTAATAAGTCAATACCTGTGTTATTTCAGAATCTCTGAGTTCTCCTCTTGGATATCTGCAAAGGAGACTCAGTTGAAGGGGATTAAGAACAAGGCCATTGATACTGCCAACAGTGGAGAGGTTAAATGTGCTGTAGAGGTAAGTTCTGGGCCATTTTTTTGTTATTAGAAAATATCCATGAATAAAATAATAATGATAACTGTCTAACTGATGTTTTCTTTCTATAAAAAAATTAACTTCCTGAAAATTGTCTTAAAATAAGTTTTCTCCTGGTACTGTGGAGAACTGCAGGGTTTTTTTTTTTTTTCTATGGAATCATGTTAGCTTTGAGATTTAGTCATGCTCAGTGGTGCCTCTAATGCATCTTTAGCTAATGGGGAATCCTGAGAGGAAAATTACATGAATGGGTGTACAACACAGCAGAGATTTAAGAACTGTCATAGAAAACAAGAACCCTATAGGTTTTTATACATTTTCAGCTACTCAAAAGCCAGGTATGGAAAATGAGGGAATTGGGCAAGGTCTCTAAGCATCATTTCTATGTCACTTTCAGCCTGGATTGGATCAGTCTCTGTGAGCATGAGTACTGCCTGATAAGCCCAGCCAGGGCAACAGAACCTCAGACCTGAACCCAGTTTGCATTCTATGGCTGGCACACAGCAATCCTCTCCCTCTTGGCTTGGCTCTTAATTTTGTAGACACATGCTATGGTGAACATTCTTTATCTTTCAGCATTTTACACCCTTGCAAGTCACAGAGTTGCTGTTAATGAGAATTTATTTCCTTTCTATTCCTATCCTCCGATTTCCATTTTTTTCCTGTTAAATTTATAATCCCTTTAAATGCTAAAGGTACTCAATGATATCATCCTACACCTGTAGGAGCATATTTATATTTGCTATTGGTTGCTGTTATAGTACCAAAAAAATTCACATCTTAGAATGAAGAAATCACTTGCTTCTAAAACCAACCATTTTCCTCCATATGCCTTTGCCCTGTAAGACCCTCTTGTAGCACTTGGAGGCCCACAGCTCTCATCTACCCAGAGCTGGTGTAGGAGGGAGAGGCTGCCCCAGTCACCATTGCCCTGGTCCCTAGACCTACGAGGGCTGCGGTCCGGAGTCTTTCTGGCATCGTCTTGGCCAGTCAACTCTCCCTTCCTGGATTACAGCTGAGTTCCTGTTTGTGCTTCTTACAGTCTGGGGTATTGACTTCCAGAAACTAAACAAAATGAGGCATAAAATATGAGTTAATGAAGTTAAAATAAATCTTTAGGGCATCTATTATAATATTCAACAAGTAAATTCTTCAACAAGAGAAATCCACTAATTTAAAAAAGGACTCTTTCTTTTTTTTTCTTCAAAAAAATACTACGTTCCTTCCAGCTCACAGAAAATAAGGTGACAAAGTATATAATTCCCAATTTCACGTATTCTTCTACAGTACTTTTAGAAGCATCTTTCTTGTGATCAAGGAAATACATAGACATCTAATTATGGAGGTAATTTTTTGGCACAGAGAGTACTGATTTTACACATTGGGTATTGGAGTTGGGGAAACATTTCTTTCTACCACTTGTAGACTTTGTTAAAGATGTGAACAAAAAGTGAAATAAGCAGGCATTCTCTTGGTGAATGAATGCCTGGCTCTCCTACCTCCACCTTACAAACCTTCTTAGGTTGAGTACTTTCTTGCTGGAAAGTTATGATTCACAGTTGTATTTTGTTCATCAAAGGTGTTCTTTCATTCCAGGAGATCAGAAATGGTGTTACCAAAAAAGGCGAGACTCTCAGCTGGCTGAAATCCAGGCTTAAAGTTTTGATTGAAGTTTCTTCTGAGAATGAAGCCCAAAAGCAAGGAGATGAGCTGGCAAAATTATCTAGTTCCTTCAAGGCTCTTGGGACTTTGTTGTCAGAGGTAAAGCATTTACTCATCCTCTAAATGGACAACTCGGGGTGAAGAATCTGGAAGGTTCCTTTGGGTTGCAGTTTAACAAGTAATTTTATAAAGAATGTGTAGTTTAAACAGAATAGCTCAGATACTTATGTATATGAAGATTGGTGGGGAAGATGAGCAGGATGTTTGCTTTATGGTCTGTGACGTTATTGGATGTTAGTTCAGGTTAACTATCTATATTTAAAGTACGAAGCTTATAGATCCACGCTTTGACTCTTACTAAAAGCATTCTTTCATGGTCAGTTTAAGGTTAACAAACCAGGCTTGAGAGTCAAACGAGCCCAGTTCTAGAGCTTAACTCTGATACCCCATTTCCTACGTAACCATGAGCTTGTCATTTAACATCTCTGGACCTTGATTTATGTACTTGTAAAACAGGGATAAAAATACTTACCCCAAAAGGTGATGTCAAGAATTGAATGCAATGATGTTTGTAAAGCACTTAGTACAGTGCCTGGAACAGAGTAAATAACTGATAGCTAGTAATAATAAAATATTCATGTTGAGTCAGCAGGCCAGTAAAGTCTCTTTCAGGCAAGATCTACTCATTTTAAACTTGATATACATTTCAATGTTTATAGTCCTTTGTAGATTATACAAACCCATCTACTCCATTTCTAGTAGGGCCACATCTACCCTTGAAAGAATACTTTTACTGACCAGGTTGTCTTACGAATCTGATGAGTTTGTACATGGGAAGATAATGTAAGAATGTAAAGTATAATAAATAGTTATCAGGATTTCTTGAAATCATTTATAAACTAGCATGGAAAAATGATCACTTGGATGACAAAGTTCCCTGATTCTGAAAGATCTGAAATTCTCTATAGAAAAATTAGATGTCCCTAATCTAACAGTTTGATCGATTGATTTTTCATGAAAATCTAGGTTGAAAAGATGTTAAGCAACTTTGGAGACTGTGTCCAGTACAAAGAAATAGTCAAAAGTTCCCTTGAAGAGTTAATGACTGGCTCTAAGGAAGTCCAGGAAGAAGCTGAGAAGATCTTGGACACTGAAAATTTGTTTGAAGCACAGCAACTACTCTTTCATCACCAGGTAGAATGCCTGTTTACTTCAGTGCATTTATGCAAAGTTGTTTAGTTACTGAGAGCCAGAGAGATGGAGAGTAAGTCTATCCACTGACTGGAGGGGGGAAGATGGGGAGCTTGGGAGGCAACTCAGATGAATAGTTAAAAAAAACTTGGCACTTCTGTTCGTTCTATTAAACATTAAATATTTTAGAACATCTTGCAAGATAAATTCTCAGCCAGAGAGATTTGATGGTACCAAAAAGTTTGAGGAACATTGTGGAAGAAAAGTTGATTTTGCTATGAAAACCTTCATAAAATTGTCCTTTGCTAAATTGCTAAATGGTCCTTTTCATAACAGAGAAGGAGAGCATAAACAAACTACTTCATATTTGAGATCGCTATTCTTTTATTATGTTGCAATCTTTGCTCTTCAATTTACAAGTTTGAATACACCCTGGTTTGGGAAATTATAAATTAACATGAAGTACCAGTCTTTTCTGAAGAGTGTGCTCCTACAAAGGATTAGAACCAGAACTAAAGAAATTCTGGTACATATATTGATAATTAACAATTTTAATCAGCTTTACTTGTCAAACTCAACATAAGTGGAAGTATGACTTTCAAATTAATCTAATGACAGAATTTTAGCTAACTTAATATATAAGAAAATGTTAGCTAATTTTATATGTAATCATATATCAAAATGGAAGTTGCATTAAAAGTATATGTAGGGGGTTTCCCTGGTGGCGCAATGGTTGGGAGTCCGCCTGCCGAGGCAGGGGACGCGGGTTCGTGCCCTGGTCCGGGAAGCTCCCACATGCCGCGGAGTGGCTGGGCCCGTGAGCCATGGCCGCTGAGCCGGCGCGTCCGGAGCCTGTGCTCCACAAAGGGAGAGGCCTCAGCGGTGAGAAGCCCGCGTGCCACAAAAAAAAAAAAAAAAAAAAAAAAAGTATATGTAAAAGAGCAGCCTTTAGGCTTTATAGATTTACTTAATAATTATAGAAAGGCTGTGAGTCCAAAAGAAAATAACGCTTAGTGTTATATTGTTCTCAATCACTGTAAAAGTTTGTTTGGATTTCAGTTTACTTTAAATCAGAGAAATATGAGATTATAGATATTGACATTAATATTTAAAAACTCTTCACATTTCTTGGACCAGGTGCTTGGCTATATGGGTGTGTTTACTTTGTGAAAATTCATAAGCTGTATTTTGAGATTTGTTTACCATTCTGTTTGTACATTATACTTCAATAAAAAGTTTACTTTAAAACATAACTTTCCCCAAATATCTCAGACTATTAATCATTCTGAATATACCCTGGAATTAAATCTCTTCATATTAGCATTTTTACAGCATGGATAATTTTAAAAAATTGGAGTTGGGACTTTGTGTTTTTAGGCAGAATATAGTTCTTTAAGGAGAATTATGTCAAATGAATAGTTCTGCCAAATTCCATCTATAGTATTGCACGAAATATTAAATGTTATCTAAATTAGCACATAATTAAAACACTCTGGCCAAATTAATTATGCTGTTTCCCATTAAAAACCATAAAATATTTATAAATAATGCCCATCTTTGATTACTATAGAGCCTTCATTACCATCTTAATTACTCATCCTGTTTAAAATGCAGTTTGGCCCCCTGCTGCGGGAGATTGTACCTTTCCGTAACTATTAAAGTGTGGGTGTTTATGTCCCTGCCTGGGTGCTTAGAGAGTTAACATTTCTATCCATCTGTTGAACAAATGCTTCCAGCAAAAGACAAAGAGGATCAATGCAAAGAAGAGGGACGTGCAGCAGCAGATCGCACAGGCTCGGCAGGGAGAAGGTGGGCTGCCTGGCCGAGTCCCAGAGGAGCTGCAGAAGCTAGAGAGCACCCTGGACAACATGGAGCACAACCGGGAGAAGCAGGAGCGCCGCATCCAGGTAGGAGACTGGAAGTTATGTCATGGGCTATATTAACTTCCGGTTCACAGGTTACACGTCTCCTACTAGCGGGAGCAAAGGTTTATTGTTCCCGCCTCTGAGGCGCCCGCATTCCATTAAACACTTACACGAGTTATCTCTTTTAATCACAGCATCAGCCTTGTGAGATAGATACTGTAATTAGCACATTTTCCAAGTGTGGATGCTTAAAAACAAAGAGTTAGAGGATTTTCCCTGAAATCACAGAGCAATGATCAATTGTAAACCCAGGATTTTAATCCACACTTGTCTGAATCCAGAAATTTATGTTGGATTATTTCACTTTTCTGGACAGTCCAGCAGTCACACCTTTATGGTTTATTGTGTCCTTAACACATTAACTTAAAAAAGTTCTTGTATATTTTTTTCCCCCTGCTCACTGCCTGCTGCACTTCCTTCTCTCTCTTTCATCCTTTCTTTTTTTTTTTTGAGAGACATTGGGAGGGTTTCTTTCTTTTGTCCCTTATCTATAGTTAAGTAATATCCTAAGATTCATAGGACTTTATAGCAGATTAAAAAAACTCAGACTCTTAGGCCATACATCCTCTTTTGGTAGATGAATTGAGACTCAAAAGGGGAATTCTTATAGAAGACATTAAAATCATTTTTATTCTGTGTAATTGTTTGACATTTGAACTCAGAGTTAACTGGAAGTTAATAGCCTGACAAATGAATGGAAATGTGACAATATTTTGTGATACATTCTGGTAATTCATAACATCATATGTTATTTATTTTTTCTAATTTAGGTCACATTAAGAAAATGGGAGAGATTTGAAACAAACAAAGAGACAGTGGTCAGATACCTTTTTCAAACAGGTTCCAGCCACGAGCGCTTCTTGAGTTTTAGCAGTTTGGAAAGCTTATCTTCAGAATTGGAACAAACAAAGGTATATTGGCAAAACCACATAGTCCCTTGGTACCCATTATTCCCAAGAAAAACTGTGTTTCATTTCATTACTTATTATAATTATTTAATCAATTTTTATTGTTTACTTATGATTCACTCTTCAACACATTGGTCAAGTTGCTCTGGGGAATGAAAATATAAATAAGATTGAAACATCAAGATGTTTTCATTAAAGTGGGAAATAGTTTCCTAATAGATGGATAAATTTCTAAAACATCTTTCTGAAGTCAGTGATATTTTGAACTGAAACTTGAAGGGCAGGTAAGACATAGAAAAGCAGAGTTTGGGGCAGAAAACCAGCATTCCTGTAATGGGAAATGCCATGAAGTATAAAAGTGTGAGAAATGGGGATTCTCTGCTATAAAGCAGAAAAGGGGAGTGAAGTTGTAAAGGAAAGTTGGGCCGCATCACAAAGACTCTTGAAGGCCTAAAGCGTTACTCTCTAGGCTACGTGGAACCATTAGAGGTTTGTAAGAAGGAGAGTCACATGAGCAGAGCTGTCCTTTAGGGAGATGAGTTTTTAAGCAGGTGTAGAACATTGGAAGCATAGAAGTCTGGAGTCATGGGTTCTAGTTGTAAAGTTATTGCATGCGTACATGAATTAGGGTAATGGGGATGGCAATGGAGATATTGGGACAGATGTAAAAGAGACAAAGTGAAGGAAAAAAGCATGATACCCAAGGTTCTGAGCCTGACGGAGACAATGGGAGCGAGACAAGAAATTGGAGTAGCTGTTAGTGGGGGAAGGTGAACGACTGCGTTTTGAACATATTGAGTTCGATGTCCAGTGGGACATCCAAGAGATAATATTTAGTAGATGTGCTTGTTAAGCTCAACCCTGTAAGCTCAAACACCTTGGACACTCAGAGCAGACCAGTAAATTTGTGCGACTCATTTAGAGGAGTTGTACAGGCCCCTTTGGTTCCTATTGCATGTGTTTTGGGTTTATAGAAAGACTGAATTAGTGTAGAAATGTGTTTGTCAATGTATAAGAAAGAACATTCTTACATCCATCCTTTCATAACCTTTAGCGAGGAAACCCCTGTGCTTCTGTTTTCTCACCAGTAAAAGGCTTCTGTGTCTCTTGTACTGTAAATTTGTCACTATTTCTCCTGTTATTAACTCACTGAGGAGTTTGAAGTTTTATAAGGCCACAGAATCTTTCAATTCTGTATGATTTTCATCAGCCATTTAAATAGAAAATTATTTTTTATTTTTAATTTTAATTATTTTACCTATTAATATATATCAGGTGTCTTTTATAAATACAAACACATATATTGTGTGAATTATCACATGGGTGTTCCTCCTGGGTTCCATCCAGAGTTTCTGATACCCTGCGGCTCTAACTCCTTTGAATTGGTTTGCCAGCTATAGATGAAACAAATGTGATCTTTTTGTCTTATTTCTAACATTCTCCTCAGCCAATAAATAACCTTGCATACTTTGGGACTGATTTAATGATGTGAACTAACAATTATTGAACATACACTATTTGCTGATCTAATCATTTGATGTTTATCATCTTCTTTAATCATCAAAATAATCCTTAGAGATAGGTACCATTATTAATCATGTGGTATAAATGAGGAAATATAAGGTACAAAGTTGTTACTGAATTTATCCAAGATCTCAGGATTACTAACTGGTGAGGTTGGGATGCAAACCCAAGAGGTCTGAGTCTAGAGCTCATAACCTCAGCCACCATATTATATTTTCTTTTTCTTTTTTTTTTTTTTTGTGGTACGCGGGCCTCTCACTGTTGTGGCCCCTCCCATTGCGGAGCACAGGCTCCGGACGCGCAGGCTCAGCGGCCATGGCTCACGGGCCCAGCCGCTCCGTGGCATGTGGGATCTTCCCAGACCGGGGCATGAACCCGTGTCCCCTGCATCGGCAGGTGGACTCTCAACCACTGTAGCCACCAGGGGAGCCCACCATATTATATTTTCATTAAAAAACTGAGTTACTTTACTAATTGTTGATATACACTGCTGCACAAGCATATGTCATCTGGAATAATTGTTCTCTGTTTCTCTGCTTACTTGACATTGTTAATAGCCTTCACGTCTGCTGTAACCCTTGAGTGCTTGTGCTGAGGAACTTGAGGGCTTTCTGACTGCCAGTGTGTGTTTATAGCAATATCATGTTTAATCTTCACAGGATGGCTTTACTGATGAGATGAAAATTCAATGAGTGGTGTGACTCAATGTCCCACAGCTAGTTTGTGTGTGAAGGTCAGAGCCAAGTTTCAACTCTAGACCTATCTGACGCCAGAGTCCATTCTTTCCTGCTGCACCATGCTGCCACTCATATGTCTTCTTAGGCCATAGAGATAAAGCCTTACAACATTATTCTAGTTTTGTTTAATTCGATTTTTATCAACGTCATTCTGTTCTTCGGATTCCTCTGCATTGTGCTTTCCCCATACGTAGCTCCCACAAAAGGCTCTTAGATTGAATGTATATAAGCATTTCAAACATAACTCTGCTTTCTCCATGTGTTTTCCTGGGTTCAGGGAAACACTAGGGGGAAAAAACACTTTTATGCTTCTTATTATATTCATGGGGTTCTGTGGTGATTCACAGATTTCACAATTGAATCTACAATGGCAGTAAGTTCACATATAGTGATAGTAGATGCTTCTAACCACAGAATTTAATGTTGTGACATTAGTACATACTGTATTTTAGGATATTATAAATCTCTCTACCATAAGGAAGATGTACTTACTCATTTTGATTCTTTCAAATTGCAGGGTACTTCTCTGAAGTAATGTTGATCTTTCTATGAGGACGTTAAATATTTCAAATATGAAGATGAAATAGTATTATGTAGTAACTATCTTATATGGCGTTATGTAATGATTTTGAGAGATGCTCTGTAGGAAAAGGTGGCTATCAGGAGTATGACTTTAAAAAAATATTTACATTACTTATTTAGGAGAGAGCAGTTTATGATCAAAATTTGAAGCTCCTCTGATATAATCCAGGAGAAGAAATGAGACCCTAAGTTACTTTTTTTCCACTCAGGATTGTCTCTGGGTTTACCTTTTCTAATTCAGTATTCAATATATTTACCTGACAAAGTTGAGATAACTAAAATTTACCAAGTGCCTCAAATATATGAAATTAATTTTTGAATTAAGGTGATTCACTATTATTGAAAATCAGTGTGTGAAATTTATAAACCATTTTATCCTCAATTTTATGTGAAGGTAGTAAAAAAAAAAGTTATAATAGGTATGCCAGAGTGCTGGGCACTTAACAATGAAATTGCTAATGAAATGTTAACAGTAATCTTTTGAGAAAAGTGTTACTATCTGTGTTTTATGTGAAAGAGCCTGAAAAGTAATTTGCCAAAGACGAACAACTAGTAATTAGCAAATCCAGAACCCTAGTCCAGGTCTGAGTAGTTCAAAACTTATCTTCTTTCCCTCGTGTAGTATATGGATATATAGTAAACAAGATTTAACAGCATTAAGATCAGTTTATAGCTCTTTTCAGAGAATTAGTTAACAAAATGTTTTTTTAAAGATCAGTGATACTCTGTGTTGACTAAGATATCCTTCAATTAAATAAACAAGTATTTATATTCAATGGCCTAGAAATCTGTTATCTTTATGACTGAAAAAAAAATCACTAATGATCATTGCCCAACTAGCCTGTAATAAACTAACATATGTGTAGACAAGTTAATTACTATAATGTGGCTCAGAATTCTAAACAAAAAACCCAAACCGGGAGACAATGGAGTACACATTTTCTTGAGAATTGTTGGATAACTATGAAAGTAGTTCTCCAACTATGAAGGTCTGGTTGTGGTTTCACTTATGTAAAATGAAAATAATTCAACAAAGTGTCTATTTTGGCCATAATGAAAAAATGTCTGTTTTATTGCTAAGAATATTATATGCCAATATTCTTATATGTTTGAATCTATCTATTTATCTATCCATCTATTCTGGGGGAGACGACAGTATGTGCAGTTTATTTGAGGGCAGAGTTTAATAGAAGATGCTGTTCTAACAATTATAATATCTTTTTTTAGGAGTTTTCTAAACGAACAGAAGGTATTGCAGTCCAGGCTGAGAATCTTGTGAAGGAAGCTTCAGAGATCCCACTTGGGCCCAAGAATAAGCAGCTGCTTCAGCGGCAGGCCAAGTCAATCAAAGAGCAAGTCAAAAAATTAGAAGACACACTTGAAGAAGAGTATGTGCTTGACAAGTCCTAAACTTTCTTCTCTGAGATAAAGTTTCATACACTCTTTCCTGTATATTGTATTCAAAACATTCTTTTAAAATCTCCAAGTGTCTGTGTATTTCAGCATGTTTTGAGGAAGCAACTTACAATTCAAAAGAAAATATCACCAATAGAGAATCCAACATCTGTAACAGAGCAGAAAAATATAAGTGATGTGGGTTTTGCATCGTAAACTGATTCTGTTCATGAGAAAGCCATATCTATAAAATTTAAGTGGCCTTTGTACACTGGAGAAGGGAATCTAAAAAAAGAACCAATATTTAAGATAATTTTTTTACTGTATTATTCTGCTGTCACCAGTTAGAGGGAAGGGTAGATTTTTGGTTGTGTAGATTATAGGCCTAAATACATATGGCATAGACCAAGCATCTTCAACTCCAAGAAGCTCACAGAGCTTGCTTACAGTGCCTCAATATTCAAATTGTCACTGATTGTACACTATTTCCAAAAATTAATTTCAAAAATATATTTTATTTTTAAACATCTAGTGTTTAAATATCTAAAAAGAAAGAAAATAGTTTGGCCTATGGTATCCTGTTATGTACAAGATAGACACACACAAAAATTTGGAGGGGATAAACATATGACCAATGTTCCTCAAAATAATATGGCTGAACGGTTCTATTTTAAAGATTATTTAGTGGCAAATCACCAACATGTATTGTTTTTAAGGTATAGGACATAATTTCTAGATGGGTTTTAAAATGTAAAATTTGTTTTTAATACTATTAACACCTTATAATTAATGTTGTACCTTTGTCTAAACTTTAAAATTTATTAAATAATTTATTTAAAGTAAATTGTGACTTAAACCTTTAAATATTATCTATCAAGGTAGAAATAGTAAAACTTAGAGTTTATTAGAAAGGAAGTTACTTCCATTAGAAATATCCACTTGAATCTTTATTTCATTTAAAAAATTGAAATATAATATAGCGTGAATTAACTGTACTGATGAGAGCATAGACTCATCCAGGGTATACATTTGAGGCTGCAGTATTATTGAATTTGACAATCAGTGATGCCATTGTATTTTCCTTGATGTCTTCAAGTGCCTTTTGGTAAACAGGGAAATTCCTTCTTTTTTTTTTTTTTTAACCCAAGGACTTAACAGTTCAATGATATACTCTTAGTTTCCCAGTCTTTTTCTAAACTGAAAGCCATAATCACCTGGTTGTATATGCATAACTATCACATGGTTATATGTGCATAACTAATACAAACTGGGAACCTATAATTGAAATTTTATTCACTAGATTTATTACAAATAAGCCCAAGTTGTCTAAAAGCAGTTAGGGTGCTCATGTACAAGAATTTATAAAGTCTTTTAGAATCAAGGTCATACAGACATCTAAGAATATCTGAAATTGTTATAGATAATAGATTGCAGGTTCCATTCTAATAACAGAAACAGTTCCTGCGCGACAGCATGGGATTCAGATTACAGGCTTTATCTTGATTCATAAAGATGTATTTTATAAAGATCTCTGAGTATAAAGCATCACTGCAGTATCTCTCCTCTAAGAGCAAAAGGGCCATGCTGACAAAAGTAGGACTGTTAAAAAAAACTGTGTGCACTGGAATCAAGGTGAGAAGTTTACTAAAATAAGTTCTGGCAACTACTGTTCACGGGCACAGTTTAACAAGGTTATGCCTGGATTCAAACCCTTTGGACCCAGCAATATTTTGTTCAAAGCACAGTTCCATCCATAACATAGCTTAGTGCTACCTCATTCTCAGAGGAGACAGGAATACTTGAGGACTGACTAACTCAGATCAAATCTGCATTTTTTCCCCCTGTTCTAATAGTTTCAGCTTTGATGTGGTCACAGATGTCTTCACTATCTTTTCACCTGGTGATTTAAAGGAAAATGTATTGTTTTTCTCTATTAAGATACTGCATTTTATTTACTTAATTTGGTTAATTTTAGTATTAAAACCATGGAAATGGTGAAAAACAAGTGGAATCATTTTGGCACTAATTTTGAGACCCTGTCCGTCTGGATAACTGAGAAAGAAAAAGAACTCAGTGACTTGGAAACTTCGTCATCTGCCATGGACACACAAATCAACCAAATTAAGGTGACCTGCTCACAAGTTACATTTATAATCCATGTCTAGACTTTTTTTTTTTTTTTCAGTATGTGGGCCTCTCACTGTTGTGGCCTCTCCCATTGTGGAGCACAGGCTCCGGACGCGCAGGCTCAGCGGCCATGGCTCACGGGCCCAGCCACTCGGTGGCATGTGGGATCTTCCCGGACCGGGGCACGAACCCGTGTCCCCTGCATCGGCAGGTGGACTCTCAACTACTGCGCCACCAGGGAAGCCCCATGTCTAGATTTTAAGAGTGCCTTTCTTACATTTCATCAAATGCTATTTGTCCCCAGAACAAATCTATCATTGCTATGTGACTCTATTAAAATTAAATTCACACAAAATGCTGAGCTAAAAGGTCTTGATTGATACTGGGCAACACTTAATAGATGGAATTATGTATTAATATTGTCTGGCTTATGCATTCAAAGTCATTATTGTGTGCAATATCATTAAAATGTTTTTATGGTTACATTATTCTTTTCCTTGATTTTGAATTAACCCCATTAGAGTGTCCTGTTGATGGATTTGTACACCATGAAATGTGTTCGTCATCTACAACCTTATTTTTAAGAACTATTCTAAATGTCTAGCTCAAGTATTGGTGGCATTTACCCTCACCAACCACAAGGAGGGTTTCAAGAAATTACTTTCTTCAGGTGAAGTAATCAGATTCCATCAATCTAATTGCTGGCATTTATGATGCCCTTGGGGGCATGGACTGAGATGCTCTGATATGTTATCCTCCAGTTCTAAAATAACCAAGTACATAGACTATCATCGTCCATTTCATTCAAGTAGCTTAAGGAAAAAAATGGGCTGAAAGAAATGAATTCTGAATGTTCATTTGTCTTTCTGTTATGCTATTTTTACACAACACATTTTCACAATTCAACCGCTTCTTTTTCTAACTCAGCTCATTTTTTTGGAGTGGGAAAACCCTTTGCCATTTCATTCGACTAAATATAGTAAAATAAATACCAAGGTGAGGGAATGTTTCACATTATGACTCAGAACAAGGCATTGCCATGTGCACAGTGGGAGGATGCAATATTGTTTAGCTAAGATTACAAGCCGTGCAGATTGCTTATCACACATCTTCTGCAGTCAAGGATACATGGAGTCTGGTGTATGCAGTCTAGCTTATGTCTTGTGTGATATACTAGGCAAAACAGATGCCCAGCCATTAAAGAATGAAATATGTTTAATCTTTAAAACTGTTTTTAAAAGTTGCCATTTAATTCTAAGAAAACAAAAAATAACGCATCTAAATAGTTTTGTCTCAACATTCTTCCTTCAAAAATTTTTGACTTACACAATTTAACTTGTTTATCCTTTCTCTAATTCATTTTTCTATTTTCTTAAACCTTAATTCCAGAACTTCTGAAATACATCAGTGATCAAATATCATCACATTGCTTTTAAGAAACAAAATGATTAAGTATTTTATTTTTAAGTATATAAACATTCAGTTGTGGATTTCCATGCCATCAGGCTGAAATACATTTTAATATTCCAATATGGCACTTTGAAAACTATCTAAAAATGAATATGAGTATCAGGAAAAATATATTTGCTAGAAATAAGCAAAGATAGAGTTGAATACACTGTAGTGTGGAGTTGGGGCTCATAGGTTCACTTTCTATTTCCAAACAGAAGACTACATTATAGGAAATATTCAAAATATGTTAATACTTGTCATAGTATTTTCACTTCAAACTCTTAGGATTAAAATTAATGAAGCATTTGAGTGTTGTTGTGAAGATATTTACCTATAAGCCCATTTTTGTTCTTTATTACATGCTATTCCAAATTGACTAATTTCTTATTCCTAATTGATAACTCACAAATGATAAGAACATACACTGGGTTCATCTTCCATCTTCTGTTCATGGATTGGAAATTTCTTCTGCCACAATCCAACAATATAATTATATAGTTTGCATCTATGAATTTGTTAATGCCATATATTACTCTAAGAACTAAGAACCTTCATCTTAACTAAGATGGTTTCACTGAGGTGTTGGAAGCACCTAGAACAACTATTAGCACATAAAAAACTCAAAATACATTTGTTGAATTTATGAGTAATTTTTCCAAAAAAATCATCTTAAAAAACAGCAAAACAAAGAAAGATTGTATTAATGCTCAAACAACAAATATCTATCAGATATACCACTATAGTCATGAATATGAAAAATAAAAACAACTGATGTGTACGTGGCACTAATCTGATGCCAGCTATTTCCAAGAGTCTTATCTAAACAGAAGTTATTTCTGACTCTGTTGTCTCATCTAGACAGAAGTCACACATTTATTTTTTCTAGGGTAACAGTATTTTCTATTTAAATTATTTGAAACTGAGACTTGTCTGAATTTTTGGCTTTATTTTAATTGAATGATTTGGCTCTTTTTCTCAGAGATAGTTTTTCTTCTCTTATAAATAAATAAACTTCTGTTTATAAGAGGCCCCCCCAACACATGCACATGCACGTGCATGTGCCCACTTTCAGTACTTTTCTTGTGTTGGCTAATAGGTAAAATGTCCTCCTGCCCCAAATGGAAATCATAATCTGTAGGCTCCTTACTGTAGAGTCTGCAGCTAGTGAATAAAGCAGTGGTTCCCCAAGTGGATTTTCTGGGTCAGCAGCAGTGCATCACCTGGGAAGTTGTCAGAGCTGTGAAGTGGGCCCTGCCTGAGACCTAGTGAGTCTGACTCCCTGAGGTTGCAGCCAGGTGACCCTAATGTATTCCAAATTTGGAAACCATTGGCATAAAGTATAGGTGATAAATATGAAAAGACTGGGTTTAGGTAGGAGCAGAGTCAGAAAAGCTTTTAGTTTGGTAAAAATGAAATACTCAGCTTCATTTTAGGAAAATTAAATGAATGCCAATATTAGCATTCCTATGAGTTTGGGAACATACTACTTTTCAGACCAGTTGGTCAAAACTCTTGACTCACAGGATAAGCAGAGAATTCTCTGTACCTTAAGAGAGACTGTAAGAGTTCCAGGGACATGTTCTTGCTTCACTGTGAGCAGGGGTTGCCTTTTCTCCTTATTCTCCATCCAGCGAGCATGCCCACCACCAGTTTGTATTTTCAGACATTGTCTGCATACCTGTCCTCCCCAAACGAGGTCAGGAAACGCGTGGTGTTTGTTTGTAGCTAGCTGCTTTCTAATGGTGCAAGTATGTTGAAATGTCAGTTAAGGAAAAATTCTGCTGATTTTCTCTCTCTGCAGATGATTATATCATTTCAGGAAGGCAGGCTTGCTCAGCCCCCATTGTCATTTTTCTTGTTTTAAATATTAGGTCATGATTCAGGAAATAGAAAGTAAGATGAGCAGCATTACAGGACTAGAAGAAGCAGCTCAGTCTTTTGCTCAATTTATTACCACTGGAGAATCTGCTCGAATCAAAGCCAAGTTAACACAGGTAATAAGATACTGGGAAGAACTCCGAGAACAAGCACAGAGTCTGGAAGGAACAATCCTGGGACATTTATCTCAGCAGCAAAAGTTTGAAGAGAATCTTAAAAAGGTAACAATTGGTCCTTGTATGCTCAAGTGACCTATTTCACATTGCATTTTATAAATTGTCCAGAAATAATGGAATAAGGAAAAGACACAATATGCCAATTATTTACCAAGTTGTCAGTGATGACTGAGTTTGTAATTTATATGTAACCTTTTTTCAGAGAATATAAAAATGCCATTATATATTGTGTTCAGATAGGTATTAAGTCTTAATTATATTCCTTTCAAAGAGTGGAACACATTGATTTGGGGTTTTTAAAAAAATATATTTTATCATCACACTGAACGTTTTCCAAAAAAGATAGGAATGCTGTTTCCCCAATAACCTTCTCTGCCTTGATGTATGTTTTCCCCATCATCATTTTTATATATTACCAATGTTTTAGATCCAGCAGATGGTGTCTGAATTTGAAGATAAACTTGCTGATCCAATTAAAATATGTTCTTCAGCTACAGAAACATACAAAGTTCTCCAAGAACATATGGTAAGAGCATGTTTCAACGTTTCTTCTTATTTATCTACTCAGAAGTGTGAAAATTCCTGCTTGAAAGGAAAACAGTAAACATTTTTATTAGAGTTAAAATTGAAAAAAATTGTATGTTACTTGAGGAATAATATAGATCAAACATATTCACTTCATATAACACAAGAAATATAACTGTGCAAATAAGTTTTCATTAAAAATGTATTTTAAAGAATAGTCATTTAAGATATATTTCTCTCTCATAATTAGAACATATAACTTTTTCAGATTATAGCTTTAATAAACCCTGTTACCTCTTGCCAACATTATAAAAAATTAAATGTGAAGAAAAATATGTATATATTTGCATAGCAGATTTCAGACTCTAACCCACTACACTCAGATGTGCAAAGACTATGTCCTCACTGATCTTTTCCCCAATGACTAGCTTTTTTGATCTGGTCCCTGAACTGGTAACCACTGTGAGATATTTTTCAAAGCAATAGATGCCTCTGGCAGAATTCAGAGGAAGCAGCAAAGCAAGAGAATCATGCACAAAGAAATACTCAAAAGGAGTGTGTTAATTAATAAACCAGAAAAAATATATATATATATAATCCCTATTATGTGTGCATGCATACACAAATACAGAGAAAGGGGCCACAGTAATAGCAAACAGTTGACAAAAGCACAAGTGGAAGAGGAAGTGGAATTTATATTGTTTGAATATTTATCATAAGAATGCATTATTGTGTTACTTATGTAATTTTTAAAAGAATAACCCCCAAATGAGGAAAAGTAGGACAATTAGATTTGATAGAATTATTTTAATAGACAACTAAGTTAACAATTGAGTACCAGAGAGGATAATATTGTATGTTTCTAATATTTGGATTTCCTAAAGCAAGTTATTTTTCTCTATCTTGATTTTCTGATCTGTAAAATGGGGGCAAATGAAAGAACATACCTCTTCCGGTTCTTATGAAGATTAAATGAGATAATATATGTAATGTACATAACACAGTGCCTGCCACATTCTCAGTTTCCCTAATTGTTCTTATCATAGATTCCTGATGGCAACTATGTCAGCCATAACTTCCCATATATTTTTTAAATAAAATTACAGCATGTTGCATGTAGCTCTTATAAATTAGGAGTAGGTTTTTTTTTTTTAATACATTTGGTATAACATGAATGACAATTTTCACCAATTATCTAAATCCTTAAGGGAAAGTTGTAATTATTCAGATAAACAGCAACAAATTCTTATTTGGGGAATGGTCTCTCCATTCTCACCTCTGACTTCTGCATTCATGAAGTAACTTGCTTGTCACTTTCACTATGTCTTGCTGAAAATCATGGGCAGAGACATTTGTTAGTACCATTGCTGTTTATTATGCCTTTGGGAAAACGTTTGGTGATAAAGGGTCTCAAAGAAAAACTTAGGTCCCCTTTCTTGATGCTGTGCATTCATGGAACTCTTTTGCTCTCACATCAGGATCTCTGTCAGGCCCTGGAATCACTGACCAGCACGGTGGCTGCCCTGTCAGCCAGCGCCCACAAGGTGTCTCACAGAGACTCCTCCATCCAGGAGGCTGCAGCCCTGAAGCAGAGCTATGAGCGTTTGCTGAGTCAGACTAAGGAGAGACAGACTGTGCTCGAGAAGCTGCTGGCCCACTGGCAGAGGTGAGCAGCCTTCCTTCTCCAGTTGGCAGCCAGGGTTTCAATAGCTACTCCTAAATAGGAAATTCTGGGCTTTAAGTGATGGGAAATGATCATCTCACATGTAAAACTCATCAACTCATGTGCCTACCATGGGAAGACATTGATCTTCATTATAAGACGAAGATCCCTGATTGTGGAGGGGATGTATGAGTAACTTTACACATTGCACACATCTAAACACATGTGCAAGTTCATACACAAACATGAAAGGAGTGGTTTTTTCACCTTCACATCTAGAAAAATACAACAAACACTGTGGTATTTATAATGGTTACTGTTGAACCCCTCAACTTCAGAAAAGTTTTCAAGTATGATAATTTTGCATGAATTTGTTTCTTATCTCTGCTTTGTGTAGGCTAGAGAAAGAACTGTCTACCTTTTTGACTTGGTTAGAGCGATGTGAAGCTATAACCAGTTCCCCAGAAGCCAACATTTCTGCAGACAGAGTCAAGGTGGAGAATGAACTTCAATTAGTACAGGCAAGTTCAAGGAAGTGAGAGGAAAATGAAATGCTCTTTGTTATGGTTGCATCGTAAAACAAAATCAAGTACGAAACCTTTTCTGCAACTTAACTTCTTGTTTTCGTTTCATGATCCTGCAAAGAAGAGCAGCCCTGACCTGAAAGACAAAGTCATGGTGAACTTTGTGATGATCAGTTTCCATGATGTATTAGAAAATCCTGTAACATAATGTCTGGCACTTTAATGCAAATTATCTGGCAGGGGAGTTGAAGGAGAAATGGGTAGAAACATAGATGAAACAAGGTTGACCATCAGTGAACAATTTTTGAAGTTGGGTAATAGCTGTATTTCTTCTACTTTTGCATTTGTATGAATTTTTGGTAATAAAAAAGTCACAGTAATGATTATTTTCAAGCAAGACAGCAAAAAATGAATAAGCACAAATGCAGAAGATAGAAAGACAAAGAATTCTAGCTTATTACATTCTTGAAGAAGCCAACTTTTTATACTTAAAATAATCTTTAAGTATTACTGAAACTACAGATAATGTTACTGATTTCTGGAGATTAATGACTTGCTTTAAGCGACGCGATCTGTGCCAGAAAATTCAACAGGCAGTATTGCTTCACAAAAGATATTTATTGTGTAACAGATTTACACCCCAACTTTCTCCCATCACCTTTTACAAAATGTTTAAGAGGAAACTAGTTCTTTTAGTTTTCATAATTGCTTCTCTAAAAACTCCATCAGAGCATGTCTGTAGCATCTGATCCTATTCCCCCATCTTCAGATGTTCTCCTACCTTGACTTTGAGGGTTTCTCACACTCTTGGTTCTCCTGCCTTTCTAGTTTATTAAGCACCAATGTTCTGCATTAATCTCCCAAAAAGTCCCTGCTCAGAAACCTCCAGTGACTGTCCTGCCTGAGGATAAAGGGCAATCCTCAGTCCACAATCCAGTGTTTATCTTCTTATAAATGCAATGTGAGTTGTTCTAAGAAGGGAAGTCATAGCTCCTTTTCTTAAATATGATACAAAGATATCTGCCCATATAAAACTGTATTCCTGGACTTCCCTGGTGGCACAGTGGTTAAGAATATGCCTGCCAATGCAGGGGAGACAGGTTCGAGCCCTGGTCCAGGAAGATCCCACATGCCGCGGAACAACTAAGCCCATGTGCCACAACTACTGAGCCTGTGCTCTAGAGCCCGTGAGCCACAACTGTGGAAGCTCCCGTACCTAGAGCCCATGCTCTGCAACAAGAGAAGCCATCGCGATGAGAAGCCCGCACACCGCAACGAAGAGTAGCCCCCGCTCGCCACAACTAGAGGAAGCTCACACGCAGCAACAAAGACTCAAAGCAGCCATAAATAAATAAGTAAAGCAGTAAATAAATAAATAAACAAAATACATCTGTATTCCTACATGTCTCTGTGTGGAAAACAGTGCTATACAAATTAGAAGACCAAGATTGGCCCCCATCCAGGCACTGTGTCAGCCAAGCTGCCTCCCTACCATGGTCTGAACATTCCTTGTACATTCCCACCTCCTGGCCTGTGTCTTCATCCTGCTCAGCGTAAGTCCTGGTTCTGCTTTGAGGTCTTTCCTGTTGTCCATAGGCTGTGTACTCCTTCCTCTGATACCTGTAGCAATTTTGCTTGTATCACACATGTGGCCTCACTAGGGAGGGGAAAGAAAACATTTTGACAAGCATCAACTATGTGCCGTGCTACAACTATCTATATAGTGCTTATCTTTTATCTCTTATTAGGTAGGAACCACAGCTTTTATGCACCACTCACATCACCTAAGAGATTCATTGCCTGATTTAAAAATAAGTAGTTCTGTTGCAAGAAAGTAAAATGCAGACCCTTTAAGTTCCCTGCTTTGGCCTAATGTAGTCCCTAAACAGAGAGACACACTGTGTTCCCAGTACCTAGAATTGTACCTCTGTCATTGTTAGATATGCTGTGTTTTTCTTCAGCAACAGTTTTTCTTTGATTCTTTTCACCTACTCAGTTTCTTTATTCTGAAAGAAATTCTACAGCTTCTAAATTTGCCTAACTTAATATAACCCAGGCACTGGGAAACTAATTCAGGTTTCAGAAGCAATTTTTTTTTTTTGGGCGGCACGGGGGCCTCTCACTGTTGTGACCTCTCCTGTTGCGGAACACAGGCTCCGGACGCGCAGACTCAGTGGCCATGGCTCATGGGCCCAGCCGCTCTGCGGCATGTGGGATCCTCCCAGACCAGGGCACGAACCCGTGTCCCCTGCATCGGCAGGCGGACTCTCAACCACTGCGCCACCAGGGAAGCCCCAGAAGTATTTTTAATGTTGTATTAGAGGTTAAGTGGATCCTTTTCTAAATCAAGGGATAAAAACCCTTTTTAGCCTGGTCTCAATGACCTCCGTTTTGCAAGAACACAAAGCCTTTGGATAGCAACCACCTGTGTCACATGGTCCTTCCTGGTCAGTCTTATTGGGATGAGATCTGTAATCCATTCTGTTTTTTCTCAGGGGCTGCAAAATGAAATTGTATCCCAGGCCTCAAACTACAGCAACCTATTGCAACTAAAGGAATCCCTATTCTCAGTGGCCTCCAAAGATGATGTGAAAATGATGAAACTACATTTGGAGCATCTGGATGAGAGATGGAGAGATCTGCCTCAGATAATTAGCAAAAGGTTTGGTTTCAAAAAAAAGCTTCTAGTATTGTTCATTTTTTTAAATGGTGAGCATATAAATTAAGAAAGCCTAACTTTGTTTACTTTTATTTAACCCAATTATTCAGGGCATAATTATAGAAGGGAAGAAAACTACTTCATTCATCATTTTAAAAATCAAAGTGATTAATAGTTAGTATTTCTAATGAACCTCAATTCAAAATTTTAGTCTTGCAATCAGGGCAAATGATCAAATTAGCTGAACAATATTGAAGAGCATAGGATTACTCGGGTTTGTATTATTACTGCCCAAGCTGTTTATGTACAGGAGAAAAAAGGTAATTAAAATTTTGCCTCACAGGATATTTCTCAAGAGGATATGTATTTTTTTTCCATTTCATTCCTATATAGATCTTTGTAGAGAGCAGGGAAATTATTATTATATTAAAAGGAGACAAAAATGGATTAAATGTTAATTGACTAGATGATTAACAATTGACATTTATTCCTTTCTAAGATGCCAGAAAACAAATTTTTGACTTAAATTGGTATTGATTGCCCATGTAATCTTGAATAAGGCATTTAACCTTTCTAGTCAATTTTTAATTTATTTATTCAGCAAATATTTACTGAGTTTCTACAATAAGTAGTGCACTCTTCTGAGTGCTGGGGTTAGCAACAGTTAGCAGAGTTCTGCTCTTTACCTCTGTGGAACTTGTATTTGTTCCATTGTCTATTCATTCATTTATTCAATTAGCAAATGTTCATTGGGTACCTGTTGACTACAAGGCACCATATCAGAAATTGAAACCATAAAAATAAATAAAACCTGACTTCAACTATTTTAGAGATCAGCATGGGAATAACAAGAAATCCAATGAGAGGTGAGCATAGGATATTATGGGAACAAAAAGAAAGGACATTTGAATGGGTTCATGAAAGGCTGACAAAAGGTTTTCATGCCAAACTCTTGAAAGATGAGTAATTTTTTGTAAAATAGAGGAGGATCTGCCTTCTGCCTGTCTCCCAGAGGGAAAGTAAAGAGTTTTAAAATGATGCAAATTTATAAAAGCATTAAAAATATAGTATATGCTTGTAAAGATAATGTGTAGAAGGTTTTGTAAGGATTAAAACATGAAAGTCTATTTAAAAAGTTGAACTCTGGATAGGAGCCATTGTAACAAATATTAATATTTGATTAAGGTATTATTCTTAATGCCAGCTTTGAACTCTGACCTCAGATCACCTATTGTTTATCCATCTAATTTATTACACAAGCAGTGATTGATCCCTGACCATATCCCAGGCACCTTTCTTGGTACTAAGGATATAGCAGTAATCAAAGCAAGTAAAGTCCAATCTTTTATTCAGTGAGGAAGAGGATAAATGTATCATTAAGCAAATGAATGAACAAGACTGTTTCCAGTGGTGTTCAGTAATATGAAAACAACAAAATAGGGTTATATGTCAGGGACCGTAGATTGGGAGGCCAAGCCACATCTCAGGGGACGTGACATCTATTAATATCCGGATGCTGTGTAGGAAGCAGATTCATGGTACTTTGGGGGCAAAGGATACAGGCAGAGGGAGTCAAAAGTCTCTAAGACCGTAGTGAGCTGGGATATTGGGGAAACAGAGATGAGTGGCAGTGTGAGGCCTCGCTGTATCAGATTTTGCCTTCCTATGTGCAGCAGGAAATTACCCCTGTGTCTAAGCTTGGCAGAGAATGTTCTGATTACATTAAGGTCATTTCTGGCTTTTACCTACAACGTGGATTGAAGGGAGGCCACGGTGGCAGGAAGGAGACCAGTGTGGCAGCAGTTGGAGGCAAGGCGACAGATGAAGAGAGTTAGACCAGAATGTAGAAGCGGAGAGAAGAGCACAGAACGTACCGTGATGGGGGTGCTAACGGGATCAACGTAGAGCAGATGTGGTGGTAAAGAAATGGAGGAATGAAGGGTGACTTGTAGGACCATCTGGGTGGATGGTGGTCACATGAACTGAGACAGGAAAAGTGGGAGAGAAACGGGATTTGAGAAGTAGAAAACATCAAGAGTCCCCGTCTGTCCGTGTATGACAACACTGCTTTTGCCCTTGGTTAAGCTTATTCCAAAAAACGTATCATCATTCTGTCCAGCTGTGGCGCATTTTAACTTCAACACCTTTCTGTACATAGGATTCACTTTCTTCAGTCTGTGGTCGCTGAACACCAGCAATTTGATGAACTGCTGCTTTCCTTTTCTGTCTGGATTAAGCTGTTCCTCAGTGAATTACAGATGACTTCTGAGATAAGCATAATGGACCATCAAGCAGCTCGTACTCGACACAAGGTAAAGTGCACTCTTTTAAGATTGAAGAATTTATTTATAAGAGAGAGCTCTTGAATTATAATGGGATGCAACATTAAAAAAAAACACTTAGCAATTTAACTTCTTATTAATATGCAAATGTTTTAATAATTGAGCATATGGGTCCAGGCAATGTGTTATACAGACAAATTAAACAGATAAAGCTACTTCAGATAAAACAGGCAACCACCTTAAGACACTGTTCATTCAAAGTGGAGCAAATGATTTGTAGGGTGAAGTGTTAAAAATGTTCCTTTTTTTAGCTTCATTTGCTTTGTTCAATGCTGAAAACTACTACTGAATTCCAATGCTTTAATGATAGAGTTTTTCTGAATTACTCTTTAGCCTGAAAGTTATTTAAAATTTATGATTTATTTTCCTTATTTATAATTTATACATAATATCTATCCAGACATCAAAAAATAAAACATTTAAAAAATCAGATACTGACCATCAAGCACTGGAATAGTCGGAAATAAGCTTACATAGTAAGTTTATAACAATATTTAATAATAAAACACTTAATATTTATTGAGTGCTGACTCTGTGCTGGGTTTGCTAATTAGTTTTACCCAAAGGAAAAGTACTTTCTCACATATTTCTGTTATGAGTTAGGGATGCTGTCTTACTTAATGACTTACATTTCAAATGGATGGCTCCTCCGTCCTTGAGAAAGATTTTCTGAGTTGTAAAGCTGGCCAGAGGTTTTTAAAAATTTACATCGCAAAGGGGCAGACAGTGGATTTGTAAATTTTCTAACATAAATGCTCAAAGAAGCCCTCAAAAGTTTAGTAGTCAAGCTGAGGAGAATATTTAGGCCACTGTGGTCAAGATCAAGACAGATGATGATTTGTCTTTAATGGGAACCATGCTGAAATTGTTGGCAAATCTCTGCTGGATTTTAAGCCAGATTTATTGAGAGCTAGCCAAATTTCCTATACAACAGGCTCACCCTGGTTAATCTACATCTGTTTAAAAAGAAGGCAGCTAAAACTTGTGCAGGTTTCTACCTGCCTTATTCACTACCTCTGAACAGGTGTTAATGTTCATCTGTTGCTTACACTCCTTCCCTACAAACTGTTAAAATTAGCTCTAATAGGGCTTCCCTGGTGGCGCAGTGGTTGAGAATCCACCTGCCAAGGCAGGGGACACGGGTTCGTGCCCCGGTTCGGGAGGATCCCATATGCCGTGGAGCGGCTGGGCCTGTGCCGCTGAGCCTGTGCGTCTGGAGCCTGTGCTCCGCAACAGGAGAGGCCACAACAGTGAGAGGCCTGCGTACCACAAAAAAAAAAAAAAAAAAAAAAAAAAGCTCTAATATATACATAAATACTGTAATTTTTATATAAATAAAGTATTATAATATGTAAAATATAAATATATGTATTATCTATAATAGAGCTTAGCTCTAATATATAAATACTATAATTTGTATATAAATATATTATTATAATATTTACAATGTAAATATATAACATGCATTATATGTAATAGGGCTAATTCCATATATTAATAATTCTAAATTAAAATTAATTAATTCTAAAGTAGAACTAATTCTATATATATTTTAGTTATATTGTAGGTATATGTATAGTTAAAAGAAATTGAATATTTGGAAGATTTTAAAAGATATATACATATATATGTATGATGTATGTATACACCCATATGTATATAATTATATATATCTATAATTTCTTTTAACTATTTCTATCCACAAAGAAATTATTTTCCATGGAATGATTTAGTTCCAAATGAGAGTTATGCTTTATGTGAAATGCGTAGATAAACAAAGCAAAACAAAAGAAATTTAAAAAATGTTTCTGCAAGATTTGCCATAGTTGACCTTTATGCCGTCCATTGCATTTAAAATGTATCTTGACATCCCAAATCCTGACAGTATCTGTGTCGGTAAAACAGTGTATCTGGGGAATCAATAACTAACTCTCTCCTCTTCCAGGACCATGCAGCAGAAGTAGAGAGCAAAAAGGGAGAATTGCAGAGTCTGCAGGGTCACCTAGTGAAGCTGGGTACTCTGGGCCGTGCTGAGGACCTTCACCTCCTCCAGGGCAAAGCGGAGGACTGCTACCAGCTGTTTGAGGAGGCCAGCCAGGTCGTGGAGAGGCGGCAGCTTGCCCTCTCCCACTTGGCTGAATTCCTGCAGGGCCATGCCTCTCTGTCAGGGGTTCTCCAGCGGCTGAGGCAAACAGTGGAAGCAACCCACAGTATGAATAAGAAACAGTCTGACTTACTAGAAAGGGACCTCCAGGATGCTATCCGAGACGTGAAAACATTAGAAGCTGCTGCTATCAGTCTTGATGGCCTGCTTACCAAAGCCCAATACCATCTCAAAAGTGGACGTTCTGAGCAGAGGACTTCCTGCAGAACTACAGCTGATCATCTCTGCTCTGAATTAGAGAGGATCCAGAACCTTCTGGGAACCAAGCAGAGTGAGGCAGACGCCCTGGCGGTATTGAAGAAAGCCTTCCAAGAGCAGAAAGAGGAGTTGCTGAAAAGCATTGAGGACATTGAAGAAAGGACTGACAGAGAGCGGCTGAAAGAACTAACCCGCCAAGCGCTTCAACAGAGGTGAATGGAAACTGCGTGGAAGCCGGTTGTCTCGTGTACTTTTTCTTTGGTCTGGAATGAACTCTTGTGCAAAACTACAATAGTACCGGATTTAGCTACTTATTTAAAAAATATTTTGAGGGGACTTCCCTGGAGGTCCAGTGATTAGGACTCTGTACTTCCACTGCAGAGGCATGGGTTCGATCCCTGGTCGGGGAACTGAAATCTCGCATGCCACGTGGCCAAAAAAAAATATTTTGAGGATAAAATTAGTGACTTTTTTTTTTTTTTTTTTTTTTTTTGTGGCACACGGGCCTCTCACTGCTGTGGCCTCTCCCATTGCGGAGCACAGGCTCTGGACGCACAGGCCCAGCGGCCATGGCTCACGGGCCCAGCCGCTCCATGGCATGTGGGGTCTTCCCAGACTGGGGCACGAACCCGTGTCCCCTGCATCGGCAGGCGGACTCCCAACCACTGCACCACCAGGGAAGCCCCGAGTGACTATTTTAACACTTAAGAAGTACTAAAATTTCCTTGTTTTCCTTAAGGACCTTCCTAAGACGTATATATAAGCCACTCTATTTACCATAGAGTATATTGATCATATCATCTATTTTTAAGCAATTTTTAACTGATAGAAGAAGGGACTCGTCTTCTGTAGCAAGAATGAAAGGCAGAGGAGAAAGAAAGTGAAGTAGATTGGTATTTCTGGTGATAAAATATGAGGTAATTTTTCCCGGTGGCTTCTAGCCTCTCAGAAAGGACTGGAGTGAGGTCCTCAGTTGAGAGTGAGTGACAAGAAGTTGTGGGGAGAAAACGTAGGGAAAAATGGGAATGAAGCCTCTGGTGCTTGGTAAGTGATAAGCTGCCATTTGAGATTTGTATTCATTCACTTGAAGTGGAACCAAACAGCCTGGCAAAGTGGTTCTCCCCCACTACTTTTACCTGTTTGCTTAGAGGTGTGGAGAATGCAGAGAAGTGGGTTTAAGCAAAGTCGGGGTTTTTTCAGGTGAGATTAACAGAGAAGCTAGGGGGTCAAAGTTATTTTTGTGCAGTAAATTTGAGAAGTAATTTTTTACTATAGCGGTCTTTTCAACCTTCTTTTTCCTTCTCAGTAGAACTTCTCCCCACTCATCTTCTCAGCATCACTTTCTCTTGCATTTTTCAGGGGGCAAAGAAACAGCAGAAATGCGTTCATGCTAAGGCTCCCGTAATTGATAAAGATTATATTGACCTTGCCACAGTCATTGTCATTTGCTTCCTTTTAACCAGAATCAAACATCAAGCTAAGGCTTTGGTTAGGTGATAATGACTCCTGAGGTTGTATGCCTCATGGGCAATAAGCTATTTGACTAGCTTAGCAATAAATTTACAAAAGGGAATAAAATTTGGGAAGGAAAAATGGCCTCCAGAGTAAGGGTGGAAGGACGAGCGAAGTGTGGCCAAGGAACAAATGGCTCAGCCAGGAAATAAGGGGTAGGGTTGGTGCTGCACGGCCCTTCCTCGCAGGTTCGGTTCCAGCAGACCAGGAGATCCTAAAATTGCTGGAGGAGACCTGGGTTGGGCTCAAGAGCCACGTCAGTACCCACAGCACTAAACTCACCAAGGTTGCACAGAGGCTACGGAAAATGTTGCCTGGAATCGATTGATCATTAAATCCCAGTCATACCATACTCATGTGTTACTGGGTGACCTTGAGCAAAGCACCTCTCTTCTTATAAAATGGAGATATTTTGATAATGCCTGCTCCTAGCTGCTTTGCTTTGGGAATTAAATGGGATAATGCATATAGTCAGCACTATACCAAAATGCAAGAACTAAAAGAGTCAGTGGCTGCCTCTCTGTGACCACTTTTTTTACAAATACTCAAATATTAATCTATTAAGGACCAAAAAAAAACCCATGATCATTTTCCAGTGGTAATCTGTTCAAAAAGTAGGTAAAGTTTTATTTTTAAATATTACTATTAATATGAGTCGAACTTCATGGCACAGAAGAATTTCTTTTATTTTTTTAATTTCTTTTCTATTTATTTTTATTTTGGGCTGTGTTGGGTCTTCGTTGTTGTGTGCGGGTTTTCTCTGGTTTCGGGGAGCGGGGGCTACTCTTCGTGGTGGTGTGCGGGCTTCTCATTGTGGTGGCTTCTCTTGTTGCGGAGCACGGGCTCTAGGCACGCAGGCTTCAGTAGTTGTGGTTCGTGGGTTCTAGAGCGCAGGCTCAGTAGTTGTGGTGCAAGGGCTTAGTTGCTCCGTGGCATGTGGGATCTTCCCAGACCAGGGCTTGAACCCGTGTCCCCTGCATTGGCAAGCAGATTCTTAACCACTTTGCCACCAGGGAAGTCCCCAGAAGAATTTCTTACCAATGACCTTTCAATAAGTACTCACCTACTTTACCTCCAATATCGGCCCTGGTCAAAATTCTTATACCACCAAAGCAAAATAGAAAGATAATACAAACTTAATAGCAGTTTGAAAGTGAATAGTAAGAATGACTTAAAATGTTTTCTAAGGTACAGTCTAAATTATGCAAAGTTAACTTTAAAAACATCTTTATCCATTGATATACATTAATTGCTGTGTTAAAAGCTTTTCTAGCTACCAATATGCATGCTTTATGGAAAGGAAATACTAGTTCACTACCTTTAGTAAATTAATGATAAAATAACATTTTAACTTGCAGGTTGAGAGTTTTCAATCAGTTAGAAGATGAATTGAATTCTCACGAGCATGAACTATGTTGGTTGAAAGACAAAGCTAAGCAAATTGCTCAGAAAGATGTAGTCTTTGCACCTGAAGTCGACAGGGAGATAAACCGCTTAGAGGTTACTTGGGATGACACCAAAAAACTAATTCATGAAAAGTAAGTAAAAAACTTCTCAGTTTTGTTTTTAACTTTCTACTTAATTTATGACATTGGGCCATTGCCTGTTGATTTGCGTTGGTGTGATCAAGAGTTTAATATCTTTTGCCAACTTAGGTATTCTCTGTCTATTTAGTAACATTAAAAATTTAGTCCTACAGAACTTTGTTGAGGAAGTTGTCTTGAGATAACAATTACATACAAAATTTGATGCTTAAAATCCAGAGTTGTCAACAGTTACAAAGTGCCACCAGGAGAGTCTTAACCCCTGATTTTCTTTTTCATTTTGTTATATTTGTTTGTATTTGAGGTATGTTTTACATATGGTAAAATTCACCCTTTTAAATGTATACCCTTAAACTGTAGAAGTTTAACAAACTCATGCAGTTGTGTAAATATCACAACTATCAAATTTCACAGTAACAGTTCTACCATCTGAAAAAATTCCCTTATGTCTCATTGTCATCAATCCCCCCCCACACTCCCAATCCCTGGCAACCATTGATCATTTTTCTGTCTCTGTAGTATCATCTTTTTCAGAATCACACATAAATGGATTCTTTCTGGTCTGGACAATTGTAAATAAAGCATATCTAAACACTCATGTTCATTTTTTGGTGTATACATAAGTTTTTACTACACTTGGTTAAATACTTCCTTTTACTTAGCTCAATGCACATTGTGATATGTATCCACAGAGTCCAATCTAGTTTTATAGCTGAATGACATTCCATTTACTAGGTGTACCACAGTTGATCCATTCACCAACTGATGGATATTTGGGATCTTTCCAGTTTGGGCGACTACAAATAAAGCATCTGTAACATTCATATTTAATTTTTTATGTATATATAAGCTTTTTATTATATACTGTAGACTATTAATATAGGCTTTTAAAAATTAACCATATTGCAAAAACTTTATTCCATGTTATTAAATATTCTCCTAAATTGTGATTTGTTATAGGTTGCACAGTATTCAATCATAAGAATGTATCACAATGTACTCACTTATTGGCCTATTTGGGTTATTTCTAAGTTTTCCCCTATTACAAATAATGGTGTGAAGGATATAATTTTACCCAAATCTTAGTGCACACCTCTTTCTTTTGAAAAATTCCTGGATGAAGAATTGTTTGCTCAAAAGCATTTTACTCTTATGAACAAAAACTATCTTATATTTTGACGATTCATGGGGGATTCATATTTAATGAAAATTTGTGTTCTTAAAATGGAAAAGAAAATCTCATATGTACTTTAATTTTTTTTTTAAATAAATTTATTTATTTATTTTTGGCTGCATTGGGTCTTTGTTGCTGTGCGCGGGCTTTCTCTAGTTGTGGTGAGCAGGGGCTATTCTTCGCTGTGGTGCGTGGGCTTCTCATTGCAGTGGCTTCTCCTGTTGCGGAGCACAGGCTCTAGGTGCGTGGGCTTCAGTAGTTGTGGCATGTGGGCTTCAATAGTCGTGGCACATGGGCTCAGTAGTTGTGGCTTGCGGGCTTAGTTATTCCGCAGCATGTGGGATCTTCTCGGACCAGGGCTCGAACCCGTGTCCCCTGCATTGGCAGGCAGATTCTTAATCACTGCACCACCAGGGAAGTCCCTGTACTTTAATTATTGAGCAGTAGTTTTTGTTTGGTTTGGTTTTGGGGTTTTTTTGGGAGGAGTGGGTCTCCTTCCCCTCAACTCACATACTATGAAGTAATTAAATCACAGATAATTTTTTTAAAAATTTAACAGATTTTGTTTTAATGACTAGGTGGATTCTTCATTCATGGAGAACATTTTGGACATTAGGGTTAAGTCAGATTGGCCAGAATGCTTTTGACATCAGTAGGTGGAAATAGGTTTTCCCTTGATTCCAGCATTTATCAGAGTACCCTTATGTAGTTATGTATCAGGTCCAACCATGGGGGAACTCTTCCCTATTCTGATATGTGACAATAAATGATGTATTTTCTTAATCATTACAGCCAGGGTCTATGCTGTGGACTTATTGACTTAATGAGAGAGTATCAGAATTTGAAGTCAGCTGTAACTAAAGTCCTAGAAAATGCCAACAATGTGATTGTAACCAGAACTACTGTAAAAGATCAGGAGGACCTTAAGTGGGCTTTATCAAAGGTAATAATTCAAGATGTATTTATTTTATTAGACTTTGTTAGTAGATTTGTTTTTACTCATAATGCATTCTCTATAAAACTCCTGTCAGTATATTTAGATACAGCTAATTCATGCTGACAAGCTCAACCTTTTTTTTGAGGAATGCTTATATTCTGGGATTCTAGCAATTCAAGAAAATTATATATATCTGTATAGTTCATTATTACCAGTGGTTTCTGCATAAGGTCAACCATGAATTAAATTTCTTAGAGGCAAATGGTTATAAATTCTTGACATATCTCTGGTTGTTTTATTAATTAAGGAAACATTTATGTCCATAGCATGCAACTGCCAAGAATGAAATGTGTAATAAACAGAAAGAATTGGATGATTTTACCAGTAAAGGAAAACAGTTGTTGTCTGAGCTGAAAAAAATTCACAGTGGTGATTTCATCTTGGTGAAAACAGACATGGAAAGGACTGTGGACAAATGGCTGGATGTAAGCTCATCACCTGGGATTCTATAAATAGTTTATATATTCACATTTCTCAGTCACATTTTTGGGCAAGGATTATTCAGGAATGTGACTTCCTTTTTTAACTTTTAATGCTAAATTCAAAATGATACTCTAAAAAAAATAGTGTTCACATACAATTTAGAAATAGTTAAAAATTATTTGCTTCATTTTGTTAAATTGGCAGATTATCTAGAATTTCATTTGATAGCTTCAGTCATAACATATTTATAACTCTAAATGTTTTTCTTTTCCAAACCTTGAGATCATGGATAAAATGGAGAATAATTTATAAACATCTTCCAGAATATTAAACAATAATGGATAATAATTTAAAGTAATAAGACTATAATTGTGCATTGAAAAGCATTGGACTTGCAGTTTACATCCTTGGCTTTTAGTTCTTGCTCTGTCATTTGCTAACTATGTGCCCATACAACAAGTCACGCGATCTCTCTGGAACTCTACATCTCAATCCATACATATTTTACGTTGTTTTCCAGCTCATAATTCCTGTGATTCTGTCGCTCCCCTATTATCAATATTTAGGTTCAGAAGTTTAACCTACAGTGGATTCCCTTACTTAAGCTAAATTACTGAAGTTAGATATTGATGTTTGCATATTATAATCAAATAATTTGGGGACTTCAGAAAACCTTATCTGCCTCCACTTTTAAAATGGTATTCTTATTATGGGAAGATCGTTAAACAGTAATACTAATAATACTTTAACCATGCAGAGTAGGTTGTTCTGTGCATTTACTTATTCTATAAATATGTGCAAGTCTAATTATGCACATTTTTATATCTCAGCATTACAAATAAAAGGGCTTATTGTGTCATTTTCAAAAATAAATACAGTACTGCCCTAGCTAGACTCCTATCCTGTAAAATTAAACCTTAGAGTGAGTTATATTATAGTAGACTGCAATAGACCTGTTATTGTTTTCCAATTTACAGATGAAAATCAAAATTCAATCAACTCTCCTAATGACAGAAATACTTGTAATGTGCATTGAAATGTAATGGTTAGCATTTACTTGAGCCAGGAACACTAATTAGATTATAATAATTTTTGTAAAACTTTGTTTTTCAGTCAGAATATGAAGGAAGCATTGACATATTTAATACTTCGTTGGGCAAAGAGCATCTGAAAGCCTCAGATTTAATGATATGGTCTCTCTTTTCTATCCCAGATATCAGAGAAAATTGAGGAAAACATGGACAGGCTGAGAGTAGGCCTGTCCATTTGGGATGATGTACTTACAAGTAAAGATGAGATCGACGGATGGGCAAACAATTCTGTTCCACAGCTGACCAAAAGCATCAGCAACCTGAATAACAGCCTCAAAGCAGAAGAATTCCTGAAAGAATTTGAGGTAAAATGCCTTTACCGTCATATGTGAGTTTGTGGTACATCATTGACCAGAGTATAAAAAATTGTCTTTTTTTTAAAGCTTATTCTTCCTTTCAAGACACATACTATACTCAATATTTTGTAATAACCTATAAGGGAAAAGAATCTGGAAAAAATAGATATATATTTGTGTATAACTGAATCACTTTGCTGTACACTTGAAACTAACACAATGTTATAAATCAACTATACTTCAATTTAAAAAAAGGAAAGAAAGAAAACAAACCACTGGGAAAAAAAAAGTAAAGTTCATTCTTCCTTTCAAGACACATAATAAGTGTAATAAAACTCTTTACTGTCTTTTGCTGTTTACTTGAAAGTTGATTAGGCTATGGATAAGAGGGATGTTTTCTTTTTTGCATTCTTATCGTTTCTTAGTTGGGGCTCTTAAAGTATTAGTAGAAAAGTAAAGATTCATAAAATCTACAATTTGTCCCATTCATCTGAGATTATGGCACCTTCCTATCGGAAAACCAAATTGAAAATGTTTGTAATCTAATGATATTTAGTATCTACTTTTTCTTCATTCAAACAAAATGTTTACTGAGTACTTACCACGTGTCCTAAACACTTAAGTTAGGTGCTGGATTCTTCCACTGCCTTTGCAGAAGTGGAAGAAAACTGGAGATTGGAGGGTCACAGATTTCCACCGAAAGTGGGCTTTTAAAGTTCTAGTGACCAATTTATTTTAAATTCTTCTTTTAAACTCCCATTTTTTGCATTCATTTATTCATCTGCTCATCAGATTCCCAATGAGCACCTAAAATGTGGCAGGCACTGTTTTGGGCATTGAGAATTTAATAGTAAAACAGACAAAGTCACTACCCTTATGATATTTACATTATTTACATTACAATATATATCATATGTAAAATGTCAAGCGGTAACTGGGCTATGATGAAAAATGAAGTAGGGTAAGGGGAAATAGAGTGCCCAGAGGTAACCTGTTTCACAAAGCAGGGGACTGACTGTGCCCTTGGTGGGGGAAGAGACTGTTCACATTCTGTGCTCCAAGGCCCAGTGCTGGGCCTGGCACACATATGGGACATGACAGACACATGAAAGAATACAGTCTGAATAAAATGTTGTTGAATCATCTGTATTGCCTAAGTTATCAGCTGTATTTACCCAAAGAACATCCTATAGGTTGTTCCTATTTCTAAGAGCAAACATAAGTAGAGGGAATTATCCAGACCAAAAGTACAGTCAGGAGAGGGATCCCACAGTCTCTTTAGTTGCTACCTTTGATGTTAAATTAACATAACAGCTCAAACAGTGGTGTGTACTGGAGTACAGCTTGTACCAGCTCACAAAAGTCACAACGTTTTCAGGAATTTTGTGAGCCAGTGATAAACGCAACCATTATTAAAAATTATTAAAAATTAAATTGTAAATAACTGTACCATTAATTTGTATTAAAAATGAAAGTAATGAATTCCCCAAACTTATCACTTCCTAATTATTATTTGACAATTACTGTTATCTGGCTCTTGAGTTATTGACACATTATATCCATATGATGGAAATACTATAGAACGTGTACACCTGAATGGTGCTTCCAACTCCATGTTCTGTGACATCATGCTGTAGCTCAAAAGGGTGGTAAATGCTACAGATCAGGGCCAGGTGTTCAACCAGCCTGGAGGATACTCCTACTACTGACCTCTGGGATCCAGGGAGCCAGTGGGCCTCAGTCACATTCATTATGTCCAGGTTCACTCACTCACAGAGCTGTTTTTGTTTTTTTTTTTGTTTTTTTTTGTTTTTTTTTTTTTGCGGTATGCAGGCCTCTCAGTGCTGTGGCCTCTCCCGTTGCGGAGCACAGGCTCCGGACGCGCAGGCTCAGCGGCCATGGCTCACGGGCCCAGTTGCTCCGCGGCATGTGGGATCTTCCCGGACTGAGGCACAAACCTGTGTCCCCTGCATCGGCAGGTGGACTCTCAACCACTCTGCCACCAGGGAAGCCCAGAGATGGGTTTTTTATGCTATGCTCTGTGATGCACCAGCTAATAAAATCAGTGAGCTGGATTCAGCCTGGTGCCCAACAGTGCCGTGGCTGCTGCAGTGCAGGAAATGAAGTTTAGGTGCATAGGGGTGATGCCTTAATTTCCCAGGCTGCTTCTGGGGAAGGCCAATGGGCCTGGCAGGCAATTCATTAATTCTTACTGGGCAAGTAAATCACTTTCTAGATTGAAGGCATCAGGAGGTTTGTTAGTGTCTACAAAGCACCAAAATACCACATTTAAGTTGAGAGGGAAACTTTATTAAAATGTTCCTTCGTGGAGCAGCCGCAGAGCACAGGGAGATCAGCTGGGTGCTCTGTGACCACCTGGAGGGGTGGGATAGGGAGGGTGGGAGGGAGGGGATATGAGGGTATGTGTATATGTGTAGCAGATTCACTTTGTTATACAGCAGCAACTAACACACCATTGTAAAGCAATTGTATTCCAATAAAGATGTTAAAAAAAAAAAGTTCCTTCATGGGCCCAGATAACTAATGACGTTTCCAAGCATCTAATTTGTTCCATAATGATTCTTTGATTATTCTTTCTTCTCCTTTTGTGTTAGTGTTGGTGCCAAAAAAAAAAAAAAGAAGACAAAAGTCAAAATGTTAGATGTCAATTTCCTAATTGACCTGTTTCTATTTAACTACCCTTTAAATTTCTATTTGAAATATTTCTTCTATATTACATATAGTCTACAGTAATTAAGAGGCACTCCTGATGTGTATTTGTTTTGAAATACTTTCTCAAGACTTTAATGCTGCCATAGTAGCCAATGATATTAATGCTAATAAATAAATGACAGTTAGTCTGTTGAAAATCCCCGCTGACTCAAGACTTTCGGTTAATGTTTAATTTTTTCCGGGAGCATTTTTTTCCCATAAAAGAGAAGAAAGAAAGTTCTGCCTACTCCCTCACATTCCCAGTGAAAGTTAATGGTGACATTTTTCCACGTTCACAAATAATGAGAGTCCTCAGAAAATGAAGCAGAGTTTTGGTTTTAGTTTTTTGGTTTTTTTTTTTTTTTTTTTTTACCCTGGGTTAAAGTTGGGGCTTTTTGACAGAGTTAATGCTTGAAATTATTAAATGCCAAGTATAACACGTCAGTGTTTTGATTAGTTATGTTTTTCCCCTTTGTCTTTTATTTTGCAGTCTGAAGTTAAAAAGAGAGCATTGAGATTAGAAGATCTTCATTCCAAAGTTGATGATCTTAAAGAATTAACTAAAAATCCAGAAACACCACCAGACCTTCAGGTAAGCACTCAATCAAGTTTGTAATAACTCTATATACTATACACTCTCAAAAGAAAGTGTATATATATGTCCACATATATATACACACACACTTTAAGTATTTATTTACAAAGTATATGTTTATGTATATGTGCATGTATATTCTTATTGTTATCGTTGTAATTCCAAGCAAGCACATAGATGTTATCAGATATGGGGGTTAAAATATTAACATTTTTAGAATTCCTTGTGCTAGTATTAATAGCATATTTCCAACTCAAATATTATAATAAGATTAGTTCCTTTTTTCCTTACTAAATTTTGGAAGTGGTGGCATCCAACTTGCCTCATGGACCATTTTAAGCCTCACAGAAACAGAAACCACATTTATGAATATTGATATTCTTATTGACATTTTTCTAATCCATTTACTGAATAATGGCGTTTGAGCGATCACGGTCACAAATCCCCCTTCAAGGCCCTTTAGATGGCGCACGTCCACAGGTACCAGGAGACAGGCCAGGCAGACCAGTTCTGACCAGGCAAACTGGTCTGCTTCAGTGAGGGAGCCTGGGAGCAGCCAGCACCGGGCTTGGGGCCAAGGGTTCTAACTCATTATTTTAAGCTCTCTATTTGTTGCTGCCTTCATTTTCTCTCTTCCTATTTCTTCTTTATCTACTGTTTCTTGCTAACAAGTCAATTTTGTTTGTTCACCTATACTTTTCCTCTGACCCAAGGCTGTGTATCTATCAGTTAGTATCATTGGTGGATGATATACTTGTACCAGAAGGTTAGAAGTTTCACCTGAAGCAAGAATAGGCAGAAGGGATGCTGATCATCCACAGAACTGAAAAGGAGAGCTTGTACATATCAGGGGCATAAACGGGTAACAGTTGGACTTTGCCAGAGTGAAGATGGAGGCAGGGTTTTGAGAGAGAGCTTCTGTTGTTCTCTGGTTTCTCTCTTACACACACACCCCTACCTATACTCAGGGAGGAAGTATGGGGGTGCCTGCATCTTACCTCAAAATGAGAAGGATTTTGACAGTACCACCTAGAGAGCATGGCATATGCCCCCTGCAGTTGGCAGACACAGGAGTCTAGTGTCTAACTCCCACCACGTAAGACCTTAAGTGTGAGAGACAGGCTGGCTGACTGCTGATGTATTTGCCAAAGGAGAAATGATTGTTTTGAGTGGCCTGCATCCCAGACGCATCTGGGATGAAATACCAGCATGTGACCTCAGGCCCAGAAATGAATTATGTTTCTTTTTTTTTTTTTTGCGGTACACAGGCCTCTCACTGTTGTGGCCTCTCCCGTTGTGGAGCACAGGCTCCGGACGCGCAGGCTCAGCGGCCATGGCTCACGGGCCCAGCCGCTCCATGGCATGTGGGATCTTTCCAGACTGGGACACAAACCCATGTCCCCTGCATCAGCAGGCAGACTCCCAACCACTGCGCCACCAGGGAAACCCCAGAAATGAATTATGAAAGGAAAGAAGGAAGAGAGCATTACCTGTGTGCATCTCAGGGTACCTAAGAAGGCTTTCTGGGGGAGGAACAGGCCTTGGCCGCTAGGAGTTAAAGAGATACCCACAGGCTGCACGAGGAGAAAGTGAAGAGCCAGACAGGACTGTATCGCCTGCATCTAGGGGACGTCAGCGGGAGGCGGCAGCAGTGAGGGAAGTCTCAGAAAACCCCACACACGAGGCCTGTGAGAGAAGTGAGTGTAAACTGTCACCCGGCCCGGAGAGCAGAGATGCCAGCGCCCAGCAGTTGTCACCCACCTCCTGCCTGTCCAAGCCTGCAGGGGTCAGAGGCTGTACACAAAGTCAGGGAGTAGAAAGAATGTGAAGAAAGACCAAAAAAGGCACTTGGCCTCTTTCTCCACTGGAGGCTTCCTGTTTGCAGCTGGTCTGAGCTGAGGATAGGAAAAAACATCTTAGCTTTCAGTTCAAAGTTTTGATTATTCAATGGGACTAGAAGTTCTAACTGAGGAATTGAAACTGCTTTGCAGTTGATCAGGATTATAAGTCCTTTTATTATTATGCATGGGGCTAGAGGAGTCCAGGGCCCTCCCAAAATCAATCACCCAGGGAGGAGAGAAGTAGCCTCACTGAATATTTTAAATAGGAGACAAAAGTGACATTGCTCCATTATAAAATCCCCAAGTGGTGTTTGTTCAAAGTAGCGACTACTTCAGGGCGAAAAGTGTGTATTTCCAGGGAGAATGAAGAGCAGGTTTTTGGTGCCCAGCTTGGTTACTCCGTGTAAGTCTAGCTCTGCTTTGGAAATGGGATCTCGTGGATTCCCTGGCACCTCCGTCAAAGCCTCCACTTTAAGAAGTCCAGTGTTAACGGTAATCCTCACACTTTCCATTTTCCCATTGCTTAAGATATTTGGCAACTTGTACCCACTGATTTTCCTTCTTAGAAAAGTTGAATTAGCATCCATGGTTAGGCTTCTGAGATTTTTACAGTTAAGCTGCACGTGAACGGAATCCTACTGAACGAGTGCTCTGGTCTTCACAGATTTTAATGAAATCTTACTTCATGTTTAGTTTATAGAAGCCGACTTAAGGCAGAAACTGGAGCATGCCAAAGAAATTGCTGAAGAGGCAAAAGGAACCTTGAAAGAGTTCACCTCTCAGAGTGCACAAATGGAGAAGTTTATTAATGACATTGCAACCTGGCTGACAAAACTAGAAGAATCGTTGATGAACTGTGCCCAAACTGAGACTTGTGAAGGATTGAAAAAAGTGAAGGTAAGTCATAAACTATCACTAAGTGTTTACACTTCCATACTAATATTAATTCTCCTGTATCTGGTGACTATAATAAAAATGGAACCTCTGTTCTCAATTACCCATGTTAACACCAAACCAACGAATTCATGATATAGGAGACAGCAAAGCAAATAACAGATGGAGGACTGAATGCAGGTGGTAAGAAACCAAAGACAAATATTCTAAAAACAGAAAGCATGCATTGCTATAGGACCTACTCATAGGTTGTACTTGTTAAGATTTTTTTTAATAAAAAGGTGGGAGCCTATAGAAGAACTGTTTGAATTTCTACACATTTTCAAACTTGAATGCCTAGTAGTTTTTCATCACTTAATTACTTTTATTGATCAGCATGACTGCTTTCATCCTGAGAGGGATATATATATATATATATATATATATATTTGCAGTACACGGGCCTCTCACTGTTATGGCCTCTCCTGTTGCAGAGCACAGGCTCTGGACGCGCAGGCTCAGCGGCCATGGCTCACGGGCCCAGCCGCTCCACAGCATGTGGGATCTTCCTGGACCGGGGCACCAACCCGTGTCCCCTGCATCAGCAGGTGGACTCTCAACCACTGCGCCACCAGGGAAGCCCCAAGGGATATATATTTTTTAAATGGTTGAGAAAGCAACATATGTGTTCTGTGGTCTTTTAGCATATTTTCTTACTGTACTTGAGACTAAGGACATACGCTTTTAAAATTAACTACCGGTGTTTTTGATGTGGCCTGTGATCCTGAAACAAAACCCAAGTAGCCCATGGAAGATGTGAACATAGGAGGGTGACTCCATTAATATAATAGTTTCTAATTGACTAACTAAACCCAAGATCCTGGGCTGGAATCCACAAAGACCTTTTCAATTTGCTTGAAATCCTAAACTATAACCCAAATCATAGCTACCTCTCAACAGTGTTTGCAGTTGTTTCCAAGGAGAACTGGGCATAATTCTGAAAGAATCAACACAAATCTATCACAAATATTCAAAAAAAAAAAGTCCAACAAACATATATACATTATTGAGTGGATTTCAACAACATCACTTTCCAAAAAACATTCCAGAGTGGAGTATATGGAATATTTCTCTTGAATGTGATGAATATCCTTCATGGCATATTTTTATTCTGTAGGAAATACAAAAAGAACTTCAAAGTCAGAAAAGCAACATCAGTTCCACCCAAGAAAATCTCAATAGCTTGTGCCGCAAGTACCATTCAGTGGAGCTGGAGAGCCTGGGCAGTGCAGTGACGGGGCTGATGAAGAGACATGAGGCTGTGAGCCAGTCCTGCTGCAAGGCACAGGCCAGCCTTCAGGATTCTCTGGAACAACACTTCAATGGTGAGCTCTGACAGGTCTTAGCTTGAATAGTTTGTTTACAAGACACGGTCCAAACCAAATGCTGCCTAGAAACTGCCAGAAAACTTTCCACAAGAGTAGCGTTTTAAATTTGTGTGTGTGGTGAGATTTGAGCAATCAAATTGTTGTGGTTGGGCTCTTACCATACGCGGAATTCTTCCTTTTTCTCCTTAAGAGAGTAGGAGTCCGCCATCATGAGGAATCTGAACTTCATCTGGATTTTCTGTGTAGAGCTCATTTATGTGGAAAATGAGTCCCACTGCTATGATGAAGTTACGTGGTAAACTTGGATCTTAGGAGAGGCTGTGAAACAGCAGCCATGTAATTCAGGAAATTGCTGGACATAAGTCCCTGACTCGGCCTCCCACACAGTTGTGCCTCTGCTGTGGTGTGAATGTAAGATGCTCTAAGTCAGCATGGTGGGCAGAGGAGATGGTTCTTCTCTTTGCCATAGGAATGGCTTTAACGCCTCTAGAGCATTGCTCAATCTGACGTAATCAGGCAATTATCTTTCTTTACTGAAAGAAACACAATGGGAAATCAAACATGTCAGGAATACGAATTTCTTTTCAGTCTTATATCTGAGGTAATTTCTCAATTCTACCATGAACAGTCATGATTATAGATCATACTGTATTATATTCTATATTATTATCATTTTTGTTTTCTTTCTGGAATGTTTGTTGTAAGGCAAGATGCAATGGGCTGAAGGCCAGAATTAATTCATTGTGGTCATCCTGGAAGCTCTTTCAATGTTTTGAATGTATTTCTTATTTTCGTTACTTTCCAAAGAGTCTATGCAGGAATTTCAAGAGTGGTTTTCTGGAATAAAGGCAGCGGCAAAGGAATCATCAGATAGAACTGGGGACAGCAAAGTTCTGGAGGCAAAGCTCCATGATCTTCAGGTATGCAAGCTGGCACTGCTTTTCCTTCTTCCCTAAACTGCACTCAAGTGCCTTCAAGTCAGACCTAAATCATCTATTTCCCCAAACCTTATTTTATTCAAATTTTTCTTCTTCCCTAACAGAATGAGTTTTCTTGACTTGAAAGGAGATAGTTAATATATGAAAAGTAAGTTGAGAAAATGTTAGAATTTCAGAATTGCTAGATCCCTTTCCTCTCTTTTTTAGCCTGTTGATCATTCTTTGGAATTCATTCAGAACTAAACCTAATTTCAGTTTTTATAGCAGTAAAAGCATAAATAATTGTATCTATTTTACATCATTATCATGAAGGAGTTTTAAGAAAGAAGACCTAATTTGTGTATTTTAATAACCTATCATCTAAATTTGGAGCTACGATATATTCAAATAAAAGCAATAGATATTATAGATTTTATAGGTGTTACAGACAATGAAAAATGTATAAATTCTGGTAAGGGAAGGCCATTGTGACGCAGAGGTAAGAATGACTGACAGGAGCCCAGGTTCAAATTGAGTTTTGGCCATTTTTCAAGCGACTAATCTGAGCAAAGCACTGTGTTAAGTCTTATAAAAATAATTTTATAAAATTAATGAGGAACATGAGGATTTTGTGGCCTTATGGGTGATGGCAATTATGTAGATAACTCATTAGCAGTCAGGGTAGGAAGAGCATTATAATACAGGAAGCGGTTTTGCAGGAGGTTTGGTGAATTCAGATGGGGAGTTGTCCCCTTTGAGGCTTGAGATGCAGTGGAATTCCACGAAGAAAAGTCTGAGTGACGATCACAAATGCCACCGTGGAGCTCAGTGGAGAGGCAGGGCTAGCACAGCAGTCCTGGGCTTCTTTTGCTCTGTTGAAGCCATGCCCATGCATATGATCTTCCAAGGAAGAGGTGCATACCAAGAAAAGAAGGGATCTGAAGACAGGGTTTTGTGCGCAGGGGGTCAGACAAGGAGGAGGGGTGGAGACAGGTATCCAGTTAAAATATGTCACACTAACCATGTGAGGAGGAGGAGCCTGGACCAGATTGGGATGGTGGGAATGGGGAGAGACTGAGAACAGGCCTTGATGAGAACATCATCCTTTCCAGTTCGATGTTGCTCGCAGTTGGTCCTCAGTGGTTCCAGTGACTGGCTGGCACCATCCTCCATTCTGAGTCTTGATTATATCCAATCATATACATCAGTCTCACTCCAGCCTTGTTAAAGGCCTCTTCCTTTGGGCTCTGTTTTTCTTCTCTTGCTCCACTTTCTCAGGTCAGAACTGTAATTATTGCTCCCATGCAGCAGGGTCTTTGAATAATAACAAATATTTTCTATTACCTTTATTTCCTGAAACAGAACCTTTTGGACTCTGTCAGTGATGGGCAGAGCAAGCTTGATGCGGTGACTCGAGAAGGACAAACTTTGTATGCACATTTGTCTAAACAAATTGTCAGTAGCATTCAGGAACAAATTACAAAGGCTAATGAAGAGTTTCAAGCATTTCTGAAACAATGCCTTAAAGACAAACAGGCTCTTCAAGACTGTGCTTTGGAACTTGGGAGGTAGGTTGTTTTGACAAGTGTAGATTTCATCATACACAGAATATATTTTCAGGATTTAAAGACCCATTGGGAATAAACAAAAAATATTTGAGACTGTGAGTTTAAGTTATAATAAGTTTTGACCTTAAGTACATGTTCATACTAGGACAATAATTGATTGCTCAAACTCTGATGGCATCATTTGGCTTTATTTTCTATATAGAAAAAGAAAGGAATTATATTCACTAATAACTGTTAATGTCATAAATGCATATATTTTTTTGTCTGTTTGGCTAAATCAAGACGTTAGAGTTTTGATACCCAGGTTTTAGATTGCCCAAGTCCTTTCCTGTGTCTCCTTCTTCTGGGTTGGAATTATGGCAGCAAACACCTATTGTATTTCTCTGAATCAATATTCCAGTCAGGAAGCTATGTCAACAGGGGTGAATATAAAATTAGAAAGAAAAAAATTTTCTATTGCTAGGAAAAGAAAGATGTCAGTATAATCAAAATGCCTTTTTGGTTGGAGAGTAATGTGCCTGACTCTTGTCAAGGTTTCTTAGAGAATTTATGCTGTTTTCAAAACTTAAGAGCCCTAGAGCTCTTGTGCCACATTCAAATCCCCATAAGGTACAAAGACACAGAGATGACTTTCCCTTCTTCTCCCAGGGCTTCCACTGCCCCATTTATCCACTGGCCCCAATTCAGGGTCTTTGTAGTAAGGCACAAACTTGAGTGCCCACTGACATGGGAATGTTATCTTGTTGGTAATTATCAGCTATAATTACCAAGGAAATCAACTCAGCAAGATAAGGTGCTTCTTTTTTTTTTTGCTTGTATCTCAAGAGAAATGTCCAGAATTTGCCATTTTGTTACTGAAATAAGGGATAATTTAATTCGCTTATTGTCGAGTTTTCTTCTCTACTTGAAAATTCATGAGATCTTAATTGCCATAGACATTGTGACCTCAGATATTGGAATTTATTTACTATAATGAGGATATTAAAATTTCTCTAAGGTGTGTTTGTTTTCTTTAGCTTTGAAGATCAACACAGAAAACTGAATGTTTGGATCCATGAAATGGATGAAAGATTAAGTACAGAAGACTTAGGAGAGAGTAAGCAACATATTCCTGAGAAGAAAAACGAAGTCCATAAAATTGAAATGTTTCTGGGAGAACTTCTGGCTGCAAGGTAGGGTGCAGAAGTGGAATAGATTCTTTCCCTACTAACAAGTGTTTTTGTCTGGTTGGTTGGGTATTTGGGTTGGTTGTTGGCTTGTTAGTTGGTTAGTTGGTGGTGGTTATGTTTCTATCCCTGAATGTCTGGCATACAAATGATTGTGCAGTGTTTCTGTGGCAGTGTGGTGATCTGGAGAGAGCATCGGGTTGGAGGTAAGGAGCTGGTCTCCATCCCAGTGACATCTCCCTTTGCTCAACAAATTGGACAGGCCACTCATTTCCTATATTTCTTGATATTAGCTTTTAAGCATTGTGATAGTAATAATAATAAAAACTATAGTTTGCTCTCAGGGGTTATTATAAGGTTATAATGTGATTATAAAGATACCCTTCATTTACAGAAATAAATGAGACCCCAATTTCCATACATTCTTCACACACATCAGCCTCCAACACCATTTCCAATCCACCCCATCCTCGTAATAAGCAAAAGGTGTATGGTCATGAAGTCTGGCTGTCCTAGAGGTTCGTTTTCTCCACTGCAATATTTGTCTCCTTATTGCTTGCCAACTGAACAAATGTTTCTCACTCCTTCTCGGGCAGAGTTCTCTGGCCTATGCTTTGGACTCCACCACTTTCATGGCTTTGCTCCCTCAATTTACACTCCACCCCTGGCATTTTCAGTTGCTTCATTGGAACTCTTGCATTGGAAGATAGAACACTTTCCACTAGGGGAGGGCAGCTTGAGCCAAAATTCTTTAACTGTCTCACTGTCGTCTTACAGAGCAGATACACTTTGAACAGCAGAAGGCTGGTATCCAGCCTGCTTGATCAACAAAATCAGCAACCATGATCAACTGAGCAAAATTTGCCTAATTCAGATCATACTCATTCCGTTTCCTCTGAATTCTCTTTTTGGTCAAACATGCTAAGTATTCCTTGTCTTGAAAATCACAAACATACAAACAGGTATACAAACAGAACCCATACTGACAGCTGTTGTTGGTGTGCTAGTTTGATAACTATTATAAAATTTCCCTGGAATGTTTTGGTCCCAATTCTGTGAGCCTTTACCATGGGGTAAACACTTTGTTGATTTTATTACTGAACTCAGGTTAGGCTTCTCATCACTCAAGAATCCAATACTGAGAGACAAGTGTTGGGTAAAAGGAAAGATGGCTTGATTGAGGAAGCTGGCAATCCTGGGGAGAAGGTGAACTCATGTCCCAAAGAACCAACTCCCCATTGCCGATCAGAGGGCAAGAGCTTTTAAAAGAAAGCTTCAAGGGTGCGCAAACAGAGATTATGTGCAAAACAGTACAATTAGCTTCTAGAATCATCTTGAAACTGATCATGCAGTAAGTAGTCTGGTCAGTGTCATATTGATTATTTTAAGCACAGTTAATTTTCAAGTCCAGGGCCAGTTTGTTACAATTTCCTTGTGGCCACCGTCTAGAATTGTGCAAGCCACATATTCAGTACTGTTCGAGATGGAGGAGCTTATGTCATGGCTACAGTCTGGTCATCATGCAGTTAGCTTTTTCCCTCTGGTGGAGCTTTTAGTATCTGCAAAACAGCTCAGGAATGTGCATCAGACACTTATCTATCTTCAGGGAGGAACAAAAGATTCTGTGACTCTACTGTCCTAATCGTTAACTGTTTGAGCCTGCTCTTTTGTGACTCAAGGAGGCCTGGGAGACTACAGCTTTCCTATGAACAAAGAGGGGACACAGAAGGTCTTTTTTACCTGGGAGGGCCCCACAAGGTCCTGCTCAGTTTCAGTTTTATAAACCCCAACTCAGTGGTGAGTATCTCAAGGCCAGAGACCATCAGGTCTTTATCATCTTTATCTAGTATAGTGCCAACAATAGAAAATATTTGCTGAATTAACAGAATAATAGCATTATTCTAACTATATAACTTTCTGAAAATTACACTGCACTTTAATTACTTTTTAAATCTTGACTCTTGTTTAGGTACAGTACTACATGGCCAGACCTACTTCTCTCCTCCTTTCAAACATTTGAAATGACTTTACATATTCTTCTTGAGCTATTACTCTCTGATATTCCAAGACCAGATGCTAAGAGTCCTTAGGTGTATTTGCTCCCAGCTTCTTTAGACCTGACTGCTTCTCCGGACGATCCTAATGTGCTCTGCCGGTCTCCCAGCTTCTCCAGCTGAGTCATCTGACTTCTTTCACTTGCTTGCCACTTGCTCCCCCCAGTCCTTTGGATTTTTTTTGTCATAATATTTTCCAGTATTTTGCATATCTTGGGGGAATGTCCTGTATTTTTCAAAAGAACAGCAAACTTGAGAATCATTGAATTTTTATCATCCATTAAGCAATTCTCCTCATGGTAACAAGTGATATCTGTCATCCTGAATTATTATTTAACTCACATCTTTGCTTAAGCCACCTTCATGTCTCACCTTCATGTCTCAAGCAGATTACGAGTAAAAGAGATGTATTTTAAAGAATATGTAATGTTGTATAAGTGTTATGTATCTCACAGAGGCCCATAGGATACTCTTTACATAGTAGGAAAAAAAAAAAAAGAGGCAATGTAGGAGATGGGCTTCTTATTGTTTTTCTAGCATTCACAACAGTTTGTGTTATGTCATCTGTACTCTCCCTTCTGGTATCCCAGGCATTTCCTGATAGATGTGCTGATTGGAATTCAGACATCCATGAAACAAGATGAAGCCTACCCAGCCACATATGATCATGTTTTCCCTTGACCTAATTAACATAACCCCAAACTGAGATGAGATAAGTTCCCAAGATACAACAAAGGAACCCATAAGTATTCATAAGATGGCCTTTTGAAAGAAACTTTTGTGTGTGTGTGGCATTTTATCTCTGCCGAACATCGTGCTGGGTCCTGGGATATGAGATGAATGTAACAGCCTTGGCTTCTAGAAGGTGAAAGCCCTGTGGATTGAGACAGACAGAGTGTATGAGGTGACAGAGCAAGACAGGCAGAGGGCACCCAGAAGAGGAGTCATCATGATGCTTCCCGGGGATGTGATAACTGCACTGGGATTTGAAGGGCCAATTAGAGAAGAAGCAGAAGAGAGCAAAAGAGTTTTCATGAAGGAGGAGTCTCCGTGTGTCTGCAACAGAGCGGAGTGTTTGGGGAATTTCAGGGAGCTGTTTATGGTTAGAACATTAGCTAGGAATGGAGAAAAGTTAGAGATCGGCTTGAAGAGACAGACCTGGGCCATTTCCTGAAGTGAAGCCCTAACAGTACAGTGGGCTGGCATCTAGGCATAGCACAGAGTGAATCAAACCCCCCATGTGAATTGACTGCATTCAGAGAAACCATAGGGAATGAGGTAGCCAGCCCTCTGAGGGTCCCCAGCATCCTCACCAAAAGGCATGTCAGCTGTGAGCTCCTGTCTGGTCACTGCTCTAATGTCAACAATCAGTTGTCACTCCCCTGCGCTCCAGAATGTCAGAATTAAATTTTTGTTTGTTTGTTTTCTTTAGAGAGTCTCTTGACAAGCTTTCCCAGAGAGGGCAGCTTCTCAGTGAAGAAGGCCATGGCGCTGGGAAAGAAGCCCGCCTGTGCTCCCAGCTTCTCACTAACTATCAGAACTTACTCCGAAGGACCAAGGAGAAACTCCGGAGCTGCCAGATGGCCTTGCAGGAGCACGAGGCCCTGGAGGAAGCGCTGCAGAGCATGTGGTCCTGCGTGAAAGACATGCAAGACAGACTGGCCTGTGCAGAGAACACCGTGGGGGGCAGAGACGCCTTGGAGAGACAGCTGTTACAAGTGCAGGTGCGCGGGGCGCCGGCCCGACACGGCTGCCTTCGGAAGACTTTGAGTAGATTCACAAATGTTTTAGTTGGGTCCTCGTTGTTCTGTGAGCCTCCACGTGAGGATTATGTAGGCCAAATGGAGAAACTGGGCAAAAAGGATTTGGAGGCATCAGTTTTCTCTTTTGTAAAGGAATATTTGTGTTCAAATAGCTTTAAAATAATTTTTGAGGGTTTTTAGTAAACATGTAGCAAACATTATGGAAAAGCTACTCTAAGCACTATGCAAGTTGGTAGGAATATAGAAACAAAAATTAGTCCTTGCTTTCTAGGAGTTCACCGTTAGTGGGAGACACCAACCTGTAAATTGTTACTTGCAGTGCAGCCTGTATGTAGGGGCATGACTGAAGTACAAAAGAGGCTACCCGCCCAGCCTGAAGTCAGTGAAGGTGACCTTGAAAAGCAGAAATGAGCCAGGCAATGAAAACGGGACTGTTAAGTTTTTGACAGGTGTGTCTTCATTTTCGTAATGACTTCTTTTTTCTCTGATGCAAAATTCAGTAAAGTTCCATTCCTAGGCTAGTGGCCCAAAGTTTTCTGAGAACTTAAATCAGAGTTCATCTCTGACTCCCAGACTCCCGGACATCTAATATTTAAGTAAGGTGTTCCAGTGCAATAGGGCACAGAGTTTGACGTTGTTGTTGTTTTTTCGTTTTAAGATGAGTAAGGTGTGCCCTACCTTGATTCTCATGGGAAACAAACGTTTTTCAAAACATCAGGTTTTAGCAATCCTGCTGACAAGTGTTCATTCTTCCTTCATAGGATATTCTCCTGATGAAAGGGGAAGGGGAAGTTAAATTGAATATGGCCATTGGCAAAGGGGAACAGGCCTTGAGAAGTAGCAACAAGGAAGGTCAGAAGGTAATCCAGACTCAGCTACAGACGCTTAAAGATGTGTGGGCTGACATCATGAGCTCCTCCATCCGTGCTCAGAGGTACAGAGCCTATTTTTAGTGTTTCTTTGCCTGACTCAAACCCAGTGGCTTATTAAAATGATGGCGCAGTGCTGAGGGTATCCTGCAGGAGAGTTTCCAAGCATATTATTAGAGCTAGTTGTGTGCATGTCTGTCTTTGCCTAGTTGGTATTTTCTGTAACTGCAAAGGCCAGTTTTGTTTGTTTGTTTACTTGCTTACTTTGTGTGTGTGTGTGTGTGTGTAATATTTGCATCTCCCATAATACATCTCATGGAATCGTACCTCCTTTCAATTCATCAAAGCAAGGATATGTGGTCTTTAACAACTTTAATAACTTTTTGCTTTTTAAGGGAAATTAAGTCATTGGCAACTGTTAGACTTACATATAAATCTTTTTCTCAACCGAAGTAATATCACTGACACTGGGGATATGGAGATATGGGGAGAGTATTTGACCACCCCGGCGATGGGGTATCCTGGCATTTAGCATGAGGCCAAGAGAGCCAACCTCCTGCAATGCGTGGACATCCTCACACAAACATCCTCCAGCTCGCCCAAACCCCCTGCGCTAGACGCTGATGAGAAAGTAGAGAAGATACAGATTGTTACACCAGGAGTTGTTGTTGTTGTGTTATATTTGTGAGTGGAGGACTATCTTCCTCCCTCTTCTCCAAGTATCAACAAATAATCTGGCTGGCTTTTTGTACAAATGACTTTCAAAAGTCATGCCAAAATACCAAAACCCATTCCAGGAGCCACATTCTAAAGGTTATATGTTTGATCACTGAAGAAGTGTGTGCTCAATATTATCTTAATAAATAGATGAATAAAAGATTAAAGTTCATCAGAAAACAAAACAACACTGCATTTATTCACTGCAGTGTAAACAGTGAACCATGGTTACAACTAAAATTTAGGGAATTGTACTTTGTTTTGTTTCCTTTAAATATGGAGCATAGGTGGTGACTCCCAACGTCAGCAGGACCTGAATCTTCATCACAACTCATAATGGGCAGCAAAGAAAAAAATCACATCCCATGATTCTGTTATTCTGTAGAGCAGACCGCTGGAGCATGAACTAAACTTCCCAATGCTTGGCAATAGGCCAGCTTCATAAAAGAGAATAGGAATACAGGTGAATATTTTCCTGATGCTAGAATAAAATGTTAAACACAATTACAGATTCAAATCCTTGATTTCCCTCTTTCAGCAAGAAATTACATTTGGCAACTGCATTCTGAGCAGTAGCAGGGCTCAAATTATTGTGCTAAAATAATGAAACTGAACAAAGTAGGTTTTGCCCTCTAAGTGCTCAGAGGCTAGGGTAGGATACTTTCCAAAAATAAAAATGAAAAACTGACTCATTGTGTTACTGAAATGCTATGAGACTGTGGAAGAAAGCAGGGCTTGGGGTAGCTTCTGGAGAAGTGAGTTTGATTTGCACTTTCTAGAAAATTCTTTGAGGAAAGAATAGGACTCTAAGGCATGTATGATGAGGTTTCTATTGATGTAAAAGGAACAATTTGAGCAAAAGGAACAATTTGGAAGTACATTCATCACAGATGTAACTCCAGGATCATAGGGTTATACACAAGGGAGGGTGGGAGGGGTCACGGAAAGTGAGTTTTGAATAGTTTATAAAGCTAAATGTTGGAGGTGTTTTAAAAATGCCAGTCTGGAGAGCCTTTTACTTGACTATCTGGAGAGCTATTTACTTGACTCTTACTTACGTGACTTTAGTGACTAAATTTCTTATATTATTAATGCACTGAACCTTCATTCCTTCACACATTCAACACAGGAGCCCTAAACATTGTGCATTATATCCTTAAGTGAAAAATCAATCTAATTATATTATTTACCCAGAAAGAATACCTTACATTTTTAACTCCTGTCACTAAATAATCATCTGACTTTAATAAGATAAACTGAGTCCAAGAAAATAAAGAATTGATGCATATTAAATAAAATTTAACTGATGCCCCACAGCTGATGTTTTATCAATGTAACACACATATGTGTCTGTTCATTTAGACAATTAACATTTGGAAGACAAATCCCCAGATGCATATGTGACTACAACATCTTCAAGCTTGACATAGATTTATTTTCATTTGAAGAAACTGTGTTGTGGGTCAGAGGAGTAATGTTTCTCCCTGCACTTAAAAGCAGTGTTTTCATCACTTAAATAGCATTCAGTAAAACAGCTTACATGGCTGCAATGCCCTTGTGATTGGTTTTTAGTCGAGATGTTAAGATAACTTATTTTTATAACATGTGACATTAATTCTAGCACTTTAGAGTCTGTGATTAGCCAATGGAATGACTATCTAGAGAGGAAAAACCAGTTGGAGCAGTGGATGGAATCAGTGGATCAAAAGGTAGAACATCCCTTGCAACTGCAGCCTGGTCTGAAAGAGAAGTTTTCCCTTCTGGACCACTTTCAGTCCGTCGTATCTGAGGCGGAAGATCAGGCCGGAGTTCTGCAGCGACTCACCGCCAAGGCCAGGGAGCTCTACCAGAAGACTGAGGATGAGTCTTTCAAGGAAACGGCTCAAGAGGAACTGAAAACACAGTTTAATGATATAATGACCATTTCCAAGGTTAGTGCTTTATAGTGAAGAAAAAAACTTCAAGGTTCAGGTAAAGAATACACTATGGGTTGAACTATAGGAGAACTGGCTGCTCTGAAACTATGTGTACCTTTAGTGAACAGGGTTACATAAAGGGTCATTTCTCACCAATGAATGCTCATGAATTTTTCTCTTTCTGCAATTTTGGGATGATTTTTTATTCTTTGGTTTTTCATCTCTCTCCACTTAGAATGTTAATCAACCCATTTCTTTTCTTTGTAAGATTGCCTGAGACTCAATTGTCAGTGTTTAGAATTCTTTTTCTTTTGCTGCCACTTACATCTGCTGTATTAAAGCAAGTCTAGTTACCTCCCAGATTTCAATCATGTACCAAGTATTTTGTTTATTTCTCATTTTAGTAAAAATTGCATTTTCCTGTTCTCTAAGAAATAGACTCCTTCATGTAATATCAAGGTTTTCTCTCAGTTCTATCTCTGAATCATTACTTTCTTCCATGAGTTTTCTTTTGTATATTTGTGAGAATGTTAAAGGAAATAAGGGAGAAGTTCCCCCCCCCACTCTTGGTTTTCCTTTTGGGAACTATCTTTGTGTTATTAATACTACAATTTTTAACATATGTGTTAGTTTATCTTAATTTTTATTTTCGTAGTGAATAAGAGCTATGACTTTTGAGTCAAAAAGACCTACATTTGAAATCTAGCTTTGACCCTCTTTTGGATATATGACTTTGGGCGTGTTACTTAACCTCTGTAATCTCTGGAGGTCCCTTCCTATAATATAGTGTTAATAATACTATCTACATCATATGGCTGTTGTGAGGATTCAATGTGCAAATGCATTTAAAGTGCTGAGTAGAATACTGTACACAAAGGCAACACAAATAATTGCCTGAATAACAAAAATAGTTATAATAATAATAATTAAGTGGATTATTAGTGAGGGATGTTAGTCAACATTCATTAAGCACAGATTTTTATTCTAAGCTAAACTAAAAGAATACCTAAAGGAAGACGGTTGCTTCTTCAATGTCTTTCAGTCTAATTAAAATTTGGTCTTTTCATATAAAGATATTAAACATAGAGAAAATTCAGGAATAAGAAAGAAATCTTCTCAGATGATTAAGAGACCTGTTACCTTGTCTGATTTCAGATTCTCAGTAATTACTATTGTTAAAGTACTCTTTTCTTTGTCTACTAGGAGAAAATGAGGAAAGTAGAAGAGATTGTGAAAGATCATCTCATGTATTTAGATGCAGTCCAGGAATTCACTGATTGGCTGCATTCAGCAAAGGAAGACCTTCATCGGTGGTCAGATATGTCTGGAGATTCATCAGCCACCCAGAAAAAATTATCTAAAATTAAGGTCAGAAAATGGACAGAGTTTTATTACTTCATTCTTTCATCTGTTCTTGAGTATCACACACCTGTGATAAAGATTCTGTAGATAAGATTTTTTATTTAAAATGTTTTCTTCCTATTTTCCATTTGTTGGTATTTATTACCTTGCCCTTAAGCAAGAGAAAAAAGGGAATTTAAAACACTTTACACTTGTGAGGAAAATAGAACATTGTCTGTAGATGCTTCTGTATGCAAATGTGCTGATTGCTATAGCATCAAAGCCTAACAAATATGCACCAGACTAGTGGGCTGACAAAACCAGATACTATTTTCTAGCACAGTGGAAGAAAAGTTTATGAAGTAAGTTGGTTAAACGCATTTGAATAATAACTGGGAAATGCCATTCACTTGTTTTATTCTGCCTTCCTAACCAATAGCACAACAACATAATGGAAGACAGTACTTTAAAGGGCATTAAAACTATCACCTAGTTACTGCTTATAAGGGCAACTTAAAAAACCGAAATTCATATATATGAGGGAACTGGAACAAGTATATTTCTAGTTACTTGAATATTAAATTGCAATAATTTCCCCTCTGTGGAAATAATAGATTTTAATCTGAAAACTAGGCAGTGATGAAATCCTCAGTTGTTTAGTTACAGATGAGGAAATGCTGGAATACGTAGTATAATTGTGATCAGGAATGTGATAGCTGAAAATCAGAACATAAAAATAATAGTTGATGATAACAATAATAACTAGATTTTGAGGATTTACTTTTAAATGTTCGGAGAGTATTATCTTATTTAAATCTTACAATGACCACATAGGTTTTAAATGAGATAATCACATAAAGCCACTTCTTAAATTACCTGTGTGATTCCCTAGAATACTTTAATTTATTCCTCACTAATATTTTGATTTATCCATCCATTCATTCATCCATCCATCCATCCATTTATTCAGCCAGGGTTGTGCAGTCCTCAAGGCACCTGCAGTGTAGGAGGGAATGATGATGCACAAACTGATGTTTACAAAATAATACCTCAAATGTAATGATAGCTCACAAGACTTTTCAAGTTCAAGCTCTAGAATCAGACCCTGATGCTGCATCTTGTCTCTGCTGCTTTTCTAGCTGTGTCTTCGGGCAAGCCACTTGATGTCCTTAAGCCTCTTTCTTAGTTGGCAAAATAATAATAACAGTAGTACCTGCTTCACAGAGTAGTTCTGAGGACTAAATTAGATCATGCGCATAAAGCATTTAGCAACATAGAACACGATAAGAAAAGCGGGTTTTGTAAATGAGTGATTTAATTGGCTATGGAGTGACAATGTGAGAAAAGTCAAAGGTGATGGTCAGGACTTTACTTAGAGTCAGCAGAGTTGTCTCCACATGAGGAAAACAAGTTCATGCAGAGGAGACGGGTTACAGAGGAGATGGCTTACAGAGGAAGGATGAGGTGTTCAGTGTGAACAGGTGGATTTGAACTGCCAGCTGGTGATGTCCGGGAGGTAGTTGAATGTTCAAGTCTGAATTTTAGATTAGGAAGCTGGATTGAAGACACAAGTTGGAATGATCAGCACACAGTTTGTAGTTGAAGCCACCAGAGTGAATGAAACCAAGACCTATGTATAAAGCAAACAGAATGATGCGCACAGGACCAAAATCCAGGCATTATCAATATTTAAGGGGCCTCAGAGGAGAATTTGAAAGGGAGAGGGAGAAAAGAGAGGAGAAATAATCATGAGAGGGGAAAGGATAGTGTGGTGCCACCAGGGCCCCTGGTGGAGGAGGTGGTCACCATCACAGAAACATCAAGAAGTGGCCATTAAGAGGAGGACTAATGACAGGACTTACCTGGTGGTCCAGTGGTTAAGACTCCATGCTTCCACTTCAGGGGGCGTGGGTTCGATCCCTGGTTGGGGAACTAAGATCCCACATGCCACGCTGCCAAAAAAATTAAAAAATAAAACATAAATAAAATTAAATTAAAATAAAAGAGGAGGACTAACGAATGCCCCCTGAACTGGGCAGTTAGGCTGCTTGGCTACCACCAAGAGCCATTTCCACAGTCAGGTCAGGAGAGAAACTGGATGACATGGATTGGGGAGTGAAGAGTAACGTAGAAAACCAGATAGCAAGGATGAACTCATGTTCTGAGATGTCGATATAAGAAAAGCAAGGAAATTATTTTACAAAGGCTGCTTTCTGGGTTGCCAGATGCTCTTTTTCTGAAATGCTTTTATACAATACTTCAAAAAATATAGGAAATGTGGGAGGAGCTGGCAGGAAGAAATTGGGGTTTGGGAAGGAGAATGTACAGCCTGATGGAGGTTGTCTATCAAAGTCCAGGTCAGGCCTGAGAGTAGGCTGGTGTGTGTGTGAGGAGGGACCTTGGAGAAGGTCAGGTAGCACCTCCTCTGTCCTTCAGTGTCAACCCTCCTCACCCCCAGCAGTAACCAAGAACAGGCAACTTCAAAGCCAAACGTGTGTGTGTATGAGGGTGTGTTATGTGCATCTAATATGCTTTTACAGTTTAAATACAAGATGGGGAAATACATGAAAAAGTCATTTCAGACCACTTTTAAACGATGATATCCTTCTTCAAAATCTGGATGAGTGGAATTAGTGATTGCAAATATTGAAGTATCCCAAGGTCATGCAAAGAAAACTGGGATAATGCCTTAGAGAGTATTTTGGGAAACTGATTTTTCATAGTAGATACCCTCCGAACTCACAGAGGAAATTCGAAATCACTCACAGAGGAAAATTATAAGTATTTAAATCCAATAGTTATACCTAGCTCTTTTCAAAAAGTTATTTTCTTCATCAAATCACTACTTACCGCATGCATTGATAAACAAAAAAGACTTTTAGCGTCCTACTGCCGAGAAAAGGGTGATGAATGTGTATATAAATGCTAAATGTGTATAAGGATTTCATAAGATTGTACTTTGGACTACTATATAAATACTTTCAAATGATCTATACTAAAATGTGGCTCTCGTATATACTTGTGAGAAGTTATATCTATTTCAAGCTAATCTAATGAAATGTGAACTATATTATATAGATTAGCTAAGATATAGTTGTGTTTAACATAATTTGTTAAACATGCTTCATACTTAATACCCCTATTTTTCCTATACTTGTTAATTTGTAATTGATTTTCTTCTGGAAGTTTTTTTTCCCCTAATAATCATCGTTTCCTTCTATTTAATCCAGGAGCAAAGTCATAATTTCGTATTAATACTAACAAAATCCTGGCTTTGGCAATAAATATGTAAATATATAAACATCCACATAGATTCTGTAAAAGAATCTATTCTCAGAAAGAAATGCCACTATTTTACCTAATCAACAATTCATATTTTAATTTTATCTTGTTATCTTTTAGAGTATTTGTGTGCTTTAAGCCTAAAAGTTACAGTTAAATTTCTAGTGAGGTTTTTAAAAGTAAAAATAATAGTAATTAATGAATGCTGTCTAAAGGTTACTTTGAACTTTTGATTAAGTATGTCTGTGAATTATTTATTTTAGTTACTATAAAAATGTTTACTTAACGTACTGAAGTATTTGAAATCGAGTAGGGCTTATTCTTTTTTTGTGATGGGTTAGCTTGATTCCTAGTGGAACGGAAGTGTGGTTTAAGCCACCATCTCGGGGAAGAAAATGGAAATGGGGTAGAGACATGAGCAGAGCACAGTTCTTCTGCAATCCTTGTTCACTTGTCTTGACATCAACTTAGGGGAAAAATAGGATTCACACATTTACAGGAGCAATACACCACAGGTGAATATTTAAATCACTAACAAAATAGTTTCGCATATTCAAACAATGCCTGATTTCAGGGTCCCTCTTTAGTCTGTTTCAGGATGTTGTGGCTTCCTCATTTGGCCACAAACCTGGGCACTCACAATGATAATTCTCTGCTATTATGACTTAGGAGAAGGGGGATGAATTGATGCCGGTTCCTTGTAGTGCACTTGCTAAAACTTCCTAGCAGGACAGGGTCCCCCTCTGTACACATTTGGAAACTTGCAGCCCAAGTGACTCAGAGCCTTCTCGGTTGCCATGGTGATATTCCATTACAGGAGCTGTTGGATTCCAGAGAGATTGGTGCAAGCCGCCTAAGCAGAGTCGAGTGGCTGGCCCCTGCAGTGAAACAGAACACAACTGCCAGTGGCTGTGAGCTCTTGGACACGGAGATGCAGGCCCTGCGTGCGGACTGGAAGCAGTGGGAAGACAGCGTTTTCCAAACTCAGACTAGCTTGGAGAACCTAGTTAGCCAAATGGCCCTTTCGGAGCAGGAGTTCTCAGGCCAAGTGGCTCAGCTGGAGGAGGCCCTGGGACAGTTCGGTTCCCTCCTGACAAGCTGGGCTCAGCAGTTAGCCCTCCTGGAAGGCAGGAACACAGATCAGGAGCTGGTGGAATGCTGGCAGAAGGGCCGGGTAAGTTGGCTTCCTGTTTTCTCCTTGTGGTTCTGCTCAAATGTTTGTTTGCCGCTCCTTGTTGCTAAAAAATCCTTGCTAACTAAGAACATGCAACATTCACACTTGGAAAACTAAGTGTTTACCTAACTAAATTTGTGAAGCTGATCTGTTTCCTTTTCTCGTAAATCAAACCATTGTAAAAATACAGACATAAGGGAGAGGGAGTTTTTAGCTACCGTAAGAAGCATTTACTGTAAGTGGAAATATTTTACTTTCCTTCGTATGGTGTAAGAGTTTGTAGTATTGTGTTCAGCCATTCAGTCTGAAAAAATGGCCTGTGGGCACAGGCATAAATAGACCGAGAGTCATAGCTGTTTTCCTGCCAGGGAATTATCTCTAACAATTAAATGATTGAATTTATAGCTTTGAAAGAACGTTTGGTAATCTCCTAAAGCACAACTCATAGTTTTCCCCCATTAGCTCTCCTGTGTGTGGATTTGACAGCTGTGCTTGAATTAACCCGTTAACAGAACTCCTAGCCATGCTCACCAGTTGCCTTGTGGACTTTTTCTTTTTTAAACTAATTGCTGCTCTTTCAGAATGTGAGGAAGGGAAGCATAAAAGGAAGAGTGAAGAATGGGCAGAAGCCTGAAGTCTTCTTTCTCTTACTGTTAAATGGTATCACGGAAAGCCTTTCAATATCTGCAGTTTTATAGTGCTCTGAATCGTGGATGTCCTTAAAAGGAAGTTTAGTATAAACTTCTCTGTTTCTATTTATGTTATAATCTTTTCAAGATAGCTTCAGCCAGTATTGTAGTAAGTCATGTAGTATTTCCAACATTGTCTTGTTTTAAATCAAGTATTTGAAATATAGCACACCACAAAATAAGACTTTATAATCATCTCTTTATACTATTTTATTTATAATGTTTCTAGGTTTTTTGTTTCTTTGTTTGTTTTTTCCTGATGCCTTTCCTATGCTTTAGGTTTAAGCCCTAGAATAAAGCACAGAAAGCAGTTCTGTAAAACAGGGACAAGGAAGTTGGGAATTGTCCCATGTGGTCAGTATTATTCACTCTGATATCAAAAAAATCATTTATAATGTTTTTCATTCTTTTTTGCTTCCCTCCCTTTCTCTTCCACTAGTATGAATGAAATTTTTAGAAAAGAAAGATTTGGTTGTGTTTAGATTACATTACTATTCTACCATGTTTTCAGTGATACTGTTAGTGAAAATAATAGGTGAATCCTATAAAAAATGCACAGGATAATGCAAAAGTGAATATGGACTTTTAATTGTACTAGTAATTCAAAGCTGACAGCCCTCTGCTTAAATCTACTTCCAGATTTGGCTCCAAAGTTCATACTTTTGATGACAGTACTACATTGCCTCCCAATATTCAGATTTTCTTTTCTTTCTAATAACGCTATTTTGGAGATAACATTATGCTGTACATCTTAAACTTATACAGTGCTGTGTGTCAATTATATCTCAATAAAATGGGGAGAGAAAATAAATGAAAAATAAAAAATAAAAACGGAGATAATAAATGTTCTTACCACAAAAAAAGAAATGGTAATTATGTGATGGGATGGAAGTGTGAGCTAATGCTCTGGTGGCAATCATTTTGCAATGTATACATGTATCACATCAACACATTATACACCTTAAATTTATCTACAATGTTGTATGTCAATTATATTTCAATAAAGCTAGGAAGACATTTTAATTAAAAAAAAAGAGAGATAATACTTCCATTACTATGAGTACATAGGAAAAGTTTTACAAAATAATGGATTTGCCAGGGTTCTTTGGCATTGTTTTGCTGTAAGGGAGGGCTTGTCATTGTTGAAAATCATAATAATAGTCACAAGCCTTCACAAGTGTTTACTTTCTCTTCTGCAATTAAGTGATGAGCCTCAAGAAATCCTTTAAAAAACAAAAATGGACCATCATCTATAAACTATATTAAATCATGTTGCAAAATATCTTGTTCACTCTGTTTGCAAAACTCATATTTTTTAATATCCACTAGGTTATTAGTGTTAGAAATTTAGCAATTTTATTAACCGGTATAACCTCAAGGAAAAAAGATGCATTCTAGGACTTAACTGAAACAGAAGTATATGAGCTGATATTTATAAAATGAAAGACTCTGCTACAATGCTTTAATCTATGATGAAGTTTAGAAAAAATGTTTAGTATAAAGATTTGGTCAAAAGCTTTTCACTTTTCATATCATCTAATTTATAAATGACCACTTTGAATCTCTGGTTCTTTTTACTTTTTGGTATATGGTAAATTTCTTTAATTGTTATAATGTTCTTCCTTAAATAAATGGTTCAGTGTGGTGTAAAATAGTAGTTAGTATTTTAGTGTTTGGAGTTTGGGAGAGAAACTTTCTAGTTACTATTTGTGAATTTTATAAATAAAAATATTTTAGACTCCTCTATGGCCCAGCCACTAAGCTAAGTAATGGATTTTAAAACGAAGAACAGCATCCCTCCTCTCAGAGTCACAGTGTAGGTGGAAAGGCCAACAAACTCAAGACCATTGGGGACTGTGGATTGCGATGAGTGCCAACAAAGTGTTGTGTGTCCTCGAAATAAGCCCCTAAGAGGTGGGACAGAGGGCAGAGAATCCTTAGAAGAGCTGTGATTTGAGCTGAGCCTTGAGGTGTGATTACATATTGACCAGATGCGTGAGGTGGAGGAACAGCATCAAGATCCAAAATTACTGAGGAATGAGAAAACACAGAAGAGACAACTAGAGAACAGGATTCACATTAAGAGAACACTGTGCCATTCTAGAGAGTAAATGGGGTCTATGAGAGTTGAGAAGCAGAAGAAAAGAGATAACTGAACTGATTAAAAGAGTTGAGACATAGAATAGACTAGCCCTCGTTTCTCTTGTATGGAGTGAGAAGGGAAATGGGCAAGGCCAAGATGATGCTTAGTTTTCTGATTCAGATCAGTGGGAGAACAGTGGTGCCATTTTCTAGGATGAGGGATACCACACAGACCTACTTTGTTGAGAGGCATGGTTTTCCTACAAATCTAGGCCAGGTCTTGATAAATATCTCTGAGAATAATAATAGTAACAGCAACAGCTATCTGAGTAGTTACTCAACTTCTTGCCCCTCCTCCTTAATTTTTTTTTTTTTTTTTTACCTTGGAGATACTATTATCCACATAGTCCCACTTAAATAACCTGCTGTCTTTACTAATTAGGCACCTGGTGTGCCAGGAATTGTACTAAGTATTTGACACTGGTGATCTCATTTGCTTCTTGTGACAAGCTATAAGAAGAAAGCTCTGATTGCAAAGCACCTTGTGTAACTCAGTAGACCATGGCCTTGATTTCAGAGGTGCACTTGTCAAATCTCAACACTTTATTTTGGATTAAGTATTCACAGTACTGTGATTATTCACGTCTCTCTCTCTCATTTGTTAAACTGTGAGCTCTTCAAGTACAAAAATTATACCATTTTGGGAGTGTCAGAATCCAGCAAAATGACTGGCACATGCCAGACATTTAGCAAATATTTGATGACTGTACGAATGAAACTATGAAATGAATAAATTGCTAGTTAAATTAGACCTCTGGAATGTAATAAATTCTTAATATGAAAGTTAACCATACAAACTACATAAAACCAGTTGCCTTATGTATTTTTTAATCCCAAATAAGTATTGCTTTGCTTTGAAATGATTTCTCTTCACCTTCACCTCACACCAACAATATTCATACACATCTTCCAATGGCCTAGGCAGACTGGGATTTTTTGCTTTTTCTTTTTAAACAATTTAGGCTATTTTTGCTTTTCTTTTTCTTGTCCCACTTTAAGTTACTTGACCACTTGATCAGTTGACTACCCGGTAACATTGGATGCTCAAGTGACTATCCATGCCTTGAAAAGGATGCAGATTAACCAAGTGCTATTATATGCCTTGGGGAGTCCTGAAAATAGGTCTCATTTCTTTACTGAATCTACTGTGTTGGTTTTTCCCTCACTAATAATTTATTATGTGATTTATGCATGTATACTATGAGGATGTGGAAATTACCCAGTTTAAATGCTTGTTCCTCTGTCTTGTTATTTCCTAATAGGAGATACTGGATGCTCTACAAAAAGCAGAGCCTCAGACAGAGGATCTCAAGTCTCAGCTGAATGAACTTTGTCGTTTTTCCAGAGACCTGAGTACATACAGCAGAAAAGTTTCTGGCTTGATTAAAGAATATAATTGGTGAGCGTGAACCTTACTGGTATTCAAAATATTTTCACACAAATAAGAAGCCAGAGGTTTGTTTATTTTAAGTTGTGAGTTCAGTAATAATATAAATTAATTAATCTTAAATACATTACCAAATGGCGTGAGGGCATACTCAGGACTGTTGACTCTGTTGAACATTATTTTAATCTACTTTGTCATTTTTTTCCTCCCATTAAATGTTTCAAATCATGGTTTTAGTCTTTGTTTGCAAGCATCCAAGGGCTGTCAGAATAAAGAACAGATTTTACAGCAGAGATTTCAAAGAGCCTTCAAGGATTTCCAGCAGTGGTTGGTTCATGCAAAGATCACTACAGCTAAATGTTTTGATATACCTCAAAATATTAGTGAAGTTTCAGCAAGTCTTCAGAAAATACAGGTAAGAGTGTGATCAATTAATTCTAATAATGGTGATGGGAATTCCCTGGCTGTCCAGTGGTTAGGACTCCGCGCTTCCATTGGAGGGGGCACGGGTTCAATCCCTGGTCAGGGAGCTAAGATCCCACAAGCCTTGCAGCCAAAAAACCTATCCAATAATGGTGCTTAAGTGGTTTAAAAATGTGCCTCTAGATCTTTATAAGCATATTAAAGTTTGGCTTTAATTTCAGGTAAATCCCTGCTTGAAACAATTGATGTGTATGTGAAAAGAAACTAGTCCATTGATCTAAATGCATGCTATTTTTATATATTAATAGGGATTTAGGAAATAATAAAAGCTCTCTGTATGTGACAAGCACCGTGCCTGAGCACTCTAGGCAGATTTTCTCAGTAATTTTCACAATAACCATATCAGTTACATAAGATTATTATTAGATGTTATACATACATAATACAATAATACATAAAGTATTATTGTACAAATAGGGTAAGAGAACCTTAGTCATTTAATATATACAATAAAAAATGTTTATTTCTTTTCTTTGATTATATTGAGAAATAAGTAGTAGATTCAATGGATAAAGCATTTTATTATGCCTAATCTCTTACCCTTTTCTTTATAGGAATTTTTGTCAGAAAGTGAAAATGGACAGCACAAGCTAAACATGATGCTTTCTAAAGGAGAATTTTTGAGTACTCTATTGACCAAAGAGAAAGCTAGTGGCATCCAGGCTAAAATTGCAACTGCAAAAGAAGATTGGAAAAATTTTCATTCAAATCTCCACCAAAAAGAATCTGCCCTAGAGGTATATTATAGCCAACCACGTGGATATGTTCTGTGCTGTTTGTTGCTGTTGCTGTCATTGTAGTTACAATACAGTGTATTGTATTCAATATCTCCAAATACCCTTGTTAATTATTTTGGTCATCCCTCTCTGAATATTAATAGATAACTGGATGACTCTAAGAAACAGCTCAGTGTTGAAGTGTGAACCTCACTGAGGAATTTGCTAGCTTCTTGCACGGTAGGGGCAGTTATCACAGGCTTCCCCATGCACCATCCCACCAGGAACAACTGATTTTACTTTTAGGCAATATCACTTAATTTTTCATTTGAAATCCCTCAATTTAAGAAGTTGTCCTAAGAGAATTGAACAGAAATATCCATGTAAGGCAATGCTATGGCTGAGATGGTATACCTAATGCACATATCAGGTAGTAGGTTTTTGGAGCTCAGTATGCAAAGAGACAATGGTTATTTTATTTTATCCAGAGACAGCATAAATTGAATTTATTATAATCATAACATAATTTCTGCCACAGTGCAATTATATTGTTCTTGTGATCATCTGTTTTGTGTGCCAACTCTTCTCTGAGAGTAAAATTGTGAGGCACGGAGAGTATTCTTTTCCCTTTTAAAACAACACTTCCTAGCAGAATAGAGCCTTAATTTAATTATGGCCATAATTAATGCAGGATGGAAATAACAATAAAAGAGAATTAATATCTGGAAAGAGAAAATGCATGTTTCTTCAATTCTTCCCTAACCAGAGATCATTGTAATTCTCCTTTGTAATGGTGGCTATTCTTTCATGGTAGGCATCCTCCATTTAATAGAGAGTCATAACCATTGTGCAGGGATCATTAGTGCAGTGTGGCCTGAGCTGTGAAGCATCTGCTGTGGAGGGTAGTACTGTACATCTAGCACAGATAGTGAGGTTACCTAGCTCAAGAGATGTCCAGGAGTAGATGGGTAAGTCAGAAATCGCCTGACTTCCTACTTTTCTTATTTTTCTTCCTTCCCTCCTCCCTTTCTTTTCCTTCCTTCCTTCCTTCCTCCCTTCCTTTTCCTTCCTTCCTTCCTTCCTTCCTCCCCTCTGTTTCCTTCCTTCCTTCCTTCCTTCCTGTCTTCTCTCCATGCTTCCTTCCTTTCTATTAGGAATACACACATATTAACACCTATTGTGTTCCAGGCACTATGTTACGAATACAAAAGGATTAGTCTTTTCTCATTCCTCAGGGAATTCATTTTCTGAAGAGGGAAACAGTATATAAAGAGATGGTTGCAATATAATATAGGTATGCTCAGGAGATGGTAATCCCTCAAAGAAGGATGCAACTAACTCTATTTGGAGAAGTCAAGGAAGGTATCCAGAAAGGCGACATTCTAACTGAACCTTGAAGGCTAAACATTCTTCGAATTGGCCGAAGCCGATGTGCATTTCAGGTAGAAGGAACTGAGTGTGCAGGGCCAGGGTGTCATGAGTGTCAACTCTGAATGGGGGACTTTGAGGGGTTTGACATTCACGTAAGATTTTTGTGGGAAAAGCAACAAAGATAAGACCGGAGATGACACTTAGGGCCAGATAGTGGAATGTCTTGCATACTAAGCAATTTGACCTTGACTCTTGGCCAGAATTCCTTATCTGAACCCCAGAACAGGATTTATTTTCTCAATTTTCACAAGGATGGAACATAACCCATACCATTCTAGGTACATAGAAGAGAGATTAATTCATTACATACAATGGATACTTTAGGATACTAGGGCTTAATTCTAGGGTTGAGAAAGGCTGAGTGAGGAACCTACTGATCTTTAAGCTGGAGATAAACATGTCAACTCTCTGGCTCCAGTGTAGACCAGAATGGCGAATAATAAGTAGCTGGAAGACCAGGGAAAGCTTTTCATAATGGTCCAGATGAGAGAGACAAGAGCCTGAATTAAAGAAATGATAAGGGATAGAGCTTTATCTCTAAAAGAAAACATAACAGGATTTGGTAAAGAATTCAATGAGGGACCCCGGGAAGGAGAAGTTAAGTTTAAGTCTTTGGTTTCTAGTTCAGAAGATGTCATGAATGGTGATGCCATTAACTGAGACATGAATATGACAGAAAAAGTAGTTTGGGAAGGGATAGAAAAATTAATTCAATGTAATATATGTTAAATTTTATGGGCCTGCAATATACTCAGCAGGTAATGGCCAGGAAAGTAGCAGTGAAGGTGAGTGCAAAGTTCAAGAGAGAGGGTAGAGCTGTCAAAACAGTGAGAGTGAATATTTACCAGTCACTGTTGAAGACACTTAACATATATTAATGTGTTTAATCCTCATAACCATTCTCTGAGGTAGAGACTCTTATTTCTATTTTATGGATGAGGAAATTAAGGCAAAAGGTGCTTAAATAATCTACCAAGTTCTCACAGCTAGTAAGTGTTGAAGACAAGGTGTAGACCCAGGCACTCTGACTTGAAGTGCTGTATGAATACAGTTCTGTAAATGGAAGGCTTTAAGGCTTTGTAGGTGGTCACTGAAGCCATTGGAGAAATAACAGGAAAATTATGCAGAGTGAACATTTGGTGGGAGGCCTGTACAACCCCAAGGACAGGAAGCGTATGAGGAACATTAGGAATTGTTCGACTTAGTATCAAGCTGTCTTTATTCCTGTGCCCCAGGCCCCTTGCTCAGGCCCTCTGACTTCACTACTTGGATGAGGAACCCAAACTTTTTACATGAGATCTCTGAGCCCCTACTGCTCAGTCCCCTGTCTTTGTAGCACTAATTCCTGATCACGGTCCCCAGTTTTTCCTTTAGTGGCCCCATGAGACTCCAGTGGCAGGAAAATGGAAACACCTTGAATTTATAAATTGATTTAATTATTCAACAAATATTTGTTGAACGTCTTCCATTTGCCAAGGACTATTTTAAGCTCTGGAGATACAGCAAAGAATAAAACAGAATAGAACTCCTGCCCTCATGAAGCTTACATTTTAGTAGAATACTCCAGGAGTTATCCTGGTATCTTACATTTGTGAAGCACTTTTAATTTTCCAAAGCATTCCCAGCTACCATCTCCCTAAGAGGTGACTATGGCAGCATGACTGTCCCCACATTGTAGACACCAGATCGGATACATATGGAACCTTGAGCCATTCTCCCAGGCTCCTGCAGTTCTTGCCACATAGATTTTTAAGCTAACCTTTGTGGATTTGCTCTTTGACAGTTCTACGCAAAGCTCTGATTTAAATTTAAATTTAAAATCCTTTAGTGCTGGGCTTCCCTGGTGGTGCAGTGGTTGAGAGTCCTCCTGCCGATGCAGGGGGCGCGGGTTCATGCCCCAGTCCAGGAAGATCCCACATGCCGCGGGGTGGCTGGGCCCCTGAGCCATGGCCGCTGAGCCTGCGCGTCTGGAGCCTGTGCTCCTCAACGGGAGAGGCCACAACAGTGAGAGGCCCACGTACCGCAAAAAAAAAGTAGAACTTAAAAACCTCTAAAGGGTTGTTTACAAATTAGCCTGGTGCCAAGGTGAAGGATAGAAATTTCCAGACATTGGGGACAGGAAAAGAAGGGGAGATGGGTGGGGAGGTCAGGTTGTGGTGAGTTTTGAATGCCAAGTGAAGACTCTGGACTTGTTATTAACATTTGTTTTTTTTTTTTTTTTTTTTTTTTTTTGATCCCTAACACTATTTAAAACCTCATAGAATCTAAAGATCCAAATGAAGGACTTTGAAGTAAGTGCTGAGCCTGTACAGGACTGGCTGAGTAAAACCGAGAAGATGGTGCATGAAAGCAGCAATCGCCTGTATGATCTGCCAGCCAAGAGGCGGGAACAGCAGAAGCTGCAGGTGATCAGCCCCTCAGCCCGTCTGGCCATCCCCCATCTACCATGCATTCAGATCACAGGCGTGCAAGCACCCTGGAGTTAGATTTTGCTGTCCTGAGATAGAGTGCACCCGTCCCCAATTTCAGATGTCCTGTTTTCCAGCTTTCCTTTGAGGTGTGATTTGTCCCGTCCTGTAGTCCACACTGTGTGTAGCTTAGAAATAATAACGCGCCTTCGGGACACACCTATTACTCGCCCGTGTTTGTTTCCTCGGTCTTGGGGCCGAAGCTTTGTCTGCGATGTGCTCTTCCCCAGCCTCTTAATAGTGACTTGCTTGTGCTTTTCAGTCAGTCCTTGAGGAAATAAACTGCTACGAGCCTCAGCTCCACAGGCTGAAAGAGAAAGCTCAGCAGCTGTGGGAGGGCCAAGCGGCCAGCAGGAGCTTTATGCACCGAGTGTCACAGCTGTCTTCTCAGTATCTAGCTCTAAGCAATTTAACAAAGGTAACGCCTGCCATGTGCTGTGTGTGAGTGTGGGCCCCAGCTCGCAGAGCTGGGGTCCGGGAGCCTGGGGCCCCGGGACAGGGCTGAGGCGTGTAGGTGCTCTCCCTAGCCTTGCAAGCCCAGCCAAACATTTGTTCTGCCTCATCTCAACATGCTTGTCTGAAAAGAGCAAAGGAGGTTTCAAACACTAAGAGACTTCCCATCTCTATGATTGCACAGAATATTCCCTTTAATTCTGAAGAGGTATGTTCTCCAGAGCTTTTGTCTTGAAGACTCAAAGCATAAACATAAGGCAGAATTCAGAGTATTGTGTCTAAAGATACGCAGATTAAATTACTTTAGAAAAACAGGAATTCAAAGCAGTTTACATTTACTTAGTGGACTACATAGAGTGAGTCGGGGATCATTTTTTCCATTTGTCTCAATTCTTTATATTCATTACATAGTAGTCAAAGATGTGTTGATTGAGAGTTTCAGCTCAGATTCTAGAGCAGAGCTCAAAATTGGCAATGATTCCTATAACTCATTAAAGTGCTTTTCTAACAGCTTAGAAAAAAAGTAAATGGGATCCCACAGTGACCTCACTTAGAGCATTCAGCAGACCCATCTTGAACTTTGTAGGGCCAGCCTACCTTGAGCTTTATGGCCTTGTAACATTTGTTCCCTATATTTCCCTTTTGTATTTCAGACCTGAGAATGTAGGGAACCTGCTGTAACTTGGCTTTGCCTGTTTTAGTGTGGGCTTACTCCTGACCTGCTGTTTGCATCCCCAATAGAACACCATTGAGACAGCCAAATAGTATAGGTGCTGGAGTAAAAGAGTCTGTGTTTACACCAATGTTTTTTACTTTTTTTGTCTTTAGAAAATCTGGCACATATCTGAAATTAGAATAAATGAAAGCCTTCTTTCTATTCCTTTGTATTTATTTAGATACCAAAAAATCAATAGATACTCAAATGCTTTAAGAGCTGACAATTATATTCATAAAATCTTCACTGTTGGATATAAGCTTTTTTTTTTTGCGGTACGCAGGCCTCTCACTGTTGTGGCCTCTCCCATTGTGGAGCACAGGCTCCGGATGGGCAGGCTCAGAGACCATGGCTCACAGGCCCAGCTGCTCCGCGGCATGTGGGATCTTCCCTGACTGGGGCACGAACCCGAGTCCCCTGCATCGGCAGGCGGACTCTCAACCACTGTGCCACCAGGGAAGCCCAGATATAAGCTTTAATAAATAAAACCACATTTACGGTCCCAATTTAGGGATATTACAGAATCTCAGATAATTGTTTTTTTAGAACTGGCTACAATGTAGGTCATGTGGGTATGTGGTATCAGCTGAGCCACATGTGATCGTGTAAGAGCAGAAACTACCTCAGTGGGCTTCCCAGACAAGGTGTGAGGAAGACATTAATGAAATTTCTAGAAAATATCCTAATTGTCGTAAAGAAGAGTAGCGAGTAAGCCGAGGGACACTAAATTGTCATTGTAATCTTTCTGCTTCTTGACCCAATTATTCTCATATTTGTACTCTTTAGAAAGCTATTTCACATCTCATAGATTCATCCAGCCTTGCATCGTATCTGTGAGCACATGGACCTATGGCTGATTGCAGTTATTTGGAGCAAAGGGTTAGCTTTACAATCTGAGTAGCTTCAGGGTGTGAAGTCTCTGTGGAAGGGACAACTGGAAAATGATTTCTGTCATTTCCAGGAGAAAGTGTCAAGACTGGACAGAACTGTTGCAGAACACAATCAGTTCTCCCTCGGGATTAAAGACCTGCAAGACTGGATGACAGATGCGGTCCACATGCTGGATTCTTACTGCCACCCGACCTCTGACAAGAGCGTGCTGGACAGCAGGATGCTCAAGCTTGAGGTGTGCCTTCTACGAGAAATGTCTCTAATTTACAGAATTTGTTTTTCTCAAAAGTTCTCGAGTTTCTGTCTGTCTGGTATGATAATGTCACACCCTGTCCATGAGAAATCCAAGAATGCTCCGTGGATATGATCCTGTTTGCATAGGCAGGCTTTGCCTAAGCACTCCTGAATCGATTGAGCTCAGATATACTCAGTCATAAATACTTTACAAAAACTAAAATAAAATAAGGAAATTTTCTGGCAGTCCAGTGGTTAGGACTCTGTGCTTTCATTGCTGAGGGCATGGGTTCAATCCCTGGTTAGGGGAATAAGGTCCTGCAAGCCACATGGCATGGCCAAAAATATAAAAATTTTTTTAAAAAATTAGAAAATAACAACCCCAAAATGGTTACTTGCTTGATATAGCCAGTTAAGAGGCTAGTTTCCAATTATATCACAGGCACATTTATTCTGAGAAATACTTGGTTGAAACATTTTATCGGGCAAAACCTTTCCCATCTTGTTCAATTCACTTGCCTGCCTGTATCAGTTAGTCTGTTCTTCTCCCATCACAAGATATTAGTTCTGTGTTAGTTTACGTTTGTGATAAAACAATCATTCTGCATTCATTCACCTGTCATTTATACACTGGGTGTCTTCTGGGAGACTGGCATTGTGCCTTGATACCAAAGATTCAAAAATGAATAAAATATGGTCATTGTCCTCAAGGATTTCATTGTCTGAGGCTAGAGGCTGAAACACAGAAGACAGTAATAATAATTACGGTGCTATGGACACACAGAGGAGTGGAGCTGGGCAAGGGGCATCGGGTTAGAGTTGAGGCAGCTTTCTCAGAAAGCCTGATACCTCAGCGGAGATTTCAGAGTGGGACCAAAAGAGCCAAAGCTGAAGAACGCCAACAGCATGGTGTGTGAGACATTACTGGCAGTTCTTTCCTGCTGCAGCAAAAGCCGATGGCCATGACTGGCTGAAACTGAATCTGTAGAGGTTGGCAAGGTCCAGATGAGAGAGAGAGATGAAACTTTACCTTTTAGGTGATAAACACCAGTTTTATAACTTTGAATTCAAAGATCCTTCTTATATAGAAAAAGAAGAGTGCTTGTGAAGAACTTGAAATATATAAATTAATATATAATATGAATTAAGCTATTTCTTTCAATTTGTTGTATGAGAGACCTTAACCTTTATAGAGCTCTTCATCCAGTGACCTTTGAGAATTCAGGAATCCTATTGTCATCTATTTTTCTCTTATTAAAAAACAGTAAAATTAAACTTCAGTGGAAATTAGGGATTATTCAGAGAATAATAATGACCTGAAAGGCCAAGGCCACTCAGGCTGGTGACTGGTTACTGGCACCACCAGCAAGTGACTCTCGTGTCCTCCACCTGATAAGCCTGAGAGACCCGGGGCTCAACCCAACTGCAGATCATCTGCTATCCACAGGGACTCTGAAATATTTAAAGCTAGAAATGTTAAATAAGCAAATGACAAAGGACTTCTGTATGTGCTTTTACAGGCTCTATTATCAGTGAAACAGGAAAAGGAGATCCAGATGAAAATGATAGTGACCAGAGGGGAATCTGTCCTCCAGAATACCTCTCCGGAAGGCATTCCTGCCATTCAGCAGCAGCTGCAGAGTGTGAAGGATATGTGGGCGTCCCTTTTGTCTGCAGGGATTCGTTGTAAAAGGTTAGTGAAGCCGAAGGGCTGCTGTGAAGTCATGGCTAAAAGATCTACAGGATAGCTCAGTAATAGACTGTTCCGGGGTTCTCCCTTTCTCTCTCTCCACCCCTCGGCCCCAATCTCTTTCTCTCTCTCTATTGCCCTGCTCCGTTATTTTTCCCTCCCGTTCTTCCTTCCTGCTTCCCTCCCTCCTTCCTTCCTTTTCTTTTTTCTTCTTGGAACAAAAGAAACTGGCAGGTGCGATCTTTCATTTAGGTTGACGTGCAGTCCTATGTCTGTGTTTTCATAAAACTACATGTTTCTTTGTGTTGATGTTCACTGCTTAAAAAGTCAAAAGATAAATACATGTTTAATCATGTGAAGATATATTAGTTAAAACCAATCAGTTTACTTGGGAAGTAGCCCCAGAAAACACCAGTAGGTGGGGGGAACAACACGTGAGAAAGGGAGGGCATCCAGTAACATGGGCAGCTGGAGCTTATTCCCAGCAGGAGTTGCTGGGAGCCAGTGTAGATAGAGCGTGTCTGGGAATTACCCACAGAGAGCAGGGGAGCTGGAATGTTTGTAAACAAACTGCCATGAGTCAGGCAGGTAGTCGAGGATTGCCTCCAGGGGATGACAATCCCTGGCATTTCTTGCCTACAAGAAAGCTGAGAGGGCACCAGGGACCAAAGGATGCCCTCGGGCCAAGAGGGCAAGGAGTTGGCCTTGGACCGGTTGGCAGTGTAGTGCAGGGGTCTGGTCGGAGGGTGGAGCGCAGAGTGTCTGCTACAGAAGGGTTCAAGCCTGTTAGTAAAATTAGACACGAATGATTAATGGAGTTAAACATGTAACATCTATATTGAGAGAAGGAAGTGCTTAATTTATCAGTCAGAGAAATCATCAGGTTTTAATAATTAGACCAATTCAGGAAATGTTAGCCTATATCATTTGTGATTTTCTGATATTTAAATCTCATGCAAGATAGTGACTATGCTTGTTCTTGTTCGGTTCTTCCTTCCTTCTTTTATTACCTTTTTTTCTCTCCTCTGGATGTTCAACTCAACTCGCTCAGGGCATCTCTCCTGGTTTTGTCTTCAGGCCTCTCCCAGTGTCTCGTGTGACCTGGTTACTGACTCCAGGTTTTCTATCCAGTCCCTCTTCTCCACCCGTTGGCCTGGACTTCACTGACACTTGCTTCTCAAGGCTGTGCTTGCCAGGGACCCAGACTCAGATTTGATAAGCCACAGCCATTCAGCCCCTCTCAAGCCTGCCCCGTCCTGATCTATGAACTTCCTGCTGGGGGAGTAGACGGAACCAACACAGTGATAGAGATCAGACAGATTGAATGTACATGGCTTCTCAGTGTAGATTACTGTCCTTTCAATTACCTTTCAGTCAACTTGAAGGAGCTCTTTCTAAGTGGACAAGTTATCAGGATGACGTCCGACAGTTTTCCAGCTGGATGGACAGCGTGGAGGCCAGCCTAAAAGAATCCGAAAGGCAGTACGCAGAAGTGCGGGACAAAACAGCTGCTCTCGGCAAAGTCAAGGTGGGACCTGGATTTCAGATTCCATTTGTTTTCTGACAGGTGCTTCAGAATTGCCATAGTTGTACAGAAATGTGCTCACCTGAATCCTAGGGCTGTCCACATAGGCAAACTCTATTTGAGGGGTTTACTATAATGTCTAATGGCTTCTCAACCCAAACTTTTGTTTGTGGCTATTTTGTTAGTGAGTGAAAATGTCCTCTTCCAGGAAAACCTCATGGACGCGTGTTTTATGATATATTTAAAATTTGGCAACTTGTAATAGCTTTTCATATCTTCAGCCTGCTCATCATTCGGAAGTAAAAGTACTTTCTTTTCTATCACATCCTTTTATATTTCAACTTTTGTATATTTTTCATAATGTTTATATTAGTACAGTACTACATGTAAAGATTAAGAGATGGATGGATAGATTGATGGTACATAGATAGATAGATAGGTAGGTACTGGAGGTATGTTCTTAAACCTCTTTTTTGCTGATAGTATTCACACATAACATTTTGGAAACCTTTGATTTATTCAATCCAGGGCATATTCATTGGATGGCCTGTTCTACCTAAAACTTATTGTGTCCTAAACAGTACTTATTATCTTCTACCCCAAATCCTTCACACTCCTATATTCTCAGTGTCAGTTCTTTTGTGTCACCCCACACTGAATATCCGAAACTGGGAACCTCGTTTCCCCACACCCTTCTTTCTTACCCCCACTTTGAATTAGGCAGTAGGTCTTGCTGATTGCAGTTCAGAAATGTCTCCTGACTCTAATCCATCCTTTTCCTAAATTGCAACAGCTCACCTCGTCTCTTGTCTCCATCTCCCGTTATCTTCATATAAAGGTGAACGTCTCTCTTTCCTGCCTGAGAGTTCCGTTGCTTTCCACTGTTTACAGTATCATACCAATCTCCCTCCTCTGGTTTGTAAGAATGTTAATAATCTCTTTGCCAGCCTCATTTTGCTCACTCTCCCACCCTCCTTCCACCCTTGTGCCAGTCTTACTGTATTTCTCACTATTTCCTGAATGTGCCACATTAAATGGAATTAAACGATTCCATGCCTTTGCAGAATCTCTTCCCTTTTTCACAAAATACTTTAGCTGTGTCCCGGCATCTGGCAACCTTCTACTTACCTTTCTGAATTAGTTCAGAAGCTATCTTTTCTATGATACCACCACCACCCGAGGCTTAATTAGTTCTTCTGTTCTCTGTTGTTCATATCTCTTTATCAGTTTTATAGAATATATGCTTACATACCTCTCTCCCTCAGTGGATAAAGATGCTTAATTTTCTTTTTATCCTATGCATTTGGCTCTCTGTGTGACACAGAGCAAATGCTGAGTAAAAGTTATTTGAATGACTAAATGACCTTACGTGACCTATGCCAAATCGCTTAACATTTCTGGGTTTGCATGAGTGTTTGCATCTGAAAATTAATCTACTCATAATTATCTACCCATCGTATTGTTATAATGATCTATTGCTTTATTAATTATTCATCTATTCAATAAATATTTACTGAGAACTTGCTACATGCAGGCATTGTGCTCGATTCCAGGTAAATAAAACAGACAAAGGTTGTATTCTGGAGAGGACACCTATACTCATCCGAGAATGCATGAATAAACAAATAATTATAACTGGTGATAAGTGCCCTGAAGAAAAAACTGCATGTTATGAGAGAGAGCCACTGGGACAGGGCAATTAGGGACTGCTTGGAGTCGGGGGAGGGGGAGGAGAGACTGGAAAGGCCTCTCTGAAATAGTAGACAGAAGTGATGCCCTAAGGAATTTAGTGCAGAGAAATCAGCCTGGGGAGGAGGTGGGAAAAGAGCATTTCAGATGGAATAATCAGCATGTCCCTGAGGAGGGAGAGAACCTGGCTCAGATAAAAGGGATCTAGAAGAAAGGCTGGGTGTTGCTGGAGCCGAGAATAAATGGATGGGTGCTGCCAGGTGATCTGGCAGAGGGGCCGGGGACCAGATCCTGCACTGCCATGAGTATGCTAGCCTGTGGATTTTCTACTTGATCCTGACGGCCTTGGGAAAATAATCAATGTTTTAAGCTGGGGAGTGACATGATTCCCTTTAGAATCTTACAATCTTTTATCACTCAAGCTGCTGTGTGGAGTGTGGTGGACAAAGGGACTGGGCAGGAACTGGGGGTAGGGAATCTGCCTAGCAGGATATTGCAAAAGTCCAAGTAAAAGGTGATAGCAGCAGGAGCTGGGGGTTTGCAGGAGACAGGAGAACACATTTCAGGATACAGTGAAGAGAGAGAACTAACAGGATTTCATCATGGATGGAGGGAGGAAGGGTGACTCCAGTGGTCTGAATTGACCAGCTGGGTGGGAATGGTAGCATTTACTGTTTGAAAAAAGACTGAAGGGGAAGGAGGTTTATTGGTGGCTGGGGAAGGATGGGAATGGAATAGAGCTCAAGAGCCCATTTTTGGACAAATTAAGTTTGAGGTTTCCAAGTCAACTGGAATCAGTATCTCAGAGACAGTTCCGGGCCAGATATCAAATACACCCTCCAACTCATATAGATAGATATAGATATAGATATAGATGGATGGATAGAGTGATCTATCTATCTGTCTACAGATAGATAACCTGAGATCACTTGCCAAGTATACAGTTAAAATATCCTAATTTTAGTAGTACCATTGATATGATTATATATGCACCAATTCCTTTATTTTTTTAAATGTTCTCTAGTTATTAAATGAAGAAGTGCTGAGCCACAGCAGCTTGCTGGAGACCATTGAAGTCAAAGGAGCTGGCATGACAGAGCACTATGTCACCCAGTTAGAATTCCAGGACCTTCAAGAACGATACAGAGATATCAGAGAGCGGACCAAGGTGTGGCTCACCGTGTTCCACGCAAACCCACTGAAAAGGCAGCGTTTGGAGCTGTGGTTATTTAAAGACTCATTTATTTGGGGCAATGACAGCCTTGTGAAAGCAGATAGGATAAAAAAAAAAAAGCAAAATGAATTTTAATACTTTGAATACCCCACTGGCAAAACCAATCAAAAACCCTCAACTATTGTTAGGATATGAAAGTTACTGAAGGAAAATAATTCTCAATTTAAAAGTCCTAGCAATGTACCTATTGTAGACAAATTGGGGGCAGGTTCATAAGGAAGACTCATAAATTCTTTAACATGTCTGTTGATGAAAATTTTCTAAAGCAGGAAATAATCACCAATAATATTTATAATACTGTGCTTTATTTCTTTGTGAACTTTCAGCACACCTTACTTTATTAGACAAAGTACATGAAAAATTAAATCCACAGTGAGTCCAAATCCTCACTGAAGGCACAATATAAGAACTTCAGTTTTCTTCATTAGCAAAAATGTATTTTTATGACAAATAAAGTTAATTCATTTTTTGGAATATCCATGTTACATTTCATAAGGAATTCAGAGATCAGGAAGTTAATTCAGGAAAGTGATCTTTAAGACCCCTTTTATACCTAATATTACATTTTTTGTATTTTTTGCCTAGATCTTAATGTTTTACTTTTCTAGGAAATATTCATATTTTAATGACTTAATAATCATGCTTTTCTAAAATTCCAAAAGTGAATTCTTACAGTACGTTGAAACTGCATGTAGAAATGTATTCCCGTCTTAATCATCTTACATGCTAATAATAGGAAGCAGTAACCAAGTCGGAAAAACTAGTTCGCCTGCACCAGGAGTATCAGAGAGACTTGAAGGCGTTTGAAGTTTGGCTGGAACAAGAGCAAGAAAAGCTTGACAGATATTCAGTTCTTGAAGGTGATGCCCACACTCACGAGACAACGTTACGGGATCTTCAGGTAAAGTCGGCTTCATCATAAAGCAAAGGAATTTTCATTCTGAATATGGAATCATTATTTTAAGCAGTGGGAAGTTACTGTGACCTTAAATCCTATAAATAGCTGATATATATTAAGTGAAACCCTAGTAAGGTCTGATCTATAGCATTCTGGGACCTCAGTGGTGTATGCTAGTCGAGATCATTTGATAGGCAGTTTAGACTGAGCAGGACTGGAACTTGAGGAATTGGTTGAGTTACTAAGGTGGCCTCCGACAGGAATGGCTAGTGGTCTTATTTATGGTGTTGGCTGGTCCACCTGCCTGTTCCTCCCTAAAGGGTTGAATTAGATGTGGAACACAGCTGCAGGAGTCAATAGCACGTGACACTTCTCAGAGTCAAATTGGTGGCACCATCTTAGGCCATCTGGTTTTAACCCAAATCTCCCACATTTCTGAGGATAGAGGCCCAGGGACAGAGACCTAGAAGAAGGAATTCGAGGAGCTAGAAAAAGCACTGGTGCTCAGGTAAGCAATCTGAGATTCAGGGCGAGATGGCAAACCTCATGGGGAAGGTGGTCCTAACCCACTTATTCATGGACTCATTTAACATTTACTGAACACCTAATGCAGTACAGACGCTGTACTTGGCTAGCTACTGCAGGTAAAGATGATTAAAATATTATTCTTGCCTGCAAGGAGCTTGCATTCTAAAGAAATGTGGACCCGTTGATAGGTCATAATGATCTATCTAACAATGTGAAAAGGACAATAATAGAACTACTCTATTTTTAGGGATCTTATGGGAGCATCAAAGAGAGACAGATAGGGGTCAGGGGGTTCCCAAGAAGGGGAAACCAGGCACACAGAGCAGAGAACAGAGAAAGGCCAGCAAGACAACTCCATGTCCCACCAGCTCTGTGTTGGAACTTACTGGACACTGGTCAGCTCTTATTGGAATTGGTTCAGGATTTGGCAAGATGTACCTACAGCTCACACAAGGTGGAAAAGCAGGACTGAGATGGTCATCACTGGCTTATAACATTTCTGGCTACTTCAGCGGGTCTCAGGAAGTGTTTGCTGTTTAATGGCAGGAGTGCACGGTTGGGATTAGGAAGTTTGGACTCTGACTTATGGTGAGAACTGACCCTGGGTGACTTTGGCAGAGGTAAATGTCTCTGACTCAGTTTTCTCCACAGAGTTGCTCTGAGGAAGGATTAAATGAGATGGGACAAAAATCTTATTTAAATTATAGTCCATTCATGAAATAAATATACAGCAGAAGTTGAAGAGTCATCGTTTCTTTAGCTTATTTAAGGATCTCATCCATTTTATTCTTAATAGTAGCATACCCTGGTCTGCTAGGTTTAGCTGTTGTAATTTATCTTAATGGAATGGACTTGGTTTTCCGGCTGTAACCCCTCCCAGCCCTTCACTCGAGACATTCTTGGCAAGCAAAGGTCAAGCTCTCCAAGTTCTGTGTAGGAACTGGGCCAAGAAGTCACTTGTCACCAGCAGATGTTTCTCCTGTTCCAGAAGAAAATGTTGCACTTTGGTCAGTATTAATGTAGCCCAAACTCAAACCTAACTCCAACCTCTCAGTTCACTGTGTATTCATTCTTATTGACACTGTCTTATTTTGAGTCACCACAAATGTTAAAAAGGGAGGGGAGACGCTAAGGCAGAAATTGGTGGTGGAGACGTGACATTCCAACTGCACAGCGGAACTACTTCAGGGTCCTGATGTCCTACAGCTCGCTTAGTCATCTGGGGGTCTGCCAGCAGTGTGAAACATGTTCACAAATTATTTTGCATTTACTGAAAGCTTAATTTGAGTCTTAGAACATATAGATTTTTTAAATATTTAACTATATTTTTCCCTCAGAATAAATACTTGAAATGTAGTATATATATAAGAATTTATCTAATGCAGTGATGTGTAGAATAGTGAAAACTGCCATAAAATAGGGAAATGGTGATATATTAAGAAGAACAGGGGCTTCCTTGGTGGCTCAGTGGTTAAGAATCCGCCTGCCAATGCAGGGGACACGGATTCAAGCCCTGGTCCGGGAAGATCCCACATGCCACGGAACAGCTAAGTCCGTGTGTCACAACTGCTGAGCCTGTGCTTTAGAGCCCGTGAGCCACAACTACTGAGCCCACGTGCCTAGAGCCCGTGCTCCACAACAAGAGAAGCCACTGCAATGAGAAGCCCACACACCACAACGAAGAGTAGCCACTGCTCGCCGCCACTAGAGAAAGCTCACGCACAGCAATGAAGACCCAACCTAGCCAAAAATAAATAAATAAATAAGTTAATTAATTTTTAAAAAGGAGATTAATTAGGGCAAGGATCAGTAGACTGTAGCCCAGAACCCGTATTTTAAATAAGATTTTATTGGAACACAGCCACACCTGTTCATATATGTAGCGTCTATGGCTGCTTTGGCACCACAATGGCAAGGTTAGGCAGTTAAGTACTTGCAGCAGAGATTGTGTGGCTCACAAAGCCTAAAATGTTTACTGACCAACCCTTTATGGAAAAAGTTTGCCAAACCCTGAATTAAGGAAAGAGATTGTACAAAATTACCTTTAAAAAATTTTAGGAATTTTGGAATAAAATTTCTGTTTGTCATCATTTTGATTAATACTTTACCATATAAATTGTTCTTCTTTTCCATTTACAATACATTCACATTACAACATTCTTGGAGTGATATCATAGCTGAGGACAAATGTATTCAATAGTCTGAACCATATAAGGTTGCTATTTCTATGGGTAAAAGTGGTCAGTTGTGAGCAATTTCGTTGGTATTAAAGATTTTTTAATAATATTGTATTCTGACTAAATATGTTGGCACTTTTAACATTCTTGGTAGGATATGACTTGGCCCCTTTCAACTTTAGATGATCAGATCAAGTAACACAAGTGTATAATACCGTTTTGCCAACAACTTTAAGGATATGAGTTTTTCTTTCTATAAAAAAAGTAGTTTATGCTCTTCAAGACTTGGTTCATACTAAATTTATAGGGTAAATTTCTGGGACTTATGCTTTGGTGGAGGGAAATGTATTTGTACCTAGGAGTACCTGATGGGCAGGTGTGATAATTCAGCCTTCCAGGATTGTATGCCCTGTACCCTCCAGGGCCAACTTCTCTTTGCCAACGCATTCCCTAGAACATCTTTGGCAAAGGCTCCCTCCTTAGCAAAAACAAGGTCCATTGTTCCCTTCTCAACCACACATGTAGCACTGACCCCATTCAATGTCAAAGCAAGAAACCTTAGGCTCTTTAAACAGATTAGGAGCCAAAAAAAGCCTAGGTTATTATATTAAACAATAACCCTTTAATCGCAGTGTTTTTTGCCTGTAGGCTGAAAAGCCGAATTTCAGACACTGCTTCTAAGATGACTGAGAAAAATATTTCTCTCGGTGTGTGTATTTGTATGTATATGTGTGCATTCTGATTAATTTAACTGGAAATATTTCAGAATGTTTTTCCTGACTTGGGAGACAGTATTCAGTTTTCGGTACATATTTTTTTGTGTAAGTCGGAATCAAAGCATTCTTTCCTAACGTGAAGTTTTCTTGAAGCCAGCGTGAAGGGCACAGTTGGCTTGAGTGAGACATGATCACCTACATGGATGTAAAATATGAGTGAGGTGTGGCAGCCATACCTTTCCCCTACAGGAGCTCCAGGTGCGCTGTGCAGAGGGGCAGGCCCTGTTGCATTCAGTGCTGCACGCCAGAGAGGAAGTGATACCATCGGGCATCCCCCAGACGGAGGACCGGGCATTAGAGTCTCTCCGGCAGGACTGGCAGGCTTACCAGCAGAGGCTGTCCGAGACCCGAACTCAGTTCAATAATGTAGTCAACAAATTGAGACTGATGGAACAAAAGTTTCAGCAAGTAGACGAGTGGCTAAAAGCAATGGAGGACAAAGTGAGTCTCAGAAGTGGACGTCAGTCTAACCGGGCAGCCAAGGAGATACAATTACATCAGATGAAGGTACAACAAATGTAAATTCCTCATCTTTGTCAAAGTAGCAGTTGCCTTGCATAATTTGTTTCCTTAAAATATTTAGTAACTTTTGGTCCAAGGTTTAGCTTTTGCAAAATCTCTTTCTACTTGCAATGAAATTTGATGTACATTATAATGGAGCATTCTTCTATCAGCAATTATTTATTAGAATCCTAAGGCAGTCTAGTTTAATGAAGTATTTTATATTTTCTTCCCAATCTTTATTACCTTGCTTGGTAAAGATACATGAATGCTAGGGTTGCAATAATTTCTTTATGGCTCTGATTTGAAATTGCTCTAATATACTACATTGACATAATACTTGAAAATTAATTTTATTCAAATTTTTATGTAGAGTCAGTGCACATGATCAAAATAATCCTTAGGCCTCTGGAACTTCTTTTCCTTATTCATCTATTTTAAAATTTATCTAAGTACAACAAAAGATATAAAAATATATGTAATATAGACAGAAAAGCACTCAAACTCATTAAGTGTACAGTTTTTATCATGTTACTGGAATTACATTTTCATGAAGGTTTTATGTGAAGTATTTTCAAAATTACATCACAGAATAAGTATATTGTAACAATACACTGAAATCGTTTTCTAGTAAGAAGATATATTTATTTGTCTTACTCAAGAATCTGTAAGATTGAACCTTTCCCTCCAATATTGTGTCATTTCAGAAGTGGCATGAGGAAGTCACTGCGTACAGAGATGAAGTTGAGGAAGTGGGAGCCAGAGCCCAGGAGATCCTGGATGAGAGCCACGTGAGCAGCCGAATGGGCTGCCAGGCCACGCAGCTGACGTCCAGATACCAAGCCCTTCTCCTCCAGGTGCTGGTGAGTGGGCCACCCCTGCTCATCATAGGCCAGCAAACTTCACAAGCCAGATGTTCTTCCTTTCGCTAACTTCCAGTGAAGATAATACGTGTTTATCAAGAAAGGCACTGGCACAGGTCTTTAATCACTGTTCAATTGTGTTTCTTCTTTCAAAGGAACAAATAAAATTCCTGGAGGAAGAGATCCAGAGTTTGGAGGAATCAGAATTATCTTTAAGTTCCTATTTGGATTGGTACAGCTCTACTCACAAAAACTTCAAGAATGTGGCTGCCAAAATTGATAAAGTAGATAAAGTGATGATGGGGAAAAAAATGAAGACATTGGAGGTAGGCATGCAAATATCAGGCTTGTCTCCCAACCCTTCTTTTTTCATGAGCTGTTCCTGTCTCTGGCGTAGAATTGGGAGTGCCTGTGTTTATCCCCGCCCAGTATGATTGGTGATCCTTGGCTCATCATTTCACTCTAAATTCCAAGTTATAATCTCTTAAGCCAAAACTGGCTTTCATTTATTTGTGTTGTGAAGTTATTTCAATGTCTTACACATGGCTGCGCACGAAATTCTTAACTAAGTTCCAGTTTGACACTAACTATTAAAGAAAAAAAATATCTCAAATTCATGGCACTGTGCGTTAATAGAGTTTTAACTCAGATCTATAGGAGCACTGTTAAGGACAAGAGAAACATCAAGTTCTTCCTTAAGTCTCTGATTTGGAAATGATATGCTGATCAAGACTTTAAAAGACCTATGCTGGGAGTTCCGGGTAAGATGGCGGAAGAGTAAGACGCGGAGATCACCTTCCTCCCCACGGATACACCAGAAATACAGCTACACGTGGAACAACCCCTACAGAACACCTACTGAACGCTGGCAGAAGACCCCAGACCTCCCAAAAGGCAAGAAACCCCCCACATACCTGGGTAGGGCAAAGCGGAGAGATCCCCACACAGAGGATCGGTGCCGAGCGGCACTCACCAGCCCGAGAGGCTTGTCTGCTCGCCCGCTGGGGCGCGCAGCGCTGGAAGCTGAGGCTCGGGCTTCGGTCAGAGCGCAGGGAGAGGACTGGGGCTGGCGGCGAGAACTCAGCCTGAAGGGGGCTAATGTGCCACAGCTAGCCGGGAGGGAGTCCGGGAAAACTCTGGAGATGCCGAAGAGGCAAGAGACTTTTTCTTCCCTCTTGCTTTCCTGGTGCGCGAGGAGAGGGGATTAAGAGCGCTGCTTAAAGGGGCTCCACAGACGGGCGCGAGTCGCGACTGAAAGCGCGGAGCCCAGTGACGGGCGTGGGACGCTGGGGCTGCTGCTGCCGCCGCCAAGAAGCCTGTGTGCGAGCGCAGGTCACTGCCCACACCGCCCTTCCGGGAGCCTGTGCAGCCCGCCACTGCCGGGGTCCCGGGATCCAGGGGCGGCTTCCCTGGGAGAACGCACGGCGCGCCTCGGGCTGGTGCAACGTCACGCCGACCTCTGCCGCTGCAGGCTCGCCCCGCACTCCGTGCCCCTTCCTCCCGCCCGGCCTGAGTGAGCCAGAGTCCCCGAAGAGGCTGCTCCTTTAACCCTGTCCTGTCTGAGCGAAGAACAGACGCCCTCCGGCGACCTACACGCAGAGGCGGGGCCAAATCCAAAGCTGAGACCCAGGAGCTGTGAGAACAAAGAAGAGAAAGGGAAACCTCTCCCAGCAGCCTCAGAAGCAGCGGATTAAAGCTCCACAATCAACTTGATGTACCCTGCATCTGCGGAATACATGAATAGACAACACATCATCCAAAATTGAGGAGCCCGGAGTCAGTGCTGTGCCTCTCAGGTGGGAGAGCCAACTTCAGGACACTGGTCCACAAGAGACCTCCCAGCTCCACATAATATCAAACGGCAAATATCTTCCAGAGATCTCCAGCTCAACACCAGCACCCAGCTTCACTCAACGACCAGCAAGCTACAGTGCTGGACACCCTAAGCTAAACAACTAGCAAGACAGGAACACAACGCCACCCATTAGCAGAGAGGTGGCCTAAAATCATAAAAAGTCTGCAGACACCCCAAAACACACCACCAGACGTGGACCTGCCCACCAGAAAGACAAGATCCAGCCTCATCCACCAGAACACAGGCACTAGTCCCCTCCACCAGGAAGCTTACACAACCCACTAAACCAACCTTAGCCACTGGGGACAGACACCAAAAACAACGGGAACTACGAACCTGCAGCCTGCAAAAAGGAGACCCCAAACACAGTAACATAAGCAAAATGAGAAGACAGAAAAACACACAGCAGGAGAAGGAGCAAGATAAAAACCCACCAGATCTAACAAATGAAGAGGTAATAGGCAGTCTACCTGAAAAAGAATTCAGAATAATGATGGTAAAGATGATCCAAGATTCTATTTCCCAGATCCAAAATCTTGGAAATAGAATAGACAAAATGCAAGAAACAGTTAACAAGGACCTAGAAGAACTAAAGATGAATCAAGCATCGATTAAAAACACAATACATGAAATAAAAAATACTCTAGATGGGATCAATAGCAGAATAACTGAGGCAGAAGAACGGATAAGTGAGGTGGAAGATAAAATAGTGGAAATAACTGCTGCAGAGCAAAATAAAGAAAAAAGAATGAAAAGAACAGAGGACAGTCTCAGAGACCTCTGGGACAACATTAAACGCACCAACATTCGAATTATAGGGGTTCCAGAAGAAGAAGAGAAAAAGAAAGGGACTGAGAAAATATTTGAAGAGATTATAGTTGAAAACTTCCCTAATATGGGAAAGGAAATAGTTAATCAAGTCCAGGAGGCACAGAGAGTCCCATACAGAATAAATCCAAGGAGAAATACGCCAAGACACATATTAATCAAACTGTCAAAAATTAAACACAAAGAAATCATATTAAAAGCAGCAAGGCAAAAACAACAAATAACACACAAGGGAATCCCCATCAGGATAACAGCTGATCTCTCAGCAGAAACTCTACAAGCCAGAAGGGAGTGGCAGGACATAATTAAAGTGATGAAGGAGAAAAACCTGCAACCAAGATTACTCTACTCAGCAAGGATCTCATTCAGATTTGATGGAGAAATTAAAACGTTTACAGACAAGCAAAAGCTGAGAGAGTTCAGCACCACCAAACCAGCTTTACAACAAATGCTAAAGGAACTTCTCTAGGCAAGAAACACAACAGAAGTAAAAGACCTACAATAACGAACCCAAAACAATTAAGAAAATGGGAACAGGAACATACATATCGATAATTACCTTAAATGTAAATGGACTAAATGCTCCCACCAAAAGATACAGATTGGGGCTTCCCTGGTGGCGCAGTGGTTGAGAATCCGCCTGCCGATGCAGGGGACATGGGTTCGTGCCCTGGTCTGGGAAGATCCCACATGCCGCGGAGCGGCTAGGCCCGTGAGCCATGGCTGCTGAGCCTGCGTGTCCAGAGCCTGTGCTCCGCAACGGGAGAGGCCACAACAGTGAGAGGCCCGCGTACCGCAAAAAAAAAAAAAAAAAAAAAAAAAAAAAAGATACAGATTGGCTGAATGGATACAAAAACAAGACCCATATATATGCTGTCTACAAGAGACCCACTTCAGACCTAGAGACACATACAGACTGAAAGTAAGGGGATGGAAAAAGATATTCCATGCAAATGGAAACCAAAAGAAAGCTGGAGTAGCAATTCCCATATCAGACAAAATAGACTTTAAAATAAAGACTACTAGAAGAGACAAAGAAGGACACTACATAATGATCAAGGGATCAATCCAAGAAGAAGATATAACAATTATAAATATTTATGCACCAAACATAGGAGCACCTCAATACATAAGGCAAATACTAACAGCCATAAAAGGAGAAATCGACAGTAACACAATCATAGTAGGGGACTTTAACACCCCACTTTCACCAATGGACAGATCATCCAAAATGAAAATAAATAAGGAAACACAAGCTTTAAATGATACATTAAACAAGATGGACTTAATTGATATTTATAGGACATTCCATCCCAAAACAACAGAATACACATTTTTCTCAAGTGCTCATGGAACATTCTCCAGGATAGATCATATCTTGGGTCACAAATCAAGCCTTGGTAAATTTAAGAAAATTGAAATTGTATCAAGTATCTTTTCCGACCACAATGCTATGAGACTAGATATCAATTACAGGAAAAGAGCTGTAAAAAATACAAACACATGGAGGCTAAACAATACACTACTTAATAACGAAGTGATCACTGAAGAAATCAAAGAGGAAATCAAAAAATACCTAGAAACAAATGACAATGGAGACACGACGACCCAAAACCTATGGGATGCAGCAAAAGCAGTCCTAAGAGGGAAGTTTATAGCAATACAATCCCACCTTAAGAAACAGGAAACATCTCGAATAAACAACCTAACCTTGCACCTAAAGCAATTAGAGAAAGAAGAACAAAAACATCCCAAAGTTAGCAGAAGGAAAGAAATCATAAAAATCAGATCAGAAATAAATGAAAAAGAAATGAAGGAAACAATAGCAAAGATCAATAAAACTAAAAGCTGGTTCTTTGAGAAGATAAACAAAATTGATAAACCATTAGCCAGACTCATCAAGAAAAAAAGGGAGAAGACTCAAATCAATAGAATTAGAAATGAAAAAGGAGAAGTAACAACTGACACTGCAGAAATACAAAAGATCATGAGAGATTACTATAAGCAACTCTATGCCAATAAAATGGACAACCTGGAAGAAATGGACAAATTCTTAGAAATGCACAACCTGCCGAGACTGAACCAGGAAGAAATAGAAAATATGAACAGACCAATCACAAGCACTGAAATTGAAACCGTGATAAAAAATCTTCCAACAAACAAAAGCCCAGGACCAGATGGCTTCACAGGCGAATTCTATCAAGCATTTAGAGAAGAGCTAACACCTATCCTTCTGAAACTCTTCCAAAATATAGCAGAGGGAGGAACACTCCCAAACTCATTCTACGAGGCCACCATCACCTTGATACCAAAACCAGGCAAGGATGTCACAAAGAAAGAAAACTACAGGCCAATATCACTGATGAACATAGATGCAAAAATCCTCAACAAAATACTAGCAAACAGAATCCAACAGCACATTAAAAGGATCATACACCATGATCAAGTGGGGTTTATTCCAGGAATGCAAGGATTCTTCAATATACACAAATCAATCAACGTGATACACCATATTAACAAATTGAAGGAGAAAAACCATATGATCATCTCAATAGACGCAGAGAAAGCTTTCGACAAAATTCAACACCCATTTATGATAAAAACCCTGCAGAAAGTAGGCATAGAGGGAACTTTCCTCAACATAATAAAGGCCATATATGACAAACCCACAGCCAGCATCGTCCTCAATGGTGAAAAACTGAAACCATTTCCACTAAGATCAGGAACAAGACAAGGTTGCCCACTCTCACCACTCTTATTCAACCTAGTTTTGGAAGTTTTAGCCACAGCAATCAGAGAAGAAAAGGAAATAAAAGGTATCCAAATTGGAAAAGAAGAAGTAAAGCTGTCACTGTTTGCAGATGACATGATACTATACATAGAGAATCCTAAAGATGCTACCAGAAAACTACTAGAGTTAATCAATGAATTTGGTAAAGTTGCAGGATACAAAATTAATGAACAGAAATCTCTGGCATTCCTATATACTAATGATGAAAACTCTGAAAGTGAAATCAAGGAAACACTCCCATTTACCATTGCAACAAAAAGAATAAAATATCTAGGAATAAACCTACCTAAGGAGACAAAAGACCTGTATGCAGAAAATTATAAGACACTGATGAAAGAAATTAAAGATGATACAAATAGATGGAGAGATGTACCATGTTCTTGGATTGGAAGAATCAACATTGTGAAAATGACTCTACTAGCCAAAGCAATCTACAGATTCAATGCAATCCCTATCAAACTACCACTGGCATTTTTCACAGAACTAGAACAAAAAATTTCACAATTTGTATGGAAACACAAAAGACCCCGAATAGCCAAAGCAATCTTGAGAACGAAAAATGGAGCTGGAGGAATCAGGCTCCCTGACTTCAGACTATACTACAAAGCTACAGTAATCAAGACAGTATGGTACTGGCACAAAAACAGAAAGATAGATCAATGGTACAGGATAGAAAGCCCAGAGTTAAACCCACAGACATATGGTCACCTTATCTTTGATAAAGGAGGCAGGAATGTACAGTGGAGAAAGGACAGTCTCTTCAATAAGTGGTGCTGGGAAAACTGGATAGGGACATGTAAAAGTATGAGATTAGATCACTCCCTAACACCATACACAAAAATAAGCTCAAAATGGATTAAAGACCTAAATGTAAGGCCAGACACTATCAAACTCTTAGAGGAAAACATAGGCAGAACACTCTATGACATAAATCACAGCAAGATCCTTTTTGACCCACCTCCTAAAGAAATGGAAATAAAGACAAAAATAAACACATGGGACCTAATGAAACTTAAAAGCTTTTGCACAACAAACGAAAACATAAACAAGACCAAAAGACAACCCTCAGAATGGGAGAAAATATTTGCAAATGAAGCAACTGACAAAGGATTAATCTCCAAAATTTATAAGCAGCTCATGCAGCTCAATAACAAAAAAACAAACAACCCAATCCAAAAATGGGCAGAAGACCTAAATAGACATTTCTCCACAGAAGATATACAGACTGCCAACAAACACATGAAAGGATGCTCAACATCTTTACTCATTAGAGAAATGCAAATCAAAACTACAATGAGATATCATCTCACACCAGTCAGAATGGCCATCATCAAAAAATCTAGAAACAATAAATGCTGGAGAGGGTGTGGAAAAAAGGGAACACTCTTGCACTGCTGGTGGGAATGTGAATTGGTACAGCCGCTATGGAGAACGGTATGGAGGTTCCTTAAAAAACTACAAATAGAACTACCATATGACCCAGCAATCCCACTACTGGGCATATACCCTGAGAAAACCATAATTCAAAAAGAGACATGTACCAAAATGTTCATAGCAGCCCTATTTACAATAGCCCGGAGATGGAAACAACCTAAGTGTCCATCATCGGATGAATGGGTAAAGAAGATGTGGCACATATATACAATGGAATATTACTCAGCCATAAAAAGAAATGAAATTGAGCTATTTGTAATGAGGTGGATAGACCTAGAGTCTGTCATACAGAGTGAAGTAAGTCAGAAAGAGAAAGACAAATACTGTATGCTAACACATATATATGGAATTTAAGAAAAAAAATGTCATGAAGAATATAGGGGTAAGACAGGAATAAAGACACAGACCTACTAGAGAATGGACTTGAGGATATGGGGAGGGGGAAGGGTAAGCTGTGACAAAGTGAAAGAGTGGCATGGACATATATACACTACCAAACGTAAGGTAGATAGCTAGTGGGAAGCAGCCGCATAGCACAGGGAGATCAGCTCGGTGCTTTGTGACCGCCTGGAGGGGTGGGATAGGGAGGGTGGGAGGGAGACGCAAAAGGGAGGGGATATGGAAACATATGTATATGTATAACTGATTAAATTTGTTATAAAAAAATAAAATAAAATAAAATAAAAATCATAACTCCCCAAAAAAAAAAAAAAACTCTGATGGAAAAAAAAAAATCAAGTAATACTCCTATGTAAAAAAAAAAAAAAAAAAAAAAAAAGGAGGAACGAACTTGCAGTTGATGGAAATGAAAGGTAAATGCTTCAAAGCAATGTGCTTGATTGTTTCTGTGATAAACTCCACAGAGGCCTTCCAACAGAGGCAACATTTTAGGTTGTTCATTCTTTCCATGAGTTCTGAAATAATTAAACAATATTTATGAAGATGTAAAAACTCATATATCCTTGACCAAAGCAATCCTATTTCTAGGAATCTACCCTACAGGTATATTTGCCCCTGTGGGAAATGATGTGTTACGAGGATTTTTGTTGCAGCATTGTTAGTAACAGCAGCAAATTGGAAATAATCTAAATGTCCATCAGTAGGGGGCTAGTTAAAGAAACAGTACATCAAACTATGGAATACTATGTCACCATTTAAAAATATGTGGCAGCTTATCTGGACTGATAAGGTGCCATCTCCAAGATACATTTTTAGGTGAAAAAAACAGTGCAGAAGAGTATATGTAGCATGCTGCTGATTATCTAAAAACAAAAAGAACATAAATGTGCACGTTTATGTGTATCTTTGCACAGACCACCTTTGGAACGACCAGGTAAGAAACTGGAAACAACCAGTGTTTTCTCTGCAGTGAACTGGGAGTCCCAGGGACAAAGGTTGGGGAAGGCTTACTTTTCAGTGGACACTCTTTGTACCTTTTGGATTTTGTATCATATGCATATATTACCTATGCAAAAGGTAGAATATTAATTTTAAAAGAGCATTAAGACAATGAGAAGGCAAGCCACAGACTAGGAGAAAATATTGGCGAAATTCATATCTGATAAAGGACCGTTATCCAAAACATACAAAGAACTCTTAAAACTCAACAATAAGAAAACAAACAACCCAATTACCACTACACACCAATTAGAATGGCCAAAATCCAGAACACTGATAGCAACAAATGCTGGTGAGGATGTGGAGTGACAGGAACTCTCGTTCATTGCTGGTGGGAATGCAAAATGGTACAGTTACTTTGGAAGGCAGTTTGGTGGTTTCTTACAAAACTAATACCATAAAAAAAAAAAAAAAGACCTATGCTGAAGTAAAGAAGATTCCTGATTGCTGCCGTGCCAAATCTGGTTATAAACTTCAAAAAACATATTTTAAGGAGAAATCAGTGGACTCAAGAATGGGACTTCAAAGGCTGTTCTTTAAAAGGAAAGAAATAATGCTAAGTTACTTGCATTTATTTGTTTGTTTATTCATTTGTTTGTTTGCATTTGCCTCCCACTTTTTCTCAGGGTTTGCTAAAAGACATGGAGAAAGGCCAGAGTTTGCTCAAATCAGCCCGAGAGAAAGGAGAGAGGGCTCTTACATACTTGGAAGATAGTGAGGCAGAGACGTTAAGAAAAGAGATCCATGACCATGTGGAACAGTTGAAGGAACTGACCAGCACTGTCCGGAAGGAGCACATGACTCTGGAAAAAGGCCTTCATTTAACGAAGGAATTCTCAGATAAATACAAAGCACTAACTCAGTGGATAGCAGAATACCAAGAAATCCTACACATTCCTGGAGAACCCAAAATGGAATTATATGAGAAAAAAGCTCAACTATCTAAATACAAGGTAGTGTGTTGTTACTAAGTGACAGATGCACGAGGACGTCACGTGGGACTGAGCTGGTGGGATGTGATTCCTGGTTTGTGTCACCCTTAGTGAGTGCTAGAAAAAGTCCTTAACGTGCCTATTCTGCTGGCGGGGAGTGGTATAGATTTATTTGGCTGGAAACACTACACCAGACTTATTTTTCCATTCAGGAATTGTATTTGTCTGATATTCAAAGGTTGTATCAGTAAATGGAGATCTGTTCTGACAGTGTGATCCAGGTATGTGGATCCTCCAGAAAAACCTTCTTGGCATTAGGATCTCACACCTACAGATTTTATCTTTCATGTAGAGTCTTTCCTTCATCTTTTGGTACAGAAGGCCTATAAACTGACCTGTGGTAAATTCAAAATGAGACATCATACTTCTAAGAAAATGAATTCTAATTAACCAACTGTAGTTAAACATCTTAGAAATTAATTTTTGAAAGAATAAATGGTGATGTGGATATCACTATACATGCTGTAGATATAAATATTTCACATGCTCAAATCTGTGAAACAGTTATTGAAGATTATACATGGAATAGTCTGTTTTCTAAATTTGACCCAAATTATTTAGCGATATTCTTTAAGAATTACAGTGTGATGGCTTGCCTCAAAGCTTTTCCTGTCGGAAGCTTTTTCCTACTCCAGCCAGTATGTCTATTCCTGTCCTTGGTTCTTCTGCCTAGCCTGACAGTGTGTCTTTGAAGGTGTTATATAAGAATCACACTACTTCTTCTTTTTTAGTTCCCTCTGAGTTCTTTATATATTTTTTTTCTTTTTTTTTAGTTCTTGATATATTTAGATAGCACTTTTAGGCCATCATAGCAACATTGCAACTGGAATTTGTCTCCCAGTCTTCACATCCAGCTCAAGCTGCTATTGATTTCACGAGTCAAAATCAAAAGATAGCACCTCGCTCCCTTCATAGAGAACTAAGGTTTATTTCTCTGCCGAAAGGAATGAGCTAGAAGCCAGCAATATGAACCATGTTAAATTTAGCTGAATGTAATTCTTTTCCATACTTCTCTCTGCGCATGTGAAGGGCTATTTGATGTCTTACTTTTACTCTGTATTGAAAAACTGTATTAGCCATAAAAAGGCATTCTCTCTTTATTGCTTTATACTTATTAATTTTTAAAGTATATGACAGGCCTTTATGTGAAGTAGATAAACTTATACATGCCAACGTATATGTATATATTCACCTTGATCACATAGATGAGCTGGCTCTTGTTGTTTTTTCTTTGTAATTCAAGTCACTTCAACAAACGGTGTTGTCCTATGAACCATCAGTAAAATCAGTGAGAGAAAAAGGCAAAGCCCTCCTGGAGCTGGTGCAGGATGTTACTTTAAAGGACAAAATAGATCAACTTCAAAGTGATTACCAGAACCTCTGCAGTGCAGGAAAAGTAAGGAGTGATCAGAAATTCAATACAAATATGTGTATTTGCCACAAAGGGGGTCCTGACTCCTTTTTATCTGTCAGAAAATTTTAAGGCCTGGTATGGGTCAATATTTTTCCTTTTATTCAGATGGGCATTTTAAATGGCGAAATGACTTTGTGGGTTGTGTTGTATCTTTTTTTTTCCGTTCCTAGTAAGTTTCTGATGTGTGTAACTCTACCTACCCTATGAGTTGTCCTGGGCTTTTAAAAATATGAAAGTTTTGAGTAGATTTTTGGCTTGAAAATCACTTCTAACGGCCACCTGGCTTCACAGGAGCATGTTTGCTGTCTCGAGGTGAAAGTCAGAGACCACGAAGATTACAACGGTGAGCTCCAAGAAGTGGAAAAGTGGCTGCTGCAGATGTCAGGAAGGTTAGTGGCACCCGACCTCATGGAGACAAGCAGTCTAGAGACGGTTACCCAGCAACTGGCCCACCACAAGGTATGCCTGAGCTTTAAAGAACTGAAGAATACAGGGTGGCTTCAGCAGGTGTGCCATGTGTATGTGCGTGCGTGTGTGTGTGAGCGCACGCATGCACCTCTCTGGGTCGTAATGACTGCACCTAAAGAATCAGGTCTGAGTCTCAAGAATGACTGATAATTGAGAACAGTTCAATTTAATATTTAAGTGACTAACAACGGCTGAATCTTGGCATTCACCTTCTGAACATATTGTAGCGTTTTTCCCAGCCAATAGTTTTTCATTGCAGAATACAATCTTTAGGGAGTAATTTATCAAAGAGAAATTATCTTTATTTTAGAAAAGTATAGCCAAAGATAGGGTACAAAAATAATAGTCAAAGAGTCTGGGTTCTAGCCAGACTGTCTTCTTCCTAACTGGGGGGACTTAGCCTCTCTGCGCCTCCTTTTTCTCCTCTGTTAAGGGTGATAATGACACCAGCCCCATCACATAGCTGTTGTGGTCATCACGGGAGATAATGTATGTGAAAGTATCTTGTAAACCATAAAGTACAGTACTGATATGTGGTGTTAGTATATTTATTAATATGTATTTTTAGTAATTATATGTGCCAGATGACAGATGTCATATAGTCACAATTTTATGGAGCAATTTTGGTGAGTTTAATGGGAAACTGATTTTTAATTGTGACGTGGTAAATATCTAGTAGTGTGTCTTAGGAAGACCGGTTAACCATTCTGGGCTTCAGTATTCCTATAGGAGAAAATTTTATTTAGCAAATACCAACAGAAAATTAACTACATGATATAGTCTATTTGGCACTGAGAAAATACCCTCAGTAACCTCATGACGTAGTGGTTCCATTCCAGCTCGAAGACAAAATGTTTCTTTTCAATATGGCATATATAATAACTGTTAACCCAGCACCACTGGAAAAAAAGTGGTGGACCCTGGGCTACTGAAGGACCACCTGGTTTCCCTTAGATGTATTGATGTGTCAACCCAGGAAACTTTGTGTTGGAATGTCCCTTGTCATCAGCATTGTAAGGAAATTAGAACCTGATTTGAAAAAGTTGGTTCCTGCTCTCTAAGTGATCTTGTGAGAACACTCGCTAGAGAACACAGGTGGGCATAGTGGTGTGTGTGAACTGGAATCGGGCAGAGACGGGCCCAAAGCTGGGGCTGTGCCATTTACTACTTGTGAAACCTTGAACATGGTTTTTCTTTTCTTTTCGGCTGCATTGGGTCTTCGTTGCTGTGCACAGGCTTTTTCTAGTTGTGGCGAGCAGGGGCTATTCTTCATTGCGGTGCGCGGGCTTCTCATTGCAGTGGCTTCTCTTGTTGCGGAGCACAGGCTCTAGGTGCACAGGCTTCAGTAGTTGTGGCTCACGGGCTATAGAGCGCAGGCTCAGTAGTTGTGGCACACGGGCTTAGTTACTCCACGACATTTGGGATCTTCCCTGACCAGGGCTCGAGCCTGTGTCCCCTGCATTGACAGGCGGATTCTTAACCACTGTGCCACCAGGGAAGTCCCTTGAACATGTTTTATAACATCTCTGTGCTTCAATCTCCTCATCTGTAAAACAATAGTAATAATGCACATTTATCCGGGCTTATATATAGTCCCTGCACTATACCAGGTGCTTAATAAATGGTAAGTGATAATGGTTGTTTTTATTTTTATCAATATAAGTATTATTAGATGTAACTTAGATATTACATAATTTAGACATTCGATTATTACATAAATCAGATATCATATTAGATAAATTAGACATTAGTAAATTAGATTTAGTTGTAATTAGATTATTTTAGATATAAATTATACCAGAATTATAACTTATAGAGTTGAAAAATGTATTAACATCCTTCTTGCTGGTAATAATACCATGGAGCAGATCTCTAACTGAGATCAGCCTCATGAAATCACTTAAAGATTAGTTCATTATTCGTATGTAACTCAATCCATTAAATTCATTAACTTTTCCCATTGGAGTATCTCTGAAAATATACTTTTTTTTTCATTTGTTGATATGGTAACCAAGGCAAATTGCAAAACTCTTTTAAAAACATTTTAAACAGTGAAATGATTGATCTTTAACTTTCTGTTTGATGAATAGATTATTTAAAGACTAAAAATGGAATGAGAACTCAGTACTTGTTCCGTTTTTTTTTGTAGGCAATGATGGAAGAAATTGCTGGTTTTGAAGACCGTTTGAACAACCTTAAAATTAAAGGCGACAATTTGATCAGCCAGTGTGCAGACCACCTCCAAGCGAAACTTAAACAAAATGTACGCGCTCATCTGCAGGGCACAAAGGATAGTTACTCAGCCATCTGCAGTACAGCCCAGAGGGTGAGTACCACTGGAACATTCTAGAATGATGAAGAATTAAGGAGAAAAACTGTGCAAACTGGAGGTTTTTAAAAATAGTTTTTGTGCTTCAGTCTTTGGGATCGTTTTGGTGTTTTTCCAGACAGAAAATAAGAGGATAGATTTCATAGTCTCTATGTGAATATAGAACTAACATATCATATATTTGATTGATGTGATGAAGTGGCGAATTTCAGACATGTGGCTTTACGCAATCCCTTTATTCCATGAACTGATTATGAAAAAATTTTTAATTTTGTTTGTTTTTATTTGCACACCATCAATAATGCTTCTTTCTAATTTGCCGTTTATTCTATGACATCAAAATAAGTTTATTCTGTAAGTCACACAATAATTATTTCTTTTTAACTCTATGCAGCCCAGGTTCTACTCTAATTCAGTGTTTTTATGTATTCATATAGAAATTGAGAAAAGAAGTAAGCACCAATTTTGAGGTATACTTCAGTGGGTATCCCTCCAATAAAATGGAATCCTTAATGTTATAGATATAAGTCTAAGATAAATAAGAATTGCCCTTTTAACAATTAAGTAAAATTAGTGGATTACTCTTTATTATTCTGGAATTTATAAATGACACTGAGAAGAGTCCATCTATTTTTGTTACTGGGCTATTTAGTAAGAACTGGAGAAATACAAGTGACATGGGGAGAATTATCTGTGTTCATCACGCTAGTAAAAAAAATGCTGGGTGACATTAGTTGATCCCTAGACTTGGAAAATCCACCTTCAAAAAGTTAATTAAAAAGAGGGATAAAACAAATAATTGCAGATGATGACAAAGGGGAAAAGGGGGTGAGACAAGAAAAACAGCAGCATGGAGCTTTCTGGTGAGCTCATTTGTTCACTCACTCAACAGAGATTTCTTAGCACTGTCTTTGTAGCAGCCTTTTTCTGTGCATTAGGGACACAGCTTTTTTTTTTTTTTTTTAATTAGTAAATGTTTGAAAGACAAGCATATTTTAAAAATAAACTTTTAAAAAGTAGATGAAATTCTAAGAACAGGGTCAGAATCTTATAATTAAACTTTGCAAAAATGTTAAAGAAAGCAAAATACCTTTTTTCTTTTTAGTTCTGCTTGGAATAAAAATAAATAAGGGATAGTCCTAATATCAGATAAAAATGAGTAATTTAATAGATGACAGAGAAAAGCAGAATTCAATTACTGCTTCTGTTGTCTCAATAAGGAAAGAAAAGCCAGCCTAACCTCATAGTCTTTTTTCTTTCTTTTGTTTTTGATGAAGAGTTTGCTCAGAAAACATCATAGGTATATTTTACCTTGATTTCAAGGAAACACATAATAGTTTCTCAACATGTCTTTGTGGATAAAATGGAAATTGCTTGGCTGGTTGAGGATTAAGTAATTGAATAGATGCATTAGAAAATGTCTGGGTTATTCTAGATTAGTGTTGTCCTGGAATGTAACTTCTAAGATGAAATGAGGGCATCAAACTCTCCCCTCCCCTGTGTTATAATTTAGTTCCAATTTACCCTACCCCTAAAACAGAAGCTTTTCAGTTAGAGAAATATTGGTTATCTTTTCATGAGCTGGCATTTTATTTTTACTTTTAGTTGCTAGTTTAAATGAAAAGGACAGTATTTATACTATGGGGGAAAGCTGCAAAAACTTTTGATTTATGTTTGACCAATTTACTTCAAAGATTTTATGTATTCTAACACATTTCTAGCGTTACATAACCCTGCCCACCTTGTCTTTCCATGAACAGGATATTATGTTGTAATGTGTGGGTTGAGAAGTTATAAACTGGGAACATATGCAGACTCCGTAGATATGTGTCTGGTTTTGGGGGGCATGGTGGGGAGAGGGATCCATTTAAAGTGGACTTGTTTCATTTGCTTCCAGTGATCTTTTTAGAGATATAAAACAGCTCTCACAACCACAGCATGATTGTTCTGTCTCAGGTGTACCAGAGTCTGGAACATGAACTTCAGAAGCAGGTTAGTCGACAAGACACCCTGCAGCAGTGCCAGGCCTGGCTTTCTGCAGTCCAGCCCGACTTAAAGCCAAGCGCACATCCCCCTCTCAGCAGGGCAGAAGCCGTTAAGCAGGTAGTTTGTGATTCCTGAAAGCTTATGTTATGCTGTGATTCATTCATTTGATGAAAACATGTTAAGTACCTCTTATGTGCCAAATTGTGCTGGTTGCTGGAGATACAAAAGTATAAATAAGGTCTGAGCTTGATTCCAGTCAAGTCCACATTCTAACCAGGAAGACGGATGCACAACTGAGGTCAATCTGGTAGAATAAATAGGGCATGGGCACTGTAGCCAAAAGATCGATTCCAGTACCTGCTCAACAGGGTGACCATGGGTAAATCACTGAATTTCTCTGAGCCTCAGTGTTCTAACAGGTAAAGTGATTATAAGTATGCTTGCTTCTGAAAGTTATGAAGAAATTCAAGTGTTGTACCGCAGTGTACATGATTTGTAAACAGAAAAGCAAAATTAGCCTCTCCTGCATTTTTTGGCACAAAATGAGGTGCTTATTAAATAATTATTGAATGAATGCTGAATGAATTATTAATTGTTATCATGTGAAAGGAACCTATGGCATATTAATTTGACATCTACATGCTTAAAATGTTGCTGCTGAGACTTCATCAGAATATTTGAGGGATGTTTTTAAATTTTTTGTACTAAGCAACTTTTCTATGTAGTGCAAAGAATATATTTTAAAGGAATTTAGTTCTAAAGGTTGCTGCCAGGTAGGAAGTAATGCAAAAATTCAATTTTTTTGCCTCAAACTGATATTAAAATAATATGCTTGTTCATTTAGTCCGCTTAGAGAATATGTGCAGTTAATACGTCCCCCAAAGTATACTTTCTGGCGTAAATGACTTACATTATTTAAGTCATGAAATGGCTCACAGAAGTGCATGTATTACACCTTATAAAAAATAGAATATGGGGCTTCCCTGGTGCTGCAGTGGTTGAGAGTCCGCCTGCTGATGCAGGGGACATGGGGTCGTGCCCCGGTCCGGGAAGATCCCACATGCCGCAGAGCAGCTGGGCCCGTGAGCCATGGCTGCTGAGCCTGCGCGTCCGGAGCCTGTGCTCTGCAATGGGAGAGGCTGCAACAGTGAGAGGCCCGCGTACCCCCAAAAAAAAAAAAAAAATAGAATATAGACAAATCAAACATGGCTCTCCTTGAATCAAGAAATGAAATAAAGATTGTCTGTATTCTGCTTTTTCATTAGACTGTGAGCTTTCTTGGGTCATTCATTGTCTTGTGGCTGTTTGTTTCCAATGTACTTTATTCAGAACAATCCAGACCAAAGTTTGATTCTTCTCCTTTGTTCCCAAAAAAAGAAGTAAAAGGGAGGGAGAAAATAACATTAATCCCAATGACCTTCCGCTAGAACAGGAAATTTCCTCCAGCTACCCGCATTAGCTGTGGTTGCAGGAGGATGCTGATCCTTCCTGGGGCCCAGATTCAGTGACTGTATGGTTCATTGTTTTGCTTTCTGCCCCCTCCACACTGCTTCTCAAAATGGGCTGCCCCCTTTTGGAAGCAACAGAGAAAGGAATTAGAGGTATTGGAAACACCTGGACCTCAGTTCTGATGGGGAAGAGGTTTTTTGTTGTTTCTTTTTGGTTTTGTTTTGCTTTGTTTTGATCAGTCTTTCCTTTGGCAAGTACTGCTTTCATGTAAAGTCGAGCAGGTCCTGGGTCATTAGTTAGCTTGGATGTGTCACTGGAGAATTCCACTACTGACAGGGTGTCAGACTCTGGTCAGGCTTTGATTGGCTGCAGTTGAATTTGGTCAGGGTCCCAGGGTGCGTCATGGATCCCCAGTGCCTCCCACATGGTAAACGCTCAATACATATGTAATGATAATATGGTCCTCACTACCATTAGTCAATGACAGACTGATTTGATTCCATTAAGAATGTCATTTGTTTTCATAAGGCATGATGTGAATTTGGGGGAATGAGAAAAAGTACTATCAGATTTGCCCTTGAAATTGATTTTTAGCAAAAATCTTTCATAACTGTTTTGTCATTGACAATCAACAAGCTGCTCCCAATGCTTTTGGAATCAGGCCAACTGTATACATTTTAAAATAAATCATTATTTTTTAAAGTTAAAATATTTATAAAATAAAAATTCGGATATCTCATTCTCTTCTCATTTCCAAAGGCTGTTTGGGACAGATAACTTTCTCTGAGCCATGGGTACCTGATGGGATGGTTTTGGTTAATGGCTAATGATACTAATTGGAAGTGAAACACCAGTCAGTTTGTGCAGCGGATAAAAGTTTAGGTGCTACTTTCTACTTAATGGGAAATTGATCCGTATTTGTTACATTTATGTGAGAATGATGTGTCTAGGCAACCCACACAGCTTAGAGGAAATATACTGAGATGAGTCAAAAAGTTAGGCTCCATTATTAGCTATGATTTTGGAAGATCACCTGCTGTTTCTGTAGATCAACTTTCTCCCATACAACTTGCAGTCAATACCTCCTTCCCCATTAATCACAAAGACGGAGTAAGCGAAAGCCACTTCTCACCACCTCTACCACCCATCGCCCTGCATCAGGCCATCATCACTTCTCATCCTGCAGTAGCCTGACAACTGGGGATGCCAATTCCGTCCCTGGTTGGGGAACTAGGATCCCACATGCCACGTGGCAACTAAGCCCATGCACCACAACTAGAGAGCCTGCGTGCTTCAACTACAGGCTCTGGAGTCCACACACCACAACTACAGAAGCCCACGCTCTCTGGAATCCGTGTGCCACAACTACTGAGCCCGTACACCACAACTAGAGAGAAGCCCGTGCACCGCAATAAAAGATCCCACATGCCGCAAAGAAGACCCGATGCAGCCAAAAATAAATAAATAAATATTAAAAAAAAAAAAAGAAAAGAAAACAAGCTAGAATGTGAACAGAGAATCTGGGAAAACTGTGGAAGTTTCTTGGTTGTTCCCCTTTCCCAGACCATACAGGCTAATTAGAGTAAGAAACAGCTGGTGGACGACTGGCTCCCTGCCAGTGTGTTTGGAAAGCTTTCTTTTGAGTAACTAATATATGTCATTTACAACAATGGTGAAAATACTGAGCATAGCAAGTTTATTTTTGAAATGTCAACAAAATATCACAAATCGTACAAATATTTCCTATCTAAATATAGCATGCGTCTCTTTCACTCTGACAAGTTTTTTTTTGTTTTGTTTTTTGTTTTTTCAGGTCAAACACTTCAGAGCTTTGCAGGAACAGGCAAGGACCTACTTGGATCTCCTTTGCACCATGTGTGACTTGTCAAACTCTTCAGTGAAAACCACAGCAAAAGACATTCAACAAACAGAACAAATGGTAAAAGTTAAAAAAGGACATTGGATATATCTGACTATATTCTCTTGCTTGAATGTTAGATGTGAAAAAAGTTTTCTCTTTGGGGTATTCTTGCTATAATGCTCCTACAAGCATTATACTAAATATGTATTGAATTTCAACTAAGTCACAGAGAAGTAAGCACACTCTAATACTGATGCCACTGAATTGGAAGTGAAATATTTAGTCCCATTGAACTGCTAAACATTCGCACCTCTTTCCTCTTCTCTTTTCTCCTCAATTACCATTCTCTCTTCCTCTTTTCCTATTTTTTCACTCATTTTTTTTCTTTTCTCCTTTTCCATTGTTTTCTTTCGGTCATATTTAGTGTGAAAGGGCCTCCTGACCCTTCCTATTAGGATGGCAGACATCTGTCATGACCCTTCTAATTCATTGGCAGTGCCTGAGTGTGGTGTTGAGAAGAATTGTGAAGCTGTATCTGGGCCCTTTGGACAGTGTTGTGATGAGTTAGCAGTACCTGTCTGCAGCAGACAGATGGCGCCACAGAGCCCGTGTGTTTGCTGCTGCTGCCTTAAACTCTGGAACACAACATGTTTGGATTAAAAAAAAAAAAAAGACTTGGTTTTGTTATTTAACTGATTAATATTCCAGAATAGTAAAATGATCTAAAGGAAAAAATAATGAAGAAATTAAGATAATTAAATAATTATAGATATTAAAATAATTAAACTAACATATGTTTTTTTACTTTTATGTTTTATTACATTACCAAAGCAAGTCTGTATTTAAATCCTTAAGAAAGATGATATAGCTCCTATATTTTTTTTACAGAAATGATTTATCGAAATAAGTTATATGATTTCAAAAACCAGTGAAGCAGATCTAAACATATATCTAAAATGTTAATAACTCAGTGTTCTATAAGAAGTATCAGCAACTGTGCACTAGAGGACAATATAAGTCTTTTCTAGTTAACCCCAAGACCAAATTGATGACTCAGTCAAACAGATGTATCCACTGAAATGCCCAATGTGAAAAACCATTAGGGCAGCTTCTGACCTAATAAATTGTTAAAACTTCTAGACCTTCACAGTATTGATTGAAATCATATGGCATAAGTCTCAGACATGTGAAGTCTTTAGAAAACCTAAATATAAAATCTGTTTTTCTTGAAGCAAATAAAGAATTCTTTTTGGATTTATCACTCGTGTGTGTGTGTATGTGTGTGTGTGTGTGTGCGTGCGTGCACGTGTGTTGGCCTGTGTACATGGACAGGCTGATTCATTGAACATAAATGTTTCTGTCCATTGCTAACTTTTGCCTCTGTGTTTTCTCCAGATTGAACAAAGGCTTGCCCAGGCACAGAACTTAACTCAGGGCTGGGAAGAGATCAAGCACATGAAGGCTGAGCTTTGGATTTACCTCCAGGATGCCAATCAGCAGCTGCAGAATATGAAGAGGAGGCACTCAGAACTGGAGCTAAATATTGCACAGAACATGGTGTCTCAAGTAAAGGTAGGAATTAACGTGCCTCCAGGGGAGCTAGAGGAGACCAGGACGGGTGTATGTCAATCAATCCTTACACAAAGTTATTTAAGGAATGAGATAGAACAACTTTCATTTGGTGCCAGAAAAATATAGCTCAGAAAGTGAACATTCAGATATTTTCTTGGAGCTCCAGTTGGCCACTTGCATTGAAGGACATTCACTCTGTACCTTATTTCTGAATAAAGAACTGTGGTTTAGCTAGCAGAACCAGAAGACTCTGCCATTAAACAAACATGAAGCCTTATTATTCATTAACTTTTCATCACAATATTGCTAAAGCTGTTGGATTTATCAATTTATTAAATATAGATTTAATATATACAACATATTAACATACAACTGATTTAAAAACCAATAAAATATTTATATAATTTAAAATATAATAGAAAACTATTATAAGTATATTAACTTGATTGGAAGTTGTACCAGATTATTTTTTTTAAGAATTCTTTTTTTTTAATTAATTTATTTTACTTTTGGCTGCATTGGGTTTTTGTTGCTGTGTGTGGGCTTTCTCTAGTTGCAGCGAGCGGGGGCTACTCTTCGTTGCAGTGCGCAGGCTTCTCACTGCGGTGGCTTCTCTTGTTGCGGAGCACGCGCTTTAGGCACGTGGGCTTCAGTAGTTGTGGCATGCGGGCTCAGTAGTTGTGGTTCACGGGCTCTAGAGCGCAGTCTCAGTAGTTGTGGCACACGGGCTTAGTTGCTCCGCGGCATGTGGGATCTTCCCCAACCAGGGCTCGAACCCGTGTCCCCTGCACTGGCAGGCAGATTCTTAACCACTGTGCCACCAGGGAAGCCCTGTACCAGATTTTTAACAAACCTTAACATTTATTTTTTCTCTGTGACAATCAGCCACTTTTATTTTCTACTGGGATATTGTTTGCATATGCAGAAAGAAGAATGGAAAGGATATAAATTAGATTTTGTTCTCAAAAGCATGAACTTTAAAAATTTTTAGAAAACTAAGGATGCACTTTAAGATAAAATATTAACTTTTTTCCTTAGTGGCTATAATACTGTTTCACATTTATCAGTTTTTCTTTATATTTTTCAAAGTAACACAAGAAAATACCACAGTACCCTCTGATTCTTAAACACTTGGAAATTTGTTCATAAGGAAGTATGATGATTTTAGATTTTCTCTTTGTCCCTCACTATACATTCTTCAATTACATAAAGTATTCAGAGGTATTGTATCTATGTCTCAATCTGTATTTATTTGGGGGGGGGGTTATTCAACATTATTTTATTGTTGTTATCCTTTAGGATTTTGTTAAGAAACTACAGTGCAAACAGTCATCAGTGACCACTATTACAGAGAAGGTGGATGAGTTAACCAAGAAGCAGGAGTCTCCTGAACACAAGGAAATAAGTCATTTAAATGACCAGTGGCTGGATCTGTGCCTTCAGTCCAAAAATCTGTGCTTGCAAAGGGAAGAGGATTTCCAGAGAACACGAGATTACCACAACTGTATGAATGTCGTCGAAGTGTTCTTAGAAAAATTTACTACAGAATGGGATAACTTAGCCAGGTAACAGCAATTCTCCAGTAGGTCACCAAAATGCTAAGCCAGAAATTTCTTAATTTCCATAAAAATCAAAAATGTCTTTCTTACATTTTAAACATTCATTTTCTATCATTATAAATATTGATAAAACATTATTAAGAATCTGGTGTCATCTGTATCCATAATCATGATTTTCCTTGCTCAGTATTAATTTAGGCAGTGAGTAAAAGGAAAATATTTGAAAATGGCACCATTTCTACCTGCGACCTCAGGAATATTTCAAAGCTGTTACACTGTGAGTTCAAAGAATATCCCAAGAATATTTCTAGTTTTCATTACCAGTTATGGGACTATCATCTATGATTTCAGGACATGAATCCTTCTTGAATCTATAGTTCCATGGGTTTCTTGTCAATTCTGTAAAGTAACACATTCTATGTAATTCAGTCTAGTTTTGTCTTGTACTTGTGGTATTCTAGAACTTAGTGAACAATCTAAATTCAATTAATGTGTGTCTTATTTGATTTTATAGCAACTGAACCCCTCTTAACTTTTTCTTTGAAAAGGATTCCCTCTCTCCCACATACACTGAGTCATCATAGGGAAATCTTTCTATGCTCTGATCACTATAATTATTAAAACCTGTACTTCTTCTGCCCAGATTTATCAAGTTGTAGCAATTAAAACTGAAAACATTATTCTAGCTGTAGTTAAATTGTTAAATCATGGGTTTTTTTGTTTTGGGGTGTTTCTTTTTTGGAGGAGGTACACTACTTTCTGATTTGTTTACTTTTTCTTGATGCTCATCATTTTACTAATCTTTGAGATAAATCCAATATCAGCAAAAAAACATATTTCAGACGGACAATAGGCACCTCCATCTGGTTAACCCACAAACACCTCAGATCTAATACGTCCCGAACAGAACTCATCATATGGCCTCCCAACACTCTTCCTCATACTTGAGAACTAATCATTTTGTAAGTGAAAAAGACTCTAAGATTGAATTTTCTCATATGTGTTTTGTAGTCAAAGGGATGAGAATTCTTTGCATTTCACAGTTATTTCTAAAGGTTTCTAATGGTAAACAGAAAATATCTAAGTTCCACACATGAGCAGCTGTTAGAGCCATTGGTTATTTCTTGCACATGGTATACCATCTAGCACTGGATTGTTTACTGGAGCTTCTTCTCACAGGAAAGCACATCAATCACAGATCACTTAATTTCTCTGAGTGCCTTTCAAGAATGCAGTAGATCAGTGTTTCTCAATATTTAGTGTTTCCACAAATCATCAAGGGAACTTGTTAATATGCAGATCCTGCTCAGTCGCTGAGAGTCAGAGGAAGAAGCTAAAGTACACCTCAGATGTGATGAGAGGGCAGCCTTAGCTAGAAGAAGTATCTGGGCAACCTATCTTGGTTCAACTTCTGCTATGGAAATATATGGGTCTTACATTCCATAATAATTATAGCATCTCTATCGATAAGCCCTGAATTGAACCACTCTAAGCTAAGAAAGAAGATGGTGATATGCACTTTAATGTGATATGAACAAACACAGGTATTAACTAAAGTTAACTTGATTTTATGTCTTTTAATATATACATATAGATCTGATGCAGAGAGTACAGCCATCCACCTGGAAGCTTTGAAGAAGTTGGCACTGGCAGTGCAGGAGAGAAAGCAGGCTATTGACGATCTGAAAGGGCAAAAGCAGAATATGATAGACCATCTGAATGTAGATGACAAAGAACTAGTCAAAGAACAGACGAGTCACCTTGAGCAACGCTGGTTTCAGCTTGAGGACCTCGTTGAAAGGAAAATCCAAGTGTCTGTCACCAACCTGGAGGAGTTAAGTGTGGTCCGGTCCAGATTTCAGGAGCTGATGGACTGGGCGGAAGAGCAGCGACCCAACATTGCTGAGGCTCTTAAGCAGAGCCCCCCGCCTGACATGACCCAGAACCTTCTCATGGATCACCTTGCCATTTGCAGTGAACTGGAGGTCAAACAGATGCTCCTGAAATCACTCATGAAGGATGCTGATAGGGTGATGGCTGATCTTGGCCTCAATGAGAGGCAGATAATCCAGAAGGTACTCTCTGATGCCCAAAGGCATATGAATAGTCTCAGCGACTTAGTGGGCCAGAGACGAAAGTACTTAAACAAGGCTTTGTCCGAGAAAACCCAGTTTCTCATGGCAGTGTTCCAGGCAACCAGCCAAATTCAGCAACATGAGCGCAAGATAATGTTCCGTGAACATATCTGCCTGTTACCGGATGACGTGAGCAAACAAGTGAAAACATGTAAGAGCGCACAAGCCAGCCTCAAGACTTACCAAAATGAAGTCACTGGACTTTGGGCCCAGGGTCGCGAATTAATGAAAGGAGTCACAGAGCAGGAAAAGAGTGAGGTACTGGGGAAGCTTCAGGAATTGCAGAGTGTCTATGACACCGTTTTACAAAAGTGCAGCCATCGGCTACAAGAACTAGAGAAAAATTTGGTTTCTAGGAAGCATTTTAAGGAAGATTTTGATAAAGCTTGTCACTGGCTAAAACAAGCAGATATTGTTACCTTTCCTGAAATCAACCTAATGAATGAGAGTGCTGAGCTGCAGACACAACTGGCCAAATACCAACACATCCTTGAACAATCTCCAGAATATGAAAATCTCCTCCTTACGCTACAGAGAACTGGACAGGCCATACTGCCGACGCTGAATGAAGTCGATCATTCCTACCTCAACGAAAAGCTAAATACACTGCCCCTGCAGTTCAATGTAATTGTCGACTTGGCTAAAGACAAGTTCTATAAAGTCCAGGAAGCAATTCTGGCCCAGAAAGAATATGATTCCTTGATCGAGTTGACAACCCAGTCTCTGTGTGATCTTGAAGACCAGTTCTCCAAGGTGAGCCAAGTCCCCAGCGACCTGAGTGTTGAAGAGGCTCTGTGTCTTCAGGATGGTTGTCGAGCTCTTGGGGGAGAGGTGGCAGCCCTTGCAGAAGCAGTGGATGAACTGAACCAGAAGAAAGAAAGTTTTCGCAGCACAGGGCAGCCATGGCAACCAGACCAGATGCTGCATCTCGTCACCCTGTACCACAGGCTGAAGCGACAGACAGAACAAAGGGTGAGCTTATTAGAAGACACCACCAGTGCTTATCAAGAGCATGAAAGGATGTGCCACCAGCTAGAGAAACAACTAGAGGTTGTGAGAACAGAGCAGGCCAAGGTGAACGAGGAGACGCTTCCTGCAGAGGAGAAGCTCAAAGTGTATCACTCCCTGGCGGGAAGCCTCCAGGATTCAGGAATTCTTCTAAAACGAGTGACTGTGCATCTTGAAGATCTTGTTCCGCATCTTGACCCCTCAGCTTATGAGAAAGCCAAGCATCAGATCCAAGCCTGGCAAGAGGAGTTAAAACTGCTGACTTCCACCATTGGTGTGACGGTGACGGAGTGTGAGAGCCGCATGGTGCAGAGCAGAGACTTCCAGACGGAGCTGAGCCGCTCCCTGGACCGGCTGCGGAGCGTGGAGACAGCGCTGAGTGAGCCACTGTGCCTGGACCTGAACCTGCGGGACGTCCAGGAGGAGATCAGAAAGGTCCAGATCCATCAGGAAGAGGTGCAGTCCAGCCTGAGGATAATGAAAGCACTGAGTAACAGGGAGAAGGAGAAATTCACGAGAGCCAAGGAGCTGATCTCTGCCGACCTACAGCACACGCTGGCTGAGCTCTCCGAGCTGGACAGGGCCCTGCAGGAAGCTCTCCACACCAGACAGGTCGGTACCACAGGGCTTCCCCTTTCTTTCTTCCACTTTGCTTCTTTGTAAATAGGTGTGAGAAATTTCTTTGGTTTTGATTTTTTGTTTAGAGTTGCTTCCTTAAATATTTCTTTTTTTGACTACTACATGGAATCATCTTCAATTGTGACTTAAAAAGGTGCTTTTATTGTTTATGCTCATGGTATTCATTTCATGTGATTTTCATATTGACTTGACTTTAGTTTTAATACAGGAACATCTCAGTTATCCCTCTCCTTTAGGAGAGATAATAAATGATAACACTAGTATAATTAATACCATATGTGAGGAATTAATCATAAAGTTCATTCATTAGCAATGAATAAGTAGTGATGCTTTTTAAAAAACAATGTGAAACCTGGCATTTCTAAGCTTAGTACTGGATGAAGAGTCTCCAGATGGAGAGAGGCAGATGGATGATGCAGTCCTGACTTGATGCTGAGCCAGGCTTTCTTGCGGGGTCTCCCATCAGTTGCCCCATCTCTCCACCCCTTCCTCGGGGAGGAGTGCTTCCTCTTCTCTGGCTTCCCTGAAGCACAAGAGAAGCAAGACTAGAATATCCATCATGACTTGACTTGAAGATAACAAAGAAATGAGAGCATGCTCAGAACTTCCCAGGTTAGCCTCCTAATTGTGACTTGTTCTGGGGCTCTGTGCGTTCAAAAATAAGAGAGATACAACAGTGCCCAGAGGTGTACTTACTTTAATCCCTTGACCCTTTTTCTCCACATCTGTCCCTCTGATTCTATGGGATTTCAACCAGCCGTTTAAGTTAAGGACAGCCTTCCTTAGGATAATATAGTCACTATAGCTTTGGAGTAAAGCACACCTGGATTTTAATCTCAGTTATTTGATCTTGAACAAATTACTTACATCCTGTAAGTCTCAGTTTTCTCTGTGGAAGAGGGATAATAATATCTCCCTCTTCAGATTTATATTCTTAGTGCAGGGTCTGATGTAGAGGTAGCCCCCAATGACTCTTAACTATCATTTAACTTTATTTTTCACATAGATTAAGGTTAACACTAAATAATACAATTTTTAAAAAAATCTTAACATGTGGTTAAAATCTTAGTAAACTTCATCATGTAAAATTCTGACTTCTTAAACTAGAGTCTATTTAGTACATTTTTACCTTTTCATGTTGGTTCAGGCCACTGTTAAATTTTTTTTCAAAAAACTATGTCCCCATTCTGAGGGTTGTCTTTTGGTCTTGTTTATGGTTTCCTTTGCTGTGCAAAAGCTTTGAAGTTTCATTAGGTCCCATTTGTTTATCTTTGTTTTTATTTCCATTTCTCTAGGAGTCCAAAAGGATCTTGCTGTGATTTATGTCATAGAGTGTTCTGCCTATGTTTTTCTCTAAGAGTTTGATAGTTTCTGGCCTTACACTTAGGTCTTTAATCCATTTTGAGCTTATTTTTGTGTATGGTGTCAGGGAATGATCTCCTAGGGGTAAAACAGGAATAAAGACACAGACCTACTTGAGAATGGACTTGAGGATATGGGGAGGGGGAAGGGTAAGCTGTGACAAAGCGAAAGAGAGGCATGGACATATATACACTACCAAACATAAGGTAGATAGATAGTGGGAAGCAGCCGCAGAGCACAGGGAGATCGGCTCGGTGCTTTGTGACCGCCTGGAGGGGTGGGATGGGGAGGGTGGGAGGGAGGGAGACGCAGGAGGGAAGGGATGTGGGAACAGATGTATATGTATGACTGATTCACTTTGTTATAAAGCAGAAACTAAAAAAAAAAAAAAAAAACTGTGTCCTTATAGCTGTAGAGATAGAGATGCAGTATTTAACCCAGAGTGAAGAATCAAAACAGAAGTTACCTGGAATTTTCATTCTTGAAAAACATCTGTCATGTAAGCTTGCTTCTGTTGATTTGGTGATTTTTGAACCAAACTCTTGAATCTGCTAAGGTGGCCCTACTTCTGCCATTTGTGATTGGTAGTCTTATTGATTGGCTTGGCCCAAATGACTAAAGGTCACGGTTCTGGTGGCATTTCTACCCTCCACCGCTGATTCTTTGCTTTGCCATCCTCACTCTTTCCTCATTAAGTGCTAATCTTACATGTACTTTCTCTACCACTTCTCTGCATCTTTGCTTGACAGTAATGGCTTGTCTTGTCCAGCCACTGATGGCCAATTAGAGTGTTTCCTTTCCTTCTGGATTTGAATGGACTTCATTGCACAGGGCTCAGCTTTCCAATCTTCAACTTTTCTATCCTAGTCTCTATGCAAGACTTATAGGCTACTATTTCACTACCAGAAATGACTATTTAGTCTGGTAAATGCCGTTTTGGAAGTTTGGTGTTATTACACTCCCTTTTTTCCCCTCCAGCTTTATTGAGGGATAATTGACACAGAAAATGGTGAGATATTTAAAGTGTACAGTGTAATGGTTTGATATATGTATACATTGTGAAAGAATTCCTTCTTCAAGTCAATTAACAAGTTAACACATCCATCACATCACGTATTTATCTTTATCTTTTTTTTTGGTTAAAACATTTAATTGCTACTTGTTAAGCAAATTTCAATTATACGTTACACTGTTATCAGCTACAGTCACCATGTTACACATTAGATCCTCAGACCTTATTCAACTTAAAACTAAAAGTTTGCACCATTTTTTTTTTTTTGGCTGCACCACACAGCTTGTGGGATTTTAGTTCCCCAACCAGGGATTGAACCTGGGCCCTCAGCAGTGAGATCATGGAATCTTAACCCCTGGACCACCAGGAATTCCCAAAAAGTTTGCACCATTTTACCAACCTCTCTATTTTGTTCACCCTGCAGCCCCTGGCAACCAGTTTTCTACTCTAAGTTTCTCTGATTTCAGCTTTTGCTTTTTTTTTTTTTTTTTTTTAGAGTCCATATGATATTTGTGAGACCATGTGATATTTATCTTTTTCTGTCTGGCTTATTTCACTTAGAGTAATATCCTCCAGGTTTGTCCGTGTTTTTGGAAATGACAGGACTTCCTTCTTTTTTAAGGCTGAATAATATTCCAAGGTGTGTATTTTTTTTAAATTCATCCATCTGTGGATGGACACTTAGGTTGTCTCCATACCTTGACTATTGTGAATAGCATGGTTATGAACATGAGAGTACAGATATCTCTTCGAGATAATGATTTCATTTTCTTTGGATAAATACCCAGAAGTGAGATTGCTGGATCATATTGGCAGTTAATTTCTTGAGGAACTTCCATGCTGCTTTCCATAGTGGCTATACCAGTTTACATTCCTACTGGTATTATTATACTCCTACCTAAATGAGTCATTATTTCACTTTGGTGAATATTCATTCTGCCACATATTAGTAAGCATTATATTTTTTCTTTAAAGAGAGGACATTTCAGAACCATCATAAATTTCTATTCCATCTGTGTCCTTGTTTATTTATTTTAACTGCAATAATAAAATTATAACAAGAACAACAGAAGGGAATGTAAAGGATAATAATGGATTGCACCCAAAAAATGTTACCAGCTTATCAATTCATTTATACACATACATCCATGTGACTGAAGACTGGAAAAGAAATGGAAAGCATAAATTATTTTTGGCAAACACGTTGCAAAAGAGAGTTGATTATGTTTGCAATTGCTGTTTTTCAGGCTACCTTGACTCAGATGTACAGTCAGTGTCAAAGGTACTATCAAGTGTTTCAAGCAGCTAATGACTGGCTTGACGATGCTCATGAAATGTTACAGCTGACAGGCAACGGCCTAGATGTGGAGAGTGCAGAGGAAAGTCTCAAAAACCACATGGAGTTTTTTAGTACAGAGGATCAGTTCCACAGCAATCTGGAGGAACTCCAAGGCCTAGTAGCCAAGCTGGGCCCACTCATCAAGCCAACTGGAAAAGAGGACTTAGCACAGAAAATGGCCTCCCTGGAAGAGAAAAGCCAGGGGACAATACAGGAGTCACAGGTCCAATTAGATCTCTTGCAGAGGTATTGGAGTTGTTTTGCTCTTTATATTCTAGTGAAATGGATTTTCACATGGAAAATGGAATATACTAATGATATACATTATTGTTCATTCTTTTCTCTTAAGTATCACTAGACATATTGACATCAGAACTCTGCATAGAGATGTGTGATTTTAAGTTGCTTATTGATGTGTGTTGGATTTTTTCAAGATGTGCAGCTGAATGGCAGGATTACCAGAAAGCAAGGGAAGAGGTTATTGAACTGATGAATGATGCGGAAAAGAAACTGTCTGAGTTTTCTTTATTGAAGACTTCTTCCAGTCATGAAGCAGAAGAAAAATTGTCAGGACACAAGGTTAGTTTTGTTGTTGTTTTTTTAATATTCTTTCATTGTAACTGTAATGGGTCTTTGCAATATGATAGTTCCAGAAACAAGTCAATAAATCTTCATTTCCACCTGGGCTTTTTCAACACAAAAAGGATACATTTAACCACATTTCATAGCAGTTTTAACTTAATTAAATGCTGTCATCTTTTTAGGATCCCCTTTAGAAATACATAGCTAGGTTTAAAAAGACACATTCAGAGCAATTTGCTTCTGATAAGATGTGATACAGTAGATTTCAGTAAATACTTTCTAGTGTAACTTAGATTAATTCAATTAAAATTCAAAAATTAATAACTGAGTCTCACTCATATCACAGCAGTATAAGGTAGAATGTGACATACTTAAATATCAAATTCCATTCACTTATATTTTTGCTAGTTTTTAAAAATGGGAGAATGTCATCTCAAGCAGCATGTTTGTTTGTAATAAATACGTATTCACCTTACCTCTTTAAAAAAGCCAAGCCTAACTCAATTACAAATTAATTGTAAAAGTAAGAATTACCAGAGGAAAATAAACATATGTAGGAACATTTCCTTTTGCGGATAATTTTAAGCTTTACCAAAATCCATGGAGCTTTTGAAAACAACCATCTCTTCCCTCAACCTCTGTTCCTCTAACCACCCAGGCTTTAGTGTCAGTAGTTAACTCTTTTCATGAGAAAACTGTGGCCTTAGAGGGTAAAGCTTCAGAACTGGAGAGAACCGGAAATGGCGCCAGCAAAGCAACCATAAGCAGGTCGATGACGGCTGTCTGGCAGCGCTGGACACGGCTCCGCGCTGTGGCCCAGGACCAGGAGAAGATACTGGAAGATGCAGTGGATGAGTGGAAGAGCTTTAACAATAAGGTAATCTCCATTAGTGATGGGCTCAAAGTATTGTTTCTTTGCTGATGAGAATGTATTTTGAAAAGTGGTATTTTGCTCCTTTTTTCAAATCGGCCTTATGAAAGTAAAAAGCCTTTTTTAAAAAATCTCTATTTACATTGATGTGAAAACCAAAATATGAAATAAAATACATATGCAATGTGCAATTTAGTCCCAAGTCTGGGTCCAGTTATTTTAATAGGAAATAAGCCAAGTAATCACATTTTGAAAGGAGGACAAGCCCATTTTGCCCCATTTGTGAGGCTCTTAGTGACACTTTCTTTCCTGGCCCTGAAAAAGTGCAAAACACTTTGTCGTTGCCATGAAATAAGCAGGAATTTAACTCATTTTCCAAATCCTGTTTAATTTAATATCTTCCCTTTTAAGTAGGGTTCAAGTTTTAAGCCACATGTTCCTTTATGACTCAAAGGCACTTATTCATGTTAGCGTAAGTATTGAAAAGAGTTTTTCTTTTATCTGTTTAGTAAAAGAGAATTTTTTAAAAAACCTTTTTCTATGTTATGAAATGTCTGATTGCCCTATTATTATATTATTATTTTTATTTATTTATTTATTTTTGGCCACGCCATGCGGCATGTGGGATCTTAGTTCCCTAACCAGGGATCGAACCCGTGCCCCCTGCATTGGGAGCACAGAGTCTTAAACATTGGACTGCCAGGGAAGTCCCTGCCCTGATGTTATTTTGAGATTAAATCTTAAAACCCAGGATAATAGTAGTGGTCTTTCCTTCCATGTTAAGGAGATTGTTCACATTTTAGTTTCCTAAGATTTAGAGTTGACACCATCATCTTTAACGTGCTCCAGTGCATTAGTGTCAGATTTGGCATTTATGGGAATCACCCTCTTTTTTTTTCAGTTTATTTACTTTGAACTTCATAGTATGTACATTTGTCATCAGGTTAAAAAAGCCACTGAAATGATTAATAAGCTGCAAGATAAATTACCGGGAAGTTCAGCAGAGAAAGCCTCAAAAGCAGAACTCTTAACTCTTCTTGAATATCATGACACATTCATTCTGGAGCTGGAACAGCAACAGTCGGGCTTATGGATGCTAGAGCAGCAAGCACTGAGCATGCTCCAGGATGGGGCCACGCTGTACCCTGGAGAAGAGCCACCCACTGTGCAGGAAATCACGACAATGCAGGACCAGTGCCTGAAGTAATTATACACCCGCTCTCATTCTCTGCTTCTAAACTTGGCCATGACCCAAAGGGCCAAATGTGGTATTAAGAGTCTGGGGGTGCTCCCCCCACACCACCTTAAAAATGTGGGACTCTGTTCCTGTCATCCTTGCTATCTAGTACATATCTAGTCGTACTTAGAAATATAGTAATGAACCAGATGCAATCTCTGCCTTCAGGTAGTTTACAGTCAAGCAGCAGAGGTAGACAACTAAAGATGCAAGGATGGTGGGGGGGCACTAAGGGAAATCAAAGCAGAGGCAACTAATCTAGGAGAGGAGTCAAGGAAGGCTTCTCTTCAGAAGGGTATTGAAGCTAAAGACTAAGCAGGCTTAAGCCAGCCAGTGAGGTGGGAGGAGAGTTCTGCAAACAGGGGAATAGCAAGTAAGAAAGCGCGGAAGGAAGCATGTCACCTCAGGAGAACTCTTGGGTGATGGGGCGATTCATGAGACATAAAGCTTAAAAGGTAAACAGTTGGGAGCTATTGAGTACTTGGTTTTGATAAATCTTGATAACTCATTGGCTAAATTGGATGACACATAGATTAGAGCAAGGATGATACCAAAGTCCAGGTAAATAATAGTCATTTACTGATAGTGAACTTAGAGAAAGTTAATCTTTTATTTATTTGTTTGTTTGTTTATTTATTTATTTATTTATTTATTTATGGCTGTGGTGGGTCTTCATTGCTACACACAGGTTTTCTCTAGTTGTGGAGAGTGGGGGCCACTCTTCGTTGCGGTGTGTGGGCTTCTCTTGTTGTGGCGCACGGGCTCAGTAGTTGTGGCACATGGGCTCAGTAGTTGTGGCACACAGGCTTAGTTTTTCTGCGGCATGTGGGATCTTCCTGGACCAGGGTTTGAACCTGTGTCCCCTGTGTTGGCAGGGGGATTCTTAACCACTGTGCCACCAGGGAAGTCCTGAAAGTTAATCTTAATGATATGTAACCAGCCTGATTCACTTATGGGGCCAGAGAGGAAACATCACTATGTAATTTAACTCCTGTATTAACTACTATTACTCATACATGTCCTACATTCACCCCTTCACTTATAGATGAGTTCAGGATAATCTGACTCCACGTGTTTAAATCTTTTTAACCAAATTTATGTCAATTCAAATAAAGACTTACAATTTGGATGTTGAACATTATTAATCATAAAATTTCCAAAGTTTGAGTCTTTATTTAAAGACTAGTTTCTAATAGGCACAAATATTCCAGTTACACATTACTTTTAAAGGCTGATGATTCTGCATCATGAGTAGATTTTCAAAGAGGAAATAAATAAACAATCTTCAGGTTACTCTCGACAAGAAAATGAATTGCAGTTTAGTGTCATGGGAGTATGTCAGCTCCCAATTTTCCAGGGATAAATCATTCACTTCACATGATGTATTTTCTTCTGTTATACTTGAAGTAAACTTAAATGTTTCTGAAAATTATCTGGCAGTTTGGGGGAAGTGTCTTTACTTGGAAAAAAGATAGGTGGCTTCACTTTTTTAATGTCTGTTTTTGACAATTTGATGTCATATATTGGGGGGGTTCCTTTCATTTCAATCCACATCTGCTTTCTCCCTTTATTGTTTCTAAAGCATACAGGAGAAAGTGAAGAAGAGCGGAAAGGTGGTAAGGCAGGAGCTGAAGGAGCGAGAAGTGGTGGAGACCCTAATCAATTCAGTAAAATCTTGGGTTCAGGAAACGAAGGAGTATTTGGGGAATCCAACAATAGAAATAGATGCTCAACTTGAAGAACTTAAGGTACAAAACTCATTCCCTAGACCCATCATGTTAAAAAATTGTCCTGCTTTTAATCAAATGTATCTGTTTATATTCAATGAAATAATTGAATTAAAAAATTTTAGAAATGTTTTCCATAAAAGACTTTTAGTATTATTTCATTGGGCTTTCTTTTGTTCTGTATAAAGTGGACATGCTTCTTATTGAGACTAAAGAAAATTTTGCTTTTTGTAACTGTGTTTCTCTAATTCCACACTTAATCATATTTTGAGGAACAATACATAGCCTTGTCTCTGTATCCATAAAAATTAATTTCCTTATCAGGCTCCCAGAACTTTCTTATGTTGATCTTTTCTTCAGATTCTCCTAACAGAAGCCACAAATCACCGACAGAACATTGAGAAAATAGCTGAAGAACAGAAGAATAAGTATCTTGGTCTTTATACTATATTACCTTCTGAACTCTCTCTTCAGCTAGCTGAAGCAGCCTTGGACCTAGGAACTATCCATGATCAGGTAAACCTATGGTCAAGAAAGAGTACTTTTCCACTCTTTTATAGGCTCAGTACTCTTGTATGAGAGTTCGTGATTTTCACAATCCTGTCTTCATGGAAACAGAGTTAAAAAAAAAAGATCAGTATAAAATAATAATATTAAATTAGAGGTCTTATTCATAGGCAAGAAGCATATGAGAAGATATTAGATGTTAACAATACTGTCAAACATTAAAGATAATTTATCTGCTTCCAAAAGGAAATTACTCAAAGAAACAAAGATACATTTCATGTATTCAACAAATATTTATTGAGTATCCAGAATCTGCCAGGCACTCTTCTTTGGTTGTTTCAGTTCAGCAAGATGTAGTAGGTGAAGATATTTGAAAAAAGGGAAAATCAGAGTTAAAAAAAATAAGGTAAAACCAGGAATGAGTTTTCTACCCCAAATGCATGCTATAGGGTCCCGTATTGTGTCTAGAGGAAGTCCTATCAGTCTAACTCTAACTTCCAAATAACTAAGGAAAGGAATGTGTATAAATTTTAAAACAAATCTTTTTTTTTTTAATTTAACAAATTGCTACATAGCCATTCATAGTACTGAGATCAGAGAGATATTTCTATCTTAACTCCTCGTAAAGAACATACACTTTCACGTTGGGAAAATAGCTTCGGTAGCATTTGTATGGAAACATAATGGGTTTTAGGACCTTCTTGGTGGCCTAACACTAAAGCAGTTTAGTTAAAACTGGTCTACAGAAGATAAAGGGAGGATAATTCTAAACTACTACATGAAATGGAAAGTAGTATTGCATTGTAGAAACTATAAAACTATAAAATTCATGTAAGTGTGCTGTACCTTTTAGACTCTCCAGTGTATGATACAAAGTGTTTAAAATTTTTCATCAAAGTCTAATTCTACTGCATCCTACTATTGACCTAAACTAAAATATTATTTTCTATTTTAAGTATTAAAATGTTAATTTTAATACTAATATTTTACAGTATTATTTATTTGGTTTTTCTTCTTGGACATTGGAAGGTCTTTCGGGAAGGATGATTTGGCGAGTTCAGATCTTAAAAAAAGAAGTTCAAATTTCAGGGTTTTTTCCCTCTGGATAAATTTCCCTATAATAGAGTTATTCACATGCATTCCATTTACGTTAGTGCTCAACTCAAAATAATGAAGTCAAAAAAAGTACTCTTTTTTTTTTTTTTTTTTTTTTTTTATGTGGTACGCGGGCTTCTCACTGTTGTGGCCTCTCCCGTTGCGGAGCACAGGCTCCGGACGTGCAGGCTCAGCGGCCATGGCTCATGCTCCACGGCATGTGGGATCTTCCCGGACCGGGGCACGAACCCGTGTCCCCTGCATCGGCAGGCGGACTCTCAACCACTGTGCCACCAGGGAAACCCCAAAAAGTACTCTTTTAATGGTGTATTTCCTCACTACTAAGGAGATTTGATTTGCTATTTTTATATATTACAAAATGATCAGCACAATAAATCTAATTAGCATTCAAACCATACATAGTTATAAAACTTTTTTTTCTTGTGATGAAAACTTTTAAGAAGTACTCTGTTAGCAACCTTCAAGTATGCAATATAAGATTGTTAACTATAGTCACCATGCCATACATTACATCTTCATCACTTAAAGAGATTTTTTTAAGGCCTTTCATTTATACAAAGAACATATTTCTTTACCATCTTCCCTTCAACATTTTATTATAAGCAAAATATGAATGTTTGTTATCATATCAAATCAAAGCCATTAGAAACTTGTAAATATTAACTGAGATTTTTCATTTTCCTTTCCATTGGACATGTTCTGTGCTTTTTTGTCATACTATACAGAGGTAATTGGAAGTTAGAAAAAGAGTTAACAGATCATTAACAGTTACTTATGAAAAGGTGCATGGACACAAATCTGTGTGCCTCCAATTATCTGGAATCGTCTTCCATTTTATGAAGAAAAAGGCTTAGAAGAGTTTGTATGTTTAGGGTCACAGAGTTAGTAAGTGGAGAAGATAGAATTCAAAGTCAGCTATCTGCACTGCTTCCTGTAAACATCTGATGAGTGAATCACTGTACATGCATTGCTTGTTCCTTTGCTGAAATAGCAGCAGAAAGAGGTGCAGTTAATACGTAAAATGGTGGGAAGTAAGGCTGCAGGGAAAACCATGAGAGCTTGTAATTGCACGTGGCTGGCTTGTTGAGGCACTTTGATGCCAAAGCGGTGTTGATGACCTAAAGTGCCTCTTGGCAATATCTGAAGATGGAGATATATGTTAGTATTAATTATCCAATTTTTACCATGGTTGATTTTGCTGTTCTCATTGATTATTTAGATCCAGGACAAAATAAAAGAAGTTGAACAGAGCAAGGCCATGAGTCAGGAATTCAGCCAGCAAATTCAGAAGATAGCCAAAGATCTCACAACTATTCTAACCAAGCTGAGAGCAAAGACAGATAATTTAGTTCAAGCTAAAACTGACCAAAAGGTAAGGAAGGAGAAGTGGAAATATAAGGGGTGCTCTTGAATGAATTAAATATTTTGAGTGCATTCGTTTATTTTGAAGATACAGAAAAAAAAAAAAAAGCCTCCTTGATTAGCAGGCTTCATGAAAACCAGAGAGTAAAGGCAGGCAGTAAAAAAAAATTGTAAATACAATAATATAGAGCTACTTATATCATACAATTTATTATCACAGTTAAACTGTATTCATAAATATACATGCATATATAGTGTCAAAGGACTAAATGATGGTTTAGGATTACAAGTATATAAATTTCAAAATGAAGGATGTTCTTTTTTTTTTTTTTTTTTGCGGTACGCGGGTCTCTCAGTGTTGTGGCCTCTCCCGCTGCGGAGCTACAGGCTCCAGACACACAGGCTCAGCGGCCATGGCTCACAGGCCCAGCCACTCCGTGGCATGTGGGATCTTCCTGGACCGGGGCACGAACCCGTGTCCCCTGCATCGGCAGGTGGACTCTCAACCACTGAGCCACCAGGGAAGCCCATGAAGGATGTTCTTGGTAGTTAAATCCCTGTTCTCATTTTGCCAATGAGTAAAGTGACTAATCCTTTTTGGGTGGGACTGAAGGAAAATTTTAGCTCTCTCAGCCTCATGGGAAATAAACACCAGGGTTACAAAACATCCTGCTCTGCCTTTTCAACTGAAGAAACAGAAATGAACTGATCATAGTTGAATTATTCTTATATATTTGGCTTCTACAAAAATCATCTAAAATATAATCCTTCTGATTCTGGAAAATCTGGAGAAATTTATTATCTACAGTCTAACGTTCTTTCCTTTTGATGACCATCCAGGTGCTAGGAAAGGAATTAGATGTCTGTAACTTAAAATTAATGGACCTGGATGAAGCAGTACAAAAATTCTCGGAACAGAATGGCCAACTGGGTAAACCACTGGCCAAGAAGATAGGAAAACTGACTGAACTTCACCAGCAGGCCATTAGACAGGCCGATAACCGGCTCTCTAGGCTCAGCCAGGTATGTTTTCCCAGCTGGTAATCAACATTCTCTGAAGCCAAAATTCAATTTTCTATTTTTTGCTTTTAAAAATAAGTGAAAAGATAATATGGACAATGATGAGAGTAATTTAAGTGTAGCTTATTTCATACCATGCCTGTATTCCTAAGATTTACATGTAAACCTGACTTTATTTTATATCAAACCATATTATAAATTTATTGACAAAGGTGTTCATATAAATGGACATTTTATAAATAAGTAAATATATATATATATATATATGTATATGTTTGCCTTTACTTAACTGGTTCAGGTCACACATCATCATAATTGTTGAGCATAGACTGAACTTTTGCAAATTGATTATGTTTCTTTCTGCAATCAGGGATGAGTTAAATCAGAATTTGCAACCAATAAATTATAATATTGAAACCTATAATCCCCACCTACCACCTCCTTACTCAGTGAGGGTAGAGTAGGAAAGGAGAGAGAGAGAAGAGCTAGGTAGAGGAATAAGAGATAAGAATGGAGAATTTTTTTAAAAGATTATTCAACCATAGTAAGAACTTGGAGTTTATCCTAAAGTCACTGGGAAGTCCTTAATAGATGTTCAATAAGCAAATAATTTTTCATGATACCTTTAGATATCACAGATATCATAATGATCAATTCCTAGGATTATTATATCCAAAGAGAGATCGAAGACTGACTTCTAGCTCAGGAAGCAGAGTTTACATTTCTTATCTGAATGTTAATGATTTTTCAGGCAGCATCCCATTTAGAAGAATACAATGAAATGCTGGAGTCAATTCTGAAGTGGATTGAGAAAGCTAAAGTCTCAGTACATGGAAAGATTGCATGGAATTCTGCAAGCCAACTTCGGGAACAATACATTTCATATCAGGTAACTTCGGGAAAATAGTTTTCAAAGAGTAACTAAGAGAGTGCTTTGATTTAACTGGCTAGGCTGACAGAAAATTTAGAGGACCATGATGTAAAATTATTTTAGGTGCCAGGAAAAAAGAAAGGTAAGGTAGCCCTAACAACTTGTCCAGGGGATTGAAAGAAAGTAGCTACCCATGAGATTTCATAAGACCATATATATAAATAAACATCCTCCTCTGTCTCCCCTAGACTTTCCATTTCCCAAGACCAAAAATAATCATCCAGATAGGAATTTTTTTTTTGCACCTTCTTTGAAATAATTATATGCAGGGATATGGTGGGAAATTCTTCCCCAGGAAGAGCTGTAGGGACAGGTGGAAAGATTATAGCCTCCAGACTCAGACTGATGCGGAAACCAAGTTCTGACATTTAGAGCTGTGTAATTTGGAGGAAACTACTTTGTCTCTCAGAATTCAATCTTATCATCAATAAGATGGAGATGTAACTGATATTCATAATGCAGAGTTATCATGAATATCAAATGGTTTAACGTATGTGCCATCATCAAGCACAGTCCCTGGCACATGGATCCTCAGTCAGAGCCTCAATCCCATGCCTCTTCCTTCCAGCCCTTCTGCCTGGTCACAGTGGGCTGACCTCCCGCAGGAAGTAGGGGTCAGTTGGGAATGAGTCCACACCACATGGGGGCCGCATTACTTCATTTCCTCTGAAGTTTTCTCTCGACCATATCATCCAGGAAATTATTTCATCCCCTTATAATTTAGGCTTGAATTAGATACAGATATCTAATAGCCAGTTATCTTGCAATCAAATACAAAATGGTCTTTATTTAAGTTACATTAGTATCCTCAAGTATTTTAGATTTTCTCTCTTTTATTCTGATTTATGTATATTCATGTCTTTTAAATGCATCCCCTTTTCCATTCCAGTTGACAGGGTTCTAGATCAAAGCTTCATTTTCTCCTTCTTGGAATGCTTTAACAGGTTCCTAATTGGTTTCCCTGTATTTATCTTTCTTCTCTAATCAATCCTGCACACTCCTCTCAAGAAATCTTTCTTAAACAACTACAGAGTTGTTCTGCCTGACGTTATGCATTATACATTAACAGACAAGACTTAAGTTACCATTGGTTGTAAACAATGAAAAAATATTCATTAGAAATCTAGAAATGTAAATTTACAAGAGAGAGCATTTTAATGATCAAGTTAAAAGTATTTTTAAAAGTTCATATTTAAAGAAGTGAGAGCTGTCAAACACTGCTGGTAACTTGGTTAAATCTCTTTGAAAAACAATTGGAAAATGTATCGTGATCATGAGAACATTACTACTTTGTAATCTGAAATGTAGGAAATATTTTATATGAGTATTAATGACTATACTGGAATTTTAAAGAAAACTTAAATGTCAAATAAGTTTTCTGAGTAAATTTTTGGATTTCGTAAAATATAATGTAGTCTTTAAAATAACCAAGAAGGTAGTTTTTTGTTTTGGTATGGTTTTTGTTTTTTTAAAATAGCTCCAGCTCTCATTCATTTATGTATTCAATAATCACTTATGGAGTGCTTTCCAAAGCTAGGAATTTTGTTAGGCATTTGAAACACAAAGGATATTCCATGCCTCTGCCCCAGGGAGTTGATAATTAAAGAGAGAAAGGAGATAGAAAGACAGATCTAGACAATTACAATACAGTGTGATAAGTGCAGGGATTGAGAGCCCAAGATGCTGAAGGAGCTCATGGGAGGTACCCAAGCCAGACTGCCCAGGATTTGAGAAGAATAAGGAAGGAAAAGGTGATTCTGAGCTGAATCCTGAAAGACACACAGCCTACTTGTCGTGGAGTTTTAGACAAAACCGCGTGTTGAAATCCCGGCAGTAGGAGTGAGGGGTGCTCTAGCTGGTGCACTGGCGAGGAGGTCTGCAGAGAGCTGGAAAGAGGGAGAAAACAAAGACATATCATGGAAGCCTGTTAAGAACTTGGCCTTTCTCCTGAAGTCACTCTAAGCCTTGGACAGATATTCTGCAGGCAAGTGACAAGCTCAGACTTACAGTTTAAGAAAGATGACTTAGAAGCCTGTGGAAAACAGATGGATGAAGGTAAGACAACTAGAAGGTGGTTTCAGTATTCCAGTAGACAATGACAAGGCCTCTCTTTGGAGGCTGAGAGAGGACAAAAATCAAGGGGTATTACCCAGCAAGAACTCTGGACTTGGAGGCTGTTGGGTGTGGCTGAGAGAGAGGGAGGATCCAAGCATGGTTCCCAGGTGTTTCTGACTTGGGCAGTTCAGCGGGCTGAGTGCGTTGAGGGGCACAGGAGGACAGATGTCAGGTGTTGGTGGTGACCTCACACAGACGTTCAGGAGGAAACTCAGCCTGTCACACACCGTTCTGGGGAGTTCTCCCGTGCCTGAAAACTGCCTGATTTTATCCAAAAACAATGCAGAGAGAGAAAATGCATGGGTTCTAATATCAGGTGAAGAAGGTGGAAAATTGTAGGTATGTTATAATCTCAATTACCTAAAATTATACCCAAACTGAACAGCAGTTATTGCTTAAAGTTATCTCTGAGATATGGGATTATGGACTATTTTATCTTCTTTATTTTTCAATATTTTCTAAGCTTTATAATATATATTATAATATATATAATATATAATATGGTATATAATATATATATGTTATATAATATATATGTTATATAATATATATATATATATATAATATATGTATTTGACAGTTATTGTGAGAAAAAAGATGTACTTTATTTTTTAAAATAAGAATCTATTGCCTAAGAGTAATGTCCCATCTCCCATTTCTCCTCTTTACACATCACACACCCCAGGAACCGCACATTTTGTGCTCACTCACTTATGTGCCTTTGCTTATTATGCTGTCCCCTCAGCATAAAATGTCTTTCCTTTTCCTCCCCGTCTGTCAGTACAAACATTCTTCTGACTCAGCTCAGATGTGACTCTTCCAGGAAGCCTTCTCTCAACCCTCCTGCAAGTAGTAGCACATCTCATTTCTGGCATCCTTAACCCTTTCTTCTTTCACTCTGCTCATAAAATGCATATTATATGCTTATTATTCTGTTTATGTTGTTATTAGTCCCAAGAGATGATACTATCTTGAATAACAAGGGCTTTGTTTTATGCCAACTTGTTTCTACCCCTTTGTCTCACTTAAAGCAAGTGTTTGTGATGCTCTTGTCTTATTTTCATTTCTTAGATCCATATATGATTAGGTCTTAGATACAGAATATGAGACCTGAAAAGCATCGCTTTAGTTTGAATATGAGAAAAGGGGGGCCAGTGACCTGATGAAGATACCCAATGCGTCAGAGCATCACCACTGCTGGAAATACTCACGTCCTGACCCTCACCAGGGAGCCGCTTGGGGTGGCAGATGGAGCACTAGCCTTATGGTCCAGCACAGGTGGCCTCAACAAATTGTTTACAGCTCCTGAAATGTGATTTCTTTTTGAAAAGGGGGTAACAGGAAGTGGGGAGCAGGCACAGGGCTGTGAAGGTTAAACACAGTAAGACACACGACCTACACAATGTGCATGGAAAATGTGAATTACGTCTCCTTACTCCCTCCCCAGTCTGATGGTCTTTAAACCACACCGTATTGATTACCCATACCTCTCTGCCTACCTGTCAATGTCATGAACATTGATAATTCACTCTAGACCATGCTAGAAGAATCTGAAGAGATTTACAACAACCTGGAAGTGATGACTGAGAAATTACAGTACCTCGATAGCGTGTACCATACGGAAAAAATGTCTCGGCAAGTAGCCGACCTGGGACGGGAGACTGAGGGGCTGCGGCAGATGATCAGAATTCATTTGCAGAATCTCCATGATGCTGCCAAGGTAAAACATAAAACTTTTTTTTTTTAAAAAGTAATTTAAATGGAAAAGTCTATCATTAAAAAAACAATCGTGGTTGTATAGCAAACGTAGAGCGCTTACCTCTGATGAGCCTTCTTGACTGTGATGGTTATGGTTGTGTGTCTGACTCACAGTGATGCCAAACAACACCTAAACAGCGGAGTTTGGAGCAGAGAAAGATTTGGGCCATGCAAGGAGAAGGGTGGCTCATGCCTCGCAAAACCCTAAACGCTTTACAGGGTTTCAGCAAAGCAGTTTTAAAGGCCGGGAGAGGGAGAGGGGCTTCACAGCGTATGTGATCAGCTTGTGCACAGTTCTCTGGCTGGTTGAGGTAACAGGGAGATGTCACAAGGCTTAACAGTATCAGTCCTTAAGCTCCAGGAGGCCTGGGGCTGTGACCTCATGGTCATCAAGCAGTTAACATCTTCCGTCTGGTGGGGGCTTTTCAGCTCCGTTAAACAGCTCAGGAAATGTGCATGAGATACTGTTACCTGGGTACTTCAGAGAGGACCTCAAGCAGAGGGTATTGGGGAGGGGGTCTGCCCCAGAGGCTCTATAGGGTCCTGCCTGGCCCTATAGGGTCCTGCCTGGTTACATGATGCTATTCTCCACCTATGACTTTGGACTTCAAGTGCTTATATATTGACATTCACATGGCTCTTACTCTGCAGGATATGAAAAAATTCGAAACAGAGCTCAGAAACTTACAAGTTGCTTTGGAGCAAGCCCAGACAACACTGACTTCTCCAGAAGTGGGACGTCTTAGTCTCAAGGAGCAACTCTCTCACCGACAGGCAAGCAAAAATAATTCAGGGGAAATGGGTAGGAAGCTATAGTTTTGAAAAAGAAAGGATAGTTAGGAAAAGTAATTTCTAAACTCTGTTATAGTCTGAGCACTGTAGGCATGATATAAAACAATTCCTGGGAAAATTTGTATAACTTGGGACAGAGCTGTAATTTAGTAAATGTCTCTTGCTTATGAAAGAAACCATTAAAACATAAAATATTTCAGACTATACATTTTAAATGGAAATGTATATTTTATGTATACATATATTTTATGTAAATAAATTATCAAATTTGTATAAGGTATAAAATTTAAAAGATGAAATATGAACTCGCACTTTCAGCATTTGCTCTCTGAGATGGAGTCACTCAAGCCAAAAGTCCACGCAGTGCAGATGAGCCAGAGCGCGCTCCGGATCCCCGAGGACGTTGTCACCAGCTTGCCGCTGTGCCACGCAGCTCTGCGCCTGCAGGAGGGGGCCAGTCGGCTCCAGCACACGGCCATCCAGCAGTGCAACATCGTGCAGGCACGTGCAGCGGGGCCAGCCGGCGTCTGCAGGCGGTCCCCACGCCACCCGCAGAGCAGCAGCAGATGAGTCATGGGCTGCTTTTCTTAGCGTTTGCGTGGGCTCAGCCATCAAAACACATCCAGAGTGTTAACTCTGACAGCTTGTTGTGGTTATATAAAATAAGGACATGAGATGCTATCATTTGGATCATCCACAAAAGCCTGGGGAAAGCTCTATTAAAAATATCCTTTTGTGAAAACTATCTTTTAGCAATTATTTTTTTTATAAAGAACAACTTATGAAGGTTAATTTTTATATTCAGTCATAGATTTTTATCTCATTATTCATCTGAAAATCATCTAGAACTTTGTAATAAGACTTTACTGCTAGGGTATATAACAGATTTTTTAAAAATATTTCAGCTCATTTCAGCATTTTATTGCCTGAGAAGTACATCCAACTATAACTCTTAGTCTCTTCCCCTAATAAGAGAACAATTATTTACTCAGAAGAAATGACACTATTTCTTATCTACTTTCAACTAATATTTCACCTACTTTATCCAAAAATTGTATACATGTCCTCTCATTAAACCACTAATTGTCTATTTCGTCAACTCTACTTGCATTAGCTTGTAATTTTTTAGACAGTAAATTCCTGAGGGTAGAAGTCATGCTTCATTCATTTTTATATCTCCTATTCCAGCACTTAGCTGAGTGCCTTACATATATATTTAGTATTTCTTTGATGGAAAAATGAAGTAATCATGATTTTCATACTGCTTTCTACCATGTTCTAGACCATGATATTGCCGTCTTTAGGACAATATGGAGGAGAAAGAAGATCTAGCCACTTAACTATTTTCAGTCCATCAATAATCTTGCCAAAATGTTTTAGAGAGAAGGCTCTGAAATATCTGACCAGAGCTGAGGATTTGAATCATCTAGGAATTTTCCCCATCATTTCTTTGTTCCCTTGACACATGGGTAAATAGGAGTTAGCACCAGAGTTTGGCAGATAGCAGCACAGAAGCACTTACACAGTTATTGACATAGACAGATAATTGTCTTTTTTTTTTCTTTCTTTCAAAGGAGGCTGTGGTGCAATATGAACAATACGAGCAAGAAATGCATCACCTCCAGGAGCTCATAGAAGGAGCTCACAGAGAGATTGAGGATAAGCCTGTGGCCACCAGCAACATCCAGGAGCTGCAAGCCCAGATTTCCCGGCACGAGGTATGACAAGCCAAGTTCAAGGGCAGGACACTGGCTTGGTGAGGATATGTGATTGGTTACCAGCGGATGAAAGAGAAAGGTCTTCCCTGTCCAGGGCATAATGTGTTGAGTTCTTGGAGAGCCTCTTTGACTCTCCTTACATTTTGAGGGCTATTTTTGCTGATACTTTCCAAGACCCAGTAGCATGAGTCTTCCCCTTGATTCCAAAACCTCTTGACCCAGCATTCATGACATATCTCCAGCACGACCCACTGACTGCCTCCTGCAGAATTCTCACAGTTCAAACACCAAAACACACTGTACTCCCTGTCTTTACAGACTGCAAGGAACAGCAGTGCTCTAAGCCTTGCTGCTTTGATGGTCCTCTTTTAAAAGAAGGGGTATTTCTTGTTAAAAAGAAAATCATTTGCTCTTTCACATATAGGTCAATTCACCTCTTTTTACCAGAATCAGAGAACGACTCATGTTGTTTGTTTTGTGGGTTTCCAGATTAAGCCTGTTAGCATCTTCCCCATTTTCAAATGTACCTCCTTCTTTGTACCTTTGGAATCATTATGACCTTAGGACTTGGACACCCCTTGTGCAGACCTGGTCTCAGAGATCATACAAGGAGCTTGAGTGTTCCAGCTCCTTGACAGTTAGCAGTGAATTTCCTTTCCTGACCTGTCAAACCCTATATAGATCACATTTACTCTTTCCTTGGGGGCTGGCTCCCAGCATCATGAATTTTGGAAAGTGACTGGGGGGTGGGGTGGGGTGTGTCTTATTTCTCTGTGCCAAAGATAGACATTCAGTTTTTCCTTCCATCTGCTCTATTTTAACTTCATTGTCATAAGAAACAACAATTTTTCCAAACCAAATATCATAGTAAGATTCCCAAAATATTCAACTGTCGCTTTTTTTTTAAATTTTTAATTTTATATTGGAGCATAGTTGATTAACAATGTCGTGTTAGTGTCAGGTGTAAGGTTGGAAAATCTTACTTCCCCCCTTTCCAAATGCAATTCTCTAGTTTCTTGTCACAGCCAGTGAGTGCATCCAACACTTAACATTTGTATATGATTTACAAGTAATGTAAATAAATATCCCACCTACATTTACTTCTACACCGTAGATAATCATCTGTGTTAACGATTCATTTCTCTTCTGCCACTAAAGCAGTTAAATGAAAAGTTGTTTCGCAACTATTTGAAACACTGTTTTTATATCAACATTAGACTGTATAATACAAATTTATTTTGAAACTAATTTTAATCCCATTTTGTAAGACCCAGAATTTTGTTGTAACAACTTTTCAGTCACAGCACAGAAAATATGTTTTAAAAAATCTATCTGGAATAACAATAATTATCATTGCTGCTGTGGCTTGTTTTTTTTTTTAAACAATTCACAAAGTTTTTAGAGTATCTTTTACAACAACCCTATAAGGTAAGAATTTTTTTGTGTGTATCATCTCCATGTTACCGGTAAGAAAACAAAAACTGATTTTTTAGAATGACCTCCTGATCTTCCAGATCTAGTAACTGATAGAAACCAGATTCTAATCTACTACCTTTGGGAACTTCTCTGGCGGTTCAGTGGTTAAGACTCCGAGCTTCCACTGCAGGGGGCATGGGTTCGATCCCTGGACAGGGAACTAAGATCGCACATAAAAGAAAGGACTGATGGTCCAGGAGAATAAACGACTTGCCCAAGATCGTTACAGAGCCGGCTCTCAGCAGAGTCAGCCGTAGACTGTCCTCTGGCTGCTGTCCGGTGCTCCGTTCATTTTGTCACATTTTCTCCTCCCACTTCTAAACATTAGTGTAGATGTGTTAGTTTTGTCATGTGATTTAGATTCCATTTTCTTTTCTTTCTTTTTTTTTTTTTTTTTTTGCGTTACGCGGGCCTCTCCACTGCTGTGGCCTCTCCCGTTGTGGGGCACAGGCTCAGGACGCGCAGGCTTAACAGCCGTGGCTCACGGGCCCAGCTGCTCCATGGCATGTGAGATCTTCCCGGACCGGGGCACGAACCCATGTCCCCTGCATCGGCAGGCGGACTCTCAATCTGCACCACCAGGGAAGCCCTCCATTTTCATATTTAAAATGAAGTAGTCCTGTGTGAGGCTCATTGTATGTGTAAAACAAACACAGGAAGGAAAGTGCTGCATGGGGAAGGCCAGATGCATAACATAGAATTTTGGAAGAATGATTTTTCCTGTATTTTCTGTCTGCTTTTAATAGAATTTAATCTTGAGGTGAGGCTACTTTCCATATGGATAACTTAAACTCATAAAGATAATGGGTCATTTGTTCATTTCTAAGGAATTCGCATTTTTTTCCTGTAATTTTTCAAATGTTGCATTTAATTCGAAAAAACCTTATCCTGTCGCTTTTAAATGATAGGAGAGAATACTCAGAGCTCTTCGCTTTCCACGTGATGCAGAAGGCCTGCTCCTGTACCTGAAATTCCCACCTGTACACTCATCCTTTGTAATCATTTTCGGAAATACTCAGTAAAAACTAAAAACACGTATGCTTCCTGAGACTGGGGGACACATTAACCTCCTTAGTGCTCCATTTTGATTTAGCAAATTTGACCACTAAGCCACAAAGTTCATGGGATATAGGCAGGTTTATTCTTACAGAAGAAAGTTCTCGAGAGATGTTTCTCCAAGGGAATCACATGAACTAACCATAAAATGCAGATTCTCATAAGCCTAGTACATCGAAAACTTTTGAAGCCTAGACCAGTATTGCATTTCTAACAAACAACTCAGATGAGTTGTTGTTGTTGTTGTTTTTTAATATTGCTACTAGTGTTTTATTTATTTAAACAAATTTTTGGCTGTGCCGAGTGACATGTGGGATCTTAGTTCCCCGACCAGGGATTGAACCTGTGTCCCCTGCATTGGAAGCACGAAGTCTTAACCACTGGACCGCCAGGGAAGTCCCCTAGATGAGTTTTATATACAATAACTTGAGAACATCGATTTAGGAAATGGGCGTTTGCTGTCAGCGTGCTGAGCAGGGTACTGCAGTAGGGGCCATGACCATCCACGTAGGCACAAAGTATGGGAGGACTAAGACTAATTCCATTCACACAGAGTCTTCAAATCTACCAGATGGTGCAAGCCATGGTAAGGAGGCTTAGTGATTTGTCCTATGAAAACATAGAATTCAAGGAGTCCGGTGCGCTGGTAGATGACTTCCATGTGTACACGTTTACCAATTATTATACAGTACTCATGTGTTAGGCACTAGACCATATGTGGTGAATAGCTATTTAATCACTATTATAAAAATCCTATTAGGTTTAACTAAGTATCTGTAAACCTGAAAGGTAAAGAAGTGATGATTTCTACTTTTTAAATCCTTGCTTAAAAAATTCCTGTACTTCTGTACTAGAAAGAAGACAGGATGCTGGCTGAGTTCTGCTGGACGGCTTTCCCTTCCACCCACCCAGTCAGTTTTGGTTGGGAGGAGAGAAACAAAATGACAACAATAGCAAAATGGTATGTGTGTACATATACACATACACATGTACATATACATACATGAATCATTTTGCTCTTGTCCTTTTGTTTGTTTCTGAACTTCAGCTTCAAAGCTCTAGTTTGAGTGTGTATACACACACTATCATTTTAAAGACTCACAAAATGTGTTCTGTACAAACGCTAAATGACAGCTTTTCAGGTGAAGGAGCCAAATAAAAGGAATAGAAAAAAATAGTGGTTTTGTACTTTTAGGGTTAATGTTTTACATGAATGTAATAAAAAAGAATGAATGTTTAAATCTTCATTTTTTAACTTATGTATGCATCTTTTAAGCAAGAAAGTATAAATTTAACATTTTAGAGTCACCATTTTAGATTATTCTTTTAGGATTTTAATATTTTAATATATTAGATTTTTTAAGAGCTATGTGCTATTGAGAATATATTTTCAATTAGCTCTTTGTAAAAGTTTTAAAACTTCTATCTCTCAAAACAATTTTTTTCAACAACAAAAAAATTTTAAAGCCATTAAAATTGAACCAAACGTCAAGTTCAAAGCTCTAGTTTGAGGCATCAGAAACATTGGAGGCATGATGGCGTACATGAGGGAAAATTTCATGAATGTACAGAATTTTATTTGGGGTGTAATCTGCATAAAAAAAATAAGGGTTTCCTAAGTGATATTCACCTTATCTGCAAAAAATCAACTCCCCAGGTCACAGGAATTAGGAGCAGTTTACTTTGTGATGCGTCTGTCACAAATGACTGCTCTGTTTGACATTCCGGAGGGTAAGAGCTGAGCATTGCGTTTTTGGCAGTGTTAGTCATCACATGACCTAATTTGCCTGGCATGAACCATCTGGCAATTTCAGATTCCTTAGGCATTTTCAAGAAGTTGCCAGGGCTTAACTTCCCATAAATTCCGATCCGGCCCGGAGCGCCTCTCGGGATTAGAATCCCCAGCCGCCTGGCGTTGTCTCTGCCGCCGCGCGCGCCGCAGCACCCCTTCCGGCCCCGCCGCGCTGTGGTCTGGCTCGGGGAGCGCGGCAAGCAGGCTCCGCTCTAGCACCGTCCACATCCTGCCTCCCCGCCGCTCCGTCTGGCGCAGCCCTGAGATTTCATTGGCCAGCCCCGGAGGAAGATGAACGCTATTAGTTCTGTTTCCTTCGGATGCTGCTGTGACACCCGGGGCGCGGGGGGGCGGGAATGTTTTCTCAGGAGCTGGCTCAGAAAATCAAGGGCTACCAGGAGCAGATCGCTTCTTTGAACTCCAAGTGCAAGATGCTGACCGTGAAAGCCAAGCACGCCACCATGCTGCTGACGGTGACCGATGTGGAGCGGCTGGCGGAGGGGATGGAGGACCTGGACGGGGAGCTCCTCCCCGCGACCTCGGCCCACCCCTCTGTGGTCATGGTAAGTAAGGGTCAAGGCCAGTTTGCTGGGTGCCAGCTCGCTCTCTTCTGTCTCCTGCCTAGTGGCTCTGGGCTCTTCTCCGTGGCTTGGTTTAGGGATCAGTGCTAGGTCTTGCAGATTAGAACTCAGGAACAGTCCCCTTGACTCTCTGACTACCTTTGGGCCAAGGCCAATCTTTGACGCTGTAAACAGTGACAGTTGAAATGAAGCTATTTGTTTGAGACTCCTGAATTACTTAACGTGCTGAAGGTTGGCCCTGCATTTGTTTATAATTTAGCAATAATACTCAGAAGCTCTGAGCTTCAAAACAATTCCTTTGCACAGTTTTCTAGTTTTCTGGGGGATGGGAGAATCATGCTACATATATGTTTTGTGTGTTTTTCCAGCTGAAGCACTGGCTGACTAGGTATGTTTGTGTATTCTGTTGTGTAAATGTTTAATAAATTATGGAAGGAAAGCTATTATTAGACAAATAAGAAAATAGAAAATCCAAAGTTTACCTTTGGATTAAAATAAGTTCCATTAATTTCTCTCTGCAACATTATTTCCTCATAACTTTGCATCTAAACTGCGTTAATTATTTTGATAACTCAGTGTTTTTCAGTGCTGTATATTTTCCACACATAATGTGCTGTGCTTTGGGTAGTGTATAGCCATACCTGGACTCTTTGGGCAATATATTACTCTGGGTGCATTTATCTTGCTAGAATATTTGGAATTTGAAATATCCACAAAAGACCAAGCTTTATTTCATAGACCCTTCTCTCATTTGTATGATTCATGATTTTAATTTATAAAGATACAATCAATCAAGAAAAGGAAAATAAATGAAAGAGATAATTCATCAGCAAGAACACTCTATAATGTGACGTGCATCCCTTATCCCTGTTTGTCTTACAAATGGTCCCTAGGAGCATATTCACGTGAGGACAAAATTTTCAAATAGTAACACAGAATTTGTATGTAAATTTGGGTCTCAGTGATTCTAACTTTTGTTGTATAGTTATCTCTGTTTTGGCCTGTGCGTGCCTGACCAGGTTATCATAGCTAACCAATTTTCATGTCCTTTGGGCAACATTTTATGTGACAGATGACTGCAGGTCGCTGTCACACTTTGCTGTCACCGGTCACTGAGGAGTCTGGGGAGGAGGGAACCAACAGTGAGATTTCCTCTCCACCTGCCTGTCGCTCTCCTTCACCTGTGGCTAATACAGATGCTTCCATTAACCAGGTACCGCCCACTTGGCATTCCTCCAGCTAAGATCTCTGAATGGATGCAGGGCTCCATTCTCTGTTCTTACGAGATTATGGGTATGAATCGTAGACTTTGAGAAACACACCGTTAGGTGTGATAGTTGCACAAACTGTGATTGTCATGTGAGGCCAATACTGGCTTAACCCACCATCTCCTCTCCCAGGCTACTGAAATGAGATGAGCAAAAATTAGGCCACAGAAATGATAGCGGGAGAAGGGCCTGTTTTAAGGCATTATGGCTTTGGTTTCTGACAGCTGTCTGTAATGGAGTACTGCATCCTAACAGAAAATGAAATGTTCATGTCACTGTTGGAAAATAACATGATTCTACTGCTGTTTTAACATTTTCACTGAACATAGTTTTGACGCTTACCAGCTCAGATTTTGAAGATGGAAAATTTATGTTCACCGTATCAGACTTTTTCTTTATTTGCTAATTGCCAACAAATATAAAGGCTGTCAGTGTATATTTTGGAGTGCCTAAGTAGATTTGCATTTTTGAGTTTTCTTACTTAGCTTTCAATAATCTTAAATTTTATTTTTTATAAAATGGGGACCATAGCTTGCTGTTATGAGGTGTCTTTTTTGTGTACACTATATTAAATATAGATTATATTTAATAGGCCAATAATTTGTAATTTGTTTAATTTGTTTAATATACTATGTCATTAGTTACCAGGATGAATTAAAATATTTTCCTCCAAAGTAAGAATTGAAGCACACTACACAAGACCTAAATGAAAAAGATTAAAGTAAAAAGTTTGTGAGAAACAAAACAAAACAAAAAAATTAAATATGTCAAAAATTTTCATGAAAAATATTGGATAGAAATCAAAAAGATGTCAAATATGTCAAAAATTTTCATGAAAAATATTGGATAGAGATCAAAAAGATGCTTTTACAATAACCAAAATTGTTTTAATACGTGTTGAATAATACTTTCTTTTTTTTCCTTTAGCCAAAAAACTAAAAACAATTTTAATTGCCTTATCATGAAATTACTAGTGTTCAAAGAAGTTAAAATTTATTATCAAGGGAGAAGCATTGAACATTGCAAGTGTTCTATAAGCTATATTACAAATCAATCATATTATTTTTATTTTAAAGCAAAAGCATTCAAAATAGGATTTCTGTGATAAAAAGAACCTACCTCCCCCTAAAAAGGGAAAATGAAACGATGAAACCTTTAGATAAGACAGTTCTCTTGGAGTGAATTCCCTGGTCAGGCAACTACATCCTGCGAGCTGTGTGGCACGGCCAAAAAAAAAAAAATCTCTTGGTAAAAATATGTGTAGCTTTAGGGAACATATCAATTCATACATTCATCAGATACATTGTGAGCACCTGCTGGGCATAAAACCTTGTGCTGGGTCCCAGAGATGTAACAAAGGCGGAGACAGCAGTGGCCCTTGCCCTTAAGCACCTTGTAATCTAGAGAAAAAGTGGCCATACGATGAATAATAACAAAAGTGATGAGAGGAAATTAAAAAAAAAAAAAAGTTCACAGTGTCCTGGAGGATTTGGAAAACAGTTCTCCAAATTCTGATTTTAAAATATGAATCACTCATTCTTTGATGATGTGTTCTTCCCTGTGGTCACAGATGTTGTTAGAATCATAGAAACATAGCTAGAGTCAGCTTTTTATTGTGTAAGAAAAATATATCCTATACAATGTGCTTAATGTTCTTAACATTTTCAAATCGAACAATGAACACGGACCTTTGGACTAACACTTGGGAAGAGTATCCCTTTCCTAAAATTATAAGTCTCAGTGCTGCATCTGCTGCATCTTGTGAAGTGTCTTTCCATGTACATGTGAAAGTATTCTGTAAACGGTAAAATACACAAACATTTTTATTATGATTAGTTTAACTGTCCAGCTCAATCAAATCCCAAAATTATGAGCAAAATTGTGCTTTGTCTTAATCCCGTTTTGACACTCTGCCCATATCAACATCAATTTAAATCACATTATTAACCTAACATACTTACATATGGAACTGCAAATGAGGGGGAAAAAAATCTTCATTTAGTTCATGTCAGGCAGCTGTACTTGCAGGAAGCTGTTGGAAAGCAAAAATATAATGGTTGGTGTTAGACAAATCGACCCCATCATTCCAGCCACATGTCATGTTGTCCAGTGATGTAAGACAGAGGAAAATGAACAAATACTGCAACATGGCAGTGATGCCTGGATCTACACAATTTTCTCTTGAAACTGAGAACATTTAGAATTCCCATAAGTTCCAGTTTGCAGCCTCAAAACACTGTACAGAATGTGCACAGCTGTTCCAAGGAGCAGCCAAATATAACGGCTTTATAAAGTCGCAGCTGTTAAAAAAAGGCTGTGTGCTTGCCGCTTCTGTAAGTAGATCTCCGTTATATAACTAACTGATCCCCTGCAGTCAGTGTGTTCTCTCTCTGACAGTAGTTATTAGCTGAAATGTGATAACAGTTTAGTTTACTTGAGGGTAGAAATAACGAGGCAGCCGCAGAACTTGCTGCAGGCTTCTCGATCTTATTAAAAGCAAGCCAAGACTTGGGCTCCTCCTCGGAAGAGCTGAGGGCAGTAGAAGTTTGCAAAGAGCGGTAGTGTAATGGGTAGAACCCCCGGTTCTGGGTTAAAAAGCTCAGAATGGGTCCCAGCTCTTCCTCTAAGCTGAATGTACCCAGAAAGTCCCTCATTTGTAATGGGAAGCAAAGCTACTTAATTCACAAAATGGTGAAAGTTAAATGTGAGGTTAATTTTGAAAGTACATTTTAGACTGGAAAATGCTAATCAAATTGTAGCAGTGGTTTTCCAAATTTAATTCCCTAGGAATCTGATAGATAATAACTCCCATAACATAGACACATAACCAACAAGAGACATATTTCTAAGGGTGATTTGTCACTATGCCAAATATTGCCCTTATTTAGTAGTTACTTATAGGACTGATTGATTTATTTTATTGATTCTATGTATTCCTCAAATAGATGCAAATTATTAATCTACAAAAGGTGATATATTTTCAAATGATTTTAGGAAACCAAGGGTTGTCTTTCCTGTCTAATAGACCTGAGACACACACACACACACACACACAAGCCAGAAAACAGATTTTTTTGTGACAAATTTATTTTATTCTTTGGGGGAACCTTTATTTATTATAGAGTACTTAATTTAAATTTTTTACTTTAAAGGACGTTTTGCTTTTCCTCGTAAACAGTAATGGTACTACCTTCCATGTATACAAAACAATAGAGTTTACAAAAGTGCTTTTACGTATACCATTTTCTTTTCTTTTCTTTTCTTTTTTTTTTGCGGGTACAGGGGCCTCTCACTGTTGTGGCCTCTCCCGTTGCGGAGCACAGGCTCCAGACGTGCAGGCTCAGCGGCCATGGCTCACGGGCCCAGCCGCTCCGCGGCATGTGGGATCTTCCCGGACTGGGGCACGAGCCCGTGTCCCCTGCATCGGCAGGCGGATTCTCAGTCAACCACTGATCCATGAGGGAAGCCCTACATATACCATTTTTTATGACTGTATATACTTGCCTGTTATTTGCCAAATACTCCATGATATGCTTAGGATCAAAGACACTTCCCCAGATTTTAAGGAACTCATAGTCTGTGTGAGAGTGGGCAAATGATGACCGTGGAGTGGGACAAGTGCCATGAAAGTGGGGAGCACAGTGTTAAGGAAGGACGCAGAGTAAGTACCTAAACAAGGCTGGGGTTCAGCGGGTCAGGGATGTCCCCCTTTTGTTTTAAGGCCGGGGAAGGTAGGTACACTTGGAGTGCACTAGAGTGATGGGAAGTTTTTCAGGCAGAAGGAAGTACACGTGGGAAGTTTTTCAGGCAGCAGGAAGGAACATGGTCCATCAAGGCAACTGTAAATAATATCAGTATGATTGGAGAAACATAGATTTGGAGAAAGAGGCGGGAGGAGAAATGAAACTGAGAAGGTTACAGGAAACACACCCTGATGGACCTTGAATGCCACACAGAGGAATTTGAACTTTGTCCAGAAGCTAATTCTTAACCACTGGAGGAATTTAACTAGAAGCTCTGCCCAGAAGTGACTTTTAGAACAGGTCATTCTGGATCAGTGTGGACAGGAGAATGGAGATAGACAAATCCAGACCCCAGGAAGCTAGTGAGGGACAGAGGTTGCACACTCTGATGTCTGGTCCAGACTGGTGATGTAAATGAGAGAAACAGCACAGGGACTGTGGGCACCTGGACAGCACCTCCCCACATGAACGAGGCAGCCTCTCCTCCGTTAGGATTACTGTAGCTGTTTGGACACAGAGTCCTGTCTTACCTCCCTTCTGGTTTGCAAGAGAAGCCATGAATTGGGATTCTTATGAAAGCTCCCTCTCTGGATGAAGAGAAATTTTACACAATTTAAAACACTGTATAAACCAAGCTAAACGTATGCAGGCTAGAGGCAACCTGCAGGCTGCCAGTTTGCAACCTGAGAATTAGGAAGTTGTTGGTGTAACGTGAGATTGAACCAGTGTTTTGGCAAGGGTATAGACCTTCATCCTTACATAAGCGGGGGTGGTAAGGGAAAGAAGAAATAGAGAATAAATCCCAAGTAAGGTGATTAGAAGTTCCATTCACTGAAAGATGGATAATACTTCCTCATTTTTCCTAAATCCATTTCTCATCCTAGATGTCGTTTTTTTTTTTTTTTTTTGAAGTATTGAGTTTGAAGAGACTGTAGGATAAACTTGTACAACAAGATATGTGAGTCTGGAGCTTAAAAATACAGCAATATTTAAGAATGAGGGCAAAAAACAAACTACAGAAGAGAAAGATTGAATGACTAGAGAGCTGGGAGGAGAACAGAGATGAAAAGGAAAGTGTTTCCAAAAAGGGATGGTCAGTGGTATTGAATGCTAGTGAGAGACCAAGCAAGAGAAGATCCGAAAAATAATCATTTTATATCATGGAAAACAGCCACTGCTGACTGCGGCCAGAGCATTTTCAGTGGAGTCGCTAGATTCGAAGCCCAATTGGCTACTTATAAGTGGACTGAGGGTGAGAAAGTGAACATATTAAGTGTAAACTACCATTTTCAGAAACTGGATTATGAAGGCAAAGGGAGAGGGAAGAAATGATGATTCCGAATGTATTTGTGTATGATGAGCCATCACATATTGATCTGTAGAGCTTTCCAATATGTGATATCCTGCAAGAAAAAAAATCAGAAAAGAGTATGTGTAGGTGTTTTCAGATGGAAAAAATTTGGCTTTATTTACATGCTGAGGAGAAAGACAGTGAAGAGGGAGTAGGTATTAATGGACCAAGACCCTTGCAAAAGCGAAGGTGGATGAGGGTGTGGGAGTAGGTAGGAGGGTCCTCTTTAATCAAGAGGACCAGGAGGAGAGAGATAGAGGTGAGTCTGAATATAGACAGCCTTGAAAATTTGAGAACTTGCAGGAGTATCTCCTCAAGGACTTTGATCGTGTGTGTGCGTACTGGAAAGAAAAGTTGCATAGAGTCATGGTTGGGGTTTTCCAAGTGGCTGAAGCAGAGGTTCAAGGGGCAAAGGAAACACAGCAGTTGGCAAGAGAAGGGTTTACATAACTTAACCACAGTCAGAAATACACTTGGGGTGAATCCATTCAGTGATGACAGCCTATCATGTTCAAGAAGTGGAAGTGGGTGAGGATGAATGGATATAAGCCTGTCAAGGACTTGAAAATACCAAGATAATCTACTCAAGATGAGTGACAGGGTTAGGAATGAAAAGGAACCAGTCTCCATGCTTCAACGTCATCAATAAATGCTGGGGACTTACCTAGAAGCCTCAGCAACAGCAACAAAATGGGTAGAAGGTCTCATGGCCACTCAAACATCACTGTATTTAATCTCAAAACCACCCAGTGTTATGCAGATGAGGGAACCCATGCATGAGATGTGAGTGACTTGCTCCAATTCTGCAGCTACTTGGGAGGAGGATTTAACCTGGGCTCTCAGGTGTCCTGACGCCTCCAGTGGCAGACTCCTGTCTGAACTCATTCTGTTGTATTCCACCACCCTGCTCCTGCCCTGGTACAGACTCACAAGACACCAGGCTCCTTCCTGCTGTTTCCTTGGTTTCCCAGGTGTCTGGGGCTTTCGTCAATACTTTTTACCAAGACATGATTATCAATAAGCCTCAGGTTTTTGATCTTAAACAACTGCGAAAGTAGTGAACTTTTTTTTTTTTTTTTTTTTGCGGTACACGGGCCTCTCACTGTTGTGGCCTCTCCCGTTGCGGAGCACAGGCTCCGGACGTGCAGGCTCAGCGGCCACGGCTCACGGGCCCAACCGCTCCGCGGCATGTGGGATCTTCCCGGACCGGGGCACGAACCCGTGTCTGCTGCATCGGCAGGCGGACTCAACCACTGCGCCACCAGGGAAGCCCAAAAGTAGTGAACTTTATTATAGCAATTTCCAGAATATAAACATTACGTCTCAGTTCAATTTCTATAAATATACAGATAAACAACCATAAAAACAATTAAAAACACATGAATTATGTATCTTGAGATAGTAATGCCATTATCAATACTAATAAAATATGTAATAATACTTATTATCCAAGAAATAAGAAAATTCAAAAGCTTCATTTTTCAGCATTCACTTTATTTCTTGTGTACTTCCGGGAATCGAATAGGAGAAAACCTCTCTATTATTTGTTTCTTAGAGTAGTTTTAACCTCCCCATTACATTTTCCCTTATTAATATTAACATATTTAAATTAATTACTTTGAATAATGAACTCACAAATATTAAAGATCTGGCTATATCTGAAAAAAGACTTTCTATAGACTTAAATATATTTAAATCAAGGGTTTTAAAAAATTATTCAAAACCTTGATCCACACATTAAGCAACATTTTAGGCAGTAGATCATTTAGGTTCTCCTTTTTTGCTGGTTAATCAGTCTTTAAATATGTATACCACTTAAAAATGTATTCCACGTTGTGGAAAAACCCAAACGAACTTTTTGGCCAACCCACTATTTCCATTTTACCAAATATAAAATAGGAATGAGTTTGGGCAACTTGAAATATTGGTAAATTTTTTTTTACCAATTCTAAAAAATTCTAAAGCAACTACAGTGTGCTTTGATATGGCCTTCTTGTGACAGGCATTTACTGACTTTGATAGTTAGTAGCCCCCGGGGATGGGTGTGAATCCTAAACCTTCCCTCCACACGACAAGCAGTACCCAGAGCATCATGACCTAAACCTCATTTTCCTCTTGAATCCAACACCATGCTTTGCACCCATAGGACATCGCTTATTACCAAGCCTTGTCTGCTGAGTCATTGCAGACGGATGCCTCCAGGATTCCCCCCAGCCCTCTGCCACCCCAAGAGCTCTGTGAACCAAGACTAGAGCCTTCTGCTACTGCTAAGCTGGATGATTTACAGCGTTCTTGGGAAACCTTAAAGAATGTGGTAAGTCTTCGAAGTGTGGAATTGTTTAGCCCACCAAACACCGATTACCTTAGCGATTGTCTTATGAAATAAATGCATAATGTTTACACATCCCATATACAGTTGAACACCCTTTGTTGGGTCACAGAGGTAAAGCGGTGAGGAAAGAAATGTCATAATCTAGAAGATAAGGGGCTGGGGAATATTTGGTAATATCCCTTTTCTTCTTTAGATCAGCGAAAAGCAGCGCACACTCTACGAAGCGTTGGAACGCCAACAGAAGTACCAGGACTGCCTCCAGTCCATCTCCACGAAAATGGAGGCCATCGAGATGAAACTCAGTGAAAGTCCAGAGCATGGTAGGAGTACCGAGAGCCAGATGGCCGAACACCAGGTAAGAATAGCGATGACTTCAGTTTCCTGCATGATCAAATAGGTGCACTCTTACTTATGACCAGCTGGCGAAGCATGTGTATAAGACAGCAGGCTGACACGTTTTACTGTATCACCTGTTACAGAGTAAACAAGATCCCAAGTGGTGGTTGTTTCCATCACTGCTTCAGGGAGGGGTCTAAGAGGGAAAGAAGGAAATTCAGACCTTGATGTTGCTTTTTTACTTTTATTACACAAACTGCATTTCCTTATAGTTGCCACGTTATTTTTATTTTGTTTTGAACCATTGTTGTAAGAATAAAGTGTACCCCAAGTCTACCTTCTTGGGGTATTGTTGTTTGAAGAAACCTAGCCAGTGTGTGCCCAGCACCTCCCCGTTATCACTGAAGAGAATAACTCTCAGACTCCAGTAGGCAAAGAAGCAGCTGAAGAATAAGGGGTTCCAAGTTGTAATCTTGTGGTTTTCCCAGACTTGAATCATTTTTTAAAAGGGACACTGGACAGTGCTTCAGCTTTAGGTGAGAAACCGAGATGATTACATTAACCTAACTCAGACAGATATTGTTAAAAATGTATCAACTTAAAATGCACGCTAAGAAAGTGCATAGCTTAAATCTGGTTACTGCTTTAGCAACATTATCGGGTGTACTCGTAACACATAATCAGGTGTAACTGGGTCTGGGTACTGAGGTGTGCAGTCACCTAAATGTTCAGTCACCATGGTACAGGAAAACGCTGCTACGGCCAGAACTCAGGAGCATGTGACTACCCTATCAAAGACAGAGGAAAAGAAAGATATTTTTAAATGCAAATTAAGAGCTATGAAAGCATGATGCAATTATGTAGTTATCAAATACTGGGTAATTTACCAGCTTTAAGAGTGAAACTCTGTACTTTACCTTTCTTCTACTTAACATCTCTGTAGTTTGGAACACAGGATAACCTTGGAATACATTGCTTATTCGTTCGTATGTGTAGTCTAAGATAAAATTGTACTATTTTACAATAAAGGACCTTGCAGTATAACACAAAAATGAGAACATTTCATCTAGAGACAGCATGTTGAGAAACAGTGGTTTCAGGTTTTTGACACTCTTGTAGCTTCTTAAGATAGAAATCAGAGTGTATAGCATCCATTTATAGGCCTTATTTCGGTAAAATGACCTTCTGTGGGTCTTTCTGCTATCCTAAAGTCACCCATAGTCCATCTGGTTTGGGGAGGGTGCAGTGAAAATATAAAGTTAAAATTAACCTTTGTTGGGCTTCCCTGGTGGCGCAGTGGTTGAGAGTCCGCCTGCCGATGCAGCGGACACGGGTTCGTGGCCCGGTCCGGGAAGATCCCACATGCCATGGAGCAGCTGGGCCCGTGAGCCATGGCCGCTGAGCCTAAGCGTCCGGAGCCTGTGCTCCGCAACGGGAGAGGCCACAACAGTGAGAGGCCCACGTACTGAAAAAAAAAAAAAAAAAAAAAAAATTAACCTTTGTTTACTTGGATTAAGACAATCACGAAGACAGTCAGGGACTTAGGTCTCTACTACCATGCAGTGTCCCCGGAGCACCACAGTCCTCTCTAACTGGTACTCCAGTTTTCTAGCTGTCAACAGCCACCTCCCTGTCACCTGAAGGGGCCGTCCGGATAGCCCCAGTGTGCCTCCTGGGGCACTGTCTGCCTGACACCCTCCCCAACTCTTCACTGTACCTGGAGGGGCAGGAGAATGTCCATACATTTGACTACAGCTTCTTTTAAGCAACCAAAAAGGATTTGGCATAAATTATCCAAAGGTTGGATTAAAATGAATTAGAGTGTCACAGACTTAGATTATCAGAAGCCAGCCTTCCAGGAGAGGGCTTACAGAATCTGACTCTCTCTGATTTTGGGTACTTTCAGGTCCTTTCCAGTCGCCTCTGCTTTTGTTCAAGGCTGATCCTTCTTGTGTCCCAGGTGACAGAAGCTCCCAAAGACCCTTCAGCAGGTCCCACAGGATTTAGGAACTGTATGAAAGCAGGATCCTGGCGGTCTGCCTTGACCTTCCAGAGTTCCTAATTAAAATGCAAATTAGCTCCTAATCACCAGCATCACCCTGCCTCTTAGGTATTAGTATGAAAACACAAACTGAAGGTAGAGCAAAAGTATTATTCAAGGGATTTAACAGAGAAAACTCAAAATTGCACATTAACGCTAAGTATTATGAATTAGAAATGAACCTGTGACTTTTCTTGTAATTAAGCCCAACCACATGACTTTTGTCCCATTCTAAATTGAGAGTGGGAGTGCCAACAATTATAGCAATGAGGGGGTATAGCTAATTCAATGATTACCCATCATTGGAGCTTTTAACAACTATATTAATGCTCTAATGAGAGGGAAAGAAATATAAATAATGTATAATTTCTTGTATCATCACAAATCTAACATTTTCCATCTGACCTACTTTTGCTGTCTGTACCTAAATTCTGTGAATTCTGGGACTGCGCTGCCCACATGGAAGGCTAATGGTATCACAATATCTAAATTTGTTCTTGGCTTCTGGAATGATACTTTAAAAATTTCAAGCAATACGATAGAATTACTCTTTCTAAATTCCAGTGGAACGTGGGTGAGAAAGTCCAGTATGCTTTTAGTATTTTCTAAAAATTAATAAAAAATACTTCAATTGCTAATTTTTTCCCAACACTCTCTTGGAAGTACTAATGTTTCTTTAGAGAGCTACTCTAATTCCTACATTTTTCCTCCGAACACTTGTCTAAATCTGCTGAATTTGGGTGGAGTGCTGTGCCTTTCCTGTTACCCTCTTTAAATTGAACAATAAGTTTAATTTTAAGACATCAATGCAGTTTATAAGCTGATTTGTGGCTGTTGTTCTGGGTGGTGAGCCCTCTGATCAGGACCTTCATTATCACGGGCAGCTAATGCTTCCTGGGCATGTGTTGTCTTTGCCACAGCAACTCAGTGATGGTTAGTAGGCAGAGCTCTGAGGTTATTTCGGTTCTGTTTCTTTAATATAAATAACAGCTCAAAGTTTGAGATGAACTCTGATGTAGATAGTTCTGAAAGTCACAATGAAATTCATGTTCACCTTTGGTGTTGAACCAGACATGAGCTCCATGTTCTCCCCAGAGTGAGTCATTTTAGAAAAGTTCAAGGAACTTCTCTAAACCACAAACTGGTCATACACATGCCCTCCTTGTAAACACAAGTCAGAAACGCAAAGAGGAACAACATTTCATCTCCTCTCCTTAGTTTTGAGTCAGATGTTGGAGGGAAGCATCTGGCCACCAGCTGAGACAGTTATTGGTCAAAGACGTACTTAACTGCTGGATCATTTTGTTTTTTTAGATGGAAGTGAAATTCGCATCCCATGAAATTAACCATTTAAAAGTGTACAGTTCAGTGGCTTTTAGTACTTTCACAATGTCATACAATCACCCTCCCAATCTGGTTTCAAAACATTTACATCACCACAAAAGAAAACCCCATCCCCCAGTAAGTTTGGCTGCTGGATCTTGAAGTTAAAAACTATAGCAACCTTCCAAAAATATCCACTCTCCCCTGAGAGTAAACTGAAGCATGAATAGGGAGGCTTGACTCTAACAGAATGGAAACTAACAGTTCTAGGATTCCTAATTGCATCATCACTTACTGCAGAACATTCAGAGAGCTGCTTTAGGCATTGTGAGTCTGAAATGGAAGTTGTTCACTTCACTGTATGCCTGGTTGGTCAAATCCACTGAGATTAAATGAATGAGGAAGCTTTTTTTTTTTTCCTAGTTGCTTCATGATTAAGGTAACTGTTTTGTCTATTATGAATTAGAATGAATTCGACTAGATGTGTTGAGCACCTACTATGTGCACAACTGAAATAGAAACTTATTCTTTAACATATGATTTAGGGGTAGATGAATTACCAACACATTATACAAAACCCAGCAATGTGATTATGGGTTACAGTGGTGCGAAGATCAGAGACTCTAACAGGTCTTTTGAGAGACATGGATTTTGAAAATTTGGAATGGTAACAGGAGTGGATGGGAGACACTGTAAATGTAAATGTGTGAGGAAAGGCACAGAGGAGAGAATGAGAATGAACGTGGTGTGAAGTAGTGAGGGGCTCTTCTTGCTTGTACAGAGAATCAGTGCAAAAAAAGATATAATAAAGTCAGTCTAGTTATGGAGAAGCCCTCAAAACAGACCACATAATATGAATTTTATATTTTTGGCAATCAAGTACCAAAAATGATTATAAAGTAGGAGAAAATACTTTACTGGACCAAAAACATTTTGAATGTATAACAAACAATAATGGTCTGTACATTTGTTACAATTACATTAAAATATCCCAGCAGGTTCTTTGGTAGAGATTGATAAGATAATTCTAAAACATATTGCAAATGTACTAAAAAATATGTATTGAAAATGGAAAGACTCAAGAATAGCCAAGACAACCTTGAAGAAGGTGAATAAAATTGAAGGATATGTATCCTTTCAGAGAGTGAGACTTATAAAGCTAAAGCAATTATGAGACTGTGGTATTGGCACAGACACCAAATGGATCAATGGTGCAAAATGCAAAGCCAGAAGCGCCCTCCCACCTACATGGACACTTGGCTTATGTCAAAAACTGTACTGCACAACAGTGGATGAAAAATCATCTTTTCACTAAATAATACAGGGTCAATAAGAAGAAAAAAAAAGAATTTTGACCCCTATTTACACTGGACACGGTAATTAAGTTTAGGTGGATTATAGATCTAAATGTGAAGATTAAAAAAAAATGTTTTGAAACAGTGCTTCTCAAAGTATCTGTAGTGTATAACCTTTTTTTAAATTTTTAAATTTCTAACTCAACATTTTAGTAAAATAAAATAAAATACTGGTTGGATATCATGTCAACGTCAAGTTGCTGTAAAATTTCTTAATGTTTACTTGCAATATCTTTCTCTTGTCATGAACTAGAGACAAACCAGTACATGATGCCACTGAATGGACCACACTTTGAATGGCATTCTTCTAGAAGGTAACATGTGAGAATATATTCATGACATTATGGTAGGCAAAGATCTCTTAAATAGGACAACAAAGGCCCTAACTTTTCCAATGAAGCAAAATACTGATATATTAGAATACAATAAAATGAAGAGCTTCTGTTTATCAAAAGACATCATAAGGAAGCTCTTACCCATTAAGGGACAGACACATCACAAAATGGGAGCAGATATTTGCAATACACAGAACTAAAAGAAACACAGGCACTCCTGAATATATACACAACTCCAATAAGAAAAGGAATAAGAAAAGGAAAGACTGCTCAATAAGATAATAAGAAAAGGAAAGACTCCAATAGAAAATGGGCTAAAGATTTTTAGCAGGCAGTCACAAAAGACAATCTCCAGGTGGCCAAAAAGCATAGGGAAAAGTGCTCAGTCTAATTAACCATCAGGGAAATGCAAATTAAAGCTGCAATGAGATACCACTATGAACCCACTAGAAAGGCTTAAATGGACAAGACCCACAAACCAGGTGACAGTGGAATACAATGCAGCGATAAAAAGGGTCAGCTCTTTTTACATGCAACAGTCACAGTCTTTGAGGGAATGAAAGAAGCCAGACACAGAACAGTACATCAGGAATGATTCCATTTCTGTAGAGCTCAAAAACAGGCAGCAGTGATCTATGACATTTGCAAGCCAGCACCATGGTGATCTCTGGAAAGGAAGGGATGCGGTCCAGGGGGGCTTGTGGAGTCCTGGGAATGTTCTGTTTCTCGATCTGGGTGCCAGGAGTACAGGTATGCGCGGTTTGTGAAAATTCATAGAACTGTCCACTTATAGTCTGCACTTTTCTAGATGTATATAATAATTTCAATGTAATAGTTTACTTAAACAGCAGTTGGACAGGATGACAACTGATATTAGGGAAAGAAGAGCGTTTTTGTTGTTTTGTTTTTTATATCTATTGAGAGCCCACTCTGAGGAGGCACTGGGCTTACAGAGAAGCCTACAGTCCTACGGAATAGGTGGGAATTATGCAAGTAGGTGTATATTGGAAACTGTGAAATATTGGCAACTATAAAAGCAATGATTCTTTACTTGGAGTCATGATCGCCCCTCCTGTAGGGGTAGGGCCTGTTTTTCTAACATGTCATTCAAATCCCAAAAAAGAATTCCTCTGTCAAGATTCCAGCTAAAGAGCAAATCATAAAATACAAAAAATGAGAAATACCAACAGTGTATAATTGTGATAGCTGTTAAGCAGGAAATAGGGTGCTGTTAAAAGAGAACAATAGAGATTTTTTTTTAGAGTCAGTGGTCAGGAAAGGCCTCTCTGAAGATGTGACAATTAACCTAAGGCTCCAAGGATGAAGAGAACCATCTCACAGAGAGGAAGAAGAGCATTCCAGAGCTTGAGGGAACACCATGTGCAAATGGCCTGAGGCAGAAAGTGCTGAGGGTCCTGGAGTAACTGAAGAAGGCTGGAATGTAGTAAGCCAGAAGGGAGTGTGGTACAAGAGGCAGGCGGGGGTGAGACCGCACGAGTACAGGAAGGAGTTTGGATTTTATTTTACAGGCAAGAAACCACTAAGTATTTTAAAGCAGGGGACTGAGAGGATCTGATTTACCATTTTAAAAGGTCACTCTACTTACTCTGTGAAGAGGGGTTTGGAGAGACAAGAGTGTAGACCATGAGAGCAATTCAGATAAGGAGTTTGCGTGACTTAGGTGGGAGCAGAGGAGATATACAAGATACGTTTTGGGGTGAAAGCAGTTGGATTTGATGCTAGATATGGTGACAGAAGGTGTGAATGACTCCTAGGTCTCAAACTTAAGCAATGAGAAAGGTGTTACCTTTTACTGAGATGGGGACAACAGAGGAAGAAGTGGACTTTTACATGATAAGATGGAGACACCCGTGAAATATGTAAGTTGAATATACAAGCCTGAAACTTAGGACAGATATCTGGGTTAGAGATATACCTTTATAAGTGTCAGGGAGGCAGAAATTTTCCTCTACTCTTCTAGGTTCTTCTGGCTGGTCTAAGAATTCAATTGACATGAGACAGATTAACCAGAGAAAATCAAATAAAAGTTTAATAACATGTATACGTGGGAGAGACCCAGGAAAACTGAATAACTTGCCAAAATGGTTGAAACTCTCGCCTTCAATACTATCTTCAGCTAAAGACAAAGGAGGATGTTGGGGGTAGTGGTTTGAAACTTAAAAGAGGAGGAAGGCAACTCACATAAAGATGGAAAAGCAAATGTTTGGTAAACAAATATTAATTGGGCCAGAGACAGTGGGACACAGAGTGTACTCTGATCTCTTAAGAGTTTCCCTCACCACATCCAGCCCTATTCTTTGCAGATATCTCGATGATACCTCTATTCCTGTAATAGGTCCCCTTTCTAGATTCTTTAGGTAGTTAGAGGGAAGGTCAGAGTTTTTTCTTGAGTCTTTTGGACATTGATTATTTTCAGCTCAAAATAATCAGCATGCCAGAGACCTTTTGGGGTGGCAAATTTTATTCTCCTACTAAGTGTTCCACATTAGGAAGGGTTTAAAGCCTTGGCAATGGACATCACCTGGGAGAGCTTGTGAAGAGAGAAAAGGGGTCTGGAAATTAGCCCTGAGAAACTTCAAATTTTAGAGTTGGGGAGAGGAGAAAAATAAGGAGAGGGTAACAGGATAGAAACAGGTGACAAATTTTTCCTGTCTTGTGTAATGTGAGTTTGTGATTAAAACGCAGTGCTGTTTCAGACTCAGGGAAGTTTAGAGTGGGAAGAATCACGTTGAGGAAAAAAGTGATGAATTTTATTTTCAACATAGAATTGTAGACTCAAACATATTTGAGCATACCCCCGTTGGATTACAGATGTGCCTGTTGAAAACCAGAAAGATTAATGAACTAGTTCAAATTCATTTAAGTTACCAATACAAATGGTCTTAAAATCAGAAATTTCCTGACATTCAGTCTGGTACTGTCCTTTAGAAACTTAGGTTAGTAGGTCCCCTGTTTGTTGATTAAACGACTTCCAAGTGAAGTGTCTTCACTAATATCAAACCACATGGGATCAGCTAGTGCCACGATTCCTCAGTGCGAAAAAGTACACACACGAGTATGATTCCACAGTCTTCCCCACAGGCACTGATGGATGAGATTCTCATGCTTCAAGAGGAAATCAGTGAGCTGCAGTCAGCGCTCGCGGAGGAGCTGGTGTCTGACCCCGCAGAGTCCGACCCTTCGGAGCAGCTGCCCTTGCAGTCCACGCTCGCTGTCTTAGCAGAGCGAATATCCACCATCAAGATGAAGGCATCAGGGAAACGACAGCTTTTGGAGGTAACAAGCCATTCTGAAGGTGCCCCTCAGGTCCAGATTAACTCTTAGGGTTATGCTGATAAGTATGTTGGGCTACTTACGTGATCAACGCGTTTATTGTTTCCCACTCAGCAGAAGCTGGTATTGTGTGTCCAGGAGGGCCTCGTGAATAGAGCCCTGAGTCAGTGTGGAGCTATGAATGTGTCTTTTCACCCCTTTCTGAGTCATTTCAAGCATGCAAAACTGAGACTATGGAAAGCTGATACTTGGTAGACATGAGTCTTGTGAGGAATAATTATAGAAGGTTTGCATGATAGTTTGCTGTGTTTAAATAAGAGCATTTTTATGAATAGTATTACCAATACTGTGAAGAATAAATCCTTAGTTAGCCAATTCAAGCACATTAATTCATGAAAATATTCTTGCAGTTCTGGTTCTCATGTTACTTAACTTTAGTATTATTTAATAGAGAGATAGATTTTAGTCACGGTAGCAGATGTGTTAAAAATAAGTTATCTTCCTTTTTTGTTGTTGTTTCTCTCTTATTATTCCTGGCCCTAAACGTATACAATCATATATTATATTGTTGATCCTATAATTTAAAGTGTCTGTGTCCTTGTATCTCTAGGGTCTAGCAGCTTCTCTGGCAAATAATCTTTATTATATACACTTATTTTATTTAGCTGCTGATTATACCATAATTCAATTAACCGTCCCCCTATTGTTGGGTATGTAGGCTGTTTCTAGTTTTACCTGTTATAAAATTAGTCAGACTAGGTATTCATATATTTTCTGGTTTTGGAGAAATTTTATGTCAGCATGTCTGCTCTATTTAATCTCTCTTTTAAACAATTTAATAAAAATTTTAATTGAAAACATAATAATAGATTATTAATAACATAATTTTAAACATAAAGTACTTAGAGTATCTTAAGGATTAACTTTTTAATTCATTAATACTGTCCCCAGTCACTCTATGAAACCCTCGTGGAATTCTGAAATAAAGTGATTGGCCTGGATTTTTTTAAAAATATGAATTATTTCCCATCATTAAAACATCCTCAGAGATCTAACCAAAAGTTCTGAATTTTTGACTTTGCTCAAGAAACTAATAACACTGGACCACCCTTTCCTGTAGGGGATTAGTTGCCTCAAACTACATGGTGCTGCCCTTTTAGGTGGACCAGATATGTTCTTCAGTTTTCCATAGACCCCACTACTCCCTATAGTTTCCCAGACATTGAAGCCAAGTTACCTACTGTCTTATGCCATTGCTTTGTTCTAATCCTTGACCAGTTTCTATCATTCATATTATCTGCCTTGTCCAATAGATGTATTATTTAAGAACGTTTAACTCTAGATACACGTTAGAATCATTGTAGGAGATTTTAGGGACTTCGCTGGTGGTGCAGTGGTTAAGAATCCACCTGCCAATTCTGGGGACGTGGGTTCGAGCCCTGGTCCAGGAAGATCCCACATGCCGCAGAGCAACTAAGCCTGTGCGCCACAACTACTGAGCCAGAGCTCTAGAGCCCGTGAGCCACAACTACTGAGCCCACGTGCCACAACTACGGAAGCCCGTGTGCCTAGAGCCCATGCTCCACAACAAAGGGGAGCCACCACAATGAGAAGCCCATGCACCACAATGAAGAGTAGCCCCTGCTCGCTGCAACTAGAGAAAGCCCACGCGCAGCAACGTGGACCCAGTGCAGCCAAAAATATAAATAAATTAATTAATTTTAAAAAAAAGAATCATTGTAGGAGTTTTTATAAAATACTAATCTTGAGGCTCACCTCCCCAAATTCTCATTTACTAGTCTGTGATGTGCCCTAAACATGGGTTGTTTTTTTTTTTAAGTTTCACAGGTGATTCTGATGTGCACTCAGGCCTGAGAACCGTTGCTGTACTGTGTTGAATCCTAATGATTTTACCTTAGAGTGATTTAGGTTCCATTCTGCTTAATTCATTAGGAGAAGTTAAATGATCAGCTGGAGGAACAGAAACAGGAACAGGCCCTGCAGAGGTATCGCTGTGAAGCCGATGAGCTGGACCATTGGCTCTTGAGCACTAAGGCCACTCTGGACATTGCACTGGGGTCACCCAAGGAGCCCATGGACATGGAGGCCCAGCTGGTGGACTGCCAGGTACAAAAATGTTCTTGAAGGAATACGCCAACATCACAAGTCACATTTTTTAACTACAGAAAACATAATGGTAACAAAGCTTGGTATGGTTGTATGATTTTTCACAACCTGTATACTTTATATATTTAGAGAGTAGAAAAACAATACCTTATAAAAGCGTAAATAAAATCCAGGCTTGGACTTAGTCTTTTGAAAAATTTTACCAAGTGTATCTATTCTTTAGAGCATTTTCAGCTTCCTGAAGGACCATTCTTAAAGACTGTAAATGCCAAAACACTTATGGTATCTATTTTGGTGGCTAATAAGGAATATAAGTACCCAACGAGAAGAATTAGTATCAGTGAATCGGACTGTGGATAAACACAACAGGAGATGTCTCTAGGTGGCCTGCTGCAATTTTGGTTCTAATTCAGAAATATTATGTGGAAAACTTGGCAAAATTGTCAGTTATAAGCAGACAGATTGAACATGGGAAGGTTGTCTTCTGGAGGAGAGAATTTCCTTCCTCGATGTGAGGTCTCTAGAAATTAAGGTAAGGGGTAATGGCATCAAGGTTTTTATTGTAAGATTATTTTCTTGCCTCTTTATTATGGAAACTTTCAAGCACACATATAAGCATAGAGGATAGATGATAAACTCCCATGTACCAATCATAGAATTTCAAAGATTATCAGCATAGTAGACTTTACACATGGGTAAAGTATGTTTTAAAAGTGCTTTCATCTAACTAACTAGCAAGTCTCTAGAAAACCCGGCCTAATCTGCAAGGTTAAATATCCGTATGCACAACTTCATATTTCTCCCATTTGGAATCGGAGGAAATATGCACAAGCCACTAATTATGAATGCCACTTCTTAATACTTCATATGTCATTCTGGTCATCCCTTTTATGATTTGAGATTTTTTTGTCATATTAATTATTATAATTTGGATTTTTAAATTCTTTGGACAACTTATTTCAGTGTATTTGAAGCATCTCTGCCTGATGGTAGAGAGTAGAGAGCCATGTGCAAGTGTTTTCTATTCTTTCTATCATTTTTTCTGAAGTTCCTTTTCTGAAGAGACATGTATTTTTAGCATTCCCTTCTAGCACTCAAAATTACCCATGCACTAGCATTTCAAAATTATGTTTCATCATTACTCCCATCTCTCCCTTTTGGATGTCTCTATTTTTATAGTTATGCATAAAGTCCATGGTTGAGATAATATATTTCAGGACTTTTCCAAAGTATTGAAATGGTATTTTTTAAAACTCGAAGAATGTGGAATCACACAGGTACACAACAGTTCCTCAGTCAATTGATTCAAGCCTTTAAGCCAGTTGTATAATTACAAGTGTGGCTATCATGTGGAATTAGGGCCCCATTATGACTTTTGGAGCCCTAGGTACTTTGCTTCCATGGGCCTCTTCCTCTATAAAAATACTAAAAATTATATTTGATTTTACAATTGCTTTGGTATAGAGACTAATATAACCTGGGGTGGTATCATTATATATTAATTGTTATTATCTTCATTTTTTTCTTCTGATTTTAAAAGAACATAAAATTAAGACATTTTCTTGTGTCCCCAGAAGTGTTATGGGCTCTCAGCACTGTGTCAGCTGTGCCTAATGGAAAAGACAGTCCTGCACAGAATGATATTAGCTCCATAAAAGTAATCCTCAGGAAATCATCCTTTAAGCCCCACTTCATGAAATATTTCACTTTCCCACTTAGTTCTAGGTTTTAGGATCATACTTTTAGTCCTAGAAGTTGATGGTAGTAATTCTGATTTTGTGCAGGGAAATAAAATATCTTTTCTTATTAATGTATAATTGAGTATAAATTAGAAAGTACATTTCAAAGAGTTCAGAGTTAAGGAATATAAAAGCAGAACAGTTTTTGTAGAAAATAATATGGTTATTTGTTTTGCTTGATATTTTTAGTTGTTTTTCTTTTTTGGTTTTTGTTTTAAATCGTACTTTGGAAGAGGGGAGACTATTTTTGCTTCTTTTCTGGATTTAGCCTCCATTTTAGAAGAAAACCTTGCAGCACTAGAGAGTTGCCACAGAAAGTGAAAGTAAAATTCTTAGGAAAACTTTCAGAAATGTGAGGTTATGTTATATAAAAGACAAAAATAATAAAAATCAAGTAAAAAAAGCATCGATCTGGGAAAAAAGTCAACCCAAAGAAAAATGTTTTGAAAGAGAGAGTCCTCTTTAAATTGACACAAAAAGGGCTCATCTTGTGTTGTCTTTACTATTATTAGCCACATGCATAACAGTCTAACACTAAAATAGTAAAATAATCATAATAATGGGATAACACTAAGGAATGTTTTTTTCTACTTATCTGTTGGCTATATAAAATGTGCTTTCCATATGTTTTTCATTATATAATATCTAATCTTAAATAAGAGAAAAATTAGGAAGCTCAAAGAAGTTTTAGAATCTACGTACCACTCTTGAAGGTTGTAAGAAAACTAGGTTAAAAAAAAAAAACCTGGAGGCATGATCTTTTGGTGAAAGACTAGTAAAGTGTTGTGTTTCGCTGTGAGACACGGTCTTGCAGAGACTGGCAGGGTTTGTGAATTTCAGCCTTATTTCTGTTGTTCCAGAACATGCTGGTGGAAATAGAACAGAAGGTGGTGGCCTTATCAGAGCTCTCAGTCCACAGTGAAAACCTGCTGCTGGAGGGCAAGGCTCACACAAAGGACGAGGCGGAGCAGCTGTCCGTGAAGCTGAGAACCCTTAAGGGGAGCCTCCTGGAGCTGCAGAGAGCGCTGCACGACAAGCAGCTCCACATCCAGGTGAGGCTGCAGCCATGGATGCTGCATCTCTGCACGTGGCTGGTCTGGCCTCTGAGCACGGGACACGTAAAGGGGACAGCTGGGGAATGATACGTACTTATGTACACACCTGCTTTGCACAGTCTGGCATAGGTTTTCAAATAGGTTTTGTAAGAACTATTTGAATGCAGACACCTGAAAACTGCAGCATAGGAAAAGAAAAGAAAATGAAAATAATTACCAAAATCTATCAAGTACATCATTTTAAAAAATATTTAAACATAGGTCATGGATTAAGATATCCTATGACACTCTTATATTTCTCCTTTATTTCTCCTATATTCTACTTTTCAGAGAGACTCTTTTATTTAGCGCCCACAACTTCAGACTTGTCATATATTCCAGGTGAATTGAACCATTTTACTATTGTGTAATGACCTAATGTTCCCTAATAGTGATCTTTGTTTTAGATGACTAGAGCTATTTTTGGGTAATATTTGCCTCACATTTCTTTTAATTTTCCTTTGATTTCACCCTTTCTGGGTCCTTATATTTTAGATTTGTTTCTTATAAAGAACATTTAGCTATATTTTGTTGGTTTTAAACATATGTAGTCAGAAAACCTCTGACTTTTGAAGGGCAGGTTTAGTCCATTTAAATTTATTGTGATTATTGATATGTTTGAACTTTTATTCTTATTTTTTGTTTTCTGTTTTTGTCCTGTTCTTTCTATTCTTCTTTCTCCTTTTCAACCTTAGTTTATAAGTGGTTGAATGCTTTTCTTTGTTTTTTTCCTCTACTTTTTAAATCATAAATACCTAATAAATTCTAAGTTAATATCTTAATCTGCTTCCAGATCAATACAAGAAACTTAGAACACATCCACTCAGATTTCTTCCCATGCACCTTGCATACTATTATTGTCTAATATTTTGATTTTGTTCTTTTTTAATCTATACAAATTAGAATTATTATTATCTTACACAAAAATTAAGCAACTGTGCAGGAATTCTCTGGTGGTCCAGTAGTTAGGACTCTGTGCTTTCACTGCTGAGTGCCTGGGTTCAATCCCTGGTCAGGAAACTAAGATCCCATGAGCTGTGCAGTCCAGCCAAAAAAAAAAAATTAAGCAAAAGTTTATTGAGAAACTACTATGTGCCAGCCACTATTCTATGTGATAGAGTGAAAGAGCATGGGCAACATCTATCTGTATCTGTATATCTATATATTCCATCTTCAAGGGATTATGTTTGGGAGAGACAGATAGTAATATAAAATTAAGGTGCATTATTATATGCTAAGTTAGAAGATGATAAGAGCTATAGGTGAAATACCCATAAGGCAGGTAGATAAAGGCAAGGCTGGACGGATTTGCAGTTTTAAAGAGGGTGGCCAAGGAAGCCTTCCTCAGGTTACGTTTGAAGGAGTGAGCCATGTGGACATGGAAGGATAGAGTTCCAGGCTCAGGGCGAGGCAAGGGCAGAGGCTTCCAGGTGGGCTCCTACCTGGTCTGTTCAGTAAGCCCAACGGCTGGAGTGGAGTGACCAAGACGAGAGAGGTCAGACAGGTAACAGGGGCCCAGTGCAAAGGACCTTGTAGGCATCGTATGGGCTTTGGCTTTTTATGCTGGGGGAATTGAGAAGCCATTGGCGTGTTGGGGGACAAAGGAGTGACAAGATCAAATTATAACTGCTGTAGGGGACCAGGGTGGAAGCTGAGAGACCAGTTAGGAGGTTAGAAGTGATGAGGACTTATTAGATTGTGGATAATTGGGAAAGTGAAAACTCTGAGGAACAGAACTGGGGGAAGGAGGATGAGTTAGGTCAATGGTTTCATTAGGGATAGGTTAGGTTTGAGATGCGTACTCAATGTTAAGCAGTGGTTGGAATTCAAGAGACAGACCTAGACCAAATCATCAGCCTCTAGATGGTCCTCAAAGGCTTGAGACTCCATGAGTTCACCAAGGGTGTGAGGAGAGATAAAGAGCACCAAGTGCTGGGATGCTCCAGTGTGAAAAGTGTGGAAAATGTGGAGGAGCCCACCAAAAAGAGTAAAAAGGAAACACCAGTGAGGTGGGAAGAAAACTGAGATTTGGGTTCCTGGGAGACACTTGAGGGTAAGTGAGTTAAAATGAGGACTGAGAACTGACCACTGGATTTAGCAATGTGCAGGTCTTCTGTGACCCCAACCACAGCTTTTTCAGTGAAATAGTGGAGGCAAAAAACCCTCTGAAATGAAAGTGAGAATGGAGAAGGAAGTTGGAGAGGAAGCGTGCAGGAAACTCAGGAGTTGCACTATAAAGAGGAACAGAGGAATGGAATAAACTATAAGAAGTAAGTTAGGAGAAATTTGTTCCATTTTAAGATCAAAGAATAATGACATGTTTACAGGGAGATGGAAACAACTCAGTAGAGGAAAAATTGATGAAAAAGAAGTGAGATTACCACAACAATCTTTTTGTTAGAAGGGAGAAGATGGGATCAAAGGGGAGGGAGTGGTCTTGGAACCAGTATCAGGAGGGTGGGAAACATCTGTATTTGAGTACAGATGCTGGCAGGGGATATGGCACAAATATTGAAGTGGGAGCTTAATGAACATTCACTACGATTGCTTCTGCTTTCTCAGTGTAATAAATTTTTTTGGACTAAACTACGTATTTTCAGTTCTTTGCTAGTCATATGATTATATGATCTGGAACATCAAGCCTAGTCAACAGAAAACTATTAGAAGCAATGGAAGAATTTAGTAAGAAGACTGGCTTACTAAAAAGATGAAATAGAGAATCCATAACTTTCCTGTATAAATAAAAAGTTAGTGAAATAATATACAATAACTTTCCATCTATAACATGAACAAAATATAAAGTATTTGAAATCTCGACATTTTCAAACCCGAGTGATACCAAAAAAACCTGAAAAAATAGAGAGAAACTTTATTTTTAGATAGGAATACAGTATCTTAAAGATGTCAAATTTTCCTCTACTAAAACATAAATTTAAGTCATTCACAACTAAAATACTAACTGTATATTTTTGAAATGTGACAAAATGATACCAGGTTTACCTAGAATAAAATAAACCTGAAAAAAACTGTAAAATTCTGACAGTAAAGAGTTATGAGGGGTTAATTATTCTTATATATTAAAATACAATTTACAATAATTAGTATTGGCACAATAAATGGATGAACGAAAAATTAGAATAATTATTCCCAAAAGAGATCCCAGTATACAAGGGCATTAGATAAGTGTTTAAGGTGGCATTTCAAGTCACTGTTTAAAATATGATTCACTGTGTAAATAATAATAAAGTAATAGGGGACTTCCCTGGTAGCACAGTGTTTAAGAAACCACCTGCCAATGCAGGGGACACGGGTTCAAGCCCTGGCCTGGGAAGATCCCACATGCCGCAGAGCAATTAAGCCCGTGCACTGCAACTAATGAAGCCTGTGTGCCTAGAGCCCATGCTCCGCAACAAGAGAAGCCACTGCAATGAGAAGCCTGCACACCGCAACGAAGAGTAGCCCCCGCTCGCCACAACTAGAGAAAGCCCGCGCGCAGCAACGAAGACCCAACACAGCCAAAAATAAATGAATAAAATTAAAATGAATAAATAAATAAAGTAATAGGCAAACCACTTGAAATATGATAAACTAGATTCCCTATCCCACTCTTTACAGAAAAAAGTGCATCACAGGTGGATCAAATATTTAATGTAAAAACTAAATCTAAAACGTTCTGGATGTATGGCTATTTAAAAAAAAAAAAAAATCTTAGGATGGGAAGGACCTTTGCCAGTATGCCCCAAACCCAGAATTTTAGTTTCTTTAAAATTACTACATAGAAGTGAGAAAGTCCTGTATGACCAAGAAAATATTAACCAAATTAAATGACATGGACAAATATGGAAGAAACTATGCAAGTCACATGACCAGGAATTAATTCCCTTAATTTCCAGAAATCTTATTGTAAATCAATAAAAAAATAAGAAAGGGTCACCTGATAGAAATATAGACAAAAAATACAAAGAGGTGATTCAAAGGAAAAGAAATACAAATGGCCAATGAACATATGAAAAAATACTTGAACTCACTGTTAGATAAATAAGTGCCAATAAAGACAAAATGCAACTTTTCACGTTAAATTCACATACTTTAAAATGCACACGCCCGGGCTTCCCTGGTGGCGCAGTGGTTGAGAGTCCGCCTGCCGATGCAGGGGACACGGGTTTGTGCCCCGGTCCGGGAAGATCCCACATGCCTGGGAGCGGCTGGGCCCGTGAGCCATGGCCGCTGAGCCTGTGAGTTCGGAGCCTGTGCTCCACAACGGGAGAGGCCACAGCAGTGAGAGGCCCGCGTACCGCAAAAAAAAAAAAAAAAAATGCGCATGCAATCTGACTTTATGAATTAAAGCAAAAAGTAAAATGTTAAAAGTATTAAAGTTGAACAAAACTAGAAGGATTTTCTAACTGGGAGAGAATACCACAGTTCACTTAGTTTTATAAAAGATATTGTCAATCTAACGCGTAATGCTTTTTTTTCCCCCTCATTTTTCCCCCATTGTTGGTGTGTGAATGAACTTTAGGAAACCAAAACAAAGGGAAGGACTTCAAGGTTTCATCTCTGGGATAGTTATCATTTATCAATCTCCAGTTGTGCCCTATGCCTAGAGGCAGGTAGGAACGGAAGGGCCAGCCTAATACACAGGCACATGTAGAGGTTAAAGAGGGGAAGGGTGCTGGCACAGTTGCAAGGCCTCAGGGCCTGGGAAGGGAATATAAATGAGTGAAGCTGACCCAGTCAGGACCTCGGCAAGCTGGTCACCTGTCAAAGAAGCAGTTGTTACTCAGCTCCAGAATTTACAGGCAGCATTGCTAGGTTTTCCAGAGAAAGCATATTTATATCTAAACGTTTCCAATTTTAAAACATTGACATTTTATTCTAAAATTTTAAAATAATTTGTGTGCCAAACAAAGCATATCCAGAAGCCAGGCTTGGTTCTCGAGCCGTCACTTTAGAACTGCTGCTCTGAAGTCTCCCCAGCCTGGCGCCGCCAGTTACTGAGTAGGTGACTCTGAGGCAAGATTCTTGAACTTCCCAAAATTTGTCTCACTGATGTTTTCTGATCTGTAAAATAGGGATCATAGTAGTGTTTAACTTTTCCAAAAAATCCTGAGGATTTTCATTCAAGTAGTGCTTACAGGAAGTGCTCCAGTCTCAGTATAATAAATAACAGCAACTGTTTGCAGACCGCATTCTTTGGTAGGAAAAACTCCTGACATGCTCCAAGGCCTGGTCTGAGACTGGTAGGGCTGGTGCCCACACCCAGCAGATCCTGGCCGCAGGGATTCTTCACGTTGACTAAAGTTCTGACTCTGCCCACAAGTGTAAGCTTCCCTGGGGATACTGCTGTGTGAAGTGTAAATACAGAAAAATGTGGCAGTGTTTGCACTGAAATTGGTCGTTGTTTATTTTAAAGTATCTATAAATACCATCATCTTTTCATCTCATGAGTTCCCAGGATATAAAATATTGATTTTCTAAATACAATCAGAGCTGTTGAGGAGATTATTTTTCCAACTGCAGGAATAAAAAGAGTCCTGTTTACATTATTATTGCCGGGAAAAGGATTATTTGCCCCGGTGTAAAGAATTCAGAGTTGATCTAAAATTAACTAACGTTAACTGGGGGAAAAAAAAACTTCCACTGAGTGTGGACGTCAGTGAAGTTGGGTTTGCGTAATTCAGGAGAGCTGGAGTACCTTCCTAAATCATGTGTGACCATACGCACATAATTCCTCAGTGCTAGTTATCTGTAAAATGGTCATATGTCTTATGGCCATTCTTTTTAACTAATTGGACTTCTAGGCAGGTCAGTGAATAATCCATTAGTTCTCCCCACCCCACCCCCAAATAGTTTCCTTCTCTATATGACACAGGCATATAATAACATCTCTTGAGTTACATGATGTCTTTCTTTGTAATAAGTTTAAATCATTTTCACACATTATCATTCATCTAAGGAACAGAGTTCACCCTATATAAATAGTGAAATGCTTTATAAACAAGTGTTTTATTTAATGTTTAGCATCGTCCAGTCCTCGCTAATGTTCCAAGGAATGTTCCTGGCAAAAATGGTTACTCTTCTAGTATTTCCAGAATAAACAGCTCACATAGCCCCACCCAGATGGGACCCCTCTGGGTCCCACCTGAGTGGGGCTATGTAATCCACCTTATTTCCTATTCCCTAGATAGGTCAGAAAACTGTTATCAGACCTCAGATACTGTAATTACCATTCTTTTATTCCTTCTGTCAATGCCTTCGTATCCCCAAGGGGAAAGGAAAAGAAATTTGAACGGATTCTTAATCATTTTTTGCTTCCTGTGGTCCAAGACTGATGTTTCAAAATGATGAAATCAGCCAGAGAAAAATTGGCTAACTGAAAAACCAAACCTGACCACAGAGAAAATGCATACTAGGCATCTGTTTCTGATGCTGCATAATTTCCTTTTTTCTAAAGCTGTGGATTCAATTAATCAAATATGAGTCCCCTTCTTAGATTTTGTCTTAGAATCTGAGATGTGTCTGTGCATGTAAAAGTGGTTAAGTTTTCCTTAAGACCTAAGATTTCAATTGCTATTTTTCCAGGTACAATTGGCATTTTTCCCCAGTGTGAGAAATTTGAAATCAGAGCTCTCAGTCAGACTATAGTTACCTGCAGAGAAGGGTGAGCTGGGGCCCTGAGGAGTTTCCACGGGAGTCTTCAGGCTGGGCTCTGAAAACAAACCTTTACCGAAGGGCAAAGCAGAGAGGAAGTGGCTGGAGCCCACAAAAGAGAGTTCGCAGGTCAGGGCCATGGCCACTGTTTTGTCACTGGGGCTTTGACTAGGGACAGCTTTCAACCTGTTACACTGACTTCTTGGGGGTCATTCTCTACAGGTCCGTTTTGATTTTTTTTGTTGTTGTTGTTGCGGTACGCGGGCCTCTCACTGCTGTGGCCTCTCCCGTTGCGGAGCACAGGCTCCGGATGCGCAGGCTCAGCGGCCATGGCTCACGGGTCCAGCCGCTCAGCAGCATGTGGGATCTTCCCGGACCGGGGCACGAACCCGTGTCCCCTGCATCGGCAGGCGGACTCTCAACCACTGCGCCACCAGGGAAGCCCTACAGGTCCGTTTTGACCTGCTGTTTCCTCCTTGCCTGGAAAAGCCAGGATCTCTCAGAGCTTATTCTGGATAGATGGAGCGTTCTCAGATGGGAGAGACTGCTTTCTGAAGAAATGTGTGGCCTTCAGTCCTGGAGGAATGTCAGACCACCCCAAAGCTCCCACCTTCAGGAAGATCATTGCTTCTCTGGAAGAGGCACTCCTGGGAGGGCGGGGAACATACGACCTGGGTGTCACTAGTCACCTGAAGGTCCTGCGGAATGCAAATAACATGTTTTAGGCCAGTGGCACGCCAGTTATTCTACCTAAACCACATTCTTTTCCTGGGGAGCTGGATCGTCTTAAAGGAAAGCAAGTACCTGTGAGCTAAGGTGGCTCAGAATCTGGAAAGGATGAAATATAAATAGTACCTGTAGGTTTCACTGTTTCCTTCACTGCACTTCAAGCACAGATACCGGTGCTGCCAGGTTGACGATCTGGAACATTTCAGTTTCATTATGAGATTCTGTTGGGTAAGACAGAGGGGAAACAGCCCCCATCTATTTCTCTGTAAGAGTTAGTGTACAATTCTGAAAATAAGAGGAAGAGAAGGGTCTTTGTGGGCAGTCAGACGGGCTGAGCTGAGGTGGCTGTACCCCATTCCGTGGTCAGAGTCCACAGAGAAGAGCCAGGGGCCGGGGGAGCAGCATCTCCGCAGGACGACTCTTCTATGGAAGCACCCTAAAGAATGTTCCCTTTCTCTGTGCCTGCCCCCGGCCCCTCCCCTTGTTCCAGCCATGCTTGCCCTGTCTCTGCTCTCTCTGAGATGCTAAGTTTCTTTCCCCTACGTCCATCCTTTGCTCCAGTGGTTCCCTTGGCCTGGAGGCCCCTCCCTCAATCTTTGCCAGCACTCCACACACGTTGTCAGCTCTGAAGGCGCCTTCCTGCCCAGCCTAAGAAACCCTTCCCCTTCACTTTCCATCCCATTATTTAGTTTCACATTCCTTGTAGCTCTTAACACCATCCCAGTGTATCTTTTTTTTTTACATCTTTATTGGAGTATCATTGCTTTACAAAGGTGTGTTAGTTTCTGCTTTATAACAAAGTGAATCAGTTATACATATACAGATATTCCCATATCTCTTCCCTCTTGCGTCTCCCTCCCTCCTACCCTCCCTATCCCACCCCTCCAGGCGGTCACAAAGCACCGAGCTGATCTCCCTGTGCTATGCGGCTGCTTTCCACTAGCTATCTATTTTACGTTTGGTAGTGTATATATGTCCATGCCTCTCTCTCGCTTTGTCACAGCTTACCCTTTCCCCTCCCCATATCCTCAAGTCCATTCTCTAGTAGGTCTGTGTCTTCTTGTTTGTTTATTGTCTGTCTCCCCAGCAGGGCCCTTGTCTGGCTTCTGGGCTGAATACCACCCAATGCCCAAAACATTGCCTGACACACAGTGGGTGCTGATTCGTATTTAGTAAATGAATCATACCAAAATGGTGTAATTTATCCTTTGACGTATAAATATATGGGAGTAGAAAGGCACTCATTCAGAACTAGTTCCATTCTGACACACCGTATTTTAGGGCCTGTTAAATTCCGTCAGGATAGTCTGGCAGGAAGAATGAACTCCTTCCTGCCCGGGTAATAAGTAATTACATTGGCTTTCTCCTTTAGCCATACTTTGTCAAAGCCAGAGTGGCAACAGATGGCAGTGGAGTCTAGTCCTGGTGGTGATAGTAAAGGAAATAAGATCTAGAGTTACATTCTCATGGAAAAAATTCCAGAATAATATGTGGTGACCACGTCAGTCAGCTAAAAATCCTAGCCTTTCAAGGACAGTTTTTTCCCCTCAAGTGTTTCTGAGTATAATCATCTATTTATTGTTCTCCCTCCTGCAAATGCCATAAATTCGGTGGGTTTTGTGTTACCATTTTTTTTTTAATGTGGTCTCATGTCCAAATGGAGCCACTTTGGTATCATTCAGACCACGCTAAAAAGGAGCCGTCACTCTGTTTTGGTTAAGGTCTTCCAGTGGGTAGTATGACTCTTGATTTCTGCCTCGTTTAAAGCAGGGGACAGCCCAGGAGAAGGAGGAGAATGATGCTGACCTGGCTGCCACTCAGAGCCCTGGCGTTCAGGAATGGCTGGCTCAAGCTCGAACCGCGTGGACCCAACAGCGACAGAGCAGCCTCCAGCAACAAAAAGTAACGCACTTCCTGACCTTCTCGCCTGCAGATAGACCAAACAAACACCTTGAGAGAAATGTTTTAGAAGGACAAGTTCCTTCTGTACTAAAGATAGAATGCCCCTTTATCTTCTCTTTGGACAGAAGCAGGACCTGGCTGTTTCCTTTCCATGTACTTACTTGTGACCACTGGAATGATTGGTCATTTTAAAGTCAGTTCTCTAAGAAAAGCTTGTGCTTAGTTTTAAAACAGTGTAACTCAGTTATAATCTGCCCTCTGTTTCTAGTCTGGCCTCTATTATAAATAATAAAAACCTCAGAAAGGCCTCTGAGAATTGGTAAATGTCTGAGTTCCATGTTTTTAAAAGAAATGAAATTTGCTTTCAGCTCTCAAGTAGATACCATCACAAAATAGGATTGCAAGTTACTGCCAGGTGAGACACATGAGCTTTGATGACTGAGAAGGATTGCTCATTGATATCTTAACTTTATGGAGAGGGCATATTAAAATATTTTATCAAAGAGTAGAGACATTTCTTATAAATAATGAAAAAGTAAAACTGAGTCCATTGATGATCCAGTTTATCAAGTGAGCGGGAAATTGAAGAGAGCTGTTGCTCTCAAGGATCTCTTTCAGTTAGAACAAGGCAGTATCGATTTTTGAAAAGTGAAAGTGCATTTTGTACCACTTGGGGGCACCATTGCCCAGCAAAAGTTTCTTTTCTCATTGATTTTTTTTTTTCAAGATTATTCAGAGATTATCTTTTATCAAAGCCGAAGAAAGCGACAGAAGACTTGGAGACATGTCTGAACAGTTACCTAAACCACACCTTTTGTGTAATGTGCAAACTTAAAAACTTACTACCAAAGTTCTCTGAGAATTTTCTAGCCATAGAGCTGTGATTGTAGACAATAATCATAAAGTAACAAAGATGTTTTTATTTGTCCTTTTCCTTGAGCAGGAGTTGGAACAGGAATTAGCAGAGCAGAAGAGCCTCCTCCAGTCAGTAGCCAGTCTTGGAGAGGAAATTCTAACCCAACACTCAGCTGCAGAGACCTCTGGTGATGTTGGGTAGGTTTCTTTCGTTCTTTTTTTTTCTTTTAATTCACTAGTTTGTTTTGTTTTTTTAGATTCCATGTTTAAATGATATCATACAGTATTTGTCTTTCTCTGTCTGACTTATTTCAATAAGCATAACACCCTCCAAGTCTATCCATGTTGTTGCAAGTGGAAAATTTTTCATTCTTTTTTATGGCTGAGTAATATTCCATTGTATATATGTACCACATCTTCTTTATCCATTCATCTGTTGATGGACACTTAGGTTGCTTCCATATCTTGGCTACTGTGAATAATGCTGCCATGAACATTGGGGTGCATGTATCTTTTCGAATTAGAGTTTTTATTTTCTTCAAATATATACCCAGGAATGGAATTGCTGGAACTTATGGCAGTTTTATTTTTAGTTTTTTGAGGAACCTCCATACTGTTTTCCACAGTGACTGCACCAATTTACATTCCCACCAACAGTGTACAACAGTTCCCTTTTCTTCACATCCTTGCCAACATTTGTTATTTGTGGTCTTTTTGATGATAGCCATTCTGACAGGTGTGAGGTGATACCTAATTGTGGTTTTGATTTACATTTCTCTGATGACAGCTTACCGTTCTCTTCTTGTCGCTGTTTTCCTAACATTTGAAGAAATGTAAACATCTCACTCAAAATTTTATTTTGAACATCTGCAAAAATTTAATCATTTTGTTTTCACTTTATGATGTTAAATTTACTTGCATTTTGAACATTTTGTTGCGCAGCATGAGTATAGCTAGTAATTATAATGGCTAACTTGCTTGCCCTCTTTCCACTACGCTTAGCATTTCTGTCTATAGAAGATGCTAAGTTCATTTTTAAAATCAAATAAGAAATGCATTATAAAATTAGATTCATGATGTTTCTAACTGAATAATTATATCTAACTGCAAAACATTTTCCCTACCAGAGCTAATCTTCCCCTAATATCATTCTGAAAAATAAATGTATGTGCCTTCTAAGTATCTTGAGTTTTCTTGATGATCTGTTTCTACAGTTTCTGTATATAAAGTCATTGAGCTTTGAGTCCTGGTTTGGAGTAGAGACTGAAAGTCTTTTACACAGGAAAGTAAAGTGTTGAAGAAAAATTAAGGAAAGTGGAGAATTTTCAGGTTGAAGATTCTGGTTTAAAAGGTAGGAAGGAAAATAAACTGAAGAAGAGTGGAAGTGTCCCTGTATCTCGAGGCAGGTCTGGGTTTTATTCCAGTTCTGTATTTGTCACCGTGGAAAAGTAACTCAACTCTGAGACTTTATTTGCTTATCAATAGAATTAGAGTAACAATTGACTACCATCATCACAGAAGGGCTGTGCTGTGAACACTGTGAATGTCAACTGAAAGGATATATAGGAGAAGTATCTTTAAAATCTAAAACATTAAAAAAAACTTTCAGTGAAACCTGTGTTCATGCAATGCTAACGGTTGAAATTTAGCAGCATCCTTTGACACATGACACCATCATGTGTCAAAGAGCTTTAACTCCATGGCCTCCAATGTTTTCATTTCTGAACATTTGTTTGGAGGAAATACATGGTATAAAGATGACTTTTGAAATATTATTTATAATACCAAATAATTAAAAAGACAGAAATGCCTATTAGTAAAAAAAAAAAAAGGCCTAAGAAAAATTTTATGCCTATATAATCTTAACAAAAAATTATGTAACAATATCAGAAAATGTATATGTGGTCCTAAGTAAAAAATGTGGTATAAATTTGAATGTATAGTACATGTATGAGTAAGAAATAGAGTAGATGTGGATGATCAAAAGTAACTTTGGCGAGGGTAGATTTGGATATTTTTCTTTCCTTTTTTTTTTTTAAGTTTATTCAGTTTGACATAAAGTTGCTGACATGTGACACACGTGTTGACTGTATATGTATATACATATAAGAAATAGGAAGATATTCAAGGAAAGAAAAACAAAACAAAAAGCAGTAAAAACTAATAAATATCAATTTAAAAGAATAGGAATGAATACATACAATAGGAATGAATAACATCTACGGTCAGGAATTCCATTAAAATAACCCTAATACGGTACAAATTGTGTTAAAATATAATGGGGTTTTAAAAGTCTCTGTTGTCTTCAGGCCTAAAAATGCTGATAAGGCCATAAACATGTGTCTATATAAATCTAAAACGAGGAACGCTCTTTCGACTCTGAGACTTGCCTTCACCTTGAATTTTCTTTTCTGTTTCCAGTTCTTCTAAGATGTTTATTCATCCCTCATAGTTTTCTGAATATTTTTGACAAACTCTGTTTTTACAAAGAACCCATCCACACATTGCCTCCTCATTGTATGTAGAGTCACGAAAAGCAGCGGTAGGAATATTCTGCAACTTTCTTGCCATGATTTTCTTTTCTTTCCTTGGCCTTTAGCTTTGGAAAGGAGCCAAATGAAAGACAAACAGCTATAAATTGCTCGTTCAAATATAAAAATATTTTAAAGAGAAATTTGCAGTGCAGTACTTGCTTTCTGTAGAACATTTACTCCAAATACTTATAAATTCTTTAATTTTTATACAAAATCTTTAGAAAAATCTCCTTTAAATCTAGTTGATGACAGAACAGCCATGCCTTTCAAGCCTTTAGGTAAATACACCAAGCAAACAAACAACCATAAATTAAACACTATCCAGAAGTCAAAAGAAAAATATATGTATATATTTTTAAAAGAACAGAATAACATTGCTAGGGAAAAACTTTATATATTCAGCCTTCAACATATTAGCTGATTTTCTAAGACTATCAAGTGTGAATTGGTTTATGTCAGAAAATCCCTGTGGGATGGGCATGGTTTGCTTCATGGCTATAAATTTAATAAATAAAGAATAAGTACTATGTGACGTACGGGAGAATTGATGGAGGAGTCCTTCCAAGATCACTAAGGAAACTCAACTGGAAATTAATTGATATAAATATCAAAGGAAAAGAAGAATATTTTCTATGGGAAATGAAAAGTTGTGTTCTTATTTAAGACTAATTTGCTGGTGGCATTATATATGTGTCAATGCTTAAACATAAGAATATATACATATTAAATATCCCCAGGAGGTTTTTTTTTTTTTTTTTTTTTTCCTTTTTTGGCCACACGGCTTGCGAGATCTTAGTTCCCTGACCAGGGATTGCACCCAAGCCCTTTGCACTGAAAGCGGAGTCCTAACCACTGGACCGCCAGGGAATTCCCAAATATCCCCAGGTTTTATACTAAATTGTTATGCAAATATAAATGAATTAAAGGTGATGCACTGCAGTCCACCACCCCAAAAAAACAGCACAATAAAGAAATTTAATTTCAGAAGAATTTTAAAACTTGTTTTTTATTTAAAATGCTTTTTAAAAAGCAGAAAAATTCTTAGGGAATTCCTTGGCAGTCCAGTGGTTAGGACTCTGTACTCTCACTGCCGAGGGCCCAGGTTTGATCCCTGGTCAGGGAACTAAGATCCCACAAGCCGTGGATGAGGCCAAACGGGGGGAAAAAAAAGTCAGAAAAATCCAGAGACTAATATAACAAACAGAATTAGAGGTATCAATTTTATTTTGATATTTTTTCACTCAGCATTACCTTTTTAGATCAATCCATGTTGATACATATAGATCTAGTTTTTTCATTTTAACTGCTTAACAGTATTTTAACTTGTAACAATAACAACTTACCCATTTTCTTATTGATGGGCCTTTATATTGTTGCCATTTTTTTAAATTTTTGTTTTTTTGCTATTACTAGCATTGTTGAACTTAACCTCTTACATGTCTTTAAGTGTGCAGGTGAGAAAGATTCTCTTATATCCTAGAAGTAGAAGTCTGGCATCATAGCCTTATAGATAATTTTTTAAGGTTTACTTCAACAGACCTACCTAAAGAAACTATTCTATTCAATACTTATTCTGAAAATAATTGGCTTTGGGGTAGTATATAGTATTATTCTGCCAATGAACTGGCTATTTTTTTTCTTCACTTGTGCAAAAGTTTCCATCAAAATAATAGTAATGGCTATCTAGTATGTCTTTCGGCTGACATGGTTCTAGTTAGGACTTCAAAACCCCTGACAAACTAGGACCTATTGGAACTTGGGTCCTCCAGACTCTTATCATTGCCATTACCATTATCATTAGGCCCCAGTGATTGAGTGGCTGTTTTTGACCAGATAGGGTCATAGGCATTATGCACATCTTCTCTAAATTTAGTTCTCATACTTCTGCAAGATAGGTACTGTCTTCATTTTAAAGATGAGAAAATTGGACTTCCCTGGCGGTCCAGTGGTTAAGACTCCGCGCTTCCAATGCAGGGGGTGGGGATTTGATCCCTGGTCGGTGAACTAAGATCCCACATGCCGCATGGCACAGCCAAAAGGATAAAAAATTAAAAAGATAAAGATGAGGAAATTGAGGCTCTGAGAAGTGAAGTGACTTACTCAAAGTCACAAATCTAACGTGCTGGAACAGGGAACCCAGATCTGTCTCACCCCAGAGCCATAGTCTCAGATGCTACCTTATGCCTCTCTTTAAGGATGACTCTTCCGCATTCTGTACTCCTATTGCATGTCCTGAAACCTGTTCTGTAGTATTTTCCTTGAACTCAGGGTGAAAACTCTCAATAGACTAGGCAGCATTTTTAGGGCTTTTGAATTAGTTTGTGGGCTATTTGTCAAAGGATACAAGTCTTATCGTCTACTTTCTGGTTCTAAAAGTTATGATTATTTTTATCTTTAATGCTGAGATATTTTCAGTGTATTTTTTAATTATTGTGCTCATGGTTCAATTATATGAGTAAGAATATACTTGCTTTACTATTAGTCTCAAGTTTTCTATTTTAATTTATATCTTTAAAGTATAAGCTAATGACTGAAATAATCTGGTTCCAATTTTAGAAACCAGATCTAGTACACATAATAAATTACCTAGAACTTATTGCCTTTCTACACACATTGTAAACTTAGATTATTTATTCTTCTAATAGCGAAAAACCTGATGTGTTATCCCAGGAGTTGGGGATGGAAGGGCAGAAATCACCTGCTGAAGACCAGATGAGAATGAAATGGGAAAGCCTACAACAAGAATTTAGTACCAAGCAGAAACTGCTTCAGAATGTTCTGCAACAGGAACAAGAGCAAGTGGTATCGAACATTTTGCTTTTACATATTAACTAATATAGCAGATGTACAGCTGATGCTATGGGAATGAATATAACTGTGCAGCAACCTATATTTCATTATCAATTCCAAAATAAGACATAAAAAATTACTCATCCTACACTCTTCTTAACAAGCCTGTTTCACATATCCCTTTATAATGATATATATATATGTGGAAATTTATTTGACTTCTAGATACTGTTTTCCTCAGAGAAGATTAATATCTGATGACTCATTAGCATAAACCATTAAATTTCAAATGGGCCCCCCCTTTTTTCCCACAACTTTGAAAATTAAGGATGCAAACTAAGGATATACACATCCAGGCCAAAAAAAAAAAAAAAGCTACAAATTTGTCAGTAAGTTATCAAGTTATCTTATTTTCTATTGCTACTTCTGGTATTTAATCATTTCAGAAGATCTTACTGGGAAACACACTGGGACCTCAGTGGAGCTAAAGGGAGGGGGATTCAGGGGTCAGTTACAGTGGTCACTGGCCCACCTGTAGGCTGGTTCCCAAGATGGGTGGGTACTCGTGATGTTGGACTTGGTTCCAACAAGCAAGCCAAATCCACTGGAATTAAATATAGCAACCGAAGGTTCCAGATAGATAATAGCTATGAGTTCACCCTAAGCAGAAGCCTGAGAACAACAGAGAGTCAGAGAGATTCACCCCTTAAGAGCTAGTCAGGGAAGCCTGTGATGCTCACCACAGCTGTGGCCTGGCAGGATGCTGGAGATAGAAGCCTATCCCAGGTCCTGGGTCAGCCCTGCTCTGGCCGTCCCACCACGGTGGTATCATCAGAGCAAGTTCTAAGACCTTCACTGTGGATCTGGGGAAGCTGCTGTTTTCACTGCTGTGCTCCGGACTAGCTTGGGAGCTGGGAGAGGCTGACCCCGGAAGAGAAAGGGTATCAATAATTACAGAGCATCTGAGGAGGGAAAGGCAGGAGCTGACAAAGCGGGCACTGTAGGGCAGGTACACCTTGCCAGGATCACCTGAAAGGGGGGTGTCTAAAGGTCCCCCATCTGCTGAGAGCCGTGTGTAAGTCGTGCAGAGCCATTCATCTCTGTCTCCTTTTGCAGCATCTTGGGGCATTCACACTTTCTCACTCCCTGGCTGGGGCCTTCTTTGCCAGTGTCCACAGGAACATCACCAGCTCTGGCCCTGGAGAATAGAAAGCCCTCCCTTTCCAGAGGCAGTTGTCTCGAAATCATACTCCACCCTGGCACACAGGGCCCTTATACCTTTTGCATGGACCTCCTACCTGTGTTTGAATGAATCCTTCTTCACACCCCTGATCAAACATTCCTCAGACTCATGGCTTGAGTTCTTGATTTCTGATGTAGATCTCCTGGACTTCAGAACAGCACTCTTCATGTTATAGGATTTCCCCATTCCTTGGTCTATAAGTGATATTTACAGTCCTAAATGGTGGACTGCAGCCTTTTCTGACTATCCTAAGTCAGATAAATCTGGGATATTTCTAGTCACATTCCATGCTTACTTACTATTCTTTTTTTTTTTTTTTTTTTTTGCGGTACGGGGGCCTCGCACTGCTGTGGCCTCTCCCATTGTGGAGCACAGGCTCCAGACGCACAGGCTCAGCGGCCATGGCTCACGGGCCCAGCCGCTCCGCGACATGTGGAATCTTCCCAGACCGGGGCACGAACCCGTGTCCCCTGCATCGGCGGGCGGACTCTCAACCACTGTGCCACCAGGGAAGCCCTACTTACTATTCTTCATTCGTGAAATGCCCGACCCCTGATTCTGCCTCTTGTCCATTCAACTTAAACACTTACATGAGTCACCCATCCAGCATTGTTGACCTGGACGTCTCCTCCATACCTACTCTCATCTTGGAGAGCTGCTTTTTCTCTCAGGGCCCTGTCAGCACTTTCTTCTCTTTGGTGTGAAGAGGTGAGAGAAAAGTACAGGAAGAAGTAGTCCGGCTATGAGTTTCCAAAAAGAAGGGGCATGATCTATTAGGAACATATTTTGTGTTCTAGGTGTTAACATAACAGTGCTGTGCTGAGGTTGACATTACCTCTCTTCGTAGATCAGCCAGCTAAGGCTTGGAGAGATTAGATAATTTCTCAGGGTCTTGTGACTAAGACGAGGCCGAACTGGGATGGGGATGCAGGTCCGTTTAACTCCGAAGTCCCTCCTTTTACATGTTACCTTACTGACAATTTTGTACACTGGATGTTATACTAAACTAATCTCAAGTGCAAAAATGGGCACTTTTGCCTCAAGTTCATTAGGTCAAAAGGCATCCATCTTTCGGAGCAATGTTTCTTTGTTCACTTCCACTGTATTTAGCATCTCTGCAGAACACCTGGCCTCAGGATGAGATATGGCTTCTGCTCCTAGGAACCTGTAACCCAACTAAGGAAATACTTGAGACATTTCTGAAAAATTAAGCAGCTGGGGAGGCTTCATTAGCAGGAATTAAAAAGGAAACAAAAGTAAAAAAAAAAAAAAAAGGAAAGTGGCTAGAAGAGGTGTGGAATTTAAGGCAGTGGATTATAAAGAGATGCTGGGTGGTGAACAGTCCAGCCACAGTGGGGAATGAGCCTGGCATGTTTAGAGGATAATGAGTTAATCAGCCTGAAAAGTAAGGACAAGATGAGGTGTTCTAAAAAATTACAGGGGCTTCCCTGGTGGCGCAGTGGTTGAGAGTCTGCCTGCCGACTCAGGGGATATGGGTTCGTGCTCCGGTCCGGGAAGATCCCACATGCTGTGAAGTGGCTAGGCCCGTGAACCATGGCCGCTGAGCCTGCGCCTCCAGAGCCTGTGCTCCACAACGTGAGAGGCCACAACAGTGAGAGGCCTGCGTACCACAAAAAAAAAAAAAAAAAAAAAAAAAAATTACAGGACACTGAGTTTGATCAGAAACATCATTAAAATGTTTGAGTGCTAGGCCATATCATGGTCCTTACTGGGGAGACACTGTGTTTGCCTAAAAGAGTTTAGGGGGGAAGTAAAGGAATCATGAAAGCAAAGGGATCAGTCTAGTTCTGGTATTTCGGCTGAATTATTTCATCATGGGTTGTGCTAAAACCAAGATTAAGTTGAGAGGAAGTCTGTGATGAGAATTCAGGCATTTTTTTCTACTCTTTTCTTCTCTCTCTTTTTTTTTTCTTGGTCCATCAGGGAAACATTGCCATTGCTGAATCTGGTTATCATGTTTAGTGGACATGGATGGTGTGTTGTAAGGTTGTTTTTCTCCAGCAGAGGTTTCCATAAACACAGTTTTTCCAGCATTTGCTTCAGTGTTCATTTCTAAATGAGAACACCTGGATAGAGTACAACTGGTCCTAAATAAGCTCTCCTGTCTGCCTGCAGCTTTACAGCAGGCCAAATCGGCTCCTATCTGGCATGCCACTGTACAAAGGGGACAGACAGGCCCAGGATAAATCCGCAGTGACGTCTTTGCTGGATGGATTGAACCAGGCCTTCGAGGAGGTTTCAGCCCAGGTAGGGCGGTGCACTTGGTCTGCTTGTGGATCTGGGATCCCAGGGGGTTGCTCCACCCCTGGGCGTGAACTGTTGAGACCCAGCGCTAGTGATTAGCCCGGAAAGGCAGAGCCACTGGACCCCAGCATCTCATCCTGGTATTTTTCTTTGATTCCTCAAAACACTGTAATTAATCCTTTGTTCCTTACTTTTTTTCTCAGAGTGGAGGGACAAAGAGGCAGAACGCTGACTTGGAACAGAAGTTATACAATGGGGTCTCGGCTACCTCTACTTGGCTGGATGATGTGGAGGAACGTTTATTTGCTGCCACAGCACTTTTACCAGCAGAGGCAGAAACTTGCCTCTTTAACCAAGAGGTAAGGTTGGCAGCCCGTGTCTGTGAGTGTATGACATTACACGGCACTTGAAATGCTGACATTGGATAATTAACATTACATATAAAGAAGGTCAAGCATAAAACAGTTCTAATAAGGGACAAATGAGGTGTATTTCCAAGCAGCATAATGCAGAAAAGAATTGCCTAAATATTAAAAGCTGTCAAAGATATTTATGTTTTGTATTTTTATTCTTTGTCTTGTGTATGTAGGAGGTGGAAAAAACTGAGTTCTCTGTAGGAACCCTGTTGTATATTGCAAAGCTTCCTTCCACATATGAAACACAGGCTAAAAATAATAATTATGAATTTCTAAATGGCACTTTAGAAAACTCATCTTTTCACCAAATATTATATATTAATATTAGAAAATGATGTAAAGTTTCTGAGAAAATAACAGTAACTTGCCTAATATTTATAGAAGTGTATGAAGTGGTCCAACTTGCCTTAGATGTAATTATCACTGAGCAGTATGAGAGACATAGTGGACTTCCTATGAGGAAATGACTCTATTTGTATATAAATTCATAGATCTAAACATTGAAATGCACTTTCTTATCAACCCCAGACTCTTGCCAAAGATATTAAGGAAATGTCTGAAGAAATGGATAAGAACAAGAACTTGTTTTCCCAAGCCTTTCCAGAGAATGGTGATAACCGAGATGTTATTGAAGACACTTTGGGTTGTCTTGTGGGCAGGTTATCTTTGCTAGACTCAGTAGTAAATCAGCGATGTCATCAGATGAAGGAAAGACTTCAGCAAATACTAAATTTCCAGGTAAGACATTATCAAGAGATGTTTCACCATCTTCCAGCTACCTTCAACAATAAACAGGATCTTATCAAGGTATGATATAGACCTACCTTTTTTTTCAAAGGTACAAAGAGCAAGAACATTACAGAAAAACAAGGGGGTTGAACTCAAGGAATAGAAAACAAAGTTTTATGCTCCTAGAAGTGGAAGGTTGAGAAAATCAGCCAACCAAACTTAGGGCTGAATAGAACTTTAAATTCAACCAGTGAAGTTCATATATATGGCATATTATAATGATAATTTCCAGTTGATAAAACTGGAGTTTAAAACATAAGACCAAAGAAACATGCAGGAAGTAATAAATAGCACCCTTTGGGAATACTTACATTCTAATTGAATTTTATTTGTAGTGAACACAGAAGATTTATAAAATAGATTCATGTAATACATGTAATTAGGGCCAAGGGGTTGATGTAAAATTTTGAATTCCAAGAAAATACTGTAAAGTGTCAAATAAACGTACCACTAGCCAGGAAATGTGGAATTTTCTAGATATTCATCTAGAGGGACAAATTATCATTGCCTTCCAGTAGTTTACATTCTTAAAACTATAAACTAAAATTATCACAAACATTTGTGTATCATTGCTCTATTCACAAGAAATCTTCACATGTATTATTGACATAATAATATTATGATTTTTATCACCTATTGCTGCATAACCTTAGCTGCTTCTCTGACCTAAGTATCCTCAACTATTAAATCATGCCCACAGTAACTACCTTTTAAGGTTTTGTGAGGATAAAATGAGTTAAAATGTGTAAAATACTTTAAACAGTGTCTGAAACGTAGTAGGCACTCAGCAAATTTTGTTACTGTTGCTGCAATTAATAGTAGTACTTATGGTAATAGATATAGGATCTAAAACCAATGGAAAAGTTAAATTATTTTTCCAAGGTTATTTAACCATCAAGAACTAGAGCCAGGATTTGACCCAAAGAATGTTTGTATATTTTATATTGTTAGAATGATGGCGGGGGAGTTGGAGAAAAGTAGACCTATTCAAGGTATATTTGGAAGGCAGAATCAATAAGGGAGCATCTGTTTGCATCTGGGCAACAAGAGAAAGGGGCACTGCTGAGGAACTCCAGGGACTCTGACGTGAGCATGTGGGGGGCATTGGCTGACAGAAAAGACAGGTGGGAGCAGTGCCACGGGCCAAGGGGCAAGACTGGGTCGCTAGCAGTACCACTGGCTAGGCAAGGATATCGGGTAGAATTAAAATACTCAGGTGAATAGTCGCAAGTCTGTGGCTTAGAAAAATGACCTGCATTGGATATTTGCATTTGTATCTGTTATGCTGTGTAGTACACAGAGAGGAAAGAGCATTTCCCTTTCAGTTAGAAAACCTGGGGTTGATTATTTGGGTATTTTGTCTTGCATGCAAGACCTGATTGCATGTACATCTGTACATAGTATGTCTAAAATCAGCTAAACTGTTGTGCAACTTATGGAAACTTGTTTCATTACTCTAAAATTCCTCTGGCATAAAATAACACACTGAGTTTTAATAGCATTCCAGTCAATTGGCCATGAATGAGGTGGGTTAGAAGTGCAAATGGGTGTGTCACTAGGAGGCGTGTTTCCCTTTTTCAAATTGCGTTCTCTGTGCTAGTGTCTTTGGTACTTTTAAATTGTTATCGGTAATCATAGCCAGTCACAGTAAAAACTGAACTAAGCATGAATACTCTGGAACTTATTTTGGGTAGAGGATCAAGAGAAGAACAAGTAATCTTGAAATGCTCTTTCAATCATGTTCTCTATTTTTCTTCTGCCAACAAGTTTCTACTTGCTGGTGGCCAGCTCACAAACAAAAACTGACATTTCAAAATGTCTGTGCTCCAATTTAATTGAGTGAAGGAGTTCCAATGTTAATATAATTAAAAGTCAAGCCACAAACCATTTTATTTTACTTTGCACTGAGCATCTGGTATACTCTCAGTGCTCGGTGCTTATTGGAATGGTAGCCTTCATTTTCCAGTTAACTTTTTTTGTGTGTGTGTGGTATGCGGGCCTCTCACTGTTGTGGCCTCTCCCGTTGCGGAGCACAGGCTCCGGACGCGCAGGCTCAGTGGCCATGGCTTACAGGCCTAGCCGCTCCGCGGCATGTGGGATCTTCCCGGACCGGGGCACGAACCCGTGTCCCCTGCATCGGCAGGCAGACTCTCAACCATTGCGCCACCTGGGAAACCCCCAGTTAACTTTTGAGTATTAGCTTTTGCCAGATGCTAACGTTATCCTATACCCAACAGACAATCTGGAAAATGGGTAGATGTTATGTAGAAGTATGTTATCTACACTGAATCGCAAGTTAATTATCACCTATTCTGTATTTTTAAAACTTTTATTCATAGACTTAAACCCAAACAAATTTCCTAGACATTTTTATAGTTGAATATTTTATTTAAAAAGTAAAAAATGAAAGAATTTCTTATTGAATGAGCAAGGCAACGCAAATGATTTTAAAACTTGAAACTTTCTGTTTCTCAAACAGCTAGAAGCCCACCTCTTTATGCCCTACAAGTAATTCCAGTAACTGTAAGAAAAAAATTGTAATGTCTGTTATGTGTGTAGTATATAGATACCTTAAATACCCTGCTGTATCACAAGTGTGGTATTAAGAAATGGTTAAAGCCTTTGGATTTTCATTCTTAAGAAAATATCAACATCCATATGGTTATAAGCATGTCTTAAAGTCTTTTATTTAGTAATTTTTAAATCAGTCATATTCTCTTCTTTACTTTCTTCTTGGCTAGTCTCTTCTAGTAATTAGTGCAGCTTCTAGAAATGTGAACTCTGTTCTCTATTACCTGGAGTAGAATATGATTAATATAGAAAATGTGCTATTAAAAATGTAAAGATGATATACAGCAAATACATATACCCTCTTCATTTCTAACCCATGTTATTTATACTTATCTACTCGTTTAGATGAACGGAACTAATGTTTTTCTAAATATATGTAGGTAATAAGGACTTTATTTCTTTTGAATCTGTTCAAACGAATGAGAACATCTTTTCTTATGCATATAAACAGATAAATGTATCATGGTTCTAATGGCCCACGTGGCCTTACACTGAACACAGCTGAATGACACAAGCATTATCATAACTCATAAGCAGAACCCTTGTTTCTGGCATCGTTTTCCCAGTGCTGTTCTTATAATTTCTCATGTAGTCTGCAGCTAGGCTTGCAGATTGGTTTGGGTTTTGGTTAGCGACAGTTATTGCCTCTTAGGATCATATGCTTTTCTCTAAATCTCATGTTCAGTTCTATTTCTTCTTTTTAAACTGCATAATACACCTACTTTTTTGCTTTAGCCTTGTATTTTGTGTTATAATGCTGCCATATATCCTTAAAGACTTTTTTTCTTCTTTGGTGTGATTATCCTTCTACCTATGAGACAGTCAGAACTTTTGCATCTTGGTACCATACACACATGCGATCAGCGTCCGCTGAAGAGAATGTGATAAGTCAGACTTCAGCCTATGATGAGCAACCAGCCCATCATAGAAGTTTCTAACTAATAAGAAATAGAGCTTACTTGTTGATATTTCAGGAGAAAAATTAAAAATGTTATAATTCAAGTTCTGTTCTAGTTCATTATTCCTTTTAGAATTGAATATCAAAATTCTGATAGTTATCTCCTTTCTGTACAAAGTTAACTCAATATAAGTATATTTGGATGTTTAAATGAGTAATGTTTATGAATAGGCTTAGCTAAGATCTTTTTGTGTTGTCTTTTCATATGTCTTTGGTCACTGTGAATAATGTTGATCTTCTAAACTTCTGGATGGCTTTTTATAAGCGTGTGCAAATTCTTTGAAAATAAGAGAAAGAAGGAAGTGAGGGAGAGAGGGAAGGAGAGGAGAGAGGAAAAAAAGGATCATAATTATTCTTAAGAATAATACTTTTCCCCCAAACACAACACCACCTACAGGTGGTTTTACTAGCTAGAAGTCCTTAGTGTAATATTTCTGCTGCAATATTTAAATGTGCTCATTTATTACAGAAATAACAAGAACATTCGGGTGACCAATATTGCTTTTTATTTGTGTACTTCGTCTCCATCTCTGTTGTGTTGGAAATGCTTTGTATAATAAATTTTAGCACTTGTGTAAATTTTTTAGCACTTGTATAAATTGTTACCAGTTCCTTTTATTTTCCCATAAGATAATATTGTTTCTTCTGGAAACTATTAACTTCCTACCCCAGTATATTATTTCTAAGAATGTGTGTTATATTTACAACTATTTTGAATTTCCTGTTACACATGTTAAGCCTTCCTGTTGCTTTCCTCCTTAGAATGATCTGAAGGTGCTGTTTACATCGCTGGCTGACCACAAGTACATCATTCTGCAGAAACTGGCAAATGTGTTTGAACAGCCTGTGGCAGAGCAAATAGAGGTATTTACAGCTGCCTTTTTCCATAAGAGCAAGTGCAATGAGTAGATCTGATTCACTATGAAATTCCAAATATCCTTTGGAATATTAATGGCTTACTGTAGCATTTTTGTTTGTCATCTATTTTGTTTTTAAGTACCAGGTTTACATCAGATTACATTGACTCTGTCACTTACTTCTGTGTGTAGCCAGGAAATGTGAGAGAGGAAAAGGTGTTAGTGACAGATGCTGACCTGAAGGTGTTTGCCACCTAACAATGAGATTAGATATGAACCTCAATGACACTTGACGGGGAGTCAGACCGTCCTGGTAGCATTACACATACAGCACTATGGATGTTTAGAAGCTGGGAGATTACCTTCAGCAGCGGTAGGATTAGGGGAAAATTTTGTAAAGGGAAATTCGAGCTGGACTTAGAAGTTTGGGCACACAGAGACTGGGAAGAAAGGTGTTCTAGTAAAGAGGACAGCAAGAACAAAGGCCTAAACGTTAGACCATTCAGGGCACTTGGGGAGAAAAGCAAATAATCCTGTTTGGCTGAACTTAACAATGAACAAAGGTGATTGAGGGGAAGTAGGGTTCAAAGAGAAAATTGGAAGCAACTTATAGAGCCTATTGAATGTCAGAGAATTTGGACTTTGTTCTACAAATGAGCGGTCAACTTTATTGCTTGCGCACTTCATTGGTTAAAACAATAAGCACACACCACAAATATATGTGTATTTACTTATTTATAAATTATAAGCAGGCACTGTGTTATAAAGCATACACACAACTGAAAATTAAAAATGCATGTGGTTGTATATAAAGGAAAGACATAGTGTTTCATTCTCATCGATCATCTTATACACTTTTGGGTACTTATACTCACCTTGGAGACCCCTGGCAGTGGAAAGTCACTAGGGATGTGTGGGGGTGAGGATAAGTGTCAGTGACCACTCCTGCATCTGGTGCTTGACATGACAGCTCAGGAGGAGGGAGGAAACGGGAAGGATGTTACACAGAACATCCCATTTCATAAACTAAGTAATTATGAAAATGTGTGCTTTAATAGAATTGCATACCCTAGTTTCAGTAGACCTCTAATGGTTCTGTGGGTAGAGGCCATAGGGAATCACCTGAAATACAGACCACCTCAAATACTTCCCTATAGGACGAGATATCTAGATCTCTCTCCCTCTCTGACCATCTAAAACAGTTCGCAAAATTATATGTGAACATGTATCTTTCTGCACCCTAATTTCATCGGTTTTTTAACAGAGATCCCTCATTCTTCCCAAATTGAAAATCATTCGTCCGTGTCATAACTTCTACTTGAAAGGACCCTTTTTTATTATTATTATTTTTGGGGGGCTTATAATGTACCCAATCCCAAACAGAATTTGAGCAGCCATAAGAGTGCTTTGCCTTTAATTTCTAATGTGAAATTTAGGATATGTATGATCACAAGTAACACTTCTACTGACTATTGACCAATACAACCAATGTAAATTCCAGAGATAAAAATAAATTACTCATTATTTCACTGAATAAATGGAAAGCAACTAAAAAAGTGCTAATTCCATCCCTACCCTCCTTGGGTTAAAGAGGTAACAGTAGCAGAAGCATGGGGATATATTCATCTTTTGAGTCGTGTCATTCTGACCTAGAACAGACCTGTTGCCCCATAAGCCTGTTGCACAGCTGTCTTCTTCAATCTCCCTTTACTACCATTCTGAGAATTTCCTTCACTTCTCCCTTCTGCTGGGTCTTCTCTTTCCTGAGTTTCAAGTCTTTCTCTTTACTGTATTGCTTCCTTGCTTTCTTAGTGCACATCCTTACTAAGAAAGGATGCATGCTACATATATTTTTCAATATTTTGCATGTCTGAAAATGTTCTAGTCATATGCTCACATACTACTCATACTGATAGCTTGGCTCTTTTTAGAATTCTTGGTCAGTTCTTTATAGAGTTTTGAGGCTTTTCCTCCATTGTTTTCTAGCTTCCAGTGTTGGCTTGAGGAATTGAAAATTGTTCTAATTCCCAAAGGTCTCAGTCTTCTGAAATTTCACAATGACATGCTTGGGGATAGTCTGTTTCATCCACTGGGCTGGGGGCTCAATGGGCTCTTTTGATCTGGCAGCTCTCATCTTTCTATTCTGGAACATTTTCTAAGAGTTATTTAAATATTTTTCATCCCTCTATTTTATCTGTCTCCCTTTCTGAAACTCCTTTTAGGCAGATGTTGGATGTTCTGGTCCAATCCTCTAACTTTCTTATCAAGGGACATTTCTCTCTTTGTCTTTTTGCTCTGCTTTCTGGAGACTTCCTCAGTTTCAACTCTAAACTTTTCTATTGACTTCTGCATTTCTACTCTCATGCATTTAATCTTCTCAGAGCTCTTTTTGGTTCTCCAAATGATCCATTTTTGGTAGTATCCTGTTCTTTTTAAAATAGATGCATTGTCTTTTATAATCTCTCTGGTATATTAGTGATTTTGGGGTTGAAAGCGTTTTGAGGGGACTTTGGGGGAGTTTTTTATTTGTTGGTTTTTCCTGTATAGTCTATTTCCCTCCAGGTTGCTTTTAATTTGTTTGCTTATTTTGGTCTCTGTCTTTCATGTTAGAGGCTTTTCTCAGATATATGGAAATGCTTTGTTGTCTATTCACATTTAGCATGAGAGACTGAATGGGAACTTCATGAATGGATGAGGCTTGACAATTTTGAGATTTATTGAAGGATGATCTGTGTGGGCTATTGGAGAACCCTTGTGTCAAATTTTTTAGGTATTTTCTGTTGGTCTTTTCATATTCTCCCGCCCACCCCCTTCTGTCTGGAGAGTAGAAACAAGGCTTCAGCACTCTAGGAGATGTAGGGGCTCCATATCCAGCATTCAGTGGGTGTTGTCACTTTATCCCCTTGTTTTCAGTCAAGGACTCAAGCCCACAACTGTGCCTGGTGCCCCTCAGTCCAGAGACATCTGTTTTACCTTCTCCAGAAAATGAACTTTCAGTCTTTCACCAAGGAAGGGAAGAGCCAGTGTGGAATGAGGAGGGGGGTCTGGGAATCCAAGTGCTCTTTAAGCAGCTTTCCACCAACCCTCCTTATTTAGCAACCGCCCCATGTTGCCCAGGGTTCCAGAGGTTCCTGTTGCTTTAATTTGGTGATAAAGCAACCCTGCTAGCTTAGGATTCAGCTTTCTCAGATTTCCTAAGTCAATTCCCATGTATCCTTCTGATTTTCAGCTTGCAAAATTTTGTTGGTATTCCCCTCTTTCCTGTTTCCTTGCCCTTGTAGATTTATGAAGGAAAAACACACCAGAAAACAAGCAAACAGAATATTGGCAGTGGTTGTAGTGGGGACTCAGGAAAGAGAAAATAAGACACATGTGTTTCATCTGCCATTTGGAGTCCATGTTCTTTTCATCCTTCAAGGGCAGCTGAGGTTGCTTTTCTTCCAGAAGCTTTCCTCGACTGCTCCAAGATTCACTGGTATCTCCCTGCTCCAAAGTCCTCTAACAGGGATGAGCTGCAGCAAGCTTAGTACATAACTGTATTCAGCCTTGTTTCCTTTTCTTCTGTTTACTCAGGCTTCCTAAGCAGACTGGAAGCTCCTTGAAGGCCAGGTTGATGTCTTGTCCTGCTTCTGTAGACCTCACCCTGGGAAGACAAGGCCCAGCGCTAGCTGTCACTTTCATACTTGATTGCTTGCCCTCCCATTTCACAATGGAGTACGCTCTCTCTGACCATGCTGTAGCGTAGTTTCCTCTTTCCTCACTGCACCTCTCGTCAAAGATGCTCAAAACTGCATTTCAGAAAACCAGAACACGATCCCCTAGAACATCTTAGGCAAATACCTTTTTCTAAAGACGTCCTAAAATCACGCTTCTTTTTCAGGGTGCTATTCACCATTTCCCTTATTTGTTCAAGGAAGCCATTGTTCTCCCAGCCCTCCATGCTAAGCTCCTCCAACCTCCTTACCTTTAAAATATCTGATCTGTAGTATAATAAAGGGCCTTCTTCACTTTTCTGTTTAATAGAGGACCATCATTTTTATGTTGCATGGAAAATGTTTTAGGTGGAGAAGAGAGGAACAAATTAGGAGACACGATAATCATACTTTGCATGGCAAATTGTTCATGGGAGTTTTAATAAAATGTCATAAATCTTATATAGGCAATACAGCAGGCTGAAGACGGTCTAAAGGAATTGGATGCGGGAATCACTGAGTTGAAAAGGCGTGGTGACAAGCTGCAGATTGAGCAGCCTTGGGTGCAAGAACTCTCCAAACTCCAGGTACAGTTTTCTACCAATGGCATTCAGCTTCAATGGTACATCCTAACTGGAAGTCAAGAAAAAGTTATTTTCTCTATTTTTTCAGGCTTTCTCTATAAAATTCATGTCATTTAGGCCCAATGTTTCTTCGAAGTAACTCTTAGAACATTTTCTGAAACTTTTATCATATTTAGTACAACAAAATAAATTGACATATTTTGAGATATACTGCAGGGCAGTCTGTGTGCATTTGTTGGAGGACCCTTGTGTCAAATTTTTTAACTCTTTTCTTGTATTTTCTTGTATTCTCATGCTTTGAGGATTTTTTTGACATTATTATTCCAATGGCTAAGCATTATAGCATAGTTTAGTTGTGGCATATTATTTTCTACTGTAGAAAATTTAATAACTGGCAATCCTACCTAGAAAAGTTAAAAAAAGGCTATCTACCCTGTATTGTACTACACCCAAAAAAATTTTAAGGAAAAAACACTTAAGCTAATACTTTTAGAAAGTGTATTTTCTCAAGTTCAAAATTATAGTTTCTATTTCATACATGTTTGAATGGAAAAGAGACATTGTTTCAATTCCAGAACAGCAACAAAAAATTAAAGGTAGCTGAAATCCAAACAGACTTCCTGGCATCTTTCAGGAGTAGAGAATTAACACTTTGGATTAGTGTTTTTCTAAATCTGGCACTTAGGCAAGAATCTGATCTCAGGTTGGTAGGAAGATACTGGGATAGTAAACCAGCAAAGTGTAGCATCTGAAAGGCAACACAGTTAATTTATATTGAGAAAAAATATGTGCACGTGTCAGATTTTCTCTGCACACATGCCGTATTACAGAACCATTGAGGGATTAATAGTATGAGTCCAATACAGGGTCACAAGTTCTTACTTTTGAGAAAATAAAATACCTCTTATTTTAAAAAGAACATTTTTATTTCAACTATCTCATTCCATTATCTAACATTTCATCATGTGATGAGCCCATGGCCCTGACTCTGTCCTTCTTAGACAGTTTTCCGACAGTCCTTAAATGTCAGGTGTAAGAGTCAAGCGTCATAGCTGTAAATACGCATTAAAGTTGAACTTTTCCAGATTGAGGCATTTTGGCCTGCTAAACCTTAATATGATACATTAATCAGGTCCATATGGCTCAAATAAATTTTGTATTTGGTGTATCATCGTCCGCTAAAATGTCTTTCCAGCTTAAATAGTTATTTATTTACCCCACCGCATTTGGCAAAAACATTGCCTTTTTAAGTTTTAAAGTCTTTCTGCTCACATTAAACTCCTCTGTTTCTGTAGCTCTTTATTTAAGGAATAGTCCCAAATCTGATTATTACTTAGCAGACCAAATGTTGAGGATGCTCTATTCAGTTACTCTAAAATTAGAAAATCTGAGAGCATGATAAAAATTAAAACTACATTTTCTATGACATTTCCCTCAGCCACAAGAACAATTTTTCAGCATTTTAACCCCATGGAAACTATTGACCTCCTGTGAGCACAGGTGTTAAACGTACCTCATGAAGAGGTAGGTTTGAATTGAGCATGAGTATCTGTCTGTTTCTCAGGACATGTACGATGAGCTGATGATGACCATTGGCTCCCGGCGGGGCGGTCTGAACCAGAATCTTGCACTGAAGGGTCAGTATGAAAGGGCCCTGCAAGATCTGGCTGACCTGCTGGAGACAGGACGCGAGAAGATGGCAGGAGACCAGAAAATTATCGTGTCTTCCAAAGAAGAAATCCAACAACTACTTGACAAACACAAGGTAAAAAAAAAAATCAGAGAGAAAGAAAATGTAGTTTTGAAAGCACATTCTCACTCACTGACATATATTTAGTAAAACCTAACATTATCAATCGTTTATGAGTTTCTACTCATATAAGTTACTCTTTAAAATGGTCAACAAATGTATACTCAAGCCCACTGGCACTCAATAGCACAGAAAAATTAGAGAGTATATATTCCTATAATTTTGTAAGTGAACAAAGAATACCAACCATACCAGTAATTTTAATGATCAGTATCAGCCAGGCTTTCTCTTTCGTAAACTGCAGTGGACAGGAAACCCAGGGACTCTCTTCAAAGGAGCCCAGCTTCATTCTTAACTCTGCCCTTTTCCTTTGCATCCCTCATGCCCACATGTTCATCTAGTCCTAGGTGTTCTCTCTGCTTTCCCTTGTCCTGGCCGAGAACTCCCCACTCTGCTCTGGGAATGCAGAGCTGCCCACTCAGCTCTGGACTGGCTTTATGTCTGTTACATGCATCACTTGGCTCTTCTGGTCCTTAAGCCCCTGCTCCTCTGGTTACCGCGGGCCTCAGGAGTTTCTTCCTGGGGACGGCAAGTGCTTTTACTATATAACCAAACTTGGGAACCCTGAGAGTGTTCCATCAGTGTGTACCGTAACCAGGTTCAGGGTAGACACTGCTCCTTAGTGGAGGAATGCCTGTTTAATGCACACACACATACAAATTGCATTATTAGTAATATTACAAAAATAACAGTTTTGCCAGTTCAGAGACCCAACCTCCCAGGTAGTGGAAATTTCTTATGAGGAAACTTAAAAAATTCCCTAAGATTACAGATGATTAACATTCTACCATCACGTAGCTCTTTGGTGGCTTATAAAGGTAGATTTGGGGGGAGGGGGGCAGTGTGGAGAATTGTACTTGTTGCTATTTTTCCCAGAGGTTTTTGTCCAAAACTTTGTGATTTATTAAAGCCTTATCATTTGGCTTTGAAAACATTGCTTTAAAGTTCACAGCTGGTTTTTCTCAAATCTTTGACCATAGCAATAAAATATCATCCTGAGTTATTCCAGAGGGGAAACTGGGATCAATGAGTATAAATAACAGAGAAATAAAGCTCAGTAGATGAAGAACTCTGAAAGGAGTAGGCTGCTATTGAACAGACCCCCTCCTGGCCATGAGAAGTCCATCCAAGGCTGTCAGGGGGAGACGGGGTTGTAATAGGAATATCAGCTTTCTGCGAACCTTGGGCTAAATGACTTCCAAGTTCTCTTCCAGCTTTAAGATTCTATGATATAATAATTGTCAGTTGAAAATAATGGTTCTAGCTTCTCCTGACCAGACCATTTTCTGAGGGAGAGCTCTGTGTGACCTTGGGCATGTTGCATTAGACTGAGTAGCGCAGAGTCTGTAAGATGGGAAATAAAACTACCTATCTTATGGGGTTGTTATGAGGATTCAACGGGTTAGTTGCTGAAGCGTTTATAGGGCATCTGGCAGGTAGTACACACTCAGTGTTAGCTGATGTTAATGATTCCTCGTCCTTTAGTTTCATCCGTGGTGCTGGGAACAGGAAATGGGATAACCTTCTCCCCATCTTCTGGGGATTTTTATGTATAGAAAGTAATATTTTAAAACACATTTGTAGCGTTGTGCAAGGCCTGCAATTCTGCTGTGTGTAGGTAAGTTCTGAGGGAAATTTAAAAATATTAATGCCAGTTGGTGTGTGTCCAGCTGTGCTTGGCCATGAGTATTAAGTACAAAAGAGTAGAACTCAAGCCCAGCCCTGGAGGAAGAAAAATTGTGAATGTGTCAAGTGAGGACGTTGCAGGAAGTAGAGTGCAGGCAGAAACTGAAGGTGGGGAGTGGGCGCTCATGTGTCCCAGGGACAAAGGAGGCCAGTATCTGTGGTGGAGGAAGCAAGTGTCCACCCAGATGGTACCAAGATGAGGAGTGGAGAGGGCGGATGAGTGTTTCAGCAGCTGTTCGCTTCTGAAAGGCTCTGTTTTGGGGACAGGGTATCTGCAGCACAGCACAGTGTAGGTGCTTTGAGTGGGGGGCCAGGAGCGGCCAGTTAGGAGGCTGGACCCCCATCCCAACCCACCCCACTCCCGTCTCTGCAGGAAGCGGTGAGTGCCTGAGTAAGTGGAGGCCAGCAGGGGAGGACCAGTGTCACTCATATATTAGCCAAGTTCCATCAGCTTGCAGGTTTGAAGCAATTTTTATTGTAAGGTAGTAAATGAATGAGTTGCTCACCTCTTTCTATCTGAAAAATTGCAGGAGTACTTTCAGGGCCTGGAATCTCATATGATCTTGACTGAAACACTCTTCAGGAAGGTTATCAGCTTTGCAGTCCTACGGGAAACTCAGTTCCATACAGACCTGATGGCGCAGGCTTCGGCTGTGCTCAAAGGGGCTCACAAGAGGGGTGTGGAGTTGGAGTACATTCTCGAGGTGAGCCCCTGATGCCGCCCCTCCCCTACAGCACACTCCCTACTGCACAGCAGATCCTTCAGGCAAGACACCTTCGTTCCTGCGATTTGCCTCCTATAACCTCGGAGGTGTCTCAGACTCAGCATCATGTGTTGCCTGTGCCCCTGGTGTTTCCTATCCACATTTAGGTAAAGGCTGTGGTGCCTTACTGTGAGTTCAGCTAGATGAATACCAGTTTCAGACTGGGCATGACGATATTTGGGGTCTCAATAGTCAGACTGAAAAACTGCTGACTTTTGCTATACATTATTGAAAAAGACTTCACATGATTAAAAAAAGATGTTCTGATTTTAAATAGAATAAAAATCATAATTTTCTTTTATTTTTTTTTGGCCGTGCTGTGCAGCTTGTGGGATCTTAGTTCCCCGACCAGGGATTGAACCTGTGCCCCCTGCAGTGGAAGCACAGAGTCCTAACCACTGGTCCACCAGGGAATTCCCTAAAAATTATAATTTTAGAATAAGTGATCTGGGATTTCTCCTTAGTAGAATGTCTATACTATATATTCATATTTCTTAAATGTCTGTGTGGGTTTTTTAAATTTACAAATGTAATGTATTTAGTTCACTTACTTTGGAAAGTAAACACACCCGTCCCTTTCAATTAAGTCATTCGTTCATCATCACTGCGGTAAAGGATGAGACTGTGAATATCAGCTGCCTTCTGTGTTCCAGGTGTGCTGCATACATTATTCTATTTAATCCTCACAATGGACATGATATTATTATCCCCATTTTTTTTTAATGTTGAAAATGAGGGAGGTCAGAGAAGCGTAGTAACTTGCCCCGGTCATACAGCTAGTTAGTTGCAGAAGTGAAAGCCCATTCACAGTGCTTTTCAAGGTCACCATCTGATGACTTGCTTCAAAGCTATCTTTCGCTTCCCAAAGCAAACCCCCAATGCAGGCATCTCCGACATGTCTTTAAAGAGACTGTCAGGTGCATATTTGCACACGAAGAGGACTACTCTCCCTTAATGAGGATGTTTAGCTCACAGACTGATGCTGTGTTTCTAGACATGGTCCCACCTGGATGAGGACCAGCGGGAGCTTAGCAGGCAGCTGGAGGTGGTGGAGACCAGCATCCCGAGTGTGGGTTTGGTGGAGGAGAGCGAAGACAGGCTTATCGACCGGATAACACTCTACCAGGTCAGTGTCTAAATGACAACTTGGTGTAAAAAGTTGCCACATTTCCTTTGGAAGCTTTCCCATGGTTTTAACAGGATCTAAACAAACTTGCAATCAAATATTTTATTAAGTACTTTAAGTATTTGTTTCGTAATAGAACATAGAAAGGTCTTTTTTTTTTTTTAATGAAAGCCCCTTTTGAAACTTTAGCCTCCACCAAGCGTTTTCCGCTTGTTATGCTGAAGTCACACTATCCTGAAATAATTACAGTTTGTTGTTTTTTACTAGAACACTAAAAAGCCTTTTTTTTTTTTTTTTTTTTTTTTTCCGGTACACGGGCCTCTCACTGTTGTGGCCTCTCCTGCTGTGGAGCACAGGCTCCGGACGCGCAGGCTCAGTGGCCATGGCTCACGGGCCCAGCCGCATCCGCGGCATGTGGGATCTTCCTGGACCGGGGCACGAACCCGTGTCCCCTGTATCGGCAGGCAGACTCTCAACCACTGCGCCACCAGGGAAGCCCCTAAAAACCTTCTTTTTTCTTATTTTTGAGAGAGCTCTTTTTGAAAATTTAGCCTCCACCAAGCATTATTTTGTACTTTGTGTTGGTGTCACACTATTCTTGAAATATTTATACTTTGACGGTTTTAAGTGCACCTAAAGTTATATTCTTAGATATAGATGAAAAGTCTCGAAACTTCTAATGAAACTTGGGTGCAAATAGTTGAAATTTGACTAAAAGGTAATGGGAACATTATGGAGAACTTACCAACTTCAGGGGAGAAAACTTGCATTATCTCAACTTCTGACCCAGTATTTTCAATCATTTTAGCATTTGAAATCCAGCCTTAATGAATACCAGCCCAAATTATATCAGGTACTAGATGATGGGAAACGACTTCTGATATCTGTTAGCTGCTCAGATCTAGAAAGCCAGCTAAATCAACTTGGAGAACACTGGTTAAATGACACCAACAAAGTGTCTAAGGAACTTCACAGATTGGAAACAATATTGAAACACTGGACCAGGTAATACAGTGACTCTTTCACAGATTTTTACATTAGTGCTGCAGGATATTTATAAGGCTATTGGGTACCTGAGTTAATGAAGATGTGGTCCCTCTAGGAACTTATCACAGAGTTTGGAAAATAGAGACAAGCACAAAGCTTCCAGTTGGATTCTTGTATAATTGTATAAACATGTACTTAAAAATTGGCGGGGAGGCAGACATGATGCAATACCTCTTACCTTTGAGCTGTTGTCTCCTCTGCCTACTGACTGTACATGGGTGGTCAAGTAAATCTTAGAAGGAGAGAAAGAAGAGAAAGTTTGTTTTAAGAAGGTAAAGGTTTTCTTGAGGGCAATGGGAGGTATTCAAGAGAGGTGGGGGGTTGATTTTACATAGTGACATCCTTATTTTTATGCCACCTTTATTTCTAAGAACTTTGAATAACAATCATGTAATAATTTTCTTTTTAAAAATATTTATTTATTTTATTTTGTTTATTTATTTTTGGCTGCGTTGGGTCTTTGTTGCTGTGCACGGGCTTTCTCTAATTGTGGTGAGCGGGGACTACTCTTCATTGTGGTGTGCAGGCTTCTCACTGCGGTGGCTTCCCTTGTTGCAGAACATGGGCTCTAGGGCTCACAGGCTTCAGTAATTGTGGCATGTGGGCTCAGTAGTTGTGGCTCGCGGGCTCTAGAGCACAGGCTCAGTAGTTGTGGCACACAGGCTTAGTTGCTCTGCAGCACATGGGGTCTTCCCGGACTAGGACTCGAACCCGTGTCCCCTGCATTGACAAGCAGATTCTTAACCACTGTTCCACCTGGGAAGCCCAATCATGAAATATTTTCTAAATAGCCTCAATGTGAAGGAGTAGGAGAAAGGTATTTTTATTTGCAACTTAGAGATGGGAAAGCTGAAACTCAGAGAGACTGACTTGCTTAAGGTATGAATATTAAGAGAAGGGAATTTGACAGTGTCAACCCAGGGCATTATTCTCCCAAATCTGTTGTGTCTCCTTTTTTTTTTTTTTTTTCGGTACGTGGGCCTCACTGTTGTGGCCTCTCCCGTTGTGGAGCGCAGGCTCTGGACGCGCAGGCTCAGCGGCCATGGCTCACGGGCCCAACCGCTCCGCGGCATATGGGATCTTCCCGGACCGGGGCACGAACCCGTGTCCCTTGCATTGGCAGGCAGACTCTCAACCACTGCGCCACCAGGGAAGCCCTGTGTCTCCTTTTAAAATTAGCATTGGTGACTAACACGGGTTAGTACAAAGTCGGAATTGGATGTTTACTTAATAGGCTTATTACTGTCCTTACAGATATCAAAGTGAATCTGCCGATCTCATCCACTGGTTACAGTCTGCAAAAGACAGGCTAGAATTTTGGACTCAACAATCTGTGACAGTTCCTCAAGAACTGGAAATGGTCCGTGATCATCTGAACGCTTTTCTGGTAAGCTCAAGAATCTAAAGCATTTGATTCAGTTTTATCGTTTTCAGGCCTGACTTACAGGTGAAAAGGACATCAGTTGTCAATGGATCTACTTAGTAAATCAAGCTATAGAGAATTAGTCAGCGTTAACTCTGTGTGTTGAATAATTATGCAAAATAGTAGGGTTCAACATTGCCTCTTTAAAGTAGTGTTTAAGTAATGTTGGCTTTCATTCGGGGCAAGGGTGCGTTGCTTTTGTTTTCCTCCAGAGTGTTTAATGTCACCACTCCCCTTTAAGATGTAAAGAAAACTTGTTTATGTAATAAATTAGTCTCTTTTCTTAAATGAAGGGTCTGGCTACTCAATCCTGATTAGAACATTGCTGTTTCTTTTAGGAGTTTTCCAAAGAGGTGGATGCCAAATCTACCTTGAAATCGTCTGTTCTGAGCACTGGAAATCAGCTTCTTAGACTAAAGAAAGTGGACACAGCTGCCCTGCGTTCTGAGCTGTCACACATTGATGGCCAGTGGACTGACCTGCTGACAAATATTCCAACCGTACAGGAAAAGCTGCACCAGGTACAGAAATAATCATCAGTTTAATTGGCCATAATTGGTGTAAGCAGTATTAGATGGAAAAGTACATTGATCTGCTTTTGCTCACAAATTTAAATCAGCTTTGTCTTGGACATCTCGTCTTTTATGTCTTCCATTGTATTGCATATTAACACTATTATATATAAAATAGATAACTAATAAGGACCTACTGTATAGCACAGGAAACTCTACTCAGTACTCTGTAGTGACCTATATGGGAAAAGAATCTAAAATAGAGTGGATATATGAATATGTATAACTGAGTCACTTTGCTGTACAGCAGAAACTAACACAACATTGTAAATCAACTATACTCCAATTAAAAAAAAATAATGAACGGTTCTACAAATGCCCTATCTATAAATTCCCTGTCTTCCAAGGGCTTCTTTATCATGTGTGTGTGTGTGTGTTTTAGAATTCTTGTCTGCCCATGTTTAAATTCTTTGTTTTCTCATAAATAAAATATGTGTAACTATACCTGTCTCATAAAGTGAGTAGTTATGAAGATTTAATAATAATAATATATGTAAAAAACCTATAACCTTACCTACAATAGAGCTGACATTCAACAAGTGAAGAGAACTAGGGGAAGAGAAGTAAGTAGCTCTCTTATCTGGAAATTATGCTTCTCTCCCCTGAACTCCCAGATATTTTATCTTTATCTCTCATGGGCATTCATCACTGTGTACAAGGTGTAAAGATGTGTTTCATATAAATGTCTTATCCCTTCTAATCAGCAGCTGGACATTTCTAGAGGGCAGGAAACATCTCACATTAACCTGTATATCTTTCTGCCCACATAGAAGTCCATAAATATTTTAAATGATTGCCTTTGTTCCTCTCAGTCATTACAAGCATTTGCATAAATGTATGATATGTTAAGGAAGATTCAGGATTCTAAGTATGTTTTAGTGAAAGACTGAGGAAATTGGCTATGCTCTTTGGAATAAATATGAGAGCGCCAAAAATCTAGAAAATGATAGTTTGTAGTGTGGTGGTAACATTCCTGAGTCATAATACACAGAGATTTTACAAGATAATTAATAAAATACATCTGTTGAATGTTTTGTAGTTACGTTTTTTTATACTCATAAAACTAGCTATAAAATAAGAATAATATTTTCTTCCTGCTGGTGTTTTGATTAATTAGGTAGTGTTTATGCAATGTTTATAGTATTCGATGTCAAGTGAACATAAGAGGACTATTATTGTTCAATGTTTGCCTGATGTTTAATTTCAAGCTTCTAACAAGGTTAATATCCAAAAATGTCATTAAGAAGTGTTATCTCTGTTGGTACTTTAGTAGGAATTAGTAGAGTTTTAGGTTAACAGAAATCGAGTTTGAATTTTAACACTTGCGACTTCTTCTGTCTCTGACATGGGCAGCTCCAAATGGATAAGCTGCCTTCTCGCCATGCCATTTCTGAAGTCATGGCTTGGATTTCTCTCATGGAAAATGTTATTCAAATGGATGAAGAGAGTATTAAAAACTCCATCGGTTACAAGGCAATTCATGAATACCTTCAGAAATATAAGGTAATTAAACATTTTTGTTTGTTTTTAGCTTTGCATATTTTAGGACTGTTTTATTTGAAGAAACTCAAAAACTCAAGTTATGGAAATGAGGTGTGAAAGTATATGTTTCATATATAGTGACCAGGTAGGTCTACTCTAGTAAGAAAACTGCTTCCCTAGTTATAGGCATAGGAAAGTTGTCCAGTATTAGGAATAATTTTGAATAAGATTTTGTGTCATTTTAAGAAATCATAAAAATAAATACTATAATTTGTAAATATTTTATAGTGAGATTATACAATTTGCCCAATTCTACTTTCCTACCCAAAAAAAATCTATATTCAATATATCTATAAATTCAAATCTTTACAAACTCAAATTCAATATGTTTATACATTCAAAATGTATAAATTCAATTTATATTCAGTATATTCATATACTATATATATTCAACTTCTGAAGATAATGGGTTAAATTTTTTTTTATAAATTCATATATTTGATTAAGAGGCATCGCATCTGTGTTTTTTGGGTTTTTTTTAGATGTTGGGGGTAGGAGTTTATTAATTAATTTATTTATTTTTGCTGTGTTGGGTCTTCGTTACTGTGCGAGGGCTTTCTCTATTTGTGGCAAACGGCTGCCACTTTTCATCGTGGTGCGCAGGCCTCTCACTATCGCGGCCTCTCTTGTTGCAGAGCACAGGCTCCAGACGCGCAGGCTCAGTAATTGTGGCTCACGGGCCCAGTTGCTCCATGGCATGTGGGATCCTCCCAGACCAGGGCTCGAACCCGCGTCCCCTGCATTAGCAGGCAGACTCTCAACCACTGCGCCACCTGGGAAGCCCGCAATGGGTTATATTAATACATACCGATTGTGCCATTTGGACTAAATCACACAAGTGATAATATTAATCTTAAGGTTACTGAAGGCTTTCCAATTCCTGGTAAAATATAAGACATTTAAACATATAAGCTTGTTTTCTTATTTTCGCCTTTCCCTTTTTAGGGTTTTAAGATCGACATTAACTGTAAACAGCTGACCGTCGATTTTGTGAACCAGTCTGTGCTACAAATCAGCAGTCAGGATGTGGAAAGTAAACGCAGTGATAAGACTGATTTTGCTGAGCAACTTGGAGCCATGAATAAAAGCTGGCAAATCCTGCAGGGTCTCGTCACTGAGAAGGTGAGCCAAGTGCTCTCTGCTGTCCATGTTTCATGAAAACGCCACAAACAGGTACACTCTGTTAAGAAAACTCATTCCACAAATAGTATGGCTACACTGGGCACACAACTGCTTCTGAAGAGACTGGCCCCTGAAGGTTCTAACAGTTCTTCAGCCCTGTTCATTATTTTGTCTGTGTACCCACTGCTCTTTGGATATTTCATATTATTTTAGTTTATTAAAGGTGCTTCTTAATATCTTTTTCCTTTGCCTCAAGTTGACTTAAGTTCTTTACTTATTTACCAGTAATGGTCATGGCTTTATACTTTTTAACATTCATTTTTAATATACAATGGACTGTCTTTTAAGAATTCTTAATCTGGAGGAAATAGTGACCTGCCAGTAATTTGATTCAAAAATAAAATTGCAAATTTCATTTCATTATGTTTGTTCAGATTCAGCTGTTGGAAGGCTTATTGGAATCTTGGTCAGAATATGAAAATAACGTACAATGTCTGAAAACTTGGTTTGAAACCCAGGAAAAGAGACTAAAGCAACAACAGCGAATTGGAGATCAGGCTGCAGTTCAGAACGCACTGAAAGACTGTCAGGTAACTTGTCCAGGTGGCTGACAGGCGCCACTACAAAATTTCATTGTGTACACGGAAGAAAGTTGCGGGTCCTGAGAATTGAGGATTCAGTATGGAAAAATGCTGCATTTGGTAACAAATTTCTCTGATTGTGTGATTTATAGAGTTTTTCTAACTATTAGGTTTTTTTCACCTGTTTTTATAAATTTGAATTTATGAGTTTTCAGATACACTTGTAAGTAGAGAATCCTGCTATACTGATCATCAGATTTAATAATTATCAAAATTTTGACATACTTCCCTGCATTATTTCTTTTCTTTGTAAAGATTTTACAGTGAATCCCAGAAATCATGTCATTTTTTATTTTTAAATGGCTGTAAATGCATGAGTTTATTTCTGGAAGCTAAGTTCCATTCCATTGATCTATATGTCTATCATTATGCCAGTACCATACTGTGTTTGTTGTTGTTTTTAAATAGATCTTTACTGAACTATAATTGCTTCATGATACTGTGTTAGTATCTGTTGTACAACAAAGTGAATCAGCCATATGCATACACATGTCCCCATATCCCCTCTCTCTTGAGCCTCCCTCCCACCCTCCCTATCCCAGCCCTCTAGGTAGACACAAAGCACCGAGCTGATCTCCCTGTGCTATGCTGCTGCTTCCCACTAGCTATCTGTTTTACATTCGGTCGTGTCTATATGTCGATGCTATTGTCACTTCGCCCCAGCCTCCCCCTCCCACCCCGTGTCCTCAAGTCCATTCTCTATGTCTCCCTCTTTATTCCTGCTGTGCAACTAGGTTCATCAGTACCACTTATTTTTTAGATTCCATATATATGCGTTAGCATATGGTATTTGTTTTTCTCTTTCTGACTTACTTCTAGGTCCATCCACCTCACTACAAATAACTCAGTTTATGGCTGAGTAATATTCCATTGTATATATGTGCCACATCTTCTTTATCATTCATCTGTTGATGGACATTTAGGTTGGTTCCATGTCTTGTCTCTTGTCAATAGTGCTGCAGTGAACATTGCAGTACATGACTCTTTTTGAATTATGGTTTTCTCAGGGTATATGCCCAGTAGTGGGATTGCTGCGTCGTATGGTAGTTCTATTTTTAGTTTTTTAAGGAAACTCCATACTGTTTTCCATAGTGGTTTTATCAATTTACATTCCCACCAACAGTGCAGGAGGTTTCCCTTTCCACCACACCCTTTCCAGCATTTATTGTTTCTAGATTATTTGATAATGGCCATTCTGACTGGTGTCAGGTGATACCTCATTGTAGTTTTGATTTTCATTTCTCTAATAATTAGTGATGTTGAGCATATTCTCATGTGCCTCTTGGCCATCTGTATGTCTTCTTTGGGGAAATGTCTATTTAGGTCTTCTGCCCATTTTTTAATTGGATTTTTTTTATATGATAGCTCCATGAGCTATTTGTGTATTTTGGAGGTTAATCCTTTGTCTGTTGTTTCATTTGCAAATATTTTCTCCCATTCTGAGGGTTGTCTTTTTGTCTTCTTTATGGTTTCCTTTGCTGTGCAAAAGCCTTTAAGTTTAATTATGTCCCATTTGTTTATTTTTGTTTTTATTTCCATTTCTCTAGGAGGTGGGTCAAAAAAGATCTTGCTGTGGTTTACGTCAAAGAGTGTTTTTCCTATGTTTTCCTCTAAGAGTTTTATAGTGTCTGGCCTTACGTTTAAGTCTTTAATCCTTTCGGAGTTTATTTTTGTGTGTGGTGTTAGGTAGTGTCCTATTTTCATTCTTTTTTTTTTTTTTTTTTTTTTGTGGTACGCGGGCCTCTCACTGTTGTGGCCTCTCCCGTTGTGGAGCACAGGCTCCAGATGCGCAGGCTCAGCGGCCATGGCTCACGGGCCCAGCTGCTCCGCGGCATGTGGGATCTTCCCAGACCGGGGCACGAACCCGTGTCCCCTGCATCGGCAGGCGGACTCTCAACCACTGCGCCACCAGGGAAGCCCTATTTTCATTCTTTTACATGTAGCTGTCCAGTTTTCCCAGAACCACTTATTGAAGAGGCTGTCTTTTCTCCATTGTATGTTCTTGCCTCCTTTGTCATAAATTAGGTGCCCATATGTGCGTGGGTTTATCTCTGGGCATTCTATCCTGTACCATTGATCTATATTTCTGTTTTTGTGCCAGTACCATACTGTCTTGATTACTGTAGTTTTGTGGTATAGTATGAAGTCGGGGAGCCTGATTCCTCCAACTCTGTTTTTCTTTCTCAAGATTGCTTTGGCTATTTGGGGTCTTTTGTGTTTCCATACGAGTTGTAAAATTTTTTGTTCTAATTCTGTGAAGAATGCCATATGTAGTTTGATAGGGATTGCACTGAATCTGTAGATTGCTTTGGTTACTATAGTCATTTTCACAATATTGATTCTTCCAATCGAAGAACATGGTATATTTCTCCATCTGTTTATGTCATCTCTGGTTTCCTTCATTAGTGTTTTATAGTTTTCTGAGTACAAGTCTTTTGCCTCCTTAGGCAGGTTTATTCCTAGGTGTTGTATTCTTTTTGTTGCAATAGTAAATGAGAGGGTTTCCTTAATTTCTCTTTCTGATTTTTCATTGTTGGTGTATATGAATGCCAGAGATTTCTGTGCATTAATTTTGTATCCTGCAACTTTACCAAATTCATTGATTAGTTCTACTAGTTTTCTGGTGGCATCTTTAGGATCTTCGATGTATAGTATCATGTCATGTGCAAAGAATGACAGTTTTCCTTCTTTTTTTACAATTTGTATTCCATTTATTTCTTTTTCTTCTCTGATTGCCATGGCTAGGACTTCCAAAACTATGTTGAATAGGAGTGGCGAGAGTGGACATCCTTGTCTTGTTTCTGATCTTAGTGGAAATGCCTTTAGTTTTTCACCATTGAGAATGATGCTTGCTGTGGGTTTGTCATATATGACCTTTATTATGTTGAGGTAGTTTCCCTCTATGCCCATTTTCTGGAGAGTCTTTATCATAAATAGGTATTGAATTTTGTCAAATGCTTTTTCTGCATCTATTGAGATGATCATATGGTTTTTATTCCTTAATTGGTTAATGTGGTGTATCACATTGATTGATTTGCATATATTGAAGAATCCTTGAATCCCTGGGATAAATCCCACTTGTTCATGGTGTATGATCCTTTTAATGTGCTGTTGGATTCTGTTTGCTAGTATTTTGTTCAGGATTTTTGCATCTATGTTCATCAGTGATATTGGTCTATAATTTTCTTTTTTGTGATATATTTTTCTGGTTTTGGTATCAGGGTGATGGTGGCCTCGTAGAATGAATTTGGGAGTGTTTCTCCCTCTGCAATTTTTTGGAAGAGTTTGAAAAGGATCGGTGTTAGCTCTTCTCTGAATGTTTGATAGAATTTGCCTGTGAAGCCATCTGGTCCTGGACTTTTTTTGTTGGAAGATTTTTAATCACAGTTTCAATTTCATTGCTTGTGATAGGTCTGTTTATATTTTCTAATTCTTCCTTGTTCAGTCTTGGAAAATTGTACCTTTCCAAGAATTTGTCCACTTCTTCATGGTTGTGCATTTTATTGGCATATGGTTGTTTGTAGTAGTCTCTTATAATCCTTTGTATTTCTGCAGTGTCGGTTGTGATTTCTCCTTTGTCATTTCTAATTTTATTGATTTTCATCCTCTCCCTTTTTTTCTTGATGAGTCTGGCTAAGGGTTTATCAATTTTGTTTATCTTCTCAAAGTACCAGCTTTTAGTTTTATTGATCTTTGCTACTGTTTTCCTCATTTCAATTTCATTTATTTCTGCTCTGATCTTTATGATTTCTTTCCTTGACTTTGGGTTTTCTTTGTTCTTCTTTCTCTAGTTGTTTTAAATGTAGGGTTATATTGTTTATTTGAGATTTTTCTTGTTTCTTGAGGTGAGATTGAATTGCTATAAACTTCCCTCTTAGAACTGCTTTTCTGCGTCCTATAGGTTTTGGGTCATCATGTTTTCATTGTCATTTGTCTCTAGGTATTTTTTTTATTTCATCTTTGATTTCTTCAGTGATCTCTTGGTTATTTAATAGCACACTGTTTAGTCTCCATGTATTTGTGTTTTTTACAGTTTTTTCCTGTAACTGGTTTCCAATCTCATAGCACTGTGGTCAGAAAAGATGCTTGATACAATTTCAATTTTCTTAAATTTTCCAAGGCTTGATTTGTGACCCAAGATGTGATCTGTCCTGGAGATTGTTCCATGTGCACTTGAGAAGAAAATGTATTCTGCCACTTTTGGGTGGATTGTTCTATAAATATCTATTAAATCTATCTGGTCTATTGTGTCATTTAAAGCTTGTGTTTCCTTATTTATTTTCTGTTTGGATGATCTGTCCATTGGTGTAAGTGGGGTGTTAAAGTCACCTACTCCTGTTGTGTTACTGTCGATTTCTCCTTTCTTTTTTTTTTTTTTTGCTGTACGCGGGCCTCTCACTGCTGTGGCCTCTCCCGTTGCGGAGCACAGGCTCCGGACACACAGGCTCCGCGACCATGGCTCGCGGGCCCAGCCGCTGCGCGGCATGTGGGATCTTCCGGGATAGGGACACGAACCCGTGTCCCCTGCATCGGCAGGCGGACTCTCAACCACTGCGCCACCAGGGAAGCCCTCGATTTCTCCTTTCATGGTTGTTAGCATTTTCCTTATGTATTGAGGTGCTCCTATGTTGGGTACATAAACATTTATAATTGTTATATCTTCTTGTATTGATCCTTTGATCATTATGTAGTGTTCCTCCTTATCTCTTGTAACAGTCCTTATTTTAAAGTCTAGTTTATCTGATATGAGTATTGCTACTCCAGCTTGCTTTTGATTTCCATTTGCATAGAATATCTTTTTTCCATCCTTTCACTTTCGGTCTGTATGTGTCCCTAGGTCTGACGTGGGTATCTTGTAGACAGCATATATATGGGTCTTGTTTTTGTATCCTTTCAGGTCTTGTTTTTATGTCTTTTGGTTGGGGCATTTAATCCATTTACATTCAAGGTTTGTTTTTTTTTTTTTGTGGTACGCGGGCCTCTCACTGTTGTGGCCTCTCCCGTTATGGAGCACAGGCTCCAGACGCACAGTCTCAGTGGCCATGGCTCAAGGGCCCAGCTGCTCCGCGGCACGTGGTATCTTCCCGGACCGGGGCACAAATCCACGTCCCCTGCATCGGCAGATGGACTCTCAACCACTGCGCCACCAGGGAAGCCCCGAGGTTATTATTGATATGTATGTTCCTATTACCATTTTCTTAATTGTTTTGGGTCTGTTTTTGTGAGTTTTTTTCTTCTCTTGTGTTTCCCACCTAGAGAAGTTTCTTTAGCATTTGTTGTAAAGCTGGTTTGGTGGTGCTGAATTCTCTTAGCTTTTGCTTGTCTGAAAAGCTTTTGATTTCTCCATCAAATCTGAATGAAATCCTTGCTGGATAGAGTAATCTTGGTTTTAGATTTTTCTCTTTCATCACTTTATGTATTCTGCCACTCCCTTCTGGCCTGTAGAGTTTTTGGTGAAAAATCAGCTGATAAACTTATGAGGATTCCTTTGCATGTTATTTTTTGTTTTTTCCCTTGCTGCTTTTAATATTTTTTCTTTGAATTTAATTTTTTTTAGTTTGATTAATATGTGTCTTGGTGTGTTTTTCCTAGGGTTTATCCTGTATGGGACTGTCTGTGCTTCCTAGACTTGGGTGACTATTTCCTTTCCCATGTTATGGAAGTTTTCAACTATAACTATAACTTCAGATATTTTCTCAGACCCTTTCTTTTTCTCTTATTCTTCTGGGACCCCTATAATTCGAATGTTGGTGCATTTAGTGTTGTCCCAGAGGGTCTCTGAAATTGTCTTCAATTCTTTTCATTCTTTTTTCTCTATTCTGCTCCTTGGCAGTTATTTCCACCATTTTGTCTTACAGCTCACTTATTTGTTCTTCTGCCTCAGTTATTCTATTATTGATAACCTTCTAGTATATTTTTCATTTCAGTTATTGGGTTGTTCTTCTCTGTTTGTTTATTCTTTAGTTCTTCTAGATATTTGTTAAACATTTATTTTCTCAATTGTGCACCTCCATTCTATTTCTGAGATTCTGGATCATCTTTACTATCATTACTCTGAATTCTTTTTCAGGTAGATTACCTATTTCCTCTTCATTTATTTGGTCTTCATTTATTTATAGGCTTTTACCTTGCTCCTTCATCTGTGACATATTTTTTTGCTGTCTCATTTTTTAATTTTTTTTATGAGTGGGATTGTGTTCCTGTCTTAGTGGTTGTTTGCCCTGAGGCTTCCAACACTGGAGTTTGTAGGCTGTTGGGTAGAGCTGAGATGAGGACCTCCATGAGACCTCACTCCAATGAATATTCCCTGGGGTCTGAGGTTCTCTGTCAGTCCAGTGCTTTGGACTCAGAGCTCCCACCGCAGGAACTTCGCCCGACTGCCAGCTCATGAACCACGATCCCCCAATCTGCATGGCGTGGCAGAAAAAAAAAAAAAAGGAAAGAAAGAAGAAAAGAAAAGAAAGTAAAAAAATAGGGGAGAAGGCCTTGGCTGTGGAGGGCGGGGCCTAAACAAGGGCAAGGTTTGGGTGGTTGGCGAGGCCAATGCTCAGGACCCACAGGGCTGGAAAAGGTCCTGGGTTCTGTAGGGAGTGGGGCTTAGGTTCAAGGAACAGAAGGCGCCCAGGTCTGCCCCCCACCCCTGGTCTCAGAGGGTTGTGGGGACCTCACCTGGGAGCTCAGTGGGGCTCCTGGGCCCGAGTGGACAGGGAAAACACCCTCCACTCCTCTCCTGCTCCTCCTGGAGGGCCCTTCTCACCTGACTCTCCTGTTCTCCCCTCAGCCTCCTTCCTGTGCCCCCAGGACCAATGTGGCCGGGGGGAGAAGGGGGCCCTGTAGGGCAGGGGATCAGCCTGGGAACTCAGCAGGCTCCCCGGGCCCAAGTGGGCGGGGCAAATGCCCTCTGCTCCTCTCCCGCTCCTCCTGGATGGCTCCTCCCACCTGCCTCTCCTTATCTCCCTGGCCCCAGGGGTGCCGATCCTTTCTGGCCTCCACTTCTCCTCCCCCCTCAGTCCCCCACGTCCTACCAGTTCACTTGGGGGTTCCTCTCGTCTCCTTAGGCATCAGGGTCCCCCACCAGCAGCCGGCAGGCATCCTAATTATGGGGAGATGCTAACTCGGCATCTTCCCACACTGCCATCTTGACTCCACCTCCCCAGACATCGTGTCATTTTATTCCTGCATGCTACAGTGTGCCTCTCTAAAAGAAATGGACCTTTTTCTTATATAACCATAATATCATTATCCCCACAAAAAAATTCACAGTAACCCCTGAATACTATTTAATGCCCAACTCATAACACTATTTCCTCAATTGTCTTTAAAATATCTTTTTTAAAGTTAATTTACTTAAACAAAGATGTCACAGTGTCCACATCTTCCCTTTCTTCTTAGATCTTTTAAGTCTCTTTAAGTTTTTTTTTTGACACTATTAACTTGTTGCAAAAACTGTAGACTGGACTCAGGTTCAGGATTAGCCTGTGTAGTTCCTTGAGATGCTCTCCTCTCCCCTGTATTTCCTATAAATGGAAGTCAGCCCTAGAGGCTTGATTGGATTCTGGTTCAACTCCAATGAGCCAGCGCTTCCCAGGGGACAGTGTTACCTCCTACTGTGTCCCACTGGGAAGACCGAGCAGCGCCTGCTTGTTCTCCTGTTGGTGATAAGGATCTTGGTGCATGTGGAGTGGGCAGACTCTAAATGTTTTCCAGTGACTTAGAACCACTTAATATTGCCTCAGGGATTCTTGTTTATACAAAAGAAATGTAAGCTGTTACAGCAAATGCTGTAATTTTTAAAAAATAATTCAATAATTTGTAGTGTGTTACAGATTAGCTGTGATAGCTCTCTGTAGTGTTTCCTAAGGACAATTGAAGGTTAAACTGTGAAGCAATTCCACAGAAACGCTTATTTCCCCAAATTTTGTTTTTATATTTCAGCTTTCAAAAAGAAAGGCCTTTGGTAATGATCTTCCTTCCAACCAGCAGTTTTTCTTTAGGGGCATATGTAAAGAGATGTATATTTAAGCTCTCAGTCAAAGCTTTTTGGTTCCAAAAGGAAGAGCACATGCTCTTGTGCTGGGCTGACAAGCTCATGGATTACAATTTTGAGGGTGCATGAAAATGGTAAAGAAAAGTATCATACAGGGAACTAACTTGATATTTAAAAAAAAATAAAAACCTTCACATCAGAAGATTGGTGTGTAAAAGATGGAAGACCAAAAACATGCATCAGCTAGTCTTACTGCCTTTTCAATTTTCCAGGAGCCAGTAGGATTTCAAGTAGTAAGCTATGAATTCTAAAATGTACAAGTAAGCCAGAATTTCACAATTTTACTTCAAAGGATGACTTCGTAAGTTAAAATGTTTTCATTAAAATTAAAACATAATTTCAGCATTAACATTAGCAAGATTAGTGCTTCCTTGTTACACTGTTATAATAATAAACTTGACTATTAAAAGACTGAAATATAGGTTAATTTAACTTTTCTTTTCCTTTATTTTTCTTCTGCCTTCTTTCCTTTTATTTTTCTCTTTCTTACTATTTTTTCTTCTCTTTAATGTATACTTTTTTCTGCCATGTTCCATTTTCCTTTTATGTACATGTCTTCTATTTAACACAGAGGGAGAGATTGCTAGCTGGAAAATGTAGCAGAAACTTGACCAAGTTTCACTCCTTTTCAGACCCAAATTTCTAACCTCCCAGAGGGTCACACCAGGCAGTGTCAGGAGGAAAAGCTTCAAGTATGGTTGAAAGAACTTAACTCCAATGCCAGTTTGTGATGTCAAATGAAAAGTCAGTGTTTTTGAAACAAAGAACAGAATGAAAGTAGACCATATAGTTATTTGGGGGCATCACATATAAATCACAGTAGCCTAACTGGCAGGTTCCATTTGGCAGTACCACAAACCTTGATAAAAATTTATTGTCATTTTTGAGAAATAGTTCTTCTGGACCAGAGTGTAGAATTCAAGCCAGCATACTTACATTGGTGACTGGATTCAAGCTTTCTTTTGTTTAAAAAATCTTGGATATTTTCCCACTCTTTCAGAAGTGATTTATGAATTTGAACCAACATAAAAACTGATATTTATGAATTAACCCAAGTTAAGAATGATTTATGATAGCAAAAAAATATTAGGTTTGGCTTTTCCCTTCATTGATCAGAAACAGAATCATCTTTTAATTATTATTGGAGGGAAAGGAAAACACCTTTGTTTTGCACAAAATATATATTTCATTCCTGTTTCCCTCCTGGGTTTTGCTTTTATGCCAACATAAATGTGCAGGACACTTTTGAGATGTGTTTCTAAGCAATGGGTCATTCATTTAATATTGCTCACTTAAAAAGTTAACATCTATGGATAAATGAGGATAAATTCAATTCCAGTGGTTGAGTTTTAGGATCATATTAAAGACAATGTTGGAAGGATTATTTATGATTATGTAATCTTTTAGAGAAGCAGAGAGAAAAATCCTTAAATGGTAAAGTTCATTATGTTTTCTTTACTGTATAAAGGACCTGTAACACTGGTAATCACTATATTTATTTTCAGGTTAATTATCAGAGCTGTCAAAATACTGACAAAATTATAAAGTGAAAATGAAAGAACAGTTATTCAAAACAAAAATGATCTCTTTAGGCTACTAATTACATGAACTTCTAATTAATATATCAAGGCAAAAATAGCTTCATAATAGTTAAGGAGAGAAAAATAAATAAATTTGCAGTGAAGCGGTGCAGATTACCAAATGGCTGAATAAAATAAACTCTTACATTTGCCTAGTTTTTAACAGCTTAAAAGGGATTTCATAGATTTATTTATCTAATGTTATCCCTTTGAGATAAGCAAATGTATTATTATTCCTATTTTATACATAAGGTAGGGAGTGATTAAAAGATTGGACCACATGAAGCAAAAATTAAAAGAGGTACATTTGTAACTAAAACAGCAGAGACCAGGACTTCTCACTAGTATCCTATCCATAGCACTACCCAAGCCCAAGGGAGTTATCCATATGTGGATCATGACAGGAAGCTGGAAATCTTTTTCACAGAATTGAGACATTATCCAAACTTAAAATATTTTGCAATTTTCTTCGCTCTAACCTCCAAGGCCTACAATCTGCATATCTAGTTCTGGGGGGTGTACTTTTGACTATGAGCATGTAACCAGGATCAATATACAGCTTCTCACATCACCCCGACATGGATTTACCTCTTCTCCACAATTCCCATCTGCCTCCAGCACTGGGCTGGGAGTCAGTGGGCTCAGAAGTCTTGGATTCTAATTCTACTTCTGGCCTTTTTGTGACTGGAGACAGGTTGCATGACATAATCTCCCACTGTTCATCCATAAAATGTTGATAGCAGTCTCAGCCTGGCTCACTGAGCTTTCCAGAGTTTCAGATGGCTTTAAAATATCGGTGAGGATTATGGTTAAGTATGACCTCCAGATCATTGCCTCATTTTCTTTTTTGAACATTTCATCCTGACCATTATAAATGCAAATTCTAAAGAAAATGAGGATTCAATTCATGAAAAAAAACTTGTACAACTTTTCATACTCACTTAGAATCAGAGTATTTTAGGGAGAAAGACAGGTTAATAGAGACTCTGATTTTTCATCTGAAGAAACTGAGACCCTGTGGAAGTTTCTCACTTGCTCAAAGTGGCACAGCTTGATAGTCACAGAAATGTAACTAAATCTCAGATACTGGGGTCCAGAATACCATTCTAACACATTTCATCCCATGAGCTAGGACTGTGTAACTTTTCCAACAGCAAGATAAATGAATGTGAGAATATAAATCATGTTACCATTTCCAACATATATTTCTTTCCTTGTAGCTTCTTGAAAAAACTTATCTAGTGCCATTTAAATTTTGTGTGTTTTTTGTTATGCTAATTTCTCATGGAATGAAAAGAGAATTTTAAAAATTTAAATGTAAGAAGAAGTATCACTCTGGCGACCCTATCCTGAGAATGATAAGCTTTTCAGATTAATAAAAGATTTTTCGGCTGTGGGACTATAATGGCTCAATTTCAGTGTACCCCAGAGTTCCATAATAGAATAATTTAAAATGACTGTTTCTTCGTCTTTCAGGATCTGGAAGATTTGATTAAAGCAAAAGAAAAAGAGGTAGAGAAAATTGAGCAGAATGGACTTGCTTTGATTCAGAACAAGAAAGAAGAAGTCTCTGGCTTTGTCATGAGCACGCTTCAGGATCTCAACCACACCTGGGCAAATTTAGACCACATGGTAAGGTTTCTTGTGGAGAGCTGCCTCCAAGACTGTGGTTGCCATCTCATGTCCAAATGTGACATAGGTTTTGGTTTTCCTAAAATAAATAAATAAATAATCACAGAATCTACACAGCATCTATTGGTAGTGTTAAGTCCACTTTATTAATCTTCTTTTAAAGAGCCTAGCTTTGGATGTTTCCTGTAATTAACATTACTATGAAGATGACTTTCTTAATAATCTTAGCCATTCCCATGTCCATAGATACCATCTAGGCACAGATGGTTCTCAGATGTGTATCCTCAGACTGGATTTCTCGCCTAAACTATAGACAGAGACAGACACAGAGGGAAGTCCTCTGTAGACATCTCCGCTTGCATGACCATTAGACATCTCAAACTTCCTGCCCAAACCAACTCCCATTCTTTTTTTTTTTTTTAATTTTATTTATTTATTTATTTATTTTTGCTGTGTTGGGTCTTTGTTTCTGTGCACAGGCTTTCTCTAGTTGTTGCAAGCGGGGGCCACTCTTCATCGTGGTGCGCGAGCCTCTCACTGTCGCAACCTCTCTTGTTGCGGAGCACAGGCTCCAGACGCGCAGGCTCAGTAGTTGTGACTCACGGGCCCAGTTGCTCCGTGACATGTGGGATCTTCCTGGACCAGGGCTCGAACCCGTGTCCCCTGCATTGGCAGGCAGATTCTCAACCACTGCACCACCAGGGAAGCCCCCAACTCCCATTCTTCCCCCACAAACCTACACTTTCTGCCACCTCAGTTCATGGCAGCTCTACCTGTCCAGTTGCATGGGCTGAAACCTATGGGTCATTCTTCACTCCTCTCTTTCCCTCAGACCCACACAGAGTCCATCAACAATCTTGTCAGCTCTATTTTCAGGATACATCTAGAATCCAGCCTCTGCCCCACTCTGTGCAGCTAGCACCTAGGTCTAAGTCACCGTCACTGCTTGCTTTGATTATTTCAGTGGCCTCCTAAATAGTCTCCGTGCCAGAGAAGTCCTGGTAAAATGGAAGTCAGATCACACCAGTCCTCTGCTCACAACCCCGCAATATCTTCCTGTCTCATTCAGAATGAGGCCAAAACCATGCGGTTCCCACTGCTAGCCCACAGGTTTCTTGTGCTTCTGGTCTCCCCCTAGTCTGGAACCCAGTGGTGTGCTCCACACTCGGGGACTTTGTCCTGGCTCTTCCCTCTGCCCGGAGCCCCCTCTCGCTAATATCCGCATGGCCATTCCCTCTCCTCAAAGCCCTTGTTTAAATTCGCCATCTCAGGGAGGGCTTTCCTGACCACCTTGTTTTAAATGACAGCCTTTGCACCCTCCCCTTACATTCTCTGACTCTCTTCTCCGCTTTGCTTTTATCTGTGTTATTTATCAACTTCTAACATATGATATGGTCTGCTCGTTTATTTAAATTCTCTCACTAAAACGTAAGCTCTGTGAAGATGTTTGACATTATGTGCTGAATAGAGGGTTGAATCCTCCAGTAAGAATACATGTAACAACTCCTGCTCTGCACACACCTGTGCCAGTGGTTCCTGCCCACACTTTCCAGAGGTGAGGGCTGAGGCACCAACAGACTGACACCTTGACAGGGACCAAGGTGTCCAGCAAACCGCTTCTCACAGTCCACGTGATGGTCTCCGAGGGCAGCTTTCTAATTACCTTATCTTTAACCCGATTTTAAATCTAGTTCGTTTTATTTTATGCACTTTTATAAATCATCACAATTCTTTGGAAGCAATTTACCATCTAAATAAATTGAGTGGTTCTTTCACAGAAACATCTTCTCATGAAAAACAACCAAAAATAATACAAGGAAGAAATAGACGATTTAGAAATTCTCATTGATCTCTTGGCTTTACATTCATGTTTGTTCCTGACTTTCCTAGGACAGGCCCTGACACCTGCCTGTACGCGGGAGTGTTGCCTCGTTTTCTTAGGCCTTTGGCCCATGTGATAGTACCTCGATTGGTTTCAACATTTTTGGTTATGCTAAGAAAAAGAGCAGAGAATTCAGGTGCAAGTTAATTTATATGATCTCTTTTCTTAATCATGGCCATACTTACTCCATATTCAAAAGATTAGAAGTGAAATCCAGGAAGTCCAAAGCAGATATGATACAGATCAAACTAAAACCTTTTCTGTTGCAGATAAGTACAGGAAAGAATGTTCTTGGATGTTTTATCTTAAGATATTCATTTGAGTGTGGGTGTGTGTGGGTGTGTGTGTGAGAGAGAGAGAGAGAGAGAGCTTGGACATACCTGGGATGGATCGATAGGTAAATAGTTAGATAGATAAATAGATAGGTAGGTAAGTAGATGGACAGATGATAGATAGGTTTCATTTCTTGGGACCAGTCTGCCTAGATTTACATCTAGATCTTTCACACTCTAACAGTATGATCTCAGGTGATTTTTATAACCTCTTTGTCCCTCAGTTTCCTTAATATAAGATGAGCATAACGATCCCATCTACCTCATAAGGTTGTTATGAGAATAAAATGGGTTAATGCATTTAAAACACTCGTTTAATATGTTTCCTAAACTGTGGTATTAAATATACTGACCTTTTATCACTTTTATATTATAATACATATAAATAATATGTACTATAGGTAAAGGTTATATATATATATATAAAACCTTTTTAAGCATTTTAATTTAGACTGCATGATCAAAAGTATGAAAGGCTTAAATTTCAACATTGCTACATTTTACTTTTCAAATCTTTTTTTTTAATTTGAGTTTATTTATAATGGTTGAAATCCCAATGAAGTTCTTAAATGTTAATATTTTTCCCATCAATGCAATATATATTTATATATTTTATCACTTAAAATATTATGCAATTATAAGAAGCCTCTGTCTCTTTCAAAAGGTTGGGCAATTAAAGATCCTGCTGAAGTCTGTGCTTGACCAGTGGAGCCACCACAAAGTGGCCTTTGATGAGATAAACAGTTACCTCATGGAGGCCAGATACTCTCTCTCCCGATTCCGTCTGCTGACCGGATCTTTAGAAGCTGTGCAGGTTCAGGTAGACAATCTTCAGGTAAGGGATGAATTGAACCCATCCTTAACATCCTTTTTAATTTGAGAAAAAAAATTTTTTTTAAATGAGCAAATGCGAACATCATCCTGGAATAATTAGTGTATATTGTTTACATTTAATTATTTTAAAAATATTTAAAATTAATTTTACCTGCTTTATTTGTTACATAACCAAACTTGCCTGTGGATACCAAATTCTGGAATAACTGGTATATAACTAAATGATTTTTTAATTATATAAATATCCACATGAGGACTTCTCTGGTGGCGCAGTGGTTGAGAGTCCGCCTGTCGATGCAGGGGACACGGGTTCGTGCCCCGGTCCGGGAAGATCCCACATGCCGTGGAGCGGCTGGGCCCGTGAGCCATGGCCGCTGGGCCTGCGCGTCCGGAGCCTGTTCTCTGCAATGGGAGAGGCCACAACAGTGAGAGGCCTGCGTACCACAAAAAAAAAAAAAAAAAAAAAAAAATCCACATGAATGTATTTTATAAAATGATTTTATACCCAAATCAATCTCCTGGATCCATTATTGCTGCCTTTTATGTCTTCCCCTTCTCTTTTTTATCCTGCTTTTCTAAACACATTCTACAGGATTAAAAAGAAAACAAAAAGAAAAATAACAAAAGTCATAAACTTTTAAACCATTAAGTTGTTTTCTTTGCATTGAGCAGAATGTCAATGGTGTGTACATGTAATCCTCCTTTTCTAGCGCTTACTGCTTGGTTTCCTGTGTGTCCATCATCACTGTATTCATCCAGGAGGACATTGCTGCTGTTTGACTTAAACAGCACACTGTCCTCTCTTAGGTCACTGCTCTCAATCAGCTGCTGCCCTCACTCGCCTGCACACCTGGGCGCTGGGTGCTCTCACCTGCCATTGCCCTTTCTCCCTGGCTAAATAATGCAGCCTATGGGATGAGCAAGTCAGGCCCTAAAGGGTGGGGTGATAGCCTCGCATGTCCCTCCTTACATCGGTCCACGTCCCTGGCTTGGCAATCAAAGTTTATATGTTGCTGACATGATATGCATACTTTCTGAAGGGAATGCCCTTTTTTTGGGTGAGGCAGGAGGGAGGAAGGATAAAATGAGCATATACAGTTTCCTTCTTTTGTGTGTGTGCGTGTGCATGTGCGTGTGTCTGCGCCACACGGCATGTGGGATCTTAGTTCCCCACCAGGGTTCGAATCTGTGCCCCCTTCATTGGAAGTGTGGAGTCTTAACCACTGGACCGCCAGGGAAGTCAAAGTACATACAAAGTATGTACTTTGTAACCTTGTACATACAAAGTACAAGGTTAAATTTCTTTAAACCTTAAAATAGTTGTTGCAGATACTAAGAATCATTAAAACTTATTTTGAGAATAGTAAGCTTAAAAAGACATTTTATAACTTTGAGGAGGTTAGAAGTACTTTTTAATTGAGCTTACTCTGTGTTTCTCATCTTCTGTCTTAAGATATGAAAGGATTCAGGGTCTATCCCTTATATATTTTGATTTGATGGCAACCATATATCAGTGGTAAGTGGGACTGGATTTTTGCAGCCTGCTTCACCTATGGAGTTTTACTAAGAACTGAGTCTATCACTTCAGCAACATTTCCAGGGAAATATCTTTCTTCACTGGTTCTTGGTAGACAACTCCACCAAGCCTATAGCCTGCCTAATAAATATTCTTTGCAAGGAAGAACATCAGAGATAGAACTTAGAGCTGGTACTCAGAAAAGCTATGACTTCTTAAAGTCTCACCATCAGGAATCTCTGGTAGAGCAACTTTGGGTAAGTAATAAAGCAGAGATCTGGACTTTGACCCTGAGCAGCAAAGAGAGCCACAGTATAATGGATTGCACACCCAGCAACCCCACACCTTCCTCCTCGATGGTGGACAGGGGCTCCCCGTGTGAGCTTTCCCAGCAGAACTCCAGCTCCCACTCCAAGAAGTCTCAATTGTTAAGAGGCCTCCTCACACCCATAAGAACAAACTCATAAAAAAGAAAAAATGGTTATCTAAAGAAAGCTCATAAAGCATTGGGGCAAAGGCATGGTTTTTGTATTTGTATGTTTGTATTTATGAAAACAGCTATAAGTTACTCTTAAACTTGATCATTAGAATTTTTAGATCCTGTTATGTCATCTGTGGCACTTTTCCTTTGGGCAGAGTCTTCAAGATGATCTAGAGAAACAGGAAAAGAGCTTACAGAAATTTGGCTCTGTCACCAACCAACTGTTAAAAGAGAGTCACCCGCCTGTGACAGAAACTCTTACCAATACACTAAAAGAAGTCAATATGAGGTATGGAACATGCCGGTTGCTCATTATTCATATCACGATCTTATTATAAATAACAATACAATTAATACACTGGCATTCTGAATTTGAGCTTTATAGGTTCTATTCTATTAATGTTTTCAGTTTCACAAAATGAACTTAAGGATAAGTAAATGTAGTGAAGATATTCAGAAAGGAATTAGAACTGCGGTATACCCCAAGATTGACCTCATTTCTACTACCTACCCTTGAAATATGAGAGTGAAATGTTACTTTTTATTACATTCAGTAGAAATGAGACATCTGCATTATTTCCATATTCACATGAACCAGGATCATGAAAAATAAAATAGTAAATAACAGCATTTGGTGAGAGGTGGGAATCAGCCCATGAGTGTTGGCTATCTTTTCCAGATGGAATCACTTGCTGGAAGAGATTGCAGAGCAGCTGCACGCCAGCAAGGCCCTACTTCAGCTTTGGCAGAGATACAAGGACTACTCCAAACAGTGTGCTGCTACAGTTCAACAGCAGGAGGGTCGAACCAATGAGCTCTTGAAGGCAGCCACTGACAAGGACATCGCGGACGACGAAGTTGCCACATGGATTCAAGATTGCAACGTATGTCCAAGAACTATTGCGTGTTACCAACTTCTCAAGCTTAGACTTCTCAAGTTTAGCAGGGCTGGTGCTGCTGTGTTTAAGCTTTTGTTATGTCTCTATGTGAGACAACTATCCAAAAATAATTGTTTCAAGTATCAGAGAGGCTGCTAGGTTTTCAGAACACAGTTGCACATGTAACAGATTTAAGAGGCCCCCTCCCGTTGTTTTATTTTTAAAGAGTTGTTTTCCCATTTTTCCTAATGGAATACAGTCCATGTGAAAGACTTAGGCTATCTGTTTTTACAGAGATGGTCAATATAAGAAATGACCATATGAAGAGTAATGTTACATCTTTTAAAATTCCACTGTTCCAAAGTATTGTCCAGGGAGGTCCATTATCTCTTATGTAAGCATCCACATAATAATTTCTTCTAAGAACTTAATGGTAGGAAGAGGTCTTTCTTTCCTGATTTATGGGTATACTTCTTTTTAATAGCTTTTTAATATTTCTCTTTTTCACTGGAGCTACCAATAACCTACTTAAGGTTTTCAAGAGCAATTCTTCTCTCGTTTCACCTATCACATGCCTCTTACTATTTGTCCTTATTTGTCTCTATTTTAATGAATTTATTTCAAAGACCTTCTTATAAACTTTCCCAAATCAGTTATTAGAATTAGGCAAGTTATAAAAAGCACATAAATAAAAGTTTAACCCATTCTAAGACCTTCACATGAAAAATGAATAATCACTTTAAAGCTAAAGTTTAAGATTTACAGTAAATTCTGTGCTTTTTTTCTCTTTCCACATAGTTTATCTTTATGAAATTTGTCATTTTCAATTTTCAGTCCTCCTTCGTTGAGATATGCCTGTTCTAGAGTCTAGTGCTCGAGATGATTGCTGTGAATTTTCTGATCTCTCTGTCAGGGTTAAAGTTGCCCTTTGTTTTCCCCTTCTCACTGTAGCCCGTGCACGGGTGTAGCAGGCTCTGCTCTCTCTGTATCTGGTGGGGCACCAGCAACAGGTGGAAGAATCAGTCAGTTGTCATCCCTCAGAGGTAGATGGAAACCAGAAACAGGGAATTTCCACCAGCTTATTAATTTGGAGCATATAAAAGAGTTCCACAAAAAATGGAGGCAAGAGATATCACAGAAAAGAACAGAGATAGAGTCTACCCTTCCTCCTGCTCACCAGAGCCATAGCTAGGCTTCTGCACCCACCAAGAGGGGAGGGTGTGCTGTAACCACTAAAATGTGACCACACGTATAGTTCCTCTCTTGTGTGTATAATATTAAGTCAAAAAAGGTAAAATGTAGCACTGGGTTTTCAATTTGATATCAATTACAGGAAGAGGCAGGAAAAAACTGCCAAAATGTTTTCAGTTATTGGCTCTACTTGTAGATAATGTTTTTTCTTGTTTATATACGTTTTTCTGCATTTCCCCAATGTCCTACAATGAATGTATGTAGCTTTTATAATCAGAATAGTACATTTTTTAAATGTTAATACACACACGTGTTTTTAAAAATGGAATTCAGTTCTTGATTTTTTCCCTGAAGGTGAAGGTTATTTAATGTAATAATTTGACAAATAAGAATTGAGTGTTTCTGGGCTTCCCTGGTGGCTCAGTGGTTGAGAGTCCACCTGCCGATGCAGGGGACACGGATTCATGCCCCGATCCGGGAAGATCCCACATGCCACGGAGCAGCTGGGCCCGTGAGCCGTGGCCGCTGAGCCTGCACATCCAGAGCCTGTGCTCCGCAACGGGAGAGGCCACAACAGCGAGAGGCCCGTGTACCGCAAAAAAAAAAAAAAAAAAAAAAAAAAGAATTGAGTGTTCCTAATTGTTTATAATAAGGAGTACACTTAACATGTTGTTTCATGATGGGCATGCTTTCATCTTCTGTAGGACCTCCTCAAAGGACTGGGGACAGTTAAGGATTCCCTTTTCGTTCTCCACGAGCTGGGAGAGCAACTCAAGCAACAAGTAGATGCCTCGGCAGCATCGGCCATTCAGTCTGATCAACTCTGTTTGAGTCAACACTTACGTGCCCTAGAACAGGCTCTTTGCAAACAGCAGACTATGTTACAGGTACAGAGCTCACATTCAGCAGGTGTTATAAATTGGGCATTCTATAAAACCTGGGCATAAACACAGGAAAGAAAAACTTTTCATCATCGAAACAATGCCTCCTTCAAGACCAGAAGTTAAAAAATAAACAAATTTGGAAGTTCCAATGGGGTCAAGGGAACATGGGAGTCTTGCACTTTTCTCGACAATGTACTTTTGCCCCCAAATCATTGCTTCCTTCCACGGTAAAATATGTTCAATTAATAGACATTAAGTGGCTTTAACGTTAACAGTCATGTTTACCTGACAAGTTTTTGCAAGAATCAGAATATATTTCTGTTTGATAATGTATGTAAAAAATAACTTTAATTGGTTAACTAATGGCACGTAGAAGTAATTCTAAGTGTTAAGCAAACTATATAAATAAAAAGAAGAAAATTTAAATTATGGTAGCCTTGTCTTTTTAGAAATGGCACCTTGAGCATGGCAATTTGGCACAAGAATATGAAAAATAATTTTAATATCCACTTGCCCTTTCACTAGATTTCTAAATACCAATTTTCTTTTGTGTAAAAAAGGCTGGAGTTCTTGACTATGAAACCTTTACCAAGAGTTTAGAAGCTTTGGAAGCCTGGATAGTAGAAGCTGAAGAAATGCTACAAGGGCAGGACCCTAACCACTCGTCTGACCTCTCAACCATCCAGGAAAGGATGGAGGAACTTAAGGTAAGTGTGTTCAAATCCTCGTTCCAGATCTTCTATCTTCAAAATCCTAAAGAAAACTCAAAACTCCTGACATATGCCTACTTTCTGTTCCCAAGGACACTCTTGCCAGCTCTGCTTTCCTGTTCTCTTGAGAGGAGTGGTGGCACGGAGCTCAAGCTGATCTCGTGGTCCGTGATGGGAGGCCCCCAGGAGCAGAGCTCGGGTCCACCTCAGTCCTCCTCCTGCCTCTGGGCCCTCCCTGCGCCCAATCCATCACCTCCTTCATAGCTCTTGAACCTCCCATCTCCATCACTACCATCATCCACTCCTACTTTACGCTGTCCGATCTTGCTCAGGGGCCAAGGCCACAGCCTCAGCCTCTGTGGACCTCTTTGCAGCGACCTCTCTCCCTCCAACCTATAGCTGCCAGAATGATCTTTTTCTTTTTTCTTTTCTTTTTTTTTTTTTTTTGCGCGGGCCTCTCACCATCGCGGCCTCTCCCGTTTCGGAGCACAGGCTCCGCACGCGCAGGCTCAACGGCCATGGCTCACGGGCCCAGCTGCTCCGTGGCATATGGGATCTTCCCGGACCGGGGCACGAACCCGTGTCCCCTGCATTGGCAGGCGGACTCTCTACCACTGCGCCACCAGGGAAGCCCGATCTTTTTCTTTTAAAAGATTTTACTTAATCATGAACGACTTTACAGTAAATAAAATAATACAATAGACATGCACATTTTATTACTATTATTCCTCTGCTTAAAACCCTCCATGGCTTCCCACTGCTCTCAGGATAAAGATCTGTGCGACGTATCAAGACCAGCAATAGCCGGCTTCCACCTCCCTAAGGGTCTCGCCTTCACCACCTTCTGTCTCCTTCTCCAGGCACTTGGGAGCTGCAGTGCTTCCCGGCGTCTGTGTGTAAGATGCCCATCCCCCGCTTTCTTGAATCCGTTCCTTGTCCCCAAAAGGCATCAACTCCTGGTCATTTTATTCAGGGTCACTCTCAGAAAGCCTCCCCTTCTGTCCATGGCCAGGCCCCCCAGCGACACAGTTTCATAGCCCACTGTTATTTTTCTTCAGACTTTCATCGTACCATCCAAGGAGTTCATGTGATAGGTGACTGCTGTTCTCTCTGCTATTGGAATAGTGTCTTACTCTTTTTGAGCACCATAAGAGGGACCATGGCATGTCAGTTTTGTTCACTGCTGATGTCCACCTGTGGAAATTCTGCCATCTAATAGTTTGCTTTTGGCTTCGACAGTTGGCAAGATTTATTCTCTCTTCAGGGTTATGAGCCTTTTGCAGAGCACACAGAGTGGACACACACACAGCCAAAGGTGTCCTGACCTTTTCTCCTGCCTGTAGCTGATTTCCTAGATGGAGTTACGAACACCCACAGGAAAACCAGGACAGGCAGCTTCGTCCTGTGTGTGAAGGGAGGAAAGCGATCTGAAAACATAGACTACTTTCTCAGTTGAGTCTCACCAACTTTGGGGTTGGGGTCAGGGACCTAAAACTGAAGCTCTTAAGATAACGGGTGGTGATTTGGGAGCTCAGGTGGGATTGTGTTCCATCCAAGGAGAACCCAACAAGTCGTGTTTACCTGGCTCTACCACTTACTAGCTGGGTGGCCTTGAGCAATTTACTTAGTGTCTGTGCCTCTTCTTCCTCATTGTAAATTGGGAATAGTAGTGGTTCTTACCTTATGGGATTGTTTTGAGGATAAAATGAGTTATTACCTGTAAAGCTCTTATAACAATGCTTGGTTCATATGTGCTCAATAAATGGGAGTTAGCTATTACTATTATAACTAATATTATTATTAAATAATAAAGGAGCAGATTAACATGGATAAATGAAATATAAAGGGTAAGAAATAAGTCCTTTCAGTCATCAGCACAATTTTCTTCCTTTATCAGTTCAAGCAAGAATTACTTATGAGTAAATAAATCAAGTAAATAATACACATAAACTATTAAATGTTCAATAAGGGATAATGAGTAGCTATAGCAGCAACAGCAGCAGCAGCAGTGGAAGCTGATGAAGAGATCCAGCTTTGCTTTCTTTGCAGCACTGGAGGTTGCAAGGGGGTGGCCTAGAAATGCAGAGGAGACCAAAGACCAGCTTCTTCCTGAAATCAGAAGATCACTGTGCACTTTTGAAAGAACTCTGCCTTTTCTGACCGTGGTGCTAAATCTAGTTTTGCATCTTGCTTTCAGGGACAGATGCTAAAATTCAGCAGCATGGTCCCAGATTTAGACCGGCTAAATGAGCTTGGATACAGGTTACCCCTAAATGATAAAGAAATCAAAAGGATGCAGAATCTGAACCGGCACTGGTCTCTGATCTCCTCCCAGACTACAGAAAGATTCAGGTAGAGTAACCCAGAGATGTTTTGGCCACTCTGAAATATCAGTAGAAATAAGTTCATGATTTGTATATATTTATAAATTCTAGATCTTTCCAATGTTATTCACACAATTTGAACTAAAAGTGAGAAACTCAAAATATGAAGTGATTTCCCATGTTTAATGTACTGAATATTGTTTTAATCAAAAAATAAAACTTTTATATAAGAATATATTAAATATATATAATTTTGTCATTTAAATTTCTTTTCTTCAATTTTCTTTCGATTTTTCACAAAATTTTACACCTAACATGAGCTTTGTGGAGGTCAAATTAGAATTGGAACAGAGAATATTTAATCTAGTTTTATATGCTGAAGGTATAAGAAAAAAAGCAACAGCATCACCATTATTCATTTTCCTTCTGTCAGTAAGTTACAGTCATTTTTGCTACAACATCAAACTTTCTTGGAAAAATGTGAAACATGGATGGAATTCCTAGTTCAAACAGAACAGAAGTTAGCAGTAGAGATTTCAGGCAATTATCAGCATCTTTTGGAGCAGCAAAGAGCACATGAGGTAAGTTATGCCAGTACATTTTTGGGTGATAAAATTGTTTTAGGCCTTTGGAAGATGCTGCAAAATGCCATGTGGAAGAATGAAAGTCCTATAATGTGTGCTGAATCTGCTCAAATGCATGCGATGTTTTTGCCTTCTTTCTTAAGCTTGAAGTTTCAATATCTTAATCACAAAAATGCAGTCCAGTCTTGGTTATAAGCATGGGGCAGGCTTCAGTACCCTGCAAGGTATGGTGCCAGAATTGTGGTAAGATAATTTCCCAGTTGAATTACAGACTACACTAATATTGTCAAGGCTAGTTGCTTAGGAGATTATGCTTTGATCAAAAGTCTTTGATAAATAAAAATTGTGAGTTCTTTAAAAAACATATACATATTTTATACTAGGAAATCAAACTACCAAATATCTCCAGGCGTGCCTCTTGATCAAACTGCATTATAATCATTTCTCAAGACACATCAAGAAAGAATTAGATACAAAAAGCAAATTAATCAATTTGCAATTAGTCTCTATTTTGCTGTTTACTGCTGTAACTAACTTGCTCCTGTGTTTATGAAATATACACAAATGGAGAGATAGGATGCAGCTAAAACAGAGAAAAGCTTAATGCTGGACTTTAAAGAGATGAAATTAATTTTAAGGCATTTTGCTTAAATTTTTAAAAATAGAAAAGTTAAATATGTGTAAGGGATTTTTAAGTCCAGTTTTATAGAGTTGACCAACAGTGAAGTAATCTACAATGAATCAAAACTAAAATGAGATAGTACTTCACACACACTAGGATGGCTACAATGAAAAAGAAAACAAGTGTTGATGAGGGAATAGAGAAATTGGAATCGTCATACATTGCTGGTGGGAATGTAAAATGGTGAAGCTACTTTGGAAAACAATTTGGCAGTTCCTTAAAGTGTTAAACATAGAATTACCATGTGACCCAGTAATTCCACTCCTAAGTATACACCCAAGAGAAAGGAAAATATATGTCCTTACAAAAGCTTGTACCAGAATTTTGTTCATTGCAGCATTATTCATAATATCCCAAAAGTGGAGGTGACCCAGATATCCACTAACTGATGATGAATACAATAAAATGTGGTATATCCATTTAATGGAATACTATCCAGCAATAAAAAGGAACACAGTACTCATACATACTGCAGCATGGATCAACCTTGAAAACATTATGCTAAGAGGAAAGAAGCCAGTCACAAAAGACAGTAAATTACCTGATCTCATTTATATGAAACATCCAGAGTAGGTAAATCCATAGAGACAGAAAACAGATCAGTGGCTACCTAGGGCTGGGGGGATTGAAAGGAGATGGGGAGTGATTGAAAATGAGTATGGAGCTTTTGGGGGGAGTTATGGCAATAGTCTAAAATTGATTGTGGTGATAGTTGTATAACTCTGGAAATATAATAAAAATCATTAAATTGTAAATAGGTGAATTGTATGATATAGAATTCTATCTCAATAAAGCTGTTTAAAAAACAGTGAAAACCTGAAAGACTTTCTCTTGAGCTTTTATAGCAGTGAAACAATTTTATTAACTGAGTTAAATTGAAAAACAGTGAGTTTATAAAAAGGGTGGATTTTTTTCCATTCTTCAACTTTTTAAAAGGTCTTAAGTGATTCTCTGTCTGAAAATGGACCATATTCTGCATATTAAAAAAAACAATACAAATTATGTGTTAACTAACTTTATTAGGTGATTTTGAAAGGAAGAAGGGAAACATAATTCTACTTTTAGTCATTTAGTTTTAGTAAACAAAAACGAAACTGTATCTTTAAGTTTATCTTAATTGATGGTTTAAAAATATTCTTACATTGCAGGTTTTCATATACAACCTGATTCAGCTGGAAATATTTTTCATAGTCTTGCTTGAACCAGCATTTTTGGAAAGTTATTGGAGAACTGGTCACTAAAATTAGGAACTCTAAATTATGTTTTTCTTTTTTAAAAATAACAGTTGTTTCAAGCAGAGATGTTCAGTCGTCAGCAGATTTTACACTCGATCATTGTTGATGGACAGCATCTTCTAGAACAAGGTCAAGTTGATGACAGGTAGGATCTTTGATATATTATTATGAAGAAAGGTTCCAGTAAATTAACCATTTTCTTTTGAATGAGCAGGTTAGAGGGCATAGAGCCAGTTTTCCTAAGGCAATTGTACTGGAGAGGAGCCTCAGAAATTGGAGGAAAGACTTGTCTGAATCTCTGAAATGACTAAGTATTGAAACTTTTTAAAGAAGTGCTATTATATTACATGCAGGACATAGAGTAATTGGAAACACCTAGCCAACCTTCGCTAGGCATCTGTAGGGGACTAGAATTAATGAATAGACCAGAATGAATTGTGTCAGTGATGTATCAGTGGTTTGTCAACAGATGCTTCTAATATTCTCATATGATTACAGAAATTTTATTCCTCAGAGGAACATAGAGATCACTAGACCATCTCTCTTGTTTACAAATGAAAACTTGAGACCCAGAAATGTGAACTGATTTGACCGAGGTCACATAACTAAGTAGCAATAGAATCAAGCCTACCACTCATGTACCTTGCCTTTAGTCAGGACCAGCCAGGCTTCCTATACCATGATAACACCTCCACATTTGAAAATGGTGGGTTAACTTAAGTCAGATTACACTCAACCTGAAACCCTGCTTCCTCTTTATTACTTAGCAGATTATCTCTGTATTCAAAATGCAGAGGTAAAATCTAGCTCCTCTTTAGATTTATGGCATATGAATTGGCAATTTCGTCCTATATTTACATTTCTTAGTAACAGTGTTTACTCTACCCCATTACTTTCTGTGGTAATATTTGGTGTACAAACCTCATTTATTTTATCACATATGTATGTCTTTTCCATATTTAGAACAGTAGTTGTGATTATAATTAACTTAGTTTTTTTCCAAAAAAATAGAAAATAAGTCATTATTTTTATTAAGAGTTTTTTTTTTTTAAAGTTTTGGACGCAATTTCAGTTTTAAGTGGATATTTCTTTGGAAGTACATGAAAGATTTTCATGATTAAGCTTGGAACAGCAAAATGTGATGCCATATTTATTCTATTCTAAGGAAGCCAAACTTAAATGTGAGCTTTACTAAGAATTTAAGGCCTTCAAAATAAGACACATTCAAGTGCAATTAACTTATCTTTTGCTTTATCCTCCCTACTCTGTAACAATATTATAAAAGCTTGAGTCATTAAGTAAAATAAAATTTAAAATTCATGCTCAAGCCAACATCTATTAAATTTTAAATGTTAGCAGGGAAAAACACCAACGAGATGAAAAAGGGAGGGTGGGACCCAAGGATAATTTTGAAAGTTGCGAGTGAAAAAAATTACAGATGAGAGCCTGTTGACAAATAGCAAGGTCCTAGATTACAAATGTATTGCGTTTTAAAAGTTCGTTTATACGTTTTGTTTTTGAGAGTTCAAGTTCAGCGTTGAGCCCAGTATCGTGTTTTGAGTAGTTCCTCATGCTGACAGATAGCTCAGAGCAGCTTGGTTCTACAAAGTGAGGACAGAGGCTCCAAAGAGACCCTGGATGGCTAGCTGATAGTGAAGCAATATTTAGGGTACTCTTCTCCAAGCCCTGGAGTTAGATGTTTTCAGAGATGATGGATGCTTGTAACTTTTAGGGAAGTCTCATGAACCTAATTCATCATATTTGGTTCTACTGAAATTAACTTATAAATATCACAATTTCCTCTCAAAACCAGAAGCACTTAATAACACATTTGGTTACAAAATCAAAGTTTATAGTGGCCCTCGATAATAAGAGGTATCAAGAATGTAGGAGCCCAGGACAGTAAATCCAACTCAGAGCAGAAGCCCCCCCACAGGAAGGAAGAAAAGCAACACTAGTAACATAGAGAATGAGCAAGTAATGTTACACTTTAGTACTAAAATGTGTGATTAACACTGTAATCTATAAAGAAACTCATTCTATTTGATACTGGACAAAACAGTTCTAAAGCCACAGTTGGATGTTAAGGAAAACATAATAAAAAACTACCAACATTTTTAAAGGTAGTAAACAGAGGTAGGAAGAACCAACTACAAGATCTGAGATGAGTTAGCCTGAAATTGAGAAAGCGTAAATAAAATTTAACATCTCTAAGTATAGGCACAACCTTTATTCAGAAAATGATAACTAGATACTTTTCATTTTGCTAAGAACAAGTGAAGAGGGCTTAAAACGTTAGAAGGGATGATTTAGATTAGTATGTGAAATCATCTGCTAAAGATTAGGACTGTCTACTGTGAGGGAATACTGAGAGTTTATGGAGTACAGTTTTTAAAAATATTTTTATGTAACATAATTTTAGTTAAATGGTTTCTGATTCTAGCTAAAGTAACCCAGTGTTGTTCATCCAAAGTGACTTATAATTGTAGCTGAAGACAGAGGTTGTAGATAAGCTGGGCCCCTCCTTTCCTGCTGTTACATGCACAGGATGCTGCCCCGTGCTGCACACATGGCTACAGGCACGTCCAGGGAGCCGTTCGCACTGTAGCTGCTGCCCTACACCCTGTCCCCTCTCATGCACTCTGAGAGAGGGTAAATGACAGTTGACCCTACAGATATGTCTTCCACCTGTGCTAAGATGTGAACACACTCACCATGTGCAAACACTGATAGCTTAACTGTTATTAATTTTTTTAATTACTTTCAGTAGACCTGATAACAGATCATGGCATGATATATGAAAACCTCTGCCCTAGGTCACCTCTTAGGGCGTACGGTCATCAAGTATGTATGTATGTATCGGTTGATTATGTAACTACATCCAGGATAACGGTGGTTTTCCTTATGTAATTATTTCTTCACCAGGGATGAGTTCAACCTCAAATTGACCCTTCTCAGTAATCAGTGGCAGGGGGTGATACGCAGGGCCCAGCAGAGGCGGGGCATCATTGACAGCCAGATCCGCCAGTGGCAGCGCTATCAGGAGATGGCAGAAAAGCTTCGTAAATGGTTGGTTGAAGTGTCCTATCTACCCGTGAGTGGTCTCGGAAGTGTCCCAATACCACTGCAGCAAGCAAGGACCCTCTTTGATGAAGTGCAGGTAAGGTGCAAAACAGGCGGTTTTTAAACCTCTTCTGCATTTCTGCTGCACACTTTACCCTGGCCTCGGTTCTTGAGAAGGATATTAGAAACACTGGAATGAGGACAAGCATTGTTCTCAAATGTCAACAGAAATATATAAAATGATGGCATTACAAAGTCCATATTTAACAATGAAAGTAGGGCGAGTCCCAGCCTCTCACAAAGACTGACTCCACTTCACCCACCAAGGCCTCCCAGCAGCTCAGTGAATCCCAGCGTGGATGGAAAGGCAATGGCAAGGAAAGGAAAACTTTGCACTGATTATACATATTTTACTCATGAGCAGTTTAACTGAAGTATCCAGAAAAGATGAAAGACTCAGTCCTGTGGGAGCTCTTTGTCCATTCCCCTTACTTTCCCCAGCCTGGGAGTTTAGGGGTCCAGCCTCTTAGATGGAGACCTCCACACCCTCTCATCAGTCCCTCCCAGTATATTTCATAGGCTCCTCTTGTTTTGAAGGTCACTGTTCTCTGCTTCCTTTCTCCTCCTTGCTTCTCTGGGAAACCTCATCTATACACATGGCTTCCACTAATCCCTACCAGCAGAGAAGGGTCAAGTTGGTATTTTCTGGTCACATTCACCTCCTGAGCTTCCAACTCATGTATTCAACCCCCTTTTAGCTTTATATCTATGTGTATCACAGACACAATATACTCCATGGTTCCAATAGAGCCTGTGATCTCTGGATCAACCATCTCCACCAGTCCATTCCATGTGCCCAAACCGAGGAAATATCACCGGCTATCTGGTCTATCCGTCAGCAACCCAGAGTCATTCTAGAGCTATACTCTTCATTTTATCTCCCTCCCCATATCTTATATCCCTCAAGTCTCCATTCCTACTGCCACTACCTTAGATTAGGTGCTCGTGATTTCTTGCCTAGATAGACAGTAGCTTCCTAACCTGTCTTAAAGGATCCAATATATGGCCTTCCATTCCATTTTCTACCCAACTGCTTAATACTCTTCCATGAATCTCAGTCACTTTTACTATAAAAACCAAATTCCTGTGCAAGGTGTGGTCTGGTGTCATCTTCTACCACTCTTTTACGGGAATCCTATATTCCAGCCACTGAAAACTAAGTCCAGTGTCCTAAATTCATCATATTTATCCCATATAGCAATTTTGCCCATCCAATTTCTATGTGTGGAAGATGTCTTCTCCCTGACTCCTGGCTCTCATCACAGCAGGTCCTTCTTAACCTGGTTGTGTTCCTGTGTCTTTCAAGACTCATGAAGGCTTCACCATTTGAAGAAGCCTCCCTGTGCACCCAGCGTGGGTCAGATGTCCCTCTGTGCCCCCTGTGCATCAGCCTCATAGAGCAATTTTCCTATTGCATCGTGATTGCGTTTAACTTGGGAGCAGAAACTAAGCTTTCTGTGTGGAATCCTCATTTATTTATACATTGCTTCACTCAGGCCCAAAGTCCTGGGTCAGTAAAGCTTTTTGGAAACAATAGGGCATGTTATGTATGCAAAAATTTAGGATTATTTAAAAATACTTATAATGGGGAAATGGTAAAGAGAAAAATGAGAAAGTAAAAATCTACGGTTTCTTTCAGTTCAAAGAAAAAGTGTTCCTGCGACAGCAAGGCAGCTACATCCTCACCGTGGAGGCTGGCAAGCAGCTCCTGCTTTCTGCCGATGGTGCAGCTGAGGCTGCCTTGCAGGCTGAACTCGCTGAAATCCAAGAGAGATGGAGATCAGCCAGCGTGCATCTGGAGGAGCAGAAGAAAAAACTGGCCTTCTTGTTGCAGGTAAGTTCGGCTCTTTCCTCCTGTAGGCCTAATGCAGTTCAAAAAGCCCTTTATTACTCAGCCATAAAAAGAAATGAAATTGAGTTATTTGCAGTGAGGTGGATGGACCTAGAGTCTGTCATACAGAGTGAAATAAGTCAGAAAGAGAAAAACAAATACATTATGCTAACACATATATATGGAATCTAAAAAAGAAATGGTCTGAAGAACCTATGGTCAGGACAGGAATAAAGACACAGATGTAGAGAATGGACTTGAGGACACGGGGAGGGGGAAGGGTAAGGTGGACGAGTGAGAGAGAGGCATGGACATATGTACGCTACCAAACGTAAAATGGGAAGCAGCCACGTAGCACAGGGAGATCAGCTTGGTGCTTTGTGACCACCTAGAGGGGTGGGATAGGGAGGGTGGGAAGGAGACACAAGAGGGAGGAGATATGGGGATATATGTATACATATAGCTGATTCACTTTGTTATAAAACAGAAACTAACACACCACTGTAAAGCAATTATATTCCAATAAAGACATTTTAAAAAAAGCCCTTTTAATAGTTGTGCTGCTTCCTCAACGTTGTTATCCTGCGAATCAAATAATGCAGATCGTTATGTCAGACCCCGCAGTATTTTGATCCCCTGTGTCCTGTTTAGGATGTTGTCCTGTCTTGCATGAACTAGAAAAGTTTCCCAATTTTCAGCAGGTGGTCTTTCAGGAAAATTCCCCAACAAAGTAGTTTTAAGTCTAGTAAGACCATCCAAGCAATGAATTCTGATTCATGGCCGGTGCTAAGCCAGAAACCATGAGATGACTTTATAAATCTAGACAAGAATGCAAAGAGTAGATTCCACTCCCTAATCTAAGACTCTAAAGTGGTTTTCAAGATTGATGTCTCTTCTTTTATAGCAGGGAAAAAACCTATCCAAGAAGATACTCTTGATTTGATCTTAGCTTATCCAAGCAAGTTGCTATGAGATAAAATCTCCAGGAGGTATATTAAACCTTTAGTTGGATACAGATAGCAGGCTGATCACACAGCAAGTTTAGGGAAATGTAGATTTAGTAGACCTCCCACAGTATGCTTTTCTCCCTCACTTTCCAATTCCTTGCATAAGACACGATTAAAGCAGCAGTTGAATTAAGGCATAGACTCTAAACTCAGATAAACCCAAGTTAAAACCATTAAGAAACCAAGTAACCTGGTTAACTCAACCTATCAAAGCCTCCGTTTCCTCATCTGTAGAGTGGGTATGACTACATCTCTTTCATAGGGCATTGTGAGGGTTTCATGAAATAATGGAATAAATCATGTATCAGAGTACCTGGTACATACTGAGCACTCAATAAATGATGGTAATTATTATTGTTTATATTATTATCATTTTGAAATTGAACATGGCTAAATACTGAAGTTTTATATATGTTGATAATCACCAACACTTCAATAAGATTATCTATTAAATTTGGACTGTCACTTTTTGGATCAAAGGTAATAACTAAAGCTAATGAAACACATTTTGCTTTTTTTAATGCTTAAAGTATGCACATTCATTGGGTTTATTCTACTGAATTTTATTTAATAATACATGGGGATATATGTATACATGTGGCTGACTCACTTTGTTGTACGGTGGAAACTAGCACAGCTTTGTAAGGCAATCATACTCCAATAAAGATGTTAAAAAAATAAAATAAAATGCTGAAAAAAATATAATATATCACCCTCTATGTAGGAAGCAATCAATCAAAAATGCCACCCAACATATGTTAGAGAACCATTTTGTGCACACAGCACAATTCATCAGTAATATGATATGCCTGATTTTTTTTCTTCTTTTTTTACTTTCAGGAAAGGATTAAAAACATTGTAAATCATTCTGCAGAGAACATGTTAATCATATCTTTTTCTTTATTTGTGATTGATTTTTGGACACGTTTCTAAGACTTAATAAGGCGAGATGGCTGAGTCACTACATTTGCTTTTCTTGTTAGTCTGTTTGTTGGTGTATAAAACATCCACTTTGATAGATGATTGCAGACCATAACATTTAGTTATTTCCTTATAATTCATGTAGTAAAAAAGACTTGGTTATAGCTTCAGAATCTAAGCCATCCTTGGAAAGGGGAATCCCTATTCTCTTGTTAAAGTTTTATTTTCTTTTGGATCATACACTAGATCCTGTTTGCCTAAAAAGGAATTTATGGAGCTAAATTCTAATGTTTATACAGCCTCATTTTACTGTATCTTTTCACCGTAGCTATAAAGCTTACATATTTTTAGCTTTTAATTAAATGCTGAGTAAATATGCCAAAAATAATTATAATTCTATGCCTTGCATGTTTACCCGCTTCACTATTGCCTCTTACTTTCGTTAGGAAGAATAAAAAGCTGACCTTTTCTCTTTTAGATCAATGAACATTTCTTGCCTGCGTGTTCAGAGATTTCAGTGTGTGATGATTTAATTGAGAATGTTGTTCAGTTTAAGCAAAAGAGAATCTTTTGTCTGCCGCCACTATGCTTAGCGTTCATGAACTAAGTGTAGCCTGAGAACACCGAGATCTTTCACTAAAGCGGAATTGGAACAAATCTGTCCAAAATAGACATTTGGGGCTTTTGTTTTTGGGGGTCTTGTTTTTGTTCTTTCTGGTGAATGAGAAGAGGGAATGAGGTTATGTACCCTAGGAAGTTCCTCGAAGGAATTTTAAAGAGAAATGAGAACTTTGGGCCAAACTCTCAGTTTATTTAGAAACCAAAAGACATCACGAGCAGGGAGGCACTGTAGCCAACACTTCTTAAAGAAGACAGTTGTAATAGCATCGTGCGTTGCTGTGCTGAAAATAAGGCATTGGGAGAGAAGATAGAAAGAACCTAGACAGGAAAAGGCCGGTGACGAAAGATGATGAAAGGGATAATGTGAAGGGAAATGCAGCAGGATTTGGCTCCAGGCTAACCACTAAAAGCAACTCAGGTTGTCTCTCTTTGGAGCTCAGTAATTTAAGTTGAGGGGAGGGTTACTGGGGAGGGGGAGGCCAGGAATGGGAGGTATTGGACAAAATGAAGGAGATTTGTTTAGTTGAATTTCATTGGCACTGAGACACCAGATGTGGGCTAATTTGTAGATAGGGTGCTGTAAAGAATAAAGTCTCCATCATGGTTCCTCTCATTTTTTTCTTTCCTTTTTTAATTACATAAGAAATACATGTGTCTGAAAAAAAATGTAGATAATAATAGAAGCATAGAGAGTAAAAAATGAAATTTCCCCTACACCACCATCCAAATCCTAGTATCTTCCCCAGAGGGAACTCTTGTTACCTTTGGTGTGTAATCTTCCGAAACACAAGCACATCATGTATGTTTTCTTTTGTCAGTACATAGGGATCTCCACATTCCACACCACCATTCTATCCTTCAGAACACTTATCAGTAGCTGGCATATAAGGTGTACATTTTAAAAATTGTGCATTATTTTTCTTCCTCTACTTTTTTTCTTTGGATAGGTTTTTTTAATGTTTTACACATTTAGCCCTTTGTTACATATGTTTCAGTACTATCAAGAGAAAGCCAGTCAAATGCCATGCTTTTTAGAGTACATGTTTCTACTTCTGTAACAATTCAAATCTAAGTGGCTCATACTAGTTATATATTGAATTGAATCAGAGTCAGGGTTATATTATTTTTACATTTCATGTCACTTCTCTTACCTATGTGTATTTTCACCCTGAAAGAGATTTCATATCCTCTTTTCTATCCTTTATAGTGCCTTGAGATAGTGTAGACATTAGTACCATTATGGGTGGAGTTAGGAAAGAGGCAAAGTACTGTGTTCATACTCTCACCTCTGCAGATAGATTTGGATTCAGGTAACATTTCTGAGTACCCATAATATTCTGGGTGTCTTGTACTTGGTGTCTTGACACCCATCGTTTCCTTTAATCCTTTAATACAATTATAGAGAGTTTGTATCATTTCAGTTTTCATAAGCAACACGTAGTGCATTACCTGCTTGCGGTCACCCAGATGATGAGAACCGTCCAGTTTAGAACTCAGCTCTTCCCATGCTCCCCCCCGTAGCGTGGGTGGGGGCGCTTTCACAGTATTCATCAGTGTAACTTTAATTCTTTCTCTGGGAATTGAGAAGAGAGTTTTTCTTGTTTTCCAACTTCCTGCTCCTTAAAAATCCATGAAATTTCTTTTGCTTCCCATTATAGGACTGGGAAAAATGTGAGAACGGAATAGCTGATTCTCTGGAGAAACTACGAACCTTCAAAAAGAGGCTTTCCCCACCTCTGCCGGATCACCACGAAGAGCTCCACGCGGAGCAGATGCGTGGCAAGGTAAGTTGCTGGAGTGAGCTTTTAACCGTCAACTACTTGTGCTTCCAGTGTAATAACGCCTTTGAAAGCATAATTCAGTCAAGCTCCTATGAATGTCTGCATGTAGGTGCAAGTTTCTGGTATTTTGCATTAGGGCAGACAACTCCGGTGAAACATGGTTGTTGATTTATTGCAGTCGATGAAATTATAGACTAGTTTATGGATTACCTTAAGTAAGTAAATGAAAATGTAACACACAACATTAAAAGATATTTAAAAACTAGGTTAAGAGCAATAAAGACAATCTTTTTAAAGTGTCCACACTGGAGAGCCATTCTAGAAGAGTCTAGTTCACAGAAAGAAGAGTGAGGCTCAGCAGCCTGGAAATTCTGCAGACGATGGCCCTTGGAGAAATACACGCTGCCCTCCAGGCTCTTTCCTGTAAGAAAAGTAGGAACTATAAGTAGCTGCTTTCAGTTACTGCATGAAGACACACAATCCTTCAGATACTCAGGGCCCTAACTATTTAAAGTTTAGGATCAACACTTCAAATGGCACTTGGAAGCAAATCAGAAGCTAATACAGACCCCTCCCTGCATGGGGAGCTCCCTGAGACCAACCTGATTTAGTGTCTGTAGGATTTGTTCCATTCACTCCTGTGTAGGCAAGTGGAGTGCCTGAATAGCAGTTCTCTGCTGAGCAGTATGCAGACAAAATCACAACTACCCTTAAAAATGCTTTTTCCCCCCAAATGACATGTCCTTGTGTTCTCCAAGTCATTTGCAAATTACTGCACTGGAGTAATTCTGTTTAAAACTTCACACAGACTTAAATGATTTGGGTTTTGATCAGAAGTTCTCTGCTTCTTTTTGGCTAAGAAGCTGTAAGCCTTTAAGAGAGATTAATTTTTAAAGAAGTCTGGAAATCATGAAAAGGTGGATATAAGAAATTTTCTTCAGTATTAAAATGTAAGGATGATCTTTGAAATTTGTAAGAAGCAGATTTAGGAAAATGAAAAGGTAGTATACTTTATGTCATGGATGGCAAGGGAGAGAAATACTATCTTGAGGTGTAAGTTCAGTAGTATGCAAAGATTAAAAAGAATTTGTTTTAAGTCTGTGCCTGTGAATGTATGACAAATGATTAAAGAAAACTTTCAACAAGCAAGAATGGGAATTTACTGGGCTCCTCCTATACGCCAGTGACTAACCAGTGTTACCTTAGTTGTCATGAACGCAAGCTCATGAGGACAGTCTGCTATTTCCCTTCTACAGATGTGAAAAGTGAGGCAGCTAGAAGTTCAGTAACTTTTCAAACTTAGTAAATACCAGGGTTTCCTGAACCCAAAGGCTATATTTTTACCACACAGATTCATCTAAAATAGAGTCTGTGAGCCTGAAACAGTTGGTTTCTGAAGGTGGTGTTTCTCCTTTAACCCATACACCAAATCTGATGTTGAGTTGGGGGGGTGGGAGTTGAAAATTGGTATAAAAAGAGGAAAATCTTTACATTGATATGACAATTTAATATGTCTATGGATATAAGCAGAAATGATGCATATTTAATACACCAGGATAGTTTGGTCTTTCAGCCAAATACCGTTACCATGGGACCTCATTTCCCAAAATACACAACAGTTACAAACACACCTGCTATTAAGTTTGGAGATTAGAAGGATGCATTTTGGTCCAGCTCTCTGCTACTCTTCCGCAAACCACCTTAGCAGCAAAACAAAGCAATTACCCAGAAAATTCAGGCTATAACCTAGTTTTGCTTAAATTGCCTGAGAAGTTAGCCTCAGACAGTACCATTAATCGCCTTTGCCTTTGGAAACTTGTCTCCTGTATGAAGAGACAAAAACAGAGGGAAAAAGCCATGTGAACTACTCTATTCATGTACAAAATTAGCTGGAATCTAAAAACATCAACAGCTGGCGAAAAGCAAGAGCTGTACAAATTGTAAAACTAGTCATCTGTTCAAAGCATTGCAAAAACTATTGTCAACTCATTCAAATATTGCATTTTTTCCTTAGACTGTTCCCCAAAAGGAGAAAATACATATTTTTCCAGTAACTTAAAGAAATCTCTTCTCCTGCAGGAAACATATTCAGTCCATTATTTTAAATTGAGTAATAACAGCAACTGATCCTTTCAGCTACTACATTGTAAATCTGTATCACAGAATGTAGCAACCGATAGTCTTTGAACATGAAAGTTAAATCTAGTAGTTTGGGGTTTTTTTTATATTTTATTAACATGATCAGTCACTTGGGACAAAGGTAATGTTGGTTTAAAACTAAGGAAGATCAATGCAGTGATGAAACTTGAACTAGAAAAGATGATCAGAAAAGATCAATGAAATGGAAAATAGATTTCCATTTCCCATTAGGAAAGATTCTGCAAGCAACCTGGTATTATATAAGAAGAACTTGGCAAATTATCAGATTATGTAGGAAGCAAATAAAGTAGCTACCAAGTTGGATGTTCAAATAGAATGGGATGGAAATGTAATGACATCAAGAGGGGATTCCAAATACACTTCAGAAACTGTTGATGATAGATGCCCATGGGTATTCAAGTTTTGTGCTTTTTTTTTTAAATCTAGGAATTGGAAAATGCAGTTGGGAGCTGGACAGATGACTTGGCACGGCTGACGGTGCTGAAGGATGCTGTCTCTACCTACATCAGTGCAGACGATATCTCCATCCTTAACGAACGCATGGAGCTTCTGCAAAGGCAGTGGGAAGAACTATGCCACCAGGTGAGACAAACTCTGGACTCAGCATCCGCTCAGAAAGGCAGAGAACTGGAAGATGATTCGGAATGTCTGTGGCTATGTCCACATTTGGATAGAGGAAGACACTGTACTTATTATAAGAATGCTTCAGATTAAGGCAATTATATCTTAACACTATATTTTAAATGCATCCAAACTGGATTCTCTTGCCCTTTCTTTTACTGGCTGTCAAAATATTTTAAAGAGGAAATACAGTTTTGTGGTTCATAGATGTGGTTTTGCTAGGTAGATATTGGTGGTCTCTTTCTTACTTTAAATGTGAAAAAACAAGGTTTTATTTGCAGTCGTAGCTAATGCTGTGAGTGGTTTTGTACATTTAACATTTATTATTGCTGTTGATCTACCATAGTTGTTTCTTCATAATTCATGGGTGTATGGCATTTTTAGCCATACTTTATTTATTTAGTAAGTACATCCTGTGTGCACAATACCTTAAAAGAGATCCCAGATTGGGTTTTGATTTGGAAATGAAAGGGAAAGATTGCTGGAGTAGCAAGGAGAGGACATTTGAGGCAAAGAGGAATAACAGACCCGCAAGTGAAGAATAGCTCCGACTCATAGCCTTGAGATCATACCCTCCAGGAAGCAGGAACCATGTTTCTGCTATCGTGTTCCTTCCTGTACCTCGATTGCCTTGCCTGGCACAAAATAGGTTATGATGCATATTTGTTAAGTGAATCATTCACATTAATTATTGTGAATTTCACAAGCTACAATAGACGTCCCTACAAACTAAGGGTGGTGTGGATTGCAGAGAATAAAGGAAATGCTTGTTGAACTGGATAAATCTTGAATCGAGTGCTGAGATCAGAGTGGAAGGGACAGCTTGGTGTAGAGGGAGAAAGTGGATGTGTTAGACAAGGTTGCAGCTTGAAAAAGGCAGAGGAATAGAGCAGAGAGAGGACCTGGCTGGGGAAAAGCAGGTGCTGGAAGGATGAACTAGAGAAAAACTCTGGAGCACACTTGGTAAATGTGTGAACAGTTTCGTGTGTGTGTGTGTGTGTGTGTGTGTGTGTGTGTGCTTTTTAAAAAAATAATTGTAAGAGATGATTTTCATAAATATGTTAATGATTTGCATTCAAAATTAATTTAGCCACTTTCCCCAGAGTTCTATATTCTCAATGAACACAGTGAGAAACTTACATGGAATGTGATGATGTTCATCACACTTTATTCTTTTCTGAGTTCTTCAATCCAGAATCAATACTATCCAGTAAATTAGTGTACGCTTTTTGATGTAAAGATTTTATCATAGCATATATAAATGAAGGATATTTGGTGGGTACAGATATTGGAAAATGCCCACAGCAATGTTCAGTTACCCTTGTGAGCCTTATTCATCTGTTTTTCTTAAAATTGGGAAAAGTCTAGCACTACGTGCTGACTCAGTACTTTTTAGCATAGTATGTGAAATGAATTAGACTAGATCCATTTCTCTAGCTAATTGATGTCTGTAAAGCTTTCAGAGAGATAACACTTTAGATATTGGCTTCCATCTCCTTCCCAAACCTACCATGAACTTCTCTACGCCAAGACCTTGCTCAGGCCATTGTTCCTGTCTAGACTTCCTGCCTAGACTATTCCTTCCTTTCTGATTTTCTAAACTATCCTCTTCTGTTGAATTCCAGTACTCTTGTGATGCCATTGTTTGAAATGCTCAGTCCTCTGTTCTTCTGAACGCCCATTTCCCTTTTAGTCTATGCCATCATGTGACAGTGCTTTGTTCCTTTTTTCCTCTTCCTCTTCCTCTTCTCCTTCTCCTTCTCCTTCTTCTTTTTTAATGCCTGTGACTTGAGTTCAAGACCATGAAGCCCTTGAGGACAAACCCTTTCTTTGCATCTCCAGTGCCTAGAAGAGCTGAGTGTGTCTACTGTTGATTATTAAGACAAGACTTTAGGATATTATTTTATATCTTATGTTCCTCTAAATGTAAAATAATGACAAGGTTTCTGAATATTTAGGAGGGTAAGAAGATTATAATTTTGTAATACTTTTTGATTTAGGGAAACTGGTACTATGTAAGAATGCCACCAGGTACAAAGGATACAAACTTCCAGTTACAAGATGAATAAGTTCCAGAGATCTAATGTACAGCATGGGGACTATTGTTAACAGACTGGATTATATATTTGAAAGTTGCTAAGAGAGTAGATCTTAAATGTTCTCACCACACAACATATAATAGGAATTATGTGAGGTAATAGAGATGTTATTTAACCTTGTGGTAATCACTTCACAATATATATGAATATCAAATCATCGTGTTGTACATCTTAAACTTACACAGTGTTATACGTCACTTATATCTCACTAAAGCTAGAAAAGGAGAAAAGCAAAAAAAGTTTATATGTTGTAAAATTGCTTACCAGACTTAAACATATCTAGGCAACAGTCTGTTTAGAAATACATTTTGAAAGCTTCTGTTGATTATATGACATGCTGTAAAGAGATTAATACCTTGCACCTGTGAGTAGACTAGACAAGTAAAAAAATAGAGGAAGCAGAAACATAGTGTTTCTAGAAACTTTCTATATTGAGTGTGTTAAGGCATGAAGCTAAAGCATACTTGTCTCACATTACTTCAGTCTAAACAGCATTATTTAAACCAGTGAGAGTTCAGTCATGTGTATTCATACCAAAGGTGTCAGGGTTAATTGTAAGGAGAAATATAGACCAGTTACTACTTCTTGAGTTAGTGTTTCCGGAGAACTTCTGTCAAGTATGAAACCGCAAAAGGAAACGAGCTTGTGCCTATGTCTCATTTTCAAAGTTAAAAACTTTAGAGAAACATGGCATAATCCCTCTGTTAAAGACCAAGTAGTGCGTTCATATTCCAATAGAAGCAATTGGTCAGAGGTCCGGATTGATTGGGGCTGCAGGCAAGGAGGAGGAGGCCGCGCTGTTTATAAGCATCACAGAGTAGAGGTAATGGAGAAAAGCATCCTGTCTTCAAATAGACTCACCAAATGGTTTGTTGTGCCTGTGTACAGCCGTGGCTTGCATTTGCTTTTATTCCTGTTTTGGTTTGCAGAGCTGTGTGTAATTCCAGTTGAGATATAAATATATCATCATTGTAATTGCTCGGTGTTCTTTCAAACTGTCATGGTAAAAATATTTGAAGCAGAAGAGGATGTGTTTCCTGTTCAGCTGCCTCACGCTCTGGAGGTTTTAACTGGTGTTTGTCAGCTGTTGGCAGTGCAGCCTGTTATACCCTTGAGAAAACGTAAATATGTGCTAAACTGATAAGTAATTTAAGGGTTTCCACTGAACTCAAAGACAGTGATGGTAAAGTTCACTTATCGTACAGCCTAAATATTAGTTTTACAAACCAAAAGGAAAATTCGGTCCCCATTATTAATTTAAATCTTTTGAAATGCTTTGGGCGCCAGTTTGTAACCAGAACTTGTGGCCTACCTGTTTCTTCTTTCAACCGTTGCTCTACATAAGCAAATGAAATGAAAGCAACACTTGCGTGGTATGTGAGAAAGACTAGAAATATATATTTAAGCTGCTTATTGAATACATGGGTGTCAGGAGGAAAAAATATTAAAAACTCAAATGATGCCCTGTTGTCATATATAGTTAAGTAGACTGAACTCTTGTTAAGTCTTTAGGATATACTGGTCACTTTCTAAAATTATTTTCTTATTTGAAGAATATATTCTATTATGAGCTTACAGTATTCCAGTGCATAAGACAGTGCATGGCACATAGTAGACACATGTTTACTGCAAACCATAAACATTTGCTTAATGAATTTTGGAACAAATGAAAGATTAATTTACAAATGACAAAAGTAAAGCTTAAGAAAGATAAGTAGCCTTGCCCTGGTCATATCATTAGTAAGTGATGGAGATTGTTTTTGAACCTCATCTGCCTCTGGATATTTGATCATAATGTTATATTGCAACCTGTATCAACGATTCAAGCTTTGCTGGTGCTGGTCATTTTTTTTTTTTGGCCATGCCATGCAGTTTGCAGGATCTTAGTTCCCCAACCAGGGATTGAACCCCAGCCCTCGGCATTGAAAGCGTGGCGTCTTTCCAGTCTAACCACTGGACCACCAGGGAATCCCTTTGCTGGTTCTATTTTCTATTGATATAAACAAATGCCTCAAATTTGTCTGACCTCCTCTATCCCTGTCTCTGAAATCAGAGTAATACCTACCCCTCAAAGTAATAATAGTTTTCTGTTATGTAGTCATCTTCCCTGCAGATGTTGTTGAGAAAAGCCCTAGAATTTATTCTTGCTGATGGCCAAGATTTGGGGGAAGAGGCAGAGAGGCGATGCACATAGCAAGACTTGTTAGTCTGAAGTCTGAAAGGCAGGGGTTTCTAACCTTTGCATGGAAAACAGTTGCTTCAGGCAGTTTCAACTATGAAAATATAGTTTCAGCTTGGACATTAATCAAAGCAGAATTTTAATACCAGCCTGACTCTGCTACTCTGTGAATGAAAAAGAAAGTCATATCCACGAGAAAGTTCAAAATCTTAGCAGATCAGATGACACTCTGCTGTCAGAGATTGAGAGGAAAATGGTGCTGGACGAATTGTGCTCTTCAGTGCTGTCTTGGTAAAGCTTAACGTAGGTGAAATTTGTCTCCAAAACTTTTAATCTTGTTTTCTTGGTTTTTCTCATTCCTATCAATACCCACACCAAGTAAATGCACTGTTGTTCTGTATTTTTCTGCCTCAAAGAAAAATTCATGGTAAACTGAATTATACTAATGGGGAAATACTTAATGGATTAATCAGTGTCACTCTACCCAGAGAAATTTTTATTTTAAAAGATCATATTAACTCAAAAGAGTGAATTTCTAATAGTGGCATTTCAAAAATTATGGCAGGTTATGGGGTTTGCCATCTAGGCAGCTCACTCAGCTTGGCCCTGGTATAGGTATCCCGGGCTCATAGTCTAATTCCCAACATTTTTTTTTTTTTGAGAGAACTTCTTCAGTATTTTTTTAACCATTTTTTTAATTGAAGTATAGTTAATTTACAATGTTGCGTTAGTTTCAGGTGTACAGCAAAGTGATTCAGAATATATATGTATTCTTTTTCAGGTTCTTTTCCATTATTGGTTATTGCGAGATATTGATTATAGTTCTTTGTGCTATACAGTAGGTCCTTGTTGGTTATCTATTTTATATATAGTAGTGTGTATATGTTAATCCCAACCTCCTAATTTATCCCCCCCCACCCGCTGTCCCCTTTAGTAACCATAAGTTTGTTTTCTATGTCTGTGAGTCTATTTCTGTTTTGTAAATAAGTTCATTTGTATCATTTTTTTAGATTCCACATATAAGTGATATCATATGATATTTGTCTTTCTCTGTCTGACTTCACTTAATATGATCATCTCTAGATCCATCCATGTTGCTGCAGATGGCATTATTTCATTATTTTTTATGGCTGAGTAATATTCCATTGTGTTTGTGTGTGTGTGTGTGTGTGTGTGTGTGTATATATATATATATATATATATGTATATATATATATATATATACACACACACACACACACCACATCTTCTTTATTCATTCATCTGTTGATGGACACTTAGGTTGCTTCCATGTCTTAGCTATTGTAAATAGTGCTGCTATGAACATAGGGGTGCATTTATCTTTTCAAATTAGAGGTTTCTCCAGATATATGCCCATGAGTGGGGTTGCGGGATCATATAGTAACTACATTTTTAGTTTTTTAAGGAACCTCCGTACTGTTCTCCATAGTGGCTGCACCAATTTACATTCCCACCAACAGTGTAGGAGGGTTCTTTTTTCTCTACACCCTCTCAAGCACTTATTATTTATAGACTTTTTGAAGATGGCCATTCTGACCAGTGTCAGGTGATACCTCATTGTAGCTTTGATTTGCCTTTCTCTAATAATTAATGATGTTGAGCCTTTCTTCATTGCCTGTTAGCCATCTGTATGTCTTCTTTGGAGAAGTGTCTATTTAGATCTTCTGCCCATTTTTTGATTGGGTTGTTTGTTTGTTTCATATTGAGCTGTATGAGCTATTTGTATATTTTGGAAACTAATCCCTTGTCGATCACATCATTAGCAAATATTTTCTCCCATTCTGTAGGTTGTCTTTTCATTTTGTTTATGGTTTCCTTTGCCATACAAAAGCTTTTAAGTTTAATTAGGTCCCATCTGTTTATTTTTGTTTTTATTTCCATTACTCCAGGATATGGATCCAAAAAGATATTGCTGTGATTTATGTCAAAAAGTGTTCTGCCTATGTTTTCCTCTAGGTGTTTTTTAGTATCCAGTCTTATCTTTAGGTCTTTAATCCATTTTGAGTTTATTTTTGTGTATGGTGTTAGAGAGTGTTCTAATTTCATTCTTTTACATATAGCTGTCCAGTTTTCCCAGCATCATTTATTGAAGAGACTGTCTTTTCTCCATTCTATATTCTTGCCTTCTTTGTTGCAGATTAGTTGACCATAGGTGCATGGGTTTATTTCTGGGCTTTCTATCCTGTTCCATTGATCTATGTGTCTGTTTTTTGTGCTAGTACCATACTGTTTTGGTTACTGTGGCTTCATAGTATAGTCTGAAGTCAGGGATCCTGATTCCTCCAGCTCCCTTTTTCTTTTTCAAGATGGCTTTGGCTATTCACAGTCTTTTGTGTTTCCATACACATTAAAAATTATTTTATTCTAGTTCTGTGAAAAATGCCATTGGTAATTTGATAGAGATTGCATTGAATCTGTAGATTGCCTTGGGTAGTATGGTCATTTTATCAATATAGCTTCTTCCAATCCAAGACCATGGTATTTCTTTTCATCTGTTTGTGTGGTCTTCAGTTTCTTTCATCAGCACCTTATAGTTTTCAGAGTATAGATCTTTTGCCTGCTTAGGTAGGTTTATTCCTAGGTATTTCATTCTTTTTCATGTGATTAATTCCCACTCTTTTCTAGGATATAGAATCACAGACATTTGGGGCTGTGAGGGACCTTGAATATTATTTACCTAATCATTAACAGAGCCAACCCTAGGCAGAATTGCTAACTAGGAAGTGTTTAACACCTTAGAAATATTTTCATTTTCATTTAAAAAAAGGAAATTTATTCAAAATGCATTGAAGAGTAAAATAGATCCATGGATAAAGGAATATATGTGTTAAAGCAAAATGTTAACAATTTTAGAGTCTAGGGAGTATATCATAGCTGTTTACCATACAATTCCTTCAACTTTTCTGTATGTCTGATTTTTTTTTTTTAATAAAGTATTGCCGGAAAAAGGAAAATTGAAAGGTAGGTGTTTAATGTGGTGGGATGAATGGCAGAAAGTCTAGCATTATCAACATGACTGTTTAGAATGTCTGCAAAAGTGGATTATCTTCTTACCACTAAAATCACATTTTATTTTGCTAATGTGCAGTTTAGCTCAACTAGAAACATTCCTTAGTATCTCAACCAGCACTGCAAAGACAAGAGTATTATGACGTCAGAAAGTTTTAGAATTCTGGAAAGGATTGTTCTAGACCTAGAGATAAGAAAACAGGCGTATTGTATCTATATTGTATAAAGAACTATTAAAACTCAATAATAAAAAACAATCCAATTAAGAAATGGGCAAGAAATTTGACCAGATAGCTCTCCAAAGAGGACATACAAATGGCCAAGAATATGAGAAGATTCTCAACGTCATTAGCCATCAGGGAAATGCAAATCAAAACCACAATGAGATAGCACTTTATATCCAGTAGGATGACTGCAATCCAAAAGACAGATAATAACAGGTGTTGGTGAGTATGTGGAGAAATTGGAACCCTACTACTGGTGGGAATGTAAAATGTTGCAGGCACTTTACAAAACAATCTGTAGTGTTGCCATATAACCTAGCAAGTCTACTCCTGGGAATATGCCCCAAGAGAAATGAAACATATGCCCACTTGTACTCAAGTGTTCATAGCAGGATTATTCATAATAGCTAAAAAGTGGACACAACTCAAATGTCCATCAATAGATTAATTGATAAATAAAATGTGGTATATCTATATGGAAACATATGTTCAGCAATAAAAAGGAATGAAGTACTGATGCATGCTCCAACATGGATGAACCTTAAAAACATTATGCTAAGTGAAAGGAGTCCATCACAAAAGATAACACATCAAATGATTCCATTTATGTGAAATGTCCAGAATAGACAAATCCACAGAGATAGAGAGTAGGTTAAGGCTGGGAGGAGGGTGCAGGGGTAGGTAAAGGAGTGAGTACTGATGGGTACAGGGGATTTGGGTTTTTTTTTATATTTATGAACATGTTATAGCATTGATGGTGGTAGTGGCTTTGAAACTGTGAACATGCTGAAAACAGCTGAGTCACACACTTTAAACAGGAAATGGTGTGGAAACTACATCTCAGCAAAGCTGTTACAGGGAAAAGAAAAGAAACAAAGATACAAAAATCAAAATAGAAAGCAGGCAGGGAAATAAAAGAACTTGCTCAAAGTAAAGTGATCACGATAGAGCTGATCAGGGATTGTGCCTCTTCCACTGACACTCCACTCTCTCCTGACACCTGACGCTCAATTAATTCTTCCCTCCTTCCCTATTTTTCTTTCATTTTTTCTTTCTTTCCTTTTTCCCTTTTCCTTCCTTCCTTCTTTTCTTTTTTCTACCCTTTACCTTCCTCCTTTTCTTATTCCTTCTTTTCTTTCCTATTTCTTTCCTTCTTAGTAAAAGTACATTCCATGATCCTGTATCATAGCTGCACAGAACCAACTGTAGCGAGAAGCTAGATTTTTTTAAAAATAAATTTATTTATTTATTTATTTTTGGCTGCATTGGGTCTTCATTGCCGTGCACGGGCTTCCTCTAGTTGGAGAGAGCAAGGGCTACTCTTCGTTGCGGTGCGCGGGCTTCTCATTGTGGTGGCTTCTCTGGTTTTGGAAAATGGGCTCTAGGAGTGTGGGCTTCAGTAGTTGTGGCTTGTGGGCTCAGTAGTTGTGGCTCACAGGCTCTAGGCATGTGGGCTTCAGTAGCTGTGGCACGTGGGCTCAGTTGCTCCGTGGCATGTGGGATCTTCCAGGACCAGGGTTCAAACCCATGTCCCCTGCACTGGCAGGTGGATTCTTAACCACTGTACCACCAGGGAAGTCCCGAGAAACTAGACTGTTCAGAACCTTTAGTAAGTGAATGTGCATGTGGCTCTTTGGGAGGGAAGTAGAGGCTTCTGTGTCTCCCACTTGTGAAACTTGCTAGGCTAGAGCGGAGCTCCTGGGACTGGGCCTCAGGGAACAGTGGCCTAAAGAGATGCACAACTACTGCTCATCTTAGTCGACCCAACAGAGTTTATTTGCTCTTTTCCTCAGGGTATGAGTTCCACTCTGATTATCCTTTTGCATTTTCTCCCATTTTAAACTTTTCAGCTCTCCTTAAGGCAGCAGCAAGTAAGTGAGAGACTGAATGAATGGGCCGTCTTCAGTGAAAAGAACAAGGAGCTTTGCGAATGGTTGACTCAGATGGAAAGCAAAATTTCTCAGAATGGAGACATTCTCATTGAAGAAATGATTGAGAAGCTCAGGAAGGTATGGGATGTGTGGCTACATGTGCTTAGATGCTCTTTTAATGAGTACAGAAGACAACCTTACTCCTAGTTACTTTCCTGAGAAAGGAGCACTCTATTATAAACATTTTATCTTTTTAAATATAAAATAAACTTGACTGAAAAGACCTCCTTTACATACAGAATATATAGAATTTTTTCAATTTGCGATGAAATAGATTATCTGCTGATAGATAATGTTCAGTATTTTTAGATTTTATCTACCTGTTCAGCAGGAATTATTTATGTGTGTTGGTTGTCTTTGTTTTTAATTGAAGTATAGTTGATTTATTGTTTGTTTTTAAAGAGGTAAAATCACCAGGGAGGAACTAAAAGAAAAAATTCCTAAGATCAATTAAACTGTCATTTTCTCTGTAAGTCATGATTTATAGACAGTTACAGGAATGAGGACTTACCTGAGAATTTTAGCTTCATATTAATTTCAAGTTATGTATGATTATTAAGCTATTTTATATGCTCAAATGGATCTAGATCATTTTTCATGTCTGTACAGGACTGGTCAAATTTACTAGCATTTAAAAATGTTTTTGATGGTTTCAGCAGTGTTTCCACACTGTTTTTGAACAGCTAATCATTTAAATTTTATATCTCTTCTAAGTACATATCACCATCTGAAGTGCAATGCATTTTCCCAATTTACTTGTTTATTATCTGTCTACAGTGAAGCCCCACTGGACTGTAAGCCTCACGGGAACAGGGACTTTGTCTGTTTTGTTCATTGCTGTATCTCCTGCAACCAGAGCAATGCCTGACTTTTCATAAGTACTCAGTCATTACTTACTGAATAAATGAATTATAGCTTCATTCATTATGAAAAGAAATATAAATAATTATTAGGAAAAATATCTTTACCTACAAAGTTATTAATATTACATCTTGGCTTTGGAGTTTATTTTTCTCTCATGTATGTGCTTGGGCATATACACAGAAAAACAAAAACTCCAGAGCCAGTATGTGATATGAATAACTCTATAGGTTTACTTAAAATTGCAAGTTCTAAGCATCAGCATTTGTATATTTGTTATTGTAAACCTTTAAAATGTGGGCTGAGATGATACAGATTTCATTTCAGCATCGCTAAAAGCTCTACCCTTTGCTGGTTTCTGGGTGTCAGATAATGTTCTACCAGACATGATTAATGTATAATAGGTATTATAGTGAAGTTTGCTATAGAATAAATTTTAATTAAATGTATTTATACTCTGATTGATTTTTATCATGAAATTTAAGATGCATATTTTGGGGGCTTGACACACAGATAATTTTTTTATACTATTTGGTAACATTTGAAATAATTTTTTTTTTTTTTTTTTTTTTTTTTTTTTTTTTTGCTGTACGCGGGCCTCTCACTGCTGTGGCCTCTCCCGTTGCGGAGCACAGGCTCCGGACACACAGGCTCCGCGGCCATGGCTCGCGGGCCCAGCCGCTGCGCGGCATGTGGGATCTTCCGGGATAGGGGCACGAACCCGTGTCCCCTGCATCGGCAGGCGGACTCTCAACCACTGCGCCACCAGGGAAGCCCTGAAATAATTTTTAAAATATCAACTCTACCATTCTGTATATATAATAAGTTATGGACTTTAAAATAAAGTCTTTATGAGCTTACCCCATGTGGTATCTCTTTTGTAAAGAAGAATAACATGGAGGCTTGGTAATTTTGACAACTTAGAAAAAAGAAATTAATAAACAGACTGTAACCATGGTATGGGTACCTACTGACATTAACACTCAACATTGTACTTTAAAAGACAACCTAAGAGTATTATTTTACTATAACTACTATTTTAAGCTTAGCATAATTCCTTTGAAATAAACATTTCTCAGTAATATCATCTCAAATTTGTAAAAACACATTATAGCTATTAAGAAATGCACCTGGTATATTGGTCTTTGACTCCCATGGGCTTGAAGTAACATAGAAAGGAGAGTAGGTGGAGGTGCTGGGCCTGAAGAGGCACTCACAACTGCAGCAGAATAAAATTACCCCAGCTCCATCCATTCTTTGGGGCCCTTTTTACTTAGATAACTGATTTGAGAGGGTAGCCCTGTTACCAAGGTAACTTGAGAGCAATAGAAGGTGAAGATATCCATATTCCTATCATATCTGTCTTGGTATATTATTTTGCTGAGAAAATATTTGCTGCCTAACAGGAACTTAAGCCAGAAATGAAAAACATGATTCTAAAGTTTGGATGCTGTCACTGTGACAAGAAAGTAAGAGGATCAGTCGGTCCAGAGCCTGGGGGGAGGGTGGGGGGGACAGGTAGGGGTCAAGGGGGGATGTCCTTTCATCATCACTTAAATCATGCTGTTCAGTGGCCTTTCTGTTACTATAGACCACATTGAGAGCCTGTCCTTCTTACCTAAAGCAATCCTTAAGAGGAGCTACTACAGAAACTGGATAGATGAGGAAGGTTTGAGACCCACTGATCCTCTAAGACCAATGGTTATTGTTCTTGAGAGTTAATTTGCCAATGATTTATGTGCTGTAAAATATTGACACTGTATAGAGGGCAGCTCTTTAAAATGAAAGTAGGCTTTTAAATCATTCTGCACAAGTAATAGTTGACATACACATACATATATACATTTACATATACACACACAGTCACACATCTTATTAGCATCTTGTCAGCTATTTGTATGAGGATTGATTCTAAGTATAACATGTGGTTGGTGATTACAGCAACAAGGTATAACTTCCCAGCATTGAAATCCTTCAAGCTTTGTCTTTTGTTTCTATGTACATACTTTTATTGCTTTTTTTAATGCCCATTTGAAGTAAATGGAAAGCACCCCCACTTCCTTTAAGAACATCTATATAAAAATTCAATCTGGACTTTGCCTACTTACCGAAAATAACAGGTACCACTAATTCTTGTGTACTGGGACTCATATTCACACAGTGTTCCTTCTGCCCGAACTATTTCCAAGCAGTAGAAAACTGTAATTATCATGTTTCTAGTAGAGCCAGACTGAATGCCTCAAGAATATGCTTTCTGACCTCTGTGATTGCCATTTATTACACAGGATTATCAAGAGGAAATTGCTATTGCCCAAGAGAACAAAATACAGCTCCAGCAAATGGGAGAACGACTTGCCCGAGCCAGCCATGAAAGCAAAGCATCTGAGATTGAATACAAGCTCGGGAAGATCAATGACCGGTGGCAGCACCTCCTGGACCTCATGGCAGCCAGGTAAAAAGGACCTTCATCAATAGGACACACATGCAGAATCTCAAAGCATTCAGGCCGCCTTCCATTTCAGCTAAAGATCATCCAATAAATCTCTGTGTTCTTTATCCCAGCATTTCAGTTCATGCTTGTCTCATAAATGTCACTTTTCGTTAACTTTAAAATTCTCCTTCTTATTTCATAAATTCAGTGGTGTTTGCATTTAACTGAAAGAGGGAAAGTCATATCCAAACAAAATCCATTCCCAAGAGAAAATTCTGTATTCTGGGGCTTCATAGTACTCAACCTCCTATAAGGAAGAAAGTGAAACTGCTGACGGTGGAGGGTGTGTTTGTCTGAAGTGGCAAATTATATCTATATAATTATATAAATATAGTATATTTAATTAATATATACATATATATATATATATAATCACATTCCTACTGTCTTTTTGATTAGCAAGGTGTGGGAATAAATCTAATTATTGCCATTCTGCTTAGACGTAAAACTAATCTGCTGCATTACTGTAATTTTGTACTTAGCTCTAGTGATAACTATAAGTGTCTACCTCATATCTGAGAGGAATGTTACATTCAGTTTCTGTTGCGGAAGGGCAGGGTGAGCGAAAGGGATAAAAGTAAAAAGAAAAAGTATCTAAGGATCTTTACTGCAATATAGAAATCTGATATGATTGAATGCAGCACTGTGTTATTTGACAGAAGGGTTATTTTTTAAAGGGAAGAGCTAGGTAGATGCTTTATTTGAGGTGAACTTTGCTTCTTGTTGGAACGTAGCCTCCATGAGGGCAGGCATCTTTGCCCATTCTATTCACTGTATATCACAAGCACCAAGAACAGTACCTGAATGCAGTTGGGGCTCAATAAATATTTGAATGAATGTATGAATGAATACTTGAATATTTGAATGGATAGTCTTCTTTATGGCAGTTAGGAGAGTTGGAATGTTACACATGCTTCTGATTCACAGCCATTTGGGAGCTATCCCAAAATACACTTTTTTAAAAATCCGGATTATTTTCCTTAGCCATGCTGCATGAAGGTGGACATGAAATAGTGCCTTTTGAATACTGTGTGCCCACAAAGACTTCATATGGGCATGGCAAGTCCATGTGTTGATTTTAAAAAACATTTAGTATATTTCTTTTTCTATAAGGGAGTTATCAAAGAGGGTCTCATTTAAGAAGGTGAGATTATAATTTGTTTTAGCGAGAATGAAACAAAAATGGAATAAATGTTTACCAATTTTTAAAATGTTTAATGATAGTATTATAATAGCTAACATTTACTAAACCCTTAGTTTGTAGCAATGACCATGCTAAAGACTTCATGTACATCTTCTCATGTGCTGTTCACAGCATTCTTTGAGGTGGGTATTATTATTATACCCATTTTCCAGATGCAGAATGCTGAGGCTCAGGTTTGCCCCTGGTCATGCACGTGCTGAGTGGCAGAGTCTGTATTCTCTGACTCTACAGCCCATGCCCTAGAATACTACACGCTCCTACCTGCCAAGCTTATCACTTCTTTGTCCCTGTTCTAGAGAATGCAATTAAAGGGAAGTTAGATTCTGTTATTTATTTCTACAATCTAATTTCCCAGTCCTTTGTGAAGTACTGACAGCGACTATGAGAGATATAGGAGGTACAAAGACTGAAGCCCTTTCTTCAAGGAGTTCATAGTGGGAATTTAGACATGTGAAGAAATCAAGTAAAATGATGTGCTAAATGCCTTAGTAAAAGTACCATAAAGAGATGGAAACTTAACGGTGCAGCTTAAACTACTGTAAGTATTTAGGCATTGGTAGATTTTAGAATCCCAGTGCTGTGTTTAGCCTCACTCCTCAGTCACTGATAACCAAATCTTATTTCAGAGGGAGGAACTGAAGCCCTTTGTGCTATAAATACCCTTCTTAGGGAAGCTGCCCACTTGGTAAACATCCCTGGATTTTTTTCAGTCAGATTATGACTCATGGATTGGCTTTCATTTCCATGTAATCCAGTTAAACTAGTTAATATTCTTTTCCAATTTTTAGTTCGTTCAGTGGTGTGGAATATGGGGTTGCACTAAATCAAAATGTTTTAAATTTAATTTAATCATAAGCAGCTAGTTTGGTGTATGCCCAGCTGGTAGCCAGCATTACATACAATGAGTTAGGTGTTTACTCCTCAAAGCCATGTTTATTTGTAACTTTTCTATCTAGTTTTTCAATCAAGAATTTTCTAGGTGTTATTTAGTTAATTTTTCCAAAGACATGCTCATATGTTCCTACTTTTGTAGAATCTCATCATACACAGATGTAATATATATATTGTCCATTTCTAATTATCTCCTTCCAACATAGACCAGATGACATTTTGACCATTCATTTGTCCTGAAGTTTAATGCCACACTGGATTCATAGTTCCTTGAAGCCTCTCCTAAATGACACTCAGCCATCACATTTGCTTTCCACTTTTTGGTTTATTGCCTGTGCTTGTGCACAGGCAAGATGACTGTCTTCCATACCCATCTTCAACTATGACCTGCCAGCTGAAATACTAAGTTTCTATGATTCAGTCTCATTCACTACTCTTCCCTCTTCCAAATTTTTTTTAACATTGATTAATTGAAACAGAACGTAACTTATGCCTTTGGATATTTTTATGTTGTTTTGATTCTGTTGGGAATGGAGAGGTTATTTTTGAAGATGATCATATTTTCAGGTGAACAGCTTCCCAGCTAGCAGAAAGATGGAAAAAAGAAAGAAGATTCACTGATAATAACCTGTTATATACAAATAGAATGCATAACTTTGAGTCAGATTCCTATTACTAGTGGATTAGCTTAGACCATTCTAAGTACAAAGTAGATATGTTTTGCTTTGAATTTTTAAACTGACTGTCACCAAGCATTGTCAGCTTTTTAGGATAACAAAAAAATTTGTTCAGTTATTTTTAGGGCTCAATGGATAATATTATCGTATACTTTCTAGACCTACTCAGTTCAATATAGCAGTCACTAGCTACATGTGGCAATTTAAATGAGTTGAAATGGAGTACAATTAAATTAGAATGTTTTTTAAACAATCTGATTTTATTTTTTATTTTTATTTTATCTTATTTATTTAGTTTTGGCTGTGTTGGGTTTCGTTGCTGTGCGCTGGCTTTCTCTAGTTGCGGCGAGCAGGGGCTACTCTTCATTGTGGTGCGTGGGCTTCTCATTGCGGTGGCTTCTCTTGTTGCGGAGCACGGGCTCTAGGCATGTGGGCTTCAGTAGTTGTGGCACATGTGCTCAGTAGTTGTGACTCTAAGAGTGCACACTCAGTAGTTGTGGCCTACGGGCTTAGTTGCTCTGCAGCATGTGGGATCTTCTTGGACCAGGGATCGAACGGGTGTCCCCTGCATTGGCAGGCGGATTCTTAACCACTGAGCCACCACGGAAGCCCCCAATTAAATTAGAATTTAATTTTAATTACAGTCAGTTGCACTAGGCACATTTCCAGTGCTCAGTAACCGCACGAGGATACTGTCTACCTTATTGGATACTGCAGACACAGAACATTTTCGTTATCTCAGAAAGTTCTGTTGATCAGTGCTGGCCTAGATACTTAAAAGCATTTCTGAGCCTTTAGCTTTCATTAAGAGTCAACATAATTTGACTCTAACTGTAATTTCTGTAAAAAAAAAAATTGGTGTAACTGTAATTTCTGTAAAACTGTCTTCAAGGACTCTAGCTCTCATTTTATCAGTGGACCTTATGCAAAAACCCACATGGCAATTTTTCCAGCGCCTAGCACTAACAGAAAATGTCTTTTAGCATCAGTAGTTCAGAGCTTCTAATAATAGAGAACACATTATTAAACATTTCCCATCTTGGTATCTAGGAACGTCAGACTCAAGTTGTTTGCCCTGCTGTAATGACTTTTTTTTAGTTAACTGGACTCTCTAATATAAGGATATTCTTCTTTCCTCTACCAAACCTAACTACCCATCACCAAAGACAAAGCACACATTAGTTATTTGGTTCTTTTTTTTTTAATAATAGTTTTATTGAGATACAATTCACATACCATACAACTCATATATCAAAAGTATACAATTAAGCGATTTTTAGTATATTTACAGAGCTGTGCATCCATCACCATAATCAATTTTAAAACATTTTCCTCACCCCCAAATAAAAACTTTAACCCCTTTTTTCCTTTCTGCCCTCCCTCCTTTTCCTCCAGTCCCAGGCAACTACTAATCCACTTCCTGCCTATTTAGATTTACCTATTCTGGACAGTTCATATACACGATATCCTACAATATGTGGTCCCTTATGACTGGTTGTTTTTAACTGTGTTTTAATTATAATTCCCTTAAACATTGCATAGAAGTAAAAACAAATATAATTTTTAAAAACTATGGAATGCCTCCTGTTTATGAAGTACTTCCTCTGTATGTTGCTACAGGGCAGAAGCTGGCAAACTCTCTGCTTGGGGCCATATGGTAAATAATCTAGGCTGTGTGGGCTGAACAGTCCCTAACAAAGCCCTCTTCCATTGAATCACAAAAGCAGCCTTAGACAGTGTGTAGAGAAGCCAAACAGGTTCCAGTAACATTTTATTACCAAAACAGGTGACCAGACATAGTTTGCAGACACCCCTGTGGGATGTAAAGATGACAAAGAAAATGGTTCCCAACCAAATAAGGGTAAAAGGTGAAGTGAGGATACGCGTGGTTCCTCACCTCAAGGCCTTCCCCTTTCTGTTACTTCTTCCTGCTCTCTCTCCTCTGTCTGGCCAGGCCAGCCCCTAATTCTTCTTCATGCTCCTCCTTTTCTCTAGATTAGATTAGATTCTTCTCATCTGCTCAGTAGGCTTTCTGTACAGAGTCCATAGCATTTCTCTTGATTATAATAAATATCTTGTGTGATAGATTGTTTAAAGTTTCTTTCCTCCATTGAAATGTAAGTATCTGACTTGATCACCACAGTAATCCCAGAACCTAACATAGTTCTTTGCATATAATTGTCACTCCAGTATTTGTTGAGTTTGTCAATCTGAGACATAGTGTTTGAAATGTGCCCTGCATACAGATAAGAATATAGCAGAGCCTGGGCTTAGGGCTTTTGCCTGAATTATAAGGTGTTTCTGCTTCACCTACACTGTGATGTTCGGCAAATTACTTATCTTCTCAGTGCTTCAATTACACGGTGTAAAAGGTTATCAGGGGGATTAAATGAGGTGGTACCTGTAAACCACTTAGCACAGTGAAGTGCTCAGTCAACAAATGTCCGCTGTCATCCCAGAGGGAGTTTAGAGGCTTGTGCAGTACAAGGAAGGCTTTGCAAAGTTGTAGCAGCTGACCTCAGAAGGGTTTTCAGTCTAATGGGAGTTCTGCCCAAACAAGAGGAAAAAGAAAACTTAATTCTTGGAATTTGTGGCTGGTATTACCTCATGGCAATCCATTCAGAAAAGTCAAGCCAGGATCAGGAATTCTTTGATGCAGCAAGTAAGGAAATGACCAAGAACTAATCAAGATTCCTAGGTTTAGTTCACCTTGTTCCAGCTGTGTGACCTAGGGCTTAACTGTATAACCTCTCTGAGCCCTATAGTCCTCATTTTCAAAGTGTTCATTAAAACAACTGCCACATCTCCAATGAGACAACATAGGGGAAAGGACCATGTATACTATAAAATGCTATATGTGCCAGTCTTATTGTTTTTTTTTTTTTTTTTTTTTTTTTTTGCGGTACGCGGGCCTCTCACCATTGTGGCCTCTCCCATTGCGGAGCACAGGCTCCGGACGCGCAGGCCCAGCGGCCATGGCTCACAGGCCCAGCCGCTCCGCGGCATGTGGGATCTTCCCGGACCGGGGCACGAACCCGTGTCCCCTGCATCAGCAGGCGGACTCTCAACCACTGTGCCACCAGGGAAGCCCCAGTCTTATTCTTTTAGATGGCTGCAGAGCATTCCACGGTTCATTCCACAGAACATTCCACATTCCATTTATACAACGTGATTTATCCAGTATTTTCCCTATTGATGGAAATTGATATTATTGCCATTTTTTTGGTACTACAATAATTGTGTCTTTAAAGCCTAGCCTTATGTTTAATTCATTAGAATAAATATATTGTGCTAAGGATAATGAACATGGGAAAAAAAATTAACCCATGGGAAAAACTATATAAAGTAAAAAGGAATTAAACTAAGGAAATAATGGCAATAAAAATTTTTAAAGATCTAAGTTTTTTAAATGTTAATGATAATCACGAAAAACCAAATTTGTCTACTGTTATGGAATTATGACCAATATATTCCTTTAACCAAATTTACATATGTACATTCCTGATAAAAATAATATATCAGTGGAGTGATTGTTTTATAAAGAATTCACAATAGCATATCTTTAAGTAGCAGGATTTTTAAAATAATTTTATTTATGACCAAGTTTTCTGGAATTTTTAAAATGTAAAATGCAGGTTTGTTTCTTTTATAAAGAAAATGTATTACTATTTTAAAAGCAGTCAACTCACACAACCAGAACCAAATGCTTTGTTTTATTTTAGTTGCAATTCATCATATTGGCCTTTAAAAAAAATTAGCAAATGTTCATTATCTATTTATTTATTTGTAATTTATTTGTGTGTATGTATGTTAAAATCCAAAAAGGATTTAAAGCAGACAGCATTAGTCATTTTTTATTAAATTACCAGTAATGAGTAATTTGGGAGCTTATTTTCTTTAAGAACTTAAATTATGAAATTTATATACAGTCAGTGCAGAAAATTTAGAAACTCTTGAAATTCACAAAAGAAAAAAAAGTTATCTGAGATTCCGCCAAGCTAATGAACCGATCCTTTTTAAAATTACCTTAAAATGAACATTATTTTTGTCACTTTATATCATTATTTTTTTAAAAGACAAAGGTTTATGTAAGAGGAGAACAGTATTTCTTCATTACTTTTCATGTTCAAATAGTCTATTTAAAGGTGAAGAGCAAGCACTTTCCCACAGAATATCTTGTCCATCCCATCTTCCCAAACAGCCCCTAAAACTCCTACTTAGCACCACTTAACTGGCAAATCAGACTGAAGAAAAAAAGCAGTTGCTCCTTTTTGCTGCTACAGTTTGCCGCCGTACTCGTAGAGGTTTTGCTTGTTTGCATTTGGTACATTTATCTTTGCAAATACCTTTTCCAACTTAAACTGCCTGCGAGAAAAGTCGAAGGTCCTTCCAGAATGGCAGAGTGTCTGCAGCCGGTCTTATTTTTGATACCCTTCTTTCTTTAGACCTGGAGCCTCCCCCTCCTAGCAGATTACCCTGAGCCTTTTCCCTTCTTACACTCGTGGCCTACATTCCAGGAGATCAAGCCTGGCACATGTTAATGAATGTAGGTTTTATTTAGAAACATGACCACTTGTCACTCACTGCTCAGTGTCATATTGTCAGGCAGAGACTTACCAACATTTGTCTGGAGTGAGCATTTTCATACTTTCATACACAGACTGGGGAAACTTTCATCCCCACGCAGGGTTTAGCCTTTTGCTCTGCAAACCTGACTTTTGCAAGTGGAAACTTCATGGTGGTGGCGGAAGATCCGTGTGCCCTGAGGATGGCAGAGGACGGCTGTGTGGACGCAGACCTCCCCGATTGTAACTGCAGTATCACAAGGCAGGCATCTCCTTGAGTTTCTTCCCTTGGGCATAGCTTTCATGTTACATGGGGGTTATAGGATGGATGCTGGAGCTTTACTCCATAATTGTGTTGGCCAGTGTTACGTGGAGATGACTGGTGTGAGGAGATCGTTGGCTGTGGACTCCTCAGGCTTATTTGTCAGTTTGTTTTCTTGTCTCCTACTGGGCCTGCGGAGCTGGATGAAAAGGTTAATGGACTTTGTTATGGTTCAGTATCTACTTGTCTTGGGACTGGATGCATCATACGAGGAGTATGGTTACAGTAGAGAGCCTGAGACACAGGAAAGAGATTCAGAAAAAGATTCAGTGGAAAGGTCCTGTTAGTCCATCATCTGCTATTTAAAGGATGGGCTCCTGCTGAAACTGAAATTCAGTCATGGCCAGTCACAGCTTTGTAGCTGAAAGCGTTCCCTTTAATAAATAAAAATCTACTCATGTTTCAGGGGCCGGGAGAGTTTTGTGTGTGAGAGAAAGTTGTTTCTGTTTTATGTATGTCAGTAGGTTTTGGTCACTGACTAGTATAAAGGTTTTCAATAGTATGTGCAAAATATAGAAGGTTATGTCTAAAATGGCAATTTAGTGCATTATACAAATGTTTACTTCATGATTTTTTTTCAGTTAGAATACCATTACATCAGGAATTTTCATTTTGTTTTTAAAAAATATTTTTCTTATACCATAACATCCCCCAAACAAATCCCTACTGATGAATAAAATTTATTAATGGTACTTTTGGTTCTTTTATATTGAGAATATGAATTTTTTTGTTTGGGTTTATGGATCTACTAAATTTGTTTGAAGGAAAGTAGTGAGGTATATATATGAAATATGTAGATATATATGTGTATATGTACGTATGCATATGACAATATTAAGAAGCTGGACAACTGGATTTCATAGTAGAATCCTTCTCAAGAAAGGTCAAGTGTGCAGGAAACACACTGGACTCTGAAGGGGAACCAGAGTGAAGGGACTTACAGATTCACCGGGCTTACTAAACTTACACAGACATGTGACATCTATAAACACCTATTTTGAATTATAACCCTGTATGCTACCAAAAGGAGTGTTGCTCAAACTTCTTAGTGATAAATAAAACTATTGTGATGCTTCACCCAAGGATTTCCTTTAAAGAAATGATGAAAAAAAATGTGGGACATTTCTCTTAAAAAAGAATGATCCTCGTCCTGCAAATACCAAGTTTAATAGCTCAAGGATGATGTATGGGGGCCTTATCCCACACCTTCTCGCAGTTCACATCCGCTCCCCTCAACACACACACAATGTATTTTGCTATTTGTAGTCAAATACATTTTTTTTTAAATGAGAAAGGAGAACCACTTAAGCGTTCACCCTCCCTGACTACTACGATTTACACGTTCATTTGAAAGAGGAACTTGCCCCTAATAGACTGTATGAACAAGCATTTCCACATCACGATGCCCTTGACATATTGCACTAACTGCTCTGACTATTGGAATTCCTTCAATGTTATACAAGATTACTAGTCCAGTAAAATATTTGGCTACTGTAGACAATATCCAGTGGAACAGTGTTTACTTATACCCCTTTGTGCTTTGGATCTTTTGATCATTTTTGTCAGTGAATTTTGAACCAAGAAAATGAATGAATTTTAGTCCTTAGCAAATAGATCATTTGCAAATGTTGGACCTAGAGGAAAATTTAAGTATACATTTAATATCAAATAAATTAAATTAAAATATGTTAACAAAATAAGCAATATTTTAGTTAGAACACTGATTATTAATGTTTAGCAGACATTTAAATAGTACCCAACTTTGTGCAAGGCAACAAGCTTAGTCTGGCAGCCAAAAGTGGAAAGGGAAAACCCAAAGTGGAAATTCACAGTTCCAGCTTTCCAGGGAACTTCCCATGAGGAGGAGGAAGGTGAGCATAAATAATACCAGGAAGTTTGAACAAGGGTAAGAAGGAAGCAGGTACTGAGTGAAGTACCCTCCCAGCCTCTAGGTCCACACAAAACCCTGATGATGTTATGAATTTTCTTTAAAACCCCATCCCAAAGCATAGTCAGCATTCAGATCCTATCAGACCTGAAGACAGGAAGCTGATCAAGTGGGAGAGGTTCCTGAGAGGACATTCTTATTGGGATAAAGCCAAGATGGACATCAGTGCAGTGAGCCATTCTTCAGTCCTATTCCAATGGGTTTATTGATTGTAGACTGTCCTTTCCATCTGGGACATTAAAGCAGGATGGCCAAGGTCATGTTAAGTCCTAAGCCCGTACCATGGTCGTTGGTAGAATACGTACCCTGAACTTTATACCCAGTAGCTGCTCAAAAACTGTCATTCACTGACTGACGCTCAAGTGAATTTTGTCTGACATATGAGAGAAATGTGAGTGGGTTGTATGTAACAGTTCTTGGAATTATTTTTCAAGGCTAATGCCTTGAAATGCCCTAGAGACAGAGTACAAATTGTACTTATAAAGCTAATTAGAAAAGTATTATCTTGAATGGAATTATGAATTATGATAAACATATTGCAATGCATGTTTTCTGTACCCTATCAATCTTATATACTGTGAACATGAACATAATTTTTTAAATACACATTTTTTAAAACAATATAAGGTAATGCATCTCAGCATGCCTTTATACACTGATCAAATATAGGGAATTTTATTATAATTAATGAAATATAGATATTATTATCAAGAACCGACCATCGTGAAAATACTTTTAAGCATTTGTATGACAGAGGAAAAGTGATGGTGTCATAACTAGATTTTCATTTGAGAGAGAAACATTGATTTACAGAAACTGTAATAGAAGTGATGATGTCCATTTTAAGCAATTAAAAATGAATAAAAATTCTCAAAATACTTTGGTTATGAGACAGGTTCTTCAGAGAGGTGGCTCCTGACCAGAGAAGCCTATCATAGTCATCTGGGGAGGCACGGAGGGCGGGGAGAAGGTGGGAAGAGAGTTAGCAGTGGCACGTGTGGATGGAAAGCACCCCTAAGTGATCCAGGACCGGTCCTAGCTTGAGAATCACTTCTTTACTATCTGGAAGTCATAGAGTGGAGAAATAGCAGGTGATTCTGAGTGCAAGTTGTCTGTCTTTGAGAACATTCTCTTGCAGATCCCTGCCTTGAAATATATCACATCCTTAGAGTTTTGGGGGTTTTGTTTTGTTTTGTTTCTTGGCTGCACTGCGTGGCATGCGGGATCTTAGTCCCCCGACCAGGGGTCCAACCTGTGGCCCCTGTAATGGAAGCTCAGAGTTTAACCACTGCACTGCCAGGGAAGTCGCTATCACATCCCTAGATTTTTTTTTTCTTACAATTTTATTTTATTTTATACTTTTTTCTTAACATTTTTATTGGAGGATAATTGCTTTACAATGGTGTGTTAGTTTCTGCTCTATAACAAAGTGAATCAGTTATACATATGCATATATCCCCATATCTCTTCCCTCTTGCGTCTCCCTCCCTCCCACCCTCCCTATCCCACCCCTCTAGGTGGTCACAAAGCACCAAGCTGATCTCCCTGTGCTATGTGGCTGCTTCCCACTAGCTATCTATCTTACGTTTGGTACTGTATGTATGTCCATATATACACTACCACTCTCTCACTTTGTCCCAGCTTACCCTTCCCCCTTCCCGTGTCCTCAAGTCCATTCTCTAGTAGGTCTGTGTCTTTATTTCCATCTGGCCCCTAGGTTCTTCGTGACCTTTTTTTTTTTTTTTAGATTCCATATATATGTGTTAGCATTACGGTATTTGTTTTTCTCTTTCTGACTTACTTCACTCTGTGTGACAGACTATACGTCCATCCACCTCAATACAAATAACTCAGTTTCGTTTCTTTTTATGGCTGAGTAATATTCCACTGTATATATGTGCCACATCTTCTTTATCCATTCATCTATCAATGGACACTTAGGTTGCTTCCATATCCTGGCTATTGTAAATAGAGCTGCAGTGAACATTGTGGCACATGATTCCTTTTGAATTATGGTTTTCTCAGGGTATATGCCCAGTAGTGGGATTGCTGGGTCGTATGGTAGTTCTCTTTTTAGTTTTTTAAGGAACCTCCATACTGTTCGCCATAGTGGCTGTATCAATTGACATTCCCACCAACAGTGTGTGAGGGTTCCCTTTTCTCCACACCCTCTCCAACATTTATTGTTTGTAGATTTTTTGATGATGGCCATTCTGACTGGTGTGAGATGATATTGCATTGTAGTTTTGATTTGCATCTCTCTAACGATTAATGATTTTGAGCATTCTTTCATGTGTTTGTTGGCAATCTGTATATCTTCTTTGGAGAAATGTCTATGTAGGTCCTCTGCCCATTTTTGGATTGGGTTGTTTGTTTTTTTGATATTGAACTGCATGAGCTGCTTGTAAATTTTGGAGATTAATCCTTTGTCAGTTGCTTCATTCGCAAATATTTTCTCCTATTCTGAGGGTTGTCTTGTGGTCTTGTTTATGGTTTCCTTTGCTGTGCAAAAGCTTTTAAGTTTCATTAGGTCCCATTTGTTTATTTTTGTTTTTATTTCCATTTCCCTAGGAGGTGAGTCAAAAAGGATCTTGCTAGGGCTTCCCTGGTGGTGCAGTGGTTGAGAGTCTGCCTGCTGATTCAGGGGACATGGGTTCGTGCCCCAGTCCTGGAGGATCCCGCATGCCGTGGAGCGGCTGGGCCCGTGAGCCATGGCTGCTGAGCCTGCGCATCCGGAGCCTGTGCTCTGCAATGGGAGAGGCCACAACAGTGAGAGGCCTGCATACCCCACAAAAAAGGATCTTCCTGTGCTTTATGTCATAGGGTGTTCTGCCTCTATTTTCCTCTAAGAATTTGATAGTGTTTAGCCTTACATTTAGGTCTTTAATCCATTTTGAGTTTATTTTTGTGTATGGTGTTAGGGAGTGTTCTAATTTCATTCTTTTCCATGTACCTGTCCAGTTTTTCCAGCACTACTTATTGAAGAGGCTGTCTTTTCTCCATTGTATATTCTTGCCTCCTGTATTAAAAATAAGGTGACCATATGTGCGTGGGTTTATCTCTGGGCTTTCTATCCTGTTCCATTGATCTATATATTTATTTTGTGCCAGTACAATACTGTCTTGATTACTGTAGCTTTGTAGTATAGTCTGAAGTCAGGGAGCCTGATTCCTCCAGCTCCGTTTTTCGTTCTCAAGATTGCTTTGGCTATTCAGGGTCTTTTGTGTTTCCATACAAATTGTAAAATGTTTTGTTCTAGTTCTGTGAAAAATGCCAGTGGTAGTTTGATAGGGATTGCATTAAATCTGTAGATTGCTTTGGGTAGTAGAGTCATTTTCACCATGTTGATTCTTCCAATCCAAGAACATGGTATATCTCTCCATCTATTTGTATCATCTTTAATTTCTTTCATCAGTGTCTTATAATTTTCTGCATACAGGTCTTTTGTCTCCTTAGGTAGGTTTATTCCTAGGTGTTTTATTCTTTTTGTTGCAATGATAAATGGGAGTGTTTTCTTAATTTCACTTTCAGATTTTTCATCATTAGTGTAATAGGAATGCAAGAGATTTCTGTGCATTAATTTTGTATCCTGCTACTTTACCAAATTCATTGATTAACTCTAGAAGTTTTCTGGTAGCATCTTTAGGATTCTCTGTGTATAGTATCAAGTCATCTGCAAACAGTGACAGCTTTACTTCTTCTTTTCCAATTTGGATTCCTTTTATTTCTTTTTCTTCTCTGATTGCTATGGCTAAAACTTCCAAAACTGTGTTGAATAATAGTGGTGTGAGTGGGCAACCTTATCTTGTTCCTGATCTTAGTGGAAATGGTTTCAGTTTTTCACCATTGGGGATGATGTTGGCTGTGGGATTGTCATATATGGCCTTTATTCTGTTGAGGCAAGTTCCCCTCATGCCTACTTTCTGGAGGATTTTTATCATAAATGGCTGTTGAAATTTGTCGAAAGCTTTCTCTGCATCTATTGAGATGATCATATGGTTTTTCTCCTTCAGTTTGTTAATATGGTATATCACATTGATTGATTTGCATATATTGAAGAATCCTTGCATTCCTGGAATAAACCCCACTTGATCATGGTGTATGATCCTTTTAATGTGCTCTTGGATTCTGTTTGCTAGTATTTTGTTGAGGATTTTTGCATCTATGTTCATCAGTGATATTGGTCTGTAGTTTTCTTGTGACATCCTTGTCTGGTTTTGGTATCAGGGTGATGGTGGCCTCGTAGAATGCATTTGGGAGTTTTCCTCCCTCTGCTATATTTTGGAAGAGTTTGAGAAGGATAGGTGTTAGCTCTTCTCTAAATGTTTGATAGAGTTCGCCTGTGAAGCCATCTGGTCCTGGGCTTTTGTTTGTTGGAAGATTTTTAATCACAGTTTCAATTTCAGTGCTTGTGATTGGTCTGTTCATATTTTCTATTTCTTCCTGGTTCATTCTTGGAAGATCCCTAGAGCAAAAGACATGTTGCTCTTGACCTTTTTTCCAAGCAGATACCTCTTTAGTTGAACCAAGTTGACACCTCGGAGATGGAGACATTTTGCTTATTTGCCATTCATTTCTATTAGGAGCAGTTTCAGTAAGGTGACCACATGTCCTGAACCAAAAGGTGGAAAGTATAAAAAAAACTTACAGTCCATAAGCAGAATTGAATTTTAAGTAAGGGTGGTACCAGAAATCTTTGATCATGTGCTCCTCCTCCACATCGCCTTTCATTTTAGAGCCATCTATATACATACATCCAGTCAGCCATGTCAGGCCCTCAACAGGGACTCAGTAGTCGATTTTTGCTACTATTACTTGGTAATAATAGAGTTGAGAAGTACTATCTGTGTCCCTCCCAAATTCCTGCTGACACCCTGCCCTCACTGGGAAATAACTTTTCAAATCTAATTTATCTATCCCTGCTCTATGCCCTTGATCCTGCCTCCTGTGCATCCTTGCTCCGTCATCTGTATTCATCTGTAATTTCTCTCCTTTTTCTTCTGTCTTTGGCTCCTTCCTCATGAGTTCCTTTTTCTCTGCCTAAAAACATTCTAAAGCGATTCCAAAACATTAAACTGCATTAAACAAAACAAACAAACAAAAAATCAATTTTTTCTTGTAGCCAGATCATTCTACAGGATTCATACCGTATTTACCTACCTTTGCTGCCTACTTTTTAAAAATAATTAACAATCCTCTTTCATCATAAGTGTATTTCTCTCAAATGCATCCTGTTTTCTGTTTCCATAGCTTTTGCTGAACTATTCACTTAGGGTCAGCAGACCTCTTCTAATGAATGGCTCTTTTTAGGCCTCATTAAATACCTTGCTCTGCCTTTGACAAAGTAGACCCATGATTCCAACCTTAAGCATGCCTAGGGCTTACTTGGAGTGCTTGTTAAGTGTAAATTCCCTGGCCACACCCCCTGAGGTTCTGACTCAATAGGACTGGGTTGGGGTCTAAGAATCTGCATTTCTGTGAGGCAAACCAGGTGGAATCTAATGAAGAAGGCATTCAAATCACACTGTGACCAACACTTCCTTCTTTTTTAAAATTATTTTTAATTGAATGTATTTGACACACAACATTGTGTAAATTTAAGGTGTACAGCTTGTTACTTTGATACATTGATATAATGTAATATGATTGCCATTGTGGCGATATTTATCACATTACAAAATTAGAGTACAATATTGTTGTTTATATTCATTTTACTGTGCATTAGATCTCTAGGGCTTATTTACTACTCGTTGCAAGTTTGTACCCTAAAATGCCATCAGTCTTATCCCCCGCCCACCACCAATTCTTTCTTGAAACATTTCCTGCCTTTAGTTTTATGCTACACTTCCCTGCTTCACCTCCTTCCTTTCTGATTATTTTTTCTTCAACTGTGATTCCTCCTTCTTTAACCTTTTAAAATTCATTCTTTTTAGTCCAACCCCTTTCAGGATGAAACACATACTTTCATAGGGCTTCAACTCTATGCCAGCAGTATGTAAACCAATGCAATAAACTTCATCGTCTCTTCTGGACCTGAGAACTATATTTCCATACATGTCTAGCTGATCCCACAGACTCATCATACCCCAAACTTAATGCACCATTAATCCCAAGAACTTGCTCCTCATTCCTTTGAGGCAGCAGCATCTATCTAGTCACCCAACTGGAAAAGACATCATTTCTTAACTCCTCCTGCCTCACGTCATGTCAGTTCGTGAATTTAGCAATCCACTCCTCACCTCTATCTCCACTGTTTCCAAGTGTAGGCTTTTTTTTTTTTTTTTTTTTTTTTTGCGGTACGCAGGCCTCTCACTGTTGTGGCCTCTCTCATTGCAGAGCACAGGCTCCGGACGCGCAGGCTCAGCGGCCATGGCTCACGGGCCCAGCCGCTCCGCGGCATGTGGGATCTTCCCGGACCGGGGCACGAACCCGTGTCCCCTGCATCGGCAGGTGGACTCTCAACCACTGTGCCACCAGGGAAGCCCCAAGTGTAGGCTTTTGATGCAAACTGCTTGGACTATTCTGTGTACTTCCTGAATGAGCTCTTACCACAGCCTTGCCTCAGAGTTATGCACTCAGAATCAAAACTGACCTTAACATTCCTGTGCTAATAGATCTTGGGAAAGTTCTTATTTATCTTTGAAACTACATACAAATCCATTGTCATGTCACTGTGGGAGTTTTATAATCTTGCTCCCATCCACCCATCAGTCTTACCTCTTCCTCTAACCACTTCTTCTCTCTTTCCTGTTTCTCTTCCCCGTCCGTCCACCACTGATCTCCTTGGCATTGTGACGCTATTTACCTTCACAATCTTGCTCTTCTTCATTATGTTTCCTAGGCCAGAAATGTTCTGCTTGGCTTGTAGCCACCTCTCAAGATGAAGCTCACATGTCATTTCTTCACTTTCCTTCCTTTCTCAAAGTCTAAGCTCCTCAAAGGCAAGGATGAAACTTTAGTCATCTCTGTTTATCTGTCACCTAGCACCATACATGTTGGTAGGAGGAATAAAGAAATGAACAAATGGTAAATGAATGAATAATTACTGAACATGGCCAGACAGAATTGATCACTCTTTATTTATTAGCCAGAGACTTCGTTCACTTCTTTAGTTTAGTTCTTACCACACTTTGTTATATTTCATTCTTTCCATGTTCAGATTTCTGGTCAGGTTGTACATTTCATTAAGAAAATATTCACATCTGATTTCTTTTGTCTTTCTGGCATCTTTTATATAAAGTGTCCACAGATGATTGTTAGAGAAATGACAATTCTTAAAGGAATGAGTTTTTACTCCTTCCTGGCGAGAATGGGAGAATAGTTATTTGTCGTTATTTTTTAAGCATGCTATGTAGCAAATACTATACTGAATTAGGCTCTGCAGGTGGAAGATTGTGTACCTGCCCTCTGCCACTTACAATCCAACAGGTCCTTAGTTACCTTTAACGTGATATGGCATCATTAAAGCTCAAATTGCTTAAGTGCATGTGATAACTCACTGATAGTTTTACCTTCAGTATGCTTTCTTCTTTTGACTGAGTTTCTGCCACAATATTGCTGGAATACATCCCACAGGGGGTGAAATGATTAGAGCCATGGATGTATAATCTGTTTGGTGACAATCCATTGGAAAGGTTAACTTTTTCCTCCCAGTTATTCTTCATAGTAGTATAAATTATATTATTTGCAAAAGTCAGGTAGTACAGATTATATTATTTGTGAAAGTAATAATTTATGTGACAACCATGAGGTTTCTATCACTGTTATATTAGTATAGCTGTGCTGAGTATAACCATGGTTGATATTTTTTTGATGTTGCCCATGTACTGGCACCCTCTGTCATTCACCTCATTTAAATCTCACAAGTACTCTTACTTCATTTCCATTTTATGGACAAAGAAACAGAGACACAGGAGGGGTGTACAACTGCCCACAGTCACACAGCCAGTAGGTGGCTGAACCAGGCTGGACTCTGGCTTTAGACCCAGTGCTGGCTTCTGCTCATGAGGGAAACATGAGTGAAGCCTCTCACTGAAGTTGATGTCTCTCCTTCTCTGCCCACAGGGTAAAGAAGCTGAAGGAGACTCTGGTCGCCGTACAGCAGCTGGATAAAAACATGAGCAGCCTGAGAACGTGGCTGGCCCACATAGAGTCAGAGCTGGCCAAGCCGATCGTCTACGATTCCTGTGACTCAGAAGAAATACAGAAAAAGCTTAACAAGCAGCAGGTAAAATGTAAAACAATAGAAGGAAAGTTAATAGGTTCTTGAAAATCTGTTTTTCTGGCCAGAATAGAGACATGATTGTGAGATGGTGAATTGGGATGGAAAATCTGGAAGAAGCTGGGCAGGACTGGTGAGAAAGGGAAGGCATTGGCTAGAGAGGTGTTTGGGGCAAATAAGTTCCATCTCCTCACAAAGTTGACTCTTAAGAAGGTCTGCCATCATAGGGTTAATGTCACTGGTCTGCCAAGAAGCCATCCTAAGATGGTAGGTTAGGTTGAGCTGCAATAATGTATCCAGAACAGTGCTGACAGTTTTGTTTATTTATTTGTGGGTCGCTAACTCACAACCATGGACTTAGAAATGAGCCTTTTTTCTTTTTTCTGCATACAGCCTTTGGAGAAAGATCACAATGCATACTTAGAGTTTTTAGAGTCTAACATAATTTTATTTTGCAAGGAGGATTGCATGACCTGCAGACCCCATACTGTAATGTCATCTTCATGTGTGTAGCAAATACAGCACAATACACAGCCCAGCAAAGCAAAAGAGGGTGACCCTGAAAAATACATACAGAAGGGATTTTCACTTCCCACTCCCCTTGCTTATTCTTACTCAGCACAGTAGACTCCAGCTGTCAGTAATAAATCCCCCATAAGAAGTATTGTTACTTCATGCTTTTAGATTGTCCTTGAAAATTCTGCCTGCACTCTGGTTATTTCCATTACATTAAGCCATTATATTCAAGTTGCTTAACTTTAAAAAAATGTATAAACAGACCTATGTCTTCAGTCCTATGAAGTAGTTTATGTATTTTATTTTACAAAGAGAACAGTTATTAAAATACAGTTTTTAGGTGTTGGATGTTTAAATTAGCATTTATTTTTCAAGAAATTGTTAGCAGGACATTTTTCAATTTTCTGTAAGATTAAAACCCTCTGATGGACTCTCTGATGTTTGAAATTCTGATGACTAACTCTGGGGGTTGTGGTTGGCCTCCAGCTCCCCACATTCTCCTGGAGAACATGGTAATGATATCTACATGTGACAAGAGTTAAAATGCTAACGACCAGTACTGTAATTTAGCAAATGTAAGAAAATCAAAACAGTATCTAGTTAAGTAAGGGAAATTGATTATACGCATCTGTAGTTGCAGCCACTACTAAAACCCTAATAAAATAAAAGGTCAAAACCCACAATGACAAAAAGAACAGAAGAGAAGATGATAGAGCTGCCAGACATCCGAGAGAATTTGGAAGGTGGAAAGTAGACAGATGAACAGTGATGGTGTTAGCAGAGTGGAGGATGGAGAAAGCTGATTCATGCCGCAGAGTTCCCAAAACGCTCACCCAGGAAGTGGAGCTATCAAGTCTGTGGGGCTTTAAAGGGAAAATGGCGTGAAAGTCTGAGAAAGGAGTGGTGAGATGAGCAGATTTCCCCTAAGCCCAGCTAGTCAGGCAGCTCTGCTTTGTTGACTCTCTGGAGAAGGCCATCCTGAGGGACTTGGAATTCGATGACACAGGACGCCATCTGTGCTGGAGCCACTCTGTTAAAAACAGAGGGATTAAGTGAAAGACTCTGTGCCAAACCCCACAGTATCACCTCTCACGAGGTCACTAGCCAGGCTTGTGCTGCAGCCAGGATTTACACAAGAGTTTCAAAATCCAATTCAGTTATTCTGTAAAAGTCCCCCTGCCCCCAAAATAAAGTGGAAAGGAAGAAATTACCAAAGTAGTAATGCAGAAAAAGAATTCCCAAATTGAAAATTTACACACTTCTAGAACACAAACCCTACAGGTGCCCAGGAAAATTAAAAACAAAGCTATTATGAAATTTTAGAACATGGGGGATAAAAGAAGATTTTAAGCCTTCCAAGATGAAAGAGTTGGATTTCTCCAAAACAATGATGGAAGCTAGTATACAATGGCGGAATGCCTTCAAAAAGCTGAGAAAAACTTTTTATGATTCAGAATATTATATCTGCCATTTAATATATAAAATATTTACCTTCTATGCACACATTCACAAGAAGCTAATGAAAGATATGCTCCATATACTGAAATGAGAGGAAAAATAATATTCAACCCAGGAGAAGGAAGTCCCCAGGATGGTGGTAAAGGAAAGTCCCAAATGACAGTGGTACTGAAACCTAGGAAGAGCCTGTCCAGACAGGAGTAGGGAGTCTGGGTGCTCTAAGAGGAACATCTCCAAGGAAGAAAATAGTTGAACCAGATGACCTGATGGGCTTAACCATACCGGAAGGAGCTTTATTAGCACCATAAGAGAAAGAACAGCAGTTAGCAATATAAATTTTTTTTTATTGGAGTATACTTGCTTTACAATATTCGGTTAGTTTCTACTGTACAGCAAAGGAATCAGCTATACGTATACATCTATCCCCTCCTTTTTGGATTTCCTTCTCATTTAGGTCACCACAGAGTATAGAGTAAAGTTCCCTGAGCTATACAGTATATTCTCATTAGTTATCTATTTTATACATAGTATCAGTAGAGTATATATGTCAATCCCAATCTCCCAATTCATCCCACACACACCCCTTTTCCACCCTGGTATCCATATGTTTTTGTTCTCTACATCTGTGTCTCTATTTCTGCTTTGTAAATAAGATCATCCATACCCATATTTTCAGATTCCACATATATGCATTAATATACAATATTTGTTTTTCTCTTCTGACTTACTTCACTCTGTATGACCATATCTAGGTCCATCCATGTCTCTACAAATGACCCAATTTCATTCTTTTTTATGGCTGAGTAATATTCCATTGTATATATGTACCGCATCTTCTTTATCCATTTCTCTATTGATGGGCATTTAGGTTGCTTCCATGTCCTGACTGTTGTAAATAGTGCTGCAGTGAACATTAGGGTGCATGTGTCTTTTTGAAACATGGTTTTCTCTGGGTATATGCCCAGTAGTGGGATTGCTGGGTCATATTTTAAAGAGAAAAAGAGAGCGAGGGAGGGAGAGAGAGAGAGAACTATTGATTTTAGAAAAACAAAAAGTTATGTAAGAGAAGAAATATAACCATAGCATATTTTGTTGCTTAAATGTGAAAAGTATTAAAACACCATAATCATGCAAAGAAGTGATATTGCTCTAGCTATAAGAGGTGCTAAGATAGTCATTGGAGCCCTGTGAGTCATGTAGAAGTTTATTCCTTCTCTTCTGTAGAAGCACTGATAATGTCTAACATTTAAAAATCAAGAAATAACAATATAAATATGTTACTTAGAAAAACAGAAGTAAAAACCAGAAGACAGGGCTACAAGAGATGGAAATGGTTGTTTCTGGAGAAGAATCAGGAGTGAAATGAAAAGGGTACTACTTCATTGGAAGCCTAGTAGTAGTTTTTGACTTTTTAATATATTAATAAATGTTCATATAGCCTTTTAATTAAAATTTAAAGGTAAAAAAAAACCTGTACACCAGTAGTTAAAATTGAAGACTTTCTGCATTCCAATCCTGGCCTCACCACTTTTCTGTGTGAACCAGAGCAAAGTAATGAACTCTTAACCCTCAGCTACCTTACATATAGGTTGCTGATAATGAGTACACAGCTCCCTGTGTTATTGTAAAAGGGTAACAAGAAAAGCACTTAGCACAGTGCCCAGCATAAAGTGGGCGCTTAGCAAATTTTATTTTAATCATATCATATTTACTAGTTTCCTTTATGGAAATTGTTTGACCATGATTTTGTAAAAATTGTAGCATTTGGGGATCCATGTTTTAAAAGACAGATAAATAGTAATCTGTTTCCAAAAGGGAAAAATTCTGACAAATATTTAAGTGGACAGATTAAATTGGTAAAAAATACATTGTCTTCTATTTCCCTATATGGAGTTCCTGTATGTCTCTCTTGCCAATGTACTTAATTTTTATAGATTTAATTGGGCAGAAATATATATAGTCTTGAGATGGCTTCAGAGAACGTTTTGTCAGATTTCTCTGTGTTATAAATGAAAAAGAATGAATCCAGTGACACTATGTGACAATTTGAGACCATCACCAATGGAAGTTAAAGCTGAGACTAAAATTGTGATCTGTATTTGGGTACTTATCTAATTATAAGACCCCCTCAAACCTTATTTTATATATTGATCTGAACAAAAACTTCTGAGCAGAAGCACCTGGGGATTTTCTCCAGTGTTTACTGTATTAACCTGGTCAAGCTCCTGAAGGTAAATCTCACCAATTGGGGGGCCCCCATGACTGGATCGGTCAGAGGTTTCCCCACTGAGCCTCCAACAGTCCGTTGATTAGAGTTCTGGGTTTCACACGCCAGCGCTGGTTCCCACAGTGGTTTCGCCTTAAGAGTCTCCCCTCTGAGAGAGATTCAAAAGTATATGGAGGAGTGATGTCACCAAGACGGTGGCATAAGCCATTCCTGACTTAAGTCCCCATCACAAGAAAACCAACAAGCAACTATCCATAGACAGGACACCATTGTGAAAATCCCAGAACCCAGGGTGAGGCTGCAGCAGCCCTTGGACAACAGAGACCGGGAAGGACCACGTTAGAAGGTGAGAGGAGTGGCTGCACGCTGCCCACATCGCCTGCCCCAGGCTGGCACAGCACCGCACCAGAGCGCCCCAGCCTGTGGTTTTTCCAGTTGGAAAAGAGAGGCCAAGGTGGGGAATTCCCTGGCCGTCCAGTGGTTAGGACTCCATGCTCTCACTGCCAGGGACCCGGGTTCAATCCCTAGTCAGGGAACTAAGATCCTGCAAGCCGTGGGATGCGGCCGAAAATAAAAAAAAAAAGAGAGAGAAGCCAAAGTGGGCAACCAGCTCCCCCAGTATTGTATGACGCTTCCCAGGAGGCCCGCTTGGATCTCTCTTCATGGGGATCACTAAGAAAATCTATGAGGCTCAGTCACGGGGGATCAGATAGAGATGGAGAAGGGGTGTGGGGCTTACAGCACCTGCACTCAGATCTTGGTGGACTGCATTCCTGCTTGCAGCTGCACCCAAGCAGAGATGCCAGCCAGCATCTCTGCTCATCAGCAGAGACCAGCCAGTGGCCCCGTCTAGCCTGCAAACTCAGCAGCTCTCCTTGATTTGGGTCCCCTGACAACTGGCATTACAGGCCTTGGAGCTCTTTCTACCCCCACCCCCCCCGGCCTGGGAAGGGAGGCAGATTCCCAGCCCCACCCAACAGCTGAGCAGTCTCCATACCCCCCCACCAGGAAGCCTGGCCAAAGAATCCAGGCAGCCATGGAGCCCATCCAACAGCCCTGCTTGGGCAGGGAGCCAAGCCAGAAGCCATACCAACTGCTGAGCATAGCCTCTGGCCTTGCATAACAAAGGAGCCTGAACAGTGACCGTAGGCATCCTCAGAGCCCAACCTACAACCACACCCAGCCATGGAGCCCAGACTACAACTCTACTCAGTGGTGGAGTCCAACCAAGGGCCTTGTCTGATTGCTGAACACAGCCTGCAACCTTGCCTGGTCAGGAAGCCCAGCCAGTGACCCCGTCCAATTACCAAGCATAGCCTGCGACCCCACCCAAGAAGAAAGCTTAGACAACAACCCAGCTAGACCATGGAGCACAGTCTCTAGGCCCACTCACTGTGGGATTCAGCTGGCAGGCTCTCCTAACCAGAGAGACTGACCAGTAATCTTGCCCAACAGGGGAGCACAGCCAGCGATCTACCTGATGGCAAAGCCTAGACTGTGGCCCTGCCCAACTCCAGGGCACAGCCTGCAGCCCTGCATGATCACAGAGCACAGCCTGAGGCCTCACCTGAACACAGAGTCCAGCCAGCAGCACCTTCTGGTCTGGGAGCACAGCCTGAGACCCCATCAAGAGCAATTGCAGTGAGACTTCCCTGGTGGTCCAGTGGTAAAGCATCCGCCTTACAATGCAGGGGATGTGGGTTCGATCCCTGGTCAGGGAACTAAGATCCCACATGCCACGGGGCAACTAAGCCCACGCACCTCAGCTAGGGAGCCCACGTGCCACAAACTACAGAGCCCACGTGCCCTGGATCCTGTGCGCCACAACTATAGAGAAGCCCACACACCACAATGAAAGATCCCACATGCCACAGCTAAGACATGACACAGCCAAAAAGAAATTAAATAAATAATAAATAAATAAATCTTTAAAAAAAGGCCAATTGCAGAGACCAGCTTGTAGCCCTGCCCAATCACAGGGTCCAACCAGTGGCACTGCCCTGCCAGGGGACATACCCTGTGACCTCACCCAGTCAGAGGTGACTGTAGGGCCCAGCCAGCAGAAACCCCAGGCCCACCCCAACCTCAGAGCATGGAACGTTTTCCAGGTGAGATTATATGTTAGATCACAAAACTAGTCTTAATAAATTCAAGAAAATGGGCATTACATCAAGTATCTTTTCCAGCCACAATGATGTGAGACTAGAAATCAATAACAGGAAGAAAGCTGGAAAATTAACAAATACATGGAAATTAAACAACACACTCCTGAACAACCAGTGGATCCAAGAAGAAATCAAAAGAGAAATAAAAAAATATCTGGAGATAAATAAAAAAAGGAACCCAACATACCAAAACATGGGATGCAGCAAAAGCAGTTCTAGGAGAAAAGTTTATAGTGATAAATGCTGCCATTAAGAAAAAATAAGGGGCTTCCCTGGTGGCGCAGTGGTTGAGAGTCCGCCTGCCAACGCAGGGGACATGGGTTCGTGCCCCGGTCCGGGAAGATCCCACATGCCGCGGAGTGGCTGGGCCCATGAGCCATGGCTGTTGAGCCTGTGAGTCCGGAGCCTGTGCTCTGCAACAGGAGAGGCCACAACAGTGAGAGGCCCACATACCGCAAAAAAAAAAAAAAAAAAAAGAAAAAAGAAGGATCTCAAATAAACAACCTAACTTTATACCTCAAGGAACTAGAAAAAAAAATGAAAAAACTAAGCCCAAAGTTGGCAAAAGGAAGGAAATCATGAAGAGTAGAGCAGAGATAATGAAATACAGAATAGGAAAACAACAGAAAAGATGAACGAAACTGAGTTGGTTGTTTGAAATTATAAACAAAATCGACAAACTTTTAGCTAGAGTAATCAATTTAAAAAGATAGAGGACCAAAATAAATAAAAATTATACATGAAAATGGGCACATTACAAGAAATACCAAGGATCATAAGAGACTACTCTGAACAATTATAAGCCAGCAATTTGGACAACCCAGCAGAAGTGGATAATTCCTAGAAGCATACAACCTACCAATATTGAATCATGAAGAAATAGAAAATCTGAGCAGATCAATAATGAAAGGCAGTGGAATCAATAATTAAAAACCTCCCAACAAAGAAAAGTCCAAGGCCAGATGGTTTCATAGGTGAACTCTACCAAACATTTACAGCCAATTCATCTCACTCTTCCAACAAATTGAAGGGAAAAGAACATTCTCAAACTCGTTTTATGAGGCCAGCATTACCCTGATACTGAAGCCAGATAAGGACACCATAGGAAAAGAAAACTATCAACCAATATGCCTGATGAATATCGATGCAAAAATTCTCAACAAAGTACTGGCAAACCAAATTCATCAGCACATTAAAAGGATTATACACTGTGATTAAGTTGGATTCGTTCTGGAATGCAAGAATGATTGAACATATGCAAATCAGTAAATGTAATACATTACATTACTAAAATGAAAGATAAAAATTATATGATCATCACAATAGATGCAGAGAAAGCATTTGACAAAATTCAAATGACAATAACTCTCAACAAATTGGGTACAGAAGGAATGGACCCCAACATAATAAAGGACATATATGACATCAGCTAACATCATACTCAGTGGTGAAAGATTGAAAGCTTTTCCTCTAAGATCAGAAATAAGACAAGGGTACCCACTCTCACCAATTCTATTCAACATAGCACTAGAAGGCCTAGCCAGAGAACTCAGACAAGAAAAAGAAATAAAAGACATCCAGCTCAGAAAGGAAGATGTAAAAATTGTCTCTGTTTGCAGGTGACATGGTCTTATATAGAGAAAAATCCTAAAGACTCCACCAGAAGACTTTTATAACTAATAAATTCAGGAAAGTTGTAGCATACAAATTCAACATACAAACATCACTGTGTTTCCATACACTAACAATGAAGTATCTGGAAAATAAACAAAGAAAACAATCCTATTTACAATAACATTAAAAACAGTAAAATACTTAGGAATAAATTCAACCAAGGAGGTGAAAAATCTGTACTCTGACACTATAAGACATTGATGAAAGACATTGAATAAAACACAAATAAATGGAAAGATATTCCATGTATTGGAAGAATTAATATTGTTAAAATGTGCATACAACAAAAGCAATGTATAGATTCAATGCAATCCCTGTCAAGCTTCCAATGGCACTTTTTACAGAAATAGAAAAAAATCCTAAAAGTCATATGGAACCAAAAAAGACCCCTAATAGCCAAAGCAGTCCTGAGAAAGAAGAACAAAGCTGGAGGCATCATACTTTATGCTTTCAAATTATATTTCAAAACTGTAGTAATCAAAACAATATGGTACTGGCATAAAAACAGACACATAGACCAGTGGAACAGAATAGAGAGCCCAGAAATAAACCCACACATACACAGTCAACTAATGTTTGACTAATAAGAATACTCGCTGGGGAAAAGGTAGCTTTTTCAAAAACTTGTGTTGGAAAAACTGGATATTCACATGCAAAGAGTTAAACTAGACCTCTATTTAACACAGCTTAGAAAAATTAACTTGAAATGGATTAAAGACTTAAATTTAAGACCTGAAACCTAGAGCAAAACATAGGGAAAAGGCTTCTTGACATTGGTCTTGGCAGTGATTTTTGAAAGCACAACCAACAAAAACAAAAATGAATAGGTGGGACTAAATCAAACTATAAAGCTTCTGCACAGCAAAAATAATGATCAACCAAATGCAAAGGCAACCTAGGAATGAGAGAAAATGTTTGCAAACCACATATCTGATCAGGGATTAATATCTAAAATATACAAAGAATTCCTACAAATGAATAGCAAAAAATAAATTATCCAATTTAAAAATGGGCAAACGACCTGAATAGACATTTTTACAAAGAAGATAGTCAAATTGCCAACAGGTACATGAAAAGACTCTCAGCATCACTAATCATCATGGAAATGCCAATAAAAACCACAATGATATATCACCTCACACCTGTTAAAATGCCTATTATCAAAAGACAAGAGATAAAAAGTACTGACAGGGATTTGGAGAAAATGGAACCCTTGTACACTGTTGTTGGGAATGTAAGTTGGTGCAGCCACTATGGAAAAGAGTATGGACGTTCTTCAAAAAACTAAAAATAGAACTACCATATTTTCCAGCAATCCACTTTTGTATGTATCTGAGGGAAATGAAATCACTATCTTGAAGGAGATATCTCCACCCCCATGTTCATTGCAGCATTATTTACAAGTGAATACATGTAAACAACCTAAGTATTCATCAACAGGTGAATGATAAACAAGGCATTGAATTTGCCCAGAGTTCTACCATGTGAAATCTTCATATTAACCGCATAGAATGTAAAAAATGTGCATTATTTTTTCTGTTGAGCTTTTAACTCAATTTACTCAAAGTATTCCATTATTAAAAAGGAGGCCTGTTGGTGCCATGTTTTGCTTGCCCTATTCATCAAGGTCCTCAATGTATTTTCCTTTTCTTTTATATAGTTCTCGAATTTGCCTAGTTTTTCTCTTGATAATTCCTCAACTTACTCAGGTAGCTGGGATTTATATTCTTGTATGTATATTCTTCTTCCTGTTTTTCTCCTTAACACCATGTTCTAATGTCTTCTATACAAACTCAAGCTTATTGTTGAATGCAATAACAGTGCCTTTGATTAATTTTGGAGATTTCATAAACTCCATAGACACAAGAAAATAAATTCTGTACAATATTTGTATTTCACTAAACTGTCGTTTCAAATCTCTTGCATAACCTCTCAGTTATATGGAAGTTATCACAGGAATTGCTGGTCTAAAAATATAAGATAAAAATATTACAAAAATTGAACTTTATTATCATATTTCATATCTTCCTATTTCTGTCCTACATTTAAATTTGCTCACTGAGGAAGCTGCTGATGATAACGATGCCATACATGACAGAAAACCTAGGTCCCTTAGACCATGGTACCTTTTAATGGTGGGGGCATTAACTGTTTAAAACAGTTTGTAGATCTTTGGAGATCAAATCCCAGTTTTTGAGTGCCAGCTCTTAACAGGAGCACATGTATTCCTTTGACTGATTGATCTATGGATTGGAATGGAAGGGATATATCTGTGAAGTAGAGACTGGGGCAAGATTCATGTTTCAATCACTAAAGAAGCTCATTTTACTCAATACAGTTGATGTAGTCTCTTTTATTTGTTCAGTTGATATTTTGGCTTTGCTCACATAGCTAAAATATTTCTAGATTCATTTTCTCATACTTTTGAGGTTGTGGTATTTTATAAAGGAACTTGAAGAAACTTCATGCGTTCAAAGAAATGAAATATTTGTCAAGGTTTTGCCTAACCATTTCTGAGTCAGTGAATACTGCTGCAGTGTCTCCCATCTGTACACAAGCGTTTGAATGAAGCATGTCTCCTTCCCTGCAGGAGCTTCAGAGAGACATAGAGAAACACAGCACGGGTGTGGCCTCTGTCCTCAACCTGTGTGAGGTTCTCCTGCATGACTGTGATGCCTGTGCCACAGATGCCGAGTGCGGTTCCATCCAGCAGGCTACACGCAACCTGGACCGGCGGTGGAGAAATATCTGTGCTGTGTCCATGGAAAGAAGGCTAAAGTAAGCTGGGCTGTGCAAACAGTTGCGAAAGAGGAAGGACCAAAAAAACAAAAAATTTACCCAGAGTGTCTACGGTTCACTATTTGCTTTTGGTTGCAATGTCCAAAAATAGCCTTGGTTTCCCAAAGTTGCCGTCATCTACATTTACTTGGGAAAATAAGTACGTATAAAGGTCATATATAAATATAACAAGCCAAGTTACACCTGACCTAACAGTTTAAATATAATTCAGAGAAATTAAAATACTCCCTTGCTGAACAAATATAATGTTACAGAATTGGTGCTCTGGAAAAGTAACATTCTTTCATGAAAAAGGAAATAATAAAACAAAGGACATATCTTTAAGCCCTTTGAAACTCAAGGTGGTAAAAAAACAGTGATATGTTAGAAAATTATCACAGTGACTTAAGGCACATAATCTTTGTGCTCTCTGGGGAACTCTTGAAAGGATAATGTTTATCTTGCCATCATCGGTAGATTTTGATAAGGGTAAATTTGACATTGAGCTTAAATGGATTTTCAAACCTTAGTATAAGTTCAGCAGAAGCTTGGTATGAGTGTGCACTGCAGGCACGGTGTTGCACTTTTAAACTTCCTTGCGCATACCCAGAACAGTTCACACCATGTGCTTGTCTTACTCAGTTTGACTACTTCCAAATCCAGAGCTGCAGGACGTGTGTTTAAACACACATACACACACACACACACACACGCACGCATGCACACACACACAGCTGTTTCACCTTAGCTCAAACAGTTGTTTCTTTTTCAGTCTGGGCAAATTTGGCTCAAGGAACGGTTATCTTTTGGCACCCGGTTGCTTGTTTTGGGCACTCTTAGTCCTGTTGCAGGTATCAGACAGGGTTCTGGAGCACAAACAGTCTCAGGCAATCAGACTCTGTTCTTTCATTTCTGTCTTAGAATTGAAGAGACGTGGCGATTGTGGCAGAAGTTTCTGGATGACTTTTCTCGTTTTGAAGATTGGCTGAAATGCTCGGAAAGGGTAGCTGCCTTCCCCAGCTCTTCTGGGGTGCTCTATACAGTTGCCAAGGACGAACTAAAGAAATTTGAGGTGATTTTCAAATATTTCATCTTTATTTTGCTACGAGAGTAGCCAGCTGGTAGTTGGTGTCCCAAGACCTAAACAAGCTGTTCACCCACATATTATTTGTTCAAACAGCTAGGTGATAACTTTCTGGCCATCTTTATTATTACCTCATAAGTAGGCAAAGAAGAAGAGAAAGGAAGTTTTTACTTTAAGATTGTCAAGAATTACAAATAAAGTAGTAATGCTCTTCATTACGTTATAGAATTATTCAATTCTGTTAGAAAACACGAATCATGATTCTCCCCAAAAGATCTTGGCATTCTTTTGATTTCATAATTTTTTACAGTCAACCTTCTAAGATTCAGATATGATGGTTTTCCATACCAAAAAAAAAATGGTCATGAAGAACCTAGGGGCAAGACAGGAACAAAGACACAGACCTACTAGAGAATGGACTTGAGGACACGGGGAGGGGGAAGGGTAAGCTGGGACAAAGTGAGAGAGTGGCATGGACATATATACACTACCAAACATAAAACAGATAGCTAGTGGGAAGCAGCCGCATAGCACAGGGAGATCAGCTCAGTGCTTTGTGACCACCGAGAGGGGTGGGATAGGGAGGGTGGGAGGGAGGGAGACGCAAGAGGGAAGAGATATGGGGACATATGTATATGTATAACTGATTCACTTTGTTATAAAGCAGAAACTAACACACCATTGTAAAGCAATTATACTCCAATAAAGATGTTTAGAAAAACAAAAACAAAAATATCTGTCTTTCAAAGTATTTTCTTGATTTTTTTTACCTAACTGGAGCATAGATATATATGTATTTTTTAATCATTGATAAAATAGAATTGGCTCCAGAATTGATCAAATATTTTAAATCATAAACCATCTCTAATTATAAATGAAGAGCAGTGCCATTCTTGAGTCACCAAGATTTTTCAATTTTATAGAGACAAAAATAGCAGCAGTATAATCATTTTCATAAACAAAGGAATCATTCAGTAACAGATTCTAGTTCCTTGCCATTCTGGGCAGTCTCGAGGCTTGCTCTGTCACTGTGATAGGATGAAATCCCAACTTCTCAGCCTCTCGTTTTCACAGAGGACCTGACGTAGCCTTAAGCTGACCATTTTTTAATTTGAAGTTTCTTTTCCCATCAATGCCCACTGATCGGCAGTTGTGTTCTCAGATACAATGACAGAGAGCAGTTCTGATGCATGAATCTTACAAAAATCATTCTTGGTTGCTAAGTCTGCCCCAAGCTCCCTGAGATATTTTAAACTAAGACTAAAAAATCCAACCAAATTCAGCTGGATTTATTTTTACCTCGTGCCGCCAATTAACCAGGCATTTTTTGAGGCCTGTTATGAAGTTTATGAACTAAACATGAAGTTTAGTTTTTGTTCTTGTGGAGTTTAAAATCTACGAGTCATAGATGGGCAAGTCATGAATCTATAAAAGTGTTCAAATACTATGTGAAATAAATAAAAGTTATTCTGATGTCTGAATATGCACTTATATGTAACTATACCACTAAATTCCAGGAAAAAAAAATCCTATCTAAAAGGTTTTCCCTTAGAAAAGTTCTAGTAAAAAGCCACAATAAATTCTGCAGTAGATTTCAGATCATCCCAGTGTGAACAAATGCTAGTGGAAATATTCTTATACTGCATCTTATTACACTCAGCTTCATAAAGGTTAAACCTTCTATAGTTGGCTTACACTACAAAGCAGATTAAGTAAGATCCTTGTTGATGCTATTTTAGACCCTCAGATTTTATGGCAAAGGTTAGCCATGTAGTTAAGCTTATAATGCTATATAGTTATATAGCTAGTTATAATGAATGATTTTATTACTTATCTTTGTAGTTAATTTTCTTAAGAGACAGAAATAAATTACAAAAACAAAATTTTGTTTGAGGGCAGTCTTTACCTGTTCAATTGCACAAATATTGGGGACAGATCTGGGTGTGCTGGGGTACCCAACCATGGTGCCCGCCTTCACGCCAGTGAGAAAACATATTCTGTGACTTCCAGTAATGGCAAAAGCTGAACTTTCCTTACCACTTCCTTTCCTGGGGAAATAATTTAAAGTTTGTAGAATACAAGGTTGTATTTACTCGGATAAAGGCTCTTAAAGCAACTCTCAGAAGGAAAACCATTTCAGAGGCACAAGTGTGGTGGCATGTAAATAGTGTGACGAGCCAAAGGAAGCAAAACTTGGGGATTTAGATGAGTACAGTCCAATCAGTTATATAACTTTCTGTCCAATGCCAGGATGAAAATCAGTCATAAATCATACACATAAGTTTGAAATAAAAAAGCTTCATTTTATTTTGACCAAATGATTCTTATGCTAGGGTTATGCTACATTACAGAGAAAAAGAAGAGAGAGTATTTTACCTGCGGAAACTCTAAGCTGTGCATGGGGTAACCTCCGAAGTAAATAGCGACTACTATGTAAGGTGTCACATCAGCTCTAAAACGCTATATGAAAACTGAGTCATTCAGGAGGGCAACAGAAAAGAAATAGAGCATGTTCCACACTTTTTTTTACTAAGCTGTTTTTCTTAAAAGTTAATAATAGCTTGCATTTAGAAGACCTTCTGCAAAAGGTAGTTTTTTTTTTTAATGGACACCAGAATTTTGGCAATTTCTGGATTTCTTAGGAAATAACATTTTACAAATTAAAGAGACAGTTCTATGATATCTTTTCTCAGTATGGACATCAGAAATTTTGAACATTTGAAACTCACATTTCAGCATACATACATATTTATGTAATCAGTTGGCTTTATGGGAAAGTTTTTTTCAGGCTGTTAATTATTTTAAAAGCTATATTATATTGGGCTTCCCTGGTGGCGCAGTGGTTGAGAGTCCGCCTGCCGATGCAGGGGACACGGGTTCGTGCCCCGGTCTGGGAAGATCCCACATTCCGCAGAGCGGCTAGGCCCGTGAGCCATGGCTGCTGAGCCTGCGCATCCGGAGCCTGTGCTCTGCAAGGGGAGAGGCCACAACAGTGAGAGGCCCGCCTACCGCAAAAAAAAAAAAAAAAAAAAAAAAAAGCTATATTATATATGTGTATGTGTATGTTCTAATGTATATATTATATACATATATGTGTACATGTTATATGTATATGTGTGTATTATATATATATATATGTATATATCATGTGTATGTGTGTATGTTCTCTATGTATGTGTATATATTATATATTTATATTTATATTGTATATGTATTTGTGTATATACATATATTTATTACTGTTTACCATTTTCTTTCATATTTTTGTTTGATCGACTCCCTTTCCTTAAGCCACACTGATTATATTACTTTACTTTAACAAGTGGAAGTATATGCTGGTTAGAAATTGTCTTTTCCCATTTTGGGGGAAGAGTTGACTTCCTGTTCTGCCTGACATCACAATGTGAAGCCCAGACACCCTTGCTGAGAGCCCTCTGCTGATCTCCCTGTCTGATGTGCCTCTTTGTGGTCTTAGGGTTTCCAGCGACAGGTCCATGAGACCCTGACCCAGCTGGAACTGATTAACAAGCAGTACCGCCGCCTGGCCAGAGAGAACCGCACCGACTCGGCCTGCAGCCTGAAACATATGATCCACGAAGGCAACCAGAGATGGGACAACCTGCAGAAGCGCGTCACCTCCATCTTGCGCAGACTCAAGGTCTATACTACGCCTCCTCTGTAGCCTAGAGGCCCGGAGGACAGGATTGGGCCATTTGTACACCATATCAGGACATAGTCTCAGTGACTTTGTAAGACTGGGATGGCAAGAGATTGAGGTATCCAGCATGAACTTATATGGTAAAAAATTGCAGGGTTCTGGTTGCTCGTTGAGAAAATGACTTTCCAGGAGAACGTTGGAATTGGCAGTTCCATCTCAGCACGTGTTTGTGGACTTTTTCACTTTTATTCTTTTCTTTTCACATCCAGCATTTCATTGGCCAGCGGGAGGAGTTTGAGACTGCACGGGACAGCATCCTGGTGTGGCTGACAGAGATGGATTTGCAACTCACTAACATTGAGCATTTTTCCGAGTGTGATGTTCAAGCTAAAATAAAGCAACTCAAGGTGATAAATTAGGGTTTTTTTTTCAAATTATCAGTGCTAAGAGAGTCTGAAGAGGAAAGGATTTTTTAGATACTTTTGTGAAGAACATACTAAAGAACTGTTCTTTGTTTGTTTTATAAATTTATTTATTTATTTATATTTTTTTATTTTGGGCTGCATCAGATCTTTGTTGCTGCGAGCGGGTTTTCTCTAGTTGCAGCGAGCAGGGGCTACTCTTCATTGCAGTGCACAGGCTCTAGGCACGCAGGCTTCAGTAGTTGTGGCACGTGGGCTCAGTAGTTGTGGTGCATGGGCTTAGCCACTCCATGATCTTCCCAGACCAGGGCTTGAACCCATGTCTCCTGCATTGGCAGGTGAACTCCCAACCACTGTGCCACCAGGGAAGTCCAAAAAATTAGTTCTTCTTGATTGAAAACAAATTCAGAAAATAAGAAAGATATTAAAAATGAAATGAAGAGCATTACCCAGAGATACAACTCCCATTAACATATACACTTTAATTATTAACTTGATCGCCAGGATTGTTGTTTTTCGTTCTTGTTGTTTTTTTCTGATTTGTTTCTAGCACCTTCAAATTGTTTGACTCACATGATCCAGAGCAGTTCAACTTTCTCGTGTTGGGATTTCATTCCACATAGTCTACATTCTTAGGTGCCAAGTTAGTTTTTAAGCATGTTTGGTATGTTTCAGTATATAACTCAAACACAGTGGCTAGTTAAACATTTTTAATAGGGAGGGATATATATTAGATATAAGGGTTCCCTGAAAGGAAGAGTGTTTAACATCTTGAATAATATGCAATGCAGCTTGTGAAATTTTCCTCCCAAGATAAGATAGTTTTTTTTTAAAGAATAATCCTGATGCCCATAACTTTAAGGTTGTTATAATAAAACAAGGAAGTTACTTTTAATCAGTGATTCTCAGGATAAAAAAATCATAAAATAGCCCTGGTATTCTGCCCAGCCTCTCTCTCTCCATCCCTCCCTTCGCCTCAATTCTTGCAAGTCATTTTACAGGTAAATCAATATTTAAAAGCTTCATTTTCTACCAAGTGGTAGTTGAATCTTTTCTTTTTGGACTCTGACAGGGTCGTAGCATTTATTAACACCCTCCTTCTCCCTTGGCAGTCTTTTTATTATTGTGCAATTTCAACTATCCCAGAGTTTATTTTTTTTTGGGGGGGGGCGTTGCGTAGGGTCTTAGTTGCAACAGGTGGGCTCCTTGGTTGCGGCTCGCCAGCTCCTTAGTTTTGGCATGCGAACCCTTAGTTGCAGCACACATGTGGGATCTAGTTCCCTGACCAGGGATCGAACCCAGGTCCCCTGCATTGGGAGCACGGAGTCTTAACCACTGCACCACCAGGGATGTTTCTCCAGAGTTTATTCTTGTGTTGAATTAAAATTTATCCCCTGAAACTTGTCCCCTGTAGCTGAACTGTTTTGAATCATATAGAATGAGTCTAAATAATCCTCCAGAATTACCTGTTTTTCAAATAATTATAATCTTTCCTGCTTATGTCCTGAAACAATTTAAAAAAATCATCTGAGAAGAATTTGTGACATTGTCATTCGGATGGCTTTCCTTCGTCATGTTTGACATGTCAGGAAATCTAAAATTAAAATATCCAATATAAATCTTTAAAATGCTAAATTTATTTCAGTGGCACTGTATTGCTTACCATTGCTTTTCATCAGGGGCCACTAGTGCTCTCAACTTTATGATGGGTTTGAATGTTTGTTCCCATGATTCTCTTACCCGCACTGTCTGTGGTGGTAAATTTTATTAGCAAAAGGCACCTCTCTGGTCATGGAATTCTAACAATGCCATTTCTGCCTCCTGTTCTGATTTAAAATTTTTATGTTTTTTGTTTGTTTGTTTGTTTGTTTTTTTGCGGTACTTGGGCCTCTCACTGTCATGGCCTCTCCTGTTGCGGAGCACAGGCTCCAGATGCGCAGGCTCAGCGGCCGTGGCTCACCAGCCCAGCCGCTCTGCGGCATGTGGGATCTTCCCGGACCGGGGCACAAACCCGTGTCCCCTGCATCGGCAGGCGGACTCTCAACCACTGCGCCACCAGGGAAGCCCAAAATTTTTATGTTTTACTTTAGAAAGTCATAGCCTCTTGGCTTGTCATTGTCTATGGTAAATTTAATATCCCCCTACATGGCTTTTCTAAATATGTATTTTAGAATTACTTCATGTCCAAGTGAGCAATAAAAAATTACATGCAATATGTGCTCCCTAGGCCTTCCAGCAGGAAATCTCATTGAACCACAATAAGATTGAGCAGATAATTGCCCAAGGAGAACAGCTGATAGAAAAGAGTGAACCCCTGGATGCCACGTTCATTGAAGAAGAGCTGGATGAACTCCGACGCTACTGTCAGGAGGTCTTCGGGCGCGTGGAAAGATACCATAAGAAACTGATTCGCCTGCCTGTATGTGACATTGTTTTTTCATTATCATGAAATCTAAAGAGAATTAATAATGTGGACTTAGGTAACATCGTTGAGTGGGCAAGAGCCCGGACTCTGGAGCCAGAGTGCCTGGGTTCCAGCCCCAGCTCTGGCTACGTCACCTTGGGCAAGTTACTTCACGTCACTTGCCTTGGTTTCCTCAGTTGTAAAGCTGATTTAATAACAGTACCTACCTTGTAGAAAGGATTGCTTTGGGCATGAAATGAGTTAACATATATACATACAAAGAGCTTAGAAGCATACTTGGTACACATCTTCCATGGAAGATAAAGAAGCTTCTGGAAGAAACAAGGGAATGAAAGTGAGCATTGTAAACAGTGGCTCAATTGATGAAGTTGTTTAGTTGAATTTCTTTTTTCTCTTCCATTTCCCTAATTGCTACCATAATCACATCTCATTGTCAAGATGCTATTATTAGAATATTTGGAATCTTCTGTGATAAAATATATTTTGTATCTGGAATATAAGGTATAAAAGGGCCAGCTAAGGTTTTATTAGTAATTCCCTTTTGTTCCTGATATGTGCCATTCTGTACTTACTGTGTTGCAGATTAGGTACTAGGTTGCCTTTATTTACATTATCTTATTTAATCTTATATCAATTCTTTGAAGTAGGTCTTAATATTATTTCCCTTTTTCCATGATAAAACTGAGAATTTACTAGATTAATGTATAAGACATTTTAAAAAGTTATCAGAAGATACTTATTTATTTGATGATAGGAAGTTTAAAATTACCCCCAGCAAGGTAGGAGTGTGGTCCCGATAAGCTTGAGTGCTGAGATTTGGTGAAAGGCAGAGCACAGAGTGGGAAGGGGGTCAGCTGAGCGCTGCTGTAACAGGGCTGGCTTGACTGCGTTTCCAGCTCCCAGATGACGAGCACGACCTCTCTGACCGCGAGCTGGAGCTGGAGGAGACTGCAGCTCTGTCGGACCTCCACTGGCACGACACCTCCGCGGACAGCGCGCCCTCCCCCCAGCCCGCCTCCAACCCCTCCCTCTCACTCGCCCAGCCCCTCCAGGGCGAGAGGTCCGGGCGAGACACCCCCGCCAGTGTGGACTCCATCCCTCTGGAGTGGGACCATGACTATGACCTCAGTCGTGACCTAGAGTCTGCTGTGTCCAGAACTCTGCCCTCTGAGGACGAAGAGGGTCAGGAAGATAAAGATTTCTACCTCAGGGGAGCTGTTGGTCTGTCAGGTAAGAAAGAGCTCCTCCTATGTGCTAGCTTGAAAGAAAATGAAAAAGAGTGGATACTGTACCAGAAATCCGTTCGCTGAGCAGAATCATCTGCCTTCTCCCATTAGGGGAACTTATACACAAACGAATAATAGGATATTAACATGATTCGCAAATATAAAATTGGCGTTGTGGCCACTGATGTATCGCACATATACCTATGTTCTTACTACACAACAAGCACTTTATAAGTACTGGAAATACACAGTTCCTTTTCTTCTCAAAGAGCTCACACTCTAGTGTGGAACACAGACAAGAAACGGCTGTGTGAAATGTTTGGTACTAGGATAGCAACGTACACATGGTGGTGTAGAAGCACAGCCCAGGGATGACTAAGCTGGCGGTTTGAGGAGAGGCTTCAGGGAAGAGACTTGAGCTGAGACCTGAAGGATGCATAGGAGTTGGTCAGGAGGGCACAGCAATGTTCAGAGCAAGAAAGGAAAGCATGCCCATCTCGGATTTATGATTAGCCTCAGCGCTTTTGGTCACCTGGAGTTTGTCCAGAATGACAAGGCTGTATGTAGACTGGGAGGAATGGAATGAACAAAGAGGAGGTGGAAAAGCAAGCCAGGACCTGGTCATAAAGCAACCTGTTCATCATGGAAAGGAGTTTGGTTTTTGTCATGAAGGCCATGGAGAGCCACAGCAGGGCTCTAAGGAGGGAGGCAATGTGGTCAAATGCATATTTTCTTTTTTTTTGGTTAATAAATTTATTTATTTTATTTATTTATTTTTGGCTGTGTTGGGTCTTCGTGGCTATGTGTGGGCTTTCTCTAGTTGCAGAGAGCAGGGGCTACTCTTCTTCGTGGTGCACGGGCTTCTCATTGCAGTGGCTTCTCTTGTTGCAGAGCATGGGCTCTAGGCGCATGGGCTTCAGTAGTTGTGGCACGCCACCTTAGCAGTTGTGGCACACGGGCTTAGTTGCTCTGCGGCATGTGGGATCTTCCCTGGCCAGGGATCGAACCTATGTCCCCTGCATTGGCAGGTGGATTCTTAACCGCTGCGCCACCAGGAAAGTCCCGATGCATATTTTCAAAGAACTTGTCTCAATACTATCTAGAGAAGGGCACATTGAAAGAGAGTCCAAAAGGAATTGTTTTACAATCCAGGACACAGATATGATGGTGGCCTGAACTAAGGAAGCAGCACTGGGAATAGAAAGAATGGAAGAGCTATGAGAAATCATAAGACAGCTACTCCGTGACTGATGGTTGATTGAATTGGGATTGAAGTGACTTTCTGGCTTGGGCATCTTGGTGAAAGATGCAGGTGGTCCTAGGCTCTGAGGACCATGAGCAGGAGAGAATGTTCTGGGTGTCTGTGGAGCCACGGAGGCAGGGCAGTGAAAAAGGGGGAGGTGATGAGTTCCTCTGTGCACATCCTGAACTTGAGATGCTGTAGACTATCCCAAGGGGAAAAGCCAGCAGTCGATGGATGCATGGATCTGAATTTCAGGAACCGGAAATGCCAATTAGGTAGTTTTCCACATAGTGGTCACCAAGGGAAGGAAGGAGATAGCACAGGAAGAGTGTATGAAGGGATACAAGAAGTATGAGACTTCAAGAAACACATATAGTGAAGGGATGGACGGAGGAAGAGGAGCATTGTAAGGAAGGTGAGTCAAAATAGAATAAATAATCAAGAGGCCAATCTGTAGCACTTGTAAACGCATCTCACACATTCTCTAAAAGAGAATTTCTGCTTGTTTCTGATGGTTCACATTTGGATTCCCAAGGGTATGACACTGTCTAAAAGGAAAACGATTTCTCTCGTTTCTATTTTGTTTTTATGGTACAACCTAATAGTTAGGCATTTTCCATCTAAAGCAGAACTGTCCAATATGTAGCCCTCAGCCACATGTGACAGCTGATCACTGAAATGTGACCGTGCAGACTGAGATTTGCTGTGTCAAATGAACTTAACGAATACACAAAATTTAAAAACTTAGCACAAAGGCAAGCATGTAAAATATGCATAATACTATTTATGTTGATTACATGTTAGAATTAGGGTATATTGGTTTAGTAAAATTAAGTATTAAAATTATTTTCATCCTTTTCTCATTACTTTTTCATTGTGGCCCTTAGACTCTTTAAAATAATGTACGTGGCTCATGTTATTTCTATTGGACAGCGCTGCTCTAGAACCTGACTGTCTTGGTTGAAATCCCAGTTATGCCACTACTAGCTGTTGAAACTTGGATGAGTAACTTCATTCCCCTGAACCTCAGTTTTCTCATCAATAAAATGAGAATAACACTTCCATGCACCCTGCAGGGTTTCTGTGAGGATAAATGAGTGCTTAGAACAGCACCTGGCTCATAAAACACTCAATCCACGTGAGCCCTTATAATGATTTATCTCAGGAACCCTTTGGTGATCGTACTCAGACTTCTCTATATGTTCAAGAGTTATCTGCCGAGGATGACTAACTTCCTCTTTTTCTCCCTAAGAAAGTTATTTTCCTGCCATCAGGGAATCAAGGTTTCCAGACCTTAGCTGTCAACTTAGACTGTGCTCTTTTTGCAGATGTAACGATTCCCGCAAGTCCCGAGGCCTATGTTAAACTCACAGAAAGTGCAATCAGAAATCCCTCTGGTAGGCACCAAAAGCCAAAGTGCACCTCTCTCCCTCACCTGTAACAAGCCTCCTCCTCTCCCAGCACATCTACTGTACCTCTCACAGCTCTGTGCCAAAAGCATGTTAAGGCAGAACTTCCTCTCTGACTGCCGTCTCAGAAACGAAACCCAAAACATTTGGTGGATCAACACCAAGAATAAGATTCCAATAATCAAGGGCAATAAAGCAACTGCTCAACTTGCTAAATGGTAATCACTCAGTAAGTGTGGACCTATGATGCCCATTAATGGCAGAAAATAGGAGATGGAAACACTAGTCTTAGCACTGGTGCTTTAGTGCCCTGCTTGGTTGTAGCAGGTCTGGCCACGTGACTTCGAGGAGGGCTTACAGACCCACCTCTGGCTGAGGAATCAGGGCTCAAGGATCTGGTCCCAAGTCCACCAGCCTATACATGGGACCTCAGGCCCACCATTCATCCTCCTGATCTCACGGGTCCCATATAAGACAAGGGGTAAAATCAGATATTCAGCTCTAAAAAATTATACTTTTTTTTTTTTTTTTTTTTTTTTTGCGGTACGCAGGCCTCTCACCGTTGTGGCCTCTCCCATTGCGGAGCACAGGCTCCGGACGCGCAGGCTCAGCGGCCATGGCTCACGGGCCCAGCCGCTCCACGGCATGTGGGATCTTCCTGGACCGGGGCACAAACCCGTGTCCCCTGCATTGTCAGGCGGACTCTCAACCACTGCGCCACCAGGGAAGCCCAAAAATTATACTTTTAGTTTAATAAGTCTTACTTCCCCATAAAGCAATTTGACATGAGAATGTATTCCACAGTATCTTAAAGACTTCGATTTTCAAAAAAAAAAAAAAAAAAAAAGAATTAGATTTTCCTTTCAGGACAGAGCTACTCCTGAAACAAGAAGGCTTAAAGAAAGGAAAATGGAACTCGTTTTGCTTAATGTTGCTCTAGACAAACTAGCTCAGGGTCAGTAATTTGGAGGACACTGGAGAGAATAGGGTTTGACCACAGTGATAGGATACTGAATTGTGAGTTTATTAGTTTACACTTTGGTTTTTGCAGAAAAGCAAAAGGACAGGAAGTAAGTAGCATTACTGAAATGGTTACTGCCTGAGTGATTCCCAGTGAGAAACCTCTTCCAGGTGTATTTAGAAGGTCTTTTTTCCAAAAAAGAATTAATAAAGCTTACTAATATTTATTCTGCTTTCACCCTGTGCTAGCTTCACTCTGATGATCAATGTTCTTGTTGAATGCAGACTGTAATACACACACACACACAATAATTTTGCAGAAGGATGTCACATCTCTCAAAGGAGATGAGCTAGAAGTTCTAAGCTGTGAGTGAGAACATACCTGGGTGGAAATGGTAAAATCTTAGCTTTCTCCTGATTTTGTTTCAGGTTTGAAACAAAAGCAAGCCATTGCTAGTTTGGTACCTCCACACATAACCCATCCTGAGCTAGTCTTTTCTTGGTTCACTTGAAGTCCCACCTTAAGTGAATGATGCAGCCACCTGGGACTTCAGTGGCACTGTCTTCTACTGAGATGCAGAAAGGAAGATTAGAGGGTGTGTCTTTTTCTGTTTGATAAGTGACTGCAGAGGGAGCCTGAGATGTAACTGCCTCCTAGTTACTGGGGAGCGGAAGCCACCACCTGAGGTCTTTAGAAAGCTTACAACACGCAATTTTCAGGGGATGAGCCGGAAGAGGGAGCGGAAGCGCAGGCTGTTAGAACCCACCACAGGCCCCTTTTGCAACACCCAGTCTGCTTGGACCTTGGTCAAGCACATTCATTGGTCTGGTAATTCGAACTCCTAACCCAACAACATGTCGGTACTAAATGTGCTTTATGGTTACCCGCACACGTACCATCTCTCTACTGCCTTAGCTGTAGAATTTCTTAACCATCTCCTTGAATGTCAAGCTTGTAAAGATTCTTACGGTCGTCACTGCAGGGGATCCTAGCACCTTGGAGTCACAGATCCAACAACTGGGCAAAGCCCTGGATGGCAGCCACTTTCAGATGCAGCAAATGGAGAATATCATCCACAGCAAAACTCCCACAGGACCAGAGCTAGACTCCAGCTACAGAGGCTATGTGAGTATCTGGACCCTCGTGATCCTGACACATACCTGGTAATCACAAGCGTGTGACAAAGAACAGTCCATCTGTGGCACAAGGGTTGTGTCAGCTCTCCATGTACCAAGCTGCCCTTGAAGTCATGTGTGTGCAAAACAAAGCCCTGTTAGTCGATTACCTTTTGAGCAAAACTGGTCTGTGCTCAGACCCACTGATCTACCCTAATGACCAGACTGGTCCTTTACACTGAGAACTGAGTGAAATCCATTTCATTGAAAGCAACAAAATGCTTTGGCTCTGGAAAGTGATTAGGCATTTTTCCAAATTCAGCTAATGATTTTCTGACCAAGGATATCCTTGGAGCAGCAGATTTTAGCTGGTAGACTACTAACATGGAATTGTTTTAGTTCTTTTCCTAGGTGTCTTGATTCACTTGATGATCTTGGGACTTTTTTAATGCTCTGTTATTTGTATGTTCATTCTGGAGAAAACAGTTCTGACTAACGAGAGATTTGGGGAAAAGATGGCAAGAGATTGTGTGTATTACCAGTTCCATTTTCGAAGCTTTTTGTAAAGTAATAACTTCATTTGCTCTGCTTAGGTTACTGACCGAATAACTTTTCCCAGAGAATTACCTGTTTTCCTACACATACTTAGGCAAGAGGATTTGAAAGTAAATCTCTTCTATGCCTCATGTCATTTCTTTTCATACCCAAAAGACCGCTTCCTAAAAGGAAAGAAAAATTAATTTCCCTAAGCCTAATGACAACACCCACGTACTGCTTTTTTGAAACCAGGAGAGAGAACCGTTCTAGTTATATATGCTAACATTAATATCCTCACAATCACAGAAGACTAATTAATCATGAGCTTACTTCCTGTCCAGTTTGGCCTATTATACTGACTTCTATCATAGTGAAACCTCTTTTTTAAAAACATAATTTCACAATGAGCATGCTGACATCACTGAGGTTATACTTAACACCAATCAAAAGCAATCAAAGTAACTTAATAGCAATGTAATTTGTTAAAGACTTTGAAAGAAAACGTTCTGATCAGTATAGCAGGAGTGTTTTGAAATGATTTGTTCTTTTAAGCTTTGAATACTGTGCATGATATTAAACACGGAGTTGGAAGCTTTCCTTTTGATGTTAGAATTTATTCCTTTAGTATCTATTAACCATTGCTTAAATTTTCTCATGAAACAGCTGGCTTTAATATTGTTTTATTCTTGTAAGTATTTTAATTATTTAATACAAATAAATGTCCCTTTGAGATTTGTGGTAATATTACTCTTCCCATCCTTCAGTTGAAGAAACAGGGAGCAGCTTGCCAAAAACTATATATTGTATTGCCAGCTGAGGGCTCTGAGTGTTAAATCCCAGATCGGTTTAGTCTGTTTTGATTCATAAATTTTAAAAGAAATTTTGAAGACTTATGCAAAACCACGTGTGCCAAGTATATCTTCAAGGCATTGCTTTATGTAAATATGAATGTGTCACGTGTTTAAGAAGCATGCTTTTGAACTTGACTTTTTTGTTTTCAGCAGAGCGGCTTACTCTTTATAGAGAAGTAGCACACAGCTACTGCCCTTTTTGAGGAACTCCAAGATATTTTCTCCGGGAGTTCTTGCACTCATGACAATTTGAGTATTTCGTGACGGGGGGCCTCTTTTCTGTATCTAAACAGATGAAACTGCTGGGTGAATGCAGCGGCAGTATAGACTCAGTGAAAAGACTGGAACACAAACTGACAGAGGAAGAGGAGCATTTTCCTGGCTTTGTCAACCTGAATAGCACCGAAACCCAAACAGCTGGTGAGTGGGTTGTTCTCAGTTCAAGACAGAGTGAAATAGAAGATCTCGAAGCACCTCGTTGCCCCCGAGTTCCACTGTGCCGCTGACCTCATTCTTCACTGGTCTATCCTGAGAACTTTCCTCCATGTTACAGTGATCTCTGGGGACAGAGGGGGAGGTGAAAATAATCACAGTGGGTTTTTTCCCATGTCCCATGTATTTTAAGGCACCATCTCTAACCACTAGTCAGGAACCTTCTGTGTGTGCTCCGTGTACTCTCAGAGCTTTCCTGCAGAAGGAAACCAAGAGTTGAACGTTATCTTCACCCACTTTCATGCTTATTACTTCATAAAGCTCCTTACGATGTTAAATCTTATGTAGTTAATATCTTTTCTCCATTATCATTAAAAATGCAGATAGGAAAAACACACAGCCACCATACTGTTATTTACAGCTGACAACAACAGAAATGCCCAGAGGCATTACTTTCTTTCTGTTGCTGTTTTAAAGTTAGCCACCCATGTAGGTTTCAAACATTTCCTAAACGTTCTCGGTGGAGGACGATCCCTCGCTATCCTGCGCGTGTGCTGTCTTGCCAGGTGTGATTGACCGCTGGGAGCTCCTCCAGGCGCAGGCCCTGAGCAAGGAGCTGAGGATGAAACAGAATCCCCAGAGGTGGCAACAGTTTCACTCGGACCTGAACCGCGTTCTGACCTGGCTGCAGGAGACGGAGGAGGCCCTGGAACAGCTTCAGCGCCTGCAGCGCAGCACCGATATCCAGCCCATCGCGCTCCAGATCAAAAAGCTCAAGGTAGCTACCCTTGGCCTTTCCTGCAGCGCCAGACAGAAAGCTGCCACGTGGCATGGCCGGTCAGATGAAACCACTAGCCCTGGCCTGTTGTGCAGTCACACAGCAGCGGGGGGAATGGTCAGCACAAACGGACACGAATGCTTCCCCAGCCACCCCAGATCAGAGTGTTTATAGGAAGGCTTGGAAGGGTGGAGAGCTGGACTGCGTTGCAGAACCAGCCCCATGACAATAATCATGATTTAATGAATTGGTGGCTAAGAAATGACCAATTAAAGTTTCATGAAACATCCAGGTACCTCTGGGATCTAACTGACCTCTTTTAAAGGAAATACAGCTATGTCCAGGGTCCTACAAGTCTATATCTAGAGCTGGAGAGGAGTCCTCTCCCAGATCGTATACATGTGAGTTTATGGAGACCTAAAGAAGTCACTTGACATTCTGGAATCAGCAGAACTTCTGAAATAGATTATAATAGTGGCAGAAGCAATTTTCACTGACATGAATCCAAGCAAACAAAACCCGTGGAGTAATCACAGTAAAACACCTGACGTTTACATTTGATTTTGACCTGGATGGGTGTAGTGCACAAGATAACCTCTTTTAACTCCCTCTCTAGATCTTAAAAATCCTTCTCAGCCCAGCTATTGAAGTGCATTGATATGTGGAGACTTCTGTAAGCATACTGTGGATGGAGAGCTCAGTTTCTTCTTAATAGCTCTCTTGGTCCTGCCTTTTTGCTTGGAGAACGTCAAGCTGTGCTCTTCCTCAGAAGAGGAGGGCTACTGGGCCGTCCAGGCTCAAGGATTAACTGCCTTTGTTTCTCCCTGGTTTCTCTGTATGCTGTTTCTTTTGGGGTGCTGTATTTCTGGCTAGTTTTAGTTGTTTTGTTTTAAATTTTCAAACAGTGAAATGAGTCTTCCCCACAGATGCTCAAACTTCTTATAGAGTAGCCTCTGCACCAGCTCCATCAATTTCAGGATGAAGGATGCAATTTACATGATCTGGATTGCAAAATGCTCTTTTCTCTAGAGGACTTCCATTACTTTAGTTTCTCTCCAGGAAAATGTAAGGCAGTGTTGCATTATAACCAATTCCAAATAAGTTGATGAAACAAACACTGGCCAGAGTCTGAGACCTAAGTGAGATGAGAGTGGAAAAACGAGACCTTGAAAGTCAGCCTGTGTGATAAGAAAAAGCCACCCTCCTTGGCACCGCTTCTCCATCTTTCCTGTCTGTTTTCTGAGAATAAATCTGTGGAATAACCTAGTACTTTCTACAACATTTCCTGATTTTATACTGTCCTTGTGGTTGAATCTACATTATGGGATGTTAAGAATCCATTGAAAAGTGCAAATTTAAGACAAGTTGGAAACATAACAGAAATGGTGAGAAATTATAAGAACATGTTGCCTGAGTAGATGTGATTTGTAGGATCACTGACCCTACCTTGATCTGGGAATATTTAAACAGTACCCCGATATTCAATTATTAATACATACACTTGTACTTAAATTCTTGAAATTTAGTTCTAGATTTTGGGGAAATGCACACAGTAAAAAAATCAGTCACCTGTTTTTTTGTGAAACTAAACTAAATTGCTTAGCTGATGAAATACAATTCATTCTCTTTACCATCACAAAAATCTGGCCTCTGACAGAGGCAATGTTCTCAGCCTGTGGGCCACTAACCCTCGGTGGCCTGTGAAGTCAGAACAGCTGGAGGCCAGGACCTGGGAATCTGCTTTCTTATCAAGCTTCCCATTTCATGCCTATGCACACAACATTGAGACCAGTTTGGGCTTGGTTTGGTTTGGTTTGGTCTGTTGTTGAGCTCCCATGCTGGGAATATGGGTGTTAATCATACTCCTTAGTTCACTCCCCAGGGTCATCATTGCTCCCTGCAAAGCTCCCCTTAATTTTATTTATCTATCCTTTTCCCCCCACTGTTTCTTAATCCCAATTCCTCAAACCCATGGCAACCATTCTGAAATTTTAACACATATTCTTTTTTCATATATGTTCATGAGAAATGTGGCTTTGTGTGTGTGCACATGTATTTTAAATTATATCAATGCTGTTTTGTCACCCATATAAATCTGTTTCTCTTTCCCTTTATACCATATTTTCTGAAGATTGATTCGCATCATCAAGTATACATCTGATCCATCCCTTTTAACTACAGTGTGGTTCCCAATGGTGTACACCCACTGTATCTTACCTAGCCATCCTGCTAAGGCCAGTGTTAATTAATGGATCTTTGAATTTGGGTGAAGCATTTCCAAAGGTCTTAGACTATTTTTCTTTAGTCTTTTTATTGTGATTTTCCTTGTTTGATTGTTCTCCTTTCTCTTTGCAGGAGCTCCAGAAAGCTGTGGACCACCACAAGGCCATCATCCTCTCCATCAATCTGTGCAGCTCCGAGTTCACTCAGACGGGCAGTGAGGAGAGCCAGGATCTGCAGGGTCGCTTGTCCCAGATGAATGGCCGCTGGGACCGCGTGTGCTCCCTGCTGGAGGAATGGCGGGGCCTTCTCCAGGACGCACTGATGCAGTGTCAGGTCTGTGGGGCTTTGGGCCAGCCATGCTCTGAAGTCAAACATTTCCAGTGTAGCTGAGTCTGTGACTTGATTTATCAAGATCACTAGGGGGGATGCAGTTACCCTCCAAAGTCAGTAGTTGAGTGAGATCACTTTGTGCCCAAAGTTTTCATTTTACTGGAGAATTTGTACATGTGACCAGGAGTTCAAAGACCCCACTTCTTTACAGCTAACAAGAGACTATTCCCACACGTTTATCTCAGCCTCACCATTCCTCCTTCGACTCATTCTTTATTCATTCCACAGGTATTTTCTGAGCACATAGAAAGACATTTCTTGGACATCCAAGTGAGCGTTACAAATATTTACTCATCCATTCAGACCACAATTATTTGCCAGGTGTTTAAAGTCTGACAGATACTGCACTAAGCAGGCAGGATACAGCCCAGCCTCTGCTTTTGTTGGGGAAGACAGACAATAAAAATGCAAATAAATGTTTAACCAAGCTACTTACAGATGTTGATGATAAGAGTAACCGAAAAAAGCACTTTGGGAAGGTGATTGGGGAAGTTCTGTGCATGTTTGAGCTGATTCTTGGAAAGATGTTGCCATGAAGGAGGTCAAGCAGATGGCAAGTCCCAGAAGCAGGCAAGGGCTTAGTGTCTTCAAAGACAGAGAAAGGCCAGTGTGATCAGAGAGTACTCAGAGAGGAAGGAAGGGATGAGAAAGATCTGGGAGGTGGTCAGGAAGCAGATTATGCAGGGCTTTGTGAGTCCTGGCCAGGAGTTTTGGGTTATAATCTGAGCAGGATGGGAAGCCTGTTTCCCAGGATTATAGGTGCCCCAGGAGTGATAATAGCAACTTGAAAGCAGGTACCCAAGCTGTGGTTTCACCCCTGCACTGCCTCCTAGTACAGCACCTCCCACGTTGGAGATCTTCTGTAACTATACCTTGAATAAACGAACACATGGACGCATGGAGAGATGGGATTGAATTTAGGCCTTCAAAGATGGGAAGATTGTTTTTTTTTTTTTTGGCAGTACGTGGGCCTCTCACTGTTGTGGCCTCTCCCGTTGTGGAGCACAGGCTCCGGATGCGCAGGCTCAGCGGCCATGGCTCACGGGCCCAGCCGCTCCGTGGCATGTGGGATCTTCCCGGACCGGGGCATGAACCTGTGTCCCCTGCATCGGCAGGCGGACTCCCAACCACTGCGCCACCAGGGAAGCCCAAAGATGGGAAGATTTGAATACAGGAGGAAGATACAAGAGCAGAGCTGCTTCCCTCTACCTAGTATTATAGCCCTAGACATAAAACATTTTGATGCCAATTTTCCTTATGTCTAATTTTTCCCTCGAGTAATAAATTAGATTCTTTTGGTAAGAACATGAACTCAGATAATTACGACAGCTCTAGCGCCTTCCTTAGAAAGGAGTTGTGTATAAGATCTTAAAACCAACGGTAGGAATTGTAAAGCATGGATATTTAAGCTCTGAGGGAAAGAAAAATATCTCATTCAAAATGATTTTATACTCCACGTTTTTTTTAGGATTTCCATGAAATGAGTCATGGTTTGCTTCTTATGCTTGAGAACATTGACAGAAGGAAAAATGAAATTGTGCCAGTTGATTCTAACCTTGATGCAGAGATACTTCAGGACCATCTCAAACAGCTTACGGTAAGATGTGTGGACTTGGACGGCGTCTGGTTATGTTATAGTTGGTACTACTTATTTACTTTTTACATTATAATCTCTTAGTCTTTCTTTACCCCTCACGATTTCCCATCTCTGTGAAGCAAACATGTACATAGAAGATGATATCTATTAGCTTTAGAATCTGGTTCTAAAGCCATTCCTCATCTAAAAATCTCAGACGGTCTTAATCTTAATTAGCTTGTTTTTATCAAGGCAGCTCTTTGGCACATTACATTTGTTTTTAATTTAAACTGTATGTGTTGAATCTACGTCCCAAGAATATATTGGGTGGCTGATAATTAAAGGAATTAGAGACCGTTAAGACTTCTTAAGAAGAATTAAGTATACGGATTCAACACTGACCTTAGCACCAAGTTTTCTGAAAGCTAAGACAACAAGGGAAACATGATAAGTTAAATGATTTTTATTACCTGACAAAAAGGAAACAAACCAATTCTCAAGGAGCAAGAAACTTTTTCTAGTATTAAATTCAAAAGGAAATTTACAGGATTTCTGTACAGATTCTTATAAAAAGAACTTTGGACAATATAATGTACAGTGTACTTAAGTGATTTTATAGAAGATAAAGAAGCATATTTGAGTTTCATTAGGAGAAAATGATTTGCATTTTGTCACTTTCTGTATTTTTAAAATGCTGTTTCTTAACATTTAGCACTCGCACAAACCTAACAGAATTGTCAGCTTTTAGTTCAGTATCATAAAGGTCTTAGAAACCAGGAGGAAATAGCTATGCAGCTGCATTTTTACTAGACTTTTGACCTCAGACCTTAAGTTGTGATTGATGAATCACCCATATATCTTTTAAAAAATCTTGAATAGATATCTGAGTATACCTCCACATACTTGAGTTTTTCTATATTTATATGTTAATGTTTTACTTCTCTTTTTAAAAGAATAGTTTATGTCTCATTTGCATAACACTTTATATTTTAAATACTTTAACATACATTCACCAGTTTGAACCTTCCAGTAATACTTACTGTGGACCCGGCAGGAATTAACGTCATCATTTTACCAAATGAGAAAACTGAGATCAGAAAGATTCAGGGGTCTTATAGGATACATTTTGGCAGAGGCAGGATTAGAACAGAGGTCCCTGATTCCCAAATGTCATGGGTTGCTGTATCTGTCCTTTTGTGAGCACAGCATTCTGACGCTCAGGTCTAATTGTCCACTAAGTTAAAGTGATGTCATTGTGCACCTTTAGAACTTTCTCGAATTATTGAAAATTCTTAGAAAAATATTTCTTATGATATTCATAGCAAATAAGGCATGAGCTGTTGGAATCCCAACTCAAAGTGGCCTCACTGCAAGACATGTCTCGCCAACTACTGGTGAATGCTGAAGGCATAGACTGTTTAGAAGCCAAAGAAAAAGTGCATGTGATTGGAAATCGGCTCAAACTTCTCTTGAAGGAGGTCAGTCGTCATATCAAGGAGCTGGAGAAGTTATTAGACATGTCAAGCAGTCAGCAGGTAAGCTCTCAACAGACATCATTGTGTAGCATGTCCTACAGGAGACCAAGCAAGCATCATCTTTATCCATTTTAGAGACTCTGAATGTAGTACTTGTGAGACTGGAGTGTCCCCTCTCAATCACTGCTCTTATAAGTCTGGCTCAAAATAAAAAAGTAACTCAAAAACTTTTATAATAGGACACTACTTTTGATTCTGTTACATCCAAAAAACCTCTTGTAATTGTTACTGCTAACCCTATTACCACCACTACTGTGGCATTTTATTCTACCCAGTTTATTTAAGAATTCATGTGCTTTCAGTAACACTGCGAGAGTAGGTCACAACCAATTGTTGCACATGAGTTTCATATTCAAACCTTAGAAGGTATGAACTCTCCTTAGCTGGCAGTTAAATCATACAAAATGTTCAATGTTCACTTTTATTTGTTTATTATTTATTTTTAAATTTACTGCATCGTGGTAATATTGTTGGTTTTAAGAAACGCATTTGCAGGTAAGACTTCAAACATTCAATTGTGAAATCCTATTATGAACCCACAAACATGTTGCAGGCAAAAGAACCACCTACTCACAATAATAGCGGTGCCAGCAACAATACAGTTTCTCTGATGCTAAAAGGCAGGCTCCTGGGTGACTGACAATCTTTTGTTTCTAACCCAAATGATTTGGTTTCTCTCTGGCCTGAGCACCCTGCAGCTGGAAGGCAGATTCCTTTACCCCCTTCACTTCAACCCATTCTCCTGTCCATGTCACTAAGAAATAATAAAGCTCCAAGCGGCCCAGTAATAACAAAGCTCCACCTGTATTTTCCAGAAGGCCCAAACTCACAACCAGGAAAGCCCAACACACCAGAAGTATTAGGTTCTGTTCTTCCTGCGGTCATCTGATTCTGTTTTTCCCAGGAAATGGGTTGAGGGATAGGTAGGAATGGGGTGGGGAGTACTTGCAGCTCTGGGACATGGAATCATTAAGAGAATCTATTTCCCACGTAGGATTTGTCTTCCTGGTCTTCTGCTGATGAACTGGACACCTCAGGATCTGTGAGTCCTACATCAGGAAGAAGTAGCCCAAACAGGCAGAAAACGGTAACTTTCCACTGGTCATTTTCAGTTGGCCCATGGGAGGGACCAGTGGAACGTGACAGTCTTGGTACCTCACGCAGGGTCCACGGGCTCTCCCCTTGCAAAGGAGGAGTCCCCGTACAACGTGGGGTTGTCACACAGTGACGCAGAGAAGCTCTGTTTCCTCAGCCCTGCCTCAAACCCTCCCCACATGCACTCAGGAATGGAAAGAGCAGTTCTGTTTTTCAAAAGAATCAGGTCAACGTTTGGTTGGTATGCAGGGAGGCAGGTTATTTTTCTTGCTCACAGGACCATCTCTAGAGCAGTGCTCCCTTGTCCCTTTAGTGGCCCCTCCCTTCAAACCACCTCCGCCACAGTCCACTCAAAAAAAAAGTAGGCTCCACTTAAAAGGGTGCCTCAGCCAGAGGTGGACAAAACTGTGAGCATCTCATGAGACCATTGAGTTTAGAAGACAAATGGAGGTTCTGTTGACCCTCAAGGAAAGAAGTTCCTGAAGGTGGTCTTGAAGGTTTTCGGTGATCATATTGCCCCCAGAGTGGCAACAACTCCAGCTGACTCACCCACAAGGCCTGTCGGGGGGCTGTCTCACTGGCACACAATGAGGAGAAAAAGACCAACTTGACCCCTGCTACCCTCTCTATCTTGATTTCTCTGTGTAATTAGAAGCTTGTTTTTTGTTTTGTTACTTTTTTTGGTCTGGCTTTATGATTATATTCATTTTTATTATCATTCCATTTTCCTTAGTTTTTAGAAGTATTGGTTTCATTTGTACTTTTTTTGTTATAAACACTTAAGTTTTATGCTGATAAATGTTATTATCTTTTTAGGATTGTTTTTTACTACATTCGCTAGTTTCCTATAGATCCTAGTTTAAGAATGTGAAGGAATACTGGCTTTTCGAGTCAAATTTTAGGCTTTATTTAACTTGAGTACTTAACTTGTTGGGTCTTCATCACTCTACACAGAATAATTTCACTCTGCCATTATTTTTAATCTACCAAGAATTTTAATATTGTTCTAGAAGATGAAAAAATGTAAGGTATATTTGAAATACATGGCACGGCGTATTGAATTTTAGATTTATTATAAGTAAATATACAGAGATCTTTGGCTAGTGTGGAGTCATTTGTGTTTCTACCATGAAAAGTGAGGGAAATATACCCGTTGTGGTGTGAATGCCCAAACCGCCATGTTTCTTCAATGATGAATAATACAGATGTAAATTGATTTCACTTCTTCAACAAAAGAAAAGCCAGTTTCCTTGATTCATGGGTACTGATCATTTCATTTGATTTGTATTTCCTTTGCTGAACTTTTAGTTTAATTTTCATCAGTAGCTTGTCTTTATTTGCCTGGACTGAACATTCTTCTTTCTTTACCCCTGTTCATTGCAAACAGCCACGAGGCAAATGTAGTCTCTCACAGCCTGGACCCTCTGTCAACAGTCCACATAGCAGGTACCTTATTCTCCTGGTTTCCACACTGTTCTAGAACTCCAAGAGGATGATGAAAATTGTCCAGAATTTACGTAGGCCTATATCTGGTCTTCCTCAGGGTAGTTGAGAAACTACTCATTTCAGTCCACACCCTTGCCTAATAAATTGGAAGAGACTTTTCTAAGTGGGAAGTACAAGAAAAATCTCGGAGCGTAAAATATTTGGATCCCATCAAAATTTTGTTTAACTATACCTAGGCCATCTGGTACTCTTCATCCAATGATTTTTTATTCTGTGTGCTCGTAAAGATTCGATATCACTGATGTCACAGCGCAATTTGATTCACGGCAGAATTTTATCATCCTCTTTATTTCTAGATTTTACAATAAGTCAGGTAATAGATCAGTGAATTATTTTTACCATTCCCAGAACCCACAAATCTGAATAAAATATACTAACATCCCCAGCTTTTTATTTTATTTTTGTGTTTTATCCAGATTGTGGGTTTTGGATTCTCAAAATGGCAAGTCCTAATTTGGTATTACTTAACATTTATAAGCCCCTTCTCTCTTCTGCTGATCCTAAAATTTCTCTCAGGCCAGCACACTCAGTCACTCACCTTCCTGACACTTGGCGAGCTCTTTCACTCTGAAAACAAGAGCAGTCAGTGCCCCCGCCCGGGGACCTCCAGAGAGCCTCACAGCTGCCACTCTGCTTTATGCCTGGCTTCCAACAGTCCCTGTCTCTGCAGTTAGCAGTGCTTTGCCGCCTTCGTTGTCGGTGTGATGTCTGTGCTCCCTGGCCCTTCCACTAATCAGTTCATGTTTCCCCAGACAACTTTCTAAAAATGGAAATACTGTCCTTGGAAGCAGCTTCCTCACTCCAATCATGAGCAGTTCACTGTTAACATAGTTTGCCCCTCTGGAAACTTATCACCACTGAGCTGGAATCCCAATTCCTGGAAGGAGGGTGGGGCATAAGGAAGTGTAAACAAGCCCTGAGTAATAGTTTTAGCTTTCCAGCTGTGTGAGGAAGGGGCTGGCCTTTGCATCTGGTTTCCACTCAGCTGAAGTAATGCAGAACGGATTTCGATGTGCTTTCTGGTTTTAAGCTTCCCTCCACTATGTTTTGCCTTTTTTTTTTCTTTCCCTTTGGTTTGGTTTGATGACAATTTTGTGGGGCTTTTTTTGTCCATAACAAAATATCAATCATGAAACATGAATGGAGAAAAACTCACAGGGATTTTTGAAGATAACAATGGGCTTCTCCAGACGCTCTGATTTTTTCTTAGCCCCCTACAAGAAAAGACATCATGCACTATAGACAGATCACTGTTTTATGTAGTCCATCTGCTTCCCACAAATTGCTGATGTGCCATGAACAGAGACGGGGCATGTCCCCACAACATTCCTTTAAGGACACCAGAGAGCCATTCTGTGGTTGACATAAATGATGGTGATGAGAAGGGAGAAAGCTCTTATGTTATTATGCGATGTCAGTAGCAACCACAGCTCGGTTCCCGGATTTCCCCAGTTCTTTCAGACAGTCACATGGCCTTCTGAAATGTCAAAGACCTCGTTTCTCAGGGCAGCAACTGCTTCAATATTGTCTCTTAATGGGGCTTTGCAGCTGGGACAGCCACGTTCTCACTGTGACATCCGCAAGGCGCCTTTCAGCTCTGCTCTGTCCAGCACTGGTTATTAACATCTTTCTGAGCACACAGCATGATGTTCACTTTGCTGCTTACAGGACCTGGAATACAAACGATCTTCACCTGAATGGCCAACTTCGGCAAACAGCTTGGCAGACGGGTTGTGGTTGAACATTCTTGGACTTCTTAACTCCTTGGTACCTCTGTTTGGGGTGCACCCACGTGGGCAATGACACGGAGAGTCTGCTGGGAAAGAATTAACTTCACTCACAATCCAGGCTGTCACGGTGTTCCTTTACATTGAGACTTGAGATTACCTTGCGTTTGATCTTGCACTGGTCCAGCAAAATGAAAGGTTGTTGCAAAAGCACAAACAGTTTAGAATGTTGACCCCAGCGATCTGCAATGGGAACATTTTAGGCATATATTCTTCCTGAGAGGAAAGAGGCTGAGTTGAAAGAAACTGGATATTAGTTTGAAGGGAGGGTTCTTATATTATTTTTGTGGTTTAAAGTCAAATATTAATAATATCAGTTTCTTGCCTGCTGTATATTTCATATTGATTCTACAGCTGCTATTCTGTGTTCTCTTACATAATATTCTAAGCCTACATATGAATTGATGCCAGTGTTTACAGAACACCAACTATGTTTAGACCCTGGGCCCACAAAACTAATACAATATGGTTCCTGTCATAAAAAACACAATATGTCATAATCTAGAGACCCCCTAAATCAATTACAAGGAGCTTCCCAAGAGTCCTTAAAATTCTAAACATTTGAAAAACATCTGAAAGTATATGTTCATAATAACTATCCACAATTTTTTTTTTTTTTTTTTTTGTGGTACGCGGGCCTCTCACTGCTGTGGCCTCTCCCGTTGCGGAGCACAGGCTCTGGACGCGCAGGCTCAGTGGCCATGGCTCACGGGCCCAGCCGCTCCGCGGCATGTGGGATCTTCCCGGACCGAGGCACGAACCCATGTCTCCTGCATCGGCAGGCGGACTCTCAACCACTGTGCCACCAGGGAAGCCCCTATCCACAATTTTTGAGATTAAACCTATTTAAGATGCATGCTTTTTGAAGCAATGTTTATGATGGCCCAGCTGATACTTTTTCTCTACTTTTGACTTAAAATTGGCTAACCTGATAGCCAATAACTCTTCAAAATTCTACTATAGATTAGTTGAAGTTCACAAATGGGAAGATTTTACTCCAATTTCCAGCAAAGCAAAGGAATAACTGCTCTGTAGTCGGAAGAGAGGGAATTGATAACTTCATTCCAAAGCTGAGAATTGTAAAATGCAAAACTTCTCTGGGCATCTTTAGTCTTTGGTATCTTCTGCATAAAGAACTGAGACAGAATAAGAAGTGGCCAATGACTGGCTGAAACACTGAAAGGGAGGGAAAAAAGACCTCATTTAAAAATGTGTTCAAGGGAGCCAGATACATCTAAGCAGGCACAGTGGGGGTTTTGCATGTACACCGGGGCCTAATTCTAAACACCATTCAGTTTCTTGTGGAATTTTTTTTTCTAAAAGTCTTTTCTGTCAAACTCCACCCTGGGGATTTATTTATTCAAAGCTCTCAAAGCACCTCAGCCTAAAACAGCCTTGCCCCTGGGGCAGGCTGGACACCCGGGCTGAGGACAGTTATAGGGTAAGGCTCCACTATGTTTCTTTTATATTTTGAGGTCTGCATTCCCAGTGTTTCCCGGGACCAAGTCAGACACTTTAGAAAATGCATCACCTCTTTGAAAGCACTGCTATAAATCAGGAATATTTCCTCGGAAGGAAAGGCTGAATCCAGCAAAATCCCTAAGGTTATGAGTCATCACACCCTTGCTTTAATAATACAGATAAATAAGAATGATAAGTTGCTGACATTTATTTAGCACTTAGCGTGTTCTAAGCACCATGCTAAGCGTTGTACATCTGTTACCTCATTTAACCCTCCCAACGTGTTCATTCCCAAGTTTACAGACAAGGACACCAGGGATTAGAGGCATGAAGATGTAGAATTTTTTCTTTAATTTAATTTTATTTATTTTTTTATACAGCAGGTTCTTATTAGTCATCCATTTTATACACATCAGTGTGTACACGTCAATCCCAATCTCTCAGTTCATCTCACCACCACCACCAACTGCCGCCACTTTCCCCCCTTGGTGTCCATACGTTTGTTCTCTACATCTGTGTGAAGATGTAGAATTGGAACCCAGGTCTCTCTGACTCTGGATCCTAGCTTGTTATCCACTCCTCCCAACCGAAGGGCTCCTAATGGGTGGGGTACTTTAAACAACAGTTCCAGGGCTTGGGCTACCATGGGTTGCCTGAGATAGCTTAGGACCAGCCAGAATGTTCATCTTGGAATAAAGAGAGGCATATCCTAAGTTGATCCTGGGAATTTGCCTTCTGAACCACATATCCAGAGAATAAAGACCATTCACACAGGAACAGGCTACACGATCGTGGACAACCTGATATTTCCTGACAAAAAATTTCTTTTCCTCTACTGCCAGTGTTTGCCAACAAGTAGAAGAATGAATTGAAAGTGTCTCTTCATTGTATAAATGATGTATGCACAGAATGAACTCATTTTATTTCCTTGATGATGTAAAATTTTTGAGATGAGTCACACTCCACGTGCACACTCTTCAGGCTTCTCATAACCCTTGGCCAGACTTTCTTTCCTGTGGTGTGTTCGTATGTGTGGCCCCCTCCCCTATAGCCTCCTTCTCCTACAACTATACATATTTTAAGAAAGAGATGAAACAACACCTGGGCAATTATTTACCCCCACATTTGAATGAGTGAGGGGAGTGAGAGAGATAATAAAATAAATATTCACTTGTAGAGAATAAGCATGTTTTGGACAGGATTATCTGAAATATCTCCATTGATTAAGTTCCTTAAGTAAGTTCACACATTTAGTTTTTCTCTATCAACACCATCCCTACTGCATCTATTTGTGGAATAAGGCCATTGGAAAGCGATGAGTGATGGCTCAGTGAGATGTCTTTGTTCTTCCCCTTGTCACATTTCCCAAGACTTGAAACTTATGTGATTTTAGGTCAATAGATTAAATATTAAAAGTACCCTTTTACTTGGTATCATTAACCTGTTAGTACTAGAAACTCTAGAACAGATTTACCCTAAGCGGAAGCAACTTTGGGCTTATTGAAACCTTGGTAATTGCCCCAAGTGGGTGGCATTTTTTTCAGTAGAACAGTTGGACATTTCTAAGAGCAGTCAACTGCATGGAAGCCCACTAAGAACTCTGTGTTCTCTTTGTCTCTCTCTCAGCCCATTATTTCTCCCCAGGTTGGCATTCTTCAACATTAGAAAGCACACACTAATTAAATTTTAATACGGAATGCTCTGATGCTGTTAAATGTGCCATGTCCTTCAACAGACTCTGCAGCATCTGAGCCCGTATTCCAAAGATGGTGACCTTTCTAGCTTTTCTCAGGAGTGGACTGGTCAGTGTGTAGCCCTTGTTTTGATCTTGATCTTTGGCTTTATTGTTCAAAGAAGCTAATAATTGACAAAGAGGGGCTATTCAGCCCTGTCAGCCAGACTGTTACTATCAATTATAGGCATAAATCTGCCCATCACTAATGTCCTTACATGTCTCCTAAAGAAAAAGAGTCAGTTAGAAATCTCCCTTATTTTATTTAAACACCAAATAATAAAGAAACGTGGAGCTCTCTTTTATGTTTCTGTTATAACTCAGACAGGTGACAGGTGGAGAGTATTGTTTTCCAGGGCATATATTCAGGTCAAGGAAAAGATGTATTGAAGGAAGATTCAATCCAGAGCTCATGGGTAACTATCCCTTCCTTCTCCAGACACTTAAACTGCTGAATTCATAAATTGTCAGAACCAAAAAGATTTTATGATGTTAATGCACCTTCATCTTTTCAAAGGAGAAAACTGAAGGCCAGAGAGACTAATTACTTTCCCACGATCAAAACAAAATGCCCTCGTATCCGTATTCTGACTTGATGATCTGTGTCATACTGCGAAGCTTTATGAGTAGAGGCCTTTATTTTAGACATGAGGAAACCACTCACCTCCAAGTATTTTAGGATACAAGTATTGCCTTCTTTGCTTCTATATGTGAGATACGTGTGACGTAAATATGACCTGGGTGCCCTTCATTTATGTCACCAAACAACAAAACATAACAGAGAGCACAGTAGGCAGGGACTTTGGAACGCTGAGTTCCTGCTAGAGCTCTTCCTTTAGTGGTGGATTTGGGGCAGGCGATTTACTCTATTTATAAAGCTCAAGTTCTGGGAGTTAAAATACCAGAGTTGAAATCTTAATTCTGCCGCTTGCTAGCTGTATAACCTTGAGCTGGTTCCCTTACTTTTCTGTACCTCATTTACATCGGCTCTAAAATGAAGGTGACAAGCACGCTGAGGACTGTTGTGGGAATTAAGTGAGAGAACCCAAGACAAATGCTTTTGTCGCCCAGCAGGTAGAGGATCAAATGTGAACTCTCCTTAGCTATTTACCTACAGAAGTAAAGATGGATTAGATACTCTCTAAGGCCTTATCTCAACACAAATATTTTACATTTAGGTAAACTAGACAAGTTTCTATTTCACAGGTATGTGACATAACTTCTTTTATGCTTTAGTATATCATCACAAAATATACAGTTTGCCCTGTTCAGCCCTTTGGGAATAACTCATTTGCCTTAGCATAGGGCAGTTAATCAGTTTGACCACTAGATGGTGATTGAACTCTTGTGGCCTTCCAGTTGGCAGACTCTCTACACTGACCAATCAGTAGAAGACGTAAAATGTATAAACAGAACTTGCAAGTTGGAAGACCGTTTAGTCTAATTTGAAGGATTTGAAGAAGAGCTTGTAGTATAGAGGTGAAGTGAGCTGTTCAAGGTTTGTAGACCAGAAAAACACAGTCCCAGCTCAGGCCAGGGATTTGTTTTTTCATCACACTTCGAGCTGCAGTAGAAATAGTATGGTACGCGGCTGCTCAGGGCTTCTCGGGGCCAGTCTAGTCTGTTCGTCTCACATATTTCTTGGTAGTTTAATGAAGGAGTTTTGAGCAGTCCCTCTGTTGCCTTTTAAGGGGATTATGTCTGTTTTTTATTTTAACATTTATTTTCTTTGGTGTCACTCTTTATCCCTCACTGATACCAGTGTAATCTGTCTTCAGAAATTAATGAATAATAACGTAGCTGGAGACATAGTGTTTTCTTATGAGATAAACGTACAGAGTAACCAGTACAGTTTTCACACCTTCATATTTCTCCAGTGGCCTCACGTTCAATGTTCTTACCATTAAACCATTAGAGAATTCCTACTAGGTGTGGGGCAATGGGTCTCACTTGTACATGTATTCTTTTTGCTTCTGCAGTGTTGTGTGTGTGTGTGTATGTGTACAAAATTCCTCCTGTAAATAACATTTCTTTCCTCATCTTTTCCACTAGTAGCAAAACATTCATGGATGCTCACAAAGAGAAAGCAGTGCCCCCTGCTCAGAACCTACTTCCATTTTCAACATTTCACAGGCAGTCTTTCTTATGAATTCTGAAATTCACAGTTCATCTCTAAGGCACTGTTTCAATGTAGATGTGGAAATTAAAGTGGATAGGAAAACTTGGAACTTCCCAAATTCACAGAGCTAGGGATAGAAGGATCAGCCTGGAATGGGTGTCACGCAGCACCAGTGATCTGTAGACTGGCTCCACTGTCATCCTTGTTCTTACAGCTTTGGAACCCACTAATGTCAGGGCCAGCTGCTGATTCAGTGCAAGATGAAACCAGGGTATACTCTAAGAATAATTCAACTCTGTGGGTCTGTGCAAAATGACCGCAGCTGTTCTTGTCCTTGCTGCATGGACTTTGGCACATCCAGGACGGCTAGATGGGAGGGATACCTTGTATCATCCTGACAGCAACTAATTTTGCCTGATATTCTTAAACCAAAAATGTACTGCATCAAACGTCCACATTTTAATTATCCCGGATCTACTTAATTTATGCTGGTAGAGTGTGTGTGGAGCAGTTTTCTTTGTTGATGGAAAATGTTTTACCAAATTAAGGGGTGGAATTTGAACCCAGTTAGTTACCTTTAGTTGACTAAATGTCTATGTTCCATCAGTGCATTTTCCAGACAGCGCTTCATTAGGTGGTGGGGAGATTACCTGGGTTTACTGCAGAAGGCTGGCAACTAATTGCCAGGTTGGGTTGTGTTCAGCCTGACCCTTTAGCTTCCAGGAAGGTGAGGAAGCAAAAAGCAGCATCCATCCAACATTTGAGATATTTGAGTCATTGATGTCGCTTCTTCTCTCAGGTCCATAAAAGGTGGCTCCGATTCCTCCCTTTCTGAGCCTCGGCCAGCCCGGTCCGGCCGAGCCTTCCTGTTCAGAGTCCTCCGAGCGGCTCTTCCTCTTCAGCTTCTCCTGCTGTTCCTCATCGGGCTTGCCTGCCTAGTACCAATGTCACAGGAAGACTACAGTTGCGCCCTCTCCAACAATTTTGCCCGATCATTCCACCCCATGCTCAGATACACAAATGGCCCTCCTCCACTCTGAACCAGGCAATGCCATCTGCAGCAGTGCTGGTAGCATGAGGAGGATTCGGCCAAGGGCAATCCCAAACTAGCAAAGAGAGGACCTGAATCTTGGCGGATGCCCTCGGTGCGGCAGCTGTAGCTCGCCTCTGTATCCCTTGTGTGCAAATCGTGGCTTCGGAGGTGATGATAAACAATGATGACAGGAGGAGAGCAAATAGATGCAGAAGGTTTGGAAGATATTCTGTTTGAAACTGAGCCTCAGCACTAAAGAGATTCAGGACCTCCACTGTTCCCTCGACAAGTGAACTCTGGGCCTTTGGTCCATCCTGTGCACACCCAGGGACTTCCAGAGACCATCTGGGCAGCTTTCCCACAGTGCTGCTCCGTCCTCTCAATAAATGATGCTAACTGAGCACCATGTCGGCATCCAACAATCTACCCGCCAACCAGTGCTGAAGAGCTTTGAGAACCTTGTAACATACAGTTTTTAAGAGCTTATGTGACAGCTTCTTTTTTACCTTGTTTTTCTTTGGGGCATGATGTTCTAACCTCGCTTTAGAAGCACATGCTGTAAATCTAAAAGGCACTTTTTTAAAAGGTATAAAGAAAAAATGGATGTAATAAAATCATGGGAGGCTTTATGTGGAAAAAAAAGTCGAATGTTATAGTCAAAAAATGATATTTATGTATGTACAGTTTGCTAAGCCACATTTTGTTTGTATCAATTTCTTTGCATTTATTATAGAGATTATGAAATATTTTGTCTGTGCTTTTCTTCTCCCTAAAGAAATGATTCTAAATTTCCCAATTAAGCAGGCACTTATCAGAACGCAACCTAAATGATCATTTTTGGTGGAATAGATGAAGCGGAAACATAAGTGTATATTAAAGAAAAAGGATGAATAGGGGTCGTGTATATTTAGACACAGAGGACTCCGGATGATTCCTTCTTCCTTCTCCTTCCACAGCTAGTCACATCTCACAGACTCTTGCTTCCCAGCATCTTCCGTACTCTCCTTTCTTTTCTGTTCTCATTGTACAATTGGAAGAACCTCCTATAATCTCCTGACTGAGGCCCCTTCTCCACTCCATCCCAAGGGTACCAAAAAGCCATGTGAATATCCCTGAAGCATTCTTCTGGTCAGGTCCCTTCTTTGCTCCAAAATCTTCTGTTTTCGTTGTCTAGCAGAAGAAATACAATTGTAGTCCATCATTCAAGTCCAACTACAATCAGATTTTATTCTGTCCCTCCGATCTGCCCACTAGTGCCCCTCATGGAATGGTTTGGCGCTCGTGGCATTTTAATCCACCATTTAATAATTGGAGGGAGAGGATTTATATAAAATCCACGTTTCAGGCTTCTCTTGAGAATGGAAAGCTCATGTGTCCTGGACACACCTTCCCACATGATGGTCATTGCTGGAGTGACATGGCTGCTGTCCCTTGAAGACTAGGAGACAGTTACTACATGGGCATGACTATCCTATCAGCCTCTCTCATTGCCTGTCCCAGCCTAACTCCCGAAGGTACTTAGTTTACAAATCCTGCTCTAAATTGAGAATTTAAACCAAACTGGGGTACTCAGAATTACCTGGAACTGCCTTCCATAGTTTCCATGATGTTCATAGCCTGAGTACCTTCTCAACCAAACGTCTCGAGGTTTTTTAGGCTTTCTGATTTCTGGACTCACTGCAGGCCTTCTAATTCAATCTGCTCAGGGAAGATCAGAGTTGAGATGTTCTTTTCTTTTCTTTTTTTTTTAAGTATTTTTTTATTAATTAATTAATTTATTTATTTTTATTTTTGGCTGTGTTGGGTCTTCATTTCTGTGCAAGGGCTTTCTCCAGTTGTGGCAAGTGGGGGCCACTCTTCATGGTGGTGCGCGGGCCTCTCACTGTCGTGGCCTCTCTTGTTGCAGAGCACAGGCTCCAGACGCGCAGGCTCAGTAGTTGTGGCTCACGGGCCTAGTTGCTCTGCGGCATGTGGGATATTCCCAGACCAGGGCTTGAACCCGTGTCCCCTGCATTAGCAGGCAGACTCTCAGCCTATTTGCTCTGCGGCATGTGGGAGCTTCCCAGACCAGGGCTTGAACCCGTGTCCCCTGCATTAGCAGGCAGACTCTCAACCACTGTGCCACCAGGGAAGCCCGAGATGTTCTTTTCTAAAGGCGACAAACCTGTGTGTGACGTTTCTTGTCTTCCTGCTTCCGGAAGGGCTGTGAGCAGTGGTGGAGACGGGAGTTGAAGGACGCCCTGCACCCTTGTCTGAGACGGTCCCTCCTCAGGCCTGGCTCTTCCCTCGCTCCCCTGTCACCCCGGCCCCAAATACCTGGAGGTCCTGGTCTTGCTTCTAGAGCAATCCAGCCCTTCAAGAGACACGCATTGCCATGTTATGGAAATCACCACACAATGAGACATCGGTCATGGTGGAGGCCAGCACAAGGAGACTTCAGAGCCACTTCTTCTCCATATGGCAATTAACGGACTATGCATTTCCCATCACTGGAAAATTAAATGTGGCTGAGAAAATAATGTGGCTTTGATTAGGAAAAACTCTTAGAGTCCCATTTGTGCCTTTCTAAAACCCCTGTGAGACACTCAACGGAAGGCATCACGTGCATTTCTATTAAATTTTTTGAAGACTTAAAAGAACATTGGAACAGGACATAAGTAGGAAGCCCTGGTGAGTGTAAGCATTAAAGCCATGAGATACTGGCTTTCCCCGGATGATAACACACCAGTCTAGCAAGGACCGAGCCAGCCACAGAAGAGACTAGGATTTCTGTCTAGAGCTCACACAGTCTCCCGTGCCTAATGAGGGAGGGGACACGGTACCATTAGGAGCCTCCTCGCCTGTGCCCGCAGCTTCCCAGGCAACAGAGAGAGATTGTGGTCAACAGAGGCTTTGTGGATGAGCAGGGGGGTTTGAAAGAATAATCGGGGGCTAAAAGGACACTGATGGCTGTTCAAAAGGCCCTCACTTCCTGGGTAAGGGCTGTCCGGAGCCCTGCTGTGGCCTGGAGATAGGGAGTGATGTCCTCAGAGAGTGGTGGGTGAGGAAGGGTGAAGAGACGAAGGGTAGGATTAATAATACCTTGGTAGTGAGATTTGCACAAGCAAACAGAAAACATTAGAAAAGCTGAGGAAGGAGAAAATCCATAAAGCTAGGATGGAGAGAAAAAAAAAAAAAGTTGGAAACTAAAAGTTGTGATTTACTAAAGAGTCCAGGGAGGAGTGAAAGGTTTTTGTGGAAACTATGCCTGGGGAGCAGGAATGTTGCCTCCTGGAAAATGGCGCGGCGGCAGCTTCCCTTGTTTTTGTAAGAAGTGAGAAGAGATGCTTTCAAAAGGCTTGGATGGGTAGTTCAGCAAGCCGAGAGCTGAGATTTACTGTCAAAAGGCAAGGTGGGGTAGGCAGATTTACAGCCCATGCCCTGGGGCCAAATATTAAGAAATTAGAGCTACAAAATTTTATTGGCAAGCCACTTAAGAGATCATAAAGCAAAGAAACGTGGAGGGAGCTGATTTACGAGAGCCAATCATGGCTAGAAAAGCAGGGTCTCCAGCTGGTCTGGATGGACCTGAAAGCAGTCCCAATAGCTGGGTTCTCTGCCCCCGCCCACCTGTCAACCATCCCCATCCCCAAATGTACCCATAGGGAATTATACGGAAATAAAATATTCTCAGAGGATATGCTGAATAGGACCAGAAATGCCCAGGAAGTGCGGCATCCACTCAGATCACAAGAATGTATTGAATGCCCACCATGGTGGGGCAGGAACTGCTCCAAACTCTTCTGGAGTCAAATTTCAGCTGGGATCTCATCCCTTCCCGTTTCATTACCCATTAAAACGTCATCACTGGGCCTTTGATGTACATACAGGAGCCTCTGAATTTTCCTCCACCGATTACGTCCTGAAACTTGGGGTGAAGGATAATGAGGACACTTGAAGGGAACAAACTGAAACAACCTCTAATTTAGAGAAGAAAAGGGAGATTAAACCTGCTAAGGCTCTTCATTTTCTGTCAGCAAATTTCCCCTCCTTTTAACTTCTTTGTCATCTGGCTGACGTTATAGAGGGATGCGTTTTTGAAGAGTCTGTGGAAATGGGGGCAGGTGGAGTGGTCTGCACTTTCTGGCTTAGGCACATGCAGCACGAAGATGTTAATTCGGGTGATGAGAGGATGTGTTTCACCAAGAGTGGTCATTTCAATTTCAGATTTAATAATATATGGGGTAACCATGGCCCATTGTTGTACCTAAAGTAAGCCAGAGATGATGAAACTTAAAAGGAGTGACTTTTATTCTTCGGTTGCTGGCTTCTCACTAACCTCTCCCTCAGAGTTTTAAAATATCCACCAAGAATGGACTTCCCTGGTGGCGCAGTGGCTGAGAGTTTGTCTGCCGATGCAGGGGACACGGGTTCGTGCCCCGGTCCGGGAAGATCCCACATGCCACAGAGCGGCTGGGCCCGTGAGCCATGGCCGCTGAGCCTGCGCATCCGGAGCCTGTGCTCCACAACGGGAGAGGCCACAGCAGTGAGAGGTCCGCGTACCGCTAAATAAATAAATAAATAAATTAAATAAATAAATAAATAAATAAAATATCCACCAGGAATCCACTGGGGACTACCACAGAGGGACCTCAACCAGGGGAGGAGAACCCTCATTCAGGTGAGTAAGTGAAGGAGCTGGGTGAATTGGGGGCACTTCTGGCAGCCTCTGCGAAACAGCCTTCTCTGCAGAGCAGTGGAGCACTCCTCGGATGGGGGAGGATTTCTGCTGGTTGTCAGGCAGAAGGTCGGAACCAGAGGAACTCACTTGAACTCTGTGGTCAGTCAGGAGCATCTTGGAAGGCTAAGGAAGTTGGAAAGTTGAAAATGGCTAATAAAAACCAGGGCGATACACGGTAACCCAGGCTGAACAACGAGGAACATTTAATCTGGAAGCTGAGGAAGCTAGTGGGACTTGGATATAATCTTTCTAAAATATGAAGGTCACAGCAACATGAATCAGACTTGCAATTTTTTTTTTAACCTGTTACCTAATACAGAAGCAGGATCGTAACCGAATGTGAAAAGCCCAATTGTATCAGGAGAAGAAAGTCCTTTGTCAGCTGCGCAGCAGATGACTGCATCTGCTGCCACAGGTGGTCGAGAAGAAATCCAGAATCTCCCAGAGGAAGTCACGTCAGGGGCTCACAGATGTGCGTTCCCAGCCCAGGCCTACATCCCGCAGGAGACGTTCTTGAGGCAGTTGCTGGACTCAGAAGGTGAAGCTGCCAAACAGCTGCCAACATCGAGGACAGTTCAGGCAGCTACCCCAACCGCAAGCCACCTGCACAGCTCACGTCCCACCTCCACACCACGCCTCCCCGTGGGATTTACAGGTTGACCAGAAGCTGTAGGCATGATGCGTCATGCTACAAAGCAGTCCGTCCAGGCCAGTGGTTCCCAGTGTGGTCCAGAGTCACCTGGAAACTTGTTAAGGACGCGCCACTTTGGGCTCTAGGGCTGGGCTTCTGAGCCACCACCTGCCCTGGGTTTCCCCGTCTTGGGACCATTTAACTCTCCCCAGCTGCCACAGTGGCATGTTATGTAAACAGTCTTCCCCACCGACTTGTAATGTCAGCTTCACTGAATAATATGTTTCTCTATAAAACTGGATTTTTATTATGGACTCTATCTTGTGTTCTTGATCTATCTTTCCATTGCTGTCTTAATTATAGCAGTATACAGTATAACTGAGTTTAGTAATGATGGATATATGCAATTATATATAAATATAAGCTATATAATAAATAATATTAATAGATGGTATACATAACTATTAATTCGCTATAAAGTATAGTAGAGTATATTAGTTACTTTGTTATAAGTTTTCATTCATCTTAGGAAAAATCCCATTTCTCTTTTTTATATGTGTCTATTTTAAAGGCTAATTATTAAAAAAATCAACTATTTGAATTACAAAAGATTCTCTTTTCTAAAGAAAAATGAACCGTTTCCTATGTCCCTCTCAATTATCTCCCAATTTGATGTTACTTTTCTATGTCTTTTGATTTTCTTATTCAAACAGTGTACACGTGTTTTTAAAAACTGGATCTATTCTTATTATTCTGTGACTTGCATTTTTCACTGAACAATATTCCACAGACATATCTATACATATGTGTCTATCTCCTCTGCATTGGACATCTCAGTATCTTTTTTTCAACAGTTGTTTCCTTCCAGATTTTTGCTGTTTAAACAATGCTGCATTAATCATGCTTGCAGGTATATGCATGCATGTCTTTGTGTAGTGCTGCTTTTATTTCCCCAAGTTGCATTGCTCAAGGTGGAGTTACTGAACCAAAAAGGTATGTATATTCTAAACTTTAATAAATTTTAATAAATCCTGCCAGATTATTTTCTAAAAGGTGGTAATGATTTACAGTCCCACCCATAATGGAGAAGAGAACCCTTTTCCTCAGACCCTCCCTAAATATAGAGCAGTGGCTTCCAAATTATGGGAATTCATCCCAAATTATTAATGTTCAAATTCTGTACATTAAAATCTTTCAGGAGGTATTTAAAAATGTAGAGCCCCGGGCCTTACCCCAAACCAATTAAATCATTGGTCTCTGGGTATCAGTATCTGTTTGAAGCTCTCTGGGTGATTCCCTTGTGCCAAAGGTCTGGAAGAGATGTTATCCATTTTCTAAAATGTTGCCCAGTTGAGGCAACATTAGCTCATTGTTTTTAAAATGTGCATTTCCATGACCAGTTTATATGACAGGATTGTTCCAGTTGTGTTACCTGTATGTGAAGCCTGTTTTATTCTCTATTTTTCTACTGTTTTTTCTTTTTTACATTTTTATACTATTTCTAAGGAACTCTGCATATTAGAAAATTAACTCTGTACATCATATCATTTGTCTTGACTTTAGTCACAGAAGTTTTTATTTTTAATTTTTTAATTTTTTTAATTTTAATTTTTTTAATTTATTTTTTATTTTTTTTACTTTTGGCTGTGTTGGGTCTTCGTTTCTGTGTGAGGGCTTTCTCTAGTTGCGGCGAGTGGGGACCACTCTTCATCGCGGTGCGTGGCCCTCTCATCTATCGCGGCCTCTCTTGTTGCGGAGCACAGGCTCCAGACGCGCAAGCTCAGTAGTTGTGGCTCACGGGCCTAGTTGCTCCATGGCATGTGGGATCTTCCCAGACCAGGGCTCGAACCTGTGTCCCCTGCATTGGCAGGCAGATTCTCAACCACTGCGCCACCAGGGAAGCCCAAGAAGCTTTAATTTTTATGTCATCAGATCTGACAGGTTCTTTTTCCTTTATAGATTCTGGATAGGGTATATTAAGATGGCCTTTTCCACTCCAAGATTATGCAAATGTTTGCTTGTACTTTCTGCGAGTAGGTCTATAATCTATCTGGAATTATTTTTGTAGTTGCTGTGAAGCAGGGAACTACTTTGTCATTTTCCAAATAAATAGATAATTGTCTCAATGCCAGTCAGGAACAAGACAAGGATACCGCCTGTTATCACTAGATTTTAGCAACCAAATGTCTGTCAGCACGGGGCTTGTTGAATAAACTATAGTGCATACATAAAGTGTTTACTATAATGCAACTGTTTTTAAAAAGTGAGACCAATCTATATTTACTGAGGAAGATGTCTACCATATATTCTTTAAAAAAAAAAAAAGATGTAGAATGGTTTCTGTTATACGCCCCCATTTTTAAAAAATTTTATTTTGTATTGGAGTATAGTTGATTAACAACGTTGTGTTAGTTTCAGGTATACAGCAAATTGATTCAGTTATACATACATTATACATGTATCTATTCTTTTTCAAATTCTTTCCCCATTTAGGTTATTAGAATGTCGAGCAAGAGTTCCCTGTGCTGGTACAGTAGGTCCTTGTTGGTTATCTATTTTAAATATAGCAGTGTGTACATGTCAATCCCAAACTCCCTAACTATCTCTCCCCCCAACCCTTGCCCCCTGGTATCCATAAATTTGTTCTCTAAATCTGTGGGTCTGTTTCTGTTTTGTAAATAAGTTCATTTGTATCATTTTTTTTTAGATTCCACATATAAGTTGTATCATATGATGTTTGTCTTTCTCTGTCTGACTTAACTTCCCTTAGTACAATAATCTCCAGGTCCATCATGTTACTGCAAATGGATATGCCCCTCCTTTTGTAGAAAGAAAACTAGTAATTGTTTAAGAAAGGAAAAAGTTTAGAAAGATATATATGAAATTCAAAGCTTAGCATTGTGAATAGAGTCACAGGGGGAGAAAAAATTTTAGAACATTATTTAATTGTGACAAGGAGCGTGATTTGTTTTTGAGATCCAAATTGCTGCACTAATAATAATAATTTTAAAAGACAAGAAAAAAGTGCTTCTGTTCTTTCATGAGGAGACACTTGATTTGCTTTTTAATTAAAAACATTTTTTTGATATGCCCAAAATAAATGGTGACAGGTCATCTACTGAAAGTGGCAGAATCCTAATGGCTGAGTCCACTCCAGGTGGTCATCCTGGATTGATTGCTGGTTCCAGGACCTAAGAGCAAAGTGGTGAAGGCCCCCAATTTGGGATGAGGAGGCCACTGGACCCAGGGACTTGCCGAATCCCCGGAGAAGAGCCTTCCCGGGAGAGCTGTCCTCCAAATGGGACTCATTTGTTCAGGAAAAAACTCCACTTCCTAAATGACCTCCCACCTCCAGAAGTCACTCTGCTGGCAGGTGAACCCAGTCCATCAGGGACAGCCTGATGGCAGGAAGTGATGGGGGCGGGGACACCAGAAGTCACGGGCAGCTTCTTCTAGTGCCTTCCCTCTCTGGTACAGGCGCCACAGATTAACCCTGCTTTACTTTTTTTTTTTTTTTTTTTTTTTTTTTTTTTTGCGGTACGCGGGCCTCTCACTGCTGCGGCCCCTCCCGTTGCGGAGCATAGGCTCCGGACGCGCAGGCTCAGTGGCCATGGCTCACGGGCCCATCCGCTCCGCAGCATGTGGGATCTTCCCGGACCGGGGCACGAACCCACGTCCCCTGCATCGGCAGGCAGACTCTCAACCACTGTGCCACCAGGGAAGCCCGGGTTTCATATTTTTTTAAGGGTTGTAAAACAAAAACAGACCAATGAGAAATTATTGCCAGCCACATTACGTAAGATACTTACTCTCTGGTCCTCTACAGAAAAAGTTAGCTGCCTCAAGAGGTACAGTCGCCCAAGACAAACACCGTTAGTGGAGTTGTTCGTGGGAGAGCTGCACTAAGTATGACATTGAGCCTTTCAGACTCCCTTCTCCTGACAGGACTTCTCAGAACGACATCCCCACCGGCTCAGTTCAGCACTCGATCTACAATCCCTCACCTCAGTCTGGCTGCCACTGGGGAATTCTTCCCCTGAGAACACTTCTGTGGCAGCCATGAAGAATTCTTTCTTTCTTTTATCCCCCCAGGTTTTTGTTGGATTTTGTGGGGTGAGGTGAGGCCAGAGCTGTCAGGTTTGTCTTTGGAATGGAAATGGCATCTTCTTCCATGAGTACTAGGCATAGAGGGTCCTGTAAATCCTTTGGCCTCTCAGCAGTTGCGTGTGCAGAGCCCCAGTTGGTGCACCTGCCAGGTCAATGGTACTCGTTCCCTCAGCTGTGAATGCCGCCATTAGAAAAGTGAAGCTCTGGCCCCTCCGCAGAGCTGCTTTCTCAGGGCTGGGGACTTCCCGGTGGCAGAGCGAGTGTACATGTGGCTTCCCAGAGCTCGGCAGGAATGGGAAGTATGGGACCAGGATGGTGACATAATTTGGCAGGTGATAAACCTTGTTCGTTCAGAGTTTGGGCTCCTGTTTATTGGCTCGGTGAGGTCCTGGCACCATTCCCCTGGGGCCTTCATCAAGCAGTGTCTTCTGTTGGTGGTCTCTGTGGTCCCCAGAGGTCTACACAGCCCTGGCAGCTGCTGCAGGCTTGTGTCTCCAAGGTCACAGAGAGGTGGGCGCTGGGGAATGGGAACACTCACTTGTCAGAACACTTTAGTGGAAACGGGACCCAGGACGTTTGAAAGGGCATCTCTTTTATCTTCCTGCCTCTATGAAATCATAGAAAAGAAATGAAAATATCCCTAGAGTGCTTTAAGCTCTCTGATACAGGCTTTCCTTTACTTTTTCAAACCAAGGCCAAAGCTCAGCAGCTTTTCCTACAGGAATAAGCCTAGAGCCACCTGGGGTTCTATCTTTTCAGGATCCGGGTCTTTCTACTTCCTGGACTCAGGTTCTCGTGATCCCGGGCTAGAAGCAGTTGGTACCAATACTGCCAAGTACTGGAAACCAGCTTCTCTATCCAAACCTCCTGTCTTTTCATAAACTTGCTAATGCTTTCCCTTATATACATTTTTTTTGCATTCAAGGATACATTGGCTTGTAAGGATTGTTAATGGGTGTTTCTGAATATTTAATAATAAAGTCAAAGATGAATGAATGGGTTCTTAGCTCTAGCTCTTAAAAAGCTCTAGCTTTTTAATCCAGTCTTAGTGAAGCATCTAGCAGCCCCAGTTTGGCCCCTTCGGCCCTTCCCCTCATTTTGAAGGAAATGCCTTCTTCGCCGTTGTTGAGCCCCAGATTCCATCTGCTCCTGGTGTCCTTAAGGGACTGGGAGGAGACGCAGAGCAGCTCCCAGAGGCGGTGGCAGGATCTCCTGCTGCTGACTGTGCTGTTCCCTTGTCCCTGCCGCCCCTTCAGCCTGTGGTCTGGTGCCCTGGGTATTGACACGTGCTCTTTCTGGTTAAAAAATCTGGAAGTACTGAGGAATCTTTGCAGCTTACACCCCATTGAGCCTGAATTCATGCAGCCGGTGAAATGTTTACCAGCTCACAGAACTTTCTCTGGCCTTTCCCACAATTTCTGATTTCTCAGTGAAAAGACATCTGACGACAGGTTGCACAGCTGCAGAAGGGGCTAGTGGAGCACTGAGTCTGGGAAGGCACCCAGAGCACTGTCTATTCCAGGGCCTTCTGGGCGACTGGCTCTTGGCAAAGGGTCTGGAGCTGGACGCTTTGGAGTCCCTTCCTCTGCTCCTAGCTGGCCTGGCCTCTGACATTATCCCACCCCGTTTTGAAATCACTTTTAAAAATGTTTGCCTCCAGTGCTTCCTTGCTGCAGTATTTTTTGTGGGGGGTTTTTTTTGTGGTTTTTTTGGTTGTTGTTGTTGTTTTCACCTTCATCTAGTTAGGATGAAAGCTCTTATTTTGTCAGTTCTACACAGATGCCAAGTGCCTGAGACGTGGGCCATGGTCCTGTTCGTGGGCTGTGAGCTAGGAGCTGGTCTTGGGGCAAGGGAAGGGGGTGAGCCTGGCCCAGGTACTGTCACACTGAAACAGGGCCTGCTGCCAGGGAGGGTGCCACTGCCTCTGACTTCAGTGTCTCAGGTCAGCAGCTAGAAATAGAGCTTCTCCTGGTGCCAAGGGACAGACGAAAATCACTCTTCAGCTCACCCACTGTTCCTGGCAGAAACCAGGGACAGGAAGGGTGCCTGGGTGACCTCAGAAACCAGGAACACTGGCACCAAGTTCCAGGGGCGTTAGCAGAAGAAATGTTTCTCAAACTTTCCTAACCAAGGTCCACCCACTAATGAGAGAGGGGGACACATTTCTCCAGAAGTCGAAGGGCATGCCATGAAGCATCCTGCCCAAGTGCCGTATTTCTAAGAGTCCCATTTTGCCTTAAAAGTTCGTGGGAATTTTTCTTTCTACTCATAAAATGTGAAAGCTTGTTTAAATACAAAAATTAACACTTTCTCTGATCTTGAGTACAATTTCATATGTACCCTGTGACTTTTAAGTAACCCCTAGGAAGCCCAAACCCCAGTTTAGAAAGTGCCAAGCATGTTTCAGGTCAGGAGGACTGATCCACTGTCCGCTATTCACAAGATGTCTGATCTTGGGAAACTTAACGTAACTGTATTAATGCTCAGTTTCCTCATCTGTAAAGTAAAAATAATAACACATCTACCCTCATATCATAGCTGTAAGGATGGCCTGCAAAACTGTGTATGAAGGGCTTCCCTGGTGGCGCAGTGGTTGAGAGTCTGCCGATGCAGGGGACACGGGTTCGTGCCCCGGTCCGGGAAGATACCACATGCCGCGGAGTGGCTGGGCCCGTGAGCCATGGCCGCTGAGCCTGCGCGTCCGGAGCCTGTGCTCCACAATGGGAGAGGCCACAGCAGTGAGAGGCCCATGTACAGCAAAAAAAGAAAAAAATGTGTATGAAGCTGTTATCTGGCATAGTGAAGTACCCAAAAAATGGTACTTTTGTGTGTGTGACCCTGCATGTGTTGTGACTCAGGGTTGAAAGGAAAATCAAAGATCATTCCATCTGTTGCAAGAATCTCTTCAACATTTGGCTTGGAGGTTATCCAGTCCATGCAGAGATGTTTCCCGCTGTAAGGAATTCACCCCACCCGTACCTTCAAGCAGGTGTCCCAGATTATCTGTAGACAGTTCTGTTAGAAAATGTATCTCTCTCTTGAATGAACGTCTCTCCCCTGGCCTTAGTGCTAGTCTTTCGGTGGTAGCTACAAATATTGCACTCTTAAGCAACCATGAATGTGAACATAAAACTAGCTTTGTGGGCTTCCCTGGTGGCGCAGTGGTTGGGAGTCCGCCTGCCGCTGCAGGGGACACGGGTTCGTGCCCCGGTCCGGGAGGATCCCACATGCCGTAGAGTGGCTGCCCCCGTGAGCCATGGCCGCTGGGCCTGCGCGTGCAGAGCCTGTGCTCTGAAACGGGAGAGGCCACAGCGGTGAGAGGCCCGTGTACCGCAAAAAAAAGAAAAAAAAAAAAAAAAAACTAGCTTTGTAATGCACATAGTCCAAACAATAAAAGTTATGAAAATTTGCTGCCCCCAGGCATCCATTCTGTATTTTTTGAGAAGCAAATCTAAATATGGCAGTTCGTGGGAATTCTCTGAGGGTCCAGTGGTTAGGACTCTGCGCTTCCACTGCAGGGGGCCTGGGTTCCATCCCTGGTTGGGGAACTAAGATCCCACTAGCTGCGTGGTGTGGCCAAAATAAATAAATAAAATTAATTAATTAATTCAATATGGCAATTCTGAATGCAAATGTCCCCAAAGGCTTAAGAATATGTCACACTGAAGAGTGTGATCTGGAGCCAGTGTGTGAATGGATCTACTCCCAGTCAGGCATTCCAACTTGGACCAACTCCAACAGATAGATTTAAAAGTTCCACAGATTGCTAAACATTCTCCCAAAGCTGGCTGAGTCCTGGAAATAAACACATGGCACCTCTAGACAGCTCTGTTCCTTAGTAGCCCCAGAAGGATAATAAGACAACGGACAGGGTATGTGGAGAGGGGGGCTTCCAGGGATGGCCCAGTGAGGAGACTGGTAAATCCTTGCTCCAAAAAGCAACTATAAAGCTGAACAAAACTGACGAACACAACCATTTCAGCACTCTGCGAAGTGGCCAAAGGCATACAATATGAGAGATGTTTACTCTTTAAAAAGTGCTGAGCATTGGGTGAGTGCAGGGGCTTCTCTCATCCCCCACCCATGGTCTCAGGTGGCTCACTTGATTTGGTGGATGAGCAGGGAAGACCAAGGCTCTAATTGCCCCAGGTTGTTGCTGTGGTTATAGCAGGTGCCTTCCTGGCTGAGGCTGCAGAACTGTGTAGCAGAGGCTGGAAAGTGCCCAGCTTCCCCCCACACTCCGGTCTAACCCTGCAGGCAAAAAGTTGGGTCAGACTTGAAAACAGCCTGAAAACCAAATGTGCTCCCCAGTCCACATGCAGGTTCATCAGCCAAGGATAAAAGTCCTCCTGGCTCCAGGTGCCGGGAAAGGTCTGTTCGGTCATTAGATAATCATGAAGCTATACAGACACAGGGGCAGCTCCTCGGAAGTCAGACTCAAAAACCAAAATGAGAAGGATAATCTAAGAACCTAGCAGAAATATCCGAGGCCAAATACTGCTGGAGAGACAAATTTCACCATTTTAAATCGAGTGAGTTACTAAACACAGAAACAAGCAACAGTGGAACACAGCACCAATACCAAACCACTTTAAGGGGATCTGAACCCAGAGTTGCAATGACATAGTGTCTAAAGCATTCATCTTTCAATAAAAAAAAATATGAGTTATGCAAAGGAACTGGAAAATGTGACCTATACTCAGGGACTAAAGAGGTCAAAAGAAACTGTTTATGTGTCTCCCCCAATGCTGGATTTAGCTGACAGTGACTCCAAGCAGCTATTATGAATGCATTAATATATCTAACAGAAATCATGTTTAAAGAGTTAAGGTATGACAACAGTGAATCAACAAATAGGGGTTCTCAATAAAAGATAGAATTTATAAGAAAAAAGAACTCAAGTTTTACGCTGGAGCTGAAATGGACAATAACTGAAATTCACTGAAAGAACTCAACCTCAGAGACAAGATGGCAGACGAAAAAAATCAATTCCCCTGAAGATGGGTAAATAGAAATTGCCCAATTTGAAGAGCAGAGAGAGGAAAAAGGGATTAGAGAAAAATGAACAGAGCCTCAGAAACTTGTGGAACAACATCAAATGTACTGACCTGTATTTAAGGAGAGTCACAGAGGAGAGGGGAGAGATGAAGAGGGAGAAAAATTATTTGAAAAAGTAACGGCTGAAAAGTTCCCAAACCTGATGAAAAACATCAATCTATACATCCAAAAAGCTCAGTGAATCCTAAGTAGGATACACACAGAAAGATCTACACTTAAATACATCATAGTCACGCTGTTCAATGAAGACAAAGAGAAAATCTTGAAAGCAGCAAAGAAGAGCTGACTCATCAGATACAGGTGAGCATCTAAAGGTTTGAAGCAATGGAGGCCAGAAGGCAGTGGGATGATACGTGCTCAAACATGCTCAAAACAAAACAAAGCAAAACTGATGACCAAGAATTCCACATCCAGAAAAATGTTTCAAAAATGAAAGTGAAATAAATACATTACCAGAGAAAAACAGAGAATTCATTGCTAGTAGACTTGCCCTACAAGAAACACTCTAAGAATTTCTTCAGACTGAAAAAAAAATGACACCAGACATGTGAATAAAATCCACAGGAAGAAATGAAGAGCCCTGAAAATGGTAAATATGTTGATTAATATTAAAAAGTCTATAAATATATATATTTTCTCACTTCTTGTCTTAACTTCTTTAAAAGATATAAAGTTGTATAAGCCAACAAATATAACATATTATTGTTGGGTTTATAACATATATAGATATATATGACAATAATAATAATATGAAGGAGAAGTGAGAGAATGGAGCTATATTGGAGCAAAGAGTTTTATTTTATTGTATCAAATTTAAGTTAGTATTAATCTAAAATAGACTGTGATAGGTTAAGATGCATAGTATAAGAGTAACCACTAAGAAAATAATTGTAAAATAGTAAAAAAAAAATCAACAAAATTAAAATATTACCCTAAAGGTGGGGTTGGAGGGGAGCCTGGCATCAGACTGATCATCTGAATTCACTGTGCTCTACAGATGCATGTCACCACCTTGATCCTTGATCTTGGGCAGCCAGTGCTGAACCACCAGCAAGAAGAGAGCTGACAAAAAAAACCAAACGTCTTTCATTTATTTCTTTATTTGAACACCAAATAGGTAGAGAAAATTGTTTAAGGTGCTTGAGCATCCCACTGGATTCTTTACTTTCTTTAAGGTGCAAAAGAGGTTTACAAGTGTGTTTCATTAAACAAAGCAAAGCTGCAACAAAACAGAATCACATCAATAATAGTATGCATCGGCAAAAGGGCATATTAATCCATCAAACACAATTTGGCATTTGAGCTTTTCCCCGTAAAACAAGAGCTCTACACTGAAGAATTTGTAGTGCACAGAAAGCATTGTTTATAAGCTGTGAGAGAACATAAACTGGCATAATGTCACTTATTAATTCAAGTCTCTATGACCAATGACCTCTCTGTGAATGCAAAGGGGTCCGTGCCTCAGGCACCTGCTCATGGGGCTGTATGTGGTTTCCAGGGTACACAGCTCTGCAAAAACACACTGAAGATGGGTTTGAAACATGGCAGCATTTACATATTTAAAAAGTTCAGGCACATTTGGATGCAAAAAAAAAAAAAAGAATAGAAATTTTTCTTGAATCTCTGAAAGACAGTGCAAGTTGAAGTGCCATAATAGAGGCAGCAGGTACTTAGAAAACAATTTTAAGTGACTTAGAAAGAGGCCACACTCACTTTAATCCAAACGGAAAGGAACTGCAGTTAGAAACAGAGATGACACTAATGAAAAGGTGGATATTTGGGACCACAGTTAGAGTCATTTGCTCCAGTTGAGAGTAAGTGTTCAGGGAGTTCATCCTAGAGGTGTGCAGTGTCATCTGAATCATCCTCCCAAGACTTGCACCAAAGAGAATCACGGTTGTCTCAGAAGCTATGTATGACTCTGTTTGTCTTTCCAATAACCAGCTTCCTGAAGCAAATTTGCCTGTGAATATCAGACATTTCTATGGTCCTAGTGATCACTCCCAGTATCCACAGTCCAACTCAGAGTTGGGAAGTATGAATAGGAAGGGACTTGGAATTGGTTTCATGAACCAGTGGCCTAAATCAACGGCCATTTCAGTGTATAAGATTTTAACGCAAGAACATCTTAATGGGATCAGAAGAAAATTATCAGTAAGTCCCTTATTTGTTCAGCCCCCAAAAGGCATAGGATATGGCATGGTTGGTTAAACATAGTTGTAAGGTTAATAGGGAAATCTAATCAACGACTACACTTCCTTAGGGGCTGGATTTTGCAAGCTACGTAGGGTCTTCTCTTTGGATGAACTAGCCTCTCTGACTGTTGCATGACAGCATTGCAGAATCATTACCGCAAGCCTGGAGCTAGGCAATGGCTAAAAGAAACACAGACCACTAGCTATTCCTTGGACTGTACTGCAGATGTCACTAGTTTTTCCCTAGAACTCAAGCTGCCATTATATCTGAATGGCTGTCAGATACAGCTACTTATTTGTGGTTAACAGGGCACAAGTGAAATACTGAACCCTGGTGCATACCCCAGGCGCCAGTATTGATCTGCTTCAAAATACTTTCAAGACTCTTATTATGATATTTCCCATTCTTCAAATTCCTAAACCCACTTCCCCACCCTACCCTCACCCACCCACCCCACCCCGATCCACCATGGCTTTCAAACTTTAAATTGTCTCAGAGTGGGGGGAAAAATACAGCATGTTCCCTACACCCAAGAGTCATGTCAGCGGCAAAGTATCAGCTGTCCATTAGTGGCACTTCAAATAAGAAGAGATTTTTTAAATTACTTGAAACTCCCGGGCTAACATACCAACCATCTGGTGTTCTCTGCCCCATTTCAAATGTAGTAGTGTCTTAACATGAATACAAACAGCTCAGATGAATAATGTAAAACCCTCCACTGGATTATTGTTTGGATTTAGCTGGTATTACATCACCTATAGTCCTAGAATTTTTTTTTTGTTTTTATTTTTTTTAAAAGAAAATCTAAGTATAAACATTAAAAAGAACCCACTGACCCATTCACTACTGTCCAAAAATATTACTACTTATATTTTGGTAAAGCAAAATTAGCTGCCCTGAATAATTTTCCTTTTCAGGCATAATCTCTGCTACATATGATTGTCTATCATTCAGTATCCAACAATAGGCATCTGGATTAGTGCTATTTTGTCTACTGTGGATATAAAAGTTGATATGAAATGTGATCTTCATTTAAATGAATAATCACCAGGCCTTAGGCATCAATGACTACATCACAAGGTAGTAATACAAAAAAAGTAAACATTTTTCCTTGGTTTTGAATGTTAACCCAGTCAAATTAAATCCAGAACAGAATTACTACATTCAATTGTCTGACAAACAAGCATTGCAATTTCAAAAAAATATATATTATACTATATAGTGCTTCTTAAACAAAAACAACAAAAGAATTATGTTCTAAACATTCTTACTGCAGATATTGATACATAAAATTGCCCCCAAATTTAGATGCACTTGTGAAAAAAACTTATTTTTTCCTTGGCCCTCCCAGGTTCCCAGTCCTTTGGTGATCACTGATTGGGTCATTGGAAATGGATGCAATCCACTTTTGAAACAGGCATCCCAAGAGAAGCCCTAGAAGCTTGGCTGGGTTGTTGGTTGACACATTGCCTATCACTGGGGTTTGAGTTAACAGACAATGCGGTCACCAGAGGAAACCAAACTTTCTTCTTAGCTGAAAAGGGGAAATAATCCATAATTGCTTTAGAGAAGCAAAGACCCAGGGAAATCTGCCCTGTGGCTGGAGTAGGCCTCTCTTGTTTAGCCTATAGGTTTAAGGATTCCTATGGCCCAATTCTAGTCTTGCTCTCTTGGCTTATGAAGGTTAATGAAATAGACTCTAGGGAAGTTTGTTTGTTTGTTTGTTTGTTTTTCCCTCAAGGCCAAACCCTGATTTTTGGATGAGCTCTAAACAACCAAGGGCAGGTGTGGTCTGACCAGGCCCCAGGCAGCCTGAGTATGGAGTGCTCCAGTCCTGGCCCTCCTCCCCCGCCCAGAGTGTGCCTCCAACCTGGGCCATGCGGGGAAATGAGGAAGAGGAGGACTGCCCCATGGACCCCAGGGCAGCCCCGCAGTGCAGTATGGGGTCTGCCAGTAGCACTCCTAAGTGGCTGCAGCCTGTGGCAGGGCCACTCTGAGCCTCACAGTTTTATCCAGTTTCTGCCCTGCTTTCCTCTTTGGTCTCTAGTACCTACAAGATTCATGCACGTTTAGTATTATGCCCAGTGCTCCAGGGCTAAAAGTGTCACCAGGGTGCCTGCTCATTTAAACTGCCCTTGGTCATAGCCTGGGCACTACACCTAATTCACCTTGTAAGTTATACACCAGGAAGAGCCAAGCAGAGCGCCCTCTGCTGATAAGAGTGAGATCACACCAGAACAGGTCCTGAAGCCCATTTACTGCAAGTCCTGGGGTGGGGAGAGGGCTTTCTTTTATAAAATGAAAAAAAACAAGAATTTATCTCTCACAAAGAAACTGGTGTATGTGGAGGTGACTTAACTGGGATCAACTTGCTGTTTTCCATGGGTCCATGGGAAGCAAGAATTAATTGGAACCCATGACCTATACCTAGTGCTCTCAAAAGCTAATGGTAAAGCATTCAGCAAATCTGAAGGTGCAGTGTATTTAGTTGACAAAGTCTTGACAATTAGGGGCTCTTCTTTCCCTGTGTGCATCTTGTATTCCTATAGGGGAAGTGGGTGGACAATCACCAGATATTCTGCTACAGCCATGCAACAGAGCAGAAGCTTTAAGGTCTGATTTTAATAAAATGATATGTTACTATAGGAATACAAGAGGATGTTATAATGAACCCTGGACCTAGCTTTCTCCAAGTCAGCAATTAAAGGAGCCACTTTCAATTCTTTCCTGTGGCTTATGCTTAAATAAGATCCATTAAAAAGTGCTTCACATTCACGGAGGTGAAATGTCCACTCTCCAGGCCTTGGGTCACAAGTAGCTAAAGTGCACAGTCATCTGAGCCCAGCTCGTAGACGGAGCTCAGTCATGAAACGCTAAGGGAATCCTCATGCTGAGTAAGGGAGCAAAGGGAGAGAGAGAGAGCTGTTACAAAGAAAGTAGCCCTGGAATCCCTTTGGCTGTTCCCAAAAGAAGGCGTGCCACTTAGAACTGAGCAAGCAAGTGAATGGCCACCCATATTAGAAAGCCAGCGCTGGGTGCATGCCAGAGTGTGTGCAGGGGCAGAAGTGGGCTAGAGTGATGCATGACGTGGATAAAGTGCGACAGGTATTCTCAGAACCCTGGGGGAGCCGCGGAGCTCTCAGACTGTGGTGGGGAAATTCTCTGCCTCCCCAGTGATGTAATACGTTTGCAAGGAATGTGATGAAGTTGAGCCGGCGGTGGCCAGCTGGCTCTGGTTTACGTCCTCCGTGGGTGCGCTCCCGAAATTGGCTGGGGCGTGCAGGCGGTGGGCATCCAGCATCTCCAGCAGCAGGTCATAGAGAGGCACCATATTCTTGCACTTCATGCTGTACAGATGCTCCATGCCTTTGTTACTGTGGGCGGGAAGACACAGACAGGACCACTTTAGACCATCCCCAGATCCAGGACTGCTGAAATGCCGAGGAAGGGCAAGTAAGAAAAACCCCAGGGACACTGATATGCCAACCTTTCTTCCTATTTAAAGAGCCAGTTTAGGATTTACTATGCAGGTGAGTTTCTTTCCCTCTATCACGATTACATCTAAAAAGAGAACAGATGAGATAGGCTACCATGTAGGAAAGGGTTTTTTATTTTTTAATTTAATTAATTAATTAATTTTTAAATTGTTATTTTACTTTATTTTTTATTAATTTTTCTTGGAGTATAGTTGCTTTACAATGTTGTGTTAGTTTCTGCTGTACAGCAAAGTGAATCAGTTACGTATACGTATATCCCCTCTTTTTTAGATTTCCAGGAAAGAGCTTTCTAAATGTGCAATAAACCGTTCAAGAAGTTCCCTTGCTTCAAACTGTTCAGTTGCTTCCCATGTAACTCAGAATAAAATCTAAATTTCTGGCCGTGCTATGCAAGGTCCAACTGACATGGCTTGTCCTGCCTCTCTCCCCAACCTACTCCCTTTAACCACCCTAGTTTTCATGCTGGCCCTAAAGAAACAAAGCAAGACTTCCAGACTCAGGGTATCTGCACTTGCTGTCCCTCCACCTGGATGAACTTCCCCCACATCTTCGAATGCCACCTGCTCTGAAAGGCCTTCCATGACCCCAGGGGCATTCGGCTCAAGGCCCTGCAGGTTTAGCCGTTGGCTTTCATGTTACTGTTTTTCTCCCAGCACTATGACAACCTGAAATTCTCCTACGTATGTATGTCTTGTATGTATGTTTATTCTTGTTCCATAAGCACGTGCACACACACACACACACACACACTGCCAACCCACATCCCAACACACACTGTGCAAGTTCAGTGAGGGGCTGCAATCTGTCCATCCCGTAGGTCTCCAACAGTGGCAAGGACATGGTAAATGCTCAGCAAATATGGGACAGATGGACCTAGGGAAATGCAGGTAAATGGCGCTTCTCCTTTTACCACTCTTCCCCCGACCCCCAGGCCCGTCCTCCACCGGCTACATCTCTGCTCTGTCCCCACAACTCTACCACCAGGAAAAAAAAAAACCAAAAAACAAAAAAACCTATTCTCTAGCTTGACATTTCTTTAAAAGAGTCATGGATCATGAGTAAGCAGACCAAGAACATCCTAAAAAAATATTTGCATTTTCAGTAGGGGAGAAGTCAGCCCTAGCTGGAGACGCGCCATGAAAACACAGCATCAAAGTGATTCGGGACATATAACACAACCACCTAAATTACGTTTTTCAGTGGCATTTCGTTTTCTTGTTTTTGTTTTAATTTAAAATGCTGTTAAAGTTAAATGCCCCTGGATCTGACACCATCTTCCTCTTGCAACCTAATGAATCACATTTACCATCAGATGAAATCTGGTGTTAAATGCTCTGAATAACAACATATGGCTGGGGCCAAGCTTAACACAACAGAGTTCCATGATTCAGATTGGCTGTAATGAGGCACCATAATATTGTTGTTGGTATGTGGGTGTGTGTGGGTGTGTGTGTGTGAGAGTGAGAGAGAGAAAGCTCAAAGCTTGCAATAGAATAGCAACTTCTCTCCAGCTCGTCACACAATTCAAACAGGAACTCTCGCTGCTGTTGCCCTTGGCCATGTGTTGCCAGTAAAACTAGCAAGGCCTGTATATGCAGTGCAAATATACTTGGTATTAACTAATTAGGCTGGCTCATGCTGACAAGCAGTTAATGGATTTAAAAATTCAGCAATTCCTATCAAACATTTAGAGAAGAGCTAACACCTATCCTTCTCAAACTCTTCCAAAATATAGCAGAGGGAGGAGCACACCCAAACTCATTCTACAAGGCCACCATCACCTTGATAGCAAAACCAGGCAAGGATGTCACAAAGAAAGAAAACTACAGGCCAATATCACTGATGAACGTAGATGCAAAAATCCTCAACCAAATACTAGCAAACAGAATCCAACAGCACATTAAAAGGATTATACACCATGATCAAGTGGGGTTTATTCCAGGAATGCAAGGATTCTTCAATATACGCAAATCAATCAATGTGATACACCATATTAATAAACTGAAGAAGAAAAACCATATGATCATCTCAATGGATGGAGAGAAAGCTTTCGACAAAATTCAACACCGATTTATGATAAAAACCCTGCAGAAAGTAGGCATAGAGGGAACTTTCCTCAACATAATAAAGGCCATATATGACAAACCCACAGCCAAGATCATCCTCAATGGTGAAAAACTGAAACCATTTCCACTAAGATCAGAAACAAGACAAGGCTGCCCACTCTCACCACTCTTATTCAACTTAGTTTTGGAAGTTTTAGCCACAGCAATCAGAGAAGAAAAGGAAATGAAAGGAATCCAAATTGGAAAAGAAGAAGTAAAGCTGTCACTGTTTGCAGATGACATGATACTATACATAGAGAATCCTAAAGATGCTACCAGAAAACTACTAGAGCTAATCAATGAATTTGGTAAAGTAGCAGGATACAAAATTAATGCACAGAAATCTCTGGCATTCCTGTACACTAATGATGAAAAATCTGAAAGTGAAATCAAGAAAACACTCCCATTTACCATTGCAACAAAAAGAATAAAATATCTAGGAATAAACCTACCTAAGGAGACAAAAGACCTGTATGCAGAAAATTATAAGACACTGATGAAAGAAATTAAAGATGATACAAATAGATGGAGAGATATACCATGCTCCTGGATTGGAAGAATCAACATGGTGAAAATGACTCTACTACCCAAAGCAATCTACAGATTCAATGCAATCCCTATCAAACTACCACTGGCATTTTTCACAGAACTAGAGCAAAAAATTTCAAAATTTGTTTGGAACAACAAAAGACCCCGAATAGCCAAAACAATCTTGAGAATGAAAAACGGAGCTGGAGGAATCAGGCTCCCTGACTTCAGACTATACTACAAAGCTACAGTAATCAAGACAGTGTGGTACTGGCACAAAAACAGAAAGATAGATCAATGGAACAGGATAGAAAGCCCAGAGATAAACCCACGCACATATGGTCAACTTATCTTTGATAAAGGAGGCAGGAATGGACAGTGGAGAAAGGACAGCCTCTTCAATAAGTGGTGCTGGGAAAACTGGACAGGGACATGTAAAAGTATGAGATTAGATCATTCCCTAACACCATACACAAAAATAAGCTCAAAATGGATTAAAGACCTAAATGTAAGGCCAGAAACTATCAAACTCTTAGAGGAAAACATAGGCAGAACACTCTATGACATAAATCACAGCAAGATCCTTTTGGACCCACCTCCTAGAGAAATGGAAATAAAAACAAAGATTAACAAATGGGACCTAATGAAACTTCAAAGCTTTTGCACAGCAAAGGAAACCATAAACAAGACCAAAAGACAACCCTCAGAATGGGAGAAAATATTTGCAAATGAAGCAACTGACAAAGGATTAATCTCCAAAATTTATAAGCAGCTCATGCAGCTCAATAGCAAAAAAACAAACAACCCAATCCAAAAATGGGCAGAAGACTTAAACAGGCATTTCTCCAAAGAAGATATACAGACTGCCAAAAAACACATGAAAGAATGCTCAACATCATTAATCATTAGAGAAATGCAAATCAAAACTACAATGAGATATCATCTCACACCAGTCAGAATGGCCATCATCAAGAAATCTAGAAACAATAAATGCTGGAGAGGGTGTGGAGAAAAGGGAACACTCTTGCACTGCTGGTGGGAATGTGAATTGGTACAGCCACTATGGAGAACAGTATGGAGGTTCCTTAAAAAACTAAAAATAGAACTACCATATGACCCAGGAATCCCACTATTAGGCATATACCCTGAGAAAACCATAATTCAAAAAGAGACATGTACCAAAATGTTCATTGCAGCTCTATTCACAATAGCCCAGAGATGGAAACAACCCAAGTGTCCATCATCGGATGAATGGATAAAGAAGATGTGGCACATATATACAATGGAATATGATTCAGCCATAAAAAGAAACGAAACTGAGCTATTTGTAATGAGGTGGATAGACCTAGAGTCTGTCATACAGAGTGAAGTAAGTCAGAAAGAGAAAGACAAATACCGTATGCTAACACATATATATGGAATTTAAGAAAAAAACATGTCATGAAGAACTTAGGGTTAAAACAGGAATAGAGACACAGACCTACTGGGGGTGGGCTTGGGGATATGGGGGGGACTGTGAGGGGGCGGGGGCATGGACGTGTATACACTGCCGGGCGTGGGGTGGATGGATGGTGGGGGGTGGCCGCGTGGCGCGGGGGGATCGGCTCGGTGCTTTGTGGCTGCCTGGAGGGGTGGGATGGGGAGGGTGGGAGGGAGGGAGACAAAGGAGCGAGGGGATGTGGGAACAGATGTATATGTATGACTGATTCACTTTGTTGTAAAGCAGAGACTAATAAAAAAAGAAAGAAAGAAAATTCAGCAATTCCTACCAACAACACAAAAAACCCTTCATCTGTGATACATAGTTTCTACATCGGTGAAATTCCTAGCTTAGAGTAGAGCCAATGCATTTCCTTCAAGGGGAAGGTCACTCTCTCGGTCCGGAAATTTGGTAGGGGATTATGTTATTCTGATCTATCCCCCTCTTCCCTCTGTGTAATATTCATCCAAAGAAATGGATGGGATAGGACGGAAAATGTGTACTCCAAATGCGGTCACCTACTCAACTTGGCCAATGTGAGTCCTTCATCTGTGACACAGGGATTCTTGGGGACTCCCTAAGAACAGAGACTGCAGTCACTTTCTCCCCAACTTTGGCAAGTGAAAGCCAGCATTTGTGAATTTCAAATTCACAGGAAAAACCTCAGGTAATTTGTTCCTTCATTCATTTATTCACTCATTCATTCAGTAATAATGTTGTGAGCATATACGACATGTAAGACTTCATTTACGGCACTGTGGGACATCCAAAGAAAGAAAGATACATTTATTTTCTCAAGAAGCTAACAGTTGGCAAAGTTATCTCCAGAAAAGGAGGCACCTGGGACTTTGATGGGATGAACTTCTTGCCATTTGACTCAGTCTCAAGGTCTGAAGACCCCTTAAAAATTAATCTAACTCTTTCTAGACACCTTGGCCCTTCCCTCATAGCCACTAAGAAACAGAATCTCTTTTTCATTCCTGGGGTTCTGCTGTAAGCCCAAGGTCATAAAGACTTCATCATGCAGCAGTGTCACCACTTCACCTCACTGTTGTGGCCTTTCTGGAGTAAAGAATCCGATACTTTCTTCATCTCTTCCCTGCAGGCTGGGTTCTGTTCACGGGAATGGTACCCACTAAGCCTCTGGCCAGCCATTTAGAATAGAAACAAGGCCACTTTTACCTTCTGGCACAGAAAGGCTCCATTTCCTCTGCTATCGTCCTTCTATAGAAAATATTTATTGAGTAGTTACTACGTGCCAAGCCCTATGCTATGTGGTACTTGGGTACACAGAGTAAGCAAAATGGGTTGTGATAACTGCCTCACAGAGTTTACAGTCTAATGGTGCTGAAAGATAAAAAATGAGCAGTAACAGTCAGGAAGGACAGGGTATAAATCTCACCTAGGTGTTAAGGGTCAGGAGATGCTTCCTGCAAGGAGTCATATCTAAGCTATGATAGATTCACTTACTGCTCAGAAAGATTCACTCTCTGTGCAATGTGTCCATGATCCTTGACTTTGGGCTTTATCATGTGACTTGCTTGGCCAATGGAATGTTCGTGGACATGACTTAACTAAAAGATTAAAATGCACTTCCCCAAACAGACTCACTTTCTTGTGCCTCTGCCATCAATATGAGGTGAACATGTCCCAGCTCTCCTGTGGCTACAAGGAGGGCAAGAGGCACACAGGGTAGTCACCTGGCCAACCTTCAGGCCTGCAGCTAGATACAGTCTCCCAGCTGTGCCCTGCTTCCATCAGCTGACCCGCAGATGTGTGCGTGAGCCCAGAGGAGGTAAACAGCTGTGCAGCCCATCTGCAGCCTGAAGCGGAAGTCCCCCTTGACTCAGAGAACAGCTGAATAGGGCTACAGCCCAAACTACCAGGAAGTCCTGAGAGTTAAGTAAGGCTAGAGCATAAGAAGGAATATAAGCAAAATAAATGGATTTATACTTTCATCTAACAGCAATGGGAAGCCATTTCAAGGCTTTAAGTAGGAAAGCAATGTGAGAAGATTTGGTATCAGAATGATCACACTGGCTCTACTGTGGAGAATGGATTAGAAAGGCTCTGAGTTGAAGACAGGGAGACAGGTTAGGCAGCTGGGGCAGAAATCCAGGAGGAGATGACGGTGGCTCGGGCGAGGGTAATGGCAAACAGGGGTGACAAGAATGGATTGAGAGGGATGGAGAAGTCAACGTTGACCATCCACGAGGCGTTTGGACCCAGAGTCTCTCATTTAGAATTTCCACTTGTCAAGTAAGGAGAGGGTGACACAGGAACAGTAACGGATGTGCGCAGTGCTTTCCGAGGACGAGTGTGCTCGCGGACTTCCCCTGATTGGCTGGGGCCAAGTGGACAACCAGAGGGAACCCTCCTCCCCTGAGCTGCACGCTGCACACTCTTCCCCGGCTCAAGATCTTGCGCATGCGCCAAACTGAGCGTAAGTATCATCTCCTCTCTGAAGGCTTCTCTGACACCCGCCCACACCCCAGACTGAGTTACTGCCTCCCTCTGCTATCCTCCCACAGCCTTTATGCTATGTGCCGGGAACCGACCAGAGTGTGTTATCTGTTCTCAGGCCTCAGCCCTTCCTGGGCCAGCTGTAGCATATTGTTGGGGGCTTGACTGCTTTACGTCTCTCCCATGGGAAACGCAAGGACGCCTCACCTCATGTGCCTGATGTGAGAGAGGATGAGGAGAAGCTGGGCCAGACGCCGGTGCTGTTGCTGCAGAGTCAGGCCCGCTTTGGCCATCAGATGGATCAAGGTGTCTGTGATCTTGTCCAGGACACGGTGGATATGGTCCTTCTCTTCCAGAGACTTCAGGGTGCTGGACAGAAATGTGTACACTCCTGAATGTGCAGAGAGAGAGTGAGAGAGAAACTCAAAAGAGGATGAGGTCCAGGAAGCTGGGCAAGTGCGTGGGACGTTAAGACTGAGCCAGTGCCCCTCCCCCCACCCCCCACCCTCGCCCAGCAACGGGGAAGTTCGGGATCTATTCGGTCCAGGCAACCATGCAAAATTCCTTAGGAATATACGTGTGTGAGGGCACACGTCTAGGAAACTCATGTGGCCCCCTGTGTGGGAGCCAGTTTCCAGGATTCGTCATCAAGATTCCCTGGAAAGGCACTGTTCGCCTTGGGGCCAAGGTGGTTAACACCAGCCACCTCTCCTCTGACACGCCTGTCACCAACGCTAACTATCCTGTTAACGCTGATGACAGCTCCATGAAGGAGGCATTATTGTTCCTTTTCACATGAAGAAACCGAAGGGCAGAGAGCTGCATTAACCTGCTGAGCAAACTCGACAGGATGGAGCAGCGTTGAGAATGAGCCAGTGTGCTGATACTACATCCGGTTTTATAACGGAGACGCTGTTATTAGACACGTGACCTCTCGGTGAGGTGCACAGAGAGAGCAAAAGTGATTTGCTAAGTGACTGACAGGCAATTTTTAATTTGCTGTTACAGTTCAGGTCAGCTTTGGGGCCTTCGTACTTTTCATCCTCAGCTGAAAGGTTTATGATGGGAGGGTAGAGAGGACCCCGGGAACTGCTGTATTTCACTGCCAGGCATGTTTTGTTGTTGTTGTTGTTGTTGTTTTTCCCCTCTTGCCTTCCTTCTGGTAATAAATCCTGCTCCTGGGGCCACAGGCCACAGACTCAAGGCTGAAATTAGACAATCAGGTCACTCTATCCTTTTGGCTAGTATTAGCCCCGAGATAGACAATCAGAGCTTTTTCTGAGCTTGTATATGGAAGTTGCGGGCAGAAGTTCCTTCCTCTAGGGTGGAGGCACTGGGCGTATGAGAATGTGGGACTTGTAAGCACCATCTTCCAGGTACGTGGAGTTCCCCCTGCAGAATGGAGCCCAGCTACCACCAGCAGAGGTGAGAGTTACACGGGGGAGGCAGGAGCGGGCAGGGGAGGGAGGGAGAAATCCTGGTTCCTGTCACAAGGTCCTGGTTCTTACTTTTTTCATTTGACCCTAGAGCTTCCAGAATGTCCTTTCTAACACATGAATCCATAAATCCCCTTGTTTGCTTAAGATAGTGTTAGTTGGGTTTCTGTCACTTGCAACTGAAAGAATCCTGACTCTTTGACTTAAGTTGTGAGCTCAGCCCAAGGAGCAGAGGAAGGTGAGTGATTAAGAGGTGAGAAGTACTGAAAGCAAAAGGCAGCAGGATGGAGTCTTCTTGTCTTGGGACCACAACGATGGCTGTTCTATCAAGTAAACACTGCAGAAATCAGCTCATCCTACCCAAATGCATCATCTCGCAGGGAGCAGATGGCGCGGTATTTTTCTCAAGATATACGTCTATTTAGCAACATTTTTTTTTGGTCTTACGAGCCCACTGGCCCACCCATATAAGTATATTTCTTCTCCTCCCCTCCCCCCATCCTCACTGGTATTTTCAAGTTAAAGGCCGCCAAGTTTATGAATTCCCAACTTTGTACTTTTAACACAGTGATGCGTTACTGCTCACACAGCAGCCTGTAGGTCGGGAATGGGGAAAACATCCACACAGAGGAACTTACAGTAAATACGGTTGTAATTGCCTGGAATGGAAAAGGGCTAATATTTAAAACAAATACAACAATAGCAAAACCAGAATGGTCAGGCTCTTGGCTTACAGGCATTAGAATAGAATAATGTAGTTTTGATACCCAGAGGCACTCTGATCCAAAGGAAATTGAGCACAGAATGAGTAAGCAGTGGACAGGCAGTGGGATAAGAAAGAAATTGCTGGATTACTTATGTTCCATGTGGGCTTCTGATAAAGACTGTGTCCACTAGAAAAATGGGCATATGTCTAGTGGCCTTGGTGTTGGCCAGGAGGTAACGGATGGCAAGGGAGGTGTGTGCCAGTGGGTTGGCGGGGGGGTCAGGGGCAGCCTCTCCAGAGCCCCACGGCCATGCCTCTCCCTGCCCTCATGTCATCACACACTTTCTAGCCTCGCGTCTCTCAGAGGCCCTGCCTCTGGCTGGATGTCCTGGGAATCTGCCCAGGCCACAGAGCTGAGTTAATCCAACTTGGATGATGTGTTTTCTACCAAATTCCTTTTTTGTTACCACCCAGGATGCTTGCCTCGTTCACCAATAATCCCATTCTTGTTCAGGGAAACCACAGAACCAAGGAGCTTCCATGTCCCCGCGTGGGAAGGTGACACTCGGCGTCCCCTACTTGCGTGCACAGGGTGAGGGCACCCTGTGCAGAATCACGGGCGTCCTGAGGGCCCGTGTTGCACTCTGCCCTCTCCTGTGGAGGTAAGAGCCTTGGCACTCAGGCTCTGGGGAGTGTGGTTTTCCCTTGTGCTGCTGGTTCCCCATCCTCCCATGGGCTCCCCCCTCCCACATGCTCTCATTGAGAACCTACTGTGTGCGCACAGTGTGTCATGAGATAGGGATTCCAAGCCTTATTTTTTTTTAAGCGTTAATGTCTTAAGAGCAGCTACTGCCTGTGGAGGAAGGATTGTCTTAACACTGTCTCTCCGGATGCAAGCCATTCTCAGAACAAGCCTGTTTTTCTAGTCCTGTTTTGGCACCAACACAGCTTATCATCTCATCCTTGCCAGATGCTTCCTAGCCGTGCAAATATACTTCGAAGTAAATATACAGTCCTGTTGAAATGCCAATAATTGACAACTGCAGCCGTCTTCCTTTGGGGCTTTTCTGGCAAAGCACGTGGTCCGTGTTTGCTGCCTTTTGCCCCTAAGGGGCCAGTGGCGAGAAACAACAGAAATCCGAATTCCCAGAATGCTTCAGGTGCTCTGGCAAAAGCCAAACAGGGTTCCCGGTAATTTCCATATCCCAGGTGGTCCCTGCCACCCTGGACAGCCGCTCCAGTGTTCCCAGCAGCACGGAGCCAGTGATCAGACAGTGCGAGCCTTCAAAAAGAGTCTTACAACAAGGCAGGCTTTTGCAACTCCCCAGGCTGCTCCAAATCCCAAAGATGGAAAAAAACAATCTGTATGTCATTATCCAGTCTTGAACTGCTGTTGGCAGACCTGAGTCTCCACATACTCTGAATCTTGCAGCCAACATTGGGAGCTTTTAGGAAGAGCCTATGGAGAAAGCGGGTGGCAGAAAAGAATGGGGAGCGGGACTGCACGGGCACCCCATAGACGAGAGAGAGGTCAGCCTTTCTCCCTCTCTGGCTCTCAGTGACCGTTGCTCTTGCTCTCTCCCTCCTTCTCTTTCTCTGCTTGGACACTCTCTTCCTTCCTTCCCCCTTTTTGCTCCATCCCACAGGAACACCCTTGCTACCTACCCCTCATCCGTTTTCCAGATGATGGAGTCTTCTGGAGGCTGGAAGAATGCAGATATGGACACAGTAGTGCACGTGTGCGTGTGACTGTGTCCAGAGGAAACACCAGCACAGCCCCAGGTCCTGCACGCCCGGCCACTGACCTCCACTGAGGGGCACACCTGACTGTTCCCGGAGAAGTGAGGAAGGCTGAGGCTCACTAGATGCTTGAGGACAAAGTCTTCAAGTAAGGCCATTTTCTTTTTTGTCTTTTCCAGAAGGAAGAATGTGACCCTGGGACAGTCATTCCATCTATAGCAGCTTGACCAGAAAAGCAAAGGGAATGACTCAAAGGGAAAAGAGAGTGAAGAAAACTCCTCAAACCCACAGCTGTATGTGGTCTAGGCCAGAAAGCTGCCGCTCAGCTGGAATAAAAAAGAGCTGCTTTTTGAATCTGGCTCACAGATGACCCAGGGATTCATCGGCAGGTCAGCCTTGAAGGTGGGCTGCTGGGAATGGCTTCCACAACCGAACGGTGTGCTTGCTCATAACTGCCTTCAAGGCTGACACTTTCACGAGCACTGTGTCCGTTTTAGCCTTCACCTCTGACTGCGGCTTCTCCTCCTGGGGCTGCTGGTCCTGGCGGGGTGTTGGACAGCTCGTGGTCGCTGAAGCCACTTAGTGGGAAGGGCTGAGCTGGATGTCCTACAACGCGCGGGACAGTCCCAAACAATGAAGGATTTTTTTTTTTTTTTGCAGTACGCGGGCCTCTCACTGTTGTGGCCGCTCCCGTTGCGGAGCACAGGCTCCAGATGCACAGTCTCAGCGACCATGGCTCACGGGCCCAGCTGCTCCGTGGCATGTGGGATCCTCCCGGACCGGGGCACAAACCCGCGTCCCAAACCCGCGTCCCCTGCATCGGCAGGCAGACTCTCTACCACTGCGCCACCAGGGAAGCCCCACAATGAAGGATTTTTTTTCTTGAGTGTCCTACTGAACTAATCCTATTCCAAATGAAAAACTGTAGTGAGAAGTCTTGAAAAGCTTTGGTAAGACTGTTCCCAAGAGGTCCAGGATGCGAGTTGGCTACAGAGAGGAAAGCTTAAAGGGAATATATTTTCTCAAAGTTATCAAATAATTTATTTACTACTTAAATACATTTAATATTTTAATTTAGATTAAATATTAAATTTAAGTTTAATTCAATCTGTCAGTTGAACGTATGATATAAGCCTTCCCACTACACACCTAGTTGAGGTGATTTCAGTGCAGTTGTCTGAGTACTACAAAAGCAACACAACTGATTGCAAATGTATAGAAGAGATGTAAGGCTCTTCTCAACGAAATTAGAATCCACGATTATAAAATAGTAGACATCAATGAAATATTGTGTTATTACCTCCCGTGTGTTTTTAAATAATTTTGTAGCATGATAAGAAATCCATTTTGTGAAAAGTACATATTAACGTTATTTTGTGGCTCTTGCCGTTCTGTCTTACGCTGAAGTTACCTGTAGAGGTTTCCCACTCGCTTCTTGATCAATTTCTATATGTATTGCTATTTCTTTTTCCAACCCATCATCTCCTTTCCATCACTCCTCCAGAGGATATGGTCCCCAAGGCGTTTCTAAGTGCTAGAGACTGAATATTTGCTTTGAATATAGTAGATAGGGTATGTGTTTCCTATATATATAAGATAGGGTATATGTTTCTGTTTACTTTGGCACTGGCTTGACCTGCTTTGAGGGGGTTACTTTGTTTGCTTTCACAGTCTTTGGTTTTTCTTGGCATATTATTACTAAATCAGTGTAAGTTCTCTCTTCTTATCATATAGAAATAGGTTTTGGTTAGTTTTTCAGTTTTCGTATTCAGGTGTCCCAACTCTACCTCTGCTTTTTCACATGCCTGTATTTCTTGTAGAAAAAGGCTTCTAATCATCTTATATCCAAACATTCATTATATACACATGTAAGCATTTTACTACTTTATAATATTTTCTACTGTAGTCGAGCCTGGGCATCTGCATTAAAAGACGTAGCATTTTATTTTAAATTAGTTCAATATTATTCCTCCTTTATGACAGTTGTGAAACTACATGAAATTACATTTTTGTAAAAAAACAATGTATAGGGATAAACTATTATCTATTTCACTTCAGGCTAGTCAAAGGGATATGCATGTTTTATTAGACTGGTATTGGTTCCTGGCAATTCTAAGAGATTTATCTCCAAGGTTTGTGATTCCCAAGCATGGTTGTCTCTCAGACTCTTCTGTGGGGTTTTCCAAGATGTGGCTGATCAGGTTCCACCCAAATCTGCTGACCGAAAGCTGAGGGTGGAGCTCTTGTATCTGTGCTTCTTAAAAACTCCCCCTTGATGAGTCTGATGTTCAGCTAGGATTAAGAATCACATGATTACCATGATTTGTTCTTTTGTGGCTACTAAAATGTAAGCTCTTGAAAACATTGACCATTATCTTCGGTGAAAAATGTCTTATCATGATGCTGAAACTACTTTGAGAATGTCCTCTCCTTTCATTTCCTTGCCACATTGTGGTCCTCCATGATTCTTTCCCCTTTCTGGCTGGGCTGATTAGAATAGAGATAACTCTTAGGATGACCATGGAAGTCACCCAATTAATATTGCAGAGTTCCTGCACGACCACACAGAAGAAGGCTCTGGCACTAACCTATTCAAGCACCCAGCATTGTTAAGTAAAGAAGAAATAAACCTCCATTTGTTTGGGCCATTATACATTTTGGAGCCTATTTATTATAGTTCTACTCTAAAGCAATATGAGAAGAATTTTGTGACTTACTGACTGTATAAAGGAATACATTTGTATAAAGACAGATGAAGTCAGAGGGATGCTTTGTATACCTCCTTTTGTTGCCATTTTCCACATTTCTAAGGGCTTCGGTTGCATAGTTAGAAATTATTTCTCTTCCCAAATGCCAGTATTGCCACATTTTGTTATAGAAAGCATGATCTAGATTCTAGAACTGCCTCATCATCCCGTCATGCTAACCATTCATTCTGAACACTAACATAATTTGTAGCAACCAATAAGTTCAAAGAATCAAGAGGTAAGCCCGGGATGCCAGAATGTTTAGTTAGTTATCATTCAAAAATGCAGCTCCCAACATTACTAAGATTTCAGAGATTGTTCTATACCATGAAGGAACTGACTTCTCATTTTATGAATTGAACAAGAAGAGTATTGCTTTGAGCAATATTTGTCCATATGTAGGAAACTTCCATCCTTCTACCAATGTGTGATTATTTACTGAAAGGTGAAGAAGTTTATCATAGCCCAACCCTTGAGCAAACGTTTACTGTTACTCTAGTCTTTGTAAGATCTTACAGTCCTCCAGGTTGTCTTCTAAGTGGTCTCAGAGTGAGAGGGATCACAGCGAAGATCACAACACAACAGGGACCATGGCGGTCTTTTTATTTTGGCATCACTAAATACCCATGAGTGCCCTTTTGGCACAGATGACTATGAACTCATCTACGAATGATTCAGTGACATGTATCAATTTAGTGTAATTTTTAGTGAAATCTAATAGATTTTCTTGAAGGTCAATACTTGGTATATCAATGCATTCAAGCAGACTCAAAAGACAAATCTCTTAATGATTTGAATGATTTCAGATGGTGAAACTGATGAACTGATTTTGTTGGCCTGAAAAGAAATCTCAAATGTCCACTTAAAAAAAACAAAAAACAATTTTAGTGGCAGCCATGTGTCTCAGTATTATATATGAAAGTCTTTACTTTTTGTAATAAATAGTATCCTAGCCTTATACCTTTTAGGATGAAGCCATTATAAATCTATATTGCTTAGGAGCCTTCTTTTTTTTTTTTTTTTTTTTTTTTGTGGTACACGGGCCTCTCACTCTTGTGGCCTCTCCCATTGCGGACGTGCAGGCTCAGCAGCCATGGCTCACGGACCCAGCCGTTCCACGGCATGTGGGATCTTCCCGGACCGGGGCATGAACCCGCATCCCCTGCATCGGCAGGCGGACTCTCAACCACTGTGCCACCAGGGAAGCCCAGGAGCCTTCTTTTTGTTAATTATGTCTGTAATATATTAAGAAACAGCCAGGGTTCTGATTTTCCTATTCTTCAGTCAATGACTACCTTTCTGAGGTCAAGAAGAAGACAGTCTGAAGAGACACTTGATGGAAAATGTGCAGCCCATCTAATATGAAGGGGTTTGTTCACAAGGTTCCATGCGGAACTCCTAGTCCAGGTGAGCTAGCCTGGTCTCAGGAGGCCTTGAGGGTTTCACTTTTTTCCCAGAAAAGGCAGGTTAAAACATTCTGGCTGAATTTGTTTCCCTGCATCTCACCTTTTCTCACCTGGCATTTCAAAGACAACAGAGCAACAACACAGAGCAGGGAGTGGCTCTTTACACACGCTGGGGCAGATTTATTTTCCATAAAAGACCACAACAGTATCTCCCATCGAACATGCATCTCTACAATGTGATCTTGGCACTCCTGTCATGGAGATGTGCTGGTTATGACCCTCCCTTGAATTTGGATGGACCCATGACTTGTTTGCAGTCAATAGAATGGAATAGAAGTGACGCCACCTGGCTTCTAAGGTATGACATGCCTATCATACAAGGCATACAGCTTCTGCCTGTCATCTGGGACAGTTGCTTCTGGAGCCCTCACCGCCTTGTAAGGGGTACAGTGCAACAGGCAGTGAAGAAGCCAAGGCCACAGATAAGCATCCCAGTGGACAGCTCCAGCTGATGTCCCAGCCAACAGCCAGCGTCAATCACCGGCATGGGAATAAAGTCCTTTAAGATGTCTCTGGCCCACGACTATCAAATTACTCCCAGCGGATGACCCTCACCTGCGGCCCCAGACATGGTGGAGAAGAAACAGTCCATGCCCTCTGTGCTCTATCCAAATCCATGACTAATAGAATCCAAAGCTTTTTTTTCTTCTTTTAGCCATTAAGTTTTGGGGTAACTTATTACACAGCAGCAGTAAACAGAGCACACCTGGATATCTGCGCCAGACATTCAGGGAGGAAAATGACCCAGAACCAGAAAATTGGAGAATAGACTCCTGATCTGGAACTCATGAGATGAAGCAGCATGTGAATACTTCCTGCTCCATGTTATGAATTCTACTGCATCTCAATGCCTTGGCCCAGCCCTGACCTTCACTCTTGTTAGTATAATGGTCAGGGCTTGAGCTCATCCTATCAGACCCTGTACACAGTTAACAATTTTCATAGGAGGCCTTTATCCCTAACAACTGCCCAGCTGATTATCAAAATATATGGATCTTCCCTTAACTGGCAACCTCAAATATCTGCACCCTACTTTCTTATCAGAGAATAAAACACTCGAATTCTCAGTTGCATAATCTTTATCGAGTGCTGGTTGTGAGAAATAGACCTTGTTGAGATGTGCCTAAAGGAGAGTTTTTATGTGGAACAACTAGTCTATTTTATTTTATTTTTATTAAAAGCCAGTGGAGCTTATAATAGAATGTGTTCCCTTTGCTTTGGCCCAGCAAAGGAAACTGAGAGCCAAATTTGTGGCCCACTCCTAGCAACCATACAGATGGGCTACTGTGTGCTAATCTGACTCCTGAATTTATTATTTTCTTCACATTATTTTCCTTTTTTTCAGATTGTGTTAATTACTGCCTTACTCCCTTTGCATCACAAGAAATTCAGTAAGCCATTTCTAATCCTCTGTGGAATAGGCAATGTATAAACAAAATAATGAACTGGACACCCTCCCTCCTCTGCTAAGTTAATAAACTGGGTTAGTGTGAATACAGATGTTTATAAAACATCATTAAACATTCATCTGACTTAACTGCAAAGCCAGAAAAAATGACATATGACCTAAGAATATATAGTTGGTTGAATGCACATGTTCACATCATCCTGAGTTGAACAGCACTATTTAAAAACCCTGTGATGAGCAACGCTGGCCACTGTGAAGTGACACCTTCTTGTGTGACTGTAAAGTCCACCGCTTCTTGGTGCTGGTTTGCATGTTTATCTCCAGAACCACAGAGATTCAGATATATTTTTTCCCCTTTTTCCTAGATAGAGAATCAAAATGGCAAAATGGCTGATAGTTCTCGCTGATTATTTTGAAAAAGATAATTAGTGTCCAAAATTACTATTTCAGAAAGATAAGTGGACATGTAGATGATACCTATTCTTTAGACGTATCAGTTCCGTCATTTCAAGTGAGCTCTACAGTAGATGAAAATTGTGTTGAAAAAGTATCACATGACTGTGACAGGCTTATCTCATTTCTCCTTAATAGAGCCTTGGGAAAGGACGTATTACATTGCAAAAAGGAGACACAGAATTCCAGAATTATGGATTTAAGTTCAGTGTTTTTCAAACCATTTTGAGAATCAAAATCCTTTGAGAAGAGTGAACTTCATGTGAAACATTCACATAGTTTATAAACTGAATGAAGTCAAACTTCTCTGATTAAAGCAGGAGAAGGGGAGAGGGGGAGACTGGAGCCTGCTCACTCAGCCCCTCCTCCTCAGTCTCATGTCCCCATCCTCTGGTGACCAGAGGCTCCTTCTGAAACATGAGGCTCTAGCAGAAGGTTTAAAAAGCACTGATCTCAGGACGAGGCAAAGTCAAGCCACAGACTGGGAGAAAATATTTGCAAAAGATACCTTTGCTAAAGGACTCTTAGCAAAATATTCAAAGAACTTGAAACTCAACAAAAAGAAAACCAAGAACCCAATTTAAAAATGAGCAAAAGACCTGACACTTCACCAAAGAAGATATAGAAATGGAAAATAAGTATATGAAAAGATGCTTCACATCATACGTCAGTAGAGAACTGAAAACTGGAACACGTCTATTAAAATGGCCGAAATCTAAAACACTGACAACAGCGAATGCTGGCGAGGATGTGGAGCAACAGGAACTCTCACTCATTGCCGGTAGAAATGAAAAATGGTGTAGCCACTTTGGAAGACATTTCGGCAGACTTTTACAAAACTAAACATACCCTTTCTATATAAGCCAGCAATCATGCTCCTTGGTATTTACCCAAATGAGTTGAACATTCATGTCCACACAAAAACCTGCACATGGATATTTATAGCACCATTAATCATAATTGCCAAAACTTGGAGGCAAGTTATCCTATAGTAGGTGAATGGATAAACTGTGGTACCTCCAGACAATGGAATATTATTCAGCGCTAAAAAGAAATGACACCACAACTACTGAAGCCCACGTGCTGCAACTACTGATGCCAGCGCACCGAGAGCCTGTGCTCCACAACAAGAGAAGCCACTGCAATGAGAAGCCCGTGCACCACCACGAAGGGTAGGCCCCGCTCACCACAACTAGAGAAAGCCCACTCACAGCAACGAAGACCCAATGCAGCCAAAAAAAAAAAAAAAGAAACGAGCTATCAAGCCATCAAAAGACATGGAAAAATCTTAAATTCATATTACTGACTGAAAGAAGCCAATCTGAAAAGACTACATAATATATGTTTCCAACTACATGACATTCTAGAAAAGATGAAACTAAGAAGAGAGCAAAAAAAAATCAGTGGTTTTCAGGGGTTAGGGAAATGGGTGGGTTGAATAGTCTGAGCACAAAGGATTCTTAGGGCAGAATGTCCTAAATGTCCTAAATAACATACAGAGTGGAAACTCCTCTGTACAATAGTATACTGATGGATACATGTCATTTTACATTTTTTAAAACCCATAGAGTGTACAACATCAAGAGTGACCCTTAATGTAAACTATAAACTTTAGGTGATAAAGGTATGTAAACGTTAAGTTCATCGATTCTAACAAATATACGTCTCTGGTGTGGGATTTTGATAATGAGGGAGACTGGGGGTGGCGTGGAGGGGGACAGGTTACATGGGAAATCTCTGTACCTTTCCCTCAGCTTTGCTATGAACCTAAAACTGCTCTAAAAAATAAATTCTACAAATAAACAATTTTATTAATTTTTAAAATGGAAGGATAGTTGATTTACAATGCTGTGCCGATCTCTGCTGTACAGCAAAGTGACTCCGTTATACATATAGACATTCTTTAAATAAATAATTTTTAATGTAAAAAGGTCCCCTACTGAGCCACTCATTAATTTACTTGTTGGGAAACAGAGGCTCAGAGAGGTTAAGGAACTGGGGCTAGTGGATGCTACTGCTGGGAGGGTTTTCAGACAGAAAAGCAAGGCTGGACTTGCCTGAGGTCACCCTGTGGGTAAATAAAGGGCAGAGTTGGAATGAGCACCCAAATACCCCTCACTCCCGGGCAGTACTGAAAGGCTACACAAAGAATTTCCTAACTTCAAGGTTTGTGAGAAACTAGAAATGACTGCCAATAGCCTCGCCTCCAGAGATATTTGAGAAAACTAATAATTTTCCTGGAATGACTTAGGAGCACTCCAGATTTTCCAAACAAGGTGCAAGATGGTGTGGGGAAGAGGTGCTGGTGGACCCAGGCATCTTCTAAGAGTCTCTTTAATTAAGAACATTTACCAAAATGTTAACAATGATTACTTTTGTGCAGTGAAATTATGATTACTTGGGAGATTATTTTTCTTGGTGGCTTTTCTGTATTTTCCAAGGTCTCTGCCTCAGGCATGTATGCCTTTCGTAATCTGGTAGAAGAAAATGCTATTGAAAATACAAAATCAAAGTGCCTTTCATTTCTATTATTTCACAAGCTTTGTCAATGCCTGGACTGATGAGAGGGAAACAGAGCTGGTGAGGGATATTCCAAGGACTAAGGAGCTTGCTGTAGGGATATTACTTATTACTATTTTCATAATATTGCTGTCATCCCTAAGGCTGTTCGCATTTCTGAAACTCTTCAAGGTTTGCCATTTCGGCAGAAAAGGGAACTAACAAATTTGTTACTAAAGCTTCGGAGAAAAATTTTCTTAGTTGGAAATACCTGCGACATGTCATCAGTAACCTGAGCTACTTATCTAAGTAGAGAAAAGATCAGCTTTGTCCCATGAGGACTGGCAGGTTGGAACGCAAAGGAAGCAGGTCTTACTAGAAGGTGCTGAGTGCTTGGCTTTCGCTGAACACGAAGGTTATATTATCTCACTCAGAGTAACATCCGCTCTACCAAAAGTAAGGGCTTCACCATCAAGATGAAAAAGGAAAGGTCGTGTCAATCACACAAAGCCCCAGAACCCAGAGCAAATGAAATCTTTGGAGGAGGCAGGTTGTCCTTCCCGAGATGAGTTTTTAAAGGGAGGTTCACTTACGGCCATTCAACCTCTTGTCTTTCTTTTTATAAATATCCCTCAGTAAAAACGGTGGCAAAGGGACCAAAGGCAGAGGGTAAGATACTAAATGCCAACCCTCTGTGCATCCTGAGTGCTTAGAATAAGAGCAGTTCACCAGCACAGTGTCTGTGCAAGTCATAAAATTTAAAAATGACATAACAAGCACCTATATAGATAATAGATAATAAAATACAACAACATTCTCTGAAGCGATACTTTGCTTCCAAAGGAGTGAGCTTGGGATGTTTGTAATATGATGTTTATAACATGTCCTGTGTAAAAATTCCTGCCTGGGAATTTCACAGCTGAGGGCAGTAGCTGGGCTGGAGGGAGCTGTCTGCATCGCTGCCTCTGAGGCGGATGCACCCACCTCTGTCTTCCACATGCATGAAAAGGTTACATTTATGTAAAAGTATAAGTTGATAAAGTTTTCTGGGGCAGTAGGCAATATGTATTAAGAGACAATGCTATTTATACTCTTTCACCCAGCAAATCCACTTCGAGAAACATTATCCAAAGTAATAATCACAAGCAGGCAAAAGACAATTATAAGAATGCAAAACAAGCGTTGTTTATAATAACAAAAGAGAGAAGTCACTTGTGTTTAACAATATCAGATTCGTTAAATAAATGATCTTATATCTACATGAATGATTATGGCAGCCATTTAAAGTCTTATTTTTATTTTTTATTTTTGGCCGTGCAGCTTGCGGGATCCTAGCTCCCCGACCAGGGATTGAACCTGCACCCTTGGCAGTGAAAGCTCAGAGTCCTAACCACAGGACAGCCAGGGAATTCCCTAAAATCTTATTTTTAAAGAGAGTACATGTGTATGATCCTAATTAACATGGGTAAATATAAAGATGAACATATATACACACAGTACAAAAAGAAAATAGTTTTGAACACAAATTGTTAGTCTAAAGTAGGCACTGTATTGTAAAAGCTAACCTGTATTAACAGGTAGGCACTATTATGCTCGCCATTTCATGGACCAGGAAACAGGAGCCCAAAGCGTTTAAGTAACTTGTCCAAAGTCATACTACTAAGTAGCAAAAAGGGGATTTGAACTTGGAACTAGAGTCCCTTACTCTTAACCCTTATACTCTATTGCAGTAAGACCCATCAAAACGTCCGCATGGTTGGTTAACCTCAGGTGGTTATTTCCTTAATAATATATTTTGTTATTCTAAAATTATCTAAATTTAACATAGTTTTTTGTAATCATAATTTTATTTTTAAAAAGAACAGTTCTGAAGTCAGAGAAAAACATATACCATATTCTAACGCATATATATGGAATCTAAAAAAAAATGGTACTGATGATTCTAGTTGCAGGGCAGGAATAAAGAGATAGACATAGAGAATGGACTTGAGGACACGGGGTGGGAGGGGGAAACTGGGGCGTCGTGAGAGTAGCATCGACATATATACGCTACCAAATGTAAAATAGCTAGCTAGTGGGGAGCAGCCGCATAGCACAGGGAGATCAGCTCAGTGCTTTGTGACCACCTAGAGGGGTGGGATAGGGAGGGTGGGAGGGAGGGAAACGCAAGAGGGAGGAGATATGGGGACATATGTATGCATATGACTGATTCACTTTGGTGTACAACAGAAACTAACACAGTATTGTGAAGCAGTTATAATCCAGTAAATATCTATTAAAAAAAAAGAACAATTCTCTTTTTATATGTGTCTTTATCTTAAGATCGTGCGGTCCCTGAGGTAGAAACTGCCTTACTAATCACTGCTACTATAATCACTACTGGTATGACCACGGGGTCACTTTGATGGAGCATCCCTAGGGTCCAGGGAGCAGTCCACACGGCTCACTTTATGCAAACTAGTATGTAGGAACTACTTCTACCTCCCATTTTACAGATGAGGTAACTAGAGGCAACGTTTCCTTTCCAGCACTTAATGCCTGGAAAAGTAGTAAATCCTCAATAAATGGTAGTTAAGCTAACATATAGTAGCTTATAAATCCATGGATATCACTCAGTTCAGTGGGGTATTGCTGTCTGTCTTATATGCCAGAAGAAAAACAAAACCTAAAAAGTAGATATAAACTAAAAACTCAGAGAAAATAGAACCAAGGCAACCTCAAGCTACCTCAACATTCAAAAGTAGCCGTACCCCCTGGGGGAAAGTGCTGAAGGAGTCTGAGGCTGATGTGGTGCTCAAGGACCAGGACCGCATGGGAGAGGCAGGGAGTTTGTTTTTCCATCTTTCTTTCAACCCAAGAGAAGCAGTTAGATGTAGCCGTGGGCCCACACATGAAAGGCTAGGCCCAGAAGTAGGTCTTCCAACTAAGCATAGGGGTGTTTGGTTTAGACTGAAAACTTGACAGTCTGACTTTCCATTTAAATGTTTCAGGAAGCATACATATTCCAATATGGCTTTTACTTGTTCAATGAGTACCATGCAAGGAAAGGAAAACCCCATTAAAAAACAATATTTTATTTCACTTCTGAGTTCAAGAAATTAGCGGGATTTTGTTGCTGTTTTCTCATGGTCTTCTTCAGTTCAGGTGTCAACACACATTTAGATTTATAGTTCAATGTGCCAGGCATGAGGGCAGAGAGAGGGCATCTATGGCCCTTCCAAATATAGGGCCTAAGTGTAATTCTTGTCCTATGATTAGGACAGGGAGATCCTGACACCAAAGTCTCTGCAGGATATTAGATCACATAATATTTTCCCTCTAAAAAAACAACAGATTATAATAGTAATGATGATATTAGCTCATATTTTTAAGCTATCTTTTTATGTCATGACAAACCTTTGGTTTCACAGGACAGTTTAGAATTATTATTTCTATTTTATAGTTGAGGAGACCAGTGAAGAGAGGTCCAGTGGCTTGATGAGACCCTGTTAGTTTAATGGTGGAGCCAGAACTTTCCCTCTTGCCTTTCTTCTGACTCCAGCCAAGTCCAGCTCACCCTAATGACTCAGTTGAAGCATCGGTGCTCAGGTAAGGACCCTGCTGTCCATCTCTGTGGACACTCTGCTTCTCTTCATCATGACATTCCCTTATCTCATGACACTGAAATGATCTGTTAATTGCCTGTGTCCCCTGACCAAGCCAATGTGTGAAAGACAGGCCTCCATTTCCTGTCCCCAGTGCTGGGCAGTGTTCTTTCTGAGCACCAGCAGTTTTTCCCCACAGTTTGCAGAATGGTTCATTTTATAATGTACTAGAGAACTAGTTTAACTTAGCAGACATTTCATCACCTACAGCAGTAGTTTTCAAACTAATTGCCATACATTGCTGAGAATTAAAAGAGGATTCTCAAAGGTCCTTAAACTGTCTCTTGGCCTTTTAAAATTGTGCGCTTTTATCTTAACAATATTCTAAAAAATATCATTAAGACATTAATTTCAGAATGTTCTGTCAGTTAGATCAAGAGTTCTCAATCCTGGTGAGACTGAAGTCTTGGTGGGAGCTTTAAACAAATACCGATATTCACGGTTAATGATATTGGAATCTCTGGGAAGGGTCCCCGCAACAGAATTTTTTCAAAGACCCCCAGAGGATGGAAACGTGTGGAGTATTGAGGTGGACCCATCTAAATAATCCGTATCATCTTTGACTGTTTCCTAAGTTACATATTTTTCACCCGTGCTCATTATGGCCTCAAGTCTAACAGTTATGTCTTAAGTATCTCAGAAAAATAAATGCAGAAGCAAACAAAATACATAAATGATGTGTTCTTGCCAAAACAGGGTGCTACAGAAGCAAAGGTTTTGCCATCCTTTTGAACACAGACAAGCGAGGAGAACAGGGTCCTCACAGCAGGCTTGGTAGACTAGCAGACAGAGATCTGCCCCAGCAGGCTGCAAAAAGCAACTCAATTTCTGCCAAAACATTATTACCAGTTTGCCTTTCAGTCTGTATTTAATTTGTGAATTTGTTTTGGTTTTGTATGTATATAAGAGCTGTGAACATGGAGTTTGCACTCATTCATTTACATAATGTGATTATTCATATTCAAGCAACATACAAAGAGCATTTTAAGTCAGCAGTGGGGTAGTCTGTGGCATTTTTCTTTTTTTTAATGGTCCCGTATATTATTCAAACTTAAGAATACGGACAGGTAATTTCTGGGCCTTAGAGAATGTGGGTGAAAATGGTGGTTGAATCAAGGACCTAGGAGACAGCTTCCCCCTTTGTCCATGCTCCTTGGAGCATAAAAGGATGGGCAGGTGCTCTTCCCTCTGAGGTTCTTGAATACGAATGGATAACTGCTCCTAATATCAGGATCATCACAAAGATTTCTAGTCTCCCAATGGCTCCTGCCTTTGCCCCGTCTGAAGAGTTAAGACCCCCAAGTCTTCCCCAGGTTACAGGCACTTGGCTGGTTCCCCCAGTTCCTTAGAAGTTCCAAGAAATCTCTGCAAGAAGACACAGGACCCAATCCACCCCGTCTGGGGCCTGGGACTATTCCACTCACAAGAAGGACATCTTTGCCGTGAGAATGCAATTTTTTTTAACCCCAAATGACTGGCGTGAAATCCCACTTCAGAATTCCCAGGCAGGAAGTTATGTATTATCTGCTAAGAAAAACGTGCCAGGGTTTTTGTATTTGGAGAGTCTATAGACATTTATGTGCACATATTATGTGCCAGGCACTAAGTGGTCATTGTTTCAATAGTCACAACAATTCTGTGTGTTAGGTATCATTATCTCCATTTTACACATGACGCTCAGGGAAGTGGCTTTTCAAAGGGCATCCATCACCCCCTAACTAAGTGCCAGAGTTGCTTCTCTTGAACGCCTGGGCTCTCTAAGACAAAGTCCATGGTGTGCCGAGTGTTCAAGAAATTAACGGAGGCCAAGAGGCTTAAGGCCACACATTAGGTGGAACAAGGAAAGACTCCAAGAGCTGCCGACCGCCTACAGAATCCATCCGCCAGTGAGAAGACAGTGAACCACTTAGTAACTATCAAGTGCCATTTATCTCAAAATTACCACAATAAGCAGGCTCCCTGGAGGGGAAGGTTGACATTATAAAGAACTCAAGAGATAGATAATACAATCAAATCTTCTCCACTGTGACAGCAATGGGCATACCTGACAATGTGTCTATCTGAGATTCCAAGGCTTGTTCCCATCAGGAACTTTCAACTGTTAAGAATGAAAGATCCTTAATGTTTACAGTCAACATATTTACAGTATGTTTTTTAAATGTTTTTTCATCTAAATATAGGGACTCTGAATCATTGTCTAACTTCTACACTTAAAAATATAAGGGCTTCCCTGGTGGCACAGTGGTTGAGAGTCCGCCTGCCGATTCAGGGGACACGGGTTCGTGCCCCGGTCTGGGAGGATCCCACATGTGGCGGAGCGGCTGGGCCCGTGAGCCATAGCCACTGGGCCTGCACGTCCGGAGCCTGTACTCTGCAATGGGAGATGCCACAACAGTGAGAGGCCCGCGTACAGCAAAAAAAAAAAAAAAAATCAATGCAGTGAATAATTGTCTAATAATTAGCAGAGAGAAAGCAAAGAATTCAGCTCTGAGAGAGGAAACAGTCTTTGTGATGGGAGCCTGTTATAATTAATCACGATTACAAATGCTTCTCTGATGAGATTGCACCTCTTGTGAACATATACAAAGCAAATGGATGTCACCAGCTTCAGCATCAGATGTTTCATCAAGGCATCAAGATGACAAGATATGCCATTATTAACAAAGCAGAACTAGGTGACAGACAAGAGCTGGTACCATTTTTATGTTTACATTTAATGTATATGCACCTATAGGATATTCCATATCCTTTTTTCTTTAAATGAACACCGGGATACACACTTCAGAGATGTTGTCATAATCCTTCCTTCCTGGCATTTTACTTTCCTTTAACTTTCCACCTCGGGTTTTTAGCCCCAGTGGTTTTGGCTCTTTATCCTTTAATACTCCATCAATTGAAGAGAAATGTCTGAAGATCAGTTTTGGATGAACAGGTAATCAAGGGTACAACATTTTTATAGCAGAAGACTTTCCAGGAGTAACAAACATGCCTGCCAATGGTAACACCGGGATCCAGCGGCCAAAGAGTTGGAGTAATTGGAATTAGTTTGTGGGTCAGGAGAGAAAAGAAGATCCACTGTAACACAGAGGGCAGAGGAGCTGCAGTCAGGGGTCTGACAGACTCTCCAGGGAGCCAGTTGGATAAAGTTACCTGGGAGTGAAGTGCGTGAGGCTCTTCAGAATTACTGAGGCATATAAAGAATTGTGGTCAGAAAGATGTTCAGAAAATGGGGATAAATAATTATTAAATTGCTCTTGAAGGCCAAACCCAACATTTATTAGAGATTGTAGACTTATACGTATTAAGCTTTTTTTTTTTTGTGGTACGCGGGCTTCTCATTGTTGTGGCCTCTCCCGTTGCGGAACACAGGCTCCGGACGCGCAGGTTCAGCGACCATGGCTCACGTGCCCAGCCGCTCCGCGGCATGTGGGATCTTCCCGGATCAGGGCACAAACCCACGTACCCTGCATCAGCAGGCAGACTCTCAACCACTGCACCACCAGGGAAGCCCACGTATTAAGCTTTGACTCATGAATTTTTCTGAGTCTTGAAAAACACTTCCTAAATGGGTGGTGTTCTGAATGAGAGTGGATTCTGAAGGCTTTATGAGGATCACACAGGTGGGTAAAGAGGATGAGAAGAAACAGAGTCAACTGATGGTGAATGGGGACACCACAGAGTTTTCATTAAGGTCCGTCAAAATTAAGGTTCAAATAACAATCAATTATTATCCATGAGATAATCTTGCTCTAAAATTTCTCTAAATAAAATTAAATAGCACAATTAACAAAGCCTCAGGAGAACACTTACAACCTCTATTGTTATTATTACCCTCCTGTCCTTGCATATTTTTTTAAGCCTAGCAGAAGGGAGGCCTTTAAACTAAAAGCACTTAATTTTATTGAAAAAAAGGCATGAACTGACTCCGTTTAAGCCAGATATTCTCATGAGTGATGATGACAGTTGGCACTGATTGAGGACCTACAATGTTCCAGGAACTGCATTAGACACTTTATACACAGTTTCTCCTTGATCTCACAATAACCCAAGGAGATGGGTATTATTTTTTTCCCATTAATAGTTGGACATTATCTAGATCTATAGTACACTGAAAAAGATGATATGTTTCATCATGGTGGGAACAGCACGGGAAAAATGGGGACTTTCTAGGTGCTTCTGGTCATGCCCAGCAAATACACATCTATTAAATGACTGAATGGTCTAATACTTTTTGGCAGTTCACAGGCTGTGAGGAATAAAAAAATTAATAGTTTATAGGGAAATTGGGACATACATGCATAAAGAACCCATCCTGGCTAAAATAAAACACTGAAAAACCAAAACCAAAGAACGATGTCATTCATTTTCATATATTTGGCTTAAATTTCATGGTGGGAATTCCATAACTGATAAGCTATTGAATAAATTAATGAAATTATTGAATCAATTATTGAAATCAGTGCACCAACTACCCAAATGCTAGATTGTGAGGTACTGGCTCTAAGAACTAAAATAGTCTGGAGAAGAAAATCTCATTATGGACTTGGGTTGTAGCAAGATTTCCTGAATGAGGTGAGATCTGAACCAGACCTGAAGAATTTGAAATACTGGAATTACGAAGGAGAACTGAAGTCACGCTGGGGAGCAGGAATACAGTAAATGGGCACAGAACCTCCTTCCTGGTCCCCCTCTGTAGCTCCAGCTCCATCCTCCTCTCCCACTGCTGCTGCCTTCCAGCCTTTTGCCCTGAGCTCATCTGTTCTGTACGCATTTGCCCTACCTTGAACCCTGTCCAGCTAGTTCTCAGAATGCCTTGACACTAGCATTGATTTGGCTAGGGCATCTTTGGATTAACTAGCAATGCCTCTGTCCTTTGGTGGGGAGTATAAAAACAAACAGTGTTTGTCCTATGGATGATTAGAGGCTTTTGCAAGCAAAGTAATAAATTCTTCTGTCTCAGAAATGATGAATAACTCCCACCCCCAAACAGCTGTGAAGAGGGCTTCCCCTGGAAATGTTGGCATTTGGGAGACCTTCTCAAGGCTTCCAGAAAGACATTCCTAGCAGGTCCTCATAACAACCTTTCAACTCCCCTTGTGTCTCGGCCCCAAAGTCAAGGCCAATGTAAACACACCCTTCTCAGACTTTGTTGACAGGGGCTCAGCCCAAAACCCAGGGTTCCTCCATACACGGAGGTCTTGTTTCCCAGGGACCAGAAAAGCATCTTCTAGTGCAGGTTTCCTGAATCATTTTTAGCTTGGCTTCTGTCAGAGATTCCAGGAATTAGTGTCACTTTGTATTTTGTCTCATGACAGGTGAAGAGCTGCCCCTGATCAGAGCAATGAATTGGTTGGGTTTTTAGAAAAGTCCATACCTCCAGTTGTGGGAAAAAGCTGTTGATTGTCGTGGTGACCCTCATATGACTGATCACTTTTTGACTCTGAAAAAGGCCCTGAGCACCACACCAGTGTGTTTAGGAGTCACGTTTTTTAGATTCTGTTTTTCAGGAACAATATGAGACACCAGAAGCTGTGCTCAGCGGCAGATCCGCTTTTCCAAAACAGAGCTCACGTTTGGAGGGGAAAGAGCGATTCCGCTTTTCCCAAGTTGAGAGATGGCTTCTGTTTTGCTACAGCTCATGAGTCAGCAGCGCCGTCCTTACAAGAAAAGATGAGCTGCTGGTATCTCATGAAAAAGACAACTATACACTCTGTCAGTAAAACAGTGCCTTGTATTTCCAAAATAGCGTTCCAACCCTCCCGGCGCAAGGGAGCTCACAGAAGATCCTGAGAAAGAGGTAAAAGAACAAGGATAGAGCAGGAAAGTGTAACTGGTGTCAGGGGGTAGCAGGTGGAGGTCCTGAGGTGGGAAATACTGTTTGGAGATGCTGGTGCCCGTCTTTAATACTTTCTTGTGAGGGCTTAAAGTTTTTCCTCTGGGATTTAAAAAACTTAGGTCTATAAATCCAATATTTGGATGGCAAAAGTCCTGCCTTTTTTATTACATAATATGAAAAAACACCCCCCCCATAGGAACAGACAAGTAATGCAGGAAAAAACTCTGCAGATCTGAAGGATATATTTTTGATTACCAAGATCAGAGCAGCTCCTTTTGTTGATTTTATAACTCCAGCTAATTTCACTTCCTGTCTGGGGTATTATTTCCTGGTAAAGGTAGGAAAAAAGTCCCAGCACTTGACAGGCCTGCCTTCCCTGAAATTAACAGATTGGCCACATGAGAGACGTCGGCGTGTGCCAGCCCTCCATTGAAGAAGGAGCAGGTTCAGGACCTGGCACTGTGCAGCCGAGTGGCACTGCTCCCAGAACTCTCATCCAATAAAGAGCCATTGTGGGATCTGGACCCTTCAACATACAGGACAAATGACTCAAATGAAAAGCACGATGCACGTGAGTGGAACCTGAAACTTGAATGGAGTGGTAATCACTTCCTTAGTAGAGACCACATTATTTTTCATGCAACTTCATTCTGTAATTCAGTCCCTGCCTAGTGTAATAGTACAGATTTCCATTTATCAGTTAAGTGAGAATGATTACTATGACAACCATTAAGCAATATAGGTTACTACCATTGGTGGGGGAGAGAAGTGGAAAATTGTTAGGGGATATGGGATGGGATTGGCATTCATCAGGAAGAAACAAAACATCTCAAAAGACAAGGGAGTGCCAACTCTTTCCATATGGGATCAACAGAAACTGTAGTTCAGCTATTGGGAACTTTGAGACTGTATCAAATGATGTAAGAAACTAAATCTAAAATCAGGTCCAGGGCTTCCAAACAGTTGTGATCTGTATGTGAGAATGAGATCTCCAGCATGAGATAGCCCTGAGGCTGGGGGACTAAGGTCCAGATTAAGGGCATCTATGGTGCAGGTGACACCCCATTGTTAAGCTTCAGGTGGTGCAGACTGGGGATCTAGTGCTTAGACTCAACTACCGAGGAGTCTGGGACGAGTCAGGGTGCTGATTCAGGCTGAGCCATAGTTTCCATCTGGGTGACCTGGAGTGACTCATTATGCAACAGCCAACCTCACCACAAAAAAAAAAAAAAACAAACAGATGCCACTCTCAGCTAAGCTTTCTCAAATGAATACATAGGAGGGGACAGTTGAATTAGACACCATGGATCAAATGAAAACCACTCTTCCAGCTGGACCAATATACCGAATTCCATGTTTTTCTATCTCTGAGCCAATTATATTTTTCAGCTAATCAATTTTGACCAGAAACATGGTCTGTCTCAAATAAGCCTCTTTGCTTACGATCTGGAACTTAGAATTGGTCACACTATCCTAACAGGGTCACTCGCTCTACTTACTTTCTGACATATACAACTAACAACAGACTTATGTCCACATACATGTAACACTTTAATGAAAACATCCCCAATACCTGTGAGAGGATAAAAGTATTTCAACAGAAAGGCCATTGGATTCAATGTTCAATTTTTGTTTTTCATTCATCATTTTTGACCAGCTTGGTTTCACCTCCATAAGTAATTTAAAAAGAAGATAGGCATTTTATTTTATTTATTTTTTAATTTTAAATGTGTTAATTGTTTCTATCAATTTGTGATTCTGTCTTTGTAGTAGGTAGCTTGTACCTGGTTGAAAATATAAGTAAATATTTCTTCCAGTAACCAGCACTAAATTTTCCCATGTTATCCACTCACCAGAATTAAGCAAAATGATGGATTTGAGGCACACAAACTCCTCTCCCTGGAGATTCATCATACGGAACCGAGACGATGTAGCCAGCAACATGTCAAAGATCTCCACCATGCCCTCAACACATTTTCCCTGGTTTCTATGAAAACACAGGAAAAAGGAATTAAAGAACAGGAAAGCTTCCAGAAGACATGATAAGGTTCACATACGTAAAAATTTACTGGCTCCAAATCTGTAACAAAAAACCACAGCCCATCCTCTTCATGGAGCATGAACATTCATTTGAATTCTAGAAGGCAAGATGAAGAAAGATTTTCCATCAATAAAACATTTTCATTTCAAATTCTTAGCAGAGATGTATTATTCAATCCCCAAATCTGTCATGCTGAATATGACGTTCTTCAACCTATGGGTAATTAAAAATGATTCGAATTCAGGTAAATATTTTTTCTAATAAATATTTATCAAACTGCTACTATATTCTAGACGTTGTGGTAGTAATGAGAATAAAAATAGGGCCTCTAATCTCAATATGCTCATGACCTTGAAATAATATAATCAATTTTAATAGACTTATATAAAATGCTTCTGAAATACAGGACAAACTATGAAAACTATGAGCTGTAGTTGTGCTGGAACCATTGGTGTTGCCTAGGATGACAGGTAAAGATTTGCCAAATGGGTGGCATTTGAGTTGACACTTTAAGAAAATGTAAATAGGATTTCATTGAGCTGAGGTGTGAAAGCATCATTGGAAGAGACCCTAAACATGGAAAGGAGGAACAGTGTGAAAGAACTTGGAGCAGTGTGCTAGAAGCAGAAGGAGATAGGAGAGTAATCTGGGAAAGACGGACAATGTTGGTTGATGAAGGATGTCCTACATCATTATATAAGAAGTTTAGGCTTTTTCCCTGTACAACAGAGCTTTGGCATCAAGGATTTAGCATTAGTAGTTGCAACTATTGAATAAGCAAACTCAAAACTTCAAAACATGTAATATTTTCAAAAGAAAGTATTAGTATCTTTTCCATAAGGTTGGTGCAGAAATTAAATGCAGAGATAGATGATACATGTGAAAGGAATTCATTCATCTTGTTATTCATGAACTGACTTTTGGGCATGATGGGTTTGGGGGGATAGAAAGAAGCTAGAATATTTTATGCATATGCAAACATATGTTTGTGCAATATATAAAAATTTAAAACATGAACAGTAAACACATTGTCCAGCACCTTGTTTTGTTGTTAATGGATATATTTTGGGGTTCCTCATCAACTGTTTTTAAGAGCTGCATAGATTTTCACTAAACAAAATGTTATTATTTCTCTAACTACTTCTTTGTTGGTTGACACTTAGTTTGATTTCAAGTGTTGTGCTGTTACAAACGTTTCATGCAATGACTATACTTATGTTTATGTCTAGACACATGTATAAATAGCTATAGAATAAATTCCTAGAAGCCAAATTGCTAGATTGGAGGACTTATGTATTTTTAATTTGGACAAATAGTTCAAATATTGCTTCTAAAGAGCTTGTACCATTCGGCTGTTGGTTGGAGAATATATTGGTATAAGCTCTTCCTCTGAGCTGCCTGTTTTTGTACTTTGCCCATATCTTTTGTTGGGTTTTTGGTCATTTTCACATTGATTCTTAAGAGCTCTTTATATATTACAGTAATTAGCCTTTTGTTCTATGTGCTTTTAATTATTTTCTCACTATTTGTCATAGTTTTCTTTTGATTTTGTGTCTAGTATTTTCTTCTGCAAAATATTCAATTATTACATAATCAAATTTATCAAACTTTCATTTATGGCTTTAGAACAGTATGTCTTGCTTGAAAAGGTCATTCTCCCTTCCAATAACATGTTAAAAACTACCTTATGTTTCCTTCTAATACAGTTCCATGTTTTTACACTTAAATCTTTGATCTTCTGGGATTTATTTTTATAAAAACTTTATTGAGATATCATATCATATCATTCACCCATTTAAAGTGTACAATTCAATGGATTTTAGTATATTTATAGAGTTGTGCAATCATCATTTGAGATTTCTTTTGGTGTAAGATGTGAGACAGGGATTCAGCTTCATATTTTTCCAGGCAGCTACTTAGTTTTCTTAACACCATTTATGGAATAAGCCATCTTTTTTCACAGTGACTTAAAATATGCTGGGTACTTTTGATAAATTCATTTACTTCTTACAACTGCTCTTTAAGGTTAGTATTATTTTCCCTATTTTCCAAATGAGGAAATTAGGACTCAGACCTGTTAAGTCAAACCACACTGCCTACCAACCAAAAGAAAGTATTCCAACAATAAGATTTTCTTTGTTTTCCTTTCTTGCTCTACTTTAATTCATTCAAAAAGATTTATTGAGGACCCCTTATATATCAGGCTTTGTGCTAACATTAGGGGACAGAGAAGAAAGCCATGGCCCTTGTTAATGAAGAGATCAGGATGGGTGGGGGTTGAGATAAATTAGGAATTTGGAATTAGCAGACACACACTACTATATATAAAATAGATAAACAACAAGGTCCTACTATATAGCACAGGGAACTATATTCAATATCTTGTGATAAACTATAATGCAAAAGAACCTGAAAAAGAATATATATATATATATATATGTATGTATGTATAGATAAATAAATAAATATAGATAGATAGATAGATAGATAGATAGATAACTGAATAACTTTGCTGTATACCAGAAACTAACACAACATTGCATATCAACTATACTTCAATAAAAATTTTAAATAAATAAAGGGATCCAGAACAGGGGCAAACGGACAAGAAAAAAATGAGTGCAATACAACAGGATACATTCCCCAGAAGAGGTACAGAAAGAGTCTTATATCTAATGTCAGTCTCCCCAAATTTACCCCACATCAATACTGAAGCAATTGTCATAGAATTCTCTGATAAAGGTAAAAAGAGTTTTTATGTAAAGTGCTTAGAATGGCATTTAGCACACCGTAGGGACCATATTTAGGTCTTAGCTACAGACATATTGATAAATAGGTAGATCCATAGATATCTGGGTAGAGGTTGGCCTTTTTACCCGAAGTATCCAGAAAACAATTGCCACAGTGCATTTTGCTTTGTGGAAGTCCAGGTGCATGAGAGCTTGACATAAGCAGAGGGGAATCTTTAAAAGCTATATTGGCAAGGCGGACCTTCAAGATGGCGGAGGAGTAAGACATGGAGATCACCTTCCTCCCCACAGATACATCAAAAATATATCTACATGTGGAACAACTCCTACAGAACACCTACTGAATGCTGGCAGAAGACCTTAGACTTCTCAAAAGGCAAGAAAGTCCCCACGTACCTCAGTAGGGCAAAAGAAAAAAGAAAAAACAGAGAGAAAAGAACAGGGACAGGACCTGCACCTCTGGAAGGGAGCTGTGAAGGAGGAAAAGTTTCCACACACTAGGAAGCCCCTCCACTGGTGGAGACTGGGGGTGGGAGGGGGGGAAGCTTCGGAGCCATGGAGGAGAGCACAGCAACAGGGGTGCGATGGGCAAAGTGGAGAGATTCCCACACAGAGGATCAGTGCCGACCAGCACTCACCAGCCCGCGAGGCTTGTCTGCTCACCTGCTGGGGCGGGTTGGGGCTGGGAGCTGAGGCTCGGGCTTCAGAGGTCAGATCCCAGGGAGAGGACTTGGGTTGGTGGTGTGAACACAGCCTGAAGGGGTTAGTGCGCCACAGCCAGCCGGGAGGGAGGCCGGGGGAAAGTCTGGAGCTGCCTAAGAGGCAAGAGATCATTGTTTCGGGGTGCATGAGGAGAGGGGATTCCTTCCCTGTCTGCCCACAGAAGGCAGAGCACTGCCTAAACGAGCTCCAGAGATGGCTGCGAGCCGTGGCTATCAGCACAGACACGAGAGACAGGGATGAGACACTGTCTGACGCTGCTGATGCAGCCACCAAGAACCCTGTGTGCAAGCACAGGTCACTATCCACACTCCTTGCCCACGGGGAGCCTGTGCAGCCTACAACTGACAGGGTCCCATGATCCAGGGACAACTTCCCTAGGAGAACACACAGCGTGTATCAGGCTGTTTAAACATCACACCAGCCTCTGCCACTGCAGGCTCGTCCTGCATTCCAGTTATAACTACTGTAACCCTCCCTCCCCCAGGCATGAGTGAGCCAGAGCCCCCTAATCAGCCGCTGCTTTAACCCTCTCCTGTGTGGGTGGGGAACAGATGCCTGAGGGTGACCTACACGCAGAGGCGGGGCCAAAACCAAAGCTGAACCCCAGGAGCTGTGCAAACAAAGAGAAAGGGAAATCTCTCCGTGCAACCTCAGGAGCAGCAGATTATATACCCACAATCAAGTTGATGTACCCTGCATCTGTGGAATACCTGAATAGACAATGAATCAACCCAAAATTGAGGTGGTGGACTTTGGGAGGAGCTGTAGACTTGGGGTTTTCTGTCTGCAACTGACTTGTTTCTGATTTTTATGTTTATCTTAGTATAGTTTTTAGCACTTGTTATCACTGGTGGATATGTTTATTGATTTGGTTGCTCTCTTCTTTTTTTAAAATTACTTTTTCATTTTAATATTTTTTTATTTTAATTATTTTATTTTATTTCATTTTATTTTTATTTTTATTTTCTTTCTTTTTTTCTCCCGTTTCTTCTGAGCTGTGTGGCTGACAGGGTTTTGGTGCTACAGCCTGGTGTCAGGTCTGAGCCTCTGAGGTGGGAGAGCTAAGTTCAGGACATTGGACCACCAGAGACCTCCTGGCCCCTTGTAATATCAATTGTCGAGAGCTCTACCAGATATCTCCATCTCAGGGCTAAGACCCAGCTCCAACCAACGGCCAGCAAGCTCCAGTGCTGGATGCCCCATGACAAACAACTAGCAAGACAGGAACACAACACCACCCATTAGCAGAGAGGCTGTCTAAAATCATACTAAGTTCACAGACACCCCAAAACACACCACCGGATGCAGCCCCGCCCACCAGAACACAGGCACCAGTCCCCTCCACCAGGAAGCCTACACAAGCCACTGAACCAACCTTACTTACTGGGGACAGACACCAAAAATGACAGGAACTACGAACCTGCAGCCTGTGAAAAGGAGACCCCAAACACAGTAAGTTAAACAAAATGAAAAGACAGAGAAATATGTAGCAGATGAAGGAGCAAGTTAAAGAATGACCAGAACAAACTAATGAAGAAAAAAATAGGCAGTCTACCTGAAAACGAATTCAGAGTAATGATAGTAAAGATGATCCAAAATCTTGGAAATAGAATGGAGAGAATACAAGAAATGTTTAACAAGGACCTGGAAGAACTAAAGAGCAAACAAACAATGATGAACAACACAATACATTAAATTAAAAATTCTCTAGAAGGAATCAATAGCAGAATAACTGAGGCAAAAGAACGGATAAGTGACCTGGAAGGTAAAATAGTGGAAATAACTACTGCAGAGCAGAATAAAGAAAAAAGAATGAAAAGAATTGAAGACAGTCTAATAGACCTCTGGGACAACACTAAATGCACAAACATTCGAATTATAAGGGTCCCAGAAGAAAAAGAGTTAAAAAAGGGTCTGAGAAAATATTAGAAGAGATTATAGTTAAAACTCCCCTAACATGGGAAAGGAAATAGTCAAGACCAGCAAGCACAGAGAGTCCCATATAGGATAAAACCAAGGAGAAACAGGCCCAGACATATTACTCAAACTATCAAAAATTAAACACAAAGAAAAATTATTAAAAGCAGCACGGAAAAAGCAACAAATAACATACAAGGGAATCCCCATAAGGTTAACAGCTGATCTTTTGGCAGAAACTCTGCAAGCCAGAGGGAGTGGGAGGACATATTTAAAGTGATGAAAGGGAAAAACCTACAACCAATATTCTCCACCCAGCAAGGATGTCATTCAGATTCAATGGAGACATTAAAACCTTTATACACAAGCAAAAGTTACTAGAATTCAGCACCACCAAACCAGCTTTAGAACAAATGCTAAAGGGACTTCTCTAGGCAGGAAACACAAGAGAAGGAAAAGACCTACAATAACAAACCCAAAACAATTAAGGAAACAGTAATAGGAACATACATATTGATAATTACCTTAAATGTAAATGGATTAAATGCTCCAACCAAAAGACGCAGACTGGCTGAAAGACCCATATATATATTCTGTCTACAAGAGACCCACTTCAGACCTAGGGACACATACAGACTGAGAGTGAGGGGATGGAAAACGATATTCCATGCAAATGGAAATCAAAAGAAAGGTGGAGTAGCAATTCTCATATCAGACAAAATGGGCTTTAAAATAAAGACTATAACAAGAGACAAAGAAGGACACTACATAACTATCAAGGGATCAATCCAAGAAGAAGATATAACAATTGTAAATATTTATGCACCCAACATAGGAGCACCTCAATACATAAGGCAAATGCTGACAGCCATAAAAGGGGAAATTGACAGTTTAACACAATAATAGTAGGTGACTTTAACACCCCACTTTAACCAATGGACTGATCATCCAAAATGAAAATAAATAAGGAAACACAAGCTTTAAATGACACATTAAACAAGATGGACTTAATTGATATTTATAGGACATTCCATCCAAAAACAACAGAATACACTTTCTTCTCAAGTGCTCAAGGAACATTCTCCAGGATAGATCATACTTTGGGTCACAAGTCAAGCCTTGGTAAATTTATGAAAATTGAAATCGTATCAAGTATCTTTTCCAACCACAATGCTATGAGACTAGATATCAATTACAGGAAAAAAACTGTAAAAATTACAAACACATGGAGGCTAAACAATACACTGTTAAATAACGAAGAGATCACTGAAGAAATCAGAGGAAATCAAAAAATGCCTAGAAACAAATGACAACAAAAACACGATGACCCAAAACCTATGGGATGCAGCAAAAGCAGTTCTAAAGGGAAGTTTATAGCAATACAAGCCTACCTCCAGAAACAAGAAATATCTCAAATAAACAACGTAACCTTACACCTAAAGCAATTAGAGAAAGAAGAAAAAAAAAAAACCCTAAAGTTAGCAGAAGGAAAGAAATCATAGAAATCAGATCAGAAATAAATGAAAAAGAAATGAAGGAAACAAAAGCAAAAATTAACAAAAGTAAAAGCTGGTTCTTTGAGAAGATAAACAAAATTGATAAACCACTAGCCAGCCTCATACAGCAAAAAAGGGAGAAGACTCAAATCAACAGAAATAGAAATGAAAAAGGAGAAGTAACAACTGACCCTGCAGAAATACAAAGAATCGTGAGGGATTAATACAAGCAACTATATGCCAATAAAATGGACAACCTGGAAGAAATGGACACATTCTTAGAAAAGCACAACCCTCAGAGACTGAACCAGGAAGAAACAGGAAACATAAACAGACCCAAGGACTGAAATTGAAACTGTGATTAAAATTTTTCCAACAAACAGAAGCCCAGGACCAGATGGCTTCACAGGCGAATTCTATCAAGCATTTAGAGAAGAGCTAACACCTGTCCTTCTCAAACTCTTCCAAAATATAGCAGAGGGAGGAACACTCTCAAATTCATTCTATGAGGCCACCATCACCCTGATATCAAAACCAGACAAAGATGTCACAAAAAAAGAAAACTACAGGCCACTATTACTGATGAACATAGATGCAAAAATCCTCAACAAAATACTAGCAAACAGAATCCAATAGCACATAAAAAGGATCACACACCATGATCAAGTGGGGTTTATCCCAGGAATGCAAGGATTCTTCGATATACGCAAATCAATGAATGTGATACACCATATTAACAAACAGAAGGATAAAAACCATTTGATCATCTCAATAGATGCAGAAAAAGCTTTTGACAAAATTCAACACCAATTTATCATAAAAACTCTCCAGAAAGTAGGCATAGAGGTAACTTACCTCAACATAATAAAGGCCATATATGACAATCCCACAGCCAACATTGTTCTCATATGGTGAAAAAGTGAAACCATTTCCTCTAAAATCAGGAACAAGGCAACGATGCCCACTCTAACCATTATTATTCAACATAGTTTTGGAACTTTTAGCCACAGCAATCAGAGAAGAAACAGAAATAAAAGGAATCCAAAACAGAAAAGAAGAAGTAAAGCTGTCACTGTTTGCAGATGACATGATACTATACATAGAGAATCCTAAAGATGCTACCAGAAAACTACTAGAGCTAACCAGTGAATCTGGTAAAGTAGCAAGATACAAAATTAATGCACAGAAATCTCTTGCATTCCGATACACTAATGATGAAAAATTTGAAAGAGAAATTAAGGAAACACTCCCATGTACCACTGCAACAAAAAGAATAACATACCTAGGAATAAACCTACCTAAGGAGACAAAAGACCTGTGTTCAGAAAACTATAAGACACTGATGAAAAGAATTAAAGATGATACAAACAGATAGAGAGATATAGCATGTTCTTGGATTGGAAGAATCAACATTGTGAAAATGACTATACTACCCAAAGCAATCCACAGATTCAGTGCAATCCCTATCAAACTACCAATGACATTTTTCACAGAACTAGAACAAAAAATTTCAAAATTTGCATGGAAACACAAAAGACCCCTAATAGCCAAAGCAGTCTTGAGAAGAAAAATGGAGCTGGAGAAATCAGGCTCCCTGACTTCAGACAATACTACAAAGCTACAGTAAGCAAGACAGTATGGTACTGGCACAAAAAGAAATATAGATCAATGGAACAGGATAGAAAGCCCAGAGATAAATCCATGTAAATATGGTCACCTTATCTTTGATAAAGGAGGCAAGAATGTACAATGGAGAAAAGACAGCCTCTTCAATAAATGGTGCTAGGAAAACTGGATAGCTACATGGAAAAGAATGAAATTAGAACACTGCCTAACACTATACACACACACACACACAAAAAACCTCAAAATGGATTAAAGACCTAAATGTAAGGCCAGACACTATAAAACTCTTAGAGGAAAACATAGGCAGAACACTCTATGACATACATCACAGCAAGATCCTTTTTGACCCACCTCCGAGAGAAATGGAAATAAAAACAAAAATAAACAAATGGGACCTAATGAAACTTAAATGCTTTTGCACAGCAAAGGAAACCATAAACAAGACGAAAAGACAACCGTCAGAATGGGAGAAAATATTTGCAAATGAAGCAACTGACAAAGGATTAATTTCCAAAATATACAAGCAGCTCATGCAGCTGAATATCAAAAAAACAAACAACCCAATTGAAAAATGGGCGAAAGATCTAAATAGACATTTCTCCAAAGAAGATATATAGATTGCCAACAAACACATGAAAGGATGCTCAACATCACGAATTATTAGAGAAATGCAAATCAAAACTACAATGAGGTATCACCTCACACTGGTCAGAATGGCCATCATCAAAAAATCTGCAAACAATAAATGCTGGAGAGGGTGTGGAGAAAAGGAACCCTCTTGCACTGTTAGTGGGAATGTAAATTGATACAGCCACTATGGAGAACAGTATGGAGGTTCCTTAAAAAACTAAAAATACAACTACCATATGACCCAGCAATCCCACTACTGAGCATATACCCTGAGAAAACCATAACTCAAAAAGAGTCATGTACCACAATGTTCATTGCAGCAGTATTTACAATAGCCAGGACATGGAAGCAACCTAAGTGTCCACTGACAGATGAATGGATAAAGAAGATGTAACACATATATACAATGGAATATTACTCAGCCATAAAAGGAAACGAAATTGAGTTATTTGTAGTGAGATGGATGGACCTAGAGTCTGTCATACAGAGTGAAATAAGTAAGAAAGAGAAAAACAAATATCGTATGCTAACTCATATATATGGAATCTAAAAAAAAAAAAGGTTCTGAAGAACCTAGGGGCAGGACAGGAACAAAGACGCAGACGTAGAGAGTGGACTTGACGACATGGGGAGGGGGAAGTGTAAGCTGGGATGAAGTGAGAGAGAGGCATGGACATATATACACTACCAAAAGTAAAATAGATAGCTAGTGGGAAGCAGCCACATAGCACAGGGAGATCAGCTCGGTGCTTTGTGACCACCTAGAGGTTTGGGGTAGGGAGGGTGGGAGGGAGATGCAAGAGGGAGGGGATATGGGGACATATGTATACGTATAGCTGATACACTTTGTTATACAGTGGAAACTAACACACCATTGTAAAGCAATTATACTCCAATAAAGATGTTAAAGAAAAAAAAAAAAAAAGAAAGAAAGCTAATTGGCTCCTCGAGGGGATTAGCTGGTGATCACACCAAAAGGTGAGTTGGCCTTAAGCCCTAGTGAGCTTTAAACTAGAAGTGGCCTTAATCTAGAAGTGAGCTTTTCTTATCCTGTAGTTGAATTTTTTTAAGTGGCACATTTTCTTTCTGGTGAAAAAATAAACAAGGAGATGGGGAAATGTTTGGAGGATAAAGCTTTAAAAGTAACAACTCATAGCCAAAATAGTGAAATGTTCCTTTCTCAGTATAAAGACTTTGTTTACTTAACAGACTGCAGACCGGCAGGGGAGGACATCTCTGTGTGGGAGGGAACCTGTGTTCACCTGCTGTGAGCAAAAGTTCAGATCAGAAACTGAGAAAGTGGAGTCTTAACAATTCTCTTCTCATCCCCTTTCAATAGTCTCCCACATTTTCCCACGAGGAGCTTGATCTGCACTCTTCCAGAGAGAGTGTATTCTTCTCAGCCTCTTCTCCCTGGATATCCTGCTATTTCTAAGCAGCAATTATTATCTGGCCACAGCACAGTGCTGGTACTTCAGCACACATTAGGACTGAGCCCTCAGCCATGGCACACACCCACAACTCTCAATTCAGTTCTCACTATGCGTGTGTGTGTGTGTGTGTGTCTTTTACTTCAGCGGACGTGGAGGGAGCATACGTTAAGTATAAATCATTGAGACAATATGATAGAAGGACCCTGGGGCTTACCTTCCGTACAAACAGAAGAGTTTCATATTTGCTGGTGGGAGTCTCAAGTTTGAGGGCTCTTGGGGGAATATTCACTGCAGTGAAGCTACAGTTTTCTAAGCAATGCTCTAAGAGTGTGGAAGAACTTTACGCTGATGACTCCAAAAGAATGAACACACTACCTTTCAACGGGAAAAACTCACTTGGTCTAAACACTTCAGCCAATCCATTATTTGTGTAATAAATTAAAAGTGTGTACTTTGATGGCCCTGATATTTTCAGTAAATCGCTAGAATGTCGCCTGCATGGAAATGACTGATTACACGGTATGTGAGGGTCTCTCACCGGCATTACCACCAGGTGAAAATGCTTGCCATGTGAGCTAGTGGACAGGTGATTTTTCACCCTAAGATCAGGTACAAATCTATGTGGACTTGGAAGGTTAACTGAGACTTGTCACCTGCCCGACACAAAGGAACCCTTTACTGTCCACTGAGGTCATTACACATTGGGGTCAGGGCTTCATTTTCAAAGCCCTGTCGAAATATCCTATACTAACTTCAAGGAGCCTGTCAGGCTAGCACATTTAACTCAATTTCCGGGGAACAGATGAATCAGTGGCCTCAGAGATGGGGTGATTGTTAAGATTCTGGAGGTAACCTGTCTGTGATAAGACAAGATTAGTCTAAATCCATGAGGTACTCTTGAGGCTGTGAGACACATGGGGCTTGGAAGAACAAGATTTATTTTTAAAAGAAGCATGGCTTCAGGCATAGAGCAGGAGTAGTTTACCAAGCAGACCAGCCCATGACTCCCACTGTGAGACACATCAGCCTGCAGTGATGAATTCCACCGATCACATCAGTCTGGCATTCAGAGCACCTCAGAACCGCCTGGAGGGGGAAGGTCGTTCTCCTCCTTACCCTCTCCCAGTGAAGTCCAACTGCACTTAAGTCATGGGAGAAGAAACAGGTTTGAAAAGAACATTTGCTCATGGAAGTTTCTCCTCTATAGAAATGAGCACCTGTTTCCCAGAAGCCCTTAGGTACCTATTCCTCCACGTGGGAAATAAAGAGCTCTAATGAGGGTGTGCAGATCAAACCTGCTTGTATACCTTCAAAAATAATTTTACAAAATGTAAAATTACCCCCTAGCCTCTCTTTGTATAAGTGGATATTGATAGATGGAAACTGAAAACCCCCAGGAGATCAACATAAGACATTCAATTCGGCTGTCCTGAAAAAATTTACAAGAGGGTTAGAAAAAAAGTTAAGAATTAAGAGGTTGTTTAATATCAATAGTGGCAGGTTTAGTTGTATTTAAAGAACTTCTGTATCTCTGATGCTACAAAAATCTCTCAGCACATGCTCTGATATGCCGTGACTCTATAACTCTTTGTATGATCAAGAGGTTTACATATACAAACCACTGACGTGTGGGACAAAATGCTGAAGATGGCAAATTGTAAGTGATATACCTTGAAAGATGCAAAATTTGAATGGTTGTATCTCAAAGCTGATTACTTGAGAGGAAAGTGGGTTAAGATTTTGGAATCCAACTGCCTGGGTCCAAATCTTGATACCACTATTTACCAATTATGTGACCTTGACCCAATTAAACTCTTGTGTGCCTGAATGAGCATATACCCACAGTGGCCTGTAGGTTGAATAAGAAATAAATAAGTCATGAATATATGGTTGTTTGATATAGTAGTTAGCCTATAGGGATCAATAAAGAAATTGGTCCTGAGAGTGGGCTACTAACATCAAGACTATTTACCCCCTTAATGCCAAGTAACAAGAAACAGATATAGCAAGCTAGAGAGCCCTGTTACAACATTGCAAAATATCTGGTAAAACCGTGGTCTGAAAGAAATTGGAAGGCAGACCCCTCACCTGGAGAGGTGGACAGAAGGAGTCAGAGTGATGGTGTGTGGTTACCTGTACAAAAAAAGACGTGACCTCAAGCCAAGAACTGAATGGTTCTCAAGCAGGAACTGAAAGGAATGGGGAAATCCCAAAGATAAAGAGTTTTACAAGTTTGGAAAAGCCAAATGCTTCTGGCTATGAAATATTAAAGAGATGAAGTCAAAAAGTGTTCTGCATTTAAAGACCGGTAAGCCTTCTCAATTTACAAGGTAACTCAGTGTTCAGAGAGACAGAGAGAGGGAGGAAATTGGGGAGCAACAGCATCTCTGGCCTTGGAGCCAGAGTGGAACCAGTCAAAAGGAGTAGTGGGAAGAGAAGTGGCAGATTAGGAGGGACCAAGACGTTGAAGGTTAGAAGGTCAAAAGGAAAAGGCAAGGAATGGGATGAACTAAAGGCAGGGACTGAGAGAGGGAGGGAAGGAGAGAAAGATGGAATTTTTATAGATGAGTACAGACTCAATATCATCATAGGAGCAGGAATGCCCTTTTCTAACTCAAGAATAAGAGAAGAAACAGTGTCAAAACCGGGAAATTCTGGGCTTCCCTGGTGGTGCACTGGTTGAGAGTCCGCCTGCCAATGCAGGGGACGCAGGTTCGTGCCCCGGTCCGGGAAGATCCCACATGCCGTGGAGCGGCTGGGCCCGTGAGCCATGGCCGCTGAGCCTGTGCGTCCAGAGCCTGTGCTCCACAACGGGAAAGGCCACAACAGTGAGAGGCCCACGTACCGCCAAAAAAAAATAGACGGAAATTCTGAGAATTTAGTGTTAGAAACAATATCACCTCAAATTGCTTAGGAAATGGGATGTAATATTATTTGCAGAAAATATGGGAAGGTAGATTGAGGCTAGAGACTTCAGGACATGGGAGGAAACCGTAAAAGTTGTTGGGGGCCTGGGATCAGACAAGGCTCAAGAATGCCCCTGGATTTCTGGCCCTTGCCCAATCTTCTCAAGTCCATTTCTTACTGCCTACCTTATAATTTATGCTTCACGACACTTGTGAACAGATGCAGATTATCCATAGCACTTACTCCTGTTAAGGTTATCACCTCTATCCCACCGCATCCTGCTCTTGGATATCTCTTTCTCATCTTTCAAGGTTCAGGTACATATTTCCTCTTCCAGGAGGCCTTCCTTGACAGCCCAGCATTCTCTATTCCTTGGGTTATACACTTTTCCTCTGTGCTCTGAGACTATCCTTTACATCAGTAATCAGCAATTTTTTTTTCTGTATAAGACCAGAGGGTAAATATTTTAGGCTTTGAGAGTAATATAGTTTCTGTTGCTTCTACTCAACTCTGACATTTTATGGTGAAAGCAGCCATAGACAATATGTAACCAATGAGCATGATTATGTTTCAATAAAACTTTATTTACAAAAATAGTACCAGATTTGATTTGGCCTTTGGGCCATGCTTCACTCCTGCTGTATACATTGTTCTATATTCAAAAAACGTATTGAGCACCATCTATGTGCCCATGTTGGGTGATAAGAATGTAATGATGAGCAAGGCAGGAATGTGCCTGATTCAAAAGGAACTACCAATCTCTTTGGGAGACAGATAGTGAAAAGAAAAAAAAAAGAGAAGAGAAGCGAAGGGAAGAGAAGAGAAGAAGAGAAGAGAAGGGAAGGGAAGGGAAGGGTAGAAAAAAGGAATAATTAAAGTTGTAATTAGTGGCAGAAGGAAAAAAACTAGGTTCTATGGAGGAGATGTTTGAGATGCCTACAGGATATCCAAATAGCTCTTAGAGATCTGGAACTCAGAAAAACCTTTGCACCTGGAGATTCAGCTTTGGGAGCTGCCGAGAGAGTGTTTGAGTGTAGAAGGAGAGAAACAGACAGCATCTCAGGGGAATCCAGCCTAAAAGGAAGATGAAGCTGCACACGAGGAGTAGTGGGAGAGATGAAAAGGAACCAGGAAGGAGGGGGACAAGAAGCCCAGAATGATCTCTAAATGTAGGCTAGAGACGTCAAGAAGAGAAACATAAATCTGTGGGCCAGATCAAGATGATATTCCAGCTTCAGAAAAAGTATTGAGCAGCCCGGGGATGTAAGTGATAAAAGTAGACAGTGGATGTGGCCCGAGGATGAAGACTGATTCTTTAGGCAGAGAGAAGAGTCGAGAGGAGAGAGATTTAGAGGTGACTGATTACAGGGCTTAGGATGAACCAGGAGGAAAATGAAATCAGAAAACTATAATCAAAGAATAGGAGGAATTAAGTGTGTCAAAGATAAAGAGTAGGTCCAGTAGGAATAAAGGAGTGAGGAAGTAGAGGCTACAGAAGCTATACTCCTAGAGAGGGAGGTTCCAATTTAAGATACCACTGGTGGTACAATCCCCAGGGGTGGCATCCACTAAAAGAGAGAAGAAACCAAATAACTGAAATGTAGAACCTTACAAACACTGAGACCAAGTTTCCTATCATTATAACAAAGCAGAATATTAAGTGACTGGCTTTAGAGTTGACCAAAAGTCTGAGTGTTTTGAAAAATTACCCAGGGCTCTTTTGTTTCTGCAAGAATGGGCTCAATGAACTCACTAAAAGGAGAACATTTCTCTCTCATGCTCAGCCTTCCTTCTGTGCACCTGTGAACATGTAAAGTTCGTGGCTTTGGGTCAAAGTCTGTGCTTCATGTATGAGTGTATTTTAACTATCACAGGCTATATGTCAAGGCAAATGAACTAAGAACACATAATTATAACTAGTAAAAATGTCATTCCTCTTAGAAAGGATAGTGTTTAGGTAGAGAAAACTGGAATATAATAAGAACCACTAGGGGAAAATTTAAGAATATGGCCAAAAGATCATCTTCTTAGAGTTATTCTGAGGAAAAGGAGATAAAAACCATGTTGTATGATTCATTTGGAAGAACTGGATTTCAAGTGGAAATAACTTGTGGTCCATTACCTTGAGAAGAGTTGCTATGAGACTGAAAGCCAGTGCTGTCTTCATTGAGATTTGGAGGAATAAAGGCATGGAGCAATTTAGGAGCATTTTGGAAATGTAAAGTCCTCAGAAGGCACATTCCAAGTCAAGCAGACCTTGCTGAAGAAGTAGGGAAGGGTGACAGTAGGAGGAAGGTTTTCAACTCTCTGCTTTTCTCAGCTTCAATCCATATGTAGCATTGTTGCTATTGTTGTTTTCCTTTGAAACATAAGGGAATCTACTAAGAGAAGCCAATCAACATTGGTGCCTAGTAAATGGACTTCCAATAAATGGAGAAAAAAGCCAAAAAGATTCTTTTGGTATAAGGAAGTCCATGCTCATTGAAATCACAGAAAGGAGTGAGGCTTTCTTTCAGGCAGTGACCTCAGGATATGTTCAGCTCAAGAAAAAGTCATTCTCCTTCAGAGGCATTAACTCACTGATGACTGAAGTGTTGGAATGGCTGCCACAGGATGCCAGGCCATCCATACATATCTAGCCATACATCCAATCCCTTCCAGAATGAGGACCCTACTCATGTCCCTGCAATCATGCCCTGACACAAGGCCAAGAGGACTCTCAGCCCCCGCTCCTCTCTCTTCATTGCAGTCTCTAAGGGTGGATTTCAGCCTTGCAAGAGTTGCTGGGAGCCCATCTCCAATCTTGGCAACAGAGTACAGATAATTGATATGTTTATTACTCACCCAGAAGGATCCAGACCCTTTTTGTTCATACCGGTGCAAATGGTTGTCATGAAAATTACACAGGAAGCATTACAGTGACCTATCTGAAAGATGTGTCTGTGTATTAGCTTCAAACACTTAGTCATCTAATATCCAATTATCTTTATTAAGCCACATGTCACCTAGGAGTAAGACTCTAGGGAATTCGTTGCTATTTACTTTTCTCACAACAGTAGGTTGATAGTCAAAAGAGCTTTGAAGCCAAGAGATATTTTCTAATAAATAGACAATGCCTTAACATGCAGTCTTTTCATATACTTTAGGGTGATAAAGTAGCAAGAAAGGAGGTTACAGTTGGCTATTATAGGTGCTTCTGTCAGAATGTGTAAAACATACTTCTGGGTCTGAATGGTTTGCCAAAAGGAGAAGGAATTCTGCACTTCTATAGATAACGATCCACTTGAGTTTGCTTGTTCAGTGTATACAGTTTAAGAGCTAAAGTAAGTCCCTAGAAGAAAATTCTCTAATGGTTGCGTCTATTCAAATATCCAGTTGAAAAGGGAGTTGGTCAATCTTTTAAGATGCCTGCATCAAGTATGTAAAACATCAGGAAGAATGCCTCCGATTATTCACTTTCCATTTGGATGTGTTGGAATTACACAAAGCAATTAGGTAGTTTTTCTCCCATGTACTTAGATGAGCAGATTCTCTTAACTGGAATGAAGGTAAATGAATGAACAGAGAGAGAGTGGTCTGTATGAGAGCAAGTTTCTATTTTTGATAAACCAATAATTGTTTCTCTGTGGATGATAAACACTTCGCTTCTTCATTAACTTGATTTTAGTTATACACTATGTTTTAGTCTCTTATATATGCCAGATTCAGTGCTAGACACTAGGAACTCAAAGATCAATTTTATTCATTCATTCCTTTATTCATTCAGTGAATATTTACTGAGTGAGAATCTATTATGCTCTGGGCACTAAATTAAGTGTTGAGGGTTTAACAATGAGCGAAACAGTGCCCTCCTGCAGCGTAAATTTAGTAAGGTAGACAGGCATTAAATACAGACACACACACACACACACACACACACACACACAAAACAATAAAATAAGTAAAACTATTAATTGTAATCAGTGCCAAGAAGGAAGAGTACAGGGTCTTACGAGAGAGAGAGTAACAAGAGGACTACCTTAGATCAGGGGAAAAGGGGGTGTCAGAGAAGCCCTTTATGAGGAGGTGACACAATCTGAAACCTAAAAAACTAGGTATCAGATAGGAAAAGATTCGGGAAGAGTGAACCAAGGAAAGAGATGTGTATGTAGGTTTTAGAAGAAAAAAAAATACTTGATGAGTTTAAGAAACTAAAAGGTCAGCCTCTGGAACTCTGGAACTCTGTGATCCCTGGCACAGTGGTCGTGGATGAGGCTGGCAAGGCAGCCACAGAAACGAGGCCCTCAGGCTTTGATCGGGAGGGCAATCTTCAGCCCCAGGCCAAGAGAGGCCATTGCAGTACTAAAAGAATTCCAGGGGAAAACTTAAGAATGACCAAGATTTGCGTGTTTCAAAGATCAGACTCACAGTGGGTGTATTTCCTCAGGTCTCTATAGCAGGAAGAAAATAAAATTCACATTTCTTAACCTGGCCATTCTAATTGCAAAAGTTTTTATGCACAAAAAAACAAAACAAAAATGCACCCCCAAATGCTGTTTTGTGGTGCAAAAATAAAATGCAACACAGTCTACCAAATATAAAATAGATAGCTAGTGGGAAGCAGCCGCATAGCACAGGGAGATCAGCTCGGTGCTTTGTGACCACCTAGAGGGGTGGATAGGGAGGGTGGGAGGGAGGGAGACGTAAGAGGGAAGAGTTATGGGAACATATGTATGTATATAACTGATTCACTTTGTTATAAAGCAGAAACTAACACACCATTGTAAAGCAATTATACTCCAATAAAGATGTTAAAAAAATAAACAAAAAAAAAAACCAGTCAATTACAGCCATTGAAATGTCTGAAGAAGAAGCAATTCCTTTCTTACCCTCTTTCTTTTATAGAAAACCTTAATCCGTTCACTATCCTTTAAGACAAATGAAAAATAGCCAATACGGGATATCATGATTCTAAGCACTAAACTAATGACTTAGGAATTCTCATGGGGATTCTAGAATCATTCATTCAATTAGGGTTTATCAAGCTCTTATTTAGATCCCAAGCACTTTGCAAGATATTCAAGGTCCCTACTTTCCTGGAGCTTCCATTCAAATGGTAAAGACAGATAAAAAAAAAAGGTCAATACACAAGTAAGATAATCTCCAATTGTGACAAGTGCTTTTATAGGAAATAAAACAAGGAGCAGCAGTCTGCATGGTAGAGGGTAAAATTCAGCTAGCCTGACCTCCAGGAGGTGACATCTGAACTGAGGCCTGAGTGACAAGATGTTTTGAGATAACGCAGACTCCATTTGCAGAAGAGAAAATTTTCAAGTGTGTATTTCATTAGGATAAGAAGCAAGCTAGTCATTTTAATGGTTGGTTTGAAGGCTCACAAAAAGTATTCTGGCTTTGAAATGAAATAGGGTAGATCAACACATGCAAAGCATTGTGCCAAACAATCCAAGAAACTGGAATTGAAAAAGGAGAATTAAAAGTGGCCAGAATGACCACCAGTCCCTCTCATTAGTAAACTTGCACAAGCCTTTTAGATAGCCACATCCACCAGAGGGCAGAGAGCAGAAGCAAGAAGAACTACAATCCTGAAGCCTGTGGAATGAAAACCACATTCACAGAAAGACAGACAAGATAAAAAGGCAGAGGGCTATGTACCACATGAAGGAAAAAGATAAAACCCCAGAAAAACAACTAAATGAAGTGGAGATAGGCAACCTTCCAGAAGAATTCAGAAAAATAATAGTGAAGATGATCCAGGACCTCAGAAAAAGAATGGAGGCAAAGATCAGGAAGATGCAAGAAATGCTTAACAAAGACCCAGAATTAAAGAACAAACAAACAGAGATGAACAATACAATAACTGAAATGAAAACTACACTAGAAGGAATCAATAGCAGAATAACTGAGGCAGAAGAACAGATAAGTGATCTGGAAGGCAGAATGGTGGAATTCACTCCTGTGGAACAGAATAAAGAAAAAAGAATGAAAAGAAATGAAGACAGCCTAAGAGACCTCTCGGACAACATTAAACACAACAACATTTGCATTATAGGGGTCCCAGAAGGAGAAGAGAGAGAGGAAGGAACCAAGAAAATATTTGAAGAGATTATAGTCGAAAGCTTCCCTAACATGGAAAAGGAAATAGCGACCCAAGTCCAGGAAGCGCAGAGAGTCCCATACATGATAAACCCAAGGAGAAACATGCCGAGACACACAGTAATCAAATTGGCAAAAATTAAAGACAAAGAAAAATTATTGAAAGCAGTGAGGGAAAATGACAAATAATATACAAGGGAACTCCCATAAGGTTAACAGCTGATTTCTAAAAAGTAACTCTACAAGCCAGAAGGCAGTGGCAAGACATACTTAAAGTGATAAAAGGGAAGAACCTACAACCAAGATTACTCAACCTGGCAAGGATCTCATTCAGATTCGATGGCGAAATCAAAAGCTTTACAGACAAGCAAAAGCTAAGAGAATTCAGCACCACCAAACCAGCTCTACAACAAATGCTAAAGGAACTTCTCTAAGTGGGAAACACAAGAGAAAAAAAGGAACTACAAAAACAAACACAAAACAATTAACAAAATGGTCAAAGGGACATACATATCGATAATTACCTTAAACGTGAATGGATTAAATGCTCCAACCAAAAGACACAGGCTCACTGAACGCATACAAAAACAAGACCCATATATATGCCATCTGACAGAGAGACCCACTTCAGACCTAGGGACACATACAGACTGAAAGTGAGGGGATGAAAAAAGATATTGCATACAAATGGAAATCAAAAGAAAGCTGGAGTAGCAATACTCATAGCAGATAAAATAGACTTTAAAATGAAGAATATTACAAGAGACAGGAAGGACACTACATAATGATCAAGGGAACAATCCAATAAGAAGGTATAACAGTTATAAATATATATGCAACCAACATAGGAGCACCTCAATACATAAGGCAACTGCTAACAGCTATAAAAGAGGAAATCGACAGTAACACAATAATAGTGGGGGACTTTAACACCTCACATACACCAATAGACAGATCATCCAAACAGAAAATCAATAGGGAAACACAAGCTTTAAGTGACACAATAGACCAGATAGATTTAATTGATATTTATAGGACATTCCATCCAAAAACAGCACATTACACTTTCTTCTGAAGTTCGCATGGAGCATTCTCCAGGACAGATCACAACTTGGGTCACAAATCAAGCCTCAGTAAATTTAAGAAAATTGAAATCATATCAAGCATCTTTTCTTACAACAACGCTATGAGATTAGAAATCAATTACATGGAAAAAAATGTAAAAAACACAAACACATGGAGGCTAAACAACACGTTACTGAATAACCAAGAGTTCACTGCAGAAATCAAAGAGGAAATCAAAAAATACCTAGAAACAAATGACAATGAGAACACGATAATCCAAAACCTGTGGGATACAGCAAAAGCAGTTCTATGAGGGAAGTTTATAGCAATACGAGCCTACCTCAAGAAACAAGAAACACCTCAAATAAACAATCTAACCTTACACCTAAAGGAACTAGAGAAAGAAGAACAAACAAAACCCAAAGTTAGCAGAAGGAAAGAAATCATAAAGATCAGAGCAGAAATAAATGAAATAGAAACAAAGAGAACAATAGCAAAGATCAAGAAAACTAAAAGCTGGTTCTTTGAGAAGATAAACAATATTGATAAACCATTAGCCAGACTCATCAAGAAAAAGAGGGAGAGGACTCAAATCAATAAAATTAGAAATGAAAACGGAGAAGTTACAACAGACACTGCAGAAATACAAAGCATCCTAAGAGACTACTACAAGCAACTCTATGCCAATAAAATGGACAACCTGGAAGAAATGGACACATTCTTAGAAAGCTATAACCTTCCAAGACTGAACCAGAAGAAATAGAAAATATGAACAGACCAATCACAAGTAATGAAATTGAAACTGTGATTAAAAATCTTCCAACAAACAAAAGTCCAGGAGCAGATGGCTTCACAGGTGAATTCTATCAAACATTCAGAGAAGAGCTAACACACATCCTTCTCAAACTCTTCCAAAAAACTGCAGAGGAAGGAACACTCTCAAACTTATTCTATGAGGCCACCATTACCCTGATACCAAAACTAGACAAAGATACTACAAAAAAAGAAAATTACAGACCAGTATCACTGATGAATATAGATGCAAAAATCCTCAACAAAATACTAGCAAACAGAATCCAACAACACATTAAAAGGATCCTACACCATGATCAAGTGGGATTTAACCCAGGGATGCAAGGATTCTTCAATATACGTAAATCAATCAATGTGATATGCCATATTAACAAATTGAAGAATAAATACCATATAATCATCTCCATAGATGAAGAAAAGGCTTCTGATAAAATTCAACACACATTTATGGTAAAAACTCTACAGGAAGTGGGCATAGAGGGAATCTACCTCAACAAAATAAAGGCCATATATGACACACCCATAGCAAACATCATTCTCAATGGTGAAAAACTGATAGAATTTCCTCTAAGATAAGGAAAAAGACAAGGATGTCCACTATCACTACTGTTATTCAACTAGTTTTGGAAGTCCTAGCCATGGTAATCAGAGAAGAAAAAGAAATAAAAGGAATACAATTTGGAAAAGAAGAAGTAAAACTGTCACTGTTTGCAGAGGACATGATACTACACATAGAGAATCCTAAAGATGCTACCAGAAAACTACTAGAGCTAATCAATGGATTTGGTAAAGTTGCTGGATACAAAATTAATGCACAGAAATCTCTTGTATTCCTATACACTACTGATGAAAAATCTGAAAGAGAAATGAAGGAAACACTCCCATTTATCACTGCAACAAAAAGAATAAAATACCTAGGAATAAACCTACCTAGGGAGACAAAAGACCTGTATGCAGAAAACTATAAGACATTGATGAAAGAAATTAAAGATGATACAAACAGATGGATATATATACCATGTTCCTGGATTGGAAGAATCAATGTTGTGAAAATGACTATAGTACCCAAAGCAGTCTACACATTCAATGTAACCCCTATCAAATTACCAATGGCATTTTTTAGAGCACTAGAACAAAATATCTTAAAATTTCTATGGAGACACAAAAGAGATCCTGAATAGCCAAAGCAGTCTTGAGGGAAGAAAACGGAGCTGGAGGAATCAGACTCCCTGACTTCAGACTATACTACAGTGCTACAGTAATCAAGACAGTATGGTACTGGCACAAAAACAGAAATATAGATCAATGGAACAGGATAGAAAGCCCAGAGATAAACCCACGTATATATGGTCAACTAATCTATGACAAAGGAGGCAAGGATATACAATGAAGAAAAGATAGTCTCTTCAGTAAGTGGTGCTGGGAAAACTGGACAGCTGCATGTAAAAGAATAAAATTAGAACACTCGCTAACACCGTACACAAAAATAAACTCAAAATGGATTAAAGACCTAAATGTAAGACCGGACACTATAAAACTCTTAGAGGAAAACATAGGAAGAACACTCTTTGACATAAATCACAGCAAGATCTTTTCTGATCCACTTCTTAGAATAATGGAAATAAAAACAAAAATAAACAAATGGGACCTAATGAAACTTAAAAGTTTTTGCACAGCAAAGGAAACTATAAACACGATGAAAAGACAATCCTCAAAATGGGAGAAAATATTTGCAAATGAATCAATGGACAAAAGATTGATCTCCAAAATATATAACAGCTCATGCAGCTTAATATTAAAAGGCAAAGAACCCAATCCAAAAATGGGCAGAAAATCTAAACAGACATTTCTCCAGAGAAGACATACAGATCGCCAAGAAGCACATGAAAAGCTGCTCAACGTCACTAATTATTAGGGAAATGCAAATCAAAACTACAATGAGGTATCACCTCACACCAGTTAGAATGGGCATCATTAGAAAATCTACAAACAACAAATGCTGGAGAGGGTGTGGAGAAAAGGGAACCCTCTTGCACTGTTGGTGGGAATGTAAATTGACAGAGCCACTATGGAGAACAGTATGGAGGTTCCGTAAAAAACTACAAATAGAACTACCCTATGACCCAGCAATCCCACTACTAGGCATATACCCTGAGAAAACCATAATTCAAAAAGACACATGCACCCCAATGTTCATTACAGCACTATTTACAATAGCCAGGACATTGAAGCAACCTAAATGCCCATCAACAGGCGAATGGATAAAGAAGATGTGGTACATATATACAATGGATTATTACTCACCCATAAAAAGGAACGAAATTGGGTCATTGGTAAGACATGGATGGATCTAGAGACTCATACAGAATGAAGTAAGTCAGAAAGAAAAAAACAAGTGTATATTAACACATATATGTGGAAGCTAGAGAAATGGTACAGATGAACCAGTTTGAAGGGCAGAAATTGAGACAGAGATGTAGAGAACAAATGTATGGACACCAAGGGGAGAAAGTGGAGGGGCGGGGGTGGTGGTGTGATGAATTGGGCGATTGGGAGTGACATATATACACTAATATGTATAAAATAGATGACTAATAAGAATCTGCTGTATAAAAAAATAAATAAAATAAAATTCAAAAATTCAAAAAAATAAATAAATAATGGCCGGAACACTGCCTTCCTCTAAGAATCTTCAGTCTTCTCACGCTAAAGTTGGACCTACAACCATTAGGAGAATAACGGCTTTCCCTGGAAGCCAGTTCACAAACTCGGCCCGTGAGTAGTCCACAGAAGATGGCAGTATTTCTTAGCTTACATTGGAAACAACCCTCTTTGATGGAATACATCTTTCTTTAATATTTACAACTGTTGTGGAGTTCTTTTGTTTCCTTCATTTTTAAAATTTTGTCTTTTATTATGGACGATCCCTGCCTCGACTTCACCATATAATTTCTACTTTCTAACTTCATTTCATACATCTCAATCTACAGTTTAGCCAGATAAAAACACGAATATAAAACATTAATTTGAAGAAGGGTAATTGACACTGACAGCTATTACATACCCATAGACAGCACCCACCACCTCTGTCCCTTACTTAGCTAATTTTTATTGACACATTTTAAGCTTTGTCTGTTCATGTAACTATCTTACTACTTCCCCCACCCCTAATAGGTTATATGTTATCAGAGGACAGGCTTGTGTCTTATTTTTCTTTATATTTCTAATGCCCAGGAAAATGTTGATATTATTAATCAACATCACTCATTAATGGTGGAGTGAAAGAACATTGATGCTGGAGTGAGGAGTATTGATTCCTGACACTAAGGAGCTTTACAATCGTAAGCAGATACATTAATAGCTATAACCTCATTTTCCCAGAGGAAAGATGAGCATTATGGTGTCTATCTTAATATCCTGAAAGAGCTGTTTCAATGATAATGAAAGAATGTTGAGGGTAGTACATTATAAACTGCAAGTATGACACATTGTAGACTTACTGTCATTACTTAAAACTTAGCCTTCTTTTCTACAAGGGCTGTTTCTGAGGCTTTTTTGAAGCAATGAAATCTAGGAGAGGGAAAGGTTATAGCTCACAAATGCTTATTAGAAACTGAAATTAAACTTAAGAAAAATGCACTGAGTTTCATTAACAGCAAGGTTCAACATCATCAATGTGACTTCAAAGGTCAGATGAACTGGTTCTCCTCCACCCAGAGCTACATGTACTGGCATTTTCAGGAGAGAAATAAGAAATTATCTACATCTCCTTTATGGATGAGTGTGTCTTTCTCAGCATCCCTACCATAAAGGGCAAGATCTTGTTTTTTGTTTTGCTGTTCATTTGTTTTTATGATACTCTTTTCTCATTTACTGTCTCTCTCCCTTTATTAAATATTCCCAAGGCTTCAGGCCACAGTACATGTAGAAATTATATATTTCAACTGACAGAGTTACACTATACTGGGCCAATACCATCACTCTAATTTACCAAGAACTTCTTGAAGAAACTAAATTAGGGATTGAAGTTTAATCCTACCATTTCATCAGTGATTGGCACTACAATATATTGTTCTGGAAACAATTGGTAAACAAAACTGGAGCCCATTTCTGGGCTTTTAGAAAAACATTTTTATCTTTTCTTTCCCTTCCTGGTGTAGTCCCAAGGACTTCGTGCTGCACTCTGAACCCTCAGGCCTCAGTGATGATTCAAATTGATTCTGAACCAAGGTAAACAGGGTTCCTCCCAATGGCCTGGAGAGCTCCAGTCGGCAGAAGCTAATGAAGCCCTTGAAGCAGCCTGCTCCTCTTCCACCCACACTTTATTGAAATGCTTTTGAGTCTTATTGTGTTGCAATTACATACTATAGAAAACTCAACCATCATCTATTTCTAGGATTGGACCCATGACTCTTACTAAAACATTTCAATTCCATTTTCCTGAACATACCATCTCTAAATGCACCTGTGAGGGCCCTCCACAAGTATTTCCATTTCACATTTCAGAAAACTTAGAGTGATGCAGGTTCCTGACTGAGCTGATGATGGATGTAAAGGGACAGCCATTCTGAGCTGTTTAAGTTGTTCTCTCTTTCCTTACTTCATTTTCAGTCTAATATTTGATTCATACAAAAGAACTGTGATCATATATATGTATTTTATAAAGCATAATAAAAAAATAAATACCCATTTCTTCAGCGATCCACCTTCTCTTTTTTTTTTATAAAAGTTCTTCATTTTAGAGAGATCAGCTTTAGCAATATTTCTTTTAGGGTTAGTACTTTTTTGTGCCCTGTTTAAGACATCATTCTCAAAACTGAGATGGATATTTTCCTAGAAAACGTTTAATTTTATCTCTCAATTAAATTCTTCATCTGGAGTTAATTTTTTCACATGCTATGAAATAAAACCAGATTTCTTTTTTCTCTTTGTAAATAACAATGGTCTCAGGACCATTAATGTAATGCTTCTTTCTTTCCCTCCCAATCTCAATGCTCTATCAGATGCCAATTTTTCATAAATGTCAGTTTCTGAACTCTCTTTTCTATTTCATTAGTCAATGTGCTTATTTCTATGTGATTACCACACTGTCAATTATAATAGCCTTATGAATATAACTTAATTATTATAGTTTTAACCTAATCTCCCCACCTTAATTTCAGTCTTCAGAAATATTTGGCTATACTTGGTCTTTGACCTCTACCATATAAATTTTAGAATTAACTCAAGATTTTGATTGGAAATGCACTGAATTTATAGATCAATTTGTGGAGAATTGGTATATTTCAATAAAGGATCTTCCTAGTCATAAACATGGTATAGCTTTCTTTTTAAGCCTTTATGTTTTTAATGTCTTTCAATAGAATTCTCTAATTGTCTCTACAGAACTCCTGCAATTTCTTTATTAAATTTATTCCAAAATACATTATAGTTTCTGTTACTACTGTAAAACTACATATAATTATATAAAGCATTTATATAATTATATTTAATTGTGTTTTATATTTATTGCTGGTATATAGAAATAGATTTAGTTTTTATATATTGATTAACTAAAACTTCTAAACATTCTGATGGGACTGAATATCAGGAAGATAGCAAGGGAAGTTCTTGTCTAAGAGTATTTTAAGCCAGATATATCAAGTCTGTCTAAATTGCTCATGATTAAACAAAAAACCTGGAATTTTTTTATTTTAATGGGAGGCAGCTGCTAGAGAATGGAAATTAATCTCATAGGCTTTCTTTCTGCCTGACTAACAAAATATAAAAACTGTGTAGCTTGAAATCTAAATGGCTTCTTCCGAGTGAACTTATACCATGTACATAGCAATCATCTATTGCTCCCAAAATCAAAACACACTTCAGTGATGAAAAAGGGTCTTTTGAAAGCTCCATTTGATGGTTCTAAGTCCTTCTAATGAAGGATGAATTTGTGTTTGTTTAATGCCCATTTTTAGCATGTATCTTTGCTAGTTGTTAATAAAAACCTGGTGTGGTTGAGACCTATGATTCATTGGGGTCTGCTTTGACAATTCAGCTCTTCCAGGTACTGCTATCCACAAAGGAGATGAAAACTGTAGCCTAATATTTCAGAATAAGTTAAAAATAATGAAGAAAATGGTCAAAGCTTTGAAAGAGTTGTACATTTCAGAAACAGAAAATACAGAAATGATATGATCAGGCAACAGAAAAAAATAAACAAGAACTGAGACATTTTGGAAATAAATTTTAAAATAAAGAAAAAACATTCAGAAATACAGACTAAATTAGACAGGATGTAAGAGCAAATAGACTCCATGAACAGCATAGTGAGAGGAATAAAGGATGGAAAGATAAAGAGTAAAGAAAAAGAATAAAAAGATTTAGGAGAAAGTCATAAATATAGAATACAGGTAGAGTACCCATTGTATGTACAAATGGGCCCCTAAAGAAGCAAACCGAAGCAATATAGCAAAGCAATTACTTAAAACTATAAATCAGGAGAGTCGAGAAGTAAAGAAGATTTCAATCTATGTAGTCAAAAGACACACCATGCACCTGGGAAAACTGACTTAAAATGATCAACACAGAGACATATCTTAATAAAACTACTGAAATTTAAGTCTATGAAAAAACAAACAAACCCTATAAGCATTCAGACAAAAAGTCCAAATCACTAACAAGGGAAAGAAAGTCAGACTGCCATCCAACTTCTTGACAACAACATTTCATACTAAAAAACTAAGGAGCAATTGTTTAAAATTACTTGAGAAAAATGTAAGACAACGACTTTGTATACAGCCAAACTTTCCACATAAAGGACACAGGAAAATAATTATAAACGTTCTAAAACTAAAAAAAAAAAAAAATTTGTTAAGTGGTCTCATGAATCTTTCCTGATAATAGAAGCTCCAGACAACCAAAGATGATTAGAGAACCATCAGTATACGGTCTGAAGGTGGACTTTAAATATATTTAATGATAGAGTTAACACTAATATTTGGGGTTGGGGCGACAAAAAAGAGCATCTAAGTGTTATACGCACTAACTCTGCACAAAAATACAATAAATAAAAATAATATGAGAAATGAAGAGTCATAGAAATTACTATTAGCTTATGATTACCTCATAGGTAATAACTGAGTTAATTAATATCATTTGATTCTGACAAATCAAGTAGTAGAAGAATAAGTATATTTAACACTTTCACAAAGTTTAACACTAAAATAATGTTATGGGCTTAAATTGGAGGGAGGTTGAGGAATGTTAAATTTCCAGCTTACTTAGTAACTCATAGTAGGTGCTCATAGCAGGCAATGAACAGTTTCTAAAGGAAGAATTGACTAAATATACATAAATTTAACAACCAGAACACAAATACAAAATACCTAAAAACAAACAAACAAAAAAGTAAAAATAGCAAAGAAAAGAGATAGGCAGATAATATTTTACCTTCTATCTTAATAACAGTAAATAAACTTTCATATCAAGCATATATTAAACATTTAGAAAAACTGAAATTATATTAGTCGACAAAGAAAATGTTAATAAATTGCAAAAATAATTCAAGTAGTATAAGCGGTATTCTCTGATTCCAAAGCAAAAAATGTTTATTAATAACAAAAAATGCCCTTCAAACCTGGAAATTAAACTGTTTATTAAACAACTCTTGAATGAAAGGGAAAATAAAATATGAAATTGCTGAATTAAAAAAATAATGATAATGAAAGCAAGTATATCAAAATCTATGGGACATAACTAAGACAGAGCTCTGAGAAAATTCTTTGTATTAATTACCTATATTATAAAGTGAAAATAAATAAATTAAATATCAACTCAAAAAGCTAGAGCAAGAATTACAAACTTAACTGACTGAAAGCAAAAGGAAGGACTTAATAAATCTAAAAATACAACAATGATTTAGGAAGTTAAAGCCAGTAGAACTAATTTAAAAAAATAAGGGTAAAAGGATTGACAAAATAGAGAAACCACTAGCTGACCTAAGTTCTAAAAAAAGATAAACACATAAAATAAATTATAAGGTGGAAGTAATCATCAACCCAGAGAAAAAAAATTTTTAATCATCAGAAACTACTTTGTCCACCTCAGTGCAGTAATTTGAAAACTTAGATGAAATGGATAAATTTATCAGAAGATTTATATACCAAAACTGACTCCAGAAGATATAGTCTACAGACCAATTACTACAGAAGAATTAAAGTTTCCAGAAAGCTCCCCTCTGAGGGAGCCACCAGGTCCAGATGATTTCAAAAGGGAACTCTACCAACATTTAAAATTTTAAAGATTAAGTAATCCCAATGCTACTCAAACTTTCCAGAGCATAGAAAAGCAAAGAAAAATCCCAAACTAGTTTTATGAGGCATGTGTGACATTGATAACAAAAACTTGTAAAGACCACAAAGAGAAAATTTCATAAGAAGCTTTCTTATGAATTTTGATGCAAAAATGACAATAACCTTCATTTCTAATAAAAACATCTAATAATACAGAAATCTATAGAAACTCTTGTAACATGAATATACAAGAATAAGGAAATGGTGCCCACTATTGCTACTATTTTTATATGGTATTAGAGTTATTATTCAATGCAACTAGATAAGAAAAAATATTTTGATGCTTAGGGATAGGAAGAGGTAAAACAATCTCTATTTGCAGGTGATGTGATTGTATATTAGAAACCCCATGGAAATTAGTGGAAACACTAAACAATAAGAGACTTTAGTAAAGTAGTAATCTATTAAAATAATATGCAAATATCAATTACCTACATACAGACAATATACATATTTATTTATACTTATATATTATATCTACATATATATTAGCTAGGTATGATCTTTATAATATGTGCAAAATATATATAAGGGTATTTGAAAACACTTCTGAAAGACACAAAGGATTAAACACAAGTGAAAAGGCACAACTTGTTCTTAGATAGGAAGATTCAACACCATAAAGATGTTAATACTCCCCAAGCCAATTTATATTTTACATGATCCGAATAAAATTACCAACAAAGTTTCTTATGGAGCTGAACAATTCTAAAGATCACATAAAAAAAGGAACAAGGAAGAATCACCTATAAAACCCTTAAAAATCAAAAGGCAACATTAGAGAGATAGCCCAACGAGAATTAAAACACAATTTGGAGCTACCATAAATAAAGCTAGGTGATGTTGATTCATAAAGAGATAAACCTTAGCAGGTAATTAAAATTTCATGAAGAGACAAGTTTATAAAGACATTCAGTATGTAATTAAGAAGAAAATATTGATTTTTTAAAATAAATGATGTTGGGAAAACTGCAAAGCCATCTGGGAAAATATAAAAGTCAATCTTTATTTCACACTGTTGTATCAGGATAAATTCCAAATGGACTCAAGGTATGAGAGTAGAAAGTACTAGAAGCAGGCAGAGTGAATATAATTATAATTTGGAGCAGAGGAACCCTTCAATAAAATAAAAGATTAATATATTTCTGCTGTATAACTTAATATGCAAACTTTTTTGCATGGCAAAATCCTCCATAAGCAGTTTAAATACAGATGAGAAATTGAGAAAATATGTTGGCAATTTACATTGAGAACAGCTACTCTATCTCTAACATATACAGAGCTCCTAAAATTTTTTTTTTAAAAAGACAAGCTAATACTAAATGGACAGAAATATGAATAGACAATTCACAGAAGATGAAATGAAAAGGCTCTAAATGTAAATAAGATGCTCAGTTTTATTCATAAATAAAAGGAAATGTAATTAAAACCATTCTAATATACTTCTTACCCATCAGATTGGCAAAAATCCAAAAGTTTGACAACATATTCTGTTGGAGAGGCTGTGGAGAAACAGGCCCTCTTATACATGGCTGGTGAGAAAGCACAATGACACAATATCATTGGTAGTAAATTTTCCAGTATCTACTACAATTATGTATGCATGCACCGTTTGACCCAGGAACTCCACGTCCAGGAATCTATCACAAAGATAGACTAGGGAAAATACAAAGTGACTTACTCACAAAGTTGATTATGGTTGCCTTCATTCTGCTGTGGTTTATTGCATAAAATTGGAAAGAACCTACATGCCCATCAATAAGGGATCCACACAATGGAAGATAAAATAATCATGAACAAGAATAAGGAAGATCTTTATACACATACATGTAGTAACCTCCAAAGCAATATGCAGAATTATATATCATATGTTACTTTTGTGTCTGGGGTGCGGATATGACTACATACGAGCACACATACATATGTATATCCACCTCCCTTCTAATCTTAATTCAAACTTGACATTAGAGGGAACACCCAGTGGAGAGGTCAGTAGTGCAAGTTAGACTCTTTGAATACACCTGGTTATAAAGTTTTGACTTTGGAAACAAATATTTTACATATTCAAAAAATTAAATTAAAAATATGAAAATCAAGTTGAAATGAATGATTCTTACTCTATAGCAAGGTGGCAACATAACTTCAGAGAGAAAGGTTACAACTAGTGTCTGCAAAATATAATATTTTGACTTTCCATCCTCAGTGGAACATAGTTCAAAGACAAATTGAGCTACTTAGAAATCTTCAACTACATTCAGTGGACTAATTGTTAGCTATATCCTAATTTTATCCATTGAAAAGGTCAAGAAGCAATGGCAACTCTAAAGCAGTGAACACATCAAGTGCCAAGACTGAGTTCTAAATACCATTTTCCCTGAAACAAGTGCCCCTTGTAGAAATGGTTGATTCCAGCTCTGGGGCAGGAACTATGAGGTTGGGAGATGTTATTGTGCTATTCTGTAAGGAGGCATCGAAGATTAATGGCTTATGTCAAAATGACACAAACGTTGACATGAAGAAACTCTATTAACCAAAGATGGGACACCCCGAGCAACAAAAGAGGACAATAAATCAATCGATTGATACACACTGAAAAAAACAAGCCTCATAATGCAACTAAAAAATTTCTCATTGGACATCACTGGATTGACCTAGGACACCAGCCCCCTTGATGCTGTGCTGTCAAGAACTAGAGATCCACTGCCTTTCACTACCAAACATCTGAAAAAGCTACTTTGTATTTCCTTTCTCTAATTTTCCCTACCCATGTTCTCTTTCGTACATTATACTTACACTTAACACATTTACACTCTGGTTTTATTTCCCCTACCTCTTTACATTTTTACGAAAAATGCTCTCTTCTCTTTAAGGACAACAATGATCCCTTAATTATCAAATCCTTAGTCACCTTCCTTCTTACTCCTGCCTACCCCTCTCTAGTATTTGGCATAATTCACCACCCTTTTTCTTTTGAAAGCCATCACACCCTTGGAATCAGAGACTCTGTGCTCCTACTTCTCAAACAACTCAATCCCAGGCTGGGATTCTTTTCTACTTGTAACTCCTAAACATCAGCCTTTTAAGAGGTCTTTCCTCAGCCCTTTGGACACCACTTTCTCCATTGTCTTGCCTACTTATCACATTCATCCCACACTTTTAACTAAGGAGATGACTCAAATCTTTTATCTCCAGCTTTTAATATCCATCTCTCTTCTGGGCTCCACCTTTCTGCAGGACATAGCCTTGAGTATATCCTCCCTGTACCTTAAGGCCAACATATATAAGGAAAAATTCATCAGATTTTCTCAACACCTACTCTTTCTTCTGTCTTCCTATCAACAGCATTGCCATTCTTTCAATTGCCAAGACTACAAGTCTTGACACCTTCTTCATCTCTGCATTTCATGCCACACCCACACTGAATTAAGTGCTCCCTCAGGCTCTGCTCTCCTCAGAGGCTAAGATGGATCCAGTCACAGGCTCAACTTCACAAAGTATTAAGCTTGTCCTATCAAACTTGGAGATACAGAAGAAGCCCTTTTCTTATCAGGGGTATGACTAACCTCTCCTTATTATTGTAGCATGTCTGTGGCATCATATTTTCCAATAATAAAGTCATGATGGATCTCAGAATCTGTGCCAATGGAGAGTGGCCAATATATAAACAGATTAAGAAACTGATTCTCTGCTGTGGTATTATAAGACCAAAGAAAATACTGACTGTGTGCTTTTCATTTCTCTTGCATTTGATAAAATAGAAAAACAGGTAAAATAATGAATAAGAATATATAATGACTTAGAAGTGCCTCTTGAAGCATCACAAGAGAAATATGATCCTTAGTATTTGGATTAGGAGCCTACAGGGAGAAGTCAATAATAGCAAAGAAGAGGTTGGAATTCAATTACAGATCATAAGGGCATATAACCATGACACTAATAACAAAGAGAATTGTAACTTTACATAAGAAATGGAAATAGACATACTAACTTCATTTACTTTGAAGTGAAATTCCAAACTTCTATCCAGTCATAAAATTAAAAGCTGTAATCATAGAAAAATATCCAAGCAGTACTAATACCTTGTCAGAAATAATATTTCAAAAATGTGTAAATTTTGGTCATCTACCACAGAGGCTTAATAAATCTCTGCTGAAACACCCTGCTGCCCTCCTGCCAGACCCAAAAGACCAACATATGGAATGATCTTTTAGAGTTATCTATATTAGCATGCACTTTTAGGCAGGATAAATGTATAATGAGTATCGTTAGTTATGCTGGCATGGAAATGTCAAGAATGAACCAGTTTATAAATGTAAGTATAAACCAGGGTTTGATTTTCCCTTACATAGCCATTAGAAAGTGAAAGAGGTACAGTTGATACAACAGAAATACAAAGAATCATAAGAGACTACTGTGAATAATTATATGCCAACAAATTGGAGAACCTAGAAGAAATGGATAAATTCCTAGAAACATACAACCTACCAAGACTGAATCATGAAGAAATAGAAAATCTGGACAAACCAATTACTAGTAAGGAGATTAAATCAGTAATCAAAAACATACCAATAAAGAAAGGGACCAGATATCTTCACTGGTGAATTCTACCAAACATTTAAAGATGGATTAATACGAAACTGTCATGAACTCTTCCAAAAATAGAAGAGGAAGGAATAATTCCAAATTCACTTTACGAGGTCAGCTTCACCCTGATACCAAAAACAAAGACACTCTAGAAAAGAAAATTACAGGCTAGTATCCCTGATGATGCAAAAGTCCTCAAAAAATATTAGCAAACCAAATTCAATAATACATTAAACGAATCATATACCACAATCAAGTGAGACTTACTCCAGGGATGCAAGAATGGTTCAACATTCACATATCAATCAATATCGTACACCACATTAAAAAAATGAAGGATAAAAATTATGTGATCATCTCAGTAGATGCAGAAAAAGCTTTTGACAAAATTCAATATTCATTTATGATTAAAACTCTCAACCAAGTGGGTATAGTACCTCAACATAATAGAGGCCATACATGACAAGCCCACAGCTAACATCATACTCAATGGTGAAAAGCTGAAAGCTTTTCCTCTAAGATCAGCAATAAGAAAAGGATGCTTTCATCACTTTTATTCAACATAGTATTGAAAGTCCTAGCCAGAGCAATTAGGCAAGAAAAAGAAATAATAAGTATCCAAATCAGGAAGGAAGAAGTAAAACTGTCACTATTTTAAGATGACATGATATATAAAACCCTAAAGACCAAAAAATTGTTAGAATAAATGAATTCTGTTAAGTTGCAGGATTCAAATGCAATATACAAAAAGCAGTTGTGTTTCTCTATGTTAATAAGGAACTATTAACATATAGTCCCTTATTAACATATATTATGATGCATTTACAATTGCATCAAAAAGAATAAAATACCTAAGAATAAATTTAGCCAAGGAGGTGAAAGACCTGTACACTGAAAACTATAAGATGCTGATGAATGGAATCGAAGAAGACACAAATAGGTAAAACTATATCTCATGCTCATGGACTGGAAGAATTAATATTGTTAAAATGTTCATACTAACTAAAGCAATCCACAGATTCAATGCAATCCCTATCAAAGTTCCAATGGCATTTTTCACAGAAAGAGAACAAATAATCCTAAAATTTGTATTAAACCACAGAAGACCCCAAATATCAAAGCAATCTTGAGAAAGAAGAACAAAGCTGGAGGCATCATGCTCCCTGATTTCAATCTATATTACAAAGCCATAGTAACCAAGACAGCACGGTATTCGCATAGAAATAGACACATAGATCAAGGGAACAGAATAGAGAGCCCAGAAATAAACCCACACATATGTCGTCAATTAATTTATAACAAAGGAGCCAAAAATATACAGTGGGGAAAGGACAGTCTCTTTAATAAATGATGCTGAGAAAATTAAACAGCCACATGCAAAAGAATTAAACTGGACCACTATCTTATACCATATACAAAAGTTAACTCAAAACAGATTAAAGACTTGAACATAAGACTGAAACTATAAAACTCCTAAAAGGAAACATAGGTGGTAAGCTCCTTGACATTGGTCTTGGCAATAATTTTTTTGGATTTGACACCATAGCAAAGGAAACAAAAGCAAAAATAAACGAGTGGAAGTACCTCAAACTAAAAAGCTTTCATACAGCAAAGGAAACCATCAACAAAATGAAAAAGCAACCTACCAAATGGCAGAAAATATTTGCAAATCAAATATCTGATACGGAGGTAATATCCAAAATGTATAAACAATTCATACAACTCAATAGCAAAAAACCAAACAACCTGATTAAAAAATAAGCAGGGGATGTAAAGAGACATTTTTCCAAAGAAGACATACCAATGGCCAACAAGTACATGAAAAGGTGCTCAAACACCACTAATCATCAGGGAAATACAAATCAAAACCAAGAGATATCACCTCACACCTGTCAGAATGGCTATTATCAAAAAGAGAAGAAATAGGAGATTGGTTCAAGATGGCGGAGTAGAAGGACATGCTCTCACTCCCTCTTGCAAGAGCCCCGGAATCACAACCAACTGCTGAACAATCATCAACATGAAGACACAGGAATTCACCAAAAAAGATACCCCACATCCAAAGACAAAGGAGAAGCCACAATGAGACAGTAGCAAGGCACAATCACAATAAAATCAAATCCCATAACCACTGGGTGGGTGACTCACAAACTACAGAACACTTACACCACAGAAGTCCACCCACTGGAGTGAAGGTTCTGAGCCCCACGTCAGGCTTCCCACCCTGGGGGTCTGGCATGGGAGGAGGAATTCCTAGAGAATCAGACTTTGAAGGCTAGCGGGATTTCATTGCAGGACTTCGACAGGAATGGGGGAAGCAGAGACTCCACTCTTGGAGGGCACACACAAAGTAATGTGCCCATTGGAACCCAGGGGAAGGACCAGTGATGCCACAGGAGACTGAACCAGACCTACCTGCAAGTGTTGAAGGGTCTCCTGCAGAGGCAGGTGGTGGCTGTGTCTTACCGTGAGGACAAGGACACTGGCAGCAGAAATTCTGGGAAGTACTCCTTGGTGTAAGGCCTCCCAGAGTCCACCATTAGCCCCAACAAAGAGCCCAGGTAGACTCCAGTGTTGGGTTGTCTCAGGCAAAACAACCATAAGGGAGGGAACCCAGCCCCACGCATCAGCAGACAAGCGGATTAAAGTTTTAATGAGCGCTGCCCACCAGAGAAACAGCCAGCTCTACCCACCACCAGTCCCTCCTATCAGGAAACTTGCTCAAGCCTCTTAGATAGCCTCATCCACCAGAGGGCAGACAGCAGAAGCAAGAAGAACTATAATCCTGCAGCCTATGGAACAAAAACCACATTCACAGAAAGACAGACAAGATGAAAAGGCAGAGGGCTATGTACCAGATGAAAGAACAAGATAAAGCCCCAGAAAAATAACTAAATGAAGTGGAGATAGGCAACCTTCCAGAAAAAGAATTCAGAATAATGATAGTGAAGATGATCCAGGACCTTGGAAAAAGAATGAAGGCAAAGATCAAGAAGAGCAAGAAATGTTGAACAAAGACCTAGAAGAATTCAAGAACAAACAAACAGAGATGAACAATACAATAACTGAAATGAAAACTACACTAGAGAGAATCAATAGCAGAATAACTGAGGCAGAAGAATGGATAAGTGACCTGCAAGGCAGAATGGTGGAATTCACTGCTGTGGAACAGAATAAAGAAAAAAGAATGAAAAGAAATGAAGACAGCCTAAGAGACCTCTGGGACAACATTAAACACAACAACATTCGCATTATAGGGGTCCCAGAAGGAGAAGAGAGAGAAGAAGGAACTGAAAAAGTATTTCAAGAGATTACAGTCAAAAACTTCCCTAACATGGGAAAGGAAATAACCACCCAAGTCCAGGAAGCGCAGAGAGTCCCATACAGGATAAACCCAAGGAGAAACACACCGAGACACATAGTAATCAAATTGGCAAAAATTAAAGACAAAGAAAAATTATTGAAAGCAGCAAGGGAAAAATGACAAATAATACACAAGGGAACTCCCGTAAGGTTAACAGCTGATTTCTCAGCAGAAACTCTACAAGCCAGAAGGCAGTGGCAAGACATATTTAAAGTGATGAAAGGGAAGAACATACAACCAAGATTACTTTACCCGGCAAGGATTCATTCAGATTCGATGGAGAAATCAAAAGCTTTACAGACAAGCAAAAGCTAAGAGAATTCACCACCACCAAACCAGCTCTACAACAAATGCTAAAGGAACTTCTCTAAGAGGGAAACAAAAGGGAAGAAACGGACCTACAAAAACAAACACAAAACAATTAACAAAATGGTCATAGGAACATACATATCGATAATTACCTTAAACGTGAATGGATTAAATGCTCCAACCAAAAGACACAGGCTCACTGAATGGATACAAAAACAAGACCCATATATATGCTGTCTACAAGAGACCCATTTCAGACCTAGGGACACATACAGACTGAAAGTGAGGGGATGGAAAAATGATATTGCATACAAATGGAAATCAAAAGAAAGCTGGAGTAGCAATTCTCATATTAGACAAAATAGACTTTAAAATAAAGACTATTACAAAGAAGGACACTACATAATGATCAAGGGATCGATCCAAGAAGAAGATATAACAGTTGTAAATATTTATGCACCCAACCTAGGAACACCTCAATACATAAGCTTTTCATGTGCTTCTTGGCGATATGTATGTCTTCTCTGGAGAAATGTCTGTTTAGGTCTTCTGCCCATTTTTGGATTGGGTTGTTTGTTTTTTTAATATTGAGCTGCATGAGCTGTTTATATATTTTGGAGATTAATCCTTTGTCCATTGATTCATTTGCAAATATTTTCTCCCATTCTGAGGGTTGTCTTTTTGTCTTATTTGTAGTTTCCTTTGCTGTGCAAAAGCTTTTAAGTTTCATTAGGTCCCATTTGTTTTATTTTGTTTTTATTTCCATTACTCTATGAGGTGGATCAAAAAACATCTTGCTGTGATTTATGTCAAAGAGTGTTCTTCCTATGTTTTCCTCTAAGAGTTTTATAGTGTCCGGTCTTACATTTAGGTCTCCAATCCATTTTGAGTTTATTTTTGTGTACGGTGTTAGTGAGTGTTCTAATTTTATTCTTTTACATGCAGCTGTCCAGTGGTGATAGTGGACATCCTTGTCTTGTTCCTGATCTTAGAGGAAATGCTTTCAGTTTTTCACCATTGAGAATGATGTTTGCTGTGGGTGTGTCATATATGCCTTTATTTTGTTGAGGTAGATTCCCTCTATGCCTACTTTCTGTAGAGTTTTTACCATAAATGTGTGTTGAATTTTAGCAGAAGCCTTTTCTTCATCTATGGAGATGATCATATGGTATTTATTCTTCAATTTCTTAATATGGCGTATCACATTGATTGATTTGCTTATATTGAAGAATCCTTGCATCCCTGGGATAAATCCCACTTGATCGTGGTGTATGACCCTTTTAATGTGTTGTTGGACTCTGTTTGCTAGTATTTTGTTGAGGATTTTTGCATCTGTATTCATGAGTGATACTGGTCTGTAATTTTCTTTTTTTGTAGTATCTTTGTCTGGTTTTGGTATCAGGGTAATGGTGGCCTCATAGAATGAATTTGGGAGTGTTCCTTCCTCTGAACTTTTTTGGAAGAGTTTGAGAAGGATGGGTGTTAGCTCTTCTCTAAATGTTTGATAGAATTCACCTGTGAAGCCATCTGGTCCTGGACGTTTGTTAGTTGGAAGATTTTTAATCACAGTTTCAAATTCATTACTTGTGATTGGTCTGTTCATATTTTCTATTTCTTGCTGGTTCAGTCTTGGAAGGTTATAGCTTTCTAAGAATGTGTCCATTTCTTCCAGGTTGTCCATTTTATTGGCATAGAGTTGCCTGTAGTAGTCTCTTAGGATGCCTTGTATTTCTGTGGTGTCTGCTGTAATTTCTCCTTTTTCATTTCTAATTTTATTGATTTGAGTCCTCTCCCTCTTTTTCTTGATGAGTCTGGCTAATGGTTTATCAATATTGTTTATCTTCTCAAAGAACCAGCTTTTAGTTTTCTTGATCTTTGCTATTGTTCTCTTTGTTTCTATTTCATTTATTTCTGCTCTGATCTTTATGATTTCTTTCAACTAGTTTTGGAAGTCCTAGCCACAGCAATCAGAGAAGAAAAAGAAATAAAAGGAATACAATTTGGAAAAGAAGAAGTAAAACTGTCACTGTTTGCAGATGACATGATACTATACATAGAGAATCCTAAAGATGCCACCAGAAAACTACTAGAGCTAATAGATGCATTTGGTAAAGTTGCAGGATACAAAATTAAGGCTCAGAAATCTCTTGCATTCCTATACACTACTGATGAAAAATCTGAAAGAGAAATGAAGGAAACACTCCCATTTATCACTGCAACAAAAAGAATAAAATACCTAGGAATAAACCTACCTAGGGAGACAAAAGACCTGTATGCAGAAAACTATAAGAAACTGATGAAAGAAATTAAAGATGATATAAACAGGTGGAGAGATATACCATTTCCTTGGATTGGAAGAATCAATATTGTGAAAATGACCATACTACCCAAAGCAGTCTACAGATTCAATGCAACCCCTATCAAATTACCAAAGGCACTTTTTTACAGAACTAGAATAAAATATTTTAAAATTTCTATGGAGACACAAAAGAGATCCTCAATAGCCAAAGCAGTCTTGAGGGAAAAAAACGGAGCTGGAGGAATCAGACTCCCTGACTTCAGACTATACTACAATGCTACAGTAATGAAGACAATATGGTACTGGCACAAAAACAGAAATATAGATCAATGGAACAGAATAGAAAGCCCAGAGATAAACCCACGTACATATGGTCAACTAATCTATGACAAAGGAGGCAAGGATATACAATGAAGAAAAGACAGTCTCTTCAATAAGTGGTATTGGGAAAACTGGACAGCTGCATGTAAAAGAATAAAATTAGAACACTCACTAACACCGTACACAAAAATAAACTCAAAATGGATTGGAGACCTAAATGTAAGACCGGACACTATAAAACTCTTAGAGGAAAACATAGGAAGAACACTCTTTGACATAAATCACAGCAAGATGTTTTTTGATCCACCTCATAGAGTAATGGAAATAAAAACAAAAATAAACAAATGGGACCTAATGAAACTTAAAAGCTTTTGCACAGCAAAGGAAACTACAAATAAGACAAAAAGACAACCCTCAGAATGGGAGAAAATATTTGCAAATGAATCAATGGACAAAGGATTAATCTCCAAAATATATAAACAGCTCATGCAGCTCAATATTAAAAAAACAAACAACCCAATCCAAAAATGGGCAGAAGACCTAAACAGACATTTCTCCAGAGAAGACATACATATCGCCAAGAAGCACATGAAAAGCTGCTCAACATCACTAATTATTAGAGAAATGCAAATCAAAACTATAGTGAGGTATCACCTCACACCAATTAGAATGGGCATCATCAGAAAATCTACAAACAACAAATGCTGAGAGGGTGTGGTGAAAAGGGAACCCTCTTGCACTGTTGGTGGGAATGTAAATTGATAGAGCCGCTATGGAGAACAGTATGGAGGTTCCTTAAAAAACTAAAAATAGAATTACCATATGACCCAGCAATCCCACTACTGGGCATATACCCAGAGAAAACCATAGTCCAAAAAGACACATGCACCCTAATATTCATTGCAGCACTATTTACAATAGCCAGGTCATGGAAGCAATCTAAATGCCCATCAACAGATGAATGGATAAAGAAGATGTGGCACATATATACAATGGAACATTACTCAGCCAGATAAAGGAACGAAATTGGGTCATTTGTAGAGACGTGGATGAATCTAGAGACTGTCATACAGAGTGAAGTAAGTCAGAAAGAGAGAAACAAATATCGTATATTAACGCATATATGTGGAACCTAGAAAAATGGTACAGATGAACCGGTTTGCAGGGCAGAAATTGAGACACAGATGTAGAGAACCAACATATGGACACCAAGGGGGGAAAGCAGTGGGATGTTGTGGGGGTTGGGGGGATGAATTGGGAGATTGGGATTGCCATACATACACTAATATGTATAAAAAGGATAACTAAAATGAACCTGCTGTACAAAAAAATTAATTAAATTAAATTCAAAAAAAAAAGAGAAGAAATAACATGTGTTGGTGAGGATGTGGAGAAAAGGGAACCCTTCTGTGCACTGTTGGTAAGAATGTAAATTGGGTGTCCGCTATGGAACACAGGATGGTGGTTCCTCAAAAATTTAAGAATAGAACTACCATATGATCCAGAAATTCCTCTTCTGGGCATTTATCCAAAGAAAATGAAAACACTAATTTGAAAAGATATCTGCACCTCCATGTTCATTGCAGCATTATTTACAATAGCCAAGGCATGGAAGTAACCTAAGTGTCCATCAATGGATGAATGGATAAAGAAAAAGTTTATATATATATACATATATATAATGAAATATTATTCAGCCATAAAAAGACGGAAATCCTGCCATTTGTGATAACATGGATGGACTTTGAGGGCCTTATGCTAAGTGAAATAAGTCAGACAGTGAGAGACACATCACAGTATGATATCACTTATATGTGGAATCTTAGAAAAAAACAAATCCACCAGGCTCAAAGATACAGAGAACAAATTGGTGGTTGCCCGAGGTGGGTGGTGGGCAAAATGGGTGAAGATAGTGAAAAGGTACAAACTTTCAGTTAAAAGATAAATAAGTTCTGGGGATGGTAATGTACAGCCTCGTGACTATAGTTAATAAAACTTTACTGTATATTTGAAAGTTGGTAAGAGAGTAGACCTTAAAATTTCTCGTTGTAGGAAAATATACAACTATTTGTGGTGATGGATGTTAACTCGACTTACTGTGGTGATCATTTTATAATACCTACATATATCAACTCATACGTTGTATACATATGTTATACAATATAATGTCATGTCAATTGTACCTCAATTAAAAAAAAAAGTGATGGAGGAAGCTAAACTAGACACGAATGACGTGGGGTGTGGTGGAGGCTTGCTTATAATGTCTTGCTTTTGCCTGCATTCATTTGTACACCAATATTACTCTACCACTAGACAGTGAGTTCCCTGAGGATAGGTCTGCCTCTTACACATTTTTTTTCATATCCTCCAGTATCAGGCAGAACCCTAGAGACATGGACGTACTCAATAAATATCTACTGAGTTGACTTAAACTGAATCCTAACTAACACAGACTTGAAGTTGTGTTATCTCCCTTTATCAATGGATTTTAATTGCACTCATAGGACAAATGAGCATCTTTCCAATTCCGACTATGGAAAAGCAGCTGCGATTAAAGCAGATATGAGAGAGGGATTATGTGATTACCTCTATGTAGCATGTGTGACTTAAATAATATCAAGATATTTTAGAATTAAACTGTCAAAAATATTATGATGATTGTATTTTAAATCAATTAGCAAGTTTAACTGTTAACAATTTATGGCAAATGCAAAAATAATGTGGTAGGTAAACATGTAAGAAAAGTTAAATTAACCTCTTACACAGGATTAATTCTTTGGTTGGAATTATGCCTTTTCCTCTGGGGCAATTTTATATTAAGTGGATCCTTACTGTTTATAGGCTGATTCCTCTTGAGGAGTTAAAGACTTGTGGCTTAGCACCCTTTATAACAAAGCACTATTTAATTGCTTTGTTTTTAAGGTGAAATCTTGATTTGAATGTTTTGGTTTTTACCTTTTTCCAGTAGAACCCCTACAGGCGCTTTCATGATTGAAGGTCTTGTTGGTCAAACTGACTTTTTCCAAAACTCCAATATGTGTGTGTGTGTGTGTGTGTGTGTTTAATATTTTTATTGAGATATAATTCACATATCACATAATTGACCCACTTAAAGTGTGTAATGAAATTGGGTTTTAGTCCAATAGATATTTTGATACCTTTTCAATCAGAGATAGCAGTAATATTAGCAGCTTGGCTAATTTCTCTCTTCTTTTGGCCTCAATTTTTCTTCTCTGCAGTTTACAGTTTCATATTCCCAGGATTTGTCAGAACTCTGCACCAAAGACTTTAAAGAATCAATCAATTGGCATCTGCTCTTGAGTAATTCAGGACTCAGAACTGGAAAGAACCAAAGGATCCAGAGCCAAGAATACAAGCTGGTAAAACCCTTTGCTACTTGTATTCTCACATAATGAATAAAATATAGTATAGAAGATAACCCAACACACTACTGTACAGATTAAAGAAGTTACATAAAGGTTGGCTTCCTTTCTTTTCTTTCCTCATCCAACTCTATAAGGCAGAGCAAAAAAAAAAAGTTATGAACAAAGTTCTTGGGATATGAATGGGCCATATAGGGATGCAAACCAACACAAGCCTGGAAAGTTATGAGGGACTCCAGCAAAGCCACTGGAGTAACCGAAACTGTCTCCTGCCCAGGACTGACTTTGCTGAGGAGCTGATCACTCCCCCACCCACCTGCTGCCCCTGCTACTATAATATCCCCCTTCAGTAGAGCATACATTTTTCAGAGAGAAGAAATCTAAAAAGGGAATATAAAGGGAGGTCCTTCTTTTTATGCCCAAGAAACCTTTAAACAAATTACATTCTGAATTTATCAACTTATTTCCGAACTTTCCTTTTTCACTCTTCCAAGTGAAAAAAAATCTGCAAAGAATTTACATCAAGTTTTACACAGGGAAAAAAATTTAAAAGGCCAATAAAAAAAAGGCCAGTAAAAGCATTTGCTGGAAGCATTGTTTCGTTTGCATGTTTTTATCTGCATGTTTTTTTCTGAAATATTTACAATAAATAACTTGAAATGAGCATGCTCTTGCTTCTAGAAAATGACTTTTTTTTCAGTTTAAAGTGAATTTATGGTCTGAAAACAGTCAGCTATTTAGTAGAAGAAGCAAAATGTTCTCTCCAGTGCAACAACCTGTTTTTCTCTTAAGGAAGAGAACTTATTCCTATTCCATGCCTACAAGTCAAAGAACTTTCTGTTGTCCAATATTATTTCCTACAGACAGAGCCTCCTGATGCAGGAGCGATGGAAAGAGCTAGATCAACAACCCTCTGGCCAGACGCTTGAGAGGGAATATTCTTCTTGTCGAATTAAGCTTTGCTTTCAAATGGATGAATAGTTTTTTTTCTCTGAGAGTGAATAGGAATCGAAAGAGAGTGCTTTGGCTTCACTGAGAAATCCGCAAATATTTCTCAGAATTTGTTAGCATGGATGGCGCCAGCAAAACAGAATTTAGACAGTGCTCTGGAAACTGGATAGTCTTACTGAACTGGCAATTTACACTGTGTCCTCTAACATCACATCTGCCTTCCAGCGATAGTAAACTTTACTCCTGCAAAAACAAAGAGATCCCTCAAGGAATGACTTATATTGAACACTTTTGCTTCTGTTTTCTGTCTCTGTTTTTCCAGGGTGAGCACTCAAGCAGGACTAAACGAAGAGGTGCATTCCTAGTTGACACAGAGGACATATTTTGTGTTTTCTGGTGCCAAAACACACCAAAGGATTAGGTGCTAGAATGGAAAATGAGTTTTCTCCATTTCCTGATTACTTTCACAGGTGTTCTTATTATCTTTAACTTCCCTCTTATAAAATACACACACCTACACACACACACTGAGAGAAATTACTGGGTTCTCTATTAATACCTGATAATAAGCTTTATTTCTTGGTTTTCACAGGAAGAGAAGACTGCATTAAGTGCTTGGAACTCACTGCTGCAAGATACAGGGAAGAACTGGAAACTGTGGGTAGGCTAAGTGGCAAGGATAAAATTAGCCTTCAAGCATATGACTACCAGGAAAGCTATAAACTACCAGAATCAAGATATCATGGGTTATCATCGGGAGTAAATCAAGCAATAACTCTTTTGAATTGGATGCTAGATAGGAAATACAGTCCTCTGCTCACAAGTGTGGGATGGTAACCCGGCAATTTTTTTATATTCCTATAATCACTAAACCCCATTTGCCAATACTAACATTGAGTAATTACAAGGAAAGACTGAGGTATATTCTATCCTCTTGATAGCCTTGGAAAGCGCAAGTGCCTGTATTTGCAAAGAAAGCTTAAGAAAACAGGATATCATTATAATCTATCACAGATAAACCCTTGTCTCTAGTTAGCAACGTTGATAATCCCTGGGTGACAGGACTCCTTGGGACTTCTGGCTTTCTCTTGTCTCCATGCCTGTGCAGATGTAAACACCCTATGGAGGCCGACTTTGCAAAGGTAGTATCACCAAGCCTGAGATAAAATAAAAATGATGCAGCTAACACTCATCTTTTGTTTACCAGCTCTCAAATACTTGGCTTTGAAACTCATGGATTTCTACAGTTTGTTACAAAAAATGTTTACAATGTGCAAAAGGATGGGAAAAGAGCAAAAGGGAGATCAAGGTGACTGATGTTAATCAGAAAGCTGAATGTTATCAAAAGGGTTGGGAGCCTGCAAGGCAAAAACATAAACAGTGCTCTCAGCTATCACTCAAAAGTCATCTTCCAGGTATATAAAATTTCAAATGGGTTGCTGGTCACAATATTTTTTACTGTTATGCATATATCATTGTCATCAAAAGCAGTTATCTTCTAATACCAAGAGAGTAACTTAATAATATTGAAATTTTATAATATTTAGGTACATGTTAATAATTAGAAAAATATAGAAAATTATATACTATAGACCATATTTTAAAAATAATATTATTTATATAATTTATATTTATTTATATATTTTTCTAATCATTAACATGATTAGAAATGTATGTATGTAAATGTTCTTAAATGTATTAAGACCTGGAGGATTTTACTCCATAGTGGGTCTAGTGATGGAAGAAAAATAAGATCCTCTGTTTATCTTCATTCAGAATTTAACAGGTTTGTGGAATATAAGCAGAAGTATAAGCATAAGTCAAATGCACTTAGTAATTTAAAAAATCCTTTCGAAACAAATGTATCTTAATTTCTTCAAAGTCTAGAAGGGTCTAAACCAGGAATTAAGTAGCCCTGAATAAGATGTGAGTGAGTTTGATGGCAAGAACAGTTGAAATGACCATCAGAAGACGTGGCTTCTCCTGACTCTGCCATGAGCCACCGGGGGACCCTGGCCAGTGCAATTAACAAACACTTAGCGGGGATCATGGAAGACTTTGTTCATTGGAGGGGACAAAAAGGTGAACAAGGGGCTTCCCCGGTGGCGCACTGGTTGAGAGTCCGCCTGCCGATGCAGGGGACACGGGTTCGTGCCCCGGTCCGGGAAGATCCCACATGCCACAGAGTGGCTGGGCCCGTGAGCCATGGCCGCTGAGCCTGAGCGTCTGGAGCCTGTACTCCGCAACGGGAGAAGCCACAGCAGTGAGAGGCCCGCGTACCGCAGAAAAAAAAAAAAAAAGGCGAACAAGTTCTGGTTCCTGCCTGCACGAAGTTCATGAGCTGAAAGGGAAGATAAGACATACAATCATAACTTACAGGTGACAGAAGGAGAATAAGGGAAGCAGAAACCAAACCCCATGAGAACACAGACAAAGAAAAGGCTACTTTCTGGCTAAAGAGGAGAGAGTTTTGAGGAAGCTTTTCTGGAAGAGTAACATCTGAAATGGCCTTAAAGAAGGTCCCAAGATTCTGACGAGGAATCCTAAAGGTACAGGGCCTTTCAGAAGCAGTGGAAAAAAACCTTGAAGAGTGAAGTCAAGTTCGTGGCTCTCAGGCTGAAGTCAGGGCCCAGGTGTTTGTTAGCCTGGATAAGAGCTCACCAGGCTCACTTAATCCCCAGAACTCCGTTTTGGACTCAAAGCCACTGGCCTTCCTCATTACATCATCTGACCCGCTCTGCTGATGTTTGTGTCTGTGACACTTGCAACAGGGATTCATAATTATCAAGGTAAGAAGTCTAGACAGTACTTTCTAAAGAAGGGAGAGAGCCAATGGAAGCTGAATCAGGAAGCATCAGGATGACAGCTGTGCCTTAGAAAGAAGTCTCTGGCAGCCCTGTGGTGAAGACACTGAAGGCAAGAGGGCCGGTGGCCGAGAAAGACAGTGGTGGAGAGGCAAGCCTTTGGGGAGGGCTGACTTGGACCTGTGCTAGGGGAGGAATGGCGACAAAGGGGAGGTGTGGATTTCAGAAACAGGGCAGGAAGGACTTGACAGTTAACTGGATAATCTGGTGGGGGGAGTGGAATCCATGGTTAACTTGAACTTGACAGCTTCAGTGTCTAGGTGAATGCCACTAATAGAGAAAAAGAAAAGGAACAAACGTGGTGAGGAAGATAAGGTATTCAATACTGTGAGTCTGAAGAGCTTATAGGATATTGAAATGGGAAAATCTAGAGTAGTGGTTCTCAACCAGGGACAATTCTGTGCCTCCCTTCCCCCCACACACAGGGGACATTTAGAAATGTCTGGAGATATTTGCGGTTGTCATCTCTGGGGAAAGGGATGCTGCTACGAGAGCATCTAGTAGGTTAAGTCCAGGAATGCTGCTAAACATCCTAAAATACACAGGACAGTCCTCCATAAGAAAGACTAATCCAACCAAAAATGTCAATAGTGCAGAAGTTGAGAAATCCTGGTCTAGAGGTAGTAGGAACTTCCTATCTGGAATTTTAGAAAGTAGGAATGGAGAGAAATGAGAACTCAGTCACTGACACTGCAGTGAGAAACATGGGAGAAAATTAAGCACACTGACAGTGTGTGGAAAAGAAAGGCAGGTGGTTGATAAGATCCTACACAATATCACCTTGCTGGCAAAATGAGTTTCATCGGGGTGAGGTGATGTCACAAACGCTTTCATATCTAAAATGCAATGCCTGATGATTGCTCTCAGGAAGTGTGTACCTAAGAAGGCAAACATGGATGAGGTAGTAAATCATGGAACCCATCAATTCAGTCAGGAATGTCCCCAATATCCTAAACCCTGAAGACACCTTCCAGTCTATTGTGGAGAAACATTGTATGTGGTCTATGATTTTCATCTGCAAATTTATTATAACTTGGTCATGGAATGACATGACTGTAACAGAAAAATTTTTAAAGCAGCAGAAGAAAAAGGAGGAGGAGGAAGAGGAGATAGGCCAAAAAAGAAAAAAAAGAAGGAAAGAGGAAAGCAAAGGAAAACAGGCAAAAAGAGGTGGAAGGGAAAAATGACAAGAGAAACAAGGGAAGGAAAGGGAAGGGAAAGGAAGGAAAAGAAGTGAAGAAGCACTGTAGAGACATCCTCTAAAAGGCAGGCTAAATACCGTGTGAGGGCAGTTCTACGGAACCAGACCAGTGACCGTTCTCGATCAGTCCACAAAACTGTGATACGAGACTATATTCCATGGAAAGAAAGAGCTGCTTGTTGAACAGCATCATCACTGTTGACGATGCTATAATAACACAAAATGATGAAAAAAGCTATAATAACACAAAATGATGAAACAGTAACCAATACGTATACAATTCTCCAGTATTTAAATAAATAAAGGCTGCCAGAACTCTGTTCCAGGCGGCTTGGCAGGTGTAGGGAAGGAACCCAGAGCAGGACAGGAGATGAGGGGGCAGCGTGGCGCTCCGAAAGGAAGGAAAGCACAAAGATGCATCGCGTGCAACCTGGCACCCTTGGACTGATGAGCAGAGGCAAAAAAAAAGTCTGCAAAAAACAACTAGAAGATGGATCTTTCTTATTCAAATGATTACGTCATCCGTAAAGACAAGGTACATCTGGTAACAAAAGGTCACAGCAGCAGAGCAGAGAAGGCATTGCTGATGAGGAAAGAGTGTGAAGGATGTGTGCACAGGGCAGGAGCCAACCTGAGTGTGCCAGAGACAGACAGATCTTGAATTCCAATCCTGGCTCCACCACCGGCTAGCTCAATGCTCTTTGCAAGTAGCAGAATGTCTCTGAAACTTAGCTTCCTTTCTGGTAAAACGTGAATGATAAGGCTTCCCGGGAGTGCTATGATGATTAAATGAGATCATGTATGTAAAGTATTCAGCACAGCAGCTGGTGCTGGGTAGGGACTCTGTCAGTGGTAGCTGCTGTTAAATAATGTCTAAATTCGATTACTCTAAGCAATGACCGAATAAGAAAGAAGCATAGGACTCACATTCCAAGTCAACCCAAATAGAATACATGCAATAAGGTGGCACAGTTGAAAACTGAAATCTTCATTTTCTAAAATAAGCAAGTTAACTTTTATGAATTCATAAAACTGGAAGTGGTCTTCAGAACTCTGTTCAAATTTCTTCATTTACTGATGGCAAAATTGGAAAAGGAAATGAAGAGACTATTGTGGTTTGGATGTATGAGCCAAAAAAAGATTTTAATTAAAGGAAAGTTACTCATCATTCTTTGATATAACACAAGATGAAGGTGAAGTTAGAAAATTACAGTTCATAATTTTGTAAATACACACAAATACATATGTGTATATATATTGATACATACATATGTGTATATATATTGATACATGCATATATGTATATATAAATATACATATACAATATACATGTATATTTTAGAAATGAGAGAGCTAATCTGGGGAGACATCAGGCAGACAGTTATCCTTAGCCTTCTGTGAACTCGACTACCCTACATCACCGGAATCCACCCATTTGTAAATATATCTGATAAAGTTCTTGGAAGGTTAGTGGAATGCTGAATAAAGGAGCTTCAGGATCAAACTGGTGATTATCAAGAATGTGCTTCCCCCAAGCTACAGCTAGGTCACTCACCTGTCCAGGAGCAAGTTCGGAGCAAACAGGAGCTTCCCTGGGTGCTCCATGGAGCGCCAGACAAGACCAATCATGAGGATCTCTAGCCACGCACATTCCAGAAGGTGGACCTGATCATGAAGGGTCAAATCCACAAATCCTGAAACAAGACAAGAAAACCCTGCTGACTCAAATGAAAAGTAATGCTGGTGAAATGAATGCAACCAGGGATTTGAAGTGGTAGGGTCTATTTTCTATTAGGTGGAAAACATAAATTAGAAGCACACAATAAGAAAGTCAAGTAACTATTTTTTAAACCTAGCATATCAATGAACTTTACTGTGGCATTTTCTTAATGTCTTAGTGTCATATCTACAGAAACAAACTAACTTAAGCAACCCACTTAGTTTTCTATAAAGTTCTGAATTAGTGTTAAAATGTGTATGCTTTTTACTTAGACATTTCTAATAGCCCTATGTGATTATTACATTTCATTTCTGTTTCAGCTGAAGATATTTAGGTGCAGGAAATTTAAATTACTTGCCCTAAACCAAATAGGAATTGGAGCACAGGCAAGACCAAAGTCACTAAATTTCTACCTCTTTGCTTCATCACTAAGCCATGCTCTTTTTTTCACACCATGGAAAAGAAAGACTAATACAATAGAATGTGTAAATAAATCACTCGGGAGAGAATGAGTCAGATGAATAAAAGTGACATTATGGTTACTTCTGGTAATAAACACTAAAAAGTGCCCTTGTTTTCCAATGGCTTATTGGGAGAGTAAAGCTTTCTCCAGTCATCACTGACAATATGGTGGATGCCTAATAGTAATCATAATAGTAAGAAGAAGGAGGGAGAGAAGGAGAACGGGAAAGAAGAAGAAGATCAATTGATTGAGCTTTTACTATGGGTTAGAAGTGATGCTAAGTACTTCCCATACCAATTTTTAAAGTATTTATTAACACAATAATTCTCAGAGGTAAGAACTCACGGGGATATCATTTTACAGATAAGGAAACAGATGTTCAGAGAGCTTATATACTTGTTAAGGTCAGAGATGGAAATATAATCTCCCGAACCTATGCCCTTGACCACAAGTGACAGTACTTCCTATGTGCTGCAATTAATTGTAGACTTTGGATCAAGTGACTAAATAAATCTAACCACACAAATTAAGACATGCCAGAGTGACAAGGGCACTGCATAAACAAGATGTCCATAAAGTTTGCTCCTTTCCAAATCGGTTCCCTGTTCTTTTGCCCTGAGGTACCCCCATCACATTTCCTTCCTCTCTCTCTCTGCCCTCAACCCTTTGTTCTCTCTTATCCATGAGATGGGTCTAGGAATCCCATTTTTCTTTGTCCTCTTCTTTATTTTTTTCTCACTAATATTATACTTTTATTAGTTATCTATACTTGTATTTACTAAAAAGCCAAAATGTAAGTTTATTTTCCTTAAACAGTAGTAGTGATGGTTTGCCTACTGAATGTTTCTTCTTGGGGGTGTTGATTAAAGAATCAGCATTAAACAATTAGCTCATCATTTCTTATATACTTAAGTGCCATCTTTCATATAATCCTTACCACCAAGTAGATGATGATCCACATAGAGAAACCCAAGGTGGAGAAAGACCTCAGAGTGTAAGCCCCCTCTAGCCACCATCCCATAACCAAGCCTCATTAATTCTATCTTTAAAGTAACCATAAAATTCTTTTTCTCCTTTCTATATTTCCACCATTACTGCATTTATTTAAATCTCCAAGAGTCTCTAACCTTTTTGCCTAACTTCTTTAACTCAGCATAATTATTTTGAGACTTACCTATGTTGTTACATGTATAAATAGTTGATTCTTTTTATTGCTGAGTGGTATTCCACTCAGCAATAAAGAATAGTTGTTCTTTTTATTGGATATAGCCAATAACTAAATACAATTTACCCTTTCATTGGATATTTGATTTACTTCGGGCTATTACAAATAAAATTGCCATGAGCAATCTATGTACAATTTTTTTGTATGGACATATGCTTTCATTTCTCCTGGGTAAATATTTAAGTGTACTATGGCTGGATTATAAGGTAGGTATACAGTAGGTATATGTTTAACTCTTTAAGAAACTGCTAAACTGTCTTCAAAAGTGATTGTTCCATTTTACATCCCCGACAGCAATGGACGACAGTACCAGTCTCTCCACATCTTCAACCAATACTTAGTATGGTCAGTCTTTTTCATTTTAGACATTCTAGTAGATGTACAGAGGTATCACACTGGCACTGTGATTTTAATGTGCATTTCCCTAATGACTAATGATATTGAGCATCTTTTCATGCTTCTAACAGATCATTATCTTACACTATATTCACATTAATTATGCATGTATCTGTAAATCCTGCTAGACTATGTACTCATTAGAAGCACAAAATGCATAATTCTATCAAATTCTGCTTTTTTCATGTCTAAATTTATTGCACCTTCTGCTACATCATTCAGCCATGCCAAAGCCTACAGTGTAGAATTTATCAGAGCAAGTGTCTTCCCACTGGAAGGGGTGGGTTTCAGTCACACAAAGCAGGACTTGCAACTGGAGAGAAAATGGGCAGTTCTGTTCATAAGAAAAACTAAGGGATTAAAAAACAGTGGACTAGCCTTGCTCTGGAAGAAGCACTGCCTAAGGCAGCAAGAAATGCTTCTGTTTCTCAGTAGCCAACGTCTAATGGGATATATCATCTCCAGTGAGCAGTGTTTATAAGGAAAACTCACAGGGAAGTTTTAATTCTTTAAGATTTCACCCCAATTTTTCAGATAAAGTCTCATAACAGCAATATAAACCTACCCTATAAATCAAACTTACTTTCAGAAATGTTAACATTCATGAGGTATTTTCTCTCTTCTCATGACATTCCCTGTTTGATGTGGAAAAAAATGTAATAGTGTGATAATGTCACCCATAATGAAACCTACACAATGTAATTCAATACCCTCCATAAGCCCCAAACAATCACGCAGGATGAGATTTAGAGGGTACCTCGAGAGAGAACTGCAGCCATGTAACCAATCAATTTTGGAAAACCAAAGGAGCATTTTCTGATAGCAACCTTACATATTAAACTGAATCATACTTTTTAATTCTCACGTCAAAACTTCAGTGCTATTTAAGTCGGACAGTTTTAGTGGTCTTTGGGGAGTCTCAGAAGCTCACCATAACCATTTGTACCACAGAGGTCTGGTGATTATGAAATCTGTCTGCAGTATGTCTGTTAGTGACAGTTTTCAGTCTGAATCCAGCAGAATTGCTGGGTCCTTCTGTTGAAATGATGTAGATCTCTCAAAAAGGAATAGTCTGTTTAATTATCTTTCCCAGCTGTACATATTGCCTGCAAACAAGGGTTATTGTGTCTCTTCCAAAGTGTCCTCTGCAAGTTCCTGGGGCAGGGTTGCAGGGAGTGTGCAAAAACTGTCAATTAACCTTCTCAATGAATGTGAGGGCTACTGAAGGAAGTTACTGGATGGAGTGTCTCTTCCAATATACTGATCTCAATATTATTTTAACCACACAGGAGCTGCATGCTCTTTTGGTGTAGAATAAATGTCCTTTAAGACTCTCAATTCATATACAGTGAAGAAAAATAATGTAATAACTCCTAAACAAAATTATACTGGGCCAACTCTCTATAGACACCGAGTTTCAATCCTTTGGCTTATTTTCCTTCGAAACAGGAAGAATAATCTATTATGTAACTTCAGCTGAATCTGCTATCATAACTTAGAGGCATCCAACAATGCCTTTCTTGAACACTTGAAAGTGTGGCCAGTATGAAGGTGGGAGCTAGCAGCATCTATGGGATATGAATAGAGGCATCAGTGACAGAACTTCTTACAGGTGACACAGTGAGACATGATTTACCCCCCATCACTTAGGGACTCTCATTTAGTGACAGTGGCAAGGGGTCTTCAGGGCTGTGGAATCCACACCAGTGGGGTAGAATGCATACCTCAAAAGTAGTAACAGTAGTTTATTGAGACCAAGTGAAATCAGCTGCAAGGAAATCTCAGTTTATAAAATAAAATTTTAAGAGAAAGCGAACATGGGCCTTTTTCTCTAGTCTGCACTTACAGGTCTAGTAAATGAGTGCCCAGAGATAGGATATACTGGAAACAGACAGAAATACTTCCAGTCCTGTTCCCCACCTGTTATGTGGGCAGGGACCTGATGAAGTTGAGGAAGCCCTCTTTCAGAGAAAAAGAGTCTCTCCATACAGACAAGCAGCTTGTTATTTCCAGCCTCATCACCAAGATATTTCTGCCTTCTTTCTTCGTTATAAGGTAACTGTTTTGCCTGCAAGATTTTCCACTGAGTTTTGACTGTGAAAGGAGCTCGTGGCATGTCTTTCCCCCTCCCTTGGGCCTCATGAGATCCTAAGCCCTCTTCCCCACTCTGCTAGGGACTGCCATACTAATTGCTTAATTTGCCTTGGCACACAGGAGATCCTTAAAGCCTTACCCACTCTTACTGGGTGTGGCAAGACACTGCAAAGTGTGCCGAGAGCCTGAGGCAAAATGACTAATATAATACGAATGCCCCTTAAGTTCTGCACTGCTGTTGAGTAAAAGATAAACCAGAGTGGGTCTTCAGTAGAGGCATGAGAAAAAAAATGAGGGTTACAGTAATTGTATTTCTTATTTCCATGGAATACAATCTATATGTTATAGATGCAAAACAAAGTAGAATCTCTGTGAAAAAAAAAGCAACTTTTTCCTGGGGAGCAGTTGTCTCAAAACTAGAAGCCAGGTGGTTGGTTCCCTTAGTAAATCCACTGGAAAAATATTAGTTTCCTGACCTTCAAAAAATTAATCATGTTCTCAGTCATATGATGACCCCAATGTTCTCCAAAATGTCAGTTATAATATTGCCCATTTCATGCTTTCTGTTTTGCCTTAACTCAGTGAAAGAAGATTTAAATAATCATCTCTTTTCCCCTTGATGCCAAAATAAAATAAGGTTTTTTTTTCCAAAAAAAAAAGAAAGAAACATATGGAACATGAGATTGTAGCATAAATCAGCTACAAACTGAATAAAACTTGGGATTTCTGAGAGAAAGCCTATAGAACAGATAATGTCAGAACAACCTAGATCCCAGCTCAAATGCTAAGCAGTCTTCACATCCTCCATTTTGTTGTGTTTTTTTTTTTCTTTTTCTCCACAAGATAGTAACTTAATGCCATACTACGAACCATGTACCTCATGGTATAATTGACTATAACCTCCCTCCTCCAAATAAAAATATAGAATCTCCTTTATATGCAGCCTCATTATGGAGAGACCCATTAGAACTGTGATTCTCATTCTCTAACACTTGAAGATGTCTCCGTAACATATAAGCATTGAAAAATTCTTTTCAAAGAAATGAGTTTACTCCATTTAAATAAATAATGTAATATACCACTCTTACCAAATATGTACTACTGTTATAAAATAAAATGGTAAGAGACTATCACTTGTTTAGACATACTGAATCACAGTGCAAGAACATGGGCCTCCTACCAAGCCTGCCCCACGTCACATCCCTGTGTATTCTGGCTTTCCTCCTCTATAATAAAAGGAAGTGTTCCCAGGCCCCCTCTGGCAAACATCACCTATCCAAAGCCCTTATGTAAACACCGTACTAAATATGCACCTTGCCAATACCAAGCGGACACTTTCCAGAGGCTACAACATCCTCATCCTCAGGCCTGATTATTAGGTATTTCCAAGTCACTTCCCAAGATGTAACTTTTTGGAAGGTACACACCCTCCCTTCTCCCCCAACAGAATGAGGAAGACAGAAGTAATTAAAAGAGAATGAACCAAAAAGACACGTAGACCTGGCTTGAAATTATTCCGTGACCCACGGCCAGTTACTTAAGGTCTCTGAAAGCTCTTCCCATCTGTAAAATAATCATTTTGGGTTATTGTAAAAATGAAGGAGTTAGCAGATGTCTCAGTACCAGAGTGGCTACTCAGTGAACATTTGTACTCTTCCCTACTTCATCCCAACAGGCTGGAACTTCTGTCCAGTAGAAGGGAAGACCACTTTTGCAAAGTACCAAGAGAAATGTTTGGTTTTAAAATATTGGAGATTTAGAACTTCAAACTTAAATAGAGCACTTTGTGTTTGCCCTAAATCATGATGTCATGTCGCGTTTTCTGTTTATTTTTTCTTTTTATTTATATGTAAAAAATAACCTAATAAAAAGGATAAAAGACTTCCTGGACATCAAACAGTTCTTACAAAACAACATTTTCATGATTTAAAAGTGGAGGGAACAAGAGCATGTGGATTATATTTCTCCTAAAATACATATGTGAAAAAATGAAAAAAGAAAGCACGTTTGGGGTTTTATTATACTCAAAGCATTTCAAGATGTTTAGCAAATCCAGAATGCCGCTGTCTTCATGCACCCCTCCCCGACCAGCCCCAATATAAATGGCCCATGGCTTTCTATTGAACTCAGCAGACCTCCACTGAGGTCCTTTGTTGCTCCTTATTTGCCTTGGGGTAGAGAGGATGAATCTTACCCTGAGGTGACTACATGCCTTGGGAAATAAAGTGGTATTCTCAAGGCCATGCTAAGCAATAAAAACCAGTGGTAAGTGAAGAACTGAATGTGACAAAGTTGACGTTTTTAAAATATGTCACATTTAGCATAGTTGACAGCCAAATTAATTTGAGTAAGGATTGAAGAATTCAGTCCAGAGGTTTTAAAATAAACAAAGGTACTGCCTTTTAAAATTACTGGACCATCCTTCAAACACCCCTTACTTAGAAGACCATATGTTGAAAGAATTACAGATGATGAAAGTCATGATATCTATATAAATCCACGAACTTTCCAATCTTGACTCTGCAGACTGACAAGAGTGTCATGTTTTAGCTGACACTGTATGATGAAGACACTATGACATCATTACTAATCCCGTTAGAACAGTGCAGCAGAGCTTAACACATTTTACTCTGTGACTTATTTTTACGTATACAGATTCAAAGGTGGAGTTCCTATGGCACATCCAAAAGAAAAACCAACACTGTTGTTTGTGGTTATTCTCCTTCTTCCCCATTTTTATCTGAATGAAAGAGAAACAACAGAGAGCTTGCTTGGAAGGATCTGAGATATTTCCCAGACACGTCTCTTACAATGCATACATGAGAGAGAAACTGAATGCAGAAAATTGTCCTTCCTCTGAAAAGATCTTAGGTATACTGAGTAGGTTACTCACTGAGAAAGTAGGTTACTCACTGGGAAAGTAGTTTACTCATATCCAAAGACAAAACTGGCTTCAAGTTTGCTCAGTTGTTGCTTGGTTTTAAACACCCTCCCAGAACTATATTCAAGGAACCACACTCCTTATAATGCTCCTTTGAAAAATTGTTAGACTTTCCCACAAAAGTGTATTCAGACTCTACTTCAAAAAATTTCTAGAAGTTTTTCCTTGCTTCAGACATCAGCCCACATTTATTGTTGAGTCATCGAACATGTCTCTGGATATGCATCTGTGTGTGTGATCTATTGTGGTTACATTTCACTCAACAACCAGTATTTGACTATGTTTACACATCAATGTATAGGACAAAAAAAAAAAAAAAGAAGAAAGTGTATGGAAATAAATTACCTCTGATCTAGAGAGGTAATTGTAGAACTTCTCTGATTAGAAAGAAAAAATGGAGCACCTCAAGACTTTAAGTTTAGAATTACATATTGTAGCATATGTAAAATAATTTTAATACAAAGAAGGAAGTATTCTTGACTTTAAAGCGGAACTTCATAAAATATTTCCCTTAACCTTTATTTAGTGATTCAGTTTACCACACTCCTTTCAATGGCTAGATATGTATTTTCTTATTTTTCAAAGGTTGGATATATCTTAATTCTGATCACAGCATGTGTGAACTTGTGAAATGCTGACTATCTCCCTTTAAAAAATTATGTTCTCAATTTTTGTAGTAGGTGGATGTGAGAAAATGTCATTGCATCTTTGGTAAAGGAGTGGATGAAAGGTATTGAGCTGCATCCCGCATGTAAGCAATCATTTATTTGGCAAATTTCTCTCCAAATGTAGTAACAGGAAAAGGTTTTCCTCTCCTAAAGAATTAATGTGCTCCTTTTCGTTGGAAAATAAGAACACCAGGGTTTCTTAAAGACTGCACAAAGCCCTACCATCAAGAAGCACAGACATTAATACAATGTTCAAAAGCAGTAATAGTTTTCCCTGTTTCCTGGGGACATTATTGCCTGAGTCCTGCTTTTTCTGATCTCACTTTTGACTGTACTGTTGAATTACTAGGCACCTTGTATCAGACTGTGCAAAGTAGATAGAGGAATAAATCATTAAAGTATGTATACTTGTTTTCACACACACATAATTATCCTTTTTTTCCCTCCTTTTAGCAATAAGTAAGGTATGTGATGACAGATAAAGTCAGGAGAAAAGAACTAATCTCACAACTATATCTGACTCTAGAAAGAAAAATAAGTCAAGACTTTCAGGTATGAAGATCATACTTGGGGATCAAAAAAAATGTCCCTCAGAGAAAACAAAGCAGATGGCAACTCTACCTTGTTACCAATCCCATCTGTATTACACTCGGAGCCTTGGTTCATGAAGAGATGGTTGTCATGACAATAAGCATTTGAGAAGAGTTCTGGAGAAGCTGATGGATTTAAGAGTGTCTCCTAGCTTCCCAATTTTCCAAACGCACACAAAAATCCCATTATCCAAATAAACAATTCTATTACTTCTTGTATTGGCTACAATTATCCTATATTGATGTTATAAAATTTTGCACTCTCATGTCAAAATCCTCCTTGGAGGGACAGAACAGCTCTTTACGCTGATACAGCACAGCTTGAAAGTAAACTGGTCTTTTATTTTTATTCAGCAAAGCAATTGTATTAACTACAGCTTAATTTTTTTCCCTTCCAAGCTCAGAAAGAAATCAATTTCAGGTTAAATGAGAAAGGGGAAAAAAGTAAAAGAAATTATTTTCCAGTTTCTGAGAGTAGATGGCAAACTAAAGAAGGAAAAAAATTAATAAACTATAAAGTGCTTAAGACTGTCCTTTGACATGCTTGTCAAATGGACAGGAAGGCCAGCACCACGGAGTGACTCTGTGATCTCTGATAAGGAGCACAGGCTGGCTGCGTTTAAAAGTCAACAAGCACTTGTACCTTGGAGCATACATTTTTTCCTGTGTACCTCATAGCAGACCTACAGAAGCATTTCAAATACTATTGTCATCAGTCTGAGTTTTCTGGATACCTGCGTGCTCCCCGTAAACACTACAAATGTCATCAACACAAAGACTGAAGGGGAAGCGGACAATCTCCTTTTTAGAGCAAGTTCCTCAAACAAATGAAAAATGATGATTTCTTCCTACCCTCACCCAGCTCAAGTCCTTTAATGAAACCAAAATTGATGACTATCTTATAATTTTAGGGAGTGTTTCCTCACACACACACACACACACACACACCTGATTTAAAAGCTAGAGGAACACCTGTTGTTGCCGATTACCCAAGGACATCTCGTTCTAGAATGAATTAGGAGCAAAACAAGAGGCTTATTCTCCCTTTCCTTTAGTTAAATTCGGAAGGTTAAAATGGGAGTTTTGCAAGCCAAAATCATCAAGAAGTAACAGAAATGCTGAGTAACAAGTCACATAACAACACCTCTCCTGAGAAACCAGAGGACAAGATACAGGGCCCCATACCAAGAAGAGGCAGGGCCACAAGTCTGGGGTGGTGGAGGCCTGAGGGTCTCACAAGCACATGGGGGACTTATTTTGAAAAGGTTGCTTCCTCTCTTCCAGCCTTCCCATAGCGCCCCACTTCCCACATTCTTTCCATTATCCTACACAAATTTCAGCCCCAGAGAGGACAAGCAACAAAAGGAAGGAGAAAGAAATATTTCAGCCTCTTCCACCCCAGATCTGAAGTCAATGAACACTGACCTTATATACGCCATTGCTGAGAGGCCATAAGGAGATTAGAAAGCCAGAGACTATATTTCTTTCATCCATGGTGGATCCTTTTATAAGCATAGCAGTTCTTGCCAGGCCATTAAATAGCCACTCTAAAAATAAAGTGGGTAGGGCTTCCCTGGTGGCACAGTGGTTGAGAGTCCGCCTGCCGATGCAGGGGATGCGGGTTCGTGCCCCAGTCTGGGAAGATCCCACATGCCACGGAGCAGCTGGGCCCGTGAGCCATGGCCGCTGAGCCTGTGCGTCCGGAGCCTGTGCTCCGCAATGGGAGAGGCCACAACAGTGAGAGGCCCGCATACCGCAAAAAAATAAATAAATAAAAATAAATAAAGTGGGTAGCTAAGCAAACCTAAAAGAGAGATTCTCTAAGTACCAATTACCTTCAAAGCAAGAACTATTCCATTTGTTCACTAACTCAACATGGCCCGTGGCTTGGTATTGGGTCCCATCAGTAATGCTGACTACCTAAGGTTTACAACAGGAGCTATAATGATATTTCCTAATAAAAGTAGAGAGTATCTGTATTCGTTTCGTAGGGCTGCCATAACAAAGTACCACAAAGTGGGTGGCTTAGAAAAACAGGCAACAACAGTTCTGGAAGCTAGAAGTCTGAAATCAAAGTTTCAGCAGGGCCACGCTCTCTCTGAAGACTCTAGGGTAGAGTCTGTTCCATGCCTTTCTCTTAGCTTCTGGGGTCGCTGGCAATCCTTAGCATTCCTTGGCTTGTAGATGCATCATTCCAATCTCTCCTCCATAATCACATGGTTTTCTCTGTGTGTCTCTGTGTCTCTTCTCTTTTTGTAAGGACAGCAGTCATATGAGATTAGGGTCCACACTAATCAAGTACAACCTCATCTTTTTCTTCTTTTTTCCTTATTTGTTTTTGGCTGTGTCAGGTCTTAGTTGCGGCACACGGGATCTTTGTTGAGGTATGCGGGATCTTTTCATTACCCCGCGTGTTCTGCTCAGGCTTCTCTCTAGTTGTGGCAGGGAGGCTTCTCTCTAGTTGTGGCGTGTGGGTTTTCTCTCTCTAGTTGTGGCGCACAGGCTCCAGGGTGCATGGGCTCTGTAGTTTGCTGCACGCGGGCTCTAGTTGAGGCTCACGAGCTCAGTAGTTGTGGCACGTGGGCTTAGTTTCCCCACGGCATGTGGAATCTTAGTTCCCTGACCAGGGATTGAACTCGCATCCCCTGCACTGGAAGCCAGGTTCTTTACCACTGGACCACCAGGGAAGTCCCAAGTATGACCTCATCCTAACTTGATTATATCTGCAAAGACTAGTTCCAAATAAGGTCATACTCACAGGTGCTGGGGGTTAGGACTTCAACATATCTTTTGGGGGTGTGCAATTCAATCCATAACAGTAAGAAACTGTAAATATTTTACCACTGACATGTCATGTTCAATATTCACCAAATATTTCTTGAGTATCTCCAATATATATATATAAACCTGGCATGAGGCTGGGTACTATCGGTAACAGAGATGGGACAATGTTCTCATTCTCAAAAAGCTCCTAGTCTATAGGGGAAGCAAAGAAAGTGGACATATGATAATAATGACAGGTGTTAAGTGCCAAAATATAGAAAAATATCTGTGGAGCAGACACCTTAATCTCTGAGGCTGGAGCAAAGGTTATTCCTTGGGCTACTGCATATGCTTTCCCTTCTTCCCAGAACACTCTTCCAAGGACTTCAGCGCTCACAGCATCAAGATCAAGTTCTCATTCCTAGGGCAGCTCTTATCTGTGTGAGTGCCTATTTGCTCATTAGCATCACTCACCAGAATGGAAACAGACTGAGCACAGGGCCTATGTATTGATGGCATTATGCCTACAGGACTTAATGCAGTGCCTGGCTGAGAAAAGACCCTTAATAAACATTTCTCTTAATGAATGAGATGATGAGTGTAAGTGAATTATCTTCTTGTAGTAGGTGCAGCAATTTGGAGGACTTCTTGTAAGAAGGTATCCAGTTTCTCTGGGAAGAAGGAGGAGAGCTCCTTTCTTGGGAAGGAGAAGGAGGTGATAGGTAGGGAGTTAAGAGTAGCAAAGGAGGGGATTGAAATTGTCACTGTGGGAATAGAAAGAAAGCAAGAGTGAGAGAAAGAGAGACAGAGAGAAAGGGAGAGAGAACACGCTAAAGAGGCAAGAAGAATATTTGGAAAACTTAGCTGTTAGACCCTCCAATCTCTAAAAATATTTCTAAATATGGTCATAGATTAAAATAGGAATATATCTTTCCCTTTAACTGGGATATTGTCCTTTTGAATATAGTGTTGCTTAAGTCTTAAAAATTCAGTAAGATCTATGCATAAACCCAACTTTTTAAGGAGCAAGATGTGAAATTTAAATACCCAGTCTTACCATTAAAAAAAAATCAACAATACTCACAAATACAGTATTCTTTGGAGTGCTTAAAAGCATAAATTGTTACAGAAAAATTAATTTCTTCACTATTTTGAACACCTACCATGTGTCAGGCACAATACTGATGTTACGGGCAAAAACTTTTAATATGTCTTGGTCTCTGACATCAAAGCTAAGAGAAAAGAGAGTCCAATTTAAAAAAAGATTGTAATCACTACTATATGTAAAATAGATAAACAAGGACCTACTGGGAACTATATTCAATATCTTATAACAACCTATAATGGAAAAGAATCTGAAAAAGTATATAAATATATATATTTATATATGTATGTTTATATATAACTGGATCACTTTGCTGTACACCTGAAACTAATACAACACTGTAAATTAACTCTATACCTCAATTAGAAGTGTTTAAAAAATAAAATAAAATAAAAAATATTGTAAAGTACTATCTAATACCACATTGGAGGACTGTCCAGGGCTCACTGGATGCACACAGGACCGGCAGCTAGTCCAAAGTGGCAAGACTCATATTTCTGATTTGAGTCTGGATGGTATACTTGATGGAAAGGGAGGCAAAGCTACAGAGGGACCAGAGGGGATGGCATGTTCCTGAAACTGTCCCTAGACCAGACAGAAAGCAGGGCGGGCATGGTCAGAAATGGGGCCAGAGAAGGAAGCTGGGGCCAGGTGGTGCCACAGAGCTTCGGCTTCACCCTGAGGCAAAGAGGAGTCACTGAAGGATTTTAAAGCGAGGAGTATTAACTAGTTAAGTTCATTCTCCACTAGGAGAATGAACCATAAGAGAGCCACTGATGAAATATTAAGGAAGGTGAATGAAAGGAATTTACCAACTGATGAGATAAAAAGAGGGGGAGAAAGAACCAAGGATCTCCTGAGTGTCTGGATGGTAGAGCTGGCCACTGTGATGGGCAGACAGAAGGAAGGGGGGTTCAAAGGGGAAGGCAGTGAGTGCCGGGTGGAACATATTTAGTCTAAGCTTCATGTGGCGCCACCACGTAGAAAAGTCTAGTGGTTTGCTGAAACAAGGGTCTGAGGCTGAGAAGCCTGGAAGGCAGGCCGAAATCAAAGATTTGGGTTTTATCCGGAACTAGGTGATAATTGAATTCATGGGATTGCAGTATCAATTTGAAGGAATGTGCAGAGAAAAAAAGAGACAAAGATGCCATGAAAAATGCCAACGCATCAAAATGATAACACTTTTTCCCATACTGGAAACAGTGACTTGATAACTTTAAAAAAAAAAAGAAAGAAAAATAGAGCATGGGGCTGGCATATGCTTTCCTTTCTTTGTACTCATTATGTCCAAAGTTGTTAAACAGATGTCCAGAAAGGGAAACATAAACATCTGTTATTTACTGATTCTGAAAAAAAAAGAAAAAAAAAAACCAACTCTGGCCATGTTTGTGACTTTTTATCAAAATACTTTCAATAATAAGAATTCAAAAATGCCATCAAATACATTGCTTCCTGATCATTGATGGCTGGGATGCAACACTTCCATCCACTTTCTCACATTAGGAGATGAGCATGAAAAGATCACATGTGTTCTTTTTCTTTAATCCCAAAGGGATCCTGAGGGCAGACAGGGTCCCAGCCTCAAGGAGCCGGCTGCAGCTGTGTTCTCCCTCCCCCAGGACCTTGGGAAGGTCCACTTAGGCAGCAAATGCAGCCCTGGCTTATGCAATGATGTCACCTCGTGCCTCCCAGGGGACCTTGCGCCAGATTTCTCTTTGGGGAGAGGCTGGATGGCCTGACTGCACTGAGGGTGCCAGCCTTGGAGCTGTCCACTGCTCATCCCAGAGGGCCGCAAGCAGAGCTGATGGGATAGTTTTTTCTTACAAACCTGCCAAGCAAGGTATCAACCTGTAATGAAACTTGAGGAAAATGAAACTCAAAACTGCTTTGTCCATTTTGAATTCTTGGAACTAAAAATATTGTGAACATAATTATTTTTTCTTCTTATGGAGAAGTTGTCTTTATTTTTACCAGTTAAAATTAAAGAGAATATCCATGCCCAGTAATTTTGGATTAGTCAGATTTCCAACCTATATTCCACTGTCATAAACCCAAAGGAAAGCATTTCTTTCTTTTTTTTTTTTTTTCTTTTCCCTTCCTACCACCTATGAAGCAGATAGGAAATCCTCCAGGGCACAATGGGCTAAAACTCCTCATCACACTTTCAACTGCTGTCAGTGTCAAGGTCAGCTTCTCAAATCAGCTTCCAACCTGGAAAAAGGAGCTAAGCCAGAACTGGAGATGGCATGAAGTGGCTCTTTTGATTCCAAGAAATTGTGTTTATCATCATAAACCTAGCTTACGTTTCATAATGAAAATATAATCTGTCTTCAAGACTGTAAGGTCTCTTGTTCTAAGTATTTCAGACCACAGATGAGAAAATCATGGGATCAGTAAAACAACAAAACCATTCCTCCACACCTTTCCCTCACCACCATACGAAAACCAATGGCATGTGCACCAAATTAGAGGCAAGATTTATGACTATTTAGAGGCAGAAGAGTAGATGTCTTTTCTTGAATACAAAGACATACAGATGCCATCACTGAAAACGACATATATTTTTATTCTATCTCATGATGACAAGACTAGTGATGGTCCTAGAAGAGAATGAAGTTATTTTAGGAAATCGCTGTTTGGGCTCTGGTTTGCTCAGGCAATGATAGAACAAAGAAAAGCATGAGCAGAATTACTACTTTGGGGACTTCCCTGATGGCACAGAGATTAAGAATCTGCCTGCCAAGGCAGGGGACATGGGTTCGAGCCCTGGTCCAGGAAGATCCCACATGCCGCGGAGCAACTAAGCCCGTGCACCACAACTACTGAGCCTGCTCACCTAGAGCCCGTGCTCTGCAATAAGAGAAGTCACCGCAATGAGAAGCCCGCTCACCACAACGAAGAGTAGCCCCCACTAGCCGCAACTAGAGAAAGCCCGTGCGCAGCAACAAAGACCCAACCCAGCCAAAAATAAATAATAAAATTTTTAAAAAGAATTACTACTTTGCAGGAAGATCTAATTATGTTTCATATTTATACAAAGAGAACAGTATCTGTTGGCTACCTTCTTAGAGTTCTGTGTTCCTCAATAGGATTTTTAACTTTTCCAATGTAGAATGAGATATTATGAAGATGCAGTGTGTGACGGGAGGGACAGTGGGCTTTGCTGAGTTCAGCTTTGCCACTTCCTAGTGATGTGACCTTGGGTGAAGTATTTCATCCCTGATGCCTAGCACAATGTCTGCTCGTAATATATACTCTATGAGTATTTTTTAAATAAATGAACTGCTCTGGGCTTCAGTTACTTCACCTACAAAATGGGAATGATAACAATATCCCTACGGTATATTGCGGTGAAAAATAAAAAGTATCACGTTGCCTGGAAAACACTGGTAGTTGACAAATAAGTGATAGCTATCATTGCTTTAGTTCCTTTTTAATAATCAAAAGTGCCAAGAATATTATGATCAATTCTCTTCTGACACCCTGACCATGAGTTTCATCATCTATAATTTGTAGGTTGAAGTAGATTTATGACAGGGTTCTTAAACATTTTGCTCACTTTGGAAGTCTGATGAAGTCTATGGACCCTTCTCAGAATGGAATTCTAGATGCACAAAAGCAGATATTTTAAAAATCACAAAATAAAACCAATTATACTGAAATTCAGTTCTTTTTTAAGAACTCTGTGTGTCCATGGACCCCAGGTTAAGAACCCCTGGCAGGGGAAGGCTAGAAGTCAATGACTTCCCAGATAATCAGAGGCTGCTGGTAATTTCATGCACATTACATTACAACAGGGAAGTCCTCTTCCAGACCCTACTTTTCTTGGAATGCTCTCAAAACATTATTGAAGAGCAATGAGAATATCATTAACTATTGGAATGCTTTGTGCATATGAGACAAAGAGATATGGAAAAAAAAAAGGTTGTAATACAGATCTAGTAAAAAAAAACCCAAGTCCTCCTTAAGAGCATGTACAGAAGCTGGCCTTAATGACTCACATTTGATGACTCACCTCATAAGCTATTAAGGGAAATCGTTCCTATCCTTATTTAACTAAAGAATGTCTGTGAAAATTCATCAGGATTTAAAGAGTACAGGTAAATGGCAGGTCTTATAATAAAGATAATTTAATGAATTATAAACTGACTGAGATATCAAAAAACACATTTTATTTACTTTTAAGAGATAGAAAAATCTACTAATAAGAATTTATACATGAAATAGACAGGCAAAACCTCAAAAATACATGCTTCTCAACTTTCACATCTCTTATAAAGATGTGTCAGATGTGTGAGGTTTTTAAATGGCCAGCTGAGAACTGGCCAGGAAGACAAAGTCATTAACTTTGACACGTCCATTATGAGGGGTGGCCAGAATGGATGAGGAAAGAACTGGCCACCCAGCCCACTTTGAAGAACTTCTATGTATTCTGTCCAAGGCATCTTAGACACCAATAAAAGTCAAATTTTAGGACTAGAAATTGATGGCCAGGCCAAATAGTCTGAAACCCATGCAGATGTGTGAAAGGACGCTGCTTTAGACAGAATAAGAATGTGAAGAATACCTAAACTTCAGAATGTAAGCTGGCAGGAAGAATAGTCATAAATACATGAAGGATCCTCAATCTTACGAGAATTGATTATACTTGGTTAAGTAGATCAATGATATCATCTTGATCTGGAGTTTACAAGACTGTGCATGATTAATGACATGCTTTCAGAAAAATGTAATTGATTGACCGAAAAAGGTTTCTGATCCTTTCTCTCATCCTTTCCTCAGCCTAGAAGATATTACTCCTCCAATGCATGGACTTAGTAGAGAGGAAGACACAGGCTCACTCATCTTTGCTTTCCCCAAAGAACCCAGAACAGTGCTTTTCATGAAACTTAATATTCAAAAAGATTCTGAGTGAATGTTTGCAAGGATCTAGAAATTAATATAAAAAAATTAATGCTGATCTTATTGGCAACTATAATATCCTAATGGTGGAGTCTCCTAGGCTAGGCCTCATTATCTTTGTGGCTATGTGTAAATGGCATGTTTACATATACATTTTACCTAGCCATTTACTATACCCCAATTGGAATGATTCAGAGAAATTACAAAGAGAAAGATAAGAGATAATGAATAGTCTTAACTACACAGAAAATATAAAAGCAATAAATCTAAAAGCAAATAATCTTCCGAATAACAAGTTCTAGAAAATACCAAGGAGGGCTGGGATCCCCTCATCACTTCTGGAAGACTTCAGGAACACCTCCAAATGTTCTTTCCCTCCCCTTGGCTTTCAGTGGCCTTTTTTCTAATCTTTTCAGGATGGTGGCATCTCTAAAGCTTTTTCATTCCCTTTTCTTTTATTTCTATGTTTTTCTCTTCTGCTACTCCATTCAGTGGAATTTTAGCAAAGTGAACTTGATTTAAATTTTGAACTCCAACAAAAATCTCAAATCATTTTTGCCCTGCTAAAAGCAAAATGTCAAGAAAGAGGCAGAAAGTGGAACGATGGTTTGTTGAAAAATAACTTAGATTCCTGGTTCTATCAGCTTCCAGTAATCACAGCCATTCTGCACATTACTTCTCAGGAGGTATTTTTCTCCCGATGTATCAGTATTAGCAGTTGTAATGGGTTATACTTGTCCATTTGAAGTTCTTACAGCTATAATGTTAACCCTCTGGGATACTTTGTGTCTTCTGTCTCATTTTGCAACACTGAGACTGAGACTGAAAAAAAAGAAAAAAAACACTTCTTTTGGATCAGAGTGTAAAAGCATTCTAAGTCTCCTAAGGTTGCTACAAAAAAAAAAAAAAAGATCATGTAATTTGAGCACAATTTGGGTTTGCAGTTATCAAATGTCTCAATTTCTATTTCTTGAATGGGCTACCACAGATCCTTTCATTTACTAGTTGATTGGTAAATTACATGTTAACTGAATGGACAAAAAAATAAATAAGTATATTATGAGAAAATTCCAAAGCCAAATATGTATCAATACTGATTTCCCCCAAAGACTGACCAGATCTAGTCCTATCAACCATGGTTGGGCAAAACAATAAACCCCGATGAGATGCTCTTCACATTTTTTATTTTATTTTATTTTTATTTTATTTTAAAACAAAAGTTTTATTTTGCCATTTTGATCTTCTTTTGGCCAGGACTAGGAAGGGCATTTATATAGGGAGGGAGAGTACCTGCTTATGAAAGAGTCTCATTTGTCCCATTTTGTCAGCTGGGATCAAGTATTAAAATAATACCCATGGATGGGCTGAAAACCTTCTTGTCACTCAAATCTCTTTTGTCTTTAATAGGGAGTGAATGGCTTACCACCTGTTTGAAATGATCCAAAAGATCAGCTTCTCTGCACTTTACTCCAAGTGTGACAGTTTTGCTCAGGAAAACCAACACAACAAAAATATCATTCCATCAAATATTTATTGAAGAGCTGTTATGTTCAAGGCATGTGTTAGGGATGGAAATTAGTGCACTTTAATTTATTTTGTATATTGGGATAGACCCCAAAGCTCTAATTTTGCCTTCTACGTACATGCTTATTACTGAATTGTTAGAAATTAAATGATCTATAAAGAGCTACCTATATAACATGGTCTCATGGGTATCAAAACAAGGCACTACAAGACTTGGCACCCAATCCTGAGGCACAACCTACCAGCTTAAAGAGTTTTTGAGGGTAGGAAAAGCGATGGAGAACAGGTGTACTAAGGCAGAAGGGTTTGGTGCAGCCCATCAGATATGATGGAGACATAAATGAAAACATAATGACACAAATGAAGACAGTGGGGCACAGGAAGCAACATGGAAACCACACAAGCAGACACTTGCATCTGGGCATGAGCATAGCACATCTAGATGACAGGGAGGTGGCTGCACTAGCTAAAACAGAGGGTGTGTTGAGAGAAAGAAATATTTGCCTAGGCGGAGTGTAGTCAAATTGGGGAGCGTCTCAGTACTGTGCAGACGTTTGAATGTGATTCCATGATAGCACTGTGGTAACCACAGCAGGCAGTCATGCAGTCCTTGTTTTTTACAGACAAATAAGGACCTTGCTCCAAACACACTATAAGAACTAATAAAACGAGCTGTTTATGAAAAGATATTAATATTCTTGATAGGCAAGGTCTTTTCTCAAAGGAAACTGCAGTATAGGTAGATAATATTCAGTGTGACATAACTATGAGTACTTAAGAAGGTGACCTCAGGAATATATTGATTCATCCACTTCATAGCGGAGAAACTTTGAGAAAGCTACTTAACTTTTCCATCCCTCAGTTTCTTCATCTCAAAAGAATTAAAAAAAGCACCTTCCCCATAGGGTTGCCATGATGAGGAAACGAGCCAATAAATATGAAGTGCTTAGAACAGTGCCCGGTACCTGGTAATCATTCATTAAGCGGTAGTTTATTAGTGGTAGTAGTACTCATTATGATTCAAGGTGAGAGAATCAGTTTGGCATATAAGTATTTTTGCAGCTAAGGTACTCTATTTCCCCTAAAATTCTTGCCAGTTAAGTGGAATAAATGCGATAAAGTAGTAGTACTGATAATTCAGTTTTTGAAGATTTGACCAAAAAAAATTATAACTGGAAATTAATAGCACAATATATTTAGAATTTCAATGTTGAACTTAAAAATGCTGTCATCAAATATTAGACATACATTTTTGAACTTAAAAATGTTCTCATCAAATATTAGACATACATCTTAGGTCATAATCTTACATCATCTCCTATATGAAATGTTTCTTAATTATGAGTTTATGCTCCTGGAAGAATTGCATACAATTCTATTTTGAGTCTCCCAGCTACTTTCTGGCACATAAGTGCTCGATAAATCTTAGATGGATGGATGAATGGAAGCAGGAAGAAAGACAAGCAGTTTGACCAGTAGAGTTATTTGCTTTTCCAGCATGGGAAGTCAAAAGCCCTTTGACGGATTCAGGAGTTTGGGATCCAGAGCTACCACCCCTGTGCCTAAGGGCTGATTTTCACACAGATGGTCACCTTCAGAACATAGAAGGGGATGTATGAGTTCTGAGTGTGCACCCCACATGTTCCTGCTCTACTTGTGTCTCTCCTAAACAAGATCCCACGCTAGCGTTTGTGAAACACTGAAGGTATGTGAGGGCATGTGAAAAGTCTAAAGTTTTCTTCTTTGCATCTGGGAAAATGACTTTTTATTTATTTATTTATTTATTTATTTATTTATAAAATGACATTATTTAAATACTATTTATAAAGATTGATTTTAAGTCAAGGTAAGAAACCTGCCTTGGAAAGTGGGGAAATTGATCCTTTCAATGATAAATTCTCAAATGAAATTACCCCAGGCAAAAATGGGCAGACTTAACTAATCTCTCTCCTGTTTTCTCTCTCTCTCTCTCTCAATGAGCACCTCTCTCTTGGTTGCAAAGATTTTTTAAAATGTGATTTAGTAGGTTTTCTGCTATCTGTTACAATACACTTTATTCCATAAAGAGAAAGAAACAAGAAAGCCTCTTTACTTACTTTGAGATAGTTTCTTGGACTCGCTTTTGATGAAGGGCTTTTGATACTGCCCACTGTCACACATGGAGTAACAAGTGGGAGAGGGTTTGTCACCCACAGGTCCTGGGTCAACAGCATGAGGAGTGCATTAGGACTTCAGAAGGCCCTTATGCTTTGCTTTGGCTTTATTGGGAGGACTATTTTGCAACTTAATTGAACAAGTTTTTACTGAGTATATATGTGCCTAAGGTTGCTTGTGCTCATCCATCCATCCAACCATCTATCTATCCATCCATCCATCCATCTAAGATTTATTGAGCACTTATGTGCTGGAAAGTATCTGGGAGACACAAAAGAGAATTGTATGCAATTCTTCCAGGAGCATAAACTCATAATTAAGAAAAATGAGAATCCTTCCCTGTAGGAAAGATGGGCAAGCAGCTACTCTTACTTATCTTCTTCCTGAACTAACCTGTCTGATAAAATAGCCCCAAGCACATGCATAAAACACACAAGCACATGCACACACACACAAGCACATGCACACACACTTGTGCATGAAACAAAAATTGAAGGGTGGAGAAAGAGGAAGGGGGAAGGAATAGAACAAATGATCTATATTCTTAATCTTCCACTGCAGGAAGTCAGGACTTTCTGCTTGCCGTGAGAGACAGGCAAATCATTTAAAATTTGGCCAGAGCCACCGGGAGAACTGGTGCATTAATGAAGGATTGAAGAGAAGGCGGGAAGGGGCTCTTACATTTAAAAAATTTAATACCCACATGCACTTTAATTTTTTGCCTTTTATGTTATACCTAACAAGGTTTTCAAAACTAGGTTTTCTAAAGATAACTAGTTAGTCCACAAAATGTGCAATATACCTATTTAAATTCACTTTTAATCATAGAAATAGAACTTGCAAATAGTAGCCCACCAGTGCTCAGATAACTACAACCAAGAGTGGACAGGTACTGAATCAGACTGTTTGCTCAAGCATAGCTAGAGTTTAATAACAGAGGTAAAAATCACTGTGTAAAAAATTCTGCATTTGTACATATAGGTGTCATAACTGCTGACTTTAGCTTAGCTTCAAATGCCAAAATTGATTACCAAATTTTTTATTTCTAGTGTTTTGGTTCCCAGATTGAATTCTACTTGGATATTTTAATTCCTCACAGTTGGGTTTGAATGTCACTTCAACCCACATTTCTCAGAAAATAAGAGAATTGTATTACTGATGGGAAGTAGCCATATTAAAGATGTCCAGTGAGAAAACAGACATATGGATTAGATTCTAGGAAAAGCTTCCTATAACTAGAAGCACTATGAGATACTAAAAAACATAATCAAGGATGGCAGCAAAAGTCTCTTTTACTGAATATTTTAAGGAGTAGACAATTATCTTGTAGAAAATAGTCTTTCTTGAGAATCTTTCTAGATATACTAGACTGTTCTTGGCTGTTTTGTTTTGGTCTTGCTTTTTGGTTTGTTTCTTTCTTTCTTTTTTTTTTTTTTTTTTTTTGGCCTACTCTTCAGGGAGAGTTGGTGAAAACAAAGCAACAGGCAAAATCTACACAGAGTCAACTGAATAGTTGGAAGTTTACTTGATCCTTTCTAGGGACTCAGAATTGCAAAATAAGCAAGGTACTGATGGCTCTATGAGGGTGTTAGTTAGCAGCAGTAATGAGTCATCTGAATCTAAATCATCTTCTGTTTGTCTCAAGGAGAGGTCCAACATCCCAGACAGGTGACAGAATAGCAACCACTCCTACCACTGCCCCAGGTATTCAAGTAAAAGAGCCAAAGACAGGAATGAAATCTGTCCCATCCAAAAGTTGACAGTTGAAATGCCAATAAGCAAATGACTACTAGACCCTAGATGCCACAGGAAACCTTCAGTACGGGCCATGCCAACCACAAGCAATAAAACAACAACAACAACAACACAACAAAAAACAGCATTTTTCATTGGAAATGAATAAGCAAATTAAATTTGCATACAGCTTAAAAAAGTATTATTCACAGGGAAATCTTGAAGGGGACAAGCTAGATTTCTGAGCTACAGAAGCAAAGGCATTTTGGCACACCCAAGATGACACTAATACCCACCTCTCTGGAAAACAGGCCTGTGAATCATAGTTAGACTCTAAGCTACTTAAGCTCAAGGACCATGTCTATCTAACTGAAGCCCCAATACCTAGCCCCAACATCTCGCATAATGTGTGTTCAATAACTCAGTTAAATGATTAAATGAGCCTACTATTGCTACTTCACATGCTTCCAAGAGATCACATCAAAGTGTTTTCTTTCCTCCTATCTCCTTGTAAGTTTCTACTGGGTTTTCAAGATCCACTTCACGGATTCCTTTCTTAACTCTCTAGAGCTCTCTACTCACCCCTCTGTTATAGCACTTATCTTACTGAGTTGTCATTCTTGAGCTGCTCTATCCAATATGATAGCCACTAGCCTCCTATGGCTGTTGAGCACTTAAAATGTGGTTAGTGTGACTAAGGACCAGAATTATAAATTTTATTTAATTTTAGTTAGCTTAAATTTTTAGACTGATACTCAATTCAGTTTTAAAAAAACTTTTAGGTATATTCAGAGCTAATTGGGTATGTGAACCTACTTTTTTTCCACCCTAAAATTTATAAAATCCAAATACAGATTCAAATACTCTCAATGAAAAGTTAACATCCAAATTGAGATGCTTTACATGTAAAATACAAACCAGACTTCAAAGACTTACTACAAAACAAAGAATATAAACTAGATGATTAATAATATTTTATATTAATTACATGTTAAAAAGCTAATATTTTGGACATATTGAATTAAATAAAGGATATCATTAAAATTAATTTCATTGGGCTTCCCTGGTGGTGCAGTGGTTAAGAATCCACCTGCCAATGCAGGGGACATGGGTTTCAGCCCTGGGCCGGGAAGATCCCGCATGCCGCGGAGCAACTAAGCCCGTGCGCCACAACTACTGAGCCTGCGCTCTAGAGCCCACGAGCCACAACTACTGAGCCTGTGAGCCACAACTACTGAAGCCTGTGCACCTAGAGCCCGTGCTCCGCAACAAGAGAAGCCACTGCAATGAGAAGCCTGCGCACCGCAACAAAGAGTAGCCCCCACTCGCCACAACTAGAGAAAGCCCTCACACAGCAACGAAGACCCAACACATCCAAAATAAATATAATTAATTAATTAATTTTTAAAAATTAATTTCATCTGTTTCTTTTTACCTTTTAATGTGGCTACTAGAAAAATTTAAGTTACCTATGTGGCCTAAATTTCATTTCTATTGGATAAGCATCGCTCTAGACATTCTATGAACACATTGTTATTCACTGAGATAAGCAATTTATATGTTAACCCTGTTTTACCAGTAAGGAAACAGAAGCTCCTAAACAAAAGTCATGTAACATGCCTAGGAGTGCAGTTAAAGTGGGATTAGACCCAGGTCTCCACGGCTTCTGAGTTCCAGCCCTCAGCTCCTCTTTGTTCCTGGTGTGTACATGGTAGCCTGCCCATTTGGCTATGAGCTCTTCCAGAGCACAGACCCTGCCTTAATCATATTTATGTCTTCCTCAACTGGTACACAGCAGGCAGCCAGTGAATGCTTGTTGACTGAATGAAACACAAAGTGAATGAATTAAATGGGATTATCTAGGTAAATATATTTGTAACACATTAAAATATCTACATAATGTTAAGCTCAAGTTTAACAGTATAAAGAGGATGAAGACACATCTGATTTGTCTGGAAACACCGCAGAACTCGTTAGTTTTGATGTTTACATTTAACCAAAGACATACAATCCTTTTGAGGAAAACATGTTCGCTATGAACATGAAGAGTTTAGCCTAATCACAGACGGATAAGCTGCTGGGAAACCAAGTTGGGCAAATGTCTACCAAGGGAGTAAGGGATACTAAAAGATTGCACACATCTGAATTTTTAAGTTCAATATGGTTGAAACTGCTCAAGCTAGAGCAGCAGTGACTTTGTGTGAACAATGAGAACAGTCTTATATTCTTAGGTTTATATTTCACAACAGAGTTTTTAATAAATGTTCTACACATATTTCTCAAGTTCATTCTGCTGGCCTTGATCTGTCATGAAGGAATGTCTTATGTTTAAATGAAGATTTGTTTTACAAGGTAAAAACTAATGATCTATAAGAAGAAGGAGAATATAGAAATTTTAGTCTTGATGTTTCCCTTAGATTGAAAGTTTCTGTAATACTATTTTCTTTACTGTCATTTACTCTACAAAAAAATCAATTCAATCCCACAGAAATCATCCAAATGCCTCCTGGTTGCTAGGTGCTGGTTATTAAAAAGTGAAAAAAGCCATGAATAAGAAACTCCTCCAGATCACTGGTTTTATCATTTCTTTCCCTTCTTACCCACTACTGAAAATTTGTCATTACTTTAGGAATGGCAATATAGAAGTAAAAATAAAACAAGTTTGTAAAGAAACAAGGAAAGGTAGAATACCTCTAAACCTTAAAATGCAGGTATTGAGTGAACAAGAAGACTAGAACCACTGTACAACTACAGACAGAAACTGCTCAGAACATCCTGTGCGGGACATGAGAAATGCAGCACAACCCTAGAGTTCATGGTCTGGTCATTCTTTCTAATCATTAGAAAATAAAATTAGTCTCCTACTAAGACACCTGCAGCCATTTTAAAACTTCAGATGGCTCCAGTTTGCAAAGCTCATCTATCTGAATTTTTTTTGGGCAAGATAACCTAGACATGTCGGATGTTATCGACTGTTGGTCTAATTCTGCCCTTAATGGCTATCCCGAAGAGAAAAGATCTCTACAATAGTCGACTATGCAAATTAGTTATCTATTTTTTGTCACCTCTCTAGAAAAATGTTTTAGACTATTTAGACAAAAAATAGTTTTTGTCTCCTATTTAAGAAAAAATATATATGCTTTCCTTCGTTGCTTCTCCCCCTCCTCAGAGTCAAGAAATTGTCCTTGAGCAAATGCCAGATGCTGAAAATTATTCAAAGCATTATAGTGACACATCAAAGAGAGAAGAGACCAGGAAATTAATTGCAACAATTTCTTTTGAACACTCTAAAAACTTCTTTAACTGGTGTGTAGGAGTGTCAAAATCCAAGAATGCAAAAGGGGAGGACTTTTAAAAGAAGAATACAAATTGGAATGTAGCTGACCATTTGAATTTATTTTCTTGTCTAGTAAAATTAGCAAGCAACATGTTCCAAGAAACCCATCACTTACTAACCAACTAAAGGACTGTTATTTTTCCTAAGAATCTTTTCTAAAATGTGACAACCAAAAGTGCATTGTTTGTCTAAATCTTTCAACTTCAGGCAAGCAAATACTGAATAAAATGGCTGTCATTAAAAAAATTATGTGCAATTAACTAGGCAATAACATTATGCAATTTTGGAAATCTGTTCTTCTGATTATATGACCCACTGTGTTACACAATAAAATGTTTCTTATTGAAAAACCAACAGTGAACAAAGATTATGGATTATGCCTATTGAGATTACAGCGCTAAAAGCTCATTAAGTTTTAATTCCATGTGCAATTTGGTATTTAGAAAGCAAATGTGTCCAAGATTTATGTTCCATTATCTAGAAATAAACCCAGATTAATCAAGAAAAGCAATATTACAAACAATACTGAAGAAGAGGAATAGTCACCCTAGTTAAAACAGATTATTTTCAAGAACTTTAGAAGAACTATGTAATTAATATTTAATTGTCAACTGCTCATGAAAGCAGGTTTCACACTCTGCTTTCTTAATTTGAGTCACCATACATTCTTGAAAGTAAATTAAAATATGATTTTTTATGATGCTATTCCCTAGAAATGATAGTTTTATAACACTAAAGTAAGGAGCAGGTAACTGAGTTATGATTATGAGCCTTTTGTTTATTCTGAGTTTTTAAAACATGTCAAGTCACTAATAAAATCAAAAAGGAGGAGACCTGGTATATTTAATAGTCATTTTTTCTAAAATCATCTTAGGTTAAATAGCCAATTTCAATCCTCCAAAATAACTTTGGCCTCTTCCTCTTCCAGAAGACAGGATTTTACTACAAAAGTTGCATGGTTACAGGCTGAATGGTGTCCCTTCCAAAATCATATCTTCAAGTCCTGACCCCCAGTCCTTCAGAATATGACTGCTTTTGGAGATAAGGCTTTTAAAGTGGTGATTAAGTGAAAATGAGGCCATTAGGGTGGGACCTAATCCAATCTGAGTGGTATCCTTAAAAGAAGAGGAATTTGGACACAAAAGAGATACCAGGGACACAAAGTTCATGGACCACTTCAAGTCCCATCATCCCCCTTCCAACTTAGATATTATTATGGTCCCATATTTTAGTTCTACTTAAATATTTAACCTTCAAATTAGACATTATCATTGCTTCATTAGTCAATGCTTATTTTTATTTACTCACATATTTCTCAATATTTTACTCACAATTTCTTTGTGCATATCAAACATTTTTTCTAGAGTCTTATTACTTAGGATTGCAAACTGTAGGCTTCTGAATCTGAGGATCAGCGTCTTTCAACATTTCTGGACGATTCTTGGCCACTATATTTCTTGAATGTTGTATGTTTCCATTCCCTTCACTATCTCCTCTTTAACCCTGGCTGAACTTTATTACACCTTCATACTCTGTTCTCCGTGTCTCTTAAACTGAAGTTCATACTTGTCATCTGTCTATCTCCTTAAGCTTCATTCCTGATCAACTGTCTGAATATATTTTTCAGTTCACTAAACGTCTGCTAAATCCATACTGTTTAACCCATCTAACAATTATTTCACTACAATCATTATACTTTTATTTCCAGAAGTTCTATTAGGTTCCGTTTTAAAATGTGTGTCATCATTTTTTATAGCTTCTTACTACTTGCTAATATTTTCAATCTTCTTTTTACTTCTTAAACAGATTTAACATACATCTTTCATATTAGGTGTCTAAATCTCCAATATACGAAGTCTCTGATTCTATTGTCTCTTTTTTTTCCTGCTGGCTTACTCATAGTGGTTTGTTTTTGGCAGGGGTGGGTGTTTGGTGATTTCTGAGTGTGGGTACAGATCCTTTGAAATATTTTAGTGGGAACTCTTTGAGGCCCAACTTGAAATTCCATTCCCCCGTGAGGATTGGTGTTTCCTTTTCCCAGTGCCCTGTGGTCACTATCAACCTGGGTCCAAATTAAAGAACAAAGTCTGGCTGTGGTTCTTCTGGACTACAATCCTGGCTGAAAGCTCACATGAGGGCCAGCTTGTGGTTATTGTTTCACAGGGAAGATATTTTCCTTTCCTCTCTCCAGAACCTATGTTGTGTCAGGCAAGTTTTGTTACTGTTCTTTCTGCAGAGATAGTTGTTTTCTCATTCATCATAACACCGAGGGTATAGTTTTGGAATCCCAGATTTATGTGGGAATCTTCTGTTGGACTATGTGCAGGTCAGAATGGAAACTTGAGGTCCTTTGGTTTCAGAAATATCTTCGGGCTTGCTTACATTCCAAGATTCCTGCTTTCACTTTCATTTGTTCTCTATAATGTCATACTTTCTAGCCAGCTCAGTGATGCATTTTGAAAGATATTATTTAACATGTAATCCAGCATTTATAGTTGTCTTCAATAGATTATCCAGGATACCTAGTCACTATATTACCAGAAAAGGAAGTCTCTACATACATTTTTAAAGACTTCAAAAAGCCTCAATTGAAAATTATCTTATTATTTTCAGTGGTAGATTTAATTTTAACTATATATTTATATAGTTATGTCTACTTTATACATAGATACATATAAAAATTTTGGAGTGTCTGTGAGTGCTGAAAGGAAAAAAATCATCATAATTTTACACTGTTAAAGGACTATTCAATTACAGAAGAAAACCCTACCAAAAAGGTAAACTATTTAAAACATTAGGTGAAGATGACTAATAAAAGGTAATTTAATTTCTATCAATTAGTAAAATTTTGCTTTTTGAATTTTATTAGTTCTATGCTGTGTCTGTCTGAATAGGAAATAAAAGCTAAATGTGAGAGAGTTATTACTCTTATGGTATTTCTGAATTAATCCAAATCAGAACATAATGGAACATCACAAGAAATATAATTCTTGTAAGTTACTTTACTATATTTTCCAGATAAGCAGGACCTATAGAACCAAAAAGACTCTGTAAATGCCATAATGAGTAAGGAGATTGAATCAGTAATCAAAAACCTCCCAACAAACCAGATGGCTTCACTGGTGAATTTTACCGAACATTTAAAAAGGAATTAATGCCAATCCTTCTCAGACTCTTCCAAAAAAATTGAAGAGGAGGGAACACCCCCAAACATTTTATAAGTCCAGCATTAGCCTCATACCAAAGCTAGACAAAGAGTCTACAAGAAAAGAAAACTATAGGCCAATATCCCAAATGAATTTAAATGCAAAAAAATTCAACAAAATATTAGCAAATTGAATTCAGTAGTACATTAAAAGGATCAGGGGCTTCCCTGGTGGTGCAGTGGTTGAGAGTCCGCCTGCCGATGCAGGGGATACGGGTTCGTGCCCCGGTCTGGGAGGATCCCACATGCCACGGAGCGGCTGGGCCCATGAGCCATGGCCGCTGGGCCTGCGCGTCCGGAGCCTGTGCTCCGCAGCGGGAGAGGCCACAACAGTGAGAGGCCCGCGTACCAAAAAAAAAAAAGGATCATACACCATGACCAAATGGAATTTACATCTGGGATACAAGGATGGTTCATGAGATGCAAATCAATGTGTGACATACCACATTAATAGGATGAAAGATAAAAACAATATGATCATCTCAATAGATACAGAAAAATCATTTGACAAAATTCAACAATCTTTCATGATAAAAACTCTCAAAAGCTGGATATGGAAGGAACATACCTCAACATAATAAAGGTCATATATGACAAGCATACACAACTAACATCATACTCAACAGAGAAAGGTTGAAAGTTTTTCCTCTAACATCAGAAGCAACACAAGGGTACACACTCTCATCGCTCCTATTCAACATCATACCGGAAGTCCTAGCCAGAGCAATCATGCAAGAAAAAGAAATAAAAGATATTCAAATTAAATCAGAAAGAAGAAGTAAAATTGTTTATATTTGTAGATGACATGATCTTATATTTAGAAAATCCTAAAGGCTCTACCAAAAACTGTAAGAACTAATAAACAAATTCAGTGAAGTTGCAGGATACAAGATCAACATACAAAAATCAGTTGTGTTTCTATACATTAACAACAAACTATCTGAAAAATAAATATGTGAAACAATTTCATTTACAATTGCATCAAAAACAATAAAATGCTTAGTAATAAATTTAGTCAAGGAGGTTTAAAACTCTACACTGAAAGCTGTTAGACATTGATGAAAGAAATGAAAAAAGGTACAAATAAATGGAAAGATATCCTGTGTTTATGAATTGGAAGAATTAATATTGTTAAAATGTCTGCAGTACCCAAAGCCATCTATAGAGTCAATGCAATTCTTACCAATATTCCAATGGCATTTTTTACAGAAATAGAACAAACAACCCTAAATTTAAATAGAACCACAAAAGACCCCAAAGAGCCCAAGCAATCCCAAGATATAAGAACAAAGCTGGAGGCGTCATATGTCATGATTTCAAACCATATTACAAATCTATAGTAATCAAAACAGTATGGTACTGGCATGAAAACAGACACATTGACTGATGGAATAAAATCAAGAGCCCCAAAATGAATCCATGCATATACGTCAACTAATATTGACAAGGAAGCCAAGAATACTCAATGGAGAAAGAATAGTTTCTTCAATTAATGGCTCTGGGAAAACTGAATTGTCACATGCAAAAGAATAAAATTGGACCCCTATATTACACCACTCAGAAAAGTTAACTCAAATGTATTAAAACAATATAAGTGTGTGTATATACAATATACATGTGTGTATCTATATATGAATATTAGCCATAAAAAGAAGAAAATCCTCACATTTGCAACAAACTGGATGGACTTTGAAGGCATTATATTGTATGAAATAAGTCAAACAGAGAAAAGACAAATACTGTGTGATCTCACACGTGGAATCTGAAAAAGTCGAACTCATAGAAGCAAAGAATAGAATGATGGTTACCAAGCCTGAGGAATGAGGGAAATCAAGAAATATTGGTCAAAGGGCACAACTTTCCAGTTATAAGATGAATAAGCTCTGAGGAATCTAATGTGCAGTATGGTGATTACAGTTAACAATATTTGAAAGTTGCTAAGACAATAGATCTTAAATGTACTCACCACAAAAGAATTGTAATTATGTAAGGTGATGGAAGTGTTAATTAACTTTATTGTGGTAATTATTTCACAATAGATACATGTATCAAATCATCCCATTATATACTTTTAACTTACACAATGTTATATGTCAATTATGTTTTAAGAAGTTGGGAAAAAAATATGGGAAAGTTTTATAATTTTCTGAAGTCATGTAAAAGGGAGGAATTTTCATTCACATAAAAATCACTTGGAGGACTTCCCTGGTGGCGCAGTGGTTAAGAATCCGCCGCCTGCCAGTGCAGGGGACATGGGTTCAAGCCCTGGTCTGGGAAGATCCCACATGCCACGGAGCAACTGAGCCTGTGCGCCACAACTACTGAGCCTGCGTTCTAGAGCCCACGAGCCACAACTGCCGAGTCCACGTGCCACAACTACTGAAGCCCGTGTGCCTAGAGCCCATGCTCCACAACAAGGAAAGCCACCGCAATGAGAAGCCCGTGCACCATAACGAAGAGTAGCCCCAGCTCGACGCAACTAGAGAAAAGCCTGTGCGCAGCAACGAAGACCCAACGCAGCCATAAATAAATAAATAAACAAATAAATAAATTTTAAAAAAATCACTTGGAACAGTTTCATAATTTTATATCTCAAATGACTGACTTTTATTTTTTACTCAACTGTACATTTGAAAAGACAAACCTTTAGCTATTACTGTTGGAACTATTATTGTTAGAGTTATTATGCATGTAGAAATATACATTCAAACAGTGTAGAAGGTACAAATTAAAAGTGAAAACCTCCTACCTCTATTCCTTAGAGGTATTATATTTGATTATGTCCATTTCTAGTTCTCATGGTTATTCACACTGCATCTACATTGTTTATTTACCTCAGAAAGAGCACACATTTTGAATGCTCATTAAAAGCTTGAACTGTGTACAAAATGGTGTGGCATACTGTGTTACTAAGAGGTATTGTCCCCACCATACCTTTTCAAGCAGATTTTATTGACATTTTCAGCAGAGAGCTCTAAAATGTTGATATTTAATGTAAAAGTTGTCTTTAGTACCTAATACGACCATTAATAGCTTCACTGCAACCATTACCAGACATTAAAATATCCATGTAAATTCTATTTGAATAGATTTCTTGCCTTGTAAAATCTGAAGAATCTTTTAAATTGATGTGGTGTTAGAATGTTTCAAGAAATAAATTGCATTTAAGACCAGATTTATCAGAATCTATGAAGGTTATATTGTGGCATAAATGAATGTACTATAAATGCCGGGGAGACAAAAAGAAAAAAATCTAAGAATGGATAAATTCCCATTGGATGTACTGTTACCAGTTTATTATTCTGAGATAACTATGAAAGCATTTGCTAACATTGCCTGTTCTAACTTTTCAAGCACATACTTGAACTCAATCAGAGCATGATTTTCCAACTTGACAGCCATTAAAAGTAAGAATTCAGATAAGAGGAAGAAAAGGTTCTATAAGTAATTATGGTACCAAAATTAGCAACTGATTAAATCAAGTTGCTGTGAAAACTTTAAGTTAAATAGTTGGCTTAGTGTTGTGTTAAACTCCTCTCCTCTATGAAAATGTAACTGGTTGATGGACTTACTTTATTTTGCAACTAATATAGATAGTAACTGAACTCAGCCAAAATTTCTTGGAAGCAAAACAGAATCTCTTAGGTGAAAATAAAGTTATGATGCTATCAAATAGCAGGCAATCACACTTCTGTAGACTATCTTCTTTTCCCCATTTTTTAAAATGAAAGAATGAAGCTTTTTTTTTTTGCATTACACGGGCCTCTCACTGTTGTGGCCTCTCCCATTGCGGGGCACAGGCTCCGGACTCGCAGGCTCAGCGGCCATGGCTCATGGGCCCAGCCGCTCCGCGGCATGTGGGATCTTCCCGGACCGGGGCACGAGCCCGTGTCCCCTGCATCGGCAGGCGGACTCTCAACCACTGCACCACCAGGGAAACCCAGAATGAAGCTTATTTTATTAAGCATTAAAAAACCTAAATCTTAAAAAACAAACAAACAAACAAAAAAAACAAGCTCTTTACAGTTCTTGGACTGGTAAAAATAATAAACACATCAACATCTTCATCCTTGACAAAAGTTCTTTGAAATTAATCGTGTGATATTATATGCTTGAAGCCAAACTACTAGTTGGGAGAACCTACTAGTTGGGTGAACTGTAGAGGCAAGGCCACTGCAGATATCTCTCGTTGCCTCTGACTTAAGAAGAGGTTCCTTGATCTCAGCATTCCACAGAAATACTGGTTCAGAATGACCAGCATTTCTCTCTACTTCCAGTTTACAAGTAGGCTATAATGACAGGTTATTGATACCAAACGTGATGGCTAACTTTATGTATCAACTGGGTTAAACTATGGTGCTCAGCTATTTGGTCAAACACTAGTCTAGATGTTGCTGTGAGTGTATTTTTTAGATATTATTAACGTTTACAATCAGGAAACTAAGTAAAGTAGATTATCCTCCATAATGTGGATGGACTTTGTCCAATTAGCTGAAGGACTTAAGAGTAAAGAGTGAGGTTTCCCTAAGAAGGCATTCTGCCTCAAGACTGCAACCCTCCCTGAGTTTCCACCATGCTGGCCTGCACTACAGATGTTGGAGTTGCCAGCATCCACAGTCCCAAGAGCCAATTCTTTAAAAATAAGTATCGATCTGTAGATAGGTAGATAGATGATGGATACATAGATACAAAGATACATAGATCCTGTTGGTTCATTTCCCTGGAGACTCCTGACTAATACACCAAATTAATATAGACATTTGTTACATAAAGAGCTAGTAAAAGAGAGCTGAGGAAAAACTAAAGGGGGAATTTACTAAGCACAGTATTGTGGAGGAATAGCTTGGGTGGAAAAAGGAGCAGCATTTAAGGTTAATGCAATTCTTTTACTTTGTGATTTTTTTCAGATGGGGAGATGTGTACCATGCCATCCCTGTGAGTCAGTTAGTAACATCTGGCCAGAGGCTGTGAGGAGGGGATGGAAGGCATTGGGAAAGGGGTGCCTCAGAACCGTATCAGCCAAATCAATCTTTAACAAGACATGGTTAAATTGGAATCACACATTTGAACTCTATAAAAATATAACTATATTTTATGTGCCCTTTGACCTCTTTCTTTGCATCCCAGCCTCACCTCTATCCTCCCTATGTCCACCCAGCCTAAGTGATTTAGGAAAAGCCCTTTGAAAACAGTTTAATCTTGCTCAACAGAGTAAAGGAGTGAGAGAATGACTGGTACACCTTTCCTTCATAGCAGAGAGGGACCTAGATATATAACAACAAACACCCAGAAAAGGTGAGTGCCCTACGGCTGGGAGAGATCAAGAAGAAAAACAGTGAAGATGGCTTTAGGTGTCAACACCCTGATAACCCTCTTATGGGTTCAAGAATGTCACTGCCTTTCTTAAAAATTTCTACTTTTTACTACACATTAAAAAAAAAGACTAAGATTGTTTTCTATGTCTATGAGTCTGTTTCTGTTTTGTAATAAGTTCATTTGTACTATTTTTTAGATTCCCCATATAAGTGTTATCATATTTGTCTTTCTCTGCAGAGGGGTGGCGGGGAGGGATAAATTGGGAGTATGGGATTAACAGATGCTCACTATTATATATAAAATAGATAACAAGGATTTATTGTATAGCACAGGGAACTATATTCAATATCTTGTAATAAACTATAATGGGAAGGAATCAAAAGAAAGAATACAGATATATACATAGATATATGTATAACCGAATCACTTTGTGGTACACCTGAAACTAACACAATCATGTAAATTAACTACACTTCAATAAAAAAGACTAAGATTTATCCAAGTGACAGACTGATAACTAACAATTATAGAGTGTTTACAGTTTGTAAAGCACATTCACATACTTTTTTATCCTCCCAGCTGTCTCTATGGTTGGAAGAACAAGTTCTATTATTATTCCCCTTTTATAAGTGGGAAAACTGAGGCTCAGCCTTAATGTAATGTGCCATGGAATAAAGTTGGAATGTGAACCAGATTTCCGATTGTAAGGCCCATCTCAGTTTAGTATCATTAGTATCTGTGTAGGTGCTCATGAATCCTGAAATCAGTCCACCTGTATCAAATATATTGGCGATATGTAACCCAGCAGGCTCTCTGTGACTCAGTTTTCTTGGCTGTCCATGAAGATAATAATAGTACTTGCTTTATAAATAATATAAAGCATGTAAAGTGCTTAGCAAATTGCCTGACACGTAGCAAACACTCATTACGTGTGAGATGCTATTATCTCAATGATTAAATTAGATGGTTGTGTCATCAATTTAGTCATTTCCTGCCCAGTAAATTTTAGAAAAATACGGAAAACACAGACTCAAACACAGTAGCATCTAATAAGCATAGCACATTTCAAATCAGGGGTCGGAAAGCTACAACCCAGGCTGATCCCCTCATTTTTTCCAATAAAGTCGGATTTGACCACGGCCATGCCCCTCGTTCACAGATTGTCTATGACTGCTTTCTTGTCTATGGCAGAGTTGAGTGGGTGTGACAGAGACTATATAGCCCACAGAGCTGAAAATATTTATAATCTGGCCCTTTACAGAAAAAGTTTGCCAACCTCTGCTTTAAATCAATAATGAAAATTCAAACAAAACCAAACAAGTAAACAACTCTGCTAGGTATCCAACAGAAGGTAAAGGGAATTACGGAAATGGGAAGGCTCTATGAACCATCTGTGAATCAAGAAAGCCAGGGAGCGGTGTTCTTCCAGTCCTGTCTCTATTCAGGAAACATTCACTGAGTGTTTATAGTACACAAAGCTTTACTTTCTACCAAAAGATGCAATTATTGGCCCTCTGATGAACTTCTGTTTGTTTCCAAAAGTATCTGGAAAGTTATGGTAACTTACACAACGATTTTCTCAGTTCCGGCTTCTAACAAAGTGGAGGAGGGAAGAGGGCTGGTGGGGCTGGTGCTTGTAGCACGATGGGGTTCAGGAAATGGTAACATTGACAGCGTAGTAACAGTTTGGGGCATCCCAAACACTCATTGCAGAAAAGTCACTCACTCAGGGGAATTCTCCCTTGTTGATCTTGCAGTATGGTGAGTCAAGCTATCAAAATGGGAGTAGACTGAAAAGCCAGCTATATTCTTTAGTTTGTTTACAAGTCAGACAATAATAAACCAGCACATACTCAAACACAGACAGAACACGGTGGCTCTACTCTTTTCTACCAGCTGTGTATCCTTGGCAAGTTATTCAACTTCTCCAAACCTGTTTCCTTTCCAGTAAAATGAAAATAAATACCTACTTCACCGAGTTGTCATAAGGATTAAATGAGATAATCTTACTGCTGTTATTACTATTAGCCACGTTTAAAAATTAACTATAGGGCTTCCCTGGTGGCGCAGTGGTTGAGAGCCCGCCTGCTGATGCAGGGGACACGGGTTCGTGCCCCGGTCTGGGAGGATCCCACATGCCGCAGAGCGGCTGGGCCCGTGAGCCATGGCCGCTGAGCCTGCGCATCCAGAGCCTGTGCTCCACAGCGGGAGAGGCCACAACAGTGAGAGGCCCACGTACTGCAAAAAAGTAAATAAATAAAAAATTAAAATTAAAATTAACTATAGACATTCTCCCACAGATTAAAACCTCTACTATCCAGGACACACAAATGATGCCAATTTAATATAAATCCATTCCACAAGATCTATTGATCATCTGTGTTGTACAAGGTACCATGCTAGGTACTATGTGGAATACAAGAATAAATGAAATACACTGAGTCTGGAAGAAATAAAGCATACGCACCAAAAAATCTGATATAGGTAAACTATACTATAATAAACATGTAAACAAACAGCTAGATGGAACCAAAGATTTCTATTGGGATGGGGGTGAGGAATGTCATAGAAGAAAAGTAGCATTTAAGCTTGTTTTAGAGGATCTGACATGCAGAGATCAGCACTCGATGGGGAGAGAATGGTGTGGGAAAGACACAGAAAAAGGAAAATGGAGTGAGTTCAACAGGACAGGAAGTCGCCCTGTTGGGCAGAACAGAGAGTGTGGGTGAGCCAATGTACGAGGCTGACTGCCTTGCTAAGTGCAGACACTTCATTTCTTCAAGTGCAGGGTTTCCTGGTCAGCTGTCCAGTGTTTCCCCATGTAATCAGTTACTAGTAATAAACTGTGAATAATCCCTTTAAAATATAAATTCGAGGAGCTCCACGGCACTTCCTGTAGTAACATAGCCTTCCTTATCTTGGATCTGCTTTCTAGAGTAGGAGAGAAAGAGGCCCACTTCCTGTAAGTCCCGAGGCTGGGACTGCTCCATAACCAGGCTTATCTTCAGGAAGCCCAGAAAGAAGAAGCCCTGGTGGGGTTTTCTTCCCTATAAATTTTTATCTGTTTCTATAAAATATGGGTATGGTCATGAGAAGCCTTCTTATATGGGAGTGTCCTTGGCCAGGCATGTCATGACAGGAAGACTGAGAGATGTGAGGGGCCAGTGGTGGAGAAGGCATAGGGAAGGGATAGCGACAGAAGAATGCAAGCTGGCATTAACCTCCATCCTCTGCCAGCTATGTATCCCTGGTCTTCATTAACCTTAGTGACTGAATGCTGAGCATCACGGTGAGCACGTGGAGGACAGAGAGGGAATCAAACAGGGATACTATCTTTGCAAAGTGTCTAATCTGGTCATCATCAGAGCCATGCATTGGAAGGGCTTCTCTGGAGGCAAAGGTAGACATAATGGAAAGGAGAAACAACTAAAAGGCAGAAGGTCAGCAGAGCCTAGTGCAAGAGTCCAGGACTATGGGGACTGCACCATAATGATGTCACTAGAAAGGAGGAGACCCATAGAGGTGACAGTGGATAAACTAAAATTAGGGTATGTTTCAAAAGGAAAGTCAGGTGGGGAGGGAAAGTGCCACTTACAAAGACACATAGAACAGGATTGGGGGAGTGGGGAGAGACCATGAGTTTCATTTGGTTTCATGAGTTCCAGCATCCTGAAATAAAGTCTCTAAGGTGTTTGTGGCTCACAGTGGACCCAGGCTCAGCAAGTCAACAGAATCTGCCTCCACTACTGTTTGGGGGAGTTGTCAGCTGCAAGAGAAGAGGTAAGTGGGAGGGAAAGTCATGTCCTGATGACTCAGTATTTTACTCCTATTGTCGATGTGGCTGGCTCCTGCACACATTCCTGCCAGAGCCACTGGCACTGCAAATGGCGAAACTCCTACCACCAGCCACCACTTAGCTGCCTGTGTCTGCTGGAACAGTTAGATGAGAGGAGACATGGAGAAATGGTGTGTGTGTGTGTGTGTGTGTGTGTGTTCATACGCAGATGTACACACACTTTTGCAAGGACTCACACCAGCTGTATACCTGAATGACTCATTTAGAAAAACGTTTCAAAATATTTTGGAATACACAACTTCACTTTAGTCTGCTCCTTCCTTCCACATGAAAATAAACGCTCTTTTTTAAAATTATAGGCTGATAAAGGTTTGACTCTGGACCCAAACACTGATAAGCTACAATAATAAAGTTCACGAGTCTGTAAAAATATAAAATCTGATTTAAAAATAAATCAGAAGGGCTTCTGGTTCAGGGAAAGGGACAGAGCGCACCCACGTGTCTCCCCTCCCTTCTTACGCCTTCAAGGTAGGAAGCAGATGCAATGAACTGGCACAGAAATCAGAGCAGAGGTAACACACCAGAGGTAAAGGAGTTCTTCCTAGAAGCCAGAGTTCACAAATGCAAAGCACCTTGGAGTAATTATCAGAGTAGTTCATTAAAGAACTGCATTCAGAAAAGCATGGAAAACCATGTACTTCCCACCTCTTGCCCAATAAGCTTGAGCCTTTTAGCCTCCACCCAAAGCCTGAGCTCTGTTTACTGAAAATGTGGGTTATCTGTATGAAGAAGAATCCAGCTAGGGGTTTTGATGCCAGAGAAAGCCTAAGAAACTCTAGATCTCAACTGTAGACAGGAAGAAGAAAAAATAAATCAAGAAGGCAGCTCTGCCCAGGACCATGCACAGAGGAAGTCTTCTCTAGCTTGACCTTTTTCCAGCCTGTCTCCCTGCTTGCTCCCATCCATCAGGCTGGAAGTATGCCTGCAAGAAGAAATGGTCCATTCATTGACCCAGAACCAGATCAGCTTGCCCAGTGTGGGGAGAGGTATGGCAGGGGAACAGATTCCCACACCCGCAGTGAAATCACTGACCAGCTGCCTGTTCCAACCTTGACTCTAACTAATAAATGTGAACACAACAAACAGACCACCATGGACCACCGGATGTTTGAGGAAAACCAAGAGCAAGAAAGAGAGGACATAAGACAAACAAATGAAATGAATAAGCCATGAAAAAAATAAAACAGAGATGATTCTGGGAATAAAAGAGTACTTTTAAAATTATCTTCTCCATTCTCAGAGAGATCTACAACAGGTTATTTCATCCATAAAATGGGAGAAGATTGCAATGAAAAAGGAGTATAGTGGGATTGAATTCATCTCTCTTCACAGCTATTATTTTTTCTCACCTCACTTTAAATAAGGGAATGGGGCTTCCCTGGTGGCGCAGTGGTTGAGAGTCCACCTGCCGATGCAGGGGACACGGGTTCGTGCCCCGGTCTGGGAGGATCCCACGTGCCACGGAGTGGCTGGGCCCGTGAGCCGTGGCCACTGAGCCTGCACATCCGGAACCTGTGCTCCGCAATGGGAGAGGCCACAGCAGTGAGAGGCCCGCGTACCGCAAAAAAAATAAAAATAAATAAATAAATAATAAAATAAAATAAAATAAATAAGGGAATGCAAAGCAGTACTGGCAATGCAGATTTGAGGGATGACAGCATGAAATGGAAGTCTGCTGGTCCCAGTACAAAGAGTGATAGTAAAATGAAAATTGTAATTTAGCCATGTGGTGAGGGGTAGAGAAAAAGAGAGAAAGGGATGTTGAGGGAGGTGATAACGTCTAGGCACTGGGGAGACTTGAAGACAGTAACAAAATGTTTGCCCCACAATATTCTGCACTCAGAGTGTACGCCTAATCAGCTACGAATAAGAATAAGTTCTTTCTAGGTATTGTGGAATGTAAAAGTAGGGTTTCAGGAAAATGTAGAATACAAACAACCAATTCTTAGAAATTAAAAATATAGTTACCAAAATTGAAATTAAAATTTCAAACACAGACTTACCAATAAAATTGACATAACTGAAGATCTAATAGGTGGTGTCCCAAAGTGAAAGAGTATTCTAAATGTAGTGTAAAAAGAAAACAAAGATATAAAAATATGAGATAATCTCAAAGACATAGAAGAGCGAGATAGGGAATCCAATATATCAAAAAGGCCTTCAAGAAGGAGAGAAGAGAGACAATAAAAGGGAAGAAGAAAACCAAAACATAACAGAAGAAAATTTTGCCAAGCTGAAGAAAGATGAGACTTTAATTGAAAGGCCTTTTGAATATCTAAAGGACTAAACAAAAGAAACACTCACACCTAGAGACATGATAGAAAAGTTTCCTCAGTCAGAGGATAAATAATAGTTTCCTAGAAGAAACAGTCAGGTGACCTCAAAGAAATGTCTCAGACTGACACCAGAATTTCTCATTAGCAGCAACAGATTCTAAACCACAGTTGGGCAGTATCTTCAAAGTTCTAAGGGTGAAAGAATTTGAACCTAGAATTTGATATTCAATCAAACTGCTAGCAAATATGAAGGCAAGATTTTTGAACATATGAGAGGTCAGAAAGTTTATAACCCTCATACCTATTCTGAAAAATTACTCAAGGATATCCTCCAGTCAAAAGAAAAGGGATCCAAGAAAGACTGATCCAAAGTAAATGACCTCTCTGCTTAGTAAATTCTTCTCTGAGAATTTTATTATTATTTTATTAAATATTATTATTTTATATAAATAAATACATTTTATAACTACAGAGTAGTAATTATTATAAATCTTGACAATCTTAAAGCAGTAATATAGCAAAAAAATTGGGAGGTCTAAGAAATAAACAAAGATGTAAGTAAGTAATCAGTTTAAACACACATAGGTATATAAAGAAATTAAAATGTTTAAAAACTATAGCAGTTTCAAAAACATTTTAGAGATACATGTCATGGCTTGGAAAGACGGTCACAGCATGTTAAGTAAAAAAACAGCAAGTTGCAGATCAGATGATATATGATCCCAACTGTACAAAAATTAATTAGGGGCTTCCCTGGTGGCTCAGTGGTTGAGAGTCCACCTGCCGATGCAGGGGACGCAGGTTCATGCCCCGATCTGGGAGGATCCCACATGCCGCGGAGCGGCTGGGCCCGTGAGCCATGGCCGCTGAGCCTGCGCGTCCGGAGCCTGTGCTCCGCAACGGGAGAGGCCACAACAGTGAGAGGCCCGCGTACCGCAAAAAAAAAAAATTAATTAGGTGTGTAAGTATGTGAAAATGCCTGGAAAATATCTGGAGACAATTTCATAACACTGTTCAGCAATGTTTATCTACTAAGGAGTGCTTTTGGAAAAGTAAGACAACACAGCTTTTGCTTTTTTATTTTTTCTTCCCCTTTGTGGTACGCGGGCCTCTCACCGCTGTGGCCTCTCCCGTCGCGGAGCACAGGCTCCGCGGCCATGGCTCACAGGCCCAGCCGCTCCGCGGCATGTGGGATCTTCCCAGACCGGGGCACGAACCCGTGTCCCCTGCATCGGCAGGCGGACCCCCAACCACTGTGCCACCAGGGGAGCCCTTGCTTCTTAATTTATAAACTTTTTCATCACTTTGATTTTTTTTCAGCAAACCAGTATATACCACATAATTAAGAAAATAGTTAGAGAATATGATCTATTACTCCTAAACAAAGAACGTTCTTCACATTAGTATAAAAAGCCCTACAACAGCGTGTGATTTAATTATTAGGTTAACATTAACATAGTGATTGGCAAAACAACATTTATCTCTAAATGGATAGCATTGATTGCACGCTATCAAGGGCCTTAACAATTTCATAAGTAACAAGCTACTCCATTTATTGTAAGAAAAAGTAAATTGTATCTGTAAAGTAATTATCTTCTTTGCAGATTATTTACACACTTTTTGTTCTATCACCTAAAATTCCTAGCTTAAATAGACACCCAGTGGTTGTTAGAGGTTGCAAGAGAATGTGTCTAATTCATTTGACATCGCTTTCCATAAGAGCCATAAATGATTTGAGGATCCTGTCTGCATCAAGGTAAACAATATATCTCTCTTCTACTAATGAGTTTAATCAAGAGATAAGACTATCTAGTGAGAATATCATGCCACAACTTCAATTTCTGAAAATCAAAACTCAGGGGCTGCCTGAAAAGAAAATGGCAATATGTTGATTTCAAAATTTGTCTCGAAAAAAACTAATTACAAAATTTTATGTCAAGCCTTATACAAGATGGCTGGTGGGGAGGAGGGTAGCAGGAATAGAATTAGTGATAGATCAGCTAAAAATGCCTCAAAAAGAAACTTAACCAAATAACCACAAGTTATTCTAACCACTCAACCATAATGAGTTATTCTATAAAATGCTCAGGACAAAAGGATTCCCTGCACTGACGCTGACAAATATCAGAATTCTCTACAGATTCTATTTGCTTAAGCTCACTTAGGTTATTGGCTATTAGTCATATGGTTAAAACTATAGCTTAAACTTTAAATGGTTATAAAAATCACTTTTTATATATATAGCAGAGCAAAAAGTGAAAAAATATTTATCACAGTCAATTGTTATGTAAATAAAAATCTGGTTAACTAGGTCCCTTATACCATTTTAGGGACCATAAAAACAGCAACATAATGATGTGTGAGGCTTACAAGTTGGGTCTAAGAGAAATTTTAGAATATTTTCTACAGTATTTTGAGAAATGCAGCATTATTGTCTCAGGTGTAGAGTTGCTCAAGTAGAATTGAAGGGCAACTTTCATTTGAAAGCATGGTTTTGACATTTGTTTTTTAAAAATGGAAGTTTCTTCACATTCTGGTAAAGATTTATGTATGAAAAAGAGCATCTAAAACATAAAAATTCACTCTGAAAAATATTATCAGGGAGAGATAATTTTGACACATAATACTATACTTCAGGCTTGTAGCACTTTTTAAACCTGAAAACAGAAACCAAAAGGATTTAGAAACCCTGTGGCCACCGGCTCTGCTCTGTATCCAGTCATAAGAGAACTCTTCCAGGCAGACACCTTCCCCCAGAGAGAGGCAGTTCCACTGGAAAGGTGGAAAGAGCTTTAATCAGAAGGAAAAAAACTAAAAGAAAATTACCTTTATTTTCTGTATTGGGGAAGAGTCTAAAATTCAGCTTCTAAAATCATTTCTTCTTTTAGAGATAACACAAGGAGTAGAGGATGGAAAAGGGTATCAGTGAGAATCAAGGCAACGGCCCCTCAGAATCCCAGAACAACTCAGCAGGATAAAGTAGCGCAGAGGGATAAAGTGGCTAAGATGTCAGAGAAACTGGTGGAAAATCTGTATAATAGGTTAAACTAACTGGCCCCCATCCTACTTATCAACATCAGGCTTCACATTTTTACTCTCTATCCCTATCCCCCAAATCCCTGTCAAAATACTTGAATTTTATTTTCTGGAGAAAGAGAATTAATAGTTTCATACTTTGGAATTCCAAGCATGATGGGGGTCGGGGAGGTCTAAGGACTGAAGACAAGCAAATTAATGAATCTACATTCTGATTAGGGGATCACTCTACCCTCACTTTCACTTCCATACAACAGGCAACTAGGCTTTCACTTCCTGAAAAGGAGATTGGAAAATTATAGATTTGGAGAAACTAATCAGTCCCAGAGAAATGCTTGTATTGAACCCCACTGAGTTTCACTCAGTGCATTTTTGGTTCCTCGTGGTTAAAAATGAATGAATGGGGCCTCCCTGGTGGCGCAGTGGTTGAGAGTCCGCCTGCCGATGCAGGGGATACGGGTTCGTGCCCCGGTCTGGGAGGATCCCATATGCCGCGGAGCGGCTGGGCCCGTGAGCCATGGCCGCTGGGCCTGCGCATCCGGAGCCTGTGCTCCGCAACGGGAGAGGCCACAACAGTGAGAGGCCCGCATACCGCAAAAAGAAAAAAAAAAAAAAAAAAAAAAAAAAAAAATGAATGAATGGTCAAATATTTTGTGATAAACCTCCAAAATCAAGAGCAAGGGAAAAAGAAGTAAGGAGAGAGGGAGAGAGGGAGGGAGGAAGGAAGGAAATAAGGAAGGGAGGGAAGGGAGGAAGGGATGGAGGAAGGAAGGAGAAAAGAGATAATCCAGGGACCAGAAGAAAAGTGTTTTTAAAATACCTATAACTGTAATTATGTAACATGATAGAGGTGCTAATTGTCACTACAATGGCAATCATATTACAATATATAAATATATCAATGTACACCTTAAGTTTACACAATGTCATATATCTAATATATTTCACTAAAAAAGAAAGTTAAATATAAAAATTAAAAAACTGAACTCAGAAAATACCTATAACTAATATTCTCAGGGAGATAAAAAGGTAACACAGTAACAATGAACCAAAATCTATATAAAATATATGTATATATTATAGCTTTTATATATTTCTAAAAGAAAGCTTTAGAAGACAAAGAGTAGCCCCTGGAAATTTAAAATAGTTCAGACATATTTTTTTAATTTATTGGATGAATTGGAAGATAAGGTTGAAGAAATTTTTTAAAGTAACCCTTCCCCGCAAAATTCCCAAAACCCAAAAGGGTCCACTGAGTGTATACCCAGCACAGTGAATGAAAAGACCACATAATTATGAAATTACAGAACACTAGATATAAAAGAGCCACAACGCTTGGGTGAGAAAGGGGGCTGTGGTAAAAAAGACACATACAAAGAATGAGTGATAAGATTAGCATCAGACTACTCAATAGTAATAAGGATCTTTAGAAAACAATGGATAAATGTCTTCTAAATAATAAAGGAAAATTCCATACCCAGCTGAATCATCATTTAGATGGAAGAATAAGAAAAAAGATGTTTTCAGACATGCAAGGACTTTAAAAAATTTAACTAACATGTGTCCTTTCTTAGGAAGTTCCTCAAGGATTTGCCCCATAAATGAGGCAAGGAAATAAACCAAAAAAGAAGATGATGTAGGATTTCAATTTGAACCAAAGATGGAAGATGCTGTCAGGTATAACCCCAGGGGGAAAAATTGTGACTTTGTATTTGAGCATATTTGTGTAGGCATACTAGACAAATGTTGAAATATCTGGAAAAAATAAAGCTTAAAAACTGGGCAGTGGAAAATATGAAGTAATTATTAACCTCAAGAAAAATGAAAGATTTGTTCAAAAAGAAAAATGTGGTCATACTCCCCTATGTGGCTTAGCAATGTGCAATATTTACATATCACAGTAATGATTTAATCAGTACTTGTGATATAATTATATTGGGGGGAAGGAAGAAAGCAAAACTTGCGTTGATGAGGGATAGCTAAATTATTTTTCTCCTTGTGAGTCAACAGGAGATCAGTCAAGAAATATCTGCATAAACAGATAACTAGTAAGGATCTATTGTATAGCACAGGGAACTCTACTCAATACTCTGTAATGACCTGTATGGGAAAAGAATCAAAAAAGAGTGGATATATGTATAATTGATTCACTTTGCAGAAGCTAACACAATATTGCAAATCAACTATACTCCAATAAAAATTTTTTTAAAAAGAAGAAATATCTGCATAAGCAACATGGATAGATGTAGAGATTATCATACTAAGCTAAGTACGTCAGAAAAAGAAAGACAAATACTATATGATATCACTTATATGTGGAATCTAAAATATGACACAAATGAACGTACCTACAAAACAGAAACAGCACATAGATATACAGAAGACTTGTGGTTGCCAAGGGGTAGGGTGGTGAGGGAGGGAAGGATTGGGAGTTTGGGATTAGCAGATGAAAACTATTATATATAAAATGGATAAACAACAAGGTCCTGGGACTTCCCTGGTGGTGCAGTGGTTAATAATCTGCCTGCCAATGCAGGAGACATGGGTTCAAGCCCTGGCTGGGGAAGATCCCACATGCTGCGGAGCAGCTAAGCCCATGTGCCACAACTACTGAGCCTGTGCTCTAGAGCCTGCAAGCCACAACTACTGAGCCCACGTGCCACAATTACTGAAGCCCTTGCACCTAGAGCCCGTGCTCCGCAACGAGAAGCCACCACAACAAGAAGCCGGCACACCACAACAAAAAGTAGCCCCTGCTCTCTACAACTAGAGAAAGCCCGCGCACAACAATGAAGACCCAATGCAGCCAAAGGGGTGGGATAGGGAGGGTGGGAGGGAGGGAGAGGCAAGAGGGAAGAGATATGGGGACATATGTGTATGTATAACTGATTCACCTTGTTATAAAGCAGAAACTAACACACCATTGTAAAGCAGTTATACTCCAATAAAGATGTTTAAAAAATAAATAATAAAATAAATGTATAAAAAACAAAACAAAACAAGGTCCTACTGTATAACACAGGGAACTGTATTCAATATCCTTTGACAAACCATAATGGAAGTGAATATGAAAAAGAATATATATATATATATATATATATATATATATAACTGAATCACTGCTGTACAGTAGAAATTAACATAACATTGTAAATCAACCAAACTTCAATAAAATTTTTTTAAAAAGATATATCTGCATAAGCGCATAATTTCTACGTTACTGTAGCTGTTGAAACCAGGGAAATGGCAAGCCAAGCGGAAACTTTTTTCTGAGGGGTGTTTCTTGAGATGACTGTTATCTATCACAAACCTTATTATGGTACCAGACCTTTATAACTAAGTATATGTATTGTCTCAATTAATCTTTCCAACCCCTTCCATCCTTATGAGATGTATACTAGTAGAGAAGTTTTGAGAGACTAATTCAACCAAGAATAAGCAGCTAATTAGTAGCAAAGCTAGCCTTTAAACCAGAATCTGTCGAACCAAGTTTGAGTGCTTCACCAGTGCTCACCCAGCTTCAGACAGGCTGCTTCTGACCACCTCTGAAAGGACTGTGGTAAAAGCTTTGCCCAAAGTCTCTGCTCAAATCTATGAACCATTTGTCCAGATCCATTTCAGTAGTTTTCCCCAGTCATGTGACATTGTGATGGCAGAGTTCATCAATAACACAGCTAAACAGTAAAATTATCTTTGCTCATTTTTTTTCTGCTTAGGGGTAGAAAAAGATCTCTGCACATCTTCTCTTGCAGAAAATCAAGAATTATCATGTGCCTTCATTTAGAATAGTCATTTAAAATCATGTCCTTTACTTTCTAATAATAAATCCTTATGGCCTGGAAGAGTCTCCTGGGTAAAACTTTACTGGTGAAGAAGACAATAAATTTACATTAGTAGCTGCTTTTGAGTATGTAAGCTGCAGAATTTTTATTTATAAGAAATGTTGAGTGCTTTGTCTCAAACATTGAGTGGACTATTTCAGTTTCTGGCATTAAAATGTTCTTTGCTTTTTCCTTTGCTTATTTTAGGTTTCTTTTCTTCTACTTTAGTTTTGTTTTTGGTTTGCCAAGGAAAGAAAACTCAATCACTATCTCATTCCTTGCTGGATTGCTATAGTACAAGATTCTATTTGAAAAGGAATTAGATCAACTAGGAGCCCTACATCACACCAGAGGATACGTGCTGAAGGTTGTGATCACACCAAAGCAGGTGGGAGGATATCAGAGCAGAAAATTCATTTCAGGAGGCTCTGGGTGGATCTGGTATGGGCTGAGGTAACCCACTTCGGTTTCAAGCAACCACAAACATTCTGCTGTTGGAGTCTCTTGAAGGGCCTTTGGACTCTGGATAAGGTTACACAAAATGCAGGTCTTCCAAACACACTTCTGGGCAGATTTCAAAGCATCCATGAAGAACCCGACTTCAGAGACTTCCGTGAAGCAGCAGAGCTCCTGGGAGATGCAAGCTCTTGACCCTAATTATAAAGGACAGGCAGCATGCTTGGGGTCCCACTCCCCTTTCACCGTCCCCTACCCACTCAGCAGCTACACTCCTGCCTCACCTGCACCATTTTTATTCATTAGAATCCCTGGTCCCTCTCTTGTTTCATCTACAGAACTACTGCCCTGTTACATTCAAATCTCTGCCAGCTCCCCATGCAGCTGAACTGACTGAAGAGAAACACACAACCACACCTTCATGACCCAAACGTCAAGTGGGCCTGTCATGTAGCCCAACAACCTTACTCTTCTGCCCTGATCCATCCACTCTCCCTCTCATCTCTCCTGTTTTCAATTCCTTTCCTCCCAATTTCTCATGAACTCACTCCAATTAGGCCTTCACCACAACCACTCTATAAAACTGCTCTTGACAAGGTCACCAGTGACCTCCAAGTCTCTGACTACAATGACCAGCTATCAATTCTCAGTGTACTTGACTTAAGAGTAACAGCTGATACAACTGATCATTTTTCCTGTATTTTCTTCATTTGTCTTTCAAGATGCCACAGTGAGGACCCCATTTCCATCTCCTTTGACAGGTCCTCCTCTTCACTCTGACATAATGTCTGAGTGTCCCAAGGCTCAGCCTTTGGTCTCCTTTGTTTTTTTCAACCTTGTTAAAATAAACTTTCTTTCAACCTTGATGAATCTAGGCAACTAGTGGTAACTAAAACTATCAGAATGAAGGGTTGACAGGAAACGATAACAGATAAACTGTTAACCCTGGAATCACTGATTAATCTTAACATCTCTAAAAGTGGTGTTTCCAGATCTTATCACATCCTGATGCAGTTCCACAGTGTTCTTACCAATTATATTGAACAGGAATGTAATCAAACCTTAAAATCTAATTAACAGGTAACAATAAAGAAAGAGAGGAGAGGAGATTATGCTAAATGTCATCAGAAAGATTCAATTGGCCACCTCCAAACTGTAGAATATTTTACAGGGTATATTTCCTGTTTCTTCAGTAAACAAATGGCAAGAGAAAAAAAATGGGAGGGTCACACCAACCAAATGCATGGTTTGGACATTGTTTGGATCCTGATTGGAACAAATCAACTGTAAATAGACATTTTGAATGGAATGGCTGGGGAAAACTAGGAAATTGATATTTAAAAATTATCATTTATTTGCCTGTTAAATATAGTTATGATATGGGGCTCTATTTTTAACAGTCCTTCTCTAGTAGAGATATACACTAAGGTATTAATATTTATGGGTGCAAAAATATAGTGTCTGAAGTTTTCTTTAAAATACACATACATACACAAGTGTTTTGGAGGGAACTGTACCATTTTTCCACTTCTTTTTCAGATGTTTGAAAATTTCTAGATGTGAAGAAAAACTGGCATAATCTAACAATAGAGTAGATATATAAGATAAAGAAAAAGGAATATGAAAACACCAATCTCCTTCTCTTTTTTCTTATACTCACTTCCTTGGTGATTTCAATCATCTCTATGCTGGGGACACATGACGTTATATCAAGTCCAGACCCACTTCCAAATCCCAGGACATCTCTGCTCAGATTGTCTGAAAATATTTCAAAACTGAACTGATTTCCCACCCACCCCAGAAAACACTACTGGTAGACTTCTCCATATCCGTTGCTGACAAGTCCACCTTCTAATTATTCAGGCCAAAATAACTGGAGCCATCCTTGACACTGTTCTTTCTCTCACACTCTACACCCAGCCCATGAGGAGAGTCCTGTCAGCTCCTCCTTAAGAAATATTCAAGGTGTGACCACCCCTCACTGCCACTCTTACCACCCTTGCCAGAGCCACCATCAGTCCTTATTCCTCACCTACTTACTGTCGCAGTCTCTCAACTGCTCTCCCTGCCTCGACCCTTGGCCCTCTTTGGGGCTCTTCTCAAACCAGCAAGCCACAGTGAACCCTTGTAATGTAAGTCATATGTCCCTCAAAATCCTGCATGAGACCCCATTTCCCTCCAAATAAAAGCCAAAATCTTAGTTGCTACAGGGACTCACATGAGCCCCCATTCCTCCCCTCTCAGGCCACGTCTTCTCCTAACTCGCTCCTGCCTCCTTCTGCTCTTTTCCTCCTTCCTGTTCCTAGAATGTTCCAGAACTGATCTTGCTCCGAGGACTCTGCACTTGCTGGGCCCTTTGCCTGGAATGCTGTTCCCTCCACATGACTAACCAACTCTCTCACCTCCTCCTTGAAGTGTTGCACAAATGCTCTCTCCTAGAGTTTTATTCTGACCCACCCCCTCCCCCTTCCCCACTCCGGCTCCCCTGTCTCCCTCTCTCCTTTTCCTTTGTTCACTGTCATCTTCCAAAAATAGATAGTTAACTTGTTCATCACGTTGGGTTTTTTCATCTCCTCCACTAGACTAAGCACCAGGGAGGCGGGGTATCCCAAGCACCCAGAACAGTGCCGGGCCTGTAGCATACTCAATGAAAATTGCTAAGTGAACAAAATAATCAATAAATTGTTAGCCGCCATTTCCAACCATACTCTGGGCTCCTTAAGGCAGTGTTTCTCCACTTTTTAAAGTGCAGAGACTCCATTGGAACATCAGTAGAGTCTGAGGACCTACCCCAACCCCCTTCCCCTAAGCACACACATTAATGTCCTTTTAGTGAGTGTTGATTGAGAAAATGTATCATAACCAAAAAATACTGAGATCAGTAATGTGTAGACTGAATTTGTATTTTATTGATCATGCAACAGTCAACAAATAGTTAATAAGTGCTTATTATGTTCCAGGTACTGTTCTAGAAACTGGAGATAATAACAGAAAATAAAATGCATAAAAAAAAACTCTTCTCACAGAACTTAAAACCTACTGGCTCCATGGGTCTATAAATACTTGAGAACATAGTCCATACATGTGTAAGACATATTATTCAATGTTTTGTGCTCATATGGAGTAGTGAACCTCTTATATTAATACATCTGTTCTCATCAGGGACAATTATTATCTCTGACAAGGGAAAACTTAGATCTGGGGGATCAAAAAATCTTGGCTATAACAACGGTCTGTGGTCTTCCAAAGCTGTGGGTACCTGATAAAGTCCTATTCTGTAGTATCTGGTAGTCCTCTAAATTAAATTACACTAAATTTTTCTACTTGGGGTAGCAATAATGAACAAAAAGGTTGAGGTGCACTGTGATAAGGCAGTAGGCCTCCTGGGTTTGCGGGTATCTGATTCACCGCCCATGCTCCAGGAATCCCCCCAGCCCAGCTTTGCAACCTCTGAGGGTTGCAGGTCCCTCAAAAGCTGGTACCTAGACAGGAGCCACAGATGGCACAGCACTGGCCATGAATCTTCTGAGACATGTTGGAATATAGAGACTGAGAAAAGATGATTAGTGGGGTGGGGAGACATGAGAAAAGAGGCTGTGACTATTTAGCAGAAGAAACATTAAAAAAAAAAAACTCATGAGAAAAATCAGCATTTGAGTTTGCATTTGTTCATGAGTAGAAAAAGATGTGTGCCACGCCAGTGATTCTTAACAATGAAGAGTTTACAGTTTCACAGATGACTAAGTGATCTTTCACTATGGTTGATTAATGGGATGATTCAAACAAAGATGGAAGAACAAGCCAAGCGCTACCCCTGAAAATGTGTGGGTTGAAGAGGGCATTTCCTGTTGAACATTTCTGTCCCAAGATGACCAATTCATACATTGGGGAGTGTTTGCATTTATATACTTAGGTGAGTGGTTCTGGAGCCCCAGGGAGATGCCAGTCCTGGTCCCCAATTCCTCCTCACTCTCTTCTCCACTCCACACCACTCTCCTTGCTAATGGCAGTGCTCCCTGCAGATGCGTGGAATTTCTCTAATCACACACACACACACACACACACACACACTCACGCATGCTCTCACACACGAGCAGTTGCAGAAACTTTGTCTCCTCCAGTGGAAGAAGTAGAACTCCACTTCAAATTCATCATCTTTGAATCTCAAATAGGGGCAAAAGCAGAAGTAATGTAAAAACTAAAAACTTCAGGTCATTGAAGCTGTTGGCTCTCAATTGGCACTGATGCTGGGTCCTGGGTCTCAGCATCTGAGGACTCAGCATCATCAGCCCTCTGAAGACAAGTATGTAATATTTGTCCACTACTTGTGCTCAGAACACATTCCCTCACATACAGAAAGTCTTCCTTCAAGAACTATTCTCAGAGTTAAATGTGAGTGTGTGTATTTTGATCTACTGCACACACTTTAAAAAATATGCATACAGTACAATCACATGAGTACAGAATCCCAACAGTTAAATAATTCGAACAGCCAGAATTTCTCACCAGACCATAAAACAATCATCAATGCTCATGATGACCAGCTGCAACGTCTTGAAATGTTGCAACATCCTGAATGACAAAATGAAGCAGCATAATGCAAGGGCTTTGAAGGTACATCATTAGGAACCAGACTTCCCAGAGCTCTACCACTTCTTAGCTCATGCCATTTGGGAAAGCTGCTTTCATCTTGATGCCTCTGTTTCTTTTCTCTGTAACACAGCCACAATGATAGTACCTAACTCATAGGAATATTGTGATGATACTTCACCCAATGCTTGATAATAAAACACTCAAAAAGTAGCAGATTTTTTTCAATATGGCTTTCATGTGAATTTTGTTTTTTCCTGTTCTGATTCTTTTTTAAAATGATCTATCTGTGATATATGTTGATGTTCAGCATATAAATGAATATTCAAGTCAGAATATTCATTAAAGAGAATGTCTAACTCTCCAATTATGATATGAAGATAACTTGCAGTAGAGACTGCTATTTGTCTACCAAATATCCATTCAACTCTTATTATTACTAATAGAACTCAGATTTTATTCCAGGTACAGGAATAGGAAACAGAAACTCAGAAAGAGCTTGGGTCGTTTTGACTGTGGAGCTGCCATACTACTGGTAAAGAAGTACAGATTTATCTTATGTGAGAGAAAAATAAGTTTGTATATTAGGCCACTATTACTTGGGGGTTTTCTGCTACAAGTGGCTGATTCTAATCCTAAAAAAAGAAGTTATATTTGAAATAGGATTTCTTCTAAAATAGGTACAATTTCTTACCCCTATATTCTTTCCAATTTCATGTAAATATTTGTATGTACAAATACTTTAAGCTTGTAGGATAGCTTAAAGCATTTAAATGTAGCCAAAATGTAGTTAATATTAACTCAGAAAAATTGGCAGGAGCTGATATAACTCAGGAATTTTTTTTCTTAATTGTAATAACATGTAAAAACAAAACAAAACAAAAGCAAAGAACAATCAAATCTCAATTAGTTTTGATTATGCAGACCCTCTTGATGATGTCTATGTCTTAAGGCAGGAGAAGGGGGAGTAGACATTATTTTGCTTTTTTTAAAAAAAATCTAATAGTGATAAAATGGTACAACTTTTTGAAACTGTGTAATCATTTTTTTTAGCCTATTTTAAGAATTTCACACAGGAAAGTATCCTAGAATGCAAGTTATTTCCCTAATACTAAACTTTATTAACCTCTCTGTCCATCAGTTTCCTATTCTATAAAATGGGAACAATAAAAGCAATCAGCTGAGTTAATATCAGTTAAATGCTTAGAACAGTGCTTGACACCTAGTTAGCTACTATTTGTAACAGATAAATCACTAAATTCAGCTCCACTTCTTCTTCTTCATGTGGAAAATGGACAAACCATAATAACTGCATTCACATTCCCCATGTGACAGCTAGCACACTGAAAGAAGTTCTTTGAAAGCAGGATTTTGTCACTTTTGCTCTCTAGTGTATTCCCACACGTAGAACATGTAGGAGGAACTCATTAAGTCACTGTAAAATGAATGAAACTGTGCTCTTATTATAGAAGACTCTCTAAGAGCCTAAGGTATAACCTGTTTCTAGTTAATTATTCCACTCCACTTCATTGGATTATTCATTTATCTTTTTACAATGTGTTTATATTCTACCTAAAAATCAAATCCAAAGTTTTGGATAAGAGAAATGATCTCTGAACTTTGTATCATTTTTCTCTATCACCTTTTTGCCATGTGATGCCTCTTTCCTTTTCATGTATCTGATGTAAAGTATTATACCTCCTTTTTTATTGTGGTAAAATATACATAACATAAAATTTACCATTTTGACATTTAAGTGCCATTAAGGACATTGCTGTGCAACCATCACCACTATCCATCCATACCTCTTTTTTTAAAAAATGTAGCTTCTAAGCTATATTAAATTCCATTTACTAAACATAAACAAGACAAATCAGAAAGTGATTAAAGAGGCTAATAATAACCATGTTCCTGTTCTGACAGTTATTTTTCCACTAAAGATTCAGTCAAAGTGATCTGCTATTAAGAAGGAAAATTAAAAGATATTAAAGTAGATCTCTCTGATTTCATGAGATTGTGAGTCATGTGTTTTGATACAGTTATTAGACACTAACTGACTATTTGATATATATCTACATATTTGTCAACCTTTTAAATTTGAAATCTTTCTTAATCAGCCTCAGTGGGGCCTTCCACTCTCACAGACCCACTATAAAGGTAGCATTCTTCTGGATCATAGTTTGGGGAATTTCAGATCTACTCAAGGAGGGGCAGTATTTTTTTTCAGTTTATATTTCTGAATTGTGCACAGCAATAAAGAAAAAACAAAACTGATTATATCCCATTTCTGCCTTATTGATACAAGAAGAAAAACACTGCCAGATACAACTTAAATGCATGCTTAAGGCCACGGCTTAAGACCTTGAATGATTTCTCAAATTCATAGCATTTATCCATTAATTTTCAAGGATGGCTTTCAAATGCCCTAAGCAAATTTAGGCAAACACCTTGACCAGGTAAAAAGAACCAAATGTTATTACGTGATATGCTATTCTATGAAGAGACACTTTTAACACCCTCCAGAGAAAAACTACCCACCATTTTACTAGATTTCATATTTATGAAATGGTCACACGATAAACACATGCTATACTACAAAGAGAAACTTCAATTCCCTCTAGAGATGGGCACTGCCACCATTTTATTAAATTTTATTTAGCAATCACACTTCTAATTTTTCATATTATTGTGCTAGGGGCTCTGCTAGGTGCAACTAGGTGAAAAAATCTAGACCAAAAAGACAAGGCCATTTGTTTTTTTGAACTAAATTGTGGTGAATTTGACTCAATAATTTTTAAGCAGAAATTAGATTTTAACACGTCAAGCAATTTACTTACAAGGGAGAATGTTCGTAAGTGAAGTACCCATTTGAAGTTAAGCAAACTGCATGGAACAGTTTAGTAACCAAGGCAACAAGAATTGAATCTCTAAGATTCCCTGGAACTAGAGGCGCCCAACAAGAACAGCTAATTTTGTCACTTATCCTTTTGAAGAAGATGAACTAACACCAAGCTGCTTGTGGTGACTCAGGTGAGCTTAAAAATTAAATATAAACAACCCCAAGGTTGTATCAACCTTACTATTAATGTTAGAATACCACAAGCAGTAAAAGGACCTTACCACAGCACTTTTTCTAGTTCCCCACCCTCTGTGCAACAGCAGGGTGTAGAATGGGCATCTATTTACCTAATGACTATTACCATTTTCAGCTAGGAATCACCTTAAGAGAACAGTCACACTGCCTCCTCTAGGAAATAACGTATTTGAGTTAGAGAAAAAGAATATATTTCTATATTATATCTAGCTTAATACTAATACTTTCCAACCTGCTTCACTGTTTAAGCACTTGCTAGAGGCAGTGGATTTATTTTCACACTAGCAAGAAAAATGTTTAACATGAGTATTTGAGACCTGGGGGCTGGGGGGAAGTGAGGAGAGAAAAGTCATAATTGTGGCCCAAATAAACAGTCAGTTTAGACTGTAGTCTAACATAAAGACTACAGTGTAAACCTGTTGATGTGAGCTCTCTGGTTCCTGTGAAAGCAATAACAGTGTGGTGGTATGAAACAAATTTCAAATCTATTGATTGAGATTTCTCTAGAAATTACTGGTTTTACAGAGTTGTATAGGAAATAGGTGAATTCGTTTAATTCTACTCCCCTACTCCTTCTGAGGTTCTCCTTGTTTTTGATGGCTCCGCCTACTTAGATCTCATTAGGACCAATACTGATTTTCTCTTCTTTTTGCAGTTCTCTGGTCTTCAATCCCCTAAAAAAACTAACATCTTACATCACTGAGGTGTAACTTCCATTGGATAGCAGGGAAGTTGAAACTTCAGTTTGGCCATGTTGACGCTTAGGGCACACAGAGGCTAAGCCCACAGTGTGTCTAAATACACCCCTGTTAGGAATACATGGATTCCAGGGATCTAGACAGAGAATTGGTTAAGCCAAAAGATCAAGTGCACTCATCCCAAGAAGAAAGCCACATGTGTCTCAGAGAAGCCATACAGTTTCAGGGTCATTCTGAGAATGCAGCTATACTATAGTCACTCCAAATGGTCATAATGCTAAGAAATCTCAATTTCTGAAGAAGCATATTTCAATAAAAATAAGAACATTTGTTTTGTCAAAGGAAGGATCACTTCACATAGCTGTATCTGTAGCAGGTTTTATATAAATGAAAGACACCCTTACTACAATTAAAATATGATTAATTTAATATAAACGCATTTTGCACATATACAACTTGTAAGGAACAAGTTCGTGGCTTAAGCAAGTCAACCTAGATTGTCAAAATACTTTTCCTTTGACAAAGTTCCCTGGACAAAAAGAGACACCCAGCCATCAAGAGACACCTATTCATCTTTCCATTTAAAAGAAGACATCCAACCATAGTAAAAATGAATCATCCAGCAACAAATCCACCATCAGAGAAATAAGGAGTACAGTTTAAGAGCTCTTGCTGTGTTTTAGACCCTGGTTGATTTAGTTCATCTATATACATCTGACAAGGCACTCTGGACCATGGACTGATTATACTGTGATGGCAAATTCAATCCAAGATTACACTGATTAAGCTAGTCTGAAGTTTCAGAAAGGAAGTAGAAGTTGAGGCGTCCCTTTAGGGGAAAAAAATGAGTATAGAAGTGAAACAGAGAGAGGGAGATGCAGGTATTCAAGCAGAAGAAAAATAAAATGAACAATTTGTGGAGGGGAGACCGGCAGGAGGAAAGGGTGAGGCAAGGAGATCAGATTGGAAAGTAGAAATCAAATACGATGGGAGAGACCGAGCTGGTGAACAGCTTTTCTACAAGGTCCTTCACAAGGGTCTGTCTGAAAAAGGTTAACCTAGGGTTTGGCGCCCTGAGGCATAGTTTAATTCTGCATTTTAGGCATCAAGGTACACTATCACTTATCTGTTAAAGCCATTGCTAAGTTAGACAGTCAAGTCCACTGCCAAATTTTTTATTGAATAGCTGTTTCCCCTAAAATTCATATTCACCCAGAACCTATGAATGTGATCTTATTCAAAAATAGTCTTTGCAGATTTAATCAAGTAAGATGAGGTCATACTGGATTAGGGTGGTCCCTAAATCCAATATGACTGGTGTCCTTATAAGGAGAAGGAAATTTAGATACAGACACACAAGGAGAACATGCTGTGACAACAGAGGGGCAGAGATTGGAGAGATGTATCTGTAAGCAAAGGAATGCCAAGAGTTGCCAGCAGCCTCCAGAAGCTAGGAAGAGGCCAGGAAGGCTTCTCCTCTAGAGCTTCAGAGAGAGCATCGCCCTGTTAACACCTTGATTTCAGAGGTGCAGCCTCTAGAACTGTGAGACAATCAATTTCTATTGTCTTAAGCTACCCAGTTTGTGAAACCTTGTTATGGCAGCCATAGGAAACTAATACAGGGAGTGGAGCATTCTGAAGTGATGATTTACAGAAATTACTCTGGCAGTGATGAGTAGAAGGTGAAGGGAGGAGAGTCTGGAACCAAAAAAGACCAGTTAGGAGGATATTACAGTAATTTGGGCTTCGAAAACAATTAGGATGTGGACCAGGCTGGTGACAGTGGAATGAAAACAAAGCCAAAATCTAGAGATGTTGAAGAGGAAGAACTGATGGTCCACAGTGAAGAAGAGCCAGACACAAAGACGATTCCAAAGTTAGGTCAGCGAGAAGGGTGGAGACTTCCCTGGTGGTGCAGTAGTTGAGAGTCTGCCTGCCGATGCAGGGGACACGGGTTCGTGCCCCGGTCCGGGAAGATCCCATATGCCATGGAGCAACTAAGCCCGTGTATCACAACTACTGAGCCTGAGCTCTACAGCCCGTGAGCCACAACTACTGAGCCCGTGCACTCTAGGGCCCATGCTCCACAACAAGAGAAGCCACCACAGTGAGAAGCACATGTACCGCAATGAAGAGGATTGACATATATACACTCATATGTATAAAATAGATAACTAATAAGAACCTGCTGTATAAAAAAATTAAAAAAAAAAAAAAAAAACGAGAAGGGTGGAGCCCCTGGCAGAAATGGAGAGGATTAGGAGAAACAAATGAGTTTGCCATAAGGGGGAGAAAGAGAAAACAGCTAGTTTGGTTTCATATATATCAGTAGATATGTGGGCAGTTGAAAGTGGGAACTGAAAATTTAGGTGTTGGGACCTACAGAAAGAAATCTGGAAATCGTGAGTCTAAAAGTAAACAGCTAAGGCTCTGAGGACACTAGCTTTTCAAGTTGGTTAAAAGCAGCAGGATCGCTCAGGGCCCAGTACTGAAGTATCTGGGGAGCGCTTTCAACAGATGGGAAAAGAGAGAAGGGAAGCCTGGTACATCCTTATCTTTCTCTCCTGGGAACAATTTTTCTGTCCTATGAATATTGAATGGTAATTCTACTGATTACCTCTTATCAGCACTAGTCTTTAAAAAATGTATCACGTCTCATGAACTTTTGCTTCTTATTTCTAAGGTCAGTGGAATGTTATGAAATACATCTACACAAGACAGCCAAATCACATTATATATTCAGTTAATATAAATTAGGCAAAATTTATAACTTGTGAATAAATCCCTTATTTTCTTTTTTTATTTTTTATTTTAGAATTGGGAAAAAAAATAACCAACCATGTAAACTAATGGGTCATATCTATCACTCTACTTTAAAAGCTCTTAACAAATAGTCAACTTGGAAGGTCAAGAAAAGTCTTAACAATACTTCTGTAGGAGGCCGTTCAATAAATGGAATCGAAACAACTGTGCAGCCACCTGTAGAAAAACAACGTTGGAGTCGCACCTCATAGTGTAAACCAGGATGAATTCAAATGGATCAAAGATATAAATGCAAAAGAGGAAACTATTAAAGTACCAGATGAAACATTCTTTTGTTGGTTAAAAATTTTTATCAGGTAGTTGCCAGGTAGATGCATGGAACTGTTAAAGTTCTAAAACAACTTCAAAGCCAGAAGTTCAGTGGAGCACTTGGACAGGCAAAGGAGAGAATCTACAAGAGTAAATGATTAGCCAAGCCTCCACCAGGTGAGCCAAACATCCCTTTTAAAATCAAAAGCTCCTTATTTCTTCTGCCTTAAAAATACAAGTCCCTTTTATTTTTAAAACAATTGGTAATCGTTTCCTAGAACTGTCACACAAAGTATTAAATAGTGGGTGCCTTAAAACAACAGAAATGCATTGCCTCACCTTTCTGGAGGCTAGGAGTCTGAAATCAAGGTGTCAGTAGGGCCGTGCTCTCTCAGAGGCCTGTTGGGAAGGAGCTGTCCTTGCCTCGTCTGCCTTTGGTGTTTACTGGCGGTCTTTGGCATTCCTTAGCCTGGAGAAGCATCATTCCGATAACAGGGCCATCTTTCCTCTGTGAGCCTTCACATCATCTTCCCTCCCTGCGTGTCCATCTCTGAATCCAAATTTCCTCTTTTTAAAAAATTAAGGCCCACTCTAATGATCTCACTTGAACTTGATTTCCTCTATAAAGACCCTATTTCCAAATAAGATCACATTCTGAGGTCCTAGGGGTTAGAATTTCAACACATCTTTTCGGGAGTATACAATTCAACCTATTTCAACACACTTCAGTAGTATTACATCTGTTTAGCACATAAATAGATACAAAAAAACTGACATTCTCCATGTCAAACTCCCCCCTGCCCCAGAAGCAGCACAGCCACAGGCCAACAACTCCCCAAGAGGAGGCTTGAGAACCCTGGGCCCCGCCCCACCCCAGACTCACGGAAACAGAGTCCCGAGGAGGGTGGGGCAAAGAAGCCCAGATGGGGCATTTTTCTCAAACACTCTCGAGATGAGAAAAGTATTTGAAAGGCTTAACAGCATCTGGGCCAACACGCTTCCATGGGGCTTCAAAGTTTCACGTGAAAGAAAAATCAGGAAGTAGGTGCTTTCCTTGGATTTCAACCAGAGCTTCCAGAGAAGCAGTGAAAAGCCAGGCAGGGCTGACTTGGAAATGGAGTGCTCCAAAGAAAGCTCCCAGGGGGCTGCCACCATTCATGCGGGGGTAATTCTAACCCAGTCCTAAGTCTCTTATTATAGAAAAGTTGCAAAGTCTAAACCACAAATCTTACCCTTAAACATAGTATCTGTCACCTCTCTGGGATGTCACCCATGCTTCCAAGTCACTTCCAAGTTATCTTTCATCACTGTGCCATGCTGAAACAGGCTGGAAAACTATGACAGCTTTAAAGTAAGGTCCACTGATCTGATTACAAGTTGGGAATCAGAGTACTAGGTAAGATTGCCAAGTCCCTGGAATCCACTGGAACCTCCCAGAATAAAATATGTTCCTTGAAGATGCCCCCAATTCCCAGACTGAGGTATTGTGCCCTCTCCTTGGTGCCTTGGCCATACCCATTTTAAGGTTTAAATTATACTCGCTAAGTGAAACAACCTTGCTGCTAGCCAAGTGAAGCCTGTTAAAGTCCTCAGAGCCCAAGTTCTGTATATGCCTCTGGATATTGCTCTGGCCCTCACAAAAGAAAGGTTGGAAATGAGTCTCATGAAGGCAGCGGCTAGAAGGATGTCATAACAGCAGGTAGATTCTGAAGGGAGGTGAAAAAGAGTAACACCACAACTTTAAAGATCCCTTCGACTTTATGGAAAAATTGAGTTCTAACAGGGCTCAGAGATTTCTTAAAAATCGTTAGTTTCCAAAGGCTTCTTTCATTCATTCATTTATTCATTCATTCAACAAGCATTTCCTGAGCTCGATCCATTGCTAACTTGTATGATGAGGATGAATATTAGAGTCCAGGAAGGTAATTACTGCATTCCTGGTGAACAGAGCGTCAGAAGCAGCCTTGAGCCCTGGAATGTCTAAGACAACCATGAAGTCTCAGAGATAACACAGGAAGCTCCAGAGAAACCTGAGCTTGGGGTTGGTGGGGGGCATGCTCAGAAAAAGTGAACCTCTCCCCTCTCCCTGGGGCCAAACAGCAAGAAAGGAATCCACAGTAAAATGGTGGGGAGTCGGGGGCTCAGAAGGAAGAGGGGACTCATCTAGTATTGAGTACAGAGTGACCTAGGCAGGAAAGGAGAAGGAGGAAGGCCATCTAGTTTGCCACTGAAAGAATGAAGAAGTGGTTAAGGTAGTATGTTTCCCATGAGCTTGACTGTGAACATATGTCCCCTTTATTCTTCTTCCTGGGCCAGCAACTTCAGCACACTCATAACCCACCCAGATGTGCCTAGGGCTCAGTGAGACTGTCAAGCTTCTACTCTTCAGCCTTTAAAGGGCAGTGAAGAGCCCAGGGCTAGATATTTGTCCAAATATCCATTAAACAGAACTAGAACACAAACTTGAAGTATGAAATTGCCCTTGAGGTATATAAAATTATAGTGAATTTTGGAAAAGGCATAATTTTTAATAAATCAAATTAACGGTTTCCTGATGCCATTCAAGCTTCTGGGGGAAAAAATCAAATGTACTTGATTAACACTGAAAAATAAGAATCAGCCAATCAATGATGCGATTAAGTGTGATGCAGAAATTAAAAATATAACAACTTTGCAGTCATACGTTTTTTCCTTTTTGACCTTCAGATAATGATGTTACATTTGTTGATGAGTGTCATTGTGTATAGGATAATAATGAATTAAGATTTAACAATCTCTTTTAAAACTAACTCTCCATCCATGGATAGCTTATGTAAAGTGCTTCTTAAAGATTAACAAATTTTAGTACAAACAATAAAGAGAAAAATCCTTCTCTATAGCTAGATATCAAAAAGCAGATATGTAACACCTGTTATAAAAAAGCATCACTTGTCAGAGTGGTGTAGGTAGGTTTTATCATTCTCCTTGCTGCTATTGTTTTTAAATTGCAGAGGGAGAAAAATTAATGTCGTGATGTGATCTTAAGCCAGGTCAGCTATAAGTACTTTACAGATGGGAACTTGATTATCATACTTGTATGATGTATTTTATCATAATGCTTTTCACTTCTTGAGTCTGAGTAGAGAGATATTACAAGTCAAAAAATATGCCCTAGATAATTAAGAGAAAGGAAAATTCAACTTACAATCACCAACATTTGAAAATTCTGATAATACTCTGTTAGTGAAAACGTACTTCTCGAACTACTAGAATAGTCCAATGAACTGATTATTTTTATTAAAATTCATCATGCAAAATGAAGTCAACTGGGGGTTATAGTCCAAGATGGTGACATAGGAGACCTCTGAACTCAAAACTCCCACAGGCATACCAAATCTCCCCTACAAACAGAGTGATTTCCCCTAAAAGAAATCCAGAGACTAGCCGAATGATTCCTTCTCTTCAGGCAAATGAGAAAATACCCTCATTGAAATGGGTAGGAAAGGCTGAGACACACTCTCACTGAAACTCCACCCCCAAACCCTGGCACAATGCCATAAAATCAGAAGGGAATTCACAACTCCCAGCTGCTACCTGGGAAGGGAAGGGTCTGGTCTCAACATCTAGTATCCCAGGAGTAGGCCCCCAAAGCACATTGCTCTGGAAGCCAACAGGGCTTACATCAACCACACCCATAATACAAGAGCAAGCAAATTGTTCTTAATGGACTCACTATCTTCCCAGGGTCCAGCACAAAAGAAGCAAACAGATACATGCATTTCCCAGTGTTTCCCTGAAAAAGGTCCATTTGCATACTTTAAAAGCTGCTACCTGAGAGTCAGGTTTCTAATTTAGCACAATTTAGGGACTGACTGATTCTCCCCAGAGACTGGGAAAGCAGGAGACACCATCTCTACATTCTCCCTGTAGGCTGCTCCAAATTGCCAATATCTCCCTGGAAGGAGCTTGTACACACATTTGGTATCCTAGTTTTTGCAGCTGCCACCAAAGGAATACATCCCTTGATCACCTGGCTCTAGTGGCCAGCAAAGCTTGCACTTGCCAGCCCCACAGGTTTTTAACAAACAAACAAATGTTCTTAAGGGGCTATCCTGCCAAGCTTCAGCACAGAGGAAGCAAACAGAAAATCCCATCACCCAGTCTTCCCCTAAAAGGGATCTATTTGTATACTTTAAAAGCTGCTACCTTAGGGTCCAGCTACCAATCAGCCTGTTATCTACATGCTCACTGAGATCCTCCGCTTTAGGATACTGACAGGTCTTGGCATACCCTCAACTATTGGGAGCCTCTAAGAACAAATTATTCACCTTGGAAAATCACAAAGGTCTGAGAGACAACCAAGAGCTCAGGCTGGGCTGAACAGTAAGGTTCATCTCCAACACGAAACCACTCTGTCAAGACTGAAAGAGGTGGCTGTTTTATCTAAAGCACAGAAACCAATACAGAGAGTCAAGGAAAGTGAAAAAACAGAGGAATATGTTCCAAACAAAAGTACAAGATAAAACCTGAGAAATAGACTTTAATGAAATGTAGATAAGTGATTTACCTAATAAAGGGTTGAAAGTAATGGTCACAAAGACGCTCACCAAGGTCAGAAGAACAAGGCATGAACAAAGTGAGAAATTCACTAAAGACATAGGAAATATAAGAAAGTATCAAACAGAAATTACAGTACTGAAGAATACAATAACTGCACTGAAAAGTTCAATAGAAGGGTTCAACATCAGCTAGATCAAGCAGAAGAAAGGACCAGCAATTCAAAAACAGGGTAGTGGAATTCATCCAATCAGAGGAGTCAAAAGGAAAAAGCATGAAAAAGAGCGAAGACAGCTTAAGGAACTTATATAAGGACAACATCAAGAAAACCAACAGTCACATCACAGTGGTCCCAGAAAAGGTCAGTACAAGAGAAACTGAAAAGAGTAGAAAGCTAAAGAAATAATAGCTGAAAACTTCCCTAACCTGGAGAAAGAAACAAACATCCAGATCCGGGATCCTCAGAGAGTTTCAAATAAGATGAACTCAAAGAGACCTACACCAAGACACATTAAAATTAAAGTGTCAAAATTTAAAAACAAGGAGATAATCTTAAAAGCACCAAGAGAAAAACAACTTGTTACATACAAGGCTATCAACAGATAAGACTATCAGCAGTATTTCAGCAGAAACTTTCCAGGGCAAAAGGGAGTCACATCATATATTCAAAGTGATGAAGAGAAAAAAAAAAAAAAAACACCAACCAAGAATACTCTACCCAGCAAAGTTGTCCTTCAGAATTGAAGGAGAGATCGGCACTTTACCAGATAAGCAAAAGCTGAGGGAGTTCATCACCACTAGACTAGACTTAAAAGAAATGTTAAAGGTACTTCTTCAAGCTTAAATGAAAGGACGCTAATTGTAACAAAAAAAACATATGAACATATAAATCTATAAAATAGGTAAACAACAAGGACCTACTGTATAGCACAGGGAACTATATTCAATATCTTATAATAACAATAATGGAAAAGAATCTGAAAAAGAATTTACACACATGCACACACAACTGAATCTCTTTACACCAGAAGCACTGTAAATCAACTATCCTTCAATAAAAAAGGAAAGTAAAAATCTCACTAATTAGGTAAATATAGAGTTAAATTCAGAATACTCTAATGTTGTAATGATGGTGGGTAATTAACTTATAGATCTAGCATGAAAAGTAGTAAAAATGTAAATTGTGACACCAAACATAAAACATGGAAGGAGAGTAAAATTATAGAGCTTTAGAAGTTATCAACTTAAAATAGACTTATAAATATAAGTTGTTGTATGTAAGCTTCATGGTAGCTACAAAGCAAAAACCTATAATAGATACACAAAAGATAATGAGAAAGGAATCTAGACATACCACTAAAGAAAGTCATCAAACCACAAAGGAAAAGAGCAAGAGAAGAAAAAAGAAACAGGGAAATTACAAACAGCCAGAAAAAAATCAACAAAATGGCAGTAAGTAAACACCTATCAATAATTACTTTAAATGTAAATGGACTAAATTCTCCAATGAAAAGACATAGAGTGAATAAATGGATCAGAAAACAAGATCCAACTCTATGCTACTTACAAGATACTCACTTTGGGTTTAAGGACACACACAGATAGAAAGTGAAAGAATGGAAAAAAGATACTCCATGCAAATGGAAACCAAAAGAAAGTGAGATAGCTATACTTATCTCAGACAAAATAGAATTCAAACAAAAGACTTTAATAAGAGACAAAAAGTCATTATTTAATGATAAAGGGGTCAATCCAGTAGAGGATATAATATTTTCAAATAATTATACACCCCAAATAGGAGCACCTAAACACATGAAACAAATATTAACAGACCTGAAGAGAGAAATAGACAGCAATACAACAATAGTAGGGAAATTCAATACCCCACTTTTAACAATGCGTAGATCACCCACACAGAAAATCAATAAGGGAAACATTGGACTTAAACTATATATTAGACCAGATGGACTTAACAGACTTTTCATCCAATAGCAGCAGAAAACACATTTTTCTCAAGCACACATGGAACATTCTCCAGGATAGATCATATGTTAGAACACAAAATAAGACAATAAATTTAAGAAGATTGAAATCATATAAAGTATCTTTTCCAACCACAATGGTATGAAACTAGAAATCAAGTAGAAGAAGAAAACTTTAAAATTCACAAATATTTGGAAATTAAACAACATGCTACTGAAAAACAAATGGGTCAAAGAAAAATAAAAAAATACCTTGACACAGATGAAAACTGAAATAAAACACACCAAAACTTACAAAATGCAGCAAAGCAGTCTAACAAGGAAGTTTAAAGCTGCATTAAGAAAAAAGGAAAGCACTCATTACATTGAGAAAAAAAGGAGCTCAAATTAACAACCAATTTTACATCTAAGGAAATATAAAAGCAGAACAAAGTAAGCCAAAAACTAGTAGAAGGAAGTAAACAGCAAAGATTAGAGTGGAAATATGAAATCAAGATTAAAAAGACAACAGAATAGATCTTTGAAACTAAGAGCTGTGTTTTTGAAAAGATAAACAAAATAGACAAACCTTTAGCTAGATTTACCAAGAGAAAAAAAAAAGATCGTGAATAAATAAAATCAGAAATGAAAGAGGAGACATTATAACTGATACCACACAAATACAAAGGATCATAAGAAACTACTACGAATCACTATACGCCAACAAATTGGACACAAGAAGAAATTGATAAATTCCTGGAACTACACAAGCTACCAAGGCTGAATCATGAAAACAGAAAATCCAAACAGACCATTACTAGTAAGGAAATCTAATCAGTAATCAAAAACATCCCAACAAAGACAAATCTAGGACCAGATTGCTTCACTGGTGGATTCTACCAAACACTTAAAGAAGAATTTCAAACTGTTCCAAAAATAGAAGAGGAAACACTTCCAAAATCATTTTATAAATCCATCATTATCCTGATACCAAAACCAGACAAGGACACTACAAGAAAAGAAAATTACAGGTCAGTATCCCTGGTGAACATAGATGCAAAAATTCTCAACAAAATATTAGCAAACCAAATTCAACAATACATTAAACGAATCACACACCATGATCAAGTGAGATTTATTCTAAGGATTAAAAGATGGTTCAACATCCACAAATCAATCAACACACATTAACAAAATGAAGGATAAAAACCATATGATCATCTCAATAGATGTAGAAAAAGCATTTGCAAAATTCAACATCCATTCATGATAAAAACTCTCAACAAAGTGGGTGTAGAGGAAACATACCTCAACATAATAAAGGGCATACGTAAAAAGCCCACAGCTAACATCATACTAAACAGTGAGAAATTGAAAGTTTTTCCTCTAAGATCAAGAACAAGACAAGAGTACCCTGTCTCACCACTCCTAATCAACATAGTACTGGGAGTCCTAACCACAGTAATTAGGCAAGAAAAAGGAAAAAAAAGGCATCCAAATTGAAAAGGAAGAAGTAAAATTGTCTCTATTTGCAGATGACATGACATCAAACATAGAAAATCCTAAAGACTCCACCAAAAAACTATTAGAATAAATTCAGTAAAGTTGGCAGATACAAAAGCAATATGCAAAAAGCAGTTGCATTTCTATATACGAACAACAAACTATCAAAAAGACAAATGAATGAAATGATCCTATTTACAACTACATTAAAAAGAATAAAATACCTAGGAATAAATTTAGCCAAGGAGGTGAAAGATCTGACCACTGAAAACTATAAGACATTGATGAAAGAAACTGAAGAAGGTACAAAGAAATAGAAAATTATTCTATGCTCATGGACTGCAAAAAATAATACTGTTAAACTGTCCATACTACCAAAAACAATCTGCAGGTTCAATGAAATTCCTATCAAAGTCTCAATAGCATTTTTTACAAAAACATTTTAAAAATCCTAAAATTTTATGGAACCACAAAAGATCCCAAATAGCCAAAGCAATCATGAGAAAGAAAAACAAAGCTGTAGGCATCAGTGTCACATTTCCTGATTTCAAACTATATTACAAAGCTATAGTAATCAAAACAGCATGGTACTGGCATTTTAAAAAAAGTAGATCAAGGGAACAGAATAGAGAGCCCAGAAATTAACCCATGCATATACAGTCAACTAATATTTGACAAGAGAACCAAGCATACTCAATAGCAACAGGATAGTGTCTTCAAAATATGTTAGGAAAACTGGATATTCACATGCAAGAGAATGAAACTGGACCCCTATCTACACCACTCACACACATACACACACAAAATCAATTCAAAATGGATTAAGGACATGAATGTAAGACCTGAAACTATAAAACTCCTAGCAGAAAACATAGGGAAAAAGCTCCTTGACATCAATCTTGGCAATAGTTTTTTTTTGGATTTGACACCAAAAGCAAAGGCAACAAAAGCAAAAATAAACAAGTGAGACTTCATTAAGAAGTTTTTGCATAGCAAAGGAAACCATCAACATAACAAAAAGGCAGCTTACCAAATGGGAGAAAATATTTGCAAATCATGTATCTGATAAAGGGTTAATATGAAGAGCACATATAGCAAAAAAAAAAAAAAAAAAAGAAAAAGAAAAAAGCCTATGATTAAAAAATGGGCAGAGGGGCCTCCCTGGTGGCGCAGTGGTTGAGAGTCCGCCTGCCGATGCAGGGGATACGGGTTCGTGCCCCGGTCTGGGAGGATCCCATATGCCGCGGAGCGGCTGGGCCCGTGAGCCATGGCCGCTGGGCCTGCGCGTCCGGAGCCTGTGCTCCGCAACGGGAGAGGCCACAACAGTGAGAGGCCCGCATACCGCAAAAAGAAAAAAAAAAAAAAAAAAAAAAAAAAAAAAAAAAAAAAAAAAAAAAAAAAAATGGGCAGAGGAACTGAATATACATTTTTCCAAAGAAGATATACAAATGCCAATGGGTACATAAAAATATCCTCAACCAATCATCAGGGAAATACAAATCAAAACCACAATGAGATATCACCTCACACCTGTTAAGTTGGCTATCATCAAAAAGACAATGGATAATAACTGTTGGTGAGGGTGTGGAGAAAAGGGAATCCTGTATACTGTTGGTGAGATTGTAATCTTGTGCAACCACTGTGGAAAACAATAAAGAGTTCCCCCCCAATATAATGTAGAACTACCATAAGATCCAGCAATCCCATTTCTAGGTGTATATCCAAAGGAATTGAAAACAGGATATCAAAGAGATATCTGTAGTCCCATGTTCATTTCAGCATTATTTGAATAGCCAAGATATCCAAGATATGGAAATGAACTAAATGGCCATCAACAGATGAATGGATAAGGAAGATCTGATAAATCTATATCTACATAGATATATAATGGAATATTATTCAGCTACAAGAAAGAAGGAAATCCTGCCATCTGTGGCAACATGGATGGACCTTGATGGTATTATGCTATGTGAAATAAGCCAGTCAGAAAAAGATTAATATTGCATGGTATCACTTATACATGGAATCTAAAAAAAAAAAAAAAAGTCAAATTCGTAGAAAAGTGTTTGCCAGGGTTTAGAGGATGGGACAAATAGGGAGAGGTTGGTTAGAGTATAAACTTTCAGCTATAACATGAAAAAGATCTGATGAGCTAATATAAAACATGGTGATTATAATTCAAAACACTGTATTGTATACTGGATTTGCTAAGAAAGTAGAACTTAAATGCTCTCATCAGAAAAAAAAAGTAAATGTGTGAGGTGATGGATGTTTAATCAACTAGGTGTAGGGAAACCTTTTATAATGTCTAAGTATATCAAATTACCATAATGTACACTTTAAATATAATTTTATTTGTCAATTATACTCCATTAATGCTGAAATTTTTAAAAATGAAGTCAATTCACAATCTCTGTTATACTGATAGCCATCTGAGGATATCCAAATGTTCTATGCAGGTTTTTGTATCATACAGCTAATTCCAGGTACTTCTACAACTGCTTTCTTACTGCCCTTCTTACTAATGATGTTTTCTATTCCCTCTATATTAAATTATTATTATTGTTATTATTCTCTAACTGTGACCATATAAATGTAATATTATCTATATTAGATTTTCGGTGTGAACTATGTTTTTAATGACAGAAAGTATTTGGATACAAAAAAGCTTTTCAAAATGTGACTTTGTCAAATTTTCTGAGAAGCTTGACAATCATCTTCAAAGATGATTCCAGAAGACATTTTTTCTTCCCTCATTTTTCATCTTTTTAAAATCAATGACTCTTTTTATTCTGCTTGGTCAGACTACTAGGTTTTTGATTTACAACAGCTATATTCCAATAGCATATACATAATTTCATTTTTGCCTTAATAATTCTTTTTTTTTAAATATCAAGTAACAAGATAGAGTTTGGTCCAAGGATTTTGGAATCATTCAGGTCTTTTAAACTAATATAATCAAGTTATAGAGTGGTTTTGCTACACATCACATTATCATAAATTTGTTTAGTTCTGGGTTTAACAATGGGATGGCTAAGCATGGACATAATATTTTCCTTCCCTTGATTTCCAGCTCCATTTTATTCCTAAATTCAGAAGGTTATTGCCATGAAATCTTCATCCACTGGTAATGTATTTGAACTTAGTTCTCATTGTTTCAAATGCCCTTCAAATTTTTATAATTGTAAAAATGTCATGATGGAAGTCTACTGATAAGTATGAAAAATATATACTTGACTTCAACAGTGTTCTAGAATTAGTATTACCATAACTTCATTCAGGAAAATATATGCTTATAGGACAATAAAACTTAACAGTAACTAGAGTTGGCTCTCAGGGATATGACCCTTAGTTGTTCGTTTCTTTTTTCCTCTTCTCCCAAACTATTTTTTAAACAAAGGCAATAATAAATAGAAAGATAAAACCTATAACTACATTACATGTAAATTCCAATATTTGCTTATCATGGATCTGCTTCACATGGGAATGCTAAGGTAGGTAAGTGCTCATTAAAACTCCTAATTCCAAAGATGGCTGGGAATTTTTATTTGCCAGTTGGACTGAGCCTGAAATCTAAATATGCCTGTTAATCCCCATGTTTCCATGTAACCCAACCTCTGCTACCTAAACAGATACCCTCTACCAAGTTTGGATCACAACATTGCTGGCTCCTTATTCAAAGGACATGTTCATATGTTAAGAAATGCAAACACATGAACCAATATCTAAGGCCAGATATATGTTTTTCTTGGCCTATAATAGATCTCTAAAATGCAAGTACAAAATTCCACATTTATTTAGTTTAATAAAAAAAAAGTCCCCTGCTTCATAGGTAATAATTAATTTAACCTATTAAAAGAAAGCACACAAGACAATCGCTGTCTAAATCCATTACTCATTTGATCTATAAGCCCAGAAAAAAAGATTTAACTTCCTCTTGCCTTGGTTAATCTACATTAGCTCCTGAATGGATATGATGGGGCATGGAGGAGGTCATTTTCTAGTCTTGTTTCCATAATAACTAGAGTTCTTCTCCCTGAACAACAAGAGCAACAGTCAAGTTTTACAGGAACACCAGTTCTGAGAGTATCAACTGGAGGACCAAGTATCACTTCAGCCACTGTCATCTTTCTACAAGCTCCTCTCGGGGATGAGAACTTAATTTATTTTTCTATTGTATTACCTTTGTCCTAAAATATTAAGACTAGGCAGTTGAATGAATAAGTGGCATTCAGTAAAAAAAAAAAAATTATCTCTTTAGTCTATAAATACCTTAAAATAAAATCTTTTAAGGTAAAATTGATGATTCATAATTTAGGTGTTTTGGAGAAAAATCCTCAATATTAAAAATTTATAGGGCATAGATCACTTAGTGTTAAAAATTTCTGCCACTGTGAACATATAATATTAAATGCATTTATTACCTAGAGTCCATCCCCAATTTTTTGGTGAATATCGATGGGTTAAAAATAATGTCAGATTAAAGAGTTTAATCATCTAGATTTTGATTTCAAAACATTATATCCTAACTTCCAGGAGAATTACAGTGTATGGATACTGAAAAATTTTAACCAATTCTGATGTAACCCTGAAACCAATTAGATAACAATTTTTTCCCACTGTTTCTCCCATGACACCGCAACCAGTTCATGAATAGTTACTGGCTCTGAAAAAAACAGTCGAGCTTAGTGTTCTTACCTGGCACCCTCTTTGCCCAGTTGATCATGTGGACCAGCTCCCTGTCTGCAAGGCTGGTCAGCAAGCCCATCATTGAAGCCTCACTGAAGGGTCTGGTAGGATCGTACTCGGAATAGATAATGGGGGGCTCAGCCTCCAACAAGGCACTGATCATCTGATCAGCTGTCAGGGACAAGACGGGGCTGTTCTTCTTAGTGTGTTTAATCAAGAGTGGGCTTGGCCAAAGGTTGGCAGATCTCCTGTCTCCAGAGGGCTCCGTTTCGTTCCTGCTCTCCCCGTCATCTCTCTGGCGCTTGTGCTTCAACATTCTCCCTCCTCTGCGGTCTTTCCGTATCCCTGAGAACACAGGGGGAAAAAAACAGTTTATTCTTTTTCTCATATAAACTTTCACACTAAAACCATCTTCAATGCTAACAGCCCTTTATTTTATTTGAGGAAAGAGTTTGGGGCACAGTTGTGCTGGTAAGTGTTTAACAACAGCTGTCCATGGGAAAAAAAAAAAGGCTTTGATTTGTAGCATTCACCAATTTCCATGGTGTAACTATTCCCATTTCCATGGCAAATTTCAAGCTAGTTGTCTGAGATTAAGCAGCATACAAAACCCCTGAAAAGTTAACAGTAAGCTTTTGTGAGCCAGTACAAGCTGGTCTAACAAGCCACTGGGGTGCATGTGTGTGTGTGTGTGTGTGTGTGTGTGTGTGTGTGTAACAGCTGCTGTAAAAAGGACATGATAATAATTATTCTTGAAATATGGCTCATATCAAAGATTGCTTCTGCTATGAATATTCTTTCAACAGTAATTTAAAAAGGCATCTTTAAAAAAGCATTTAATAAACATCCTTATCATCCAACTACACCTCTTAATGGAAGACACTAAAGAGGAATGATTTATCCAAAACGTATCTGACAGCCTCTGGATCCTACAGGTGTTCAGTCAGTCTTTCATTGCTACTAAACTGTACCTCACCACCTGAGGAATTGACCCACAACCCTCAACTTGCTTACTTGGTTCTAAGATTGACACAAATGTATTTCTATTTTCCTGATACAAAAGTTTTTAAATAATTGAAAATAGTTTCCCCCCAAAGATTTACCAGCTGTGGTTTCCACTAACTAAATTATAGGGGAGGAGGGGACTCCACTCTCTTTTGCAGAGACTCTGACTCTGAGGTTTGGCTCAGCATCTTAACCTGGAAAAGTCCAGGCTGTGGTGCTGAAATGTATCAGCAAAAACAAATATTTTAAAGGACAAAAATGATACTAGCTTCCATATTTTCAAAAACTGTAATCTTTCCAAAATATGGCAGATAGCAGCAGTTCTTAGATTTATATAAGAGAAATAATCATTTTGGTAAAAAGTTAATACAATTATTTTTAATATTAAACACATGAGAAGTCAACATTCTTTATAACATATCACCTGTTCTCTTACTCGAAATGAATAACTAATGTCAGAACTTTGTTCTATTTTGTTTTAATTTGTCAAGGCATTTGAACAAATGTGCGGTGGTGAATTTTTTATGTATAGCTTTTATTCTTGTAGGTCTAGATTAGATATGTTAGATAATACCAAAAATATAATGAAGCCACAACCCTTCCTATTTCTTCAGTATTAAAATAAGCATTTCCCAGAACTCTTAGAATAAGTAACAATTGTAAAGATTATTATCACTAACATGCACTGAGCACTCACCATGTGCTTAAGCACTTTAATATATACTTTACATGTGAGCATTTCACAACTAATTTAGTCCTCACAATATTCTTGTAAGGTAAATACTATAAAACTGCTGCTTTAGAAAGGTTAACGAACTTGTCTGAGACCATTCTCTATTAAGTATGATGCAAGATCCGAGCTCTGAAATGAAGTTTGTTTGTTTCTTCCAGTTAACAGAGTTTTAAAACTGTATCCAACAAAGTCGACAAATTTAAGGACACCTAGAAGTAAAATAGTAAAGAAGTAAAATGAGAAGAATCGTTGTATCTGACCAGTCGTTGTCCATAGTCAGACATTTCAACTCTTTCATTGCTAGATGTGCTAACGAGAGTATAATATCTGAACTGAGGAAGGTGATACTCAGCCTACTCTCAGCTCATCAGAGCACACCTGGAGTATCACACTCAGTGCTGGATGCTGCAGAGACAAGCAAAACAAATCTATTCAGAGGAACTAGGATGGTGAGGAGATGTGAAATCAGGTCACATGGAGAACCACTGAGGAACTAAAAGGGGTTAGCCTAGAGAAAAAAAGACTTTGAGGAAACATGAGTGTCACCTTCACATGGGCTATACTATATAGAATGGCATTATGGTCTGAAGGTTTGTGTCCCCCCCAAAATTCATATGTTGAAATCTAATCCCCAATGTGATGGTATTCAGAGGTGGGGCCTTTGGGAGGTCATTAGGTCATGAGGGTAGAGCCTTCATGAATGGGATTAGTGCCCTTATAAGTAGAGGCCAGGGTGCCAGCTTGCTCTCTCCACCCTGTTAGGATATGAGAAGACAGCTGCCTACAAGCCAGGAAGCAAGCACTCATCAAACACCAGATGTGCTGTCAAGCTTGGACTTCCCAACCTCCCAAACTGTGAGAAATAAATGTTTGCTGTTTAATCTATGAAGTCTATGGTATTTCTGTTATAGCACCCCAAACTGACTAAGAGAGATGGGTTCAACTTGCTCTTTATGAGCCCAAAGGGTAAAATAGAAAAAAATATGTGGAAACTATGAGTAGTTAGAGCTCACTGCAAGGAATCAGTTTGTAGGAGTCAAAGCTGACAACAAAGATAGAATCTGCTGCCGCAGGAAAGGACGTGTTAGATCACTGGAGGTTTCCAAGAATAGGCTAGATGAAGACTTTACAGGGGTGTTACCAAAGGCATTCAATTACCCAGTATTTGCACTACGTGACCTTCAATATACTTTCCATCCTGAGATTGTAGGACTCTATGTTCTTCCATTTAGAATGTAAGACCAGTGGCCTTGGAATGAAAAACAGGAAAAGAAGATCAAAAGCAAAGAATTCCTACAGGTTCACATTTCTTAGGAAATTCTGAGGTCAGAATTTTGACAGGATGATTCTGACTGTTATTTACCTACTTTGGGTGGGAACTAGGGTGAAAAAAAATGCATTGTTCTTCAATATTAAACAGAGTATAACGCAAATACTCTTTGTCCCCCTATTCTATAACTTTATAAAGAGATAGAGAATGTGGACAGATCTTATTGGAAAGCTGCAGCATTCCAATAAAATCTTTTAATATTAGATCTACATGGAAAGATAAAAGCAAGTGACTTGAATAAAGAAGAAATGGTTTAAAGGTGATATTGTTTACACTAAGATGAAAGCAAGTTACCTGAGTAATCAAGTTATGACTATACACATGCATTTTACTTTTTAAAAATGAAGATGATGCTTTATGTTATAACTGTAATTTATCTTCATTTAAAAAGATTTCCAAAATAAAGACAAGTAGATAGGTTAATGAAGCAAAACAAAACATAGTATTACCACCCACTTTAGAAGTTCCCAGCAATCATACAATCTGATCAGACAATCTGATCTCCAGAAGAAGAATTTTAAACTCAATTCAGGTTCTAGGAGTGACAGTTATAAAAAATTATTTACCAAAGTATTTGTTCTTTTCGTAAAAATTTGTTCAATACTTACAATGTATATTCACCGATGATGCAGTGGGAAACAAAGATCATGTTACCCTCCATCAAGTTTTCAGCTTGGAGGGAGAAAGCCATGAATCAAAAGTTATTCTGTTATTTGTGGAATGAATGCATGAACTGCCCAAAACACTATGGAAGGGAGGAGGAGGTGCTAATCGGAGGAGACAAAGAAGGCTTCTCTAGGAGACAAAGTTACATTTGAGCCAATGCATGAGATTTCCTTTCTTGGAGAAATTTCAAAGCTGACTACTCAAATGGTTTAGGTACAGCACTTCTTAGAGCAGTGAGCTGAATCACCACACCACTTTGAGTCTCAAATATTTGATTCACGTTGTTGAACACAAGACAAAAATGTCCACAGGCTTGGAATGCAGAATAGTAAAACAGAACCAGAGAGATGGAGGAAAGAGATAAATATTTATAAAATCATCAAATCATCAAATAGGGTAAGGTAGATTCAATTAGCACTAACAAATATTTTCTTAAATTTACCCCTCAATGTTCCATATTTTTCAAATGTCAAAGCCTCTATAAAATATACAAACAGAACAAAAATAGCAAGTTGTACGTATTGTGTGGCAGACTGCATGTGATAGGATCCCAAGGCACAGCTCAATGAGGAAAGCAACCATTTCTACTTGTAAGCAGTAATTGTCATATAAGTAGTGACATATCGGTGTCACTACCAGTGATAATATTGCATATTTCATAGTAGTTCAAAAAAAATCAAACTGGAATTGAGTGGAACAGGTGAAAAATGGCCCAACTTCTACTATCTTAACCTAGGTTAAATGAGAATTGCAGATCACAACCAATAAATACAGCCTGTGTCACTATGGAATATACAGCCAGTTCCTAATTATATGGAGTGGCACGCATAATTGAAATCCAAAGATAAATTTAAAAACTCATTCTATGCTCCCTATCAAGAATTTTTCCAGACAACATAGATTGATAAGTATTTTTGCTTAAGCTCAATTTCCTTTGTGTAAATTATTTTAACTATTTTGCTATCTTAACAAAAGTTCACAAAGCAGGAGGGAAGAAAAACAATTAGCTTAGATCATGCAAGTATTAAACAGGCAGCCTCTTGACAGTCAAGACGTTTATTTGTAACAAGTAGGACTTTGACTTGTAACGCCATATAAACAAGATGTGTTGCCATTCAGTACCCCAAAATGTAATTTCCCAGAATGGTTGAGCACTATATTTAGCAGCGCAATTCAGATGTCATGTAATGGATATGCTAGCGTACAAACGTTATTAGCTCTCAAGTTGTGTCACTGATTAGACAAGAGTTGTATCACAGCAAATTTCTCTACATTCCTTTTAAAATTTCATAAGCTTACAATAATTCAGTGATTACCCTCAGGCTCGAGAAACAAACTCTCTCTCATCAAGCAAGCCCACCACACATGTGAAATGCCACCACTTTGAATTTTATGCCCTTGGGTTAAGCCTTCCCTAATACCCTGTAGCACTGTTGTAAGGATTTAGAAGCGGCGTATAGAACCTCTGTTTAGTAATACTCAATGTGAATTTCAGTGATTCTAATCCACTAGGAAGTGTTAATTTCAGGGCATTTATTAAACCAATAAGCACAGACCAATGTGAGAATGAGAATGAAAGGGAGAGAGATGATGCCCAGGGCACTCTCTAAGATCCCTCAGGAATCTCTCTAAGGCTGCCTGGGCTTGGGGAGGTCCATCAGTAGGGGCTGAGCCCTGGCAGGGAGAAAGGGGCTGGGGACATGTCCACTGCTTAAACAATTATGTCCTGGCCCTAAAATAAAAAGATCTGTCTTAATGCATCAAACTAGGAGTTTTGAAAGACTGCTTCTAATACTTGAGTTTATTTAATCATCCTTTTTTTAAATTTTTTAAACTCTTTGGCTTGGTCATTATATCTTAGGAAAAATGAATATGCTATCTGAATATTCGTTAAGTAATAGAATTCATTGGCTTATTTGCTTCTAATGCATTCTGCTTTTTAAATTTTCTTTTTCTGAAATGATCTTTTTTCTTCTTAGTACCCTTTGCCTCTACAAAAAGCTACTATAACTTCAGTAAAGTTATTTCTCCAATTTCCCAAGACTACTTTAATGTATTATTAAATATTTCAAACATTTGCATAATCACCTTTCTTTTGTTTCTCAATAATTCCACATTATTCATGAGGTATTAAAAACCCAGGCAGAGAAATATACTAAAAGCTTTTTAATTCAACATGTTGAAGAAAACAGGAGTGCTGATTAGTTAAGAATTAAATAAAGATAAGAACTAATGAAACTTGCACCAGAGAAACTTCCCTGCATCAATTCTAATGCTTTCCCTTCAAATACTAGAAATGAATCTTGTAAGGTAGGCACTGGTATAGTCCTCATTTAACAGAAAAAAAGAAGTTTAGAATAACTATCATGACCAAGGTCACACCAAGAGCAGCACAGAGATTTCAACCCAGGTGAATTATGTAATTATAGATTATTATTAATATTATCATAGCCTCTAAGTGGATCATTGATGATGGTACATCAATGATCCACTTTGAGGTGATGAATTATCCAGTTCATTTAAAGCTACTTAATGCTCTTCCTCTCCCTCCTTTCACATCCAACAAATCACCCCAACCTGTATTTACTCACATATATCTTCCTTTACTCCCTTTCACTCTGTCTTTACTGTCACCATCGTGGTTCACACACTTCTCCCTTTTTGCCTAGATTGATGCAGCAGCTTCTAATTTGTCTCCCTGCCTACCTTCAATCTTCCTTCCAATCAAATCAACTGGCAATTGAAAAATCTCCATGACACACCTATTTTATCCTGTTATGTATTGTCCATCTAAAGCTCTCAAAGACCTCCTTAGCTACAGCAGTCGTTTAACTGTGCTCTGAAGACTCTCGGCAATTCTAAGCAATAGGGGTACAATTAGGGCTTCTGGTTGCCCCGTTCCCCCCATTTGTCTAAAGCAGCTGTTTATATATATATATATATATATATATGTATTTTGTACTGGGATTAGGGAAATAACTTATTTTTAAAAGAGTTTACTGGTTGTATTTTAAATTTAAAAAGCCACTAACCTACTGAATAAAATCCAACACTACACTGACTCACGAATTTCCACAAATAATCCCAAAGTACTTTTCAAATCTATCTTTACAAATCCCCTCCACAAACCTTTACTTTTTTATGAAACAGGGTTGGCCTTGCCACTTTTTATAATACTTTCCAACATCTCCACCTTGTACAATTTCCACTCCTCTTATATTGGCCACCAAATCCCAAGTAAAATCTCATTTCCTCCATAGTCAATCTTGGACCCCACTCCAGTCTAGTGGCTCTACCTCCTTCATTCTTGTAGCTTTTATTTCATCTTATTCTTTTCTTGTGTCATTCATTGGATAACCATCATGTACTAATTTCTGTGTTTAATTACACCTGAGTTCACCCTCCCTGGCTATGGCCTCGAATTTCTCTCCAGGCAGGAAGTTGGAGCAACAGTAGGGCTCACCTCATCTATTTTCCCTTTCTCAAGAAACACTGCCCCACGCTGCCTGATATCCAAGGCTTAAAAACAGTTCTTCCATATATTATATCCATTTTTTAAAGATACTTCTGTTGGGAGGCAATAAGTTTAGAACTGGAAAGCAAAATAGATCTGCTATTATAGTTGGAAACATCATTATCTCCCTGCCAATAACTGATTACTTAAGTAAGCAGAAAATCAATATGAATGGAATTGACCTCAAATATACTATCAATCAACTTGATCTAACTGAGATTTACAGAAGACTCCATCAAATAACAGATGAATACACATTATTCTCGAGTTCCAATGGAACATTCACTGAGACAGACCCCATTCTGGGCCATAAAAAGACCCTTAATTGTTATAACTTTATCAACCAGAGTACAGTGTTTGTGTATAGCCCCTTTGGCCTTTAAAGGTTATAAGAATCGTGAAACCACGCTTAGGTATGTTGGAATTAAATAATTAAGTAAATGAATGGCACATAATGGGAGCCAGGTTTCACACTGTTGCAGAAAGAAGTGACTTGTAAGTAAGAGAAGACTAGAATGATCCATGCTGTAATGGTAAGAATTGGAGACATCAGTGTGTATTCATGTTTAGCTTAAGACAGATACAGATGTTAAGCTGTATAAAAATATATAAATAAAAATATTTATAAATAGGTGTATATACATGGGCTAGTACAAACACATATATCTCCTTGCACTGTCACCTTAGAGGTCCTAGAAGTAACAATATCCCAGGAACAGAAAGTACATCTACTGCTCAGATCTTGGTTTCCAATAAGAGAACCATGACTCCACAGAAAAATGGCTGATTCTAGGACTGGGGAAGGAAATATACAAGATGAGTCTGAACCATCTTGTAGTGACAGAACTAAAAGGAAGAATGTGCTCAAAAAAAAAAAATCGTTCAATGATGTGTATGTCAAAAGAATACAGGAGCCAACTCATAAAGCTCCCAGTGCCAAAGCTGGAACAACATGAGCAGCAAAATAAATAAGAACTGGATTATACCCCAAAACATAAATATCCATGAGTCCATACTGATATAAATAAGTGACTGAATAAATAAGTTAACTGAGAATAGACAACTCCAACTAATTTATGTAAGTACTCCAGCCTTAAGGCATAACCCCCCCATTCCTTAAGTATGAGCTGCACATAAGCACTTCCTTCCAAAGCTAACTGTGTGAAAAAGGAGAAGAAAAGAATAACCTTACAATACAGAAACCTAACAAATCCTGCCTCGAGTAAGGTTGTCAAGGTCAACATCAACAGTGATAAGTCATATTGATTGATTATATGTATGCTTGATATGATGTGATGACAATGACACTTTACATTTCTGGTCTCCCTCCCAAAACTCATTAACCCAGTCTAACCATGAGAAAAACATCAGACAAATCCAAATTGAGAGACATTCCACCAAGTATCTGACCAGTAATCCTCAAAACTGGCAAGGTCATCAAAAACAAAGAAACTGTCACAATCAAGGGGAGCCTAAGACAACATGAATACTTAATATAATATATCCTGATGGGATCCCGGAACAGATGAAAAGTATTGGGTAATAACTTAGGAAATCTGAACAATAACTGACTTCAGTTAATGGCAAAATATCAATATTGGTTCATTCATGGTGATGAAAGTACCATATAGTAGTATGAGATGTTACCCAAAGAGGAAACTGGATGTGGGGCATCTGAGAACTCTCTGTACTATCCCGTCAATAGTTCTGTAAATGTAAAACTGATCTAAAATGAAAAATTTAGTTCTTAAAAGTCAAGGGCAAAACACTGAGCAAGAAGTGCTTTTATATAACATGAAAATTAATTTTATACTGTGTCTTGATTGTTTGGAATAACTAGTCACTGCCATTCAGGCCGCTATGTTGAAGGAGAACAGCTGAGTCATCCTACCCAAGAGCTTGCATCAAAGTATAATTCTACATTCATGATTGCATTGTGTATGGAGAAGACCATGGAGTTAGTCAAGAGGAAAATTTAAGGCTGTCAGAAACACCGACTTATAAATTGAAACTACAAAGATTATATCTTTGCTGCTTAAAAAGTTTTCAGGATGTAGAATAAGCTTTGTAACTGGGCACATAAATTTAACCCTGTTGTAGCTTTTTATCTTTTCCTAAAATATAGAGAGAGCAGGAGATGGAGAGAGAGAGAGAGAGAGTTAGTTATGGTCAGTGTTTAACACAAGTTAAAATTATAAGCATCTCCTATTAAAGACAGACAACAATCACAACAAAATATCAAAGACTACTCAATTACAAACCACATGAAGGCAGAGATTACATCTGTCTTGTTTACCATTAGACGTAATTACCTACTAGACTTCAATAGATATGGCGGTGGAATACATAAATGAGTCGGTAGGACCTAGAATCATATTGAATATATTAATAACACAAGTTTCATATATTAAAACATCTTGGAATTCCAGTTGTTGGAATTTTGTTATAGCAGTGTTTGAAATCGGTCTTTCTGGTAAGACAACTCACTTTATGTGATCAATTTAAGTAGCAAAAGTCCTAAATAAATTGTTAAATAAAAGAAGCAAGTTAGGATCAGTCTTTCCACATTCAGTCTCCTGATCCAGCTCTGTAACCTCAGTGCCCTGTGGTCTAATTTTATGACTTGATTCCTCTGTCCCCTCCCCATATTGTTAAGTTTTGTTTCCATTATCTTACATAACTTTGGAATAAATCTGTTAGTATTGGGGAGGAGGTCGTGTACATGAGCCAGACAAGATTGGTTAATTCAGTTTTCCTTGAAAGTAGTTAATTATTAACTTTTCCACCAGGCTACTGTCACCACCACCAGTTAACCTCAATTGTCCCAAGTGCTGTATACCAACTAACTTGGTCCTTCTCCTCCAGCCCAGTGGCCTATCTATCAACCTCTCAATAGACTGCAGTATTCATGAAGAACCATAATATCCCATGGTGTCATCTGCCAGCACCCAAATTCAAATAAACTGGCAAGTTCTCTTAACATTAGGCTCCTTTGGGGTGATTAACCATGGTGAGCTAATGGTCCTTGATGAGTAAACTTGTGTACAGATGAGCAGTGTTTCCTCCTGTGGATGCAAAGAGCACATTTCCCCCCTTTCCTCCTAAACTAGGACTCCAGTGGTACCTGCTCTAATTATGCCATTGGCATAAGGGTAACCAGAGCCCCCCATGGTGGCCAATCATGCTACCCCAGCCCAGTCTTCATGCTTCTTCCCAGGCCCTAGAGCTAGGTTCCTATCTGCTGTGACAATAAGAACTCAGCAATGATGGAAGGGAGCAGCTGAAGTTCTATGACAGGAGAAAGCTTAATTAATACGCTGTCAGCTCTGCCTGGTCATGCCTGTTCCATCGTAGAGTGTGTGCCCAGAAGTTTACAACAACCCACGTTTCTGCCCTGTTGAGCTGGCGTCGTCTGCCAGAAAAGCACTTGACAAACACCAACTGCAGAAGTACACAGTGATTCTTCTCTGCAATTAGCATGTATTTATGTTTACAATCTGGAAAACAAAACCCATATATGTTATTATTTTTAAAAGGAATTCTGCAAGCAAGTGCGGAGAGAGTATTCGTCTCTCTCTTCACCAAATCGTATTGGAAAACCGTAATTTGCTTTGATAATATTTGATAATTTATCCAGTTTACTTTGATGAAATTTTATTTCCAAATGGATTGTATTGTTCCTGTTCTGATTTGTTGCTGTACTGCTTTACAAATGTCCCTTTTGGAAGCTGAAGCAACCAAAGAGGTAGCCTTCATATAGGAATGCACTGTTTTGGAATTTTCCCAAAAGTCTAGACAGAGAGTGCCAAGAAAGGGAAATCAATCACAGGTTACCACACCTTTAATCGCATGTCAAATCATGCTGCCTTATCCCAGCAACAAAACCAAGTGTCCAGGTCCAAATCAAGTGTGGAGTAAGTCACGATCCCATGTGGTCTCAATGACATCCATTTTGACTTAAAAGCATAATGTTCATTCATAAAACTACTGTGCATTTTCATAAAAATCCGGCTAATAAACCCTTGTTTCTAGAGGCAGCTGTGGCAGGCTGTTCTATAAGAATCTGATTTATTAATAACAAAATTTATGGGGTGAGGAGAAAAGCAATACATATTTTTCTTGCCTGGCTTCATTTCCCTGTAATATCTTAGTGATGAGTCTCCCGCTGGCAGGCATTCTGTAGCCAAGAGGAATAAATAAGACACCAAGGTTTAGCCTGTGAGGTTCTCACTTTTCTCCCATTTCTTAGCAGTTCTGCTACTCAGACCTGCAGTTTTCCCTTCTCCAACTTATAAAAGAAAGTTTGTCTCCCCACCTCCCCATGGGTCTCTTCTCTGTCTCATGCTGATCCGTGCAGCACTGGATACAAATGAAGTCCCTGTTGTCTTTAATTTGGTCATGGATGAGCCTTCCCAGCCTCGCTTGAGTCACCAACACCCAATTACATTCTCTTGGACAAGAAGTGCCTGCCAGTGGGACAGTCATCTTACAACAATCCTACAACTGGATCAACAGACTAGTTCACCCTTGCTGGTGATTTAACAAATCCTCAAGTGGGTGAATGTCATATTTCTTGAGGCTTAAAAGGGTCTATTCCTTTCTACAAACTCTCATTTGTGAACCCTGTCACCTTAAATCTATTAGAAGTCTTTCATACACCCTACAGCTCAGACCTGGGCAAATTAGGGGCTCGATAAATATATGTTAAATGATGAATTTATTACTTGACCTGGTAGCTAACAGAAATCACTGGGCTCCTTTCCTAAAATGTTGACTTGAACAAGTACTAATAATAGAGGAGGAGGAAACAGAATTATCAAGAGCCTTAAGGATCACAAAATTCTACAACCCATATTAATAGAGAGCTCAGCAAAAGGAAATATCTCATTCTTACCACTGATACAGCAGGAGCAATTCTTTGTCACCATACTTATGCCAAAGGAGCCCCTATTGCCCCAAGCCAGAAAGTTTCTCTCTCTGAAACATGCCAAGAGTTGAAAGTTTCTTAATGATAAGGACTGTGCCTAGATCTTTGTATTTCCTGCTAGATTTAACTCTATACCTTGTAAATAAATGAGCTTTCCTAGGTAACAATCAATGAATGTTTCATGTACTGACTAGAACCAGTGCCTTTCAAAGAAGACAACATTCCACTGAGGGTAGAAGTATCACCTTGGGGCCAGGCTCTCCTCTATAAAATCTCCATTTTCCTCTTCTTTGACTATATTTCAGTGTTAGTGACTCCTCATTCAATCCAAGCAAAGTAACAGATTTATTATACTGTGATTTATTCCTGAATATCAAATATCTTGCCCCATCTGATTTGAACTCCATTATTCACTCTCACAAGTTCTTATCCACTTTTCAGAAAACTTAATGCATCTCGATGCAGGAAGCGTGTCCACATCTGTTTGCCTTAACAAATACCGACTGGATCCTTTGTTTACAATTGCCAGAGCTGAAATTCTATTGAAAATATCTTAAGCATGTTTATTAAATGTCAAATACTAAATATATGCTGCTCCAGAATACTTGTTCTTCAGTGAGAAGGTACCTAGCAACCTGACATAACTACTGGTTTCCTATAAAACTAGATTTACACTGCTAAGGATGCAGGAAGAGAGAGAGAAAAAAAGAAAGAAGTCCTCAGTCAGAATGCAAAAGCTGATGTCAGTAGTTAGGGTAGCAGAAGATATTCCAAAATAAGCTGGCCGGAACACTCTTAAACTCAAATAAGATGCAAACTTAAAAAACATCTGTAAAAACAGCTCAAGGCCTGGATAACACATCAATCATAATAACAGTCCAGTCATAAGTCGAACTTACAGAATCTTTGAATTCTTTGAAGTCCTAATACTTTGTGAAGATAATTAGGTGGTTCCCTGGCCTCATACGTATTGCACCTGTGTCCATGTCTAAAAGCCAGTCATTTTGCCCATGTTTAGTGCAAATCAGAAGTTATGATAAAGGATAAAGAGTTGAGCATCAAAATGAAGATTGTAGCTCAAATGAAAAAAAAATACTCCTATTGCTGCCATTTCAGAGAAAAGTTCTTAGACTTTACTCATAGCTCATGAAATTATAGATATGTAATTAGGATATGTTCCAAAGGGAGATATAGGTGGAAAATTAATTGCAGATTCCAGCTTTCTTAGTAAGGAAAGAAAGGGCTTCCCCAGAAGCATACTGTCCCTTGTGGAGAGAACACAGGGGGACTTCTGCCCTTTCTCACGAGGGCTGGTGCCACAGCCCCATATATAATCAGCTTCATCAAATTCTTTGATTCTTGACAACTGGTAAGTGTATATCTCTTTTAAGCTTACTATATTTTTGGAAATGGTTATGGCATATAAAGTATATTTTTATTGTGACTCTGGGATGTCCAGTAAACAATCTGAAATTATCCTGTTTAAACTGGCAGGGCTTTGATTCAATTAAGAAAGAAGCTATTAGAATTGAACACATGGATTTTAGGTTTATTCATAGGAATACCTCAGTGTCTAGGGCCTCCAGCCTTCCAGAAAAAGCCTGTGTAGTCATTAAGTTAGTGATGACTGTCTGAATGGTCTGACTAGGGAAAAGGTAGAAGAAATTGTTTCAAGCCAGATGATAGACTTGTTTTGTAACTGAATAAGAAATATTTTAAAAACTAGAAAGAATATTTAGTTGAGATTTGATCAGATGGGCTATTCCATCTAATACATTCTTTAGAGCTGATACCAAGGTTTTAGCTGGTAGAGGAAGTGAAAGCAAGTTTAGCTACCCATGGAGTACATTTATGCAATAATGATAATAAAATGGTTTGATCTAGGCTGAAGTTCACCTATCCTGAATTCAAAGCAGAAGTGCCCATTTCTTGGAAGGACGAGAATTATCATTATGGAGGCAATTATACTATGTTCTGTGGAGGGTGCTTTACATATCACTTCATTGAAACATCTGAGATATTAACCCCAATTTTATAAATGAAAGGGCCTGTAGAGGTAATGATGGCTTAACCCAAAGGCACACAATTAGGAACTGACAAAAAAATTAGAACTCAAGACTGCTAATCTCAATGTCCATGCCCTTTTACTCGCTATACCACCCCCAATACTACTATGATTTGTCAAATGTCATGACGATTTGCCTTATTGACTGTTCACTCAGTGCACAGGATATGCAGATTCTCACTATCGTTTCTTGATATTATATTTATTATGAGTTATTTTACTTCAGCTTCAATGCACACTATGCAGTAACATGAACGTGCTGGCAAATTCTTTCACAGTACATGATGATTTTTTAACTCATTCAGAAGTTACACATCCAATATGATTAAGCAGGACAGAGAGTTAGTTTCAATCAATAAGCAGATGGGTTTTAAATACGGCAATGTACAGATGATGAAGTCAAAAAAGGCTGAAGATATTTTAATAAAAAAGTAGACACAAGTACAAAGGATAATCTGAGAAGCTCAAAGAAATTGTGAGCCCTGAATTGCAGAGAATGAAGCAAAGTAAAAAGTTCCTTACAGTAGACAGAAAAAAGAGAGAAAATTGGCTTGCTGAAAATGATGAGGGAATTGGAGACAGGGATAAGGAAATGACAGTTATTTTTCCCATGATTTTAAAGTGAAGGAATAGAACACAGAGCTCCTGAAACTAAAGATTTTATTTTTTAAGAGAGAAGGCACGTAAAGCCCACATGCAGCAGAGGAAAGAAAAATTTAAGTTTTGATGAAATATCCGGAATGGAAACAAGAAGAATAATGGTGGACAGGGGGTTTCTAAAGATGCTACTTTGAAAATTACAAGATTATCACAATAATTCCTTTTTAAAAGGAATCATTTTTGAACTAAGGGCCTGATTGTTAAAAGAATTCTCTGGTAATTTAGTGATGCTTATAATTTTTAGCTCAGTATGTGAAAAGAAGATCTAATATACATTATTCTTCTTCATAATATTACGATTTTACAAAATCTGAAATATCACACTGGGACTCAGCCTTCTTTGGGAGAACAAAATTAAAACTGAAGATATATGGACTAAAATGGGAAAAAAAGATCACTTTGGTTACCAGGTCCTATCAGAATAAGTTTCTCATAGGTATCCGAAGAGAATAAACTTCCTCGAGTCACTATCTGTATATTATCAGCTATTCATTACAATTATCAAATACAATAACCAGCTTATCTGCCAAAGATATGTGTTAAACTGCCATTTTAATAATTCTTCTTTGTACCCACAAATGTCTTTATTTGAAATAGGGTGAAACTTAACAGAATGAACTTGTTAAAAATAAAGCAAATGCATCTAAAAGATCTTAATTATAATTACATAGTCATTTGTGATCATTTCCAATAGTTCTTGGCAAAGACAAATGAGCATAATGAGTTCCATTAATGGACTGATGTGTTCTGTTTACGTGCAAGGAAGGGACTTAATAAAAGTGTCCGAAATAGCAGAAGGGCATACAAAGTGACAAACGAGGTACGGGTGAAAATCTACACAATGGTGTAAGTGGAAGCATCGTGTCAAGAAAGGGATTTCAAGTAATTTGAGAAAGTGATTCTCACCAAAAGTCAGTAAAGACTCAGCTGGTAAAATGGCTACTCTTAGCTTTTTGCTTTTTAATAAATGAAAATGATATTAAGGTTGACATTCTCCCACTCCTAATGTTCCTGTAATCATAAGAATCTGTAGGACTGGCCTAGTAGGGTGTTTATACTGATGTATTATTACAGCATGAGATCTTTCCCTCCCTGGATTTCACAAATGTCATGGTACAAGGCAATGACTGGCACCATATTTTCGTTTGGTGGGATTAGAAACCTTGGGACGATTTTCACCAGCTGTTCACCTTTTCCATAAAGCAATATAGATTTCAGAGAGGATAACCTCTATGACTAAATTATTATTATTATTATTATTTTTTTTTTTTTGCAGTACACGGGCCTCTCACTGTTGTGGCCTCTCCCGTTGTGGAGCACAGGCTCCGGACGCGCAGGCTCAGCGGCCATGGCTTACAGGCCCAGCCGCTCTGCAGCATGTGGGATCTTCCCGGACCGGGGCATGAACCCGTGTCCCCTGCATCGGCAGGCAGACTCTCAACCACTGTGCCACCAGGGAAGCCCTATGACTAAATTATTTTTAAATGACACACACAACAAAAAATAAGTTACGGATTAAGTGAGATGCTGCTAGAAACACTCTAACAAGGGAGATAAGTTAAACAAAGATAGGGTAAGCAAATCATATAAAATCAAACCAGTCCTTCATTTAAGTTAAAACTTATTTCAACTGAATCTAAAAATGAAGGGATTCATAAACTAAGTTCCAAATGTAATGTAAGATACAGTATCTACCAATCACACCAAATGCTTTGGGGTTTCTGTTGTATTGTACCCTCTCTCCTTCACTTCTCCAATTTGATGTTTCCCAGTTGTTAACACAGCTCAATAGACTTCTCTGTGGTGATGGAAATGCTCTACAGCTGGGTTGGACAATACGGTAGCCACTAGCCATTCTGGGTACTTGAATGTGGCTGGTGCAACTGAGGAGTTGTATTTATAATATTATTTAATTTTAACTCATTTGAGTTTAAATGGCCACAAGTGGCTAGTGGGTACCTATTGGGCCATACAGTAGACAAAGGTGCAAAAACTAAGTAATATCTGAGGATGCTGAACAGTGCTCGAGGAGAACAAATAGCATGTCTTAGAATCACCTGGGGAGTTTTTTTGGGTTTGGGGGGGTTTTTGTGCAGTATGCGGGCCTCTCACTGTTGTGGCCTCCCCCGTTGCGGAGCACAGGCTCCGAACGCGCAGGTTCAGCGGCCATGGCTCACGGGCCCAGCCGCTCCGCGGCATATGGGATCTTCCTGGACCGGGGCATGAACCCGTGTCCCCTGCATCGGCAGGCGGACTCTCAACCACTGCGCCACCAGGGAAGCCCACCTGGGGAGTTTTGAAAACAATTCTGGGAACCTCCCTCAGAGAGTCTAACCTAATTGGTTTGGGAAGAGGCAATGGAAACAGGATTGCTATCTCTAAATCAGAGCAATAAATAAGCTTAAGTAAGAAGATGCTCCCAGGACTAGAATTTCTGGCACTGTATTCATTTTACATCACTTATGGAGGCAGCTGTGAGGCAGGCCCTTCCGGAGTCAGAGCAGGTTACAAAGTGAGATGACACATTTTGAAGCTTCTGATTGATTTTCAGAGATTGTTAGAGGGAGCTATAAAGATACAGGAAAATGAAACATCGGAAAGATACAGACATGGGAAGAAACAGGAAAATTCACTGAGTGTAAAAGAGCTATGAAACTTATAACAAGTGAACTGGCTAATAGAGTTATTGAAAAAACTGTAAAGAAAATCTTTCAGTAACTATACTACCCTCGTTACTACTTTATCAAAATATCTGAGTTAAGGATATTTAATCACATTGGTTAGCCCCAGGGATAGCTTTGTCTATAGGTTATACTACTGACCAGAGAGGTCTATATTTTTTTGATTACACATCTCTATTAGGAAAAAATACGTGAGCAAGCACCCCCCATAGATGTATATATTTTGCTGTACTCCTGTACTAACATATGATATAACTATAACACAAGCTGAAACACAAGTTTCTTAATGAGACACAAAAAAAAGAAAAAGAAATTATTTTCTTCCAAACCAAACATTTCCCTCTTCACAGAAATTCCACTGAACAGTCTGCATGAGATATATAGTATATCCTTCAGGAACTATGTCAGAGATGAAAAGGATGCTACCGCCAATAGAACATTCTCTCCACCTAGTTTGTGCAGTCTTGATAATTGGTCACAGTGCCCCCTCTTTTGTCCTCTGTCTCCTCATTCACAGCGTCTTACAGCTGAATTTGTTTGTGGCCCACACCTACAGTTCAGTTTCTCCCAGGCCCCAAGCCAGCCGGTGCAGACAACGACAGTATGTCAGCCTTCCTATTTGTCCCTCTGGTGAAACCTGTGATTACATCAGGCTCCCAGACTCAGCACAGCCTATTTTCCACATCCACACCCAAGACCTGAGCAGATAACTGTGCAGGTCACCAAACGTCCCCCATTCCTCACCTACATCACTCCCCTACAGATCAGTTGGCCAAGTTCTAGAGGTCATGCTTCTGCCCAAGGTTTTCAGAGGTGAGTCTCAGCCCCGAACTCAGTGGCAGCTGGGGAACCATTTATGGCACTTGCCTACGCATCTTCCAGTGATGGACGCCGGCCCCAGAGCCCTTTCCGATGTGGAGGACCCTGTCCCTTCCAGGCAGATACCTGACACTGGCTTATGCCGCGACTCCGCCTGAGAACCCTCCTGGTGGCTGAGCCCAGTCAGTCTTCTGTGCCACACCCACTGAAAACAGTGCTTGGACTAACAGCCACTTCCTGAAGCCCATTTAGTTTTTCTCATCCTCCACCACTGTGTCCTGGCCTGAGACACTCTAGGGCCCCTCTCCCAGCCTCAGTTGGCTCCCTTCCTTGATCCCACAACTGGCTTCGAGTTGGAGACACCCTAAGTTACGACATGATTCACTAAAACATCCACACTCCTTTGCCTCACTGTGAATGGCTAGCAGATGGCCCAGGGAGTCTGTGCCAAGGCAGTGGGGCTCTTCCTCCGAGTGTCACTGCCCTGTAATGGGATAGGGCCCACGACCTTGGTGTCATTAGCACCCCACTCTCACCAGCTGAGCTAACCCGTCTCTAAGTTTCAGTGAAAGTTTAAGGTCACAGAGGTTGGCTTGCTCTTTTCCAGCTTATTCATTGAAGTTGGGGTGAATTACCTTGATTGCAGAAGTTGCCCAAATAAAAACATTTCAACTTCACAATATTTCAGAACAAGGTGTGCTGCTGGTAGACGTGAAGCAGGCAGTGAGAATGAGCTACTGTGTACCAGTTACAAAATCTCTCGGAAAGAAAACCTGATGGCAGTGGGGTTCCTGGCTGAGAAAAAAGATAACTTTAAACATAATATTATCAAACTCTTTGCCAGTAATTGCCTTAAGAAAACACATTGAAATAAAAGGATGGGGCATACGTTATTGTTTCAAAACAACTTTTTTCTCAATTGTTTGGAAAGCTTTTATTGTTCCCGAAATCTCTTTGTTCCCTGTTTACCTTCAAGAGGGACTGACTCCAAAACAGTCATTGGTTATTGACATTTCAATATCATGTTTCTGATGTTGAATAAACTCACTCCATGATATTTCTGAGCTTGCCTAAAACATAGTTAAGTACCAATGGGGAATAAAATAATTACAGTTGTGAAATTTAGCAGCTAACCACAATAAGAATAAAGTACACAGTTGTTACAGTAAGATAGCTGGCAACCTCATTCCTAGAAGAGAGAAAGAAACATATAAAAAGAATTGCCATGAAGAAAGTTTCCTAAAAATTAAAGACATGAAGGAGAAATATTATTCCATTAAACCTATATAAAAATATCAAAGTTTTTTTTTAATTTTATTCATAAATAATTCACGTGCATTGTTGAAAACAGAAAAGACAGAGAAGAAAAAAGTAGAAAATAAAAATCATGCATAAGACCCTTACCCAGGGCTAACTGCTACTAGCTTCTTGTTGGGTACCCTTCCAGAATCATGTATTCATTCACTTATTCACTCTCCTCTTTATTGCTCAGTATAAGCCTAAATAATTAAAATACTTAAATATTATTTATATTCTGCTCTCTTCATGATATAGTCCACATCAAGAAATATATCTTTATATAGCATAATTTGTAATGTTTACTGTTCTTTTATGTGATATTATGATTTCTGAACCAACACCACTGGATTGATTCTGACAATATATATCAAAAGTCATGGGAAAAGTGCATAACTTTTGACTCAGCCATTCAAGTTCTAGGAGTGAATCCTAAATAAATAATTATTGTGGTATACAAAGATTTAGCAAGAAAGCTGTTCACAGTTCTGTTTAAAATTGTGAAAGCAAGAAACAATGTAAATACCAATAATTAGGGAAATAATTCAATAAATTACAGTATTCCATTTTGGAATATTAATGCAACCGCACAAATAATCTTATATTGAAGGATACTCAGCAACATGGGAAAATTTTAAATGAATAAGCAATGCAATCCTGAATTTGTATGTTTTTAAAAAATATATGACATGTCTGAAACAATAAGATAATGTAACTTTTTTAAAAGATATGCCTTTAAAATGTCAGTAACACAAAATAGCTAGGAGTAATTTTTTTAATATGCAAGACCTTTGGGAGAGAATTTTAAATTTTTATTAAAAGTCATTTAAAAAGACCTAAAATAAATGGAGAATTATATAATGTTAATGGGTGAGAAGACTAAGTATCATAAAGATGTCAAACCTCCCTAAACTAATTTATAAATTCAATGTAATTTCATTAAAAGTTGATTTTAAAAATTCTTTTGGAAGCAAAAGTAGCCATAAATAGCCAAAACAATTTTGAAAAAGAACAAATTTTTTTTCAAGAAGGATTAAAAGTCAAAGTAATTACAAAGTTATGGAAAGTAAAACTGTGGTTTTATTGACAAATAGAGGAAAGAAATACCAAAGAGAGCTCAGAATCAGATTCTCTCTTAGAGAGGAACTTCATATAAAAAGGAAGTAGCTTTATAGATCAATGAGGAAATAACGTATTGTTTAATTAATCGCTCTGGGACAATTTGGTTATCCAAATGGAAAAAAAATAAAATTGTATTCCTACTTTTTGCTTTTTGGAAATTTCTGGAATTTTTTTCCAAATATTTTTGATCCACAGTTGCCTGAATCCGTGGATGTGGAACCCACAATACAAAGGGCTGACTGTATTTTATTCTTTTAATATTCTCAGTATTTTTGAAATTCATCTTGCTAGGGTTTGTTCTGCTGTTTGTTTGTTTTGTTATTTGTCCTTGTATCAGATGATTCTCTAAATTTTTTATTGGATTTAAATCAAAGAGTCACCTAGTACTGATTTCCTTATCCTCCCAGTGGTTTAATTTCAAAATATATTCCTTGACTATCTGACAGATGTGGATGGGCAATTTTCTGACCCATTACCACTATTTAAAGTCAGAAACCTACATCACTTTGGGAGTAAACAACACATCCATGTGAAGTGAATCAATTCCACATGTACAACATTTAATTTTGGGAAGTCCTCAAGTGAATAAATGGTGAACTGCAGTCCTGGAGCAAACATAGGTAAGTTATTCCAAAATCAATTATTATTAAAGAAAATCCTTAGAACTTATTTTTTTAATCTTTCATTTAATGAATTGAAACCACACTGAGAGACAGAGAGAGAGAGGGAGGGAATAAAAATGTGTGAAAATATGTTTTTTTTAAAAAAAGAGCTAATAATATCTGCCTGCAAGAAAGAATACCTGGAAAATTCATTATGAAACCATCGTACTACAACTAATATTTTATAGGAAATTCCCATGTATAGCAAAATGCATATTTTGAATCCTCAAGAAACAAAATAAGGAACATAAAACTATAGGCTAAAGGAAAAATAAAACAGGAATTATCCACAATAAAGATGCTATACCTAGAACTTCTCAAAACAAATATCTATAAAAAGTTTCAACAACCAACAAAATAGTTCATCTTACCTGTGATACTAAATATTACCCAAATAATTCAATAATGAGGAAATCTTATTTTAACTTAATAAATTTGGAAACGGCTTTTTTTTAACTTCCTAAAACTTGCTTTTCTTTGACTTAATGTACAGTTTTATTTATTTGTTATGATAGCTGTAGTATTTGGTGTCATTACTTTTTGTGCCTAAAATTGCATAATACATTTCCCCCAGGTCTATCCACTAGGCAAAAAGAGAGAGGGAGAAAGATGGGGGAGGGAGAGATGATTACCGTTAGTGGTGTTACTTCAGTCATGCTTAGTGATCTGAACAACAGACTAATGCCAAGAGAATGGTTTATCTAAACATTAAGATAAACCACCTCTTCTCCTTCTCCTATTAGCATTAAACTCACCATCAATAACAAATACTTACAAGATATCACTGTGCTATCAATAAAACAAGAATATGACACTCTCTGCTTCCAGAAATTAAAAAGCTAACTGCATAGACATGAGACGAATATATTTTTAAAATACAGTACTAAGTCGTTAGCTTGGCTGAACTCAATCTGGCACCTAGAAGGTGAATCCTATATCCCATTCAATTAAGTGTTCAAATAAACAAAGATATATTAAGTGTAGTACCAGGCAGCTGGCTGGGTGCTGGTGGAACCGCACAATCAAAGGACCAGAAGCTAAGGGTCGTGGGCACTCTACCACTCGAGAGGCCAGCCTAGGGATGAGACTCAGTGACAGTACTGAGGCCAGAGCTGAGTGGTCCGGGTATCTATGAGTGACAGTAAAGTCTAGACACAATTCTAGCAATGAGAAATGAGCAGTCAGATAAATAACTTAGTAGTCAAAAATCAAAGCTTTATGCAGATGGGATCATGCCAAAGATTAGAAATGAAAATGAGGAGGCAGAAGGTAGACAATGAAGTATATGTTAAAGTCAAGGGTGGGGCTTCCCTGGTGGTGCAGTGGTTGAGAGTCCGCCTGCCGATTCAGGGGACACGGGTTCGTGCCCCGGTCCGGGTGGATCCCACGTGTCGCAGAGCAGCTGGGCCCGTGAGCCATGGCCGCTGAGCCTGCGCGTCCGGAGCCTGTGCTCCGCAACGGGAGAGGCCACAACAGTGAGAGGCCCGTGTACCGCAAAAAAAAAAAAAAAAAAAAAAAATCAAGGGTGGTGAGGTCAAGCAGCAGTCAAGCGTCAAGATGGCAGAAACTGCTCTCTTGAGGTTGGAATTGGCTTCACACCAGTGTGTCCAGCTTGTCCTCAGGCTGGCAGGGTTCAGGATGCTCAGTACCTGGGTTAGCACCAGGATACTGACAAGCAGCTCACCTGACCTGATTAACACAGGGAAGGAATATAAGAGCTATTCAGAGGAAAAAGGTGATGACTTACAGGGAGTCCTAAACGAGTGAAAGAGAGGGGCTTTAGCCATCAGGGAAACTTACTACTAATAAAGAAAGTATTAATAACTAACTTCAGATTGAAGGGAGGCAGAAAGGGATAAGGTACATTCTGTGGTCAAAAAGCGGACCTGCTCGTTGTAGCCAAAGGTTTCTTAGGACAGTAGGAAAGAGAGTCTGAAAAAAAATAGGTGTGATTCAGAAGATAGAGAACTCTGAACATCAGGCTTGGCAGGAGTCTAAGTTATAGGTTCCTCGAGGCTAGGCACTACCTTTTATATATCACTGATTATCCAAGCTGAACTAAATACATAATAATTAATTACTAAATAATCCTTGATTAATTGTGACAGTGTAGAATTGAATTTTATATGGAGACTAGAATTAAGTACATAAGGCAACAATTGAATGTACTCTTTATTACTTCTGTAACCAACTTTTATGGAGGGTTCACTACAGGCCAAATACAATACTAAAAGCTATAGATTAGTTCTCACACAACCTTGTTAGGTAGATGTTATTATTGTCCTCATTTGGCAAATAAAGAAACTGGGGTTAGAGAAGTTAAGTATCACGCTCATGGTCATACGCGTCTAGACAGAGCTAAATTTTGAAACCATGGGGTCTGATTACCAAAGTTAAAGACATAACCACCATGCTACACCATATATGAAATATGAAACCTAACATTTGTGTGCCCACTTTAAATTATCGAAAGATAATTCATGCCTTTAACTCTCAGAAGAGCCTGATGAAGTAGTTAACGTTTTCATGCAAGTATGTTTTCTATGAGACTGGGACCCACAGAGAGAAAGAAATAAATCTAGTATGGGCAGGACTTAACTTAACTTGGCAATAGGACATATCCCCACGAATATCAGCCGGAAGTTGAAACCCCAAAGTACAAAGGGCCAGCCAGCAAACTTGAGCTTGCCTGATCCCTGGGAGCACTGAAAGATATCACTAGGGTCACAACTGGGGGGTAAACTGAGGCAGCAAGAATTTTTAGGCCAACTCCAATCCTAGGTCTCTTGAGGGAATGAGGGGGCTTGGTCACCTTTTATGTGAAAAATCTCTTTCCATCATTAGGTTATCTAGAGCTTATGCTCAGTGACCATGTTTTACCCTTGTGTCTCCAAACACCTTCACATAGTAAATGCTCAGTGAAGGTTATCTGTAAATGACTTAGGCTAAGAAGTTTGGACTTGACCTGGCATTTGTTAGGTAAAATTTTCTAAATAACAGTGCCAAAAATGTAATACAAAATAAATATAATAGTAACTAGTCTAGTCTTAAGCAAGCTTTTAAAGATATCAACCCCTAGGTACAAACTTTGTATGTTTCTCACTACCTTTTATTTGCTCAGTCAAGCTTAAACTAAACAATGTGTCACCTCCAGATATAACCAGAACATGTCTTTATAATGACTCCTCACTTTACCTTTAGTCTCTCTTAGGGCTGGCATATATTTCCGTGATTTCCAAGAGGTCTCAGCTAAAGTGTGTTGGTTTACGTCTACTGAATAAGTTTTCAAGGAAAACTCACCAGACTCCCTTGTGTGGTACTTAACCAGGTACTTCTCAAAATTCACTATCTTTTCAGCCTCTTCCTTTCTCTGTTCCACAAGGCAGACACTAGAAGGTTTCACCAGCTCCTGGGACTCAAGTCTTAGGCATGACTATTACATCTTTAATAACAGACAAGAATTTACTGATCTTCTCAAAGTCCTATCTCAACAAACTTTGTTCTTGAACTCTTTCTTTGATGTGGCTAAAAAAAGTGTAGTGATATTATAGCCATCTGCTCATATCACTATGGACATCAAACTCATTTTGGTGACACTCTTCACTCCAAAGAGACTGACTTTCCAAGCTAATCAATGAAGAGAATAGCTTTGTCCATTCCAACAGGTGTTTCCAGTTGCTGGTTGCTCTGCAAATTTAGCTTGAAATATAAATATGATTGCTAGTGAGGTGGTTCCTCATACTGGGAAACTTGTATACATACCTCAAGCTTTAAATTCTGACCCTCCCATCATAAGACACAAGATTTAAGATCTGAAAGATGCTCTAGAGACCACTCAGTCCTAAGCCCATATTTTTCAAAAGTGACAATTGAGTTCAGAAGAATTAAGTGATCTGCCCAAGGGTCTTGAAAGAGCCAGGTTCAGACTGGACCCTTAGCCAGGTCTCCTTTTACTTGACAAAGTTACCTTGTTTAATAGCAGAATAATCTAAATATTTAAAAAATAAAAACAGATGGGCTTTCAACAAATATTGCAACTGTTACCTGAAAATAGTGAAAACCCTTGGCCTGAAGGAGAAAATGTCCTTTTTAAATGACATTAAGCAATAGGAAGTAATTAAATATTAAGTAATTCTTTTTAAAATAACCATCACACACTCCATATAAATGTAATGTGGTACTTCTGCTGTGCAACTAAGCCAAATGCGTTGATTAATGTTTTTGTTGAAGAAGAGTAGTATTTTGTGCCCATAGTAATTGTTCCTAAGTCATAATTTGGTCTGTGTGACATTAGCATCTTACTTATACATGTGTCTACATTTCATGATGATCTAAATCACTCCAGGTCAGTAAGGCAGTGCAATACAATGAAAAGAGCCCTGAACCAGGTGTCAGGAGTCTTGGCTTCTGGTCTGAGTGGTTAACTAGCTGTGTGACTTGGACAAGAACAATGAGCTGAAAAACAAAGAGGTGGACTAGGGGATCTTTTAAGTTCATTCAGCTCTAAACACCGTTTATTATCCTAATCACAATCATTGAAACAAAATGTAAACACATGAAAATTTATGAGGTGTTAGGCTTATAGAATTTGAAAACAGCAATTTATTCATACAATTACTGCCCCCAAAGTTCTGCATTTTGTAAATTCTATTGACAGAAGGGGTCATTACATCATCTCAAAAATGATTTGCTTTTGCAAAATCAAATTATAGGAACAAGAAAGACCGATTTCTGGAATTTTTAAAAAACCCGTCAGCATTTCTTTTAACATTCAAGGTGAGACATGGTCATTCGTGAAAAGGTAAATGAAGATCCCTCTTCCTGTCCTTTAAAAACCAAAATGACCTCTAAATAAGCAATCAAAATTACTTCAGCATAAAACAATGAAATCAGTATTCTATAACTTATACAAAAGCAAAAGTATGATTGTCAGTGTTTCTTGGTTCATTTTATATATGCAGTGAACTTCTACTGAAATATTAAAATAGCCTTACATTTAATTGTTTTCTAACATCCATTCATAACCAGTTGTAACATACATGAAACCTACATCTAAATGAATTAGGGAAATACAGCACATCTGAAACAAGCCCATATTTTTCCAGAAGTACTGGTTCACGCCTACTTCTGGTTTTTTCCTGCCCTATTGTGTCCACTCATCATGTATGTAAAAGAGGCGCGAAGATAAAATTCACATCCATATTCAGCACCCCTCACACAGCTTGTCAGGAAAGCTAGATGGGGGATTCCTGCACTGAGTATGGGAAAAGGGTAAATGAACCTACAGGTCCCTTCCAAGTGTTAAGAGTCCATGACTCTCTAATTATTTTTCAGTTTCAAATCTGAAAAGTTCATATTTCTGGTTGTGATAGATTACAAAAATGGTTCCAGTTTTTTAACCTTTGCCAGATAACTCTGAAGGCCCCTCTCACGAAACCTAAGGACTCAGCCATTTGACGGGCATTGGCCCTTAGACATCAGCTGATAATGCAAGCAAAAAGCTTGAAATGGGCTTGTGATTTGGGGCTTGTTGTCTTTTGTGCCTCTGCCATTACTGGGAGAACACGCCTGGACTAGCCTGCTGGAGGATGAGAGGCGTGTGAAGCAAAACTCAGTCATCCTAGCTGCTCCAGCCAAAACAGCCCGCTGACCTCCCGACATATGAGTAAGCCCTGCCAATATCAGCAGCTTCCTAGTCTCTCCCTGACGTGTAATGGATGCTTCTTGTTGTATTGCCATTGAGATGTTGAGGTGAGGTTCTGCTATGTGGTGAAAGCTAATTCCTATACAGGTTTTAATTTCCAAGCAGATATTCTCCCTTCATTAGAAAAACAGGACTCTTGATGCTCAATCTATTCATAGCTCAACACTTACAGTGTACTTTCAGTTGTGCTCATTCATTCTATTAATTCATGCATGCTACAACTATTTCTCGACTGTCTATTAGATGCAGGCACTGATCTAAGCACTTGAAATACATCAGTGAACAAAACATACAAGCATGTTTTGTTTGTTTGTAAGCACCCATCTGGAGCTTATGCTCTAGTAAGGGAGACAGACATCAAGCAATAAATCATCTAATAATTAATTCTATGGTGTATTAGAAGGTGAAAATGCGGGATGTGTGGGCTGCGCTATTAAATGCAACAATCAGGATAAGCCTCATTGATAAATTGATAATGGAGCAAAGAATCTGAGGGAGGTGATGGAGTTAGGTGTCCAAATATCTGGGGGAATGACATTCCAGGGAGAGGGAAAAGCTAGAGTAATTGGTCCAAGACATAAGTGCGCCTGACACGTAAGAACGCTCACGTGGTTTAGGGTAAGTGGGAGAGAGAGGAATAAGAAAAGAGGCGAAAGAAGTAAGAATGGGGAGGAGACGTGGTCTTCTGGCCACTGTAATGACGTCAGCTGGGTGAACGGGGAAGCCGTGCAATGTTTTGAGAAGTGATATGATTTGATTTCCATTTTTAATGTATCTTTAGGGAGAATAGATGGTAGGGAAGCAAGGAAAAAAGCAGATAGGGCTTTAGCAATAAGCTGGGAGAAAGATGGTGGTGTTTCACGCCAGAGTGTCAACAATACAGGTGGTGAGAAGTGGTCAGATTCCAAAAATATTTGAAGATAGAACCACCAGAATTTCCTGAACATGAGGTGTGGGAGAAAGAGAAGCATCAAGGTTAACTCCATTTGTTTTAGCCTGAGCAATTCAAAAGATGAAGTTATTAGCTAGGATGGGAAGGATTGCAGATAAAGCATGTTTGAGGGTAAAGAACGGAAATTCAGGTTTGAACAAATTAAGTTTGAGATGTTTCTTAGACACTCAAGTGAGGAAGACACCTGAGAAGTTGTATACAGAAGTCATGGACTTGGGAGAAACTTTGGGCTAAAGGTATAAACTGGGCAGTCATCAGCATATAAATGGTATTTAAAGTCATGGGACTAGATGATACCAAAAAGGAGTGAGAAAAGACAGAAAACAAAAGAGACAGAGAAAATAACATGAATTCCCAACCCTGCCTTCTGAAAAAGCTTGGATTCACATGCAGCTACAAGTCTCACAGAATTGTTGGACTATCCCAAGAAAGAAATTCACATTTTCATTCTTAATTCATTGATTTGGTTCTCCTGTCATTAACATTAATAAACAGTTACTTCTGGCAAAAAAAAAAAGAGCCAATGTAGGATCAAAGGAAACCTAATTTTCTGGACTGGAAGCTCATCCCATCAATGAAACAAATTATAGTAACACATGACTATAAATATGACTATAAATATTAAACTTAGGCAAAAGGAAATATTTTATTTTCCAGCTCTTCATCAGGCATCTCAGTTATTCTGAACCCACAGCATACATTTCCCCATCTATATTATTATTTTTATTATTTTCTCACTTTAAAATTGTAACATTAATTTGCTAAATTTATTTATTGTTTTGGAATATTTCTCAAAATTAAATTGCAATGTTGTCACCAAAATAAAGACTAGTGACAATTATTACTTTATCTCAAATTTCTTCTTAATGTGTTACAAGGAAGCACAACCAAGATGGGTAGTGCATGAGTCCTGCACATCAATTAATTTCTGGTGACAATTTCCTTGTCTGAAAAATGAAAACCTTGCCACCAACACACTTCCAAGTTTATCGGGAGGAATTTTAACAAGTTTGTATAAATCTCTGGCATCATAAAATGATAAACAACAAAGCTCATTCATCATGAAGCTATATCCAGCATATGATGCCAAAAAGAAAAAAGCAGATGTGTCTGAGCCAGGGTTTTACTCTCCACAAAGGAATTAGATATTTATACTTAGTACTAGTGATAAAATTGCCATTCTTTTCCTTCCAAAAAAAATCTGTGCTGAGTATTTAGGTAAGATAGGAATTATTTTTAGGATAGAAGATCTACAGGCATACCTCATCTTATTGTACTTTGAAGATATTGTGTTCTTCACAAACTGAAAATTTGTGGCAACACTACATAAAGCAAGTTTATTGGTGCCCTTTTTCCAACAGCATTTGCTCATTTCTGTCTTCGTGTTCCTTTTTGGTAATTCTCACAATATTTCAAACTTTTTCATTAATATTATATTTGTTATAGTGATCTGTGATCAGTGGTCTTTGATGTTACTTTTATGACTTGCTGAAGGCTCGGATGATGGTTAGCATTTTTTAGCAATGAAGTATTTCTTAACTAGGTATGTACATTTTTTTAGACATAATGCTATTACACACTTAGTAGACTACAGTATAGCATAAACATTAACTTTTATATGCACTGGGAAGCCAAAAAATTTGTGTGACTCACTTTATATTTGCTTCATTGCGATGCTCTGGAACCAAACCTGATATCTCTGAGGTCTGCCTGTAATCACTAACACTTGTGTTGTACTTTATAAAGTACTTCACATGTTATGAATTGTGACCTTTACAAGAAACTTGTTAAGTATAAATTACTTATTTTTATTTTACATCTGAGGATAATGAAACTCATAAAAATGACTGTAACAGGATTGCTCAGCAAATCTGAGGGGAAGGCAGTATTTGGGCCAAGAATTCCATCTCTGAGGTTTTCCCCTTTCCACCAAACCAAGCTAGAATGCCAAGTTCTTGGATAATAATATACACCTTGGAAGTCAGATGGTCTGAATAACACTCTGGGTTGGACTAAACCCAGCAGCGGCTGGCCAAAGCTCTGAACTTCCACTGGCTGCTGGTCTTCCATTCTCATCTTCATCTTCCATCCTGGTCTCAACTTGTCTTCCAGATTTTTATTTGCCACTTCAGGTGCACATGTCCTCTTTGTACAATGAGGATTCTGATGGAAAGGACTAGGTGATTTATCCATGTTTGTACTCTTCATAATAGCTCACCCTTAAGCAGCCCTGAACAAATAACTATTTAAATGAATTAAGTCATTATTTCATGGGAAAAAAATTTCTTGATCACTCACTTTGTGACTTGATTAGTGCTAGATCAGTAGGCAGGACAGAGAGAGTCTCCACCACCGTGGAGTTCATGGATAGATGTTGAACAACTAACAATAATAGTGAGGAGGGCTCAGGGAAGAGCTGTTTCCTATGAAAGGGAGAACACAGGAAGCTAACCTAGTGTGGGGCAAAAGGAAGACCTCCCTGAAGAAGAGACATTTAATCTGCCACTTAAGGTTGAAGGGGAGGGAGACACATGAAAAGGAAACTGCAAGCTCGGCAGAAACCAGCAGCACTAAGGTGGGAAAGTGCATCCCCTAAAGCATGTCTTAAATCCTGCATCTTACTGAACCATCTTGGCTCAGGACCAAATCTAATAATGATGTTGGGATTTTCAGGGCACAGCAGGCATCATAAGAGATTAAAATAAATTTCTTCATGTAGATAAATCATGCACTGTTTTGGATCTTTAGGGTACTTTAATAAATGTATTCTGCCTTGCTATAAAAGTAGGAGGGGGCTTCCCTGGTGGCGCAGTGGTTGAGAGTCCGCCTGCCGATGCAGGGGACGCGGGTTCATGCCCCTGTCCGGGAAGATCCCACATGCTGCAGAGCAGCTGGGCCCGTGAGCCATGGTCGCTGAGCCTGCGCGTCCAGAGCCTGTGCTCCGCGACGGGAGAGGCCACAACAGTGAGAGGCCCGCGTACAGAAAAAAAAAAAAAGTAGGAGGTAAGTTTGTCGTTCTCTCTCTTTTATCTGAAATGAAACATTTTATTTCTTATGGAGAGGTTCAGTATTCTAATTGGTCTCTAGCCTGGTTCAGACACTGGATTCTTGTGAAACCAGTAGGAAAATGTTGTAAAGATTTATCTAGTCACAGCTGTTCTTTACAAGTAATTTCAAACTTTATAGTTGGCTATAACTGTACTTCCAGCTGTAAATTAGGTCTTTATTGGGTGGTATCTGGGGAGTTGTTATACAAGGTGTCATGAGGTTATGTGTGGTATCCCATACTGTGGAAAAAAAATAAATTATATTGCATTATGGCAAACACTATACATATAATTAAAATGAGATGTTCTCACAGCCTATAGTTTTACAATTTTAAAGCTTGTTGTAAAATTATACACATGTATAAACTGCCAGAAAGACACATGTTTTCATTTTATGCAGATGGATACTAACAACTGCTAAGGAATCTCTATGGGAAATTGTTATGGACTGAATTGTGTCTCCTCGAAAAATCACATTGAAGCCCTAACCCCAGTACCTCAGAAGAGTACTAAATTTGGATATAGTGTCTTTAAAGATGTAATAAAGATTAAATGAGGTCCTAAGGGTGGGGTCCTAATCCAATATGACTGGGGTCCTTAAAAGAAGAGAAAAAAACACAACGGATGCACACACACAGAGAAAAGGCCATGTGAGGGCACAGCGAGAAGAGGACCACCTTCTAGCCAAGGAGAAAGGTCTAGGGTGAAACCAAACCTGCTGACACCTTGATCTTGGACTTCCAGCCTCCAGAGCTGTGAGAAATCAATTTCTGCTGTTTAAGTCACCCAGTCTGTAGACTTTGTTATGGCAGGCTGAGCAGACTAACACAGCAGCAAACTAGTATAGATATATATTTTGCAGTCATAAATATACATGTACAAGTACATGCATGCACACATAGATTGACTATGTGCAGTAATTATCTAAAGTCCTATTTGAAAGCAGTGGGAAGATTTTTAGTATGTCTTTCCATGTTAAATTTTTTGTTAGATAAAAATGTATATGCGTAATTTATATTTATGCATCCAGATTGTATCTGGATGTTAATTAAGAAAAACAGAATTGTTTCTATGAAGTGGGGTCAATGTATGGGTACCCTCAAAGAAAAAAAAATGTTTTGGACTAATTTACAAGTTGATCATTTCAGCTTTTAGAGAGAATTTAAGAGTCTGGGCTTAATCTACCTACAATTTTCAAAGAAGAATATTAAACTTGGACTCTACTCTTTCAAAGTAAACTTTTTGCATGTAGCTGTTTTATTCCTGTCACTTATCAAGTTACCTTAAGAAGCTTTTTGTGAGTTTAATTAAGCCTGACTAATTCTCCAACAGTACAAAGAAAATGAATTCCTTAAATATTTAATCCATTTATGACTCAAAGTGTCATTTTCTGAATGTGGCTATTAAATTCTTGGAATTAATCATCCTTTGAATCAAAGCTGCTTTTTCAGACACTCAAGACATATAGTCACAGCTCACACAATGCGTAAATTCAACATTTCGACTGTTCATCAAGAGAATTTATTCCAAATGCTGTATTCAAAATCTCAACCGGTAGGTTTATTTATGGCCATTAACAAAGGAATCTTTGCCTATAAGCGCCATAACAATCAGGCATGATTGTTGCTTTTTCCTCTGTCTCCCCCTTTGTCTAAGTGTTAATGAGTTAAAGGTTAGCTTCCCTCTATTTGCACAATTGCTACTCTTTTTCATGGCCACTTTGTTCTCCTTAACTAATCTCAAGCCTCCTCTCCAGAAAGATTTTTTCCCATTCTGATCAGCAGGCAGCACCATCATAGGTCTGTCTCTCTCCTTTATATCATCCTAAAACACTGGATGCACCCATTCCTTTATTTCAATTACACATTTCCTCTTGTTCTCTCCCAGTATTTTGAAGGCTCTTCAAGACTAGAAGTGTTCTTCAAGACTAGATTCCAAAGAATACAAGGAGATCAATCAGGCAACCACATTTATGGAGCACCTAATATTCCCAGAACCAGACACTGGATTCCTGTATAAGAAAACTGGAAGACTGGATACATGAGGAGACAGAAAACCACACATACACACACCCACAGCACAAATACACGGGCACAGATCCCGACCACCTCGTGATGCTAGTGCTCAGAAATCACTGCATTTTTCCCAGCTCCATACTGGACACTGAGATTATGGGAGCTGCTAGTTAACTCAACTTCTAAAGGAGAAAGCTGCCTTTTGATTGAAATTCAAATTCCCTAAGGGATGTGAAGGGATTGAAAGATGACAACCTAGCTCTTTAGCTTTCACATGTACAAGTCTCGGTGTAAGGAACGTTTCTTCCCAGATACGGTTTTCTAGCATGAGGAATGTAAAGAGTAACTGAAACATATTTCTATAATAATTCGCTGAGCAGTCTTCTTTTCCTTCCACCACCACCTCCCACACAATTTTGATTTTAAATATAATTACTTACATTGAAAATAGGAAACACAAAATGGTGTGTTCGGATTTCTTATTTTTTAATAAAATGAGTTATAAAAAATAGTTTTGTTGTGAAGAAAAGTGAGAATAGGAAAAAGATTAATTAGAAGAGAAATCACTCCACTCCCGTGGTGACTAGAATGGAAATGGCCAGCAGTGGGTGGGGGACAAGGACCTCATGGCGGGTGCCCTGGGTCCAAGGTACCTACCCCCTTTCATCATGCCCACTTCGTAGCACTTGCGTAGCCGGCAGGCCTGACAGCTCTTCCTCCTGTTTTTATCAATCGTGCACTGGTTGGTAGCCGGACACATGTAGTCATTATGTCCTATCGAAAGTAAGAGGACAGAATTAGTATTATTTCAGGAAATTTAGTTGGTCGGAATCTACAGGGAAGCTGTCTGTGGGATGTTTTCACATCTCTTCTTTGGCCTTTCTATGTTGCTGCCTCAACCCATCATCCTTTTTTGTGTCCTTCTTGCGATGTTAAAAATAAAAAAACAACTCTCCCACAACTAATTTCTGCCTCCCCAAGTTGCTTTGCGAGTTCTTTGGGCAAATCCCCTTCAGTTCACACAGCCTATATTTGGGGGCACGATGTTTTACATATATATTCTCAAGGTTAAGCTTTCTCAGTAGATAAGGACTTTTTTTCTTTTTGGACCCAGGCCACCCACCAAAATTGTTGTCCAAATAGAGCTGTTAGAACTTTCAGACAGAGGGTTTCAAAGTGGCCTGTCTTAAAATATAATTTAAAGAATCTTTAAGCAGATCTTCAAACGCAGCGCAGAACACCTACATTCCAGTTGGGGGGTGGTGGGCTGTGGTGGTGACCAAGGTCGGTCCTTAAGGTAGTAAGTCAGTCCACCACTCACTAGCTGGAGGACACTGAGCAAGTTGGTTAACATCCTTAGGCCACACTTTCCCCCCGGCACCGCTGCATAACATATTCTAAGAACTAAATGTGAGACTACATGTCACGGGCTTAGCACGGTGCTCTGGGAAGGGCAAACACTGAACGAATATTAGTTGTTGTTGCTGTTATTTTATTCTAAATCCTCTTTCTTTTCTCTCTTGTTTATTGAATCTCTCTCGCTTCAATGCTTCCTTCTAACTGGCTTTTTTTCCCCAAGGTTTATTAAGATATAATTAGCATATAATATTGTGAAATTTGGGGGGGACCTATGAGCTTCATGAACTTGGATGTCCAAATCTCTCCCCTGTTTTGGGAACGTTCTCATCCATTATTTATTTAAATAAGCTTTCTATCCTTTTCTCCCTCTCTTTCCCTTCTGGTTCTCCAATAATTCCGAAGATTGTTTCTCTAATGGTGTCCTGTAATTCACAGAGGTTTACTTCACCTTATTGGCTTTTATCATGTCATGCAAGTCTGACCCACAAAAAAGGTCTCCCTTGATCCACAGCACTTTCGAACTTCTGTCTTTTATCCTGTCCATCCTTCTCAGCTCAACACCTAACAGATGTCTGCACTGGAGGTCTTTTTCCTCCTTTTCTCCTGCCTGGCTCAACCCACATCAATCTGTTTTCCACCTTTGTTGCTCCACAAAAACAGCTTCCCGGAAACAGCCAATGACTTCTGTTGCTGAATTCAATAGATACTTTCAGGCCACATCACACTTGACCCATCAGAAGCACCTGACAGTTCCTTCCTTCCTCTTGAAACATGCTTTTTTCCCTCGGCTTCTGAAACAAAAAATGCTCCCAGCATTCTGGGAGGTTCCTTCTACCTCTCAAGCTGGAGATTCCCAGAGTTTGCAGATTTGCCTCCCTCCATGCCACAACAATCCAGAACTGCACAGGGCTCAATGCCAGGCCCTTTCCTCTTCTGTGACTCTGAATTCTCCCACCAGAAAATCCATCTCACGCCTACGGCTTTCATCACCACTAAATACAGATGACGTACAGTCTTAAACTCCCAGCCCAACCCTCTTCTCTGAGCTCTGGGGACAGTTATCCAATTGCCCACATGAAGTTTCTGCTCTAAGATTTAGAAGTCACCTCCATTTCGTTATCCTTCAGAAGAAGTCTGGTTGATAATGTACAGAATATTAAACTTCACAAATTAAAAAGTATTATTGGCATGTTTTTATAAAGCAGCCCATTTATATGAGTCTAAATACTTGCACCTCTTGGGAAAACATCCTGAATTAGACTAAAAAGATGATACATACTATTTTAAAATATGTTTTCCATTCACAAAAAACAGTGAGTGTATATTCAGATTCTCTTTTAAGTCTCCATTTTTCTCATTTACTAAGGGCAAGACTCAACATGTAGTGAAATGTTTTAACTACAGACCTCTTTGCTCTTTATTCAACTTAAGGGTCAGCCCAATTAGAATAGGGTGGAGTGGGGACTTGATAAGAAATGTTGGTCTCATAAAACTCGATTCTCTATCTTTAGATATACATTATAAAAGTCACTGTATAAACAGGCTTCACATTAAATTAACATCTGCATTCTTCTATTGCATAAGAGGAATCAACAAACAGAGTTAAAACCTTGTAACTTCAGTAAGAGACCACACACTGCCTCGAACACCCAGGCATAGTTATTACTTTTAGAATCTTCCCTATTAACAGGGGCAAATTGAGGAAATAATAGAATCAGAAATAAAATTTATCTGGGCAGATATAAACTCTAGGCAAAAGGTGTATTCTTCTGACACCTCAAAGAAACTCTTAGTGTTTGGTCTTCCATGATGTTTATGTAGTACATGTTGACTTATTTTAACTCTTAAAATATAAGTTTATATCAGAAGAAAACAGTTAATAATAATTCGAACCAAAAATTACTTTGATTCACTTTCTTTCCCAAAAGCCAGAAGTTCTGCAAGCCAGAAGATGGGAGAACTGAATTGGGTCTGAAGTCAATGGTTAAATCTTATGTTTGGATTGGACAGCCATCGTAGATATGTATCTTTAAAAACCAAGTGAAATTCCTGAACTAACATGTTTAACACATAAAATATGCAGGATTTGTACAATCGAATTCATCCCTTAACAAAAATAGATGCACAAGAGAAGCAAGTTCATAATGCAAACCTTTTGTGACAAAGCTGGGCTTTCTCCTACCTAACCTACGTGAAAATTTAGAATTGACAAATTGGCAACAAGAAAAAGTTAACAAGTACTTGTTTCATATAAACAATTAAACCAATTCTTCTTAACCAAACACCATTAACAACTATTTGTAAGTCTTCAACTTAATCAGAAGAAAGGAAAACATGGAAGTTTTTTGTTGCCTAATGAGTATAATTTTGTAAAGATGTGCTCTTAAAGGAACTGATTTAAGTTTCTTAAAGAAGAAATTTCTTTTTAAATGTTATTATTTGGTCTTATAAAAATAATGGAAGAGAAAATCTTATTGAATTAGAGTTCATTTAAAAAAAAAACTCGCACCAACTATCTTAATGAAACATACAGTGTCTTTACTGAAGAGACTGAGGAACTCTGTGTACCTGTGACCAGATCAGCCCAAAAGTTCCTCTTGCATAGAATGAAGCGCAAGAGGCCAAATCCAAGATGTGAGCTGCAAGTGAAGGTTTGGAGAAATAATCACTGGGTTTTTTTTTTTTGCCCACCAAAAACTAAAGCCTTTGAGCTAATGTAGGGTTTGAATAATAGGAAGTGGGGGTGGGAGAGGAGATGAGGCAAGTGAACCATAAGCAGAAAACGTGAAGAGTGGGGAGAGGAATTACTAGGAATTGCCTGTAAGCAGGGATTACCAGACTCACCCACGGCTCCAGGGGCCTCCCACAGAGCTTTTCCCCAGGCCTCTCTGGGATTCTTTTCCTTGACTTTTCATTTCCCCCTTTCTTCTTATTTTCCCTCTTTCAGCTATTTTTGCATTATTACCATCACACAGAAAGTCTATATTTGTTCGTTACAAAAAATAAGCAATGGCCCATATTCAGAGATTCTAAAGAAATATAACAACAGACCAAATTAAAACAAGCAGGTGAGGATGTGGAGAAAAGGGAACCCTCGTGCACTGTTGGTGGCGCGGCTGCTGTGGAAAACAGTATGGAGGTTCCTCAAGAAATTAAAAATAGAACCACCATACAATCCTGCAGTGCCACTTCTGGACATGTATGCAAAGGAAATGAAATTGTTATCTCGAAGAGATATCTGTACCTCCGTGTTCATAGCAGCACTGTTCACAATAACCAACGATGGAAACAACCTATGTGTCTGTTGACAGATGAACAGATAAAGAAAATGCAGAATATATATAATGGAATATTGTTCAACCTTAAAACATAAAGAAATCCTGTCATTTTCAACAAGGTGGATGAGCCTGGAGGGCATCAGTTAAATGAAATAAGCCAGACAGAGAAAGATAAATACTGCATGGTATCACTTCTATGTGGAATCTGAAAAAAAAAAAAAAAAAAAGTCAAACTCATAGAAACAATAGAAAAGTGATTGCCAGAGGCTGGGGTGAGGGAAATGGGGAGAAGCTGATAAAAGGGAACAAACTTTTAGCTGTAAGATGAATAAGGTCTGAGGAGCTAACGTATAACATGGTGACAATAGTTGATCGTGCTGTATTGTTTAATTGAAATTTGCTCAGAGAGTAAAACTTAAATGTTCTCACCCAAAGAAAAAAAGCAACAACAAACAAACAGAGAAAGAAAAAAGTAAATATATGAGGTGATGGATGTGTTAACTAATTCAAAGGGGAGAAATCCTGTCACAATGTATACATATATCATATCATCACAATGCACACTTTAAATATCGTACCATTTTGTCACTTATACCTCAGTAAAGCTGAAAACAATAACATAAAACAAGCAGTAACCTGAGAGGAATTTAATAGTGTGTATCTTTCCTTTTGTCACCCTTTTCCCTCAGTGCTTTCTGGCAGTCACCTCAGACCAAATCTCTTTACCAAGCTTCCCACACCTGCCCCCAGTTCATTTAGACTCAACTGTCTCACAGACTCTTTGAGATGTATGTGTCCCAAACTTAAGTGACCATCTTCTCTCCTCATTCACCTGTTCCTATTCACCAACACACCATGATGCCTGAAACATGCGTGTTGTTCTAGACTCTACCCTCTCCCTCACTCAAACCCCACACACACATAGTATAAACACCTACCAAATCAATTATTTTAAAGTTCTTTTTCAAAGCCCCATCAGCTTTGTCCTGGGCCCGCCATCACTACCATAGCCCCAAGAATTTCCCACCCAGGTTATCACGACAGCCACAGCCTGCAGCCTTCCCCTGCCAATCATGCCCCACCACGTTGCCAGAGGGATTTTTTTTTTTATGTCTCTTCTGTAAAATGTTTTTTTTTCATCTTTATTGGAGTATAATTGCTTTACAATGGTGTGTTAGTTTCTGCTTTATAACAAAGTGAATCAGTTATACATATACATATGTTCCCAGATCTCCTCCCTCTTGCGTCTCCCTCCCACCCTCCCTATCCCACCCCTGACAGAGGGATTTTTATAAAATCACGCACCATCATGTCAGTAACCCACTTTAATAGTCTGATGTTCCTCAAAGTCCTCAGGATAAAATCTAAATGCCTCAAGACAGCTCACCAAGCTGTTCCTGATCAGCCCTTACCTCCTCTCCTAGCCTTCTCTCACCACCCTCTAAGTCACATCCAAGCTCTAGCTGTGTCTTTCTGTTCATGTTGTGCTCCTTCTCACCCCTTTGCACATGCCCTTCTTTCTTGTGGGAACACACTTCTACTCTCAGACCAATTGACTCCTACTCATATTTCAGGTGTTATCAGTTGAGATAGCAATTCCTCTGGGAAATCCTTTCTGCCCCTCCAGTGATGCCTGTCTTTTGTCCTGTCATAACACCTACCACATTGCCCTTTAATTGCTGTTTCAACCCCCAGGTCACTTTGGGTTTGACAAGGAATGGACTATCTCTGTCTCATTTGTCACCAGGTATCCTGTGCCCAGCACATTACCAAGGCACAGAGTGGAGCTCAACATATATTTGTTATCGGAACAAAATGGAATCCCTAAGCTCTGTGTTGCCCCTCCCTCGCCCCCTGAACCCCCTCTGTGGAGCACAGGCCTCCTGAGGGGGCAGACTGGAGTTGTATAAAGGAAGACGGTGACCCCCAACAAAGCAATGGTCACTACATCCCAGGACCCCAAAACTCAGGTCCACAAAATCAAGACTTGGTCCTACGGGACGAAACCAGCAGAGGGAGAGGCAAGTCTGCTCTTCAACACTGGATGGGGCCAGACATTAGCATAAAGGAGCAGGTCTTCACAGATGTGACAGGTCAGGAAGCGAGAAGTAAGAGCTTGGATTACCCATGAATTATCTCCACCACTATTTCTATTCTGATGCCTTGCTGGTTTTCTAAGATGAGTGTATTTTATGACTGCCCCCAAATAAAAATCAACACATTCGAATTATTTCAAAGCTTGTTCTTTATAGAAATGTTTTTGTGAATTTTATTTTATTTTTCCCTCTAACCTTTTCGTTATGTATGCATGTTAATATGGTTCCTTTTACTAATAGTGATTTCTTTTAGGAGTGTTTTAACTTTTTTGGAACTTCTACTTTACGACTTTTCTGAAGTTCAGTTCTACAAGGTGATTAACAATTTCTTCCTCTCATCTCCCCCCTCTCACTGCCATCACCAAGAAAGAGAGAGCAGGGAGTATCTGGGAACTCTCTGTACTTTCCCCCTCAATTTTGCTGTGAACCTAAAACTGCTCTAAAAAATAAAGTCTTAATTAAAGAAGGTGATTATAAACCAGTAATAATAAAAAAGTTGGAAACTTGGCCTTTCATTAAAATCTATTAAAAAAAAAAGAAAGAAACAGATTTAGCTGTGAAAATAATGGGTCCCTTTTATTACTTCCCATAAAAAATTTTAATTCTTATAAATGAATTATTAACAGCATCAAAGTATTAGTAGGGAAGGAGGTATATCTTAATTGTAGGGTTTCCTACATATAAAATACATGGACCCTTCAGTAACTGAAGCTAAAATACAATGTGTACTGCTCGTCTTAATAGTTAAAGATATTTAAAATATTTGCTTCAATAATATTACATAAATCTGAACATCAACTTGCCTCAATAACAGTTCTGTGATAGGTATGTAGTGTACTTTTTTTTTCTTCCTTTTTTACTACTTTCTAACTTGTGGATTCAGAAGTTGTACTTGAACTGTGCTTTCCAACTATTTCTATCACTGACACATTTCAAAGTTTGAAGGAAGCACACACACAGATTTAAGTCATAACCAGAAAAACTTCAAATTATATGACATCAACTCTTATTTTATGATTTTTTATAAATGAGCTCAGTAAAAATATACACAGTTCCCTGGGGGAAAAATGAATTAAAATCAAGAAGACTGATGAGGTCAGGCAAAAATCCAAGCATGGTAAGGAATAAGCACTTAGCATTTTTTATCAAAATATGAGCAGTTAGCTAACTGTTCATATTTTTAAGGCATGGAAATGAAAATGAATTCTCAAGTTAAAGATAAATTAACTCTCCAGTGTTTAAGCAACCACAAATCAAAAAAAAAAAAGTCAACTTTAGTTAATCTTATCTGAAAGTCTCATTGTATGGTTTCAACAAAATAGTATTTCATTTTCAAAGTCCCATTCTTTTATACCTGATTAATCCATAAATTTAGCTAGCATCTATAAAGCTTGGTCACCTTTTCATTAAAGGCCCATTGAAATTAGAATTTGAAGTATCCAAGAGCCGTACACAAATTGTTTAAGATGCCAGATAAGATGACAAAATCAGTATTTCTTTCTCCTTCTAAGAATCAATATGCATTTATAGAGTGTTAAATACAGTTTCAAATTTGATATGGAATCACAGGATCGTATACATATTTGGCCAAGAGGAAACCTCTAACTTTTTGTTTTATCGTGAAAAATTATACTTTTCTTGAGGTGTTAAGGTACAGAAAACATGTCAAAACATAGTTTTGAGCCTTAGCATTGGAAAAATAAGGGTTTGCTCATGAATTTTCAAAGCACTGCAATATAAACAAGCAACGATCCCAACCTGAGTGGGGGCTTCCAGCTACAGCCCCTCCTCAGCTTGTTCATTTCACACTTGTGCATGAGATCGTATGACCAAACATTCTTGCTTCTAAGAAAACTGACTCATTTGGGTACTGACCATGATGTGCCAGGCACTGCGTTATACACGGATTATTTCATTTAATTCCCCAGCAACTCTATGAGGAAGGGATTATATTTATCTCCATTTTACAGATGTAAACCTATGATAAAAGTTAAAAAGCCTGCTCAAAACCACACAGCAAGCAAGTGGCAGAGATGGGTTTTGAAGCAAGGGCTCCCTTACTCCAGAGATTGAATTCTTATTCATATATGGAAGGCTCAACTTCCCCAAAGGACAAGACCTTCACTCAGGAACTGTATCTACTTTCCATAGGCAACAATGGTAAGATTCTCTGCAACTGGTTGACCACTGAGTATTCTGCTTCTTAGAAAGCTCATGCATGAGAAAGTAAAAAGTGAGGAATTAATAAGACCAATGTTATTGTCTTCTATTTAACTATCTGAAAGAAAAATACTGTGCAAGGCCAAACCAATATTGAATTCTTTTGGCAATAACATTTCACTTAGATGACAGGGATGAAATGAATGGTCCAACTCTCCTGGACATGACTGTACAAAGGAACAGAAGTCTAGTCCTCCCTTACACTCCAAGGAAAATATTGACTTCCTGCATTATCTCCAGCTACTCCAACCCTGACTCATGAGTGCTGCTTGATCTTAGCAGTGTCCATACATTCATTGACTGTGACCAAAGGAAAGAAGTGTTATGGGAGTTGCTGGCTAGCACTGAAGAACCAGTCCAAACGGTGATGCCGTGGGGCCCCGCTGGCAAAAGGAAAAAGAGGACTGGCAGGGAATCTTGTAGAAATGAGAGTTCAAAAGGGTTTTTTAATGAAAACGGGAGTGTATAATTTTCATTAAAAAAATGAAGAATCCTGAAGTATTCAAAGTTATGCCAAGGAAAAACTCATATCAAAATATGCACTAATATCTCTGAGTAGTAAAGTAGATGAGGCAGAGAGAAGATGTGAAGAAGTTTGAAATAGCTTTGCCAAATTCTTAGGGCTACAGAAGAGGAGGAAGAAAGAAGTCAAAGATTCTGGTCATTTGTGCCAGGGTGTCTTGAAGACTGTTCTAGTCATTAATCACAAGGAGGATCTGATTTGGGAGGCCAGTGGGAAAAAGAGGTACAGAACAATTTTAAATATGTTGCATTTGAGATTTCAGGAGCACACCAAGAACCAACTACCAAGCAAGTTATTGTCAATGCAATACTGAAGCTTGGGAGGCAAGTCAAAATGAAGTTGGAGATCATACGATTCAGAGATTCTACTTCTGGGTATATGCCCCAAAGAATTGAAAGCAGACTCAAACAGATATTTGTACACCCATGTTCACAGCAGCATTATTCACTATAGCTGACAGGTGGAAACAACCCAAATGTCCATTGATAGATATATGGATAAACAAAACGTGATATATACAGTAGTCCCTCCGCCATCTGCAGGGGATTTGTTCCAAGAGCCCCAGTGGATGCCTGAACCACAGACAGTACATATATATATATATATATATATATATATATATATATATATATATATACACACACACACACACACACACACACACACCCCATGTCTTTTCCTACACATGCATACCTGTGATAAAGTTTAATTTACAAATCAGGCACAGTAAGAGAATATCTGAATTGCCAGCATCTCTACTCTCACACTTTGGTGCCATTATTAGGTACAATAAGAGTTACTTGAACACAAGCACCATGATACCTCGACAGTCGATCTGATACCCCAGATGACTACTAAGTGACTAACAGCGGGATACAGTGGATAAAGGGATGATTCACATCACTGAGCAGGACAAAGCTGGATGACAAAAGATTTCATCTCGTTACTCAGAATTGTACACAATTTAAAACTTAGGAATTGTTTATTTCTGGAAACTTCCATTTAATATTTTCAGACCACAGTTGACCACAAGTAACTGAAACCAAGGAAAGCAAAAGTGCAGGTAAGGGGGGATTACTATACATAGAATGGAATTTTATTCAACCTTAAAAAGGAATGAAATTCTTTTTTTTAACTTTTATTTTATAGTGGAGTATAGTTGATTAACAATATTGTGTTAGTTTCTGGTGTACAGCAACGTGATTCAGTTATACATATACAAATATTTATTCTTTTTCAGATTCTTTTCCCATATAGTTTATTACAGAATACTAAGTAGAGTTCCCTGTGCTATACAGTAGTTCCTTGTTGATTATCTGTTTTATATATAGTAGTGAGTATATGGTCATCTCAACCTCCTAATTTATCTCTCCCCCCTCTTCTTTCCCCTTTGGTAACCATAAGTTTGTTTTCTAGGTCTGTGAGTCTGTTTCTCTTTTGTAAATAAGTTCTTTTGTACCATTTTTTAAAAATTCCACATATAAGTGATATCATATGATATTTGTCTTTCTCTGTCTGACTTACTTCACTTAGTATGATAATCTCTAGGGCCATCCATGTTGCTGCAAATGGCATTATTTCATTCTTTTTTTATGGCCTAGTAATATTCCATTATATATATGCACCACATATTCTTTATCCACTCATCTGTTGATGGACATTTAGGTTGTTTCCATGTCTTGGCTATTATAAATAGTGCTGCAACTAACATTGGAGGGCATGCGTCTTTTTGGTTTTTTTAAGTTTATTTATTTATTTTTTTAAATTAGTTTCTGCTTTATAACAAAGTGAATCAGTCATACATATACATCTGTTCCCACATCCCTTCCCTCATGCATCTCCCTCCCTCCCACCCTCCCCATCCCGCCCCTCCAGGCGGTCACAAAGCACCGAGCTGATCTCCCTGTGCTCTGCGGCTGCTTCCCACTATCTATCTACCTTACGTTTGGTAGTGTATATATGTCCATGCCTCTCTTTCGCTTTGTCACAGCTTACCCTTCCCCCTCCCCATATCCTCAAGTCCATTCTCAAGTAGGTCTGTGTCTTTATTCCCGTTTTGCCCCTAGGTTCTTCATGACATTTTTTTTTTTTAATTCCGTATATATGTGTTAGCATACGGTATTTGTCTTTCTCTTTCTGACTAACTTCACTCTGTATGACAGACTCTAGGTCTATCCACCTCATTACAAATAGCTCAGTTTCGTTTCTTTTTATGGCTGAGTAATATTCCATTGTATATATGTGCCACATCTTCTTTATCCATTCATCCGATGATGGACACTTAGGTTGTTTCCAGCTCCAGGCTATTGTGAATAGGGCTGCTATGAACATTTTGGTACATGTCTCTTTTTGAATTATGGTTTTCTCCAGATATATGCCCAGGAGTGGTATTGCAGGATCATATGGTAGCTCTATTTTTAGTTTTTTAAGGAACCTCCATACCATTCTCCATAGTGGCTCTACCAACTTATTTATATTCCCACCAACAGTGTAGGAGCGTTCCTTTTTCACCATACACTCTCCAGCGTTTATTGTTTGTAGACTTTTTGATGATGGCCATTCTGACTGGCGTGAGGTGACACCTCATTGTAGTTCTGATTTGCATTTCTCTAATAATTAGCAATGTTAAGCATCCTTTCATGTAGTTTTTGGCCACCTGTATGCCTTCTTTGGAGAAATGTCTATTTAAATCTTCAGCCCATTTTTTGATTTGGTTGTTTCTTTTTTTGATATTGAGCTGCATGAGCTGTTTGCATATTTTGGAGATTAATCCTTTGTCAGTCACATCATTTGCAAATATTTTCTCCCATTCCATGGGTTGTCTTTTCATTTTGTTTATGGTTTCCTTTGCTGTACAAAGCTTTTAAGTTTCATTAGGTCTCATTTGTTTATTTTTGTTTTTACTTTCATTACTCTAGGAGGTAGATCCAAAAATATATTGCTAAAAAAAAAAAGATATTGCTGTGTTTTATATCAAAGAGTGTTCTGGCTATATTTTCCTCTAAGAGTTTTATAGTATCCGGTCTTACATTTAGGTCTTTAACCCATTTTGAGTTTACTTTTGTGTATGGTATTAGAATGTTCTCCCCATGGACCAGGCACTGTGCTAAGTGACTTCAGCCCTTTATCTCATCTTAACATCATAACTGAGGAGGTAGGGTACTGCAATTCCCATGTTATAGAAGCAGAAGCTGAGACTTCAAAAGACTGAGTAACTTACTGAAGGCCACTTGGCTGGTTGCTGGAGGAGCCACGACTGAAATCCAGGTTTGTGTCATTCACAAGTCCTGGTTCCCCCAGTAACAACACAATAGCGTTGGTGAAATGGAAAGAACTTGAGAACTATTGAACCAGAATGCCTAAATACGTTACAATTGGCACTGTAATAAAAATAGAATTCCCTAATGTAATCACTGTATTATATCTTTGGGAGGGCATTTCAGAAGCAGCAAGGAAATTAAATAAAACCTGTGATTCCTAATACTTCCACAGTTAAAGTTATGAGAGCTTAATCACATGAAATACATTCCTCCATAGGTTACAACATATATTATACAAAAATCTTTCCAGAAAACCTTTCAGCACGCTCCAGTGTAAAATAAAGAAAAAAGAGAAAATAGAAATAAGGTATTGAGGAAGTAAATAAAAAATTTACATTCTGTGAAAGAACAACTGCAGTATTATGTTTAGAACCAAAATTTGACTCAGATATTAAAGTGAATATTCTCTGATTTACAGCCAATGCAATGAGCCAAACAAAATGAAACAGAATTTGGCTGTCTCAGAGAACACATTCCTAAAAATCCGGTGAGGACATTCAGTGTGCCATGATTTGAACGATTTCACAACCACATCTGTACATAATGGCATGCAAATAAAAACAGTATACCTTCATAATGGATCCCCAAATTAATTTTTACAGCTAATCAATTCTAGTATATCTTATCAGGGACAGCAACCACCTACAAATGACATTTTACTTTTATTTTTTAATGAAAGTATTTTTTAATAAAAGTATTATTTATACCTCAGTCTATTTTTAAAGGGAAAAAAAACTTTAAAGGAATTCTAGGAAAGATACTTGTCCTGGAAAGTTTATTTTTCTAAATGAAGTAAAGGGGAAATCTTCTATCTACTTGCCCTCATCAGACCCCCGTCTGCTAAAAATTTTGGCCAGGGCAACAACATGATCCCTCTCCTTGTCTGGCCTCATTTACCATGTGCAAAACCACAATTGTTTTAAGGCCATGGCACAGGATCAAACCAACAGCTGCAATAAAGGAAAACATAATGAAATCAGTAACCACCAGCTCATTGTCAAACCCCAGAGACCATGAACTGCTTCCCATAACGCCTCTTAGGGCTCAACACATAAGCAAGTGCTGTTCCACAGCCCAGAAAAGGACTTTCTGAAATTGTTCCCCCGGAACAGCTGATAAGTATCAGACAAAGAGGGGACCAGCGTGACAATCAGAGCAATGAGTTCCATGCCAGTCCTGTTCTGCTCACCTCAAGACCCCTCTCCTTTGCTCTGTTCAATTGTTTCCAGAGCTTTTCTTCAAGCTTTCTTCCTTCTTGTGTTCATTTAAAGTCCAAACAGTGGTGGCCAAAAACAGTAGAAACAATATCAAACTGTTCTTGTCCCAAGCTGAAGAGCAAATAAGAGGAAAATGGACAAGTGATCAGAGCAAGAGGGTAAAACTCAGAGCCTGAGCAGAGATGTGCTTCAAGTCCTGGATGCCTAGAACCACCGATAAGTGCATCACCCCACCCTGCCATCTCTGGGTCATTGTGGTGCTTTAAGGAGAAAATGGAAAGACTATTTACTAAGATCCGATGTGGTGTGGAATATGAATGTCCTTCAAGCTGCCACACCTGAATGTTCCCTTGTAGGCATTTGACCATGAAACTGCTAAATAAGGGGTTTCATCCACCTTCAGGAGGCCTCCAAAATTAACGCCCCAAGTGAAGCTCCTCTCAAACATCCTGGTAAAGATAAAAGAAGAGGCAGGAACTTCTGATTCCATGGTCAGAGGTCTCTTCTAGCATGTTTTAACAGATGAGTTCAGTCACTTTCTTAAACTGAAGTCCACTTCAAATATGTGGAAATAAACCAAAAGACAATCTTTCAAACTTAGAAAGAACTACTAGTCTTCTTTCTCAGCTTGAATAACAATTTCTCCTAACAAGTAGAAATAAATGGATACTGGTTTTCTTTTTTTTTTTTTTTTTTTTTTGCGATACGCGGGCCTCTCACTGTTGCGGCCTCTCCCGTTGCGCAGCACAGACTCCAGACACGCAAGCCCAGCGGCCATGGCTCACGGGCCCAGCCGCTCCACAGCATGTGGGATCTTCCCGGACAGGGGCACGAACCCGCGTCCCCTGCATCGGCAGGCGGACTCTCAACCACTGCGCCACCAGGGAAGCCCTGGATACTGGTTTTCATTCACTGTGTTGCCAGTGAACCTTTACAGGATGGTTGTTGGATAAAACAAAACAAAACCTACGCATAAGGAGAATTGTTTTGTACTTAATTGTACCTATTTGCATGGTAAATTTAAATCCAAAATAGCACAGATAATCTCTTGCATTTTATGGTCCTCATGGTGGGAGATGTTACTTCACCATAAGCTGCAGGAGCCCTGTAGCCTGGCAAAGAGCTGTGAGAATATCAGACGCTCAGTAAGTGAATGAGTGGGAAGCAGAAGTGGTATTAAAATCCACACTGTCTGGGCATCCAGACAGCTCAAGTCTACATGGTCATACTGCCCCGGAGGAGAATTCTCTCAGACAAGCCACTTCACCGTGCTTGGAAAGTTTTCTCATTTCTCAAAGGTCTATATGCAGTCCACACCCCATTGTAGTTGATGAGAATGAGAGAGCCTGGGAAAATCTAGAGTCTCCTTTCCCTCCCCTCTCCAGAACTAGCCTGAGGAAATAAAATGGCATAGCTGTATGGTCTGAACAAGCTTTTTGATGTCTTGGCCTCAGATCCTCATCTGTACAGGGAAAGGGGTGAATCTGTTGATCACTAGGGCCCAATCTAGTTCTAAACTATGATTATTCTCTTTTCTCACTTTCCTGACGTACACATTTCCTTTTCACCTGGCTTCTTGGGGTTCCAGATTGATGATTTTTTTTTTCCTACTGCCAAGAGTTGACCTCCACTGGTGGTCGTGGCACTAAGTGGAAGGAATACAGGCATATTTAGGGAATGCCACAGTGCCAGGAGCACCAAACTTCTATTTGAGTCCCATGGCGTCCTGGATGAACAAGGCAACCCCTCTGGGCCTTTTGATACCTTCCCTAGTGGCTACCATGAGGCCCAGAAAGATAATATATGCAAACACTCAGTCAACCATAAAACTTTGTGCCAACAGAAGGTATTACTATGGACAGGGCTTCCCTGGTGGCGCAGTGGTTGAGAGTCCACCTGCCGATGCAGGGGACGCGGGTTCGTACCCCGGTCCGGGAAGATCCCACATGCCGCGGAGCGGCTGGGCCCGTGAGCCATGGCCGCTGAGCCTGCGCATCCGGAGCCTGTGCTCCGCAACGGGAGAGGCCACAACAGTGAGAGGGCCGCGTACTGCAAAAAAATAATAATAATAAAATAAAATAAAATGAAACTTGTATGTACTAATATGGAAAAATCTCCACTATACATTATTCAGTGAAAAAAACTAGGCACAAAATAATGTGTAGAGTATGATACCACTTATGTGACCAAAATATGCATCTGTGTGTATAAGTATGTGTATGTGTATTTATGTAATTTTCGGAAGAAACTGTTAATATAGTGTTTACCTATCAAGAAAGGAAGTATGGATTTTTGAATAAGAGCAGAGGAATACCTTAACTTTTCATCATATACTATTTTGTACTGTTTAACATTTAACCATGTGTATTTGTGAATTCATTGCTTTTTAATGATCAAAAAAGAAAAAAAATATTTTAAAAATTTCAAACCAACACTAGCCCAGCGTTAACAATCTTCATTTCTTTTCTGGTTCTGCTGCCATTCCCATCTAGTGGTTGCTTCTCTCTTCTCAGCAACCCATGGGCCAAGCAATAAACTTAACCACCAGAACTTCACTAAGCAAAAGAAAACACACTTCTTTTATAAAGAATGGGGAAAAGATTAAGTGTGAGCTGCATTTTTCGGTCCTCAGATAGTCCAGCAGAGAATTAGTAGCAGATGCCCAAAACACAGGCAGATGCTCCTGTCCTGAAGCCATGCTGAGTATGTGACTCTCCTCCTGCCCCAACTGGGCCTGGCATCCCTTGATTTCTGCTGACCCAAACCTTTATCCATGAAGGGTCTTGGTCCCCTCCTGATATAGAGGGTGGAGTCATCATTCACTTTTTTCCTATGCCAATAGGGTATAAGCAGGCACAGGGGGTGGCTCGGATTCTGCTCAGTGGACACTAACAGCCCCATTTTCCCCTGGCAAACAGGACTAACCCCAGCCAACTCTGTACCCACCATTTCTGCCTGTTATCTTAGTGGGACAAGGAGCCAACTATGGTCAGGTGGCAGTCCTCACTTCCAGTGTCCCTTATAGAAGCATTCCTTCCCTTGGGGGATGCCAAAGAACACAGTGGTTAATACAACACAAATGGGTTCTGCAGTCCAACTGGCTGGGTTCAATACTGGTTTTGTTTCTTATACACCTCATTTTCCTCATCTGTAAATAAGAGTAATTTTAGTGCTGACTTCCTAGAATTTTGTGAAGGATTAAATGAGATGATGCATATGAAACCCTAACGTAAAGCCTGGTGCAGGGCAGGTACTTATTAAACATTAACCATCATTATTATTATTTTTAAAGGTTCATTTCTTCATTGTGGTGCACAGGCTTCTCATTGCAGTGGCTTCTCTTGCTGAAGAGCACAGGCTCTAGGCACGCAGGCTTCAGTGGTTGCGGCACCTGGGCCCTAGAGCGTGCAAGCTTCAGTAGTTGCGGCGCACAGGCTCAGTAGTTGTGGTGCACGGGTTTAGGTGCTCCATGGCATGTGGGATCTTCCCGGACCAGAAATCAAACCCATGTCCCCTGCATTGGCAGGCAGATTCTTAACCACTGTGCCACCAGGGAAGTCTTAACCATCATTATTATTATAAACTCAATCTCCAAACCAGAAGAGCTCAGCTTTTTAGGGACAGCACCTAAATGACAAGACCTTCAAACCAATCTGTAATAACCTATCATTTCTTAATAGTTAAACAATCCTTTTTTACCCTTAAGTAATTCTCTTCACATTATATAACTTGCTAGGCTACATTTATGCAATCAAGTGTAAATCATCCGAAACACTTCATCTTATCCAAAAATTCACTTCAGTCGGCATAAGGCTAACTGTCAGAGCTGGAAACTATTCTTAGTCTTGAAAAAGAAAGCAAAAATGTAAGAAAAATAGCTATTTATTCAAACCTCTTAATAAAATACATTCAAACACCTTTTTAAACAATGGAGAATTGCAGTCTAACAGTCCAAGAATGTAGGAAAGTCATAACATGCCTCTGAAAAGGGCTAAACTCAACTAATAATTCACTTCTGGGCTTTAAAGTGAACGTGGCTGCCTCTCCTGCCCAAGAAGATAAAGGACGAAAGTCATCTATAGTCAGTAAGCCCCAAACTATTAAGCCAATCTGTACTCCGATTCCTGATTCAAGCTACCTGAATTATCTTCACTGAGAACATGGAAGAAGGACTACACTTTATTTAACAGAATACATAATATTTCAAGAAGTGTTAAATTTGGTATAATTACCTTTTTGAAACCTATTCTTTCTACTGATTAATAATTTGGTGCCATTCCAAATTCTCATTTTGAAGCAACAATTATAAAGGTTATTGTGAATTTTTTTTTCTAATTTACTGCAAAATGCTTGTTCAGTTTGGAAGCAGAGCCCACAGTTTGGGACTGCTCTCACAGAGATTATATTCTTTTGTGTCAGTATCAGGACATTGCAAGACTTAAAACGGACTATTTAGACTCAACCAACCATAAAATAAAGTCTATTCCAATAATGTACATATCCAAAAAGTTTAATTTTAAAATTGTTTGCCTCTAATTCCATACTAAAAGCCTTGTTTTTCTGACCCTTCTTAATCTACTGCCATATTGGCAGGTACCAAGCAGATAGCCCCATGATAACTGCTCCTGTAAAGATTTTCTTTGAAGAATGCTACTGTAATGACACATAGGCCTTTTTAATAACAGTTCACCCCACTTAATTGGTAACTGAAACAAAGCCGATTTTGAAGGAACAAGTTTCTACTAAAGTGCAGAAATAAATCAATGTGACCTGTTATTTCTTGATAAATGATTCATTCTTTAGTTTCTAGTCCCTTCATTTCAAATACACTATTAAGTAGTTAGATGATTTCATATCATGAATGATAAATCACAGCAATCCCTAATCCAGTTATGGCTTTAAGCAAAAGGGGAGTCCAAAGCAGGATGGCACCATATGAGGTACGATTGTGGTCTCTTTTCTACTGAAAATACAAAGCTAAACTCCTTAGGGAAAAAATGAAGCAATTGAAAGTAAGATACTAATTCACAGATACAATACTAAAAACAGAGAGGAATGGATCAAGAGGTGGGATGGTAGGCCAGAACTCATCTCACGTTCAACTCCCGGTTGCTCGGTGGTCCAAAGGCATCATTAAAAACAACTGCAAGCATTAGCCTGTGTTCTTCCAATCATCCTGACAACATGCCACAGTCATCCCCTTTCTCTCCCTCAAAATCCAATCTGCTATGAATCGTTGCCAGTTCTACTTCCAAATCAGCTGCTGCGTCTCCTTCGGCAAAGCAACCTTTCCACGTGATGAGGCAGGGCTCCCATCAGCTCCCAGGCTGCGCGTTCTGTGTTCCTCTATTTGTCCCCAGTTCTATCTAATTTTACCTCTCACCTTGTCTATTCCAATTGTTTCCTGACTCTGACATGTTTCGCCACATGCAGGCAAACTACTCAAGGGCAAAAGAACTAAAGGGACTAATCTACTAGGAGTAGTATAGTGGTAGTAGTAGTAGTAGTAGTAGTAGTAGTAGTAGTAGTAGTATTTCAAAGAGCTGCCTTCTTGAAGAGGTAAAAATGAAGGGATTTAAAACAAATTGAATGGCCTTAAAAACTAAAATTAATTTGGATAAAGGGGCTCCAGCATTATGACGGTCAAGTGAGAAAATTTCACATCTCTAAAAAGAAAATCACTAAGACTCGCTTTTCACATTTCTAAGAGTTAATGCAACAAAATACTCTGTTTTTGCCCCGAGGCAAGAAGAAACAGCTCATCTCAGGGGCACATTAGCACAGAGAAGATGTCCTCCACCGTTGAGCCCCACCTGGGGTAGCAAGGAGCCACCAATGCAGAGCCCGGAACTCCCTGGCACATCAGACAGTTTATTCGAGAAGACCAGAACATCTGCTCCTTGTCCCTGAGTAGTTAGTTTTCTATCCCAAGGCCTTCTTAAAGGTATAAATTTATTTTTTGTGATAAACAAACAAAAGAATAGAACCATTACAGTGATTAGTCCATTACAGCCAAAGATAACTCTTTGCTTTCAATTTTTCCAGCTGCTTCAAGATGACTTTGCTACCCTTTATCCAACCACTTTCAGAATGAAAAGTACAAAATTTCTAAATGAAGAAGTGGGAGCAGAATGAACTGCTAAAGTACATGTCACCAGTCACGATGCCATTGGCACAAGGAGTTATGGCAAAGGGCAGACAGTCGAGGTGAGGATCAAGCACTGTCTCCAGAGTAATCAACTCATGTATGGCATCCATATGTACAGTATGCTCTTCAACTGTGTGGAGCCCTCACGACAAACATAAGATGCAAATGCATTTGAAAGCACCACTCCTTTCATGAAAGCTTACTGTCAGGATGTGTTTTCTCAATCAGTCCTGAAATTTTATCCCCTTTCCCCTTTTAATCCTTTTTCTTGAAAGGTCTGGAAAATGCTGGTGTAATGCAGAGTCTAGTACCTTAGCCAAAAGTTTAAGACACCAAGGGAAAAAAAGCCTCATTCTAATGCAAGGCTTTGTGAATTTCAGTGGCTGTCCTACCATATTCAAATCAAAGGGGGGAAACTCTTACTAACACTAGTCCTCTTCAATGACTAAATTTTAAGTCTTTGATTGGGAACATCCTTTGGAAATATAAAGACTTTTTCATGCTGTGGGACTCGAGAAATATGAAAAGGAAGTTGAGAGCTGCCAGTTCTGGACATCCGGATTGCAATTCCTCATTTCCACAGTGTTTCAGTTCTACTAGCGTGCAACTGCCATCAACAACTGTTAACACCCAAGGTCCTCCCAAAAAGCTGGCTCTTCCTCCCTGGGATGTATGATTAGGGTAAACAATCACTGTTTGGCTGCATGACTGAAATATTTCATCCTTGCTGGTCAGGCCAGCTACTCTAAAGACCTAGATTCCTTAGGTATCATTGACACAAGGCCTTTCACCTCCTCTGCTACAGCTTCTCAACAACGCATAAGGAACACTATTTTATTGGCCTCAGCTACCTCATGTCCACCTGATGCAATTTCACTTGGACCCGTGAATAATAAAATGAAAGCTGTTACTTCAGTGCATATGTGTCCTCTTGCAAACAGAGAATAAAAATGTTTTGAAACTCAGTATGAAGACTTGCTAGATACATGACAATCTTCCTCTACTGAGGAAAAAGTAAAGTAAATACTAGTGTGAAATAAATCAGTTACAACATGGATCTTTAAAATAATTTTTTATTACACCAGTAAAGATACTTATTAGAAAAATTAAACTGCAGTTATCAAAAAGATTAGAATTTAGTCATAATCCTATAACTCAGAGAGAGTCACTGTTAATATACTGTAGTACCTAGTTCCAGTCTGTACATAGTTCTTTCCCTCTCTATATATGAGTATATGTGAATATGTGTATTTATGTATGTACCTATGTATATGTGCATATGTATGTTAATACATACAACACACACGGAAGTGTTTACAAGAAACTTTTGACTCAAAGACTTTCTCCTATCTTGTATTCAGAAAAAGCGTCTCTCTAGGAAGCATTTAATGAGTAATACATGGTCCACAGGGCCCTTAACAGTACCTGTATTTCTAGGAAAATGGATCCAAACTCAGGATTGTGACTCTGGTGCCCTTACTTGGTTCAGGAAGGAGATACAAAAATAAGAAAAAAGGAGCAGGATACCTCAGCTCTGGAGTTGAACCAGCACCTACCTTGCCCCTCCTAGTCCTTGTGTGGATTTACAAAAAGTCAGGAAGGAACACAGACAGAACAGGTGGTAGAGTAAAAAAAAAAAAAAAAAAAAGCCCATTTCTGGGATCTAAATTCACGTATTGTCGTCATCTTATGCCTTTATACCAACTGTCTCAACAGTACTGACCTTAGGATAAAGTATTATATAAAAAGAATGGAGGAGAGAGGAATTGAAATGCTCCAAATGCCCTTTACAAAATTGATTAAAGCTGACCAACTTATTTTTTTTTTCTCCTCTGAGATCAGGTTTCCTGCCACAATTTTAAAAATTAAAGGATGTATCTAAGTTTATCATCTACCAGTGGTTCACATTATATGGAAGTTTATGTCAAAGCTTAGAAGTGAAAGTCTCTAGCCATTTTTTAGAACACTGTTTCATAAATATCTCATACGATTAAAACCAGGGAAAAAAGTCAAGAAAGTTGCAAACATAAAAATTATGGAGTCTAGGCTAAGCCTACTTAAATACATCTTAGCTTGGGACCAATTGTTTTCATCCACATCAAATATCAAATACATTTACCTCCATAATAGCTACATTACATATTACTTCAGAGGAACATCTTTAGATTTTTATTAACATCATTTCCATGTCAAACTTCAAAAGTAAACTGAAATAGCACATTATCCTGGAAATAAGTAAAGTGTTATCAACTTCTGAATACATGATAGACTTACTGCTAATAAAAGCAGTCCAGGGCTTCCCTGGTGGCACAGTGGTTGAGAATCCACCTGCCAATGCAGGGGACACGGGCTCGTGCCCCGGTCCAGGAAGATCCCACATGCCGAGAGCGGCTAGGCCTGTGAGCCATGGCCACTGAGCCTGTAAGTCCGGAGCCTGTGCTCCGCAATGGGAGAGGCCACAACAGTGAGAGGCCTGTGTACCACAAAAAAAAAAAAAAAAAAAAAAAAAAGCGGTCCAGATATACACATGGAATATGTTTTTAAGATATGTTACAAATAATAAACCCATATATATATATGGGTTTCATATATATTTATGAAACTGAATCGCTTTGCTGTACACCTGAATCTAACAAAACATTGTAAATCAATATTTCAATAAAAAAAATTTTTTAAATAAACTACAGGTAAACTTCAAAAAAAATAAAAATAAAAAACCCATACTCCCCTAAAATATATAATGTTCTACAGTGTTAAACATGCAGAAGTGAGCCATGAGATCACAACATTAAATCACAGGGCACTTACAATGAAGTAGAACTCTCCACCTGGTCCTCTGAACAGAGTATCAATTTAAACACCACGACGTCTTCAAGTTTACTCCAGTGCTCTGTGCCCACTCCCTCCTCTCAACTCATAACCGTTATCTTCTGAGATATCCCTTTGTTCCTTTATACTGCTTTGAGGCATCTCCTGTAGTGCTGAGTTTAATGCTTCTATGGTTTAGTGTGTATTATCACAATCCTTCCATTTTTGTACAAGCTGAATTCTTAATTGGATCTCACAGTCTATGGATTTTATATTTTTGCATTTCTCCCAGGGCTAAAATAAAATAGTCATTCAAGAAATATCTGTTGCATAAAAAAATCTTGTTCTAAGTCTCTGAGCTCGAAGAGTTAGCCCTCTTGGGTAGGGATGCTGTGAGGAACTTGAGCAGGGAGGTCTGTAGGCTAAGAAGACATGAGGTAAGAAAAGTGCAATAAGGAAAAGTAAGAATTGGGTCTGGTAAAAGACAACACTTCGTAGAAATCAGGTTGGGTGGTGAGAGGGGAGAGAATGGCATGTACCAGATAACACAGGCAGAGGGAGAACAACTCCCACAAGGGGTTGGTGAAGACACCCACCAAATTAACTTGACAAGGACAGAGGCCAGTATGAGGAACTGCACATGAGGAGGTGGGTCGAGAGGGCAGAGATGGGGCTGGTCTGCAGGCACCTGTGTAGCAGGAAGAGTGATCAACATGCTAGCAGTCAGAAAAACAAAATAAAGAAGAAAACCATCTCCAAGGTGACTACAATCTACCATCGTGTCACTGGTTAGTAGCAGTGGTTAAGTGTACTTTTACATAATTTTCAAATGAAATCTCTCGTTAGGAACTCTGAAGTGTCAAAGGAACAAAACAATTATGAATTTCAATTATCTTAAGAACTATAATTTATCTTCTCTGGTGTATAAGGAAAATATTGTGTGCATCACTTAATGAAATATAGTAAAGTGTGTGTAGGATTCTTTTAAATCGCTGTGCTTAGATTTGAATCACACAAAAAATGTATATTTATAAATGTAATCTAGCCACTCACCCCTGGGGGATGATTTAAGAATTTCTTTACTTATTCCCTCCACACTTCCTAATACATGATTTTGAAACTGCCAAATGGATCGGATAAAGATGATGCTCATCTGGATAAAATTTAAAATCCATGTACTCTTTCTCAAAGAAAATAGAATAGTACCTATGGCAGAGAGAAATTATAATTTAATAATTAAATTGTTTACTTCTTTGTTCCTTTATTTCTTAGCAACTGAAAAAATGAAATCTCTTTTTTATTTCAGCGAAAGGAAGACGAAAATGTGAGGAAAATAACAGAAATATTTCCCCTACTATATTCTCTGTTACTCAAGTAAAGCACTACTTTTCTTTAAAAATATTAAATCTGCTCTAAAACTCACACATGAGCAGAGAATTAACATAATTCCAAGAAAAAGTTTTACAAAGTGGATGGCAGATCTATGAAACAGATTTTTCTTGAGTGTTGTTATTTTTCAGTCAAAAAGCCAGGCAAGCAGGTTATAGTATAACCTGTATGCACAGTTCTGAAATAGCAAAGTATGATATATAGTTCAGAAATGATCAGACTACATCTCAAAGTATACTTTTCTCTGAATGAGTATCAGAGAATCAGCCCATTCTCTCTGAAAGGATCTAAAAGGAAATAGCATTTTAACGGTATCAACAGCAGCTTTCTATGAAGGAAAGGGAAATTTAGGCAGGATTAGGCCATGGGCCGCCATTGGTAGGTTCTGTAAGAACAGTGTTAGCACATAATTTTGAGGGCTAGTTAATGCCCTTTGAAAATGTAACTATTAAAGGCTATCTATAACTTTTGTGTGAAATTAATGCCACTCATAAACAAGGCTTTCTAATGGAATTGTTGATAAGCTTAACCACTATATATGGGCACAAAGTCTACTACTTTAATGGAAATAGTCAATGCCATGACCAGGACAGAACCATTTAGTAGGGAAATTGGAAATTTAACTTCAATCAGATGGACAAAAAAATGAAAAAGAATGCTTAAAGTGGTAGCATAAAAACACCAGCGATTAAAAACATTTGGAACCTTTGCTTACCCTTCAAAGGCATTTGTTGCCATGGTTTTTAAAGACCTCTAAAAGCTTCAGCTGTGTCCACAAGAGCTGCCAAGAAATAGGGGCTCTATACTGATTTTATTTGTCAGATGCATTTTGTCTTAATTATCTCCAAGATAAAGATTATTTGGCTGAAGGATAAAAAAAGAAGAGCCACTGTCATTTCACAGGTAGAAAGACTATGATTTTGCTTTTCTGAGCCAGTCTTCAAATGCATGCATTCATGTGCGCACAAACCTCTAATTTTCATACTGTAGCATTAAAGAGTAACTAGCACTTAAAATTGGTAATAGGGATGGCACGCTTACATGGAAGGAGGTTTTCAAGTCTTAAATTTTAGGGTTGGGCCTTTCTTTTTTCTCCGTTGACAGCCAGGAGCCAAACATTTGGCAAGTTTACCAACAGCTAGAGGTAAGACTTTTCTTTTAAAAAGTTTCATTATAGGGGCTTCCCTGGTGGCGCAGTGGTTGAGAGTCTGCCTGCCGATGCAGGGGACACGGGTTCGTGCCCCGGTCCGGGAAGATCCCACATGCCGCGGAGCGGCTGGGCCCGTGAGCCATGGCTGATGAGCCTGCGCGTCCGGAGCCTGTGCTCCGCAACGGGAGAGGCCACAACAGTGAGAGGCCCGCGAACCGCAAAAAAAAAAAAAAAAAAAAAAAAAGTTTCATTATAAATGCTTTCATTTGAAAATTACATGATAGCTCATATGTATACACCCTAAAACTCTTCTGCCCTTTGGCCCCAATTACCTTATTTCTCTGTTGCACAATTTGCATCTTTCTGGGTTAGAAAAGATGTCTGTGGACTCCCATAGTATTAATAATTGGGGGTGGGGGGAAGCTTGTTTTTTATTTGAACATCATAAAAATGCTTAGATTTGTTCCCTGCCATTTACTATTTGTACAGCTAATGTGTTGGTACCAGCATGTTCTCAAATTGTAAGATCCTGGAGAGCAGTATTTGGCCCTATTGGGCTAATTTGTGATTTTCCTGTTTAGAAGGGCCTTGAACATACACGTTTGATAATGAGAGTGCTTCTTACAAGGTTTTGGTAAGATCCAGGAAACTCATATTATCATGAGAATCAAGAGGATGTTTCTGGAGTTACTTCTTCATTATTAATAAGGGACAACCTTCAGGAGGTAGTTAAACCATTCATTTCATCAAGTTTCTTTAAAATTAATTGAGGAAATTGATTCCAATTCCCACTCCTGGACTGTCTGCAGAGTGCTGCTTCTGTTTCTGTAGCTGCTGGATAATTCTATCTGAATGTCCAGCTATCATGTCAAACTCGGTACGTCTGGAATTTAACTTACTCGACCCCTATCTATTTGGCCTTCCTCTTGATATTCCCAGTTCAGGTTGATGACACCAGCATTTTCCCTCTGTTTTTGAACCTCTTTAACTTCCTTTTTTTCCAGATACTTCATATTGAATCATCTTAAAACAACATAGATTCTTTCATTAGAATATCCTTCATTCTATTCCTTTTTCCCATTTCACAAATACCAAAGTTCAGATTTTTAGTATGTCCAAGGTATGTGAATATCAGCCAAATTCATCCTCACGCTTTTAGTTGCTCCCTTCTCTGGTCTCTCCTAAATGCCTCTGGCAGATTAATCTTAATTAAAGACTGTTTTGTCATATCTCTCCCATGACTGAAAAAATGTAATGGCTTTGTGTTGCTTAAAGCAAACTGATCCTAACCATCCTTTCATTCCTGTATTTATTCATTGAGTGACTCGTAATATGAAGCCTTGATTTGCGCCTTGCCTTTGGGAGACTCACAGTCAGTAAGAGAAAGACACACATACACAAATACAAGCAGACCTCAGAGATTTTGAGGGTTGGGTTCCAGATCACTGCAATAAAGTGAATATCACAATAAAAGGAGTCACACGAATTTTTTGGTTTCCCAATGCATATAAAAGTTATGTTTACACTATACTGTCATCTATTGTTCACAATAGCATTACGTCTTAAAACTGTACCTGTCTTAATTAAAAAATACTTTATTGCTAAAAAATGCTAACCATCATCTGAGCCTTCAGCGAGTAATCCTTTTGCTGGTGGAGGGTCTTGCCTCAATGTTGATGGCTGATAACTGATCAGGGTGGTGGTTGCTCAAAGTGACAATTTCTTAATATAAGACAACAATGACGTTTGCTACATCAATTGACTTTTCCTTCAACTTGAACAATCAGAGGCTACTGTAAGGTTATTAATATAAGACAATAATGAAGTTTGCTATATCAATTGACTTTTCCTTCAACTTGAACAATCAGAGGCTACTGTAGGGTTATTAATTGGCCTAAGTTTAATATTGTTGTGTCTCAGGGAATAGGGAGGTCCAAGGAGAAGGACAGAGACTGGGGAACAGCTCATCAGTGGAGCAGTCAGAACACAACATTTATCAATTAAATTCACCACCATATATGGATGCAGTTCATGATGCCCCAAAACAATTACAATAGTAACATCAAAGATCACTGATCACAGATCACCATAACAAACATAGTAAGAATGAAAAATTTGAAATATTGTGAGAATTACCCAAATGGGATACAGAAACATGACGTGAGCAAATGCTGTTGGAAAAATAGTGCCAATAGACGTTCGATAGAGGGTTGCTGCAAAACTTCAATTTGTAAAAAACGCAGTATTTGCAAAAAGCAATAAATCAAAGGGCAGTAAAACAAGGTATGCCTGTACCTGCAATCCTAGGCAATGGGAACAAAGTACAGTCATCCCTCAGTATCCTCAGGGGATTGGTTACAGGATCCCCCTCAGATACCAAAATATGTGGCAGTTCAAGTGCCTTATATAAAATTACCATAGCGTTTGCATATAACCTACACACATCCTCCAGTATACTTTAAATCATCTCTAGATTATTCACAATACCTAATATAATGTAAATGCAAATAGTTGTAAATACAATGTAAATGCTATGTAAATAGATGGCTGGCACAAGGAAAATTTGCTTTTTGGAACTTTCTGGAATTTTTGTTAATATTTTTTAATCAGGGGTTAGTTGAACCCACAGATACAAAGTGCTGACTATAATACGGAGTGCCAAGAAGAAAGAGAACTTCTGCATTAACATCAGAGGTTTGATGACAATCACTTTGACTAGGACAAGAAGAAATTTTACAGGTAAATCCGGAAAGAAATTCCTAGCAAAGAAATGGGATGGTCATGTTTGAATAACAGTATGTAGTCCAGTCTAGAGAGTCTACCTTAGAAGTAGAAACGATGACTTTAAGACAACCAGAAAGATAGGCTAGGACAAGACTGGGGAAATCCTTGAATGCTTGGTTGTCTAAGGATAATTCCATGGGCCCCAGAAGTCATTAAAGAATTCTGTGCAAAGTATTGTTATGATTAGTGATTTGCTAATGTTAATAGACTGTCAGTGTGCAGACAGGTTTGGAGGAAGGAAAACAAATGAAGGAAGTGACTTACTTAAATGAAGAAGGAAAAAGGAAAAATTAAATTACTGCAATGATCCTGGTGAAAGTTAATGGGGCAAACTCTAAGTAGTGGGAATTGGATGGATAGACATTAAAGAGATAGACCCAACAGGATTACACAACAGCTTTGATGGGAACCATCACGGGGAAGGACTGCAGAGTGAAAAGATGAGGATAACTAACTCCAAGCTTTTAAGTGTAGATGCCTGAGGGAATGGTGAGGGAACTGATATAAAAGTAGTTACGAGGAGTGGCTAGTGTCAGGGATACGTAGGCATCACTAAGAAGCAGGGTTGGAATGGGAGCTAAACTTGGAAGATATTTACATAGCTGTTATACTGTAGGTCTTAAATACTGTTCCCTAGGGCTACCATAACAAAGTACCATAAATGAGTAACTTAAAACATCATAAAGTATTGCCTCACAGTTCTGGAGGCTAAAAGTCTGAAATCAAGGTGTCAGCAAGGCCATGCTCCCTCTGAAACCTGTAGGGAAGAATTACTTGCCTTCTGGTGTTTGCCAGCAATCCTTGCTGTTCCTTGGCTTGTAGATGCATCACTTCAATATCTCTTTCCATCATCTCATGGCATTATCCTCCCTGTCTCTCTGTCCAAATTTCCTCTTCCAATAAGAACATTAGTCACCATACTCTAGTATGACCTCATCTTAACTAATTATATCTGCAACAACCCTATTTCCAAATAAGGTGACATTCTGAGGTACTGGGGGATTAGGACTTCATCATATCTTTTTTGGGGGGGACACAATTTAACCCATAACAGATATGTATGACATTGCTTAGGAAACTGGGTGGAGAAAAGGATGAGAAGGTGAAAGGAACAGAGGTTGCAAACTCTGTGGAATGCCTGCTTGTAGAGAGACGAAGAGGGAAAATAAAGAGGCAGAGAGAAGACAGCAAGCCCTCTGTTCTTTCACAGCTGATTTACCCAATTTCCACTGTGCATTTCTTGGTTTACGCTATTTCACATTTCTGGAATTCTTCTCCAAACTTCTTAATGCCTACGAATATCCTCCAATTCTTTCCAGGCCTATATCAAATATACCACTTGCATTAACACTTCTCTTGCTAGCCTTACCTGATGAAATAACTCTGTTCTCTGAAGCCCTCCAGCAGGTTTTATCTACTATTCTTTTGACTTCTTGCCATGTTCTATCATTTAACAGACATGTGCCCACATGACTGTAGACATGGGAGTTATAGCAACATACAGGGCAGACCAAACCAGAAATCAGCTCTCACTGAGCTTCCATCCAAGTTTGGGCAGGAATATTTGAAGGTGGCACCTGTTGCAGACAGATAATAATCAACCAAATGAATAAATTTAAAAGTTCATTAAGGGTTTAAGGGCCTTAAATGAAAATAAGAAAGGTATTTTTAAAAAAAAACTAAGGGCCTCCCTGGTGGCGCAGTGGTTGAGAGTCCGCCTGCCGATGCAGGGGATACGGGTTCGTGCCCCGGTCTGGGAGGATCCCATATGCCGCGGAGCGGCTGGGCCCGTGAGCCATGGCCTCTGGGCCTGCGCGTCTGGAGCCTGTGCTCCGCAACGGGAGAGGCCACAACAGTGAGAGGCCCGCATACCGCAAAAAGAAAAAAAAAAAAAAAAACTAGAGGCAAAGGTTTGTAGGGTTATTTTTGGTGGGGTAATCAGGGGAGACTTCTCAGAGAATGCGGTTGTGTAGAGAGATTGGACAAGAAGCCAGCCAAGTAAAGAGCTGGGTGTTGCAAGCAAAGGTAAAAAGGAAACCGTATATACTAAGGTCCTGAGAAAGGAATGTGTGTCATGTGTTGGGAGAAGAGAAAGATGGCCATCATGGCTGGATTACAGTGATGGGGAGAGAAGGAAGCAGGAATACGACCATGCAGAGTATTTTAAGGCATAGAAAGGAATCTGGACTTTACGTGCAGTGAGAGTTTAAGTTTAAGACCATATGACCTGATTAATGTATCTAAAAGACCTCTCCTGCTGTCACCTGGAGACTAGACTGCAGAGGAGCAAGTAGGGAAATGTGGAGACAAAAGACTTCGTATCTTGGGGTGCATATACTGCCAGGATCAACTCTGAGATGCATCTGGGAAAGGACCCCAGAGATAAGACAGTTTTGTAAGGAGAGAGCAGCCTCCATTTCTACCCCATCCTCTGGCCTTTTCTAGACAGGGGCACATAGGTCAAGACAGAAGGCGACTGGAAATGGGAAGCTTAGCTTAAAAACTCACCCATCTTGGGCAAACAAGAGTGAACTCCTAAGCACAAAAGAACTAAGTTCTCTTTTCACAGACCAGCTGAACGGGCCTGAAGTTCTTTAGAAAGTCAGTCTCTGCTTACCCCTGGCAGCTGTTGAAGGAGCTATCCAGGGTGCTGGACTCTCACCCTGAAGCTTTCTAGGGCCTGGTGGGTAAGGACATCAGTTATCCTTGTCGGACCTAAGACCCCCACTGTGCTGAACCATAACCAGACTCTACCCTAATACCATGTCCTTCTGGCCTTAGCTAACCTTTAAGTCAACATGGGCCTGGGCCATATCTGTAAAGCATAGTGTTAAGCATCCTCCATAGGTGCCTTAGAAAGAAAATATAAAGTGGCAGTGCAGCTAGGAGTGTACAGACAGGTTTGAGCCTCCACTGTGCCTCATGACCATTTATAATATAAGACCATAATATGATCTTTATAATATTTATTTGTAATATTATGACCAAGCAGCGAGCTCCATGGAGTCTTTTTTCCTTGGAATAATGTTTAAAGGTAGTACTTGGCTGCTGAACCTATAACCAAATCTGCTTATGTAACTCATCCAAGAGTCTCTGCCTACAACACATCTTAAGGAACACTGCTCCTCTACCTGCAATGATTAATAAATTCACAGAATATCCAATTTCACACATCTCCCTTAAATCGTATCCTTGACTTCACTTTAAAAAAAAAAAGTACGTTCAACTGGAGGCCATTATTCAATTTCTTGAGTAATCAAGTTCATACACCAGGTAGGGGATGAAAATTTGTATGCTTTCAAGTCAAACACTTTACCTCTTCAACTAAACACTTAGAGCACTAGAGTAATCTGATGGATACTCATTTCTAGCTCTCTTCTTAAGCAACAAGAAAAACAGGAAGAGCTACAGCATCTTCAGAACTTTCTACCTGCAGCATGTCAGACCCTTCACTGTCCTTAAATAGATTTGAGGGGCAGCGTGATTTATAAAGAGTCACAGAAGTTCAGTAAAACTTTTTAGTTCCAAGCTATCAAGACTATGATGAGAAAGACTCTATTGCTCTGCTGTTTTCCTTTTATATACACAAAAAAATCAAATAGATGGAAATGCCATTAAAGTCAAAAGGAAATAAATTACTTTGTTTTTACACAGTCTAAGAAGAAATATATGGCCCAGGAATGTCTTTGATGGTATATTAATTTTGTTAATTTTTATTCACAGAACTCCCCAAACTCTATCTTACCTCCTGGTCCTTACCCGCATACTCAGTCCCATTTTCATATGATTGAACACTCAACCTGCCCTTCTTCATTTTGCTCACTTGCAAAATTCTCCAGACAATTTTAAATCAGGAAACTTTCTCTGAGAGCCTGACTCAAGCCCCACCAGGAATAAGTGAAGTTTGGACTCCTGTAAAATCTGCACTCACCCTCATCTTGGTACTTATCACACTGTAATTTAATTGCTGGTTTATTTGTCCATCTCTCCTACTACCTTTAAGCTCTATGGGGGTAAGGACTATGTCTTTACTGTAATTGTATCTCCAGGACCTCACACAGTGCTTTGCTTAGCAGAGGCATTCAATGAACAAATTAATAAATTAGTGAACTTTATAATATTTAAGGTTCCTCTCTATCTATAAAAGTTAATAACTCTGCCTTGTTTCCAGGCTTCCTGTAGAACTTTGGACTCAATAGTCATCTCATTTAAGAAACCTTCTATAAATGTCTTCATACCATGATAAGTAAGAAGTTTCTGAAGCCACATAGAAATTGCATTTGTAAGCAGTTTATATGTACAACTTCATATAGTATAATGAAATCCTACTATTTAGTCTGTATGTACAAGTTAGAAATCAGATACATATTTTAACTATCAAAGAGTAAGCAAACATTTTTTGAATATTTGAACTTGAGATAAAGCCATATCAACAAAATATTTCTTTTTATACACTTACATTTACTTCATTTAATTTTTATAAGTATTTTTTTCCTGTGTTTTTTGTTCCGATGCCTTAACGCCTAGAGACAATACTAAGTTCAATGTGGTGTTACACAGCACACTCCTAAATGCTGAACACACGTGAAGAAAATAATGTGTGAAAATACTGTCATTGTTCCTTGGAGGAAGATAGTTTCTACCTTCAATCTCAGTCTTTTTACATTTATAACTGACAATATCTTCTTTTCTTATATTCATCTATTGTCTTCCCTATCTGTATCATAGCACAGCACTTTATACTAACTTACTCTCTAATACTATCATGAGAACGTGTACCTTTGCCTCCCCAAATAAATTTCCCAAACAAATTCTAAATTTTGTGGGATTATGGATTACTTCTTACACATATTTTTATTTCCCTCAGACTATCTAGCACAGGTACGGAGTAAGTTCTCAATAAACATGAAAGACAAAATGTTAGATTTGGAAACCATCAATTCTCTTGTCATACATTAAATCGGGAGTCAGCAACTTATGGCCCACAGGCCAGTCCTGGTCAGTTACCTGTTTGTGTATATAAAATTTTATTGGCACACACCCATTTATTTACACAGCGCCTATGGCTCCTTGCAGGCCACAATGCCAAAGTGAGTAGCTGTCACAGAGACTGAATGGCCTGCAAAGCCTAACTGGTTACTCTCTGGTCCTTTGCGGAAAAACTGCTGACCCCTGCTCTAAATCATTTTTACAGATGAGGGAACTCAGTCTCAGATAAATGACTTGTCCAAGTTTGTAGTTGAATCTACCCACTAAATCTACCTCTATCAGATGATTTTTCCATACCAGATTAAATGCTTGATAAAAATAATGGTATCTTAGATTATATAAAATTAAGTGAAAAGAAGAATCACAAATGAAGATGGCTGTCAAAAGACCTTTAAGGGCTTATACTAAATTAAACCAAAATACAAATATCACTTTTCTAATTAAGATAGTATTAATATCTGCTAGTAAAATTAAATAATCTGTGTTGGTATGTATCTATATACAAAAATCCACTATCATATAATATTATAAATTTTATTAAAATTCTAATAAAAAAGTCCCAGTCTTACAATAGATTTCTAAAAGATGTTGAAAGTAATAGTTGTCAAGAAAAAGTGCTTTTAAAATGGACCAAGTTGACCTCACATACTACTCTATTAAGATATGAATAGCCTTTAAAAAAATCCATCCACTGGCACTGAAAGGAAAAATAAATAGTGTGTATCATCCCCCAGCTTTCACCCCACATCAGGGCAGTGAAGAGCTACAGCAAAAAGTCCATGAGAATAGTGATTCATTCTCTATTCAAAAGTGTCTGAAATCAGTACCTATTAATTTAGTAGACTCTGGTTTTCAACAAGTTACTTCAGTCTCAATTTCCATTGAAGGAATCACACAAAAACTCCATCAGAAATATTCTTAGTATTTATATACTAAACTTTGTTTAAGCTGAAAAGATAACAGAATAAGAACAGAGAAAAATGGTCCAGTATTAAAACAAAAGGTTAATCCAGCTAGTTTAAACCATTGTCAGATCTCTGTTTTTGTCAAAGGATCTTTAGCATAGATATTTTAGGTAGTAAAAATGATTGTTTCTCCCAGTATATCCTATATAGACAATATAGCAACAATATAGACACTCCTGGAGTAGAAATGAAATGTAGCTGGCAGTCTATCAGAGAAGCTGCACTTGGAAAACTGTATAAAAGAAAAGGATTGAAGCAGACATTGCAAATGACATGAATGAAATCTTACAGGTGTATACTTAATAACCGCTTGATACAGGTAACACATCCCTTATTACAAGTCACCAGCCATTGAATCTTCTCATTTTAGCAAAAGGTCATGTCATCCATTGAGACAACAAAGAGATGGAAGAAGAGCAAGAGAAGAACGAGTTAAATTAGAATTGGTTTGGAGCAAAGATCAGAATGCTTATCTGCGCAAAGCTAAGCTGGAGAAATAATTATATATGGATAATTAATATCACACTACATCACATAAGCCTAGTTGCCTACAACACATAAATATCCACCTGCCATCCCCCAGTCATGGCATGGACAACATCTCAGAGACACAGCTATTGAAATCCTCTTCCTCTAGAGTTGCTCAAGACTGTTGGGATCTTGCCAAATGGAGGAAGCATAATGACTCAACCACAACTGCCCTGACATTTGCCAATTCCTTCTCCTGGGATCTTGTCTCTTCTCCATGTTTCTACCATAGATACTAGTGGACCTACTAGGTATAAGTGTTTTGTACAAATGGCTGATCATATGCCTTCCTCTGTTGCTTCCCCTCTTAGGATTAAAAAATGGGATAAGTTGTTTTCAACACACTATTACCTTGAATACTTCTCTTGAAGAAGGCCTTACAGCCCTCGCAAGACCAAACTCCATAATGGTAGCCTGAGGCATAGTCATTGCACACTGCACAGTAGCGAGTCTCCTTGGCAGATTCCATGGCCATGCTTCCCTTGTCACTGGTGCTGGCCAATCTCTCTCTGCCACCCTGGCGCCGATTATCTGAATTTGGCCTGGGGAAAAAAATAGGAGAAAAAAACAAAAAAACAAAACAAAAAAAACACAGTGAATCCATTAACATTAGAAAAGCAAAACATGCACTCTCCTCTAAAGAATAAGAGGGCTTGGAAGATGTAGCAGATCCACTTTATTCTGACATTTTGAAATAATGAATCATAATGTAAGCTAATCTTTCATTACCTCTTGCTGTCTGTTGCAGCAAAAGGGGTTTGCCTATTATATTAACCTTCAGGGGAAATTGTTTATTGCAAACTTTCTTAAAAAATGGACTTCCTACACCAGAATATATTATCCAGAAAATGACAAAATGAAATTAGCTGTTTTCTAATAGACTTATTCATTTTTTTAGGGATTCTCAATTAACCCAGAACCATTAGAGACCAATACTCATTCCAATTCTAGACCACACTAAGGGCCTTTAGAAAATGGAGACAAAGCATAAAACAGCTGGAACATTTGAAAGTCAGATGAACTGATGAGCAACATAGAACATGTATAGAAAGATAATTCAAAATTTTACATCATTGTTACAAGGTAACCCCAGGTATCAGTTGTTATGACTTGACTGTAATTTGAGGATACTAGTCAATATTCAGTATTCCTCTTCAAGAACATGTAGAATGAGAACAGAGGAACACAAATGATTACACCAACCTTGAAAATTTTCAGGGAGGAAGCATATCTCAGAAAAGAATCTGAGAAGGCACACTCAGAAAGTTCTGGGAGAACCAAGGAAATGGGGAAGCAAAAAAGCTTAAAGAAGTAGAAAGCTTTAAGAAGGAGAGTGTGACCAATCGTGTCAAAGGTGCAGAAAAGTCCAATAAAACCAGGACTGATAAAATGAAGTTGGATTTGACAAGGAGGACACTTAGCAAGGAGTTTCAGTAGAGAGTACAAGCCAATCCAGTGGGTGGAGAGTGGATGGAACATAAGGAAATGAAAATGAGTGAAGGCCATTCCTCTGAGAACTTGGACGTGAATGGGAAGAGAAAGAGATACGGTTGTCACTAAAGCATATAAAGACAAAAAGGCATTTTTTGAATGGAAGGGGCCTGAGAAGGCCTCATGGAGACTGAAGGGAATGGGCCAGTAGGGAGGGAATGGTGGAAGGTACGGAGAAGGGAAAACAGAACAAAGTCAAGAAGGAAAGTCAAGCAGTTGGGATTAAAGAAACAGGTAGAAGGAACAGCCTCACTGAAGACACCTTGAAGGAGACAGGGAGCAAAGAGGTAAGGAAAGGAGTAGACAAGACTAAGTTTGTGTGTCTCATCCAACCACGCACAGGAGCAGAAATGACACCGGCCCAGGATTGGCTAGGCATGTGCAACAGAATAAAGGTGGTATGAGAGAACTGGGGAGTATATAGCCAGAGCCCAGCACAGTGCCTGAAATGTAGATGGCACTCAAGAATACCTTGAAATGAATGGAGTGTTCCAGGGTATATAAGGGGGGAAAAAAAGAAGTAGAAAAATATTGGAAGGAAAGATGGAATGAAGCCTATGACATTTAAAAACAAAAACAAAATAAGATGAGAAAAAGTGAATTGAAGATAGAGCTGCCAGGGTCTCTCGGTTAAGGAAGCTCATGCTTCCGGCTTTCCACTCCCCGCCCAAATAACCAGACCACCCTGACTGTCCCCGCTCCTTCCCTTCACAAGCCTGCCTTTCCTTTTAGCTCAAATTGTACAACCCTTCCCTGCCCTTCTCACTCATCAACATCGCCCACAATTTTGTGGCAGTGGCTCTCAAACTACATTTGCCGTGATAGTCACAAAATAAGGAGCTCCTTGGGTTGAGTGCGTCTGACTTTGCCAGTCTGTTCCATTCTAAATGACTTAGCTCTTAGGTTGGCAGCCATAAACAGGAGACTTTTATTTTTTTTAATATCCTTAGAGAGAGCTGCCTCACAGTTTTCAATTCTAGTTCATATTCGGTTACCCATCTCCTTCCATTTCATCACCATGCCGTCAACGCCCCCCCAAATAACCTCAAATCTTTCTACTGTTTGTTTACTAAGGTCTCATGCACGATTCAAGTCAGCAGGTAGCAGCTGTGAAGATTTCACTACAGAAGCTTAGCACGTGGGGAGCGAAGGGGTGGTGAGCAAGCTTGACATTGACAGATTCGATGTCTTATAAACCTTATTAGTATCGACCCTCGGGAAGCAGCTCAGCACCTAACACATAGCAAGCATCCAATTCATGTTTGTTGAATGAATGAATGAATGAGTGAGTGAACAGTATGTGCATGGGCAAAAGTTCCAAGGTGTCAAGTATCCTCCATCCATCCCTGCATAATAAAATACCATATTTTTTTAAATTGTGGCAAGGTAAACATAATATAAAATCTGTTACCTTAACTGTTTTTAAGTGTACAGTTCAGTGATAAGTATATTCACACTGTTGTACAACCGATCTCCAGAAATTTTCCATCTCACAAAACTGAAACTCTTTACCCATTAAACAACAACTCCTCATTTCTTCTTCCCCCCAGCCCCTGGCAAACTCCATTCTACTTTCTGTCTCTATGCATTGGTATTCTGGCTACTTCATATAAGTAGAATCATATAGTTTTTGTCTTTTTGTGACTGGTTTCTTTCACTTAGCATCATCCATGCATGAATTCCCCTCTTATCAGCCACTCCTAATCCCCACACGCTGGAAATAACGTATCCCTGTTCTGAACTCGATAGCAGGTTTTTCTTTACTTCTCTTCCGCTACTTACTACATTATCACTCCTTCAATTGTACATCCTCATCTTCATTGCTGTCCACTAAGTTCCTTGTGTCTTATCTTTGGGACGCTGAGTGTTTATAGCACAGAGCCTCTTCCAGAATAGGAACTCAATAAATATTGATATCAAACAAATTAAGCAATGACTGAGTCAATAATATAACAATTTTCAAAACAATATAAATAGGATATGCAAATACTGTTTTTAAGAATATGGGTAAAAGATGTAAGAGCAAAAGCCCATTTTCCCCAGATCTAGCAGAGCTGTATGCTGTTGGCAAAATGCCTTTCATCCACACTTTACCTTTAAGATGGCCCTGGAATACTGAAAGTCTACTGTAGACATAGGGCATAAAATCAGAAAGCTTCTGAGAAGAAGAGCGGGGAAATTACACGGGTCATGTTTCCTCTCCATAAAGCAACTTTTTAATCCAGATGGGAAGTTCACATATATAACATTGTCAGTAATCATTCTGGCTCAGTCCTGCTTGATGAAGACTCCCAGACCAGGGGTGCATAAAAATGAATATAATCCAGATCAAGCAAAAAGGCAAGTGAGATCATCTCATGGGTTGCAAAGCCCTGCGGCACCTTGAAATGCGATGCTCAAGGCTGTCTTGAGAGTCAAGCCAAGCTCACTTGGCACAGCTGCATCCAGATAGAGATCTGTGTCCTCAGGATGCAGACTCACTTGGCCCCATTATCTGCAGTGGAAAGGATCAGAGAGGGAGGTGCCCATGTCTGGACTCAGACCAACACACAAGGGTGGCTCAGGCACCAACCCAAGGTTAGACCAGTCCCCAGGGATAAGCCTACTCACAGGTCCCGGACTCACCTCTTCCAGCTGTCCTCTGTCTGGCCTTGCCCGACTGCAGCTGTCATAGACCCGGAACCTTTAGCCTCACACCTCTCTAGTAGGAAGTGCTTACATTACATTTAGGGCAATCCTTCTTCCTCTCCCTCTGCCTCAGAGGCCCTTTGGCTTCTCCTTATTTCCGCAGGACCAACATTAACTACTCTCATTAACTACCTTTCATGTTCTAAATGTCTTCAGGTTCTGCCTTCCTAATAAGAGGCTTTGGATAAAAGCCTTTTTATCCATTTGGATAAAAATGCCCTCTCCCTTTATCCTATGTGAAGATTTAACTAACTCTTTTGCCGAATTGCTAAAACGTTTCCCTTTTTGTAAAACTTGTCTCCTATTCTCACTAAATTGTCACCAAATTGAGTGAGTTTCTCATCCTGGACACTTCCTCATAAGACATAGATAAGAAGTTGACTAGTCTATTAGGCTACGTATTAAGAGATTAGATGTTCTTTAGCCCTACAGATACTTTTAAAGATTCTCTGAAAAGAAGTTGGGCAGAAGCTTGAATGAGACAGGGAGGGATGTTCTGCATCAGTGACTTAACACATTGCAACTCTGAGGCACACAAGTGACTAAGGAATGGAGTAAAGTAATGGCAGGAAAAAGAATGGCGGAAGCTGGAGAGCATCAAATAACAAAAGACACCACCACTGCACCTATGGAAACTAGAAACTCAACTCATTAGATTTAGTTCCATTTTCATTACATCAGTTTGACAACTAAATATTTCCAAATGGATGCCCCACTAATATTACATATTCACTATGATTAAGAGAGATGTCAGAAGGCATTCATATTGATGTCAGAGAGTGGACTCTCTTGGACCAAGTAAAAACAGAGCCCATTAAAAAGTATTTGCCAGGAAGATTTTCATTAATCAAAGGGAAAGTTTGAAGCTCAGTGTAACCAAATACTCTTGTTTTTCTAACCACAAATCATGGTACCAGCCATCCAAAAGCACTATTCCCCTGATTAGCCAAGCATTTAAAAATTTTTTTAGAGCCTTGGTTTCTAAAGGCAATATTTTTTGCAAAGTTAAAAGAGTCAACAAATATCCACTCCCTAGAAATGTGGGGGTGATTAAGTGCTAGTGGAACAACTTCATGACGTCCCCTCACCAATCAAATCCCCGAAACTGTGAGCATTCAAAGTTCCCTGAACTTTCTTTTCATGGCATTTACCATAATTTCCAGTCCCATGTTTGAGGCATTATTGACAAATATATGTTTATTGACAAATATATGTTACAAATATATGTAAACAGTAAATTCCATGAAGGCAGGGACCATGTCTCATTTGCTCCCAATTTTAACTGACACACAGTAGGTCATTAATATATATTTGCTAAATGTACCTCCTACATCTAAGCTATCATCAAATTCAGTCCATCATTTCTTCAAAACACAATGCCTATCCTTCTTTGCATCCCTGGTTTTCCTCATTCTCACATAAGAGACCAATACTCCATGTCTGAATTACTAGAATTAAAGTCCTATCTCCCATCATTCCTCAAACTCATCCTGCCAACCACTGCCAAAAGAATCATCATAAAAGACAACATTCATCTCTCAATAACTTCTAATTGCCTATACCCGGGGATCATTACCTTTTTGGTGGGTCATGGACTTGTTTGACGATACAATGAAAATGCTGAAACTGTCTAGAAAACACATAAACACACTTTCAAACTTCTGCCTATAATTTTAGGGCAGTCATAAACCAGGAAAACTCAAGTTAAAAAATCATCAACAAATAAAATTAAGCCCAAGTGCTTGAATTCCCTGCTCCAATCAGAACTGGTCTCTTTGTAGCTCCCTGAGCAAAATTTTATCAAATCCACCTCTCACAAATTGCTCACACTATGCTCCCCACTTAGTCACCACCTCCCATCACCTACACATCTCAGCTGTCAGATAAAACCATGCTTCGCTTCCCATATTCCATAAGGCTTATCCTCCATATTCCAACTCACACTGGTTCAGCTTTAAATTCTTACAGCAGGTAAAGTCTTCACCACTTCTCTGGACACCCACTCAGATCTCACTGGCCACTACTCCACACCCCTATTTCCTCTGCAGGCTTTTCTTCCCCCACCAGGCTCCTAAATGTCAATGTTCCTTGAGGTTCTGCCCCCAGCCCTCGGCTGTCTCAGCTGACAGCTCTTTGTGGGAATCTCAGCCATGTGTGTGAGCACAAGAAACTGCCGTCCCATACTCCTCTCCTGGACAGCAGACCTAGATGCTAATTAGCCACTCCGCAGCTCTTCTTGAATGACCCTAAGAAACCTCAACCTTAATGTGCACAAAACTAAACTCAGGATCTTTCCCTAAAAGCCTGTTCTTACTCCTGTATTCCCATTTTTGGCCCTGTGGCCCATTGATCCACCTTAGGCGTTCAAGCATGCTGCTCCCCCTTCCTGGAAAAACCTTCCTCACCCACTGAATAACTCCTATTTATTCTCCAGTTCAAAGTTTAAACTTAAGTTCCTCCAGGGAGCTTTGCTGACCTCCATGAGCTAGGTTAGATGTACCCTGAACTCCCCCTATTGTAGTAGAGGCCTTTACTCCCTATGATATTGTGATTTATAATAAGAAATATTATATATTTGGTCTTCATCCCCATTCCTTGCACAGAGTTCCTAAAACCCTTGGAATTTCCTAAGTGATGAAAGCAACAAAGGTATCTCTTGTTATGTTAACAAAGTGACTTTTGGACCCCATCTAGGGAGGAGGGTTGGTTGCCAGGGGAACCAGCCAAGCATTGAGGGTTGGAACTTTCAGCTCCACCTCCTGATTTGGGTGGATAGGGGAGGGGATGGAGGCTGAATCAATCACCAATGGCCAGTGATTTAACCATCATGCCTAGGTAATGAAGCCTCCATAAAAACCCAAAAGGAAGGGGCTGGAGAGCTTCTGGGTGGGTGAACACACAGAGGTATGGAGAGAGGGGTACACCTGGAGAGGGCATGGAAGCTCTGCACCCCCTCCCCATACCTTGCTCTATGCATCTCTTCCATCTGGCTGTGATCTAGTAAGTCAAGTGTTTATAATAAACCAGTAATCTAGTAAGCAAAATGTTTCCCTGAGTTCTGCGAGCCATTCTAGAAAATTAATCAAACCCAAGCAGAGGCTCATGGGAAACTTGGACTTAAAGCCCGTTGGTCAGAAGCACAGATGATGACTGGGCCTTGCGATCAGCATCTGAAGGGCAGCCTCAGGAGACTAAGCCCTTAACCTATGGGATCTGATACCATCTCCAGGGAGCAAGGGTCAAAATTGAGTTCATCACTTGGTGGGGTGTTAAAACACATACACACATACAGAATGCAGTCAGAATCATACTTCGCTATTCAAAACCCTCATGGCTTCCCACCACACCAAGAATAAAATTCAAAGGCCCAGCGCCATCTGTTCCCTGGCTGTCACTCTCACCTGGACTCTTCACACGGCTTCCCTCACTCACCAAGTTCCAAGCGCTGAAGTCGCTGCTGTGCCACAAAGGCCAAGTGCGTCCAGGTCTCGGCGCTCTTCTCCAGACTTGTTTCCTCCCTCCACTCAGGGTTTCTCACCTTCTCCTGACCTCTCTAAAGTAGCCTCCCAATTACCGTTCACCCTTTTGTATTGGTTTGGTTTTTCTTTATAGCGCTTAATGGCTACCCAACATCAAACCAAATGTTAACGTTTATTTACTGTGTGTCTTCCCCAAATGTAAGCTTCCTTCCCCCAAAACCTTGAAGAGAGCCTAGCAGAGAAATAATTGTTGAATGAACAAGTACATAAATAAATAATTGAAGCCATGGACCCACATTTGGTTGTGTTCTGTTTAATTATCTACCCTTCCCCATACACTGTAACCTCCACCATGGCAGGGACTGTGGCTACCTTACTCACCATGGTCTCCCAGCTCATGCTCAGCACAGTCTGACACACAGGTAAGTGATTAAGAAACATCTGCCATCTGAATGAAGGTACAGACATGGTGAGTCTTCTTGAAAGTCTTCCCAACTCGCCTGTAACTCCCACATCACAACCCTGTCCTCCACACCACAGCAAGAGTGAGGCAAAATGGACATGAAATCCTTTATGTCTCCTCAATGTCTATCATACGGCTTCTGAATCTTCTTCTTCTGGGTGGACCCCAGGAAAATACCCTTATTTACAGAAACACAGATTTTGCTTATAATTTTTGGGTGTTCATGGGCCCCCTGAAGTCCATGATTGGTCTCCTTAAAAGACTTCAGACTAAGAGCACCCACTCCAGGTCTATGGGTGAAATGCAGGCTCTTTAGTATTGACCATGATGACTTGGCCACTGTCCAGTCTCCAGCTCCGTCCCTCCCTTGAGGGTTAATTTTAAGTGTCTCACTTCCCCAACCTGGCTAGCACATGTCTGGGCCTTTGTCCACACTGCCTCCTGTCTTAGCCAAAAAGGAAAAATCTCCTGAGTGAAAATGGCCCCTTCTCAGGTAGCAACCACTGAACTTCTCAATAGCATCAACATGCGCTCCTAGAGTATCACATATATAACTATTCCAAAACCCTCCTCATCATCATATGTGTTCACTGTGAGTCTCCAGGAAAGAGATCCTATTAGCGTCGCCTTTGCTTCCCAGTTTCCAGCACAGTAATGACAACTAGTAAGCGTCTGACAGTTGACTGTGGAATAAGGTTATATGCTCCATATTGTATGTCTTGCCTGCCCAACCAGGCTGTAAGCTTTTCAACAGTATGGAAACTATATTCTAAGTATTTTCTATCACCCCCAAAGCACCTGGTATGGTACTTTGCACACAGAAAGTACCCAATAAATACTTACTGGATAAATTAATCAGTAAAGAATTAAGAACAACTTTGCAAGAGACACAGCTGAATCTGTTGCAATACCAGAACACTGTATCAAGATAACAAGAAGCCAGTTATTGATGCCTGTGTGTGTACCAACATACAAATCAATTGGAACATGGTTTCTTGTGTACCTCCCTTCTGCTTTAAATATAAACAGGGATGGGCATAAGCTAGAGGTGGTTCGTGCCTTTGGCCAGAACTTACCTATGGGTATTTCTACTCTATGCAACTTTGTATTTGGATTTTAATATGACCTTTATTTTTTTTCCATGGCAGTATAGAAATGTTCTTAAAAAGAATAAAGTTGACATAAAATGGTAGAGTCTAGAGAGGGAAAATTCTGAATCTCATTTTTAGAAAAGCTAGAGTTAAATAAGTCCTGGGCCACATTTGGGAAGCCCAGTAAAATAGGTGGTAGTTATGTTCTGCGGTAGGCAAGTTAAAAATTATTTTCTGGATAACAAATATAGGTCCTTTCAACTTTGTTGGAAATTAAAGACTCTAGCTCATTTATACTGCTTACCTGAAAACTTACTCTATCTCTTGTCTCATATTACCCACTTAATAATTTTTATTTGTATTTGTTGTATCTTCCGGTTAATAAACAGAGGCAGATAATGTTCTTCCCTAAAAGGTACAAAAGAAAACTTCTTCCAAAAAGTGACTGGTGATAAATGCAGTTCACTTCGATTCCATGAAATTATCTAGGGAGAGAGTTATGGTTGCTATTTCAGCTTCTGCCCAAAGTTCAGACCACACCCTGGACTTCTGGAAAACCCAGCATGACCCTTGGTCTAGCAGCTGGAGGAGTAGGCAAGCAAATTTTCGCACAAAATTGATAGTTGTGGCAGACATTATTTTAAGTGCTTTACGTGGAATTAAATCATTTAACCCTCAAACTACCCCAAGCAGTACTATTATAACTGGTGGTTTTAAACATGAGGTAACCACGGTTCAGAGAGATTAGCTAACTCACCCAAGTCATCCAATAAGGAAAGGATGGTGTCAAGGACACAGGCAGTCTGATCCCAGAGCCCAGGCTCCCCAAAGAGAAGAGAGTCCTTGGGAACTGCACCCCAACTCATCACAAGTCAAGGGCAGAGTATGTCACAACGGGAAACAAAATCATTACAAACAAAATCATCTCATTCCTAAACTCATAAATAGTAATCCTGTTAGAAATTGTCCGTAATTATTTATTACAAGGCCAATAATACTTTTTTAATGGAAAATGCTAATTCAATTTCTAGTGCAAAGGTTAAGAACTCTGTTATGTTCCATGAAAACAGAGATAATGGAGCCGAGAGTCATACAGAAGAACGCGCTGATGAAAGTTTGAATATCTCCTAAAAATATGATTTCAGAAAACGCTTATTTTAACTCATCAACAAATAGAAAATAATATGTCATTAGTGCTTATATACAAGAGTCCTGAAATTCTTTATGCACAGAAACGTTAGCATTTGCCAGTCAAACCTTAAGTCTCTGTGAAATGTCAAGAGGTTTTCCCACTCACTTAAAAAAATATCTTCACCCCCAAATACAAGCAAGTGTTGATTTTCCACACTAATGGGAAACAAGAACAACCTGGCATAAAATTCCCTAAAAAACCCATTTAGCCAGTATCTTTTTATCTTTTATCAGTTACTAATGTGTAACCAAGTGACCTGATTGGAGTTTCACCACCTCTCCTTTCTCTACTCTCACCAACCCGTTGCAAGTGCTAATGAACGGTGAGGATAAGAAGCCCAAAGTAAGAAGCAAGACATGGGGCATATGGGTGACACAAAGGAGCTAAGTCAGGAAAGAGCTGTGGTTTGACAGCACACCTTCTTAAAACAAGTCTGACTTGCAGTCTAATTTCCACAGAAAATAAGACACTATATCAGGAGAATAATCATCTACTCACATGCAGAAATATTAAGAAATTCATTCACTCATTCAACAGCACTGGGTAAGTATCTACTTATTACCAGCCAGGGAGCATCCTAGGACAAAGGACATATGCAAAAGGAGGAAGAACAATAAGGAGAGGAGGAACAGAAGGAAGAGAAGAAGGATAGCTTCTGTCCTAGGAAAGCAGACAACTCAAGGAGGAAGACTTGGGCCTTTGGGAAAAGGCACTCCAGGTACGGAACCCCAAAATACCAAACACAGTGCTGCTCTAACACTGGCCTCTGGTCTGCTTTTGAGTGTGATCCATAAATCATCCCATAAATCATAAACTGATGATCCCATCCAAGACACAGGGACAGTAAATCATCACATAAAAAGACCACACAAACATGTCTAGAATTGCAAATGGAAATTTTTACTTAAAAAAATTCTTTGGGAATCTGTATGTCATTAGGGGTAGCTTCACTGCAAATGTAATAAACTTCAATGAGGGAGGCAGGGTATTGTGGTGGAAAAATTCCACACTGAGTCAGAACTCCTGGGTTCTAGATAAAAAGCTGCCAATAATAGCTGCATGGCTTAAGCAAGTCACTAATCTCTTTGGGTCTCAGTTTCTTCTCTATCAAATGAGAAGTCTCGACTATGTTTTCTAAATTGCTTTCCAGCCTTTACGCTGGGTGACCATGATTCTGACCCATGCCTCTGACCAACAATAACATCTATAACCAGCTAGAATTTCTTCAGTGGGTCTCGCCAGTGCACAGCCCATTTTTCAAAACTCTTTCCCAAGAGTAATAAAATGTGTAAAAGATGAGTTTGTAAGAGGCCCTAGCACTGCATTTAAGCCTGCTCAGCACTCAGTCCCATGACCAATCAAAGAGGACAAACACCCATTCCATCAGAAGGAGCTGTCAGTGATGGCCACTGTGTTTCTAACTGCCAAAGTGGCTTGCCTGCAGAAATGTCACTTCTCACTAATATGAGGCATGAGAAAACAAGAAGAAAAAAAAAATAGAGGGAAGACAGACAAGAAATAGATAAACAAAGAAACGGGGAGGGGGACGTACATCTGTATATTTGACATATTCTTAGTTCACTGACCTCTATTAACAATGATTGAGGTGGGAAGCTGGGTACTAGAAAATATAGCTGAGATATCAAAGACAAAGGAGACATAATTCATCTACTGAGGCTCTGCTCAGTCAACACGCATGGCTGGAGAGGGTTCTGAAGCAAATAAACGATTCCAGAATAGAAGACAATTTGGATATGGTTTAAAATGAACAGAGGTTCTTTTGCACAGAACCTTTCTCGATAGTAAGGCCAAATTCTTCACCATAATCAGTGACCAGAGATGTTGACACCTCTGGGTAGGTATCAAGAGCTCTCTTAGATGCGGAAGTTAGAACTAACCTGCAGAGTTAGCCCTCTTTGATTTTCCAATCCACTCTACCGGAAGCAAGCTCCAAGAGCAGCCTATTCTTTTGCTGCTGATGCAACAAAGAAAAAAACATCTTGCTTACTTCTGAGAAGACACAGTAGACTGCTCTGTGGTGTAGCAATGACAATTGCAGATTATGTCATCCAGAGACCCTAGGAGCACATGGGACACCTACAGAGTCACACACTATGTGGATCTCATGGCGAGATGAGATTGGGTTGGTGTGTGTGAGACACCCTACCAGGGACAGCGACTCTGGAACTTGTGGGGAGTTTTGGAGTTTTGACATGCTACTGTTACCTTTTTGACTTAGGGTAACATATGCAAAGTGCTCTCTGCAATAGCTCGACTTTCTCCAGACTCATCTCCTGCTGCTCCTTTACCCACCTTCCAGGTACCGCGTACTCCAGCAGCCAACTGTGTGCACTTCCTAACCTGCCATGCCTTCACTCTTCTCGTGGCTTCGCTCTTCTTGTGGCTTCGCTCTTCTCATGGCTTCGCTCTTCTCATGGCTTCGCTCTTCTCATGGCTTCGCTCTTCTCATGGCTTCGCTCTTTCCATGGCTTCGCTCTTCTCATGGCTTCACTCTTCTTCTCATGCCTTCACTCTTCTCATGGCTTCACTCTTCTCATGCCTTCGCTCATGTTGTTTTCTGCCAAGAATACCCTTGCCCAGCCCCTGTGATCCAGGAGAAATCCTAATCGCATCCTGGCTCACTTCTTCCCTCTGCTATCTCTATACCTTGTAGGCACGTTCTCTCTGCCTCCCTGATTACAATAATGGTTCCACAGGTTCCATGCCCACTAGACTGTGGAAACCTTGTGAACAACATCTAATAATATATAGGAGGCAGCCAATTAATCTTTTGATTTCATTTAAATTAATTCAATTTAATAATTCACCTGAATTACATGGAGCTAGCTGCATGATAGCTCTTGAAATAATTAAAAATGCCTCGAGAGATTAGTAACTCCATCTTAATTGCCAGCCCAAATTTCTTCTAGAGAAAAATAGATAATAGAGCAAAAGAAATTTCAAGTTTGGGTAAGTCACTCCCCGTTTACCAGGATTTTCTCAACCACCATCTACGGGACTTTAGAATAAGTCACTTAACATGTGAGTAACTCTGTGACACTTTTCCACATTTGTTGTCTCTAGCTATAGGGAATTGATAGCATTGGATAATATTTGCAAAAAGAAACGAAAGATCCTGAAGGCAGATGCTGATGTTAATCTTTAAAACCTATTCTGAAATACATACATAGTAGTGTGCCAATAAATGTATGACACTGAAAGGGATTTTAGTTACTGTCTAATCCTTGACTCCTCCCACATGCTACATCAAAACTCTCAGGAAATCCCAACGGCTTGACCTTGAAAGTATAAATCAAATGCAAATTCTTGATCCTTACAAAAGTACTGGTAACTTTTAACTATGCTAATCACAGTATAGTTGTGTTGTTTAAACAACAGTCCCCATCCTTCAGACACACATACAGAAATATGTACAAAGAAAATATAATTGCCAAAGCTGGGTGATGAATACATGAAGGGTCGTTATGCTACTGCACGTCTGTCAAGGTTTGAAAACTTTCACAAAAAAAACTCAGATCAGGTCATTCCGCTCTTCAAAACCCACTGTGGGATCTCCCACTCACTCAGAGGAAAAGCCAGCACCCCGACAATGACCTGCAAAGGCCCTGTTCACTCTGACGCCTACACTCCTTTCTGTCCTCACCTCCAACTTGGTGCTCCACTCGGTCATCCCAGCCTCCCTGTCTCATACACACAGGGCACACTCCTGTCCCAGGGCCTTTTCACTGCTGTGACCTCGGCCTGAAATACTCTTCACTGAGATATTCTCATGCCCTTCCCTATTTCACATCTTTGCTTAAGTGTCGCCTCCCTAGTGGGACCTTTCCTGATTGGTCTGATTTGTTTACTGGTCTGTTCCCAGTGCCTAGCATAGTGCCCGGCATAGAGTAGGTGGCCAATAAATATCGGTTGTGGAATGAATGAATGAATGAATAAATGAAAGGGAAAACTGGGTCAGCCATCCGGTGAACCTAGGTGGGGGTCCTACAACATCAACAGGGTGAAGTAAGAGCATGTCAGACAGGCTGCATTGGTGACTCTAAACCAGACTGGCAAACAGTGATTTCAAATACTCCTTGGACCAACGGTCCAGTGTGGTACCCAGGAAGTCAGCAAAGTTAATGCAGCAAAGTTTTCTAGAGACTGAGTCTCAAGCAGCCAGGAGTTCGATCCTCCACATCCCTGAGCCAGCCCTGCACTCCACCAAGCAGTTGGCCACCGACACCGACTACCTGATCACATGATGGTCACCCCTTGTCCTGCTGCCACCCCACACCCTCCAGAACATCCTGACACTCCTGAAGACCAAACCTGAGGAATAAAGACAGGTCACCAAAGGCCTGTGCTGCAGCCTCACCACCATCATGGCTGCCACACGGAGTTCAGGCTACTGACACCCCCAGATGCCTGGCTGAGGAGAAGGTCAGGGCTGGGCTTCTGAGGTCACAGAGACTCTCCAGAATGGATCTGTTCTAAAAATCCACCCAGGATTAGACAGAATTTGTTTTTAAAAGACTTGATTGATTTGTACCCTGGAAAAACAGTTGTAACTTACAGGAATGTTATTTCTTAGGGAAGAATTTTCAGGTGATTTTTAAAATGATCTGATCTTGAAAACTGAATTAATAAATACTGTGAAATGAAGAAAAAAAGAAAACAGCTGCTCTGCTACTCTTTGGAAACATCAGTGTCTCAGGCCTCCCAGCACAGGCTGGCATGTTGTAGCCTTTGCATTTGCAGACTTGCCTCTCATTTCTGGACAGCAGCCTCTTGAGATTCCTCTGGTTTCTAGACAGTACCCTCTCATGGTTCTGTCTAGACAGTGCAGTCAGAAGCAATCTGAAATCTCTGAGAAAAAGGGCTCAGATTCCCAGTCACTACTCCACTTGCTCAGTCTTCTTACAAGACTTGGCCTTGGTCACAGGGAAGTCAATATTATACATTGTTATTACCCTTATAAGTGGTATTTATGACTTGTTATCTTTCGTGCTGAAATACTCTTACATAAAATACTGAATCTTCTGCCATAGTTCTGCAAGGTATAAGCATGCTATGAAGCAGAAAACAATCAAACCAACCAAACTTCCATTTACTACCCTCCCATCCCCAGTGCTCTGTTCAAACCTGGCTCACATCCATTTGGGGCAAAATCACTCAGCTGTTAGCCAGTGGCCTCAGTTGCCGCCAGCTCAAGCAACAAGTTTCCCAAGCAGCTAAGAACTGAGTTCTAACTCTTCCTCCCACCAACCCTCCCCCCAACCCCAGCTATGCCTTGGCATGTGACTCTGGGAGTTCTTCAATGTCCTTGAGTTTGGGCTGAGTAAAAGGAAATGTTTCCAAAGACTTGGGACTTCTCACTCACACTTTGTTCCCCATGGTCTCACCAAAAAGACTTCAGAGAATTTCCCTCTAGAAAATTACACACGTACAGTTATCTGACCTATACTCAGAAGACTGTTGGAGCAATTACTTATCCCACAGACTCCCAGGCAGCTCCTTATTTCACCCCTTAGCCTTGATTTCTTTACAAACCCCCTACTATCCATGTATTGGAGGTCCCCCATGCCACACGCCATCCCTGAAAGCCCGTTTGCAGCCATGCATTGAGGCCCCTCACGCAGCACGCCATCTCCCAAGCCACCATAGCCAAGCTCAAGTTCTCCTGTATGGAGTCAGCCACCCCAACGTGCTAAAAACTAAAGAAATGGATGAGGGGGAGTGCAGATCTGTTCAATGCTCTATCTAGATAGGAGCTGTACATTTTCTTCTAAATCTTTCACGCTCTAGAAAGCATTTCAGAGAATAATTTTTCTAAACTATTTTCTGAAATCAATCAGAATGCTGCAAAAATAAGAGAATTCCCCCCAAACAACCAAAAAAAGTTCACTCAGTATATTACTCACTCACAAAATTATCTAACTAGGTGTTCTGATGACAGGTCTCTTTTTACTAGGTCCTTACTCTTTGATTTTCTCCTCACATAGAATTATAATATTGTAATATTACATTGTAATATTTTCCCTTGTACTTTGTCTATCTTTTCAGGTAACAGAATGAAGAGCTATATCATTCTGTATTTACTCTAAACCTATGTCCTTAATTATAATCAATAACGATGACAAAAGTTTAAGTGTACAGATTCCACATCGGCGTGCCTCCTTTCCTGGTAGGAAAAGGCAGGTGGACATCCGTGTTCCAGCTGGAAGAGAAAGCCATAAAACATAACCTTCAGCCTTCAAAAATGAAGCTCAGTAAACAGTCAGGTAATATGGCTGGGGCTACCAGATTTACCCAATAAAAATGCAAGATACCCAGTTAAGTTGAAGTTCAGATCAACAGCAAAGAATCTTTTAGTATAATATCATGTGGGACATAGTTAGACTAAAAGAGTTTTTTGTTATTTATCTGAAATTCAAATTTACCTGAGCATCCTATACTTTACTGGGCAATCCTAAATATGATGCTTTTAAGAGAAGGCAACAGAGATGCATGAGCCTGGCAGAAATGACAGAGTTGAGTCCAGGACAGTGGGAAAGGTTACACCACAGGCTTAACCATGCTTTTCTTGTCAAGAGACAGAAGTCTGCTTTGGACAAAATTAGGCAATTTTGAAGGTGCATTAACTATTGGGCCAATGGGATATCACAGTAAATTAGTGTTTACTCATTTACTAAAATTACATAGGAGTTTAAACTACTAATGCACCTTCTGATTCACATGGCTTAGATCACCAAAGAGAAGCTCACTCAATGCTAAGTACGATCTAGCACCACACCATGAGGCACGTGGCCTTGAATTAATTGATCATTCTCACTTTCCATCCGCCAGCTGCTGCTCTCCTTCCTGTAGATCCAATTAGAAAGTTTTAGCCTATACCTTGAGAATATTAAAATGATCATATTCCAAGGAGAAATAGTGACTTAGAAAAAGTCACCATTGACCTAATTATCCTTTCTGTATATACCAATAGCATCCCTGGGCTACAAGGAACCACCAGAATGCAGAATGCGGGACAAAAGCTCTCAAAATATCACCACGGAAGTTTTGTCCTCAACTTCTTAGTGAAAGTCATTTTGCTGAGAGGCTACTGATACCATTTTCACAACCAGAAGAAAATACTTTTTGGTCTACAATTTTTCACAAAAGAGAAAAGAAATGGGAAAGGCAACCTCAAGAAATCTATAGTAACTTCTCCACTTCAAACTGTTGTTCTTCCCCACATATAAAAATCCTCCTTTCCATGAAAAAAAGTCATCAAATGTTAAAAAAAGTGTAGTTAATCCCTCCATGCTCTCTTTACAGTATTACTAACTGTAAGATTATTAACACATTCTTTTCATATATTTTAATTGACAATTCTAACAGTTCTTTAACTCATTAAAAAAATGAAAGTCAAAAAAATAGTATAGTTTTAATTATAAATCCTAGCCTATAAATATAAATTTCTACAGAATAAGTGGTGTCAAATCATCTTGGTTTAGTACAGTTATAACCCATCAGCCATGCCCTTCTTTAACACATTCATCAGGAACATTAATTATACCTGGGACATATGGTTCCATCAATTGCCATTCTTATTAAACTTACATTTCATTTCCTGGAACAGTATTAAACTACAAGGGGAAAAATTTAATAGTAAACAGTATATAGCCAACACTGGGTTTAGTGATTAGTCCAAAAGAAGACACATGATTTTCAACATGGGACCTTGTTATAAAAAAAAATGCCTATTGTAACGAGGCTGCTGGATCAAGCACAGACTGAATTATTTTTTAATTTTGCCAATACTAAGGTGAAATATCTATTATGAAATAATGCAAGTTCCATTTTCACATTGGTAATTATGGAATAAAAATAGCATCCAACTGCTTTAGAAATCTAAAAGGAATCAGTATAAGTCTCTAGAGAAATCCAGTCAGGTAATTCTTAACCTTTAAGCCCAAGAGGAAAAAAAAGAAAAACAAGAAAGGAAATCTTCAAACACAAAGTAACAAGATAGAGTCATCCCTTGGTATCCGAAGGGGATTGATTTCAGGACACCCCCCACCCCCCACTCCCGCCTAGAATCCTAAAATCCATGGATGCTCAAGTCCCTTATATGAAATGGCATAGTATTTGCATATAACCTATGCACATCCTCCCACATACATTAAATCGTCTCTAGATTATTTGCAATACCTAATACAACATAAACAGTTGTGAATACGATGTAAATGCTAGTAAACAGTTGCCTGTGCACAGCAAATTCAAGTTATGTTTCTGGGAAATTTCTGGAATTATTTCCCCCAATATTTTCCGTGGGCGGTTGATTGAGTCCTCGGAGTCAGAACCCTTGGATACAGAGGGCTGACTGTATAGTTATTAGAACTGAGAGGAAATGATCTAAATGTTAAGTATAGGAAATAAGTCTCCCCGATTCTTAAAACTGAAGTGTTAAACCAATGTTAAACATTCTCACGGGGCCAAACATGAAGTTGAATTCATGGCCTGTCTAGACAGGCATGGCTGGTGCCTTCACTTGAGCCATCGCTGTAGTTTTGTAGTGATCAGCGTCAGGCGTTCCTTCATTCCACGTTGCTTGAGCTTCTACCCTACATGCTAGAACTACAGCACGCAGGGCACGGCCCCGCCATCCTCAGTGAACAAAGGCTGGTCACACCTCCATCTGCTAAGTAGGACGTGGTGGGCTGGAGACAGACATAGGTGCCAGCTCTGGCTCGGCCCACACCAGCTGGGGAACTTTGGGGAAGTCACTTCCCCTCTCAAGACTTCAGTTGCTTCAATTAGAAAATAAAGAGGTGGGAATCCATCAGGCCTAAGGTCCCGCCTAGATTTAAAATACTCTGATTTTATGGCTTTATTTGTGTAAAAAGAGGTTTGGACCAAATGAATACTATAATTATTAATATATATATTATGTATATATTAATATAATATATTAATATAATTATATTAATTATTAGTATATTATATTATAATTTATTATATATATTAATATAATTATATTAATTATTAGTATATTATATTATAATTTATTATATATATTATTATATTATATATATGTTATAATATATTATTATAATAATATTATATTATTAGTAGTATATTAATTATTAATTATAATAGTATAAATCCAGATTTTAAATTCTTGGGTGGGTTTCACACTCAGAGAAATGCATAAGGTGGCTATCGGGAAGTCTTTGTAGGATTTTATTTAATGGCTCCTCCTGGTATCAGAAGGGAAAACGTTCCCTTACTAAATGGAAAAATGTTTAAACATGATTTTAGCAAGCAGCATAAAAATAGTCATTTCCCATAAAACTAAAAGAAGCAGTCTTGGGATGTAGTCTAAGATGAAAGTATTGTCACAACTAAATATAAAGATATTACAAGGAATTAAACCAACTGCCAAGTAAATAAATCAGTGACAGAAGACATCCTGTCAATTTTTGTGCATGATATAGTAGGTTAAAACTTGAGCTCCAGAGTTCACCTTCTAAATTTAGATTCCCTATTTCTCCATTACTGGCTGTGTGAGCTTGGGCAAGTCACTTGCCCTCTCTTAGTTTCTTTGCCCATAAAATGGGAATAATAACAGTATCAGCCTCTTATGTTGGTGTAAGGATTCAACAAGATCATCCGTTTAAGGCTTTCAGCAAGGTGCCTACTGCACTATGGTCAAAAAATACTAGCCACTGCTATTATTAAAGTTATTTGTCCTATTTGTAACAATTTACTCTTTTCGGTTAATTCAACAATTTGGCTCTATAAATTATTAGGCATTCATTCTGTCCAAGGAACTGGGCTGGAACTCTAGGGAGGACCAGGAAATCAGACTCAGCATCTCTTCACAGCCTCACCCACTCTTCTCTGACTGCCTAAATCCTACCTCCATCAAACCTTTCTGGATCTGTTCCTCAGTAGATGGGAGCCCTCTGTCTGGTTAAGTGCCCCTCCTCAGTGCCTCTAGTGGGTCCCTCCTCTATCACTATTCTTATTCCACTGGTTTTCAATTGTCTATACACTTGTCAGCTCCCTCACTTAACTATGAGCAACTTAATGACAGATAAGGTGTCCAATCTTTGTAGCTACCACAGAAGTCATTATATGATTGACATTTGATAAAGCTTACTGAGTGAATATACACATTAATTAATAAACTGTAGACAATTACTCTAAATTAATCTATAAAATTAATGAAACAATCATTTCATTAATAATGAGTTAATATATGAATGAACATTAATGTTATTAATAATTGGTAACAATTAAATAGATGGGGGAGAAAAATCTATTCACAACCATAATGAAAGGCATTCTATGGTGATTTCCATAATAGAGGTACCCAAAAAGGTGCTCTATGTGCACAATGAACACTGAAAGAATGCCAGGTGGATAACCCATCTGGTGGAGGTGGCATTTGAACTGAACTTTGACTTTTGGGTAGACTCAGCCTAACATAGATGGGACAAGAAGAAAGAAAGGTATATTATGTGAGAGATGGAGATGACTGAAGAATGGAAGTGGGAATGTGACCGTTTAAATTTGGTTTTTTTGTTTTTTGGTTTTTTTAATTTATTTTATTTATTTTTCGCTGTGTTGGGTCTTTGTTGTTGCACGCGGGCTTTCTCTAGTTGCAGAAAGCAGGGGCTACTCTTCGCTGCAGTGCATGGGCTTCTCATCGTGGTGGCTTCTCTTGTTGTGGAACACGGGCTCTAGGCGCATGCACTTCAGTAGTTGTGGTTCATGGGCCCCAGAGCACAGGCTCAGCAGTTGTGGCGCACGGGCTCAGTTGCTCCATGGCATGTGGGATCTTCCCGGACCAGGGCTCGAACCCATGTCTCCTGCATCGGCAGGCGGACTCTTAACCACTGCGCCACCAGGGAAGCCCCTTAAATTTGGTTTTGAACAAGAGTGACAGGAGACGATGAGTTGGAGTCAAATTACAAGGGCTTTGAACATGGCACTATAGGATATGCATCTGTTCTGTGATGGTGAAAAGCCACTGAAGGCTTTGAAAGAGAGGAAGGACCCAATCCAATGTCTACTTTGGGTAGTAAGCTCAGGTAAACTGGAAAATTAGAGTTTGAAAGCTCAAAATCAGTAAGGAACTATTACAGCAATAATAGACAATTGGCTGTGTGCAGAGAAAAGAGAGGAGGACACGAAAGGCATTTGAGAAGGAGCTTCTTTCTGTGTTTTTGAGACCTGCAAGAAGATGCCTGGTACCGCATTTCTGTGAATTACAGTTGCTCAACATAGAAACGCTACAACTTGTGAATATGCCTACCAGTCACCTAACACCTTTGCTAGCCATTTTCTAATGTTAAACACAGACTCCTTAGATGAGGGTTGGGCTCATTATGGAAAAGCAACTTTGGTTTTATCAATCACAACTCTGAGCATCAGACACAAAACACAAAGAACCAGAGAGCCCTGGGCCCATGGGTTGATAGCGCCTCATGGTGTAGGGTCTAGAACATCGTGTGGACATCAGAGGAGTCCCATGCTCACTTCAATCAAACAATTGTACTGATATTTAGAGGCTGTATCAAGAAGGCTAGAGTCTGGTGTGTGGCAACGATCGGAAGAACTAAAGAGAAGAGAACCCTGTTGGAGAGGAAGGTTCAAGGATTTCAATGACCTCCAATTATCTAAACCTTTACCAAAAACCCAAATCATGCCCGCTAATCGGCATAGGTGTGTACAGTTGACTCTTGAACAAACACGGGGATTATGGGCACCAACCCTCAGCCCAATCAAAAATCCGAGTATATACACCTGAAATGAGCATAATGCCGTAAATCAACTGTACTTTAATTAAAAATATTCCTGGTATATCTTATAGCCCGCCTCCATATCCGTGGTTCCTCCTGTATCCCCAGTTCTGCATCTGTGGATTCAGCCAACAGCATATCATGTAGCACTATAGTACTTATGTTGAAACCAATCCGCCTGTGCGTGGATCCAAGCAGCTCAAATCTGTGTTGCTCAAGGGTCAACTGTATTTGCATTCATGTTTTTGGTTGTTTCCTAATTTCATCTTCATATCCTGTGGCAGAAGTCTGCAACCTCATACTCTTCCATTTGCCTTCTTTGTATCTAGTCAATATCCAATGCAACCGCCTACTTTATACGTTATTCTGGAAAGATGAGGAGTAGAAATTAACATTACTGTCATTTTTCTCCTCAGCACTCTTTCCTCCCTCCCTCTGCTTCTGAAACCCAAGAGACTCAGTTAAATGGAGACTTGGAAAACAGGCAGCCCTGGGTATGAATAGTCTTCCTGGGCTCAGAACACAGCAAAACCCTGGGGCCACCGTGACAGACAGGCATAGGAAGATTAAATGTGATAACACTTACAGAAGTGCTGGGAGACTTCGAATCAGTGGACTGATTGCTTATTCACACTTAACCCCCAGGGCAGTTATCCAAACTGTCGAGATACGGCACAGGTCTCAGTAGGTTTTTTTTTTTTTTTTTTTTTTTTTTTTGCGGTACGCGGGCCTCCCACTGCCGTGGCCTCTCCCATTGCGGAGCACAGGCTCCGGACACGCAGGCTCAGTGGCCATGGCCCACGGGCCCAGCAACTCCACGGCATGTGGGATCCTCCCGGACCGGGGCACGAACCCGCATCCCCTGCATCGGCAGGCAGACTCCCAACCACTGCGCCACCAGGGAAGCCACTCTCAGTAGTTTTTTAATCATCTGGGTGATTCTGAAATCCTCCTTGATTCTAACGTGCAGCCAGGTTGAAAATCCACTTTTACAGACGCTCTATAAATGCTGGCTCCCATCCCTCTTCCCTCTCTGTGTCCCTCTTTCAGAATCACAGAGAAATTCCCTCCTTGCCCTTGTACGTCATGGCTTCTCCATAGACTGTTTCTGTCAATTTCAACTACTTCCCTCTCTAGCGTTGCTTCAGTCCAGCATACTTAATGCCTTTCCCTCTTTTTTATTGATTGATTTATTTTTTATTTATTTGGAGTTTTTTACAGTTGCTTTGTTTTCTTTTGCTCGCACAGTATCTGGCCTACACTGAGCATTTCTAAAAATACTAGCTTCCTGCTTCCTTTAGGTTGGAAAAGTTTAACTTCTAATCACAATAGGGTATTAAAGTTGATCCCTTGAAGGCAAAATAAACAAATATAGAGAAGTTACAAACATGCCAGACTCTTAAAGAGCTCTCATAGTCACCTTCTTCAGTGCAGAGTTGCCAATTCCCTTCTAAAGAAGTAATGAAAAATTGTGGCTGGCTACGTGCTGGGTGTGTTCTCAGCCCTTGACGTCTCGGAACTCGTTTAATCCTCCCAACAACCAAAAGACGTAGGTTCTATTTTGATTGGCATTTTACAATTGAGTAAACTGAGGCACACTGAGCCAGAGATTACAACTGGGCAAGGGTCAAGAAACAAGCTGCTGGTCTCCCAAACCTGTGCTTTCGTCACTTTATTATATACAATCAATTCTTATTACTTGCAAGTTAAGTTCTGTGAAGTACACAGTAGAAGCCACAAACAATGAATTGGTGAATACCATACCATCACTCCTAGGGGAAATACAGGGTTAAGTTCCTGAGAGCCTCTGGTTGTAACATTTTTATCAACCAAGCAATATACAGCCTTGTTTCATGTGTGTGTGTGTGTGTGTGTGTGTGTGTGTGTGTGTGTGTTTCTGTTTAAAGACATCTTATTTAACATATGTTGTTGACTTGTTGACATTAAAATCATGGCCAACAGCACTATAACTCATGCTGAATGAAGTTTATCTGACACGTATTTTCTCCATAAGGCACATCACAGCATTCTTGTACTTAGGAACACTAGACAGCACTTCAGCACGATGCTTTTTAAACAGCAAAATCACTAATGAAAAGGGCAAAAATGCAAAAAACACACAAACAAAGTGGCACTAAATGGACCTCAAACAGCACACTTGTTTACAGTCTGAGAGCTAAAACAAGCAGGCAGAGCTCACCTTATTTGACCTCAGCTAGGAACGTGCATGTTGGATGACTCAAATTTTTCACTACTTCGTGCACGGCCGTGCTACTGTGAATGACTGAGAAAGTGTGATGAGTACTGATCGGAAGGTTACAAAAATGTCAGCAAGTATGCAAATTCATAAAAGTGCAGTCTGTGAATACTGGGAATCACTGAACTTGAAATGCCCAGTGGAGTCCTTTGCATTTTCATTCCTGAGAAAGGGGTATTTGCAAACTCCCCACATTCTTCCAATCCCATCTAAACATCTCTTCCGGACTGGCCTTTCTCCCTGCAAGAGACCAGAGGGAATCAGGGTAACTGGTGCTTCCTGCCTACCATGCTTCTAGGGACTTGGTGTGCCATGCACTTTGCCAAGGGCTGAGAGAAATACAGTGATGTAAGATAGGCTTTCTGCTTGGACCAGTGCTCAGGGATTCCTCCTATTAGAAATCCAAGAGGCTTCTGGAGGCCTCTCAAGTTTTGTCAGATAACTAAAGAAAATATCTTCCCACTGTAACTAAATTGTATCCTGTACTCAAATTAGAATGCACATTCTCTCTCTCTGAAGTGCTTGAAATAATCCAGCAGAAATGTCTTCCCCCCTCCCCCGCCAAAAAAAGCAGAAGTCAAAGTTAGCATAAAGCACCCTTAAAATCAATTATGTTTCTGACAATGTTGTATAGTGAAAGTTTTACCAACAACAACACAAAAAAACCAAACTAGGGACTTCGTTGGCGGTCCAGAAGACTTCGCCTTCCAATGCAGGGGCTGCAGTTTCAATCCCTGGTCGGGGAGCTAAGATCCTACATGCCTCGTGGCCAAAAAACCAAAACATATAACAGAAGCAATACTGCAACAAATTCAATAAAGATTTTGAAAATGGTCCACATCAAAAAAAACCTTCAAAAAAAAACACTTAAAATACCTTCATGAAGTAAGTAAAATGAATTATGGATGTACCTACGACTGTTTAAAGAGGAATGTCTTTGCTGACGACGAGGGAAATTACAGTCGGTCTTAAATGCATGGTGTAAGTTCACGTGGATCTAGATTCCTGAAAAGTAGGCCACCGGGAGACCACAGCAAAGGCTGCACTTTTTATCACCTCCATACCAAATTGACATGCAGAAGCCTGTGGCCCTAGGATTTCACCCACTCATGCAGTAAGACTCCTGGTTGCTCTGTGCTAACACTGATATGTTAACTGCTAGGAATACAAACACACATGTTATTGATATTTCATCTATGCCTTTGATGAGCTACACGCTTTGGAACAACGTAGCCAAATGAATGAATGAATGAATGATCCACGAAAGCAATTTTACTAAGTGAAATTTTCTTCCAGAATTTTTGTTAAGCATCTATCCTTAAAGACAAGAAAAAATCGTTTTTGAAACTTTTACTGTAGTTAATGCCACTTTTAATGTAGTGAATGGGTTATTAAGGCATATTCTTATACCACTGGCCTTCCCAGGCTAGGGAGGAACTCTGATGAGCCCTGTTCCAAATTTTATTAAAATAACAGACAACAGAGGTCAATAAAGAAATAAACCAGAAAAGATGGGAGGAAAACTGTGGGACTACACAGATGGAGTGACTAAAAGAGAAAAGAAAAAAGAAAGCTGGATAGCCGAAAAGAAGCCAAGAAGAGTTTAAAGGGAAGAACAGTAGAAAATAAAGCAAAGAAACAAGAAAACAGGAGAACAGACTATCAAAACAAAGATCAGAGGAGGAAAGAGAAAGGATGCCAATGCAAAAATTACTATTTCTAACACTATTTAGTTGCAGGAAACTAAAAGAGAATTCTCTTTTACTTTCAGGGTCTTAAAAGAAATTCCAAGTCTTTATGTGAGAGAAGTGAATTGTGAATCGAGTTGCCAAGAAAACTGCCCAGTAAGTAGTGCCTGGCATGCACACACGAAGGCTGCTGGGTCCCTGCACTCGCCACTGTTTGGGAACAGGAGGAATGAGGGCGAGGGATGCAGGCTGGAAATGGGACCACAACCACGGAGGGGGAGCCTTCGGGCCAGACAGCTCTGTAGCTTCCAAGCTGAAGGTGAGAATCTGAATATGAAACCTCAGAGGTCACTGGCCCATCTTGAAGGTGACAACTTTGGGGGGACCCTCAAAAAGAAGGACCCTAGCTGAGTTTATCGAGGGCTCACTGGGAAATATCCAGTCCTGAACGCTTCTTAATTAACTTTATTAACTTTCATTGATCTACTATAATTTTCCCAAGCCTAATTCACCGGAGCTTCAGAAAGTAGAAAATGAAAAGACAAAGTCACCTACTATCTCATGAAAGATGACACACTTGATTAAAGGAGAAGATGTTATGGGAACAAACTAAGAACTCAACGTGTTCCTCTAAAAAGTTCAGGGGAGAAACAAAGAAAAAAATCCAGGTGTGTTTGGACTTTTCGTTTTAAATTTCTGTATAGCAATGGGAGGTACTTAATAGATTTATGGTATTCATGCTATTGATAGTATTATTATTGAAAATTTTAACTATATATGTAAACTATAACTCCACAAAAATGAGTAAAGTACATTAAAAATTTTTCATTTCTGTTTGGATAGATATCGCCAGGCTACATAATAGGCATCCAGAAATACTACCCCAACTGACTTCGACACCTCCCGGCTGCTAGCATCATAATTGTCGTCACCGTCACCCTCCTCCTCTTCCTTCTCTCTGCCGCCACCGCCACCATCATCGTGGATTCCACCGTCACACCACCATAATACTTCCAAGAGTCAGTCCTACTCCTTATTCAATTATCACTTTGTTAAACCATATAAAATTTTGTCATTTGGGACCAGAACAGTTGCCTTTCTAGCCTTCGTATTTTTAATAGGGTTTAAACATGTACATATAATTAAAAGTGTTGTTGATTAATGCAAAATGTTCCCCCATAATTCCTACTAATATTCTCTAAGGTGCAGAACTCAGCATTCATGGTTTCTTCTCTCATGAGCTCAAGAATATCATAAAGGTGTTTCCCTTCACCTCCAGCCCACTTAAGTCCTCAGATTTCAGAGGACGCTGTGAGAGTATGTTTTAGGGATGGAGTAGGGAACAGCTCAGACACACTGTTTTTTAAAATGATGTTATCTGTCAATGCATCAGCAGAGTTTAAAATATAAAATAAAACTGCTGGATGATTTTGATGGACTGCCTCCTTTCATGAAATCCTTTATACTTTCACTTTGGCTGGTTTGTGTTCAAGCAGCTGTATTTTGGGGATTGATATAGCATCTTTTCCTGGAGTATGAATTTGGGTTCTAAACAGTTGTGGCCACTCTGTTTTCCTTTCTTCGATAAGCAAACTGAGACTTAGAATTAAACCAAATGAGTAATTTGCCTCTATCAAGTCAATGTGTCCTAGAGAAGAAGGGAACCCACTTAGCCCTCTCTACTGGGTTCTTCTAAAGTTACATTAAAAATAATACTGAAGTCACTGGGGGGAGTTAGATTTATTATTTTTGTGCTGAATATGCATTTTAGAAAAAATAGAATTAAAATTCATATATTTCCTTACGTAAAACTATTATCACATAATCGGGGTGCTGACTTTTTAAAAAAATGTATCGATAAGATAGACGTTCTTTATGATAACCCAGACTGCAAACAAATGTTGCAGATGGTAATAAAGATTTTATTTAAATTTGGCTTCCACAGAAAATGAGTTCATATTATCATCAATCTATATTTGCAGTGAAACTCCTGACCACTTAAATCAGTTCTTCCCTGCAGTTTTATTTTTAGCTTACAAAAGCACCAGAACAAATATTAATATGTGAATAAAATAATAAAATAGCGATTGCTTGTATAGCTTATGTACTGCTTTCACATATACTAGCTCGCTTGACAAAAGTACTAATGTCTTATCATGATCAGAAAGTCTGACATCTTTTATAGTTTTTTCTGATATCTATTGTTCTTGTCATTGTCAATTTCTTACCCCTGTCTTTTACATCCTTAAAATAATAAGAAACCAAAATGCTGAACCTGAATCTTCCCAAATTATGAATGTCACATCTTAAATATATTCACAAAAGTAATCCAGAGATCCAAATTAATGGAGTGTGAGAAAGAAGGTTAGAATAAGTGGCAATTACCTTTCAGGGGCTTTCTACAAAACACGTACAAGCCACATAGAGTAGGTGAAAATGAAATGGGGTTTGAAGATGTGATTCCGTTTCAACCTAAAATATACTCATTCCCGAGGCAATATGTGGCTCCTTGAACTATTCTTAGACCAACACAAAGAGTCAGGTAAACAGTAACAATTTAAATGACTGAAAAAAGTAAGAACAGGAAAAAAGGGTGCTGAGATATCACCTAACTACAAAGAAAGAATTACTGAAAATTTGAAAATTAACCATTCAAATCTCTCCCTAGAAGTGAGCCTTGCTCAAAGTTGAGAAATAGTTCTAAGTGTTCACCAATGCACAAACTAGGCACTAAATATATGCATACAGGCAGTAGACAAATCACTAGGGCTTTGGCTTTGATGCAAAAGGTTTGTATATTGGTCAAGTTTTTTGGAGAAGTGGGCAATATTTAGCCTTTAAGAATATTGAGTAATAAAACTGACATCAGCACAGAGTATTAAATACCTCATTTGAATTTTTTAAAACATAGTGGATATAATTAATTTTCATCTTCAGTTTTATCCAAACTCCCTAAGATATTTGAACTTGCTAAGGAACCCAGGATAAGATAACTCCCACTTGCCTTCATCATGACATTTTATGACATTTTAGGTAAGACATATTTTGCAGAGTCACAGCTTGCCTATTTACAAATTTATTCCCTTTAAATAACAATTTGTTGGTACATGTGACCATCTTTCCCCATTACTATATGTCCAGGGCAGTTTTATCTGTTACATTTCTTCATACATAAATAAGGCTACATATTGTGGCCAAAATAAGAAAATACCCATAGCATCTTAACGCTAAATGATGTGAACTTCGCACAAATTCTCGGAACATCCCTGTGGGACGTTCAGGTGGACAATCCACACAGTAGATTTTATAAATGGAAAAGTTAAGAACCAGAAGTAATAAAGCTTAATCTAACTGACCCAAAGCCACCAGCTAATTTGTAAGAGAAAAATAAAATAAAGACAATCAAAACTGCTTTTTGGTTTGTGTCGATAAAACAACCAGCCACTTAACTAAACTTTTTGTTTTCTACTGACCATAACATTTTAGGTCAGTAGCTTTCAAACTTCTTTACCTCAAACCACGTAAGAAATACATTTTTAATCACAGCCAGCACAAACAAGCATGTATAATTAAAACAAATTTTCAGGAAACAAAACCTTCCCTTATTAGATATTACCCACTCGGCTATTTTCTATTATATTCTTTTCTATTTTATTCCTTTAAAAAATGTTCTAGACTCACTAAACTAATTTGGTGATCCTCTGGGTCATGACAAGCAGTTTGAAAACATTGCTTTTGGCCCCCAAAACTTTTCGTAACTACTGAAGAAAATTAGAGGTTCCTAAAAGAATCTGATCAGTTCTTTTTACGCAGAGTCAAACAGCAAACCTGAGACGGGGAAAAATATTAAGTAACATCTGTCTATTTGAAATAACTCTATTTCACAGAGCCTTCATTTCCTCCCTGGGTAATAAAGGCAGAATTCAAACAAAAAAGAAAGGATGTTATGGTAAATAAACGACAAAGGAAAAAAATTATTCTAAAACTGAATTCCCACACAGAATCCCACGTGTATGAGTTTTTTACCTTATTTTTTTAAGTTCCACGTATTTTTTTATTATTCTAAAAGTATCTGAATATCATCTAATGCAAAAAGTTTAAGATGGGGCATATTATAGCGATATTATTTGCCACTGGGATGATGAACAATTTTGAATAAAATGTGATTCCCCTCTTTATTTGACCATGCTCACTTTGTAATTATCAGCAAGGCAGTAAATAATCCACTGAGAAGCAGCCTCATTAGTGCCCATTGAAATTCAGTGGCATTAATTTGCAATAAAAGAACTGAAAATTAAATGGAAAAGAAAATAGTTTCTGGAGTCTACCGTAAGGTTATGGAATTCACATCATACCAGTGCCTTCCTTCACAACAAGGAGTTTAAAAGGTTTGAGTTAGACTTAATCGTTATACTTTGTTCTAACACTTTTTTTTTTAAGTGGGCAGAATAAATTCTTTTTTGTTTCCCATTTTAACCCTGAATTAAAACAAGTTAAATTAACGTGATAGATGCCAACTTTTTAAAGTTTTGTTCATTGTTTGTCTTCTGAGGAATAACTCAGGCTGGACCTGCTTGGCTGTGGGATGTTCTAAAGTCCTTTGAGGGGCTGAAGGATGTGGAGTATGTTCAGATACCCCGAGAGTCTGCCGTCACCATCCTCTGGGGCCACCCTGCACCTTCCTCCTATTTCTCCTGCTACAAATATCTCTGGATATAGAACACTGAATGGAAAATCAGTCCACAGCTTGCTATACAGAAGGATCTGGGTGAAAGTGGAAGGCAAGTCCAGGCACCAGTGTACAGTCAGGCAGTGCCTAACTCAGCACCCAGCCACGTGGGTGCCCTGAGGCCTCCCAGCAGCACCTAGGGCACAGGTATTCACCCAGACCACCTGCCTAAGCCTTCCTCAAGTCCATCACGAAGAGAAGGGAGACGCTGTCAAAAGGGAAATGGGAGGAAGAGGGGAGAAGGAAAGTATAATCTCTACTGGGAAAAATAAATAAGGACACAAAACATTTGCCTCTTAAGTCACAAAAGTGTCCCAAACTACCAACTGCTTCTGCGCCCTTGAAGGAAAAGCACAGAACCGGGCTGAACCCCTGCTCCCCAGTCCTGGGGCATTCTCCTCCCCGGTAGGCCAGAAATGAAACTTAGCTGTCAGGAAAGTATTTCAAAACACTCGAGCTTCGATGTGGCATGTGTTAAACACACAGGACACTTATAAATCTCTGGCTGTCAGAAGTCTTCTGTCTGCTCTGACACGGACTCAGCCGGGTAACTCAGAAATCAGAAACTCCTTAAGAGCCATTGAATTCTATTGCTCCTCTGAGCAGCGCAATTCGATCCTACAGCCCTCCAAGGTGGTACGGGGAGGGCGAGGAAAGCGGTGCTAGGAATAGCTTCCCAAGGGAATCACCTTCACCATCATTATCATCACCATCATCATAGCGTTCATATTTCCACCCCGAAATTCTAGGAGAAAGGAAATTTTGCAAGCACATTAAAGCAAAATTGTAAAATAATACTAATAATATAAATAAATAAAATTCTGAGCTCCGCTAGCCCCAGACACCTTCAGCCTTAAATACCAAAGCGGAACATTTTCTAGGGACTCAGAGCACCTTGTGTTTATTTGCTCTGGGGTGTTCCACACACACACACACACACACACACACACACAAATAACCTCTGCTTTGCACAGTTTTCCAATATTTGTTTAGTTAGGAAGCACACGGGGTTTCGGATCTGCATCTCACGCAGACACTGGGGGCGGGGGTGGGGGAGGCGTGGAGAACAGAATGTTGCTTTTTTTTTTTTAAGCCGCCAGGCCAGGGAACTTGACTCTCGAACGCGAGATCCCCGCGTGACCCTGGGCCGGGCCGCGCGCTAGCCCTCGGGTCGCGTGTCCGCGGTTCCGGCGGCGGCCGGGTTGCTGGGCGCCCGGCCCCGCGGCCTGCGGGCCCCGCGAGCTCCCGGCGGCGCGGCCCCTCGCCCCCCGCTCCCTCCCGCCGCCGGGCGCGCGGCGGCCACCCCGACGTGGCGCAGCGGGCGGCGCGGGTACCTGTAGAAGGCGGGAGGGCCGGCCTCGCGCACCGCATAGCCGCTCGGCTCGTTCTCCAGGTAATAGGGCACCTGCTGGCCGTGGGGATGCAGGAAGGGCGAGAGCTGCGGCGGCGGGTGCAGGAGCACCAGCGGGCTCGGAGACACGCTGTTGAGCGGCGGGAAACCCCCCAGGCCGCTGGCGCCGAACGCAGCCGCCTCGGACCCGGGGCCATAGGCGAGGCCCGACTGGCCGTAGACGGGCGCGGAGGCGGCGGCCGCGGCGTTGAAATCGTACGCGGCGCCCTCGGGGTAGTTGTACACGGCGGGCTTGCTGCTGTCCACGTACACCTCGCTCAGGGGCCGCTCCAGGGGGATCTTGAGCTGCGGGCGGTTCAGGGGCTCCAGCTCGTTGGCTTGGATCTGGTGCAGCAGGGCCATGCCAGACGCTTTGGTGTGCAGGGTCATGGTCATGGTCAGTGGCCGCGGGCTAGGCGCAAACCGTCTCCCCCCGCGGCAGAGGGCTCAGCAGCCGACCGGCCACCTGGAAGAAGAGCACAGCCCGCGGTTAGAGGCGGCGCAGCGCATGTCCCGCCGCGACGCGAGCTCCGGCCCTGCCCCGGGAGCCGGCCCGTCCGATGGAGCGGGCCGGCCGGACGCGAGCAAGTGCAGCCCGGCGCGAGCGCGCTCCGCCAACTCCCGGGCTCGGGTCTCCAACTTTAAGTACCGGTCTCCCGAGCTCGTATGCATTACAGAGGTGCTGGAAGCCGGCCAGGGGCTGTTGCCTTGCCCTGACGTTGGCTTAAACATCACTCCAGGCGCAGCTCGTTTTGGAGCGATCCCAAGGAGCAGCTTCCCTGAACTTTACTTTACTTGTCGCTGCTGGATAGAGGCTGAATTTCACTGCAGGAGGGCGGGGGAGCCGAGGGATCTCCTAAAGGTGGCCCAGAGAAGACGGGGTTTAAAATAAACTCGGAAGACTAATCCAGGGGCCGGCTTTCTCTAACGTGCTACCTTATGTGCCCCGTGCCAGGCTCCAATCTATCTCTGTTTGTCTCTCTTACTGTTTGATTCACGCTCCTCGTTGGCTGGAAATATGTAGTGTGTACATAGAATGACCCTGGGGAGGACCACTCTGTAACCGAGATACGGCAGATAGAGTGGGGTATGCGGCTGCATATGCAGACAGCTATATTTAGCAGCTGCCGGGACTGATGGGAGGCATCTGGGGGGAAAGGGGTGGAGATTCAAGGTGTACATATAGGAAGAGCCGCGCTTTGCAGCAGGAGAGTGCTGCCCGACCTCAGTTTTCCTCATCTTCAAAATTCTCCCAAAGTGGTCCCCTCCAGCCACGACCTTCTGAGATTCTCCCAGCCCGACTCGTCTGTTTGTGCTGGACCACAGTACTGTACTCGCTCCCAATAGGAATTCTAATGTGAATGACGATTTACAAAAACCTTCCGTTAGGCGGACATGGGTCTTCATGCCTTCCACTGATTATGCAACCAAAACTTCAGAAAACTGAATATGAAACGTGACCTTACCATAAAAAAAAATAACCTCAGGTCATTAATCAAACCTTTGGCAATTAGGTTACACTGTTGGTCTAACCAACAAATTTGAAAAGGCAATGATACATTTCTGTTCTTTCATCCTATGATTGGACCTTCTTGGTTCACTTGGACTAGGATATGCAGAATCAAATATCCAGATTGAAAGAGAAATAGAAAAAAGTTTTGTACTGAATTAAAAACTAAACATGCTCAAGTACATTATATATATATATAATATATAATATATATACTATATAGTATATAATTGTATATATAAGTATATATTTAAAAGATATGGTAAATATATTGTGCACCTATAATCTTGGACAGTTTATACTTTTTAATAAACTTCCTTTGCCCCAGCCTAATGAACTCTGGTATGACCATCAGATACTTTGCTTTAACTGCTATACCAAACACCTGACAGAATACCTGACAAAATATTTGTGTCATATATAAATGACAAGGATGCTGTTACTGATAGTAATATTTTGGGATATCTTTATACTAATAAGCACACATTTTACCTAATTCTTACAAGAACAGACAGACCATTTGGGGGTAATATGCAGATGCAGCTGATTTACTATGAAGCCAAAATTGAGCTCAGCAACAGTAACTATAGATTGTAAGCAAAGAAAGGGTTAAAAAACACATTAGGTGAATCACAGATATTTCTCTTTATGGCCAGCAACCATTACTTTCCAAAGCAATTTTTTTACAGATGACTTCGTGTCGGTAAATCACACTTTCAATTTTCAAATGTCTTTTTTAAACCCATGCAAAAGCACTTCAGAGGGCTCTTAAAAATATGAACCTGCCGAATTATATGTAAATTACACAAAGAACCTTACAAGTCCTGAAAGCAGAAGGAGATGCGCACATAAACCCATGGAAAACAGCAAATCCTCATCTCCCTGCTAGGATACAGACACTGGCCAGAAAGGTAAGTTGCTTTCTCAAAATGCTAAAGCTACAAAGAGAAATCAAAACAATCCTACCCTGCTGGATCAAGAGCGTCTTTCCAGAAATGTTCCATGGGCTTGTAGAAGTCAAGGGCTGAGACAGTGAGAATGAAGGAAAGAATGTGCTCACATGTGCCTGTGGCTCCGTGTGTGAGCAAGGCAGAGCGTGTGGGGATGTGTTTGTATGTGGAATGGCAGGGAATCGGGAAGCAGCCAGTAGGCAGGGCACTTGGCAGCCCCTCCCGGCAGGCACAGCAACTGGGCTGCTGCACAGAGATGGATGAATGGCCGTGGGGAGTGAGGAGAAGCTTGCTGTCTGCTCATGGGGAGAAAGGTAGCACACTCAAGTCAGCATAATTGGGGAGAAGCAAAACTCCAGCCCTTTTTTGCTCCTTATACTTCGAGCCTAGGAAGTGCCCCATGTTTTCTGCTGCCATCCTAGGCAAGAGGGAAAACAGGCTTGCTGTAAATCATAGGCTTACGCTAAAACAGGATGCCAGTCAAAAGTGCGTAGATATCAAGTTTACAAAATGTGACACGGGCGGTTTTTCCTGAAGAATATAATTTAACAATAAAAGCCTTCTGGGATACACTTGGATCCGATGCCTTGCTGGCCCCCAGCCCCCAGTCTCTGAACAGACACACTGTTGCCTTGCCTCTGATTGCACCAGGAAACCAGACTTTGGAATAAATGTTTTGGCATTCTAGGGATGTGTTTCCAACTGAAACATAATATTCCTCCACCTCGTTAACCAAACCCACAAACCTTTCCATGAATAGCTCAGCTGACTGCTTTCTGTAAACATGAAAAGATATATTATTAAGGGCCCAGAGTAGGAAGATAAGACAAAGGTGGGTACCTTTGTTGAACTGATTTTAGGCTTTCTGGTTATAGAGGCATTGATCATGGGGAAAGGGTCTCTCGTTTCTCAATGGTGCCCACATGGATCCACCAGGTTCTCAACTTTTCTCTTGACCATGGTGCTAACACACAATAAGAAGGGGCTCCTAGGGGCCCTCACCCAGTGTCTCAGGACATGTGACACCTAGTGGAGCCTTTGTTGACAGACATTAGTCACTGCCTTGGGTATTAAATGACTCTAATCACAATGCCAGGAGTGGCCAGTCTCTGGCCTGGGACTCTATGCAGTTACCAAGAGATTTATGAGCGACTCTTGAGACCAGTACAAAGAAAGAAGTAAAAAGTTACTTTTTTTTTTAAGTTGCAAAAATGTTCATGATGTCATAATGCTAATATATATTTTGTGCTTTGAAAGACCCAAAATATTGCCATACTGGAGCACAGAACCCTTTGTTGTTGATGGTGGTGAATCCTAACTCCTCCTTTAGGTCAGCCATGGCCACCCATGCACTAGGCCAGTCCAAAATAAAACAGGAATGTGCAAGGAAGGGAGGAGAGGGAAGGGGAAGGGAAGGAAGGAATGGGGGGAGGAAGGAGAGGAAACAAGAAGACAGAAAGGAGTGGAGGATGGAGGACAGGGACTTTGCAAATATTCTCCTTGAACGTGGGAAGGATAAGAAACCTCATTATCTCTTCATAGACTTTGCTTATTCTGAAGCTAACCATCAAAGTTAATTCAAGATGTCCAATCAAGGCCGTTTTCCTGCACACTTTCTTTCCAGCATTCTCCTTCCTGTTCCTGGTAAGAGCCGTCTCCCAGGCTTCATGAGAGTGGGTGGGAAAGGACACCGCACCTTGCCAATTTTCTTCTAGTGCTTCTGGCAAACAGCCTCTCAGTCCTGCTCCGGGCTCCCTCCTCTTCCCTCCCTCCTCTTCTCCATGCTCGATGCATAGGCTCACACTCCCCCGCTCTGTGACTTCCTGGCACTCGCAGGTGAACTAGGGTCAAGTCTGTTTCTCTAGCTCCACCCCTGAGTGCATCTCCAGACCCACTTTTCCAGCAGTCTCCTGGGCATTGCTGGCTTCTTCAAACTATGGGTCATCATTCTCTCTCCTCCAGACATGGGGTTCCTCTCAACCCCCCAGTCTGTGAAAAGCATCCCTACCCCTCCAGTCGCCCAGATTAAAGTCTCACAGTCTTCTTTGAGGGCGGTCTTTCCCCTGCCTTCCACACTCCTGACTCTTCTAGCTTTGCGATTTCTCCCTTTCCCTGACATCCCTATGGCCCTCCTGCAGCCCCTCATTACCTTACCTGTTGTAAGAGTCGCGTAGGGACACCTGCCTCTTCCCTCCCCCTCACTTCTTCCTAGATCCTGCCGCCTTTTATTTCCTTGGTTTTTACAGCTTTGAGATCCATCTTCTCATGACCCGGCTCTACTCTTCACCCAGATCATAGCTTCCTCTGACGTTCAGGCCTTCCTCTCTTCCCATAATATCCTGTCTAGTGTACCTCCCCGTGATGTGTAGCCAATGCTTCAGCCAAAAGAAAAAAAAAAAAAACTTGACACTCCAAGCACTCAAAGCTTTCCCGATGCCATTCTCTCTGCCTACAAACCCCACTCTGCTGGCTTGTCAGCGGAAAGCCTTTTTGGAAGCCCCCCCCACCCCCCGGCAAATGCTATCCCATCGAAAATGCCTTTATTTCTTATTCAAAAGTAATTTCCTCTCCTTTGAATACCTCTCCTTTGAATTCTCATGCATGTATTGGGTTGCCCAAAAAGTTCGTTCGGGTTTTTCTGTAACAGCTTACAGAAAAACCCAAATGAACCGTTGAGCCAACCCAATATTACGTTCATTCTTGAACTCGTTATTTATATATACTTTTATCCCTTCATCCTGCTCAGAAGTTCCTTGAGGACAGGGTCTGCAAAGAGTTATTTGGGTATTTTCTGAGTGCCTAGCCCTGTGCCTGGCCATATGAGATCATCAAATATAGGCTAATTTATTCATCCAGATACTTAAAAGGATAAAATAATATTATATCTATCTGGGTAACCCATCTCTAAAAGCTAACTTTCCAAGTAACGTTCTCCCACTTTCAAACTTTTTGCTAGACAATTATCTTGGTATCCTCATACTGACTGAGGCCATAAAGTCACAATTCAAATGCATACAGTCTTGAGGATTAAGCCTGCAATTCTTGGCAGCATGATTCACGAGAGAGCTCTGAATTTTCAGTTCGTAACCAGATAATACTGTGACCAAACAAAGTTTCTTCTCTAGCTCCATTAAAAGCTTTTTACATTTACAAAAACATGATTCCTCCAACAGAAACACGAAAGAAAATAAATGTGGAAATATTTCCAAAATAGCTTACACTCCTAGAAATGGTTCCTTCAATCTGAGACATGGAGCTCCAGCCCTGTTCAAATTGATTATTATTTTGATCATAAATGCTCTGTTTGGGAGTTTTCATTGCACATTTATTTGACACCATCTATTTTTCTCTAAAGTAGAAGAAAAATAATTTCCTTTTAAATTTCTGCCTTTAAAAAAATGTTTCATACTATTTATTTTAAGGGCTTTTGATTAGCTCGTAGAGTTTTTTTCAACTGACCTTTGATTTTTGTCTTATGAATTAAAATTTTTATGCAGTGAAATGCACATATCTTATGTGTACAGTTTGACAAGTTTGGATATGCCCATGTGATGACCATCTTAATGAAATCATTGAGTATTTCCACCACTCAAGAAAGTTCCCTTCATGCCTTGTTTTAGACAGCACCTAACCCCTACAGGCAACCACTGTTCTGATTTCTATCATCATAGATCTATTTTGCCTCCTGGCCCAAAATGTGGACCATGACCTCTTACATATTGGAGAACATAATATACCGCATTTCCAACCAATAGCATAACAGTCCAGTGCTGGGCATGCAGCATTGTCAGGGTACAGAGGTCAGCAAGGTACAGAGCTCTCCTCTCAGTCAGACCCCTCTCTCTGGGACCAGCTCCCTCAAGGCCACAGAATTTTGCTAACACGCTATTCATGGACCTTTTTCTATAACAGGATTTACATGATCAAATGCTACAGAAGCCTGCAAAGATATGAGTCAATGAGGAGCAAATGAAATCCGGATTCTCTAGCATGTTCTTAAACAGCCACTCCAAAAACTAAAATTTAAAAATTGTAATGATTTTTAAGCCAAGAATCAAACCCAAAATCCTTATTCTAATGAAACTCAGCACCTCAGATGCCATTTCCTGTCTTCCTACCCAGAACCTGAGGGAGATAGTTTGGATTTTCGGTTGCCAGGCAGAATGGCTACTCTTTATTGTGAATCAATATGTGATTCAGATTTAATTTAATTCAGCTTAATAGAATTTAGTAACTTTCACATTACATTTTTTAGAGAATTGTTTATGTAATTTAACTATATAGCATGTGGCATAAGACAGTTTAGAAAGTGCTTTCTCTATAAGTACCATGAGTGGTAAAAGAATTCCAATTATTCCAATTATTATTACCCCGTGTCCCACTCTCTCCCTTTATCTGCTGTTTACTTGAGGAATCTCATTGCCAGCTTAGGGTATTATTTCTCTGTGGAGAGCAATATCCAGATTATGCCTAAATTCAAGCTTATTCAAATAGTACTCTCTACTGTTAAGGAGGGCCTTTGTACACACACACACACACACATGCACACACACCTGGTAATCAACAAGGAACCTGGCCCAATTTCAGAACCAGCCTTATTCAAATGGTAAAACAAAAAAAGGAGATTTGTACATTTTGAGCCTTTTCGGGTCTTTCTTCCTATTTTGCTACCACGCTCATCTGGATAACTGGCTCCCTCAGCACCCAGCACCCTAGGCTAGCCATGCTTACCAGGGCTCCCCCCTTCTCCCAACCCCCTCAGTTATAATCCTACGGTCTCAAGAGAGTGATATATTTATGAACATGCCAAAGAATAACTCATGTGTTCAATTCACTCAAAAAATATTGATTACCTACTGTTTACCAGGGCCATGTCTAAGTGCTGGGCCTTGTCTTAGTTAGCTCAGGCTGCCATAACGAAAGACCATAGACTGGGTGGCTTAAACAACAGAAATTAATTTTTGCACAGGTCTGGTGGCCAGAAATCCAAGATCAGGGTGCCAGCTTGGTCAAGTTCTACTGAGGACTCACTTTCTGGCCTTCTCCCTGTGTCCTCCTATGGTGGGGAGAGCGCTCTCTTCTCATAAGGCCACAGTCCTGTTGGATTAGGGCTCCACCCGTGAACTCATTTAAGCTTCATTACTTCCTGAAGATCCTATTTCCAGATACAGTCACATTGGAGGTTAGGGCTTCAACATATGAATTCAGGGAAGACACAGTTAAGTCCACAGCAGCCACCCAAACATAAACAACAAATGTCTCTGCCCTCAGAGAGCTTACTTCTAGGGCTTTAGTATGTAGTCCTACTTTAATGGCCCCTCCTACTCAGCCTTGTCCAATAGCATCTCTGCCTCTGTCTGCCCACAGATGTTGGTATTCCTCTAGGTTCAGCCCCTAGGCCCTCTTGTCCCCTCTATACCTCTCCCTCTGGATGATCTCAACCACTCCCAGGGTTCTAAGTTTCATCTGTAGATTGAAGACTTAAAAATAGAAATCTCCAACCAAGAGCTCTCTGCTGGCTAGGAGCCATTTCCAGATACCTCTTAGACATTTTTACTTACATGTTCATTCATTCAGTAAATACTTCCTGAGTACCTACTATGCGCTCGCCATTCGAAGCTCAACTTGTTCAAAATTAACTTTTTTTCCCCAGACCTATTCCTCCCTCTGTTTCTTATCTCAGCAAATGGCACTGCTGTTCGTGTAATTGTGCAAGTCAAAAAAAACCCAGCCTTCAGCCTCGACCCTCTTTCTCACTCCTTATGTTTGATCTCTCACAAATCATTTTTACTTTTGTCTCCTTGATCTCTTTTTAGTCTACTACCTTTTTTCATCATCATTATTATTTTCAGGCTGCTATCTTCTCTCCCAAGATGTGCCTCCAGCCTTTTTCTTCCCCTATCCATTCTCCATACTATGGGAAGTGTAGTCTCTCTCAAGAGCAAAAGGACTTGAATTATTATTCTCATTTCTCCAGCGTTCTCTCCCACAGGTACTGTGCTCCTGCCATATTGAATTATTTTCAAGTTCCTCACACTCTGTGGACTCTGTCTGAATCTAAATATTCATATTTTCAATTCACCTTACCTGGAAACTTCCTCCTATTTTTTTTCATCTGACTTAGTCCTACCCATCCTTTAAGTCTCCCTTGAGCTATCACAGTCACCAGGAAGCCTTCCTTGATATTCTCCATTTTCTTCAGGGCCTGTCTATGAATGCTCCCTAAAAAACCCTGGTTATGGCTCTTATCACGCTGTTGGAATTTCCTGTGTATTTCTCTGTATCCTCCCACTGACCTATAAATTTTTAAAAGGCACACAGGGACTGTCTTTTTCCAAGTTATGAGCCCATTGCTTAGTAGAATGCCTGATGCATAGTTGGCCCCAATAAATACTATTTGAATAATGAATGTTTATACCCCTCCCAGATATCACATTTGCATTGTTAACTGAATTCCTCAATAACTTAATTCGAAAGAAGTGAATATAAAGGCAAGAACTCAGAACCAGAGCTTAGAGGAGAATTTGGAAGCAGATTCATATTTTCTAGAACAACTCAGATTTCTTATCTCATAATAGGCTATTAGAATTAATAACCCCTTTATGGGTTGTCAAGCCCAAACTCTTAATTGTATCCATAAAGAAAGGTCATACTTGCTGAATGTCTAGTCCAGGAGAACTGGACTAGAATCTGGGTCTCCAAGTTTAGGGTGCATCATTCTTTCTACACCACCCCTATTCTCTCCCTGTTGACACCTCATTCTTTCTTCTTTTAGTGTGGGCCATGATCAGCAGCAACAAACTAAGACATAATCTTAATAGCTCAGTGGGCTATTCTTACAGTCTTAAAATTTTCCAACTCTGGAAAACACAACAAGACTGCTTCACATTCTCAAGTCACTGGTAAAGAAATGGGGGAGAAGGGTTTTGGAACATAAGTTAAAAACATTGAAACAACTTGTGTTCAGAGAAATAGCTTGCCTTAGGAACATGAGGAAATGAATTTTCATGCATTACTCCTGGAAGAGGGTTCATTAAGGTCTGACCTTTATACCTATATCATTCAAATCAAACTTTCTAGCTAAAGGAAAACTTTATATCCTTCCTGTATCTTCTAACTTGTACAAACTTGCAAATATATCTTTAACCCCAAAAATTGCTTTACTGTATTTGACACATTCCAATTTCCAAGAGAATCTAATTTGAAAGAGATCTTTCCATTTTGCTATCATACTCATCACAGGAATTACATTATGATCCACAGGTGCTAGGCTTCCTGAAAACCATAGCTTCTTAACTGGAAAGATTGCTGGGAATAACATTATAGACACTAGATTCAGAAGAATATAGTGGCAAGCTTTTGGTTGATTCTCAAATAAAAACATTACTTTTCATGACACTTGCCAGCAACTTTTTGTACCATAAATACAAAAAAAAATTCCACAAAATTTTATGCCTTATGCTAATAAATGGCTAAAATGTACAAATTGTCATTTTTTTCCCCTTTTCTCCACCCTGCCCTTCTTCTCAATTTTCTGTCCTTAATACATCTCTACCTCTTCCTTATGTGCTGTCAAGCCTACCTCTTCTCTGAGGCCAGCCCTAGGCAACAGAGGTCACCCCAATGAGGCCCAGAATTCTAATCCAAGCTCACAGCAGAAAAAAATGCCTGCCCAGGGACTTCCCTGGTGGTCCAGTAGGAAAGAATCCGCCTTCCAAGACAGGGGATGTGGGTTCGATCCCTGGTCGGGGAACTAAGATCCCACATGCCACAGGGCAACTAAGCCTGTGTGCTGCAAACTACAGAGCCCACGCACCCTGGCGTCCACTCGCCACCACTAGAGAGAAGCCCACGCACCGCAAAGAAGAGCCCTCACTGCAATGAAAGATCCCGCATGCCGCAACTAAGACCCGACACAGCCAAAAAAATAATAATAATAATAAAGAAAAAAAATGCCTGCCCAGCCACTGTGTTCTCTCTTACATGTGTGATCTCAACTCCCTTGCCTCCCCTTTCAACAGTCCCGGTCACAACACTCCTTCTTCAACACAACCTTCTCAGGTCTCGATTTGGGTGGGTTGCCCAGTTCAAGTTGTACAACTCTCCACTCTCCCAACCCCCATCCCATCCAAATTCTAGCTTGTTCAAAGTCTTAACTTCAGCCTGCAGTTTATAGGAACATATCTGATTGAACTAATTTCCATTCTCACTTCACATGCAGGTATTTGAATTTTTTAAAAAGGGAAATCTTATTGAACTAAGGAAATCTCTACTTGTAGATTTGCAAAAGGGCCTGGGAGAAGGTATCTCTAGGTAAGGCATATCCTGTGTTTTTCTTTCTCAAGCTGTTCGAAAATTCCAAACAGGAAGGAGCGATATCAAACTATCTCTTGATTAACCCCCAGAGTGCCTGAGGGAATTGTTTTTCACATTTCAACGAGGATGTGTCCTTACCCTAACCAGTACAGTCTTTGTTCTTGTGTGAGCAATTAATGATCTATAATAAACAAGCCCAAGCAGTGCCTGGGGGCAAAGTTATGGCTTTCATAAGATATGTTCCATAACAGTCAAATCAAAGGGACTAATGACTTTCCCAAAGAAAAACTGAAGGTGAGACTATTCCAAATACCTAAAATTTACTTCCTTGCTACATTGAGATGCTACAGAGAGAAGAACATAAAAAGCAATAAAGTCATTTTCTGAGTGCTTGGGTAAAACATGGAAAAGCTTAGGTCTAACAGTCCCATTCCCACTGGTTTTTCTTTCATGCAAAATGTGGTCTTTGACTCTTTCTGACGTGATCATTTAGCTTTTTCAGAATGGGCGTAAGAAAGATTTAACTAAAAATAGCTCTTGCTCAAGAATCGGGACATGCTTATCCTTGAAATAATGCTGCATTCATTCAAATGAATGTTTCTCAATCAGCCCAAATTCACCCTTCACTCTATACTTAATATACTTTTCCATCTCTGCCCACCAGACCCACTTACCATTTTGCATAATCTAGCATTTGCTGACTGGACAGTTGCAACTCCAGTTACAAACCCTTCACATTGTTTAAAGGAGTTTTCATAGAAACTCACCCAGAACCTCATAACTCTGAGCCTGCACTTGCTCACAATGGCTGTAATAGCTTTGTGTATATTCTTGGCAGTTTCATCATCTGCAAACACCTCCTCCCCACCCCCCATCTATATGTAAGGAGGAAAGAGGTTGGCAAAGGGAACCAGATTGCCTTAGCCTTTCTATAAGCTGGTCTGGTAGGGAGGATTATCTCTGTTCACTCTGAGCTAGTGCAGTATGAGCTGATACTCAGTTTTGGAGACTTTTCTTTCGGATTGGTTTGACAACAACTAAGACATCCCAAAACATCCTTTCTCTAGAGTTGATTTCTCTATTGATATCTCACCAGAGGCCTAAGGTAAAGCCTAATGGCTGTTCATTGAGCAAATATCATGTACTTTATAGATATTATCTCATTTAAAATTTTTTATTTACTTTTAAGTATATCATGAAGTTTGTACTTTAATCTTCAAAAGATATTTCCAAAGCCATACTGACAGAATCTCCTCCCACCTCTGCTTGCCACCTACCAATTCCCCTTTCCAGGTGCAACAGATGTTACAGTTTTTAAAAGGTTCCTTCCAAAGATATTCCATGCATATAGAACACACACACACACACACACACACACACACACACTTCCACATCCTTTTCTAAAAATAGTAACATATGCCCTGTTTTGCACCATGTTTCTTGTTTTCATTAACAATATATCTTTCTACTTTGCTGCATAAACATCTCCCTCATTCTTTACGGCTGCATAGTATTCCACTGTGTGGAAGAATCATAATTTATTTCGCCAGTTCCCCATTCATGGGAATTAAGTTTGTCCCCAAACTTTTGAAATTATCAACAATGCTATAATTAGTAACCTTGTATATAAGTCAATTTTCATAGGATTAATGTGCCCAATATTCATTTTACTAGATATTACCTAAATGCCCTCTATTGTGGCTGTACAATTTGAACTCCTACACACTCACTAATATGGTGGATCTTTGAACTTCTTGATGTTTGTCAAAATAGTATCTCCATGCACTTTTGTTTTACCATCTTTATTGGAGTATAATTGCTTTACAATGGTATTGGTTTCTGCTGTATAACAAAGTGAATCAGCTATACATAAACATATATCCCCAAATCACCTCCATTTTGTGTCTCCCCCCCCCACCCTCCCTATCCCACTCCTCTAGGTGGACACAAAGCACCAAGCTGATCTCCCTGTGCTATTTGGCTGCTTCCCACTAGCTATCTATTTTACATTTGGTAGTGTATATATGTCAATGGCACTCTCTCACTTCGTCGCAGCTTAACCTTCCCCATCCCCGTGTCCACAAGTCCATTCTCTATCTCTGCATCTTTATTCCTGTCCTGCCACTAGGTTCTTCAGAACCTTTTTTGTTTTTTAGATTCCATATATATGTGTTAGCATACAGTATTTGTTTTTCTCTTTCTGACTTTCTTCACGCTGTATGACAGTCTCTAGGTCTATCCATCTCACTACAAACAACTCAATTCGGTTCTTTTTATGACTGAGTAATATTCCACTGTATATATGTGCCACATCTTTATCCATTCATCTGTTGATGGACACTTAGGTTGCTTCCATGTCCTGACTATTGTAAATAGAACTGCAATGAACATTGTGGTACATGACTCTTTTTGAGTTATGGATTTCTCAGTAGTGGGATTGCTGGGTCGTATGGTAGTTGTATTTTTAGTTTTTTAAGGAACATCCATACTGTTCTCCATAGTGGCTGTATCAATTTACATTCCCACCAATAGTGCAAGAGGGTTCCCTTTTCGCCACACCCTCTCCAGCATTTATTGTTTCTAGATTTTTTGATGATAGCCATTCTGACCGGTGTGAGGTGATACCTCACTGCAGGTTTGACTTGCATTTCTCTAAGGATTAATGATGTTGAGCATCCTTTCATGTGTTTGTTGGCAATCTGTATATCTTCTTTGGAGAAATGTCTGTTTAGATGTTCTGCCCATTTTTGGATTGGGTTGTTTGTTTTTTGGATACTGAGCTGCATCAGCTGCCTGTATATTTTGGAGATTAATCCTTTGTCAGTTGCTTCATTTGCAAATATTTTCTCCCATTCTGAGGGTTGTCATTTTGTCTTGTTTATGGTTTCCTTTGCGGTGCAATAGCTTTTAAGTTTCAGTAGGTTCCATTTGTTTGTTTTTGGTTTTATTTCCATTTCTCTAGGAGGTGGGTCAAAAAGGATCTTGCTGTGATTTATGTCATAGAGTGTTCTGCCTATGTTTTCCTCTAAGAGTTTGATAGTGTCTGGCCTTACATTTAGGTCTTTAATCCATTTTAAGTTTATTTTTATGAATGGTGTTAGGGAGTGTTCTAATTTCATTATTTTACATGTAGCTGTCCAGTTTTCCCAGCACAACTTATTGAAGAGGCTGTCTTTTCTCATTGTTTATTCTTGCCTCCTTTATCAAAGATGAGGTGACCATATGTGTGTGGGTTTATCTCTGGGCTTTCTATCCTGTTCCATTGATCTATGTTTCTGTTTTTGTGCTGGTACCATACTGTCATGAGTACTGTGGCTTTGTAGTATAGACTGAAGTCCAGGCGCCTGATTCCTCCAGCTCTGTTTTTCTTTTTCAAGATTGCTTTAGCTATTCAGGAACTTTTCTGTTTCCATACAAATTGTGAAATTTTTTATTCTAGTTCTGGAAAAAAGGCCATTGGTGGTTTGATAGAGATTGCATTAAATCTATAGATTGCTTTGGGTAGTATAGTCATTTTCACAATGTTGATTCTTCAAATCCAAGCATATGGTATATCTCTCCATCTGTTTGTATCGTCTTTAATTTCTTTCATCAGTGTCTTAGAGTTTTCTGCATACAGGTCTTTTGTCTCCCTCAGTAGGTTTATTCCTAGGTATTTTATTCTTTTTCTTGCAATGGTAAATGGGAGTGTTTCCTTAATTTCTCTGTCAGATTGTTCATCATTAGTGTATAGAAATGCAAAAGATTTCTGTGCATTAATTTTATATCCTGCTACTTTACCAAATTCATTGATTAGCTCTAGTAGTTTTCTGGTAGCATCTTTGGGATTCTCTATGTATAGTATCATGTCATCTGCAAACGGTGACAGTTTTACCTCTTCTTTTCCGATTTGGATTCCTTTTATTTCTTTTTCTTCTCTGATTGCTATGGCTAAAACTTCCAAAACTATGTTGAATAATAGTGGTGAGAGTGGGCAACCTTGTCTTCCTCTTGATCTTAGTGGAAATGGTTTCAGTTTTTCACCAATGAGAACGACGCTGGCTGTGGGTTTGTCATATACGGCCATTATTATGTTGAGGTAAGTTCCCTGTATGCCTACTTTCTCAATAGTTTTTTATCATAAATGGGTGTAGAATTTGTCAAAAGCTTTTTCAACATATATTGAGATGATCATATGGTTTTTCTCCTTCAATTTCTTAATATGGTTTATCACATTGATTGATTTGCCTATATTGAACAGTCTTTGCATTCCTGGGATAAACCCCTCTTAACCACAGTGTATGATCCTTTTAAAGTGCTGCTGGATTCTGTTTGCTAGTGTTTTGTTGAGGATTTTTGCCTCTCTGTTCATCAGTGATATTGGTCTATAGTTTTCTCTCTTTGTGACATCTTTGTCTGGTATTGGTGTCAGCGTGATGGTGGCCTCATAGAATGTGTTTGGGAGTGTTCCTCCTTCTGCTATACTTTGGAAGAGTTTGAGAAGGATAGGTGTTTGTTAGCTCTTCTCTAAATGTTTGATAGAATTCGCCTGTGTAGACATCTGGTCCTGGGCTTTTGTTTGTGGGAAGATTGTTAATCACAGTTTCAATTTCGGTGCTTGTGACTGGTCTGTTTATATTTTCTATTTCTTCCTGGTTGAGGCTCAGAATGTTGTGCTTTTCTAAGAATTTGTCCATTTCTTCAGGTTGTCCATTTTACTGGCATATAGTTGCTTGTAGTAATCTCTCATGATCCTTTCTATTTCTGCATGGTCAGTTGTTACTTCTCCTTCTTCATTTCTAATTCTATTGATTTGAGTCTTCTCCCTTTTTTTCTTGATCAGTCTGGCTAGTGGTTTATCAATTTTGTTTTTCTTCTCAAAGAACCAGCTTTTAGTTTTATTGATCTTAGCTATTGTTTCCTTCATTTCTTTTACATTTATTTAGTTCCTTCTGCTAAATTTGGGGGGGTTTTCTTCTTTCTCTAATTGCTTTAGGTGTAAGGTTAGGTTATTTGAGATGTTTCTTGTTTCTTGAGGTAGGATTGTATTGCTATAAACTTCCCTTTAGAACTTCTTTTGCTGCATCCCATAGGTTTTGGGTCACCGTGTTTTCATTGTCATTTGTTTCTAGGTATTTTTTTATTTCTTCAGTGATCTCCTGGTTATTAAGTAGTGTATTGTTCAGCCTCCATGTGTTTGGTTTTTTTACAGATTTTTTGCTGTAATTGAAATCTACTCTCATAGTGTTGTGGTTGGAAAAGATACTTGATATGATTTCACTTTTCTTAAATTTATCAAGGCTTTATTTGTGACCCAAGATATGGTCCATCCTGGAGAATGGTCCATGAGCACTTGAGAAGAAAGTGTATTCTGTAGTTTTTGGATGGAATGTCGTATAAATATCAATTAAGTCCATGTTGTTTAATGTATCATTTAAAGCTTGTGGTTCCTTATTTATTTTCATTTTGGGTGATCTGTCCATTGGTGAAAGTGGGGTGTTACAGTCCCCTACTACTATTGTGTTACTGTCGATTTTTCCTTTTATGGCTGTTAGCATTTGCCTTATGTATTGAGGTGCTCCTGTGTTGGGTGCATAAATATTTACACTTGTTATATCTTCTTCTTGGATTGATCCCTTGATAATTATGTAGTGTCCTTCTTTATCTCTTGTAATGGTCTTTATTTTAAAGTCTATTTTCTCTGATATGAGAATTGCTACTCCAGCTTTCTTTTGATTTCCATTTGCATGGAATATCTTTTTCCATCCCCTCACTTTCAGTCTGTATGTGTCCCTAGGTCTGAAGTGGGTCTCTTGTAGACAGCATATATACGGGTCTTGTTTTTGTATCCATTCAGCCAGTCTATGTCTTTTGGTTGGAGCATTTAATCCATTTACATTTAAGGTAGTTATCGATATGTGCGTTCCTATTACCATTTCTTAATTGTTTGGGGTTTGTTATTGTAGGTCTTTTCCTTCTTTTGTGATTCCTGCTGGAGAAGTTCCTTTAGCATTTGTTGTAAAGCTGCTTTGGTGGTGCTGAATTCTCTTAGCTTTTGCTTGTCTGTAAAGGTTTTAATTTCTCCATCAAATCTGAATGAGATCCTTGCTGGGTAGAGTAGTGTTGGTTGTAGGTTTTTCCCTTTCATCACTTTAAATATGTCCTGACACTCCCTTCTGGCTTGCAGTGTTTCTGCTGTAAGATCAGCTGTTAACCTTATGGGGATTCCCTTGTATGTTATTTGTTGCTCTTCCCTTGCTGCTTTTAATATTTTTTCTTTGTATTTAATTTTGATAGTTTGATTAATATGTGTCTTGGCATGTTTCTCCTTAGATTTTTCCTGTATGGGACTCTCTGTGCTTCCTGGACTTGATTAACTATTTCCTTTCCCATATTAGGGAAGTTTCCAACTATAATCTCTTCAAATTCTTTCTCAATCCCTTTCCTTTAGTCTCCTTATTCTGGGAACCCTATAATTCAAATGTCGGTGCATTTAATGTTGTCCCAGAGGTCTCTGAGACTGTCCTGAATTCTTTTCATTCTTTTATCTTTATTCTGCTCTGTGGTAGTTATTTCCACTATTTTATCTTCCAGGTCACTTATCCATTCTTCTACCTCAGTTATTCTGCTATTGATTCCTTTTAGAATGCAATTTTTATTGCATTGTTTATCATTGTTTGTTTGCTCTTTAGTTCTTCTAGGTCCTTGTTAAATGTTTCTTCTATTTTCTCCATTCTATTTCCAAGATTTTAGATCATCTTTACTATCATTTCTCTGAATTATTTTTCAGGTAGACTGCCTATTTCCTCTTCATTTGTTTGGTCTGATTGGTTTTTTACCTTGCTCCTTCATCTGCTGTGTATTTCTCTGTCTTCTCATTTTGCTTAACTTACTGTGTTTGGGGTCTCCTTTTCACAGGCTGCAGGTACGTAGTTCCCGTTGTTTTGGGTGTCTTCCCCCAGTGGGTAAGGTAGGTTTGTGGGTTTTGTAGGCTTCCTGGTGGAGGGGACTCATGACTGTGTTCTGCTGGATGACGCTGGATCTTGTCTTTCTGGTGGGCAGGACTGCGTCTGGTGGTGTGTTTTGGGGTGTCTGTGAACTTATTATGATTTTAGGCAGCCTCTCTGCTAATGGGTGGTGTTGTGTTCCTCTCTTGCTTTTTGTTTGACATAGGGTGTCCAGCACTGTAGTTTGCTGGTCGTTGAGTGGAGCTTGGTCTTAGCATTGAGATGGAGTACTCTGGGAGAGCTTTCGCTGTTTGATATTACATAGGCCCAGAGGTCTCTGGTGGGCCAGTGTCCTGAACTCAGCTCTCCCCGCCTCAAAGGTTCAGGCCTGACACGTAGCTGGAGCACCAAGACTCTGTCAGCCACATGTGTCAGAAGAAAAGGGAGAAAAGAAAGAAAGAAAAAGAAAGAAAGAAAGAAAGAAAGAAAAGAAAGAAAGAAAGAAAGAAAAGAAAGAAAGAAAGAAAGAAAGAAAGAAAGAAAGAAAGAAAGAAAGAAAGAAAGAGAAAGAAAGGAAGGAAGGAAGGGCGAAAGGAAAGAAACTAAAGTTATTAAAATAAAAAATAGAAAATTATTATTAAAAAACAAAAAATAAAAAAAGGAAGAGCGAGCAAGCAAACCAAAAAACAAATCAATCAATGATAACAAGTGCTAAAATCTATACTAAAACAAACAAACAACAAAAAAAAAACAAACGGACAGACAGAATCCTAGGACAAATGGTAAAAGCAAAGCTATACAGACAAAATTACACAAAGAAGCATACACATACATCCTCCCAAAAGGAGAAAAAGGAAAGATATATATATATTTTAAAAAAAGGAAGAAAGCAAACAAATCTACCAATGATAATAAGCTCTAAATACTAAACTAAATAAACATAAAACCAGAAACAAATTAGATGCAGAAAGCAAACCCAAAGTCTACAGTTGCTCCCAAAGTCCACTGCCTCAATTTGGGATGATTCATTGTATATTCAGGTATTCCAGAGATGCAGGTTACATCAATTTGATTGTGGAGATTTAATCCACTGCTCTTGAGGCTGCTGGGAGAGATTTTCCTTTCTCTTCTTTGTTCTCACAGCTCCCAGGGGTCAGCTTTGCATTTGGTCCTTCCTCTGCATGTAGGTCGCCTGAGGGTGTCTATTCTTTGCCCAGAGAGGACGGGGTTAAAGGAGGAGCTGATTAGGGGGCTCTGGCTCACTCAGGCCATGGGAGGGAAGGGTACAGAATGCGGAGGGAGCCTACAGCAGCAGAGGCCAGCATGACGTTACAACAGCCTGAGGTGCTCCGTGTGTTCTCCTGGGGAAGTTGTCCCTGGATCACGGGACCCTGGCAGTGGTGGGCTGCACAGGCTCCCGGGCAGGGAGGTGTGGGTAGTGACCTGTGCTTGCATACAGGCTTTTTGGTGGCTGCAGCAGCAGCCTTAGCATCTCATGCCTGTCTGTCGTGTCTACGTTGATAGCCACGGTTCACACTCATCTCTGGAGCTCATTTAAGTGGTGCTCTGAATCCCCTCTCCTCACACACCCTGTAACGATGGTCTCTTGCCTCTTAGGCAGGTCCAGACTTTTTCCCAGACTCCCTCCTGCTAGCTGTGGCGCACTAGCCCACTTCAAGCTGTGTTCACGCAGCCAACCCCAGTCCTCTCCCTGGGATCTGACCTCCAAAGCCCGAGCCTCAGATCCCAGCCCCCAGCCTCCCCCATGGGTGAGCAGACAAGGTTCTCAGGGTGGTGAGTGCTGGTCAGCACCGATCCTCTGTGCGGGAATCTCTCCGCTTTGCCCTCTGCACCCCTGTTGCTGCGCTCTCCTCTGTGGCTCCGAAGCTTCCCCACTGCTGCCGTCTCCACCAGTGAAGGGGCTTCCTAGTGTGTGGAAGCTTTTCCTCTTTCTCGGCTCCCTCCCAGAGGTGCAGGTCCCATCCCTATTCTTTTGTCTCTGTTTTTTCTTTTTTCTTTTGTCCTACCCAGGTACGTGGGGAGTTTCTTGCCTTTTGGGAAGTCTGAGGTCTTCTGTCAGCGTTCAGTAGGTGTTCTGTAGGAGCTGTTCTACATGTAGATGTATTTCTGATGTATTTGTGGGGAGGAAGGTGATCTCCACGTCTTAATCTTCCGCCATCTTGAAGCTATCCCCCTCCATGCAGTTTTAATTTGCACTTTTTTTTTTATTGTGCGGCTGTGCATCTTTTCACATATTTTAGTTTGAATACTAGCTGGACCACTTAGAGGTTGAGTGAATTTGGACAAATTAAAGTTTTTGAAATCTATAAAGTTGGGACAATCCCTACCTCAAAAAGTTGTTGCAAAGATTAAATGCAATGATGTCGGAAGTGCACATTCTTCTCTCCAGTTTCCACCGTTATTTTTCCAGTAGTTAACAAGTACAGGGGCCCCAGAAATATAAGCTAATAATGCATTAAAGGTAACAGAAAGGGTGATAAGACCTAGGGTTGTGGTACCAGAAGGTTTTAGATGAGCTAAAGAGCTGTTGTTGAAGCCTTGCTTATTACCATTCCAAAATGACAGTTTGCTTAGCACAGCATCATTGAAATTGAGTGCAAATCAGGACTGTTTCCCTGGGGATAAAAAATAACTCTGCATAGTGGTACCTTAGGTGTGGAATAGAACATTAACACCAGAAGCAAGCTATGTAAACTTGAAAAACAGACACTCACTTATGAATCCAGTGTGTTTTGGGAATGAATTATTGAAATGCCAGTTTTAACTATTTTACAATGTTTTCACACCCATTGCTGCAAACCACCTTCTACTGCTCCCACTGAGGCACCATACAGACAAGTAAATACTCATCAGCAGATTTTAAACCTCTGTAAATAGGTGGTAGATTGTTGACAAAACCTTGGCTTTCGTGACAGGAAAAGGACTGCGGCTTTCACAAAAATAAAAAGAAATATTTTGAAGCACTGTTAAATATCAGGTATTAAGATGCTTTACTATACAACCAAAATTCTTGGGACTCAAATGGCAAATGTGTCCATAGCCTAATTTGGAATCCCTTTATGTACAGAATTATCAGTAAAGTTGAACCCACAAACCACCCAATTTTTTTAACCGTATCTCTTAGTCTTGTCATTTATGTCCTATCAATAAACACAACCAGTGAATTTGGAGAATGTGGGTCCCAATAAGAGACAGGAAAACAGGAATACATTGTGACCTTCAATGTTTTTTAATGGAAAAAAGAGGTTTTATATTTATGACTAATTTTCCATTTTTGCAAAAGAAGCTAAATAGCTGTTTTTATATTAGAAGAAAACCCTATTGCTATGTATTTATAAGCTTTCTGATCCAAAGCATAGACATCAAAGGAGGTCTGATGTTACTCCTTTCCACAGTCAAATATATTCTATTCCAAATTTTTGGAAATCAAGACACAATTAAATAGCCTGGCATTAAAGATAACATCATATTCCGCTAATATTTTTAAATGTGTTTTTATCTTACAAGTACATGCATCTAAACTTAACAACTGAACCACCTAGGTTTAATTCTTCATGGGGAGTAGGTAGGCAACCTGCTATTATAGGATTTGTCACTTTGAATTATATGTATTGTTTTTGCGTGGTGTTTCCTACTAGATTTTGAGAAGCTTGCAGGTCTCTAGTTCACTGCCTGGCACATATTTGGTGTTCCTTAAATATATTGGAAGAGAATTCATGAATTAATTAATTGATTGATTGACTGATTAAAATCACTCCAACTTACTATCTAACTTCATGTAGATAGAGGTTTTTTTCTATGTTTTGCCTGTTATTTTGAGTCATACAGCATAGACCAGATGTATATTACTATCTGAAATATGGAACAATATCCCTGCCTCAGGAAGTATAGGGTGAGATGAGATGTTCTGACCAGCCGATGCCCTTTCGAAAGCCACGTGTCTCTGAGTGTCCCCGCCCTGCCTACCAGATCAAGAGAGGCTCTTTCTGGTAGTTACACCGAGTTTCCTCTGAGATCCTTGCATCCCAGCTCAGTCCACCATGGCCTTCTCTTTGTGACCTTCAGGAACTCTGTAACAATGTGGCCCAGTGACCCCCAGGTCCACCACACAGCTGACAAAGTCAAGAGCAATGAGCAGAATTGCTCTGAGGCCCCCAGTACCATACACCCAGCAGCAGGCCAACTGTCTTTCTCTGTTCATGACCAGAAGCAACTGTTCTACTCAAACACCATAAATCCCCATGATCATTAACAGCATTTATTATTAATGGTACCTTGGGGAAAATCTCATGATACCCAACTCTACACTGTCTTTTATTCATGTCCAGAAATTTCAGTTATAAGACCAAGTTGCCAAACCATATTAGACATTCCTTGAAGGTGGAGACTAAGTTCAGGAATCAATTCAGGATAACACAATGGAGACTCTTGGTGGTAGAAAGATTGGCTTCATTATTTGGGTCTTTTTCTTAACTGAATTAAGTGATTGGATGGTAGATAGGTTAGAAAAAGTTGTGCCATGTTTATTTGGTCAAATGTATGCATATATCAACAAACAAAATGTTAAAATGGAGCTCTTTGGTCCTACTGTTGAGTTGAGATCCCTAAATATTAGATGGTACAATCCAAAGGGAAGTTTAGGTGACCAAGCAGTGTTTGGAGAAAATAAAAGGGGGGGAGGGGGTACATGCCAAACAAGTAGCAAGACAGGAACACAACCCCACCCATTAGCAGAGATGCTGCCTAAAATCATACTAAGTTCACAGACATCCCAAAACAAACCACTGGACACAGTCCAGCCCACCAGAAAGACAAGATCCAGACTCATGTACCAGAACAACACTCCCCTACACCAGGAAGCCTTCACAAGCCACTAAACCAACCTTACACACTGGGGGCAGACACCAAAAAAAACAGTGAACTACGGAGCTGCAGCCTGTGAAAAGGAGACTCCAAACACAGTAAGTTACGTAAAATAAGACAGAGAAATACACAGCAGATGAAGGAGCAACGTAAAAACCCACCAGACCAAACAAATGAAGAGGAAATAGAAAGTCTACCTGAAAAAGAATTCAGAGTAATGATAGGAAAGATGATCCAAAATCTTGGAAATAGAATGGAGAAAATACAAGAAATGTTTAACAAGGACATAAAAGAACTAAAGCACACAAAAAATGATGAACAACACAAAAAACAAAATTAAAAATTCTCTAGAAGTAATCAATAGCAGAATAACTGAGGCAGAAGAAAGGATAAGTGACCTGGAAGATAAAATAGTGGAAATAACTACCACAGAGCAGAATAAAGAGAAAAGAATGAAAAGAACTGAGGACAGTCTCAGAGACCTCTGGGACAACATTAAACGCACCAACATCCGAATGATAGGGGTCCCAGAAAAAGAAGAGAAAAGAAAGGGACTGAGAAAATATTTGAAGACATTATAGTTGAAAACTTCCCTAATATAGGAAAGGAAAGAGTCAGTCAAGTCCAGGAAGCACAGAGAGTCCCATATAGGATAAATCCAAGGAGAAACATGCCAAGACATAAAATCAAACTATCAAAAATTAAATACAAAGAAAAAATATTAAAAGCAGCAAGGGAAAAGCAACAAATAACATACAAGGGAATCCCCATAAGGTTAACAGCTGATCTTTCAGCAAAAACTCTGAAGCCATAAGGGAGTGGCAGGACATATTTAAAGTGATGAAAGGGAAAAACCTACAACCAACATTACTCTATCCAGCAAGGATCTCATTCAGATTTGATGGAGAAATTAAAACCTTTACAGACAAGCAAAAGCTAAGAGAATTCAGCACCACCAAACCAACTTTACAACAAATGCTAAAGGAACTTCTCTAGGCAGGAAACACAAGAGAAGAAAAAGACCTACAATAACAAACCCAAAACAATTATGAAAATGGGAATAGGAATATATATATTGATAATTATCTTAAATGTAAATGGATTAAATGCTCCAACCAAAAGACACAGACTGGCTGAATGGATACAAAAACAAGACCTGTATATATACTGTCTACAAGGGACCCACTTCAGACCTAGGGACACACACAAGATGAAAGTGAGGGGTCGGAAAAAGATATTCCATGCAAATGGAAATCAAAAGAAAGCTGGAGTAGCAGTTCCCATATCACACAAGATGACTTTAAAATAAGGACTATTACAAGAGACAAAGAAGGACACTACATAATGATCTAGAGATCAATCCAAGAAGAAGATGTAACAATTGTAAAAATTTATACACCATGATACTGTACAGAGAATCCTAAATGCTACCAGAAAACTACTAGAGCTAATCAATGAATTTGGTAAAGTAGCAGGATACAAAATGAATGCACAGAAATCTCTTGCATTCCTATACACTAATGATGAACAATCTGAAAGAGAAATTAAAGAATCACTCCCATTTACCCTGCAACAAAAAGAATAATATACCTAGGAATAAACCTACATAAGGAGACAAAAGACCTGTATGCAGAAAACTATAAGACACTGATGAAAGAAATTAAAGCTGATACAAACAGATGGCGAAATATACCATGTTCTTGGATTGGAAGAATCAACACTGTTGGATTGGAAGAATCAACACTGTTAAAATGACTATACTACACAAAGCAATCTACAGATTCAATGCATCCCTATCAAACTACCAATGGCAGTCTTCAAAGAGCTAGAACAAAAATTTCACAATGTGTATGAAAACACAAAAGACCCCAAATAGCCAAAGAAATCTTGAGAAAGATAAAAGGAGCTGGAGGAATCAGGCTCCCGCACTTCAGACAATACTACAAAGCCACAGTAATCAAGACAGTATGGTACTGGCACAAAAAGAGAAATATAGATCAATGGAACAGGATAGAAAGCCCAGAGATAAACCCACTCACATATGGTCACCTTATCTTTGATAAAGGAGGCAAGAATATACAATGGAGAAAAGACAGTCTCTTCAATAAGTGGTGGTGTGAAACTGGACAGCTACATGTAAAAGAATAAAATTAGAACACTCCCTAACACCACACACAAAATTAAACTCAAAATGGATTAAAGACCTAAATGTAAGGCCAGACACTATCAAACTCTTAGAGGAAAACACAAGCAGACCATTCTATGACATAAATCACAGCAAGATTGTTTTTGACCCACCTCCTAGGGAAATGGAAATAAAAACAAAAATAAACAAATGGGACCAGTGAAACTTAAAAGCTTTTGCACAGCAAAGGAAACCATAAACAAGACCAAAAGACAACCCTCAGAATGGGAGAAAATATTTGCAAATGAAGCAACTGACAAAGGATTAATCTCCAAAATTTACAAGCAGCTCATGCAGCTCCATATCAAAAAAACCAACAACCCAATCGAAAAATAGGCAGAAGACCTAAATAGACATTTCTCCAAAGAACATATACAGATTGCCAACAAACACATGAAAGAATGCTCAACATCGTTAATCATTAGAGAAATGCAAATCAAAACTACAATGAGATATCATCTCACACTGCTCAGAATGGCCATCATGAAAAAAACTAGAAACAATAAATGCTGGAGAGGGTGTGGAAAAAAGGGAACACTCTTGCACTGTTGGTGGCAATGTAAATTGATACAGCCACTATGGAGAACAGTATGGAGGTTCCTTAAAAAACTAAAAATACAACTACCATATGACCCAGCAATCCCACTACTGGGCATATACACTGAGAAAACCAGAATTCAAAAAAGAGTCATGTACCAAAATGTTCATTGCAGCTCTATTTACAATAGCCAGGACATGGAATCAACCTAAGTGTCCATCAACAGATGAATGGATAAAGAAGATGTGGCACATATATACAATGGAATATTACTCAGCCATAAAAAGAAACGGAACTAAGTTATTTGTAGTGAGGTGGATGGACCTAGAGTCTGTCATACAGAGTGAAGTAAGTCAGAAAGAGAAAAAGAAATACCGTATGCTAACACATATATATATGGAATCTAAGAAGAAAAAAAAAAAAAAAGGTCATGAAGAACCTAGAGGTAAGACGGGAATAAAGACACAGACCTACTAGAGAGTGGACTTGAGGATACGGGGAGGGGGAAGGGTAATCTGGGACAAAGTGAGAGAGTGGCATGGGCATATATACACTACCAAAAGTAAAATAGATAGCTAGTGGGAAGCAGCCACATAGCACAGGGAGATCAGCTTGGTGCTTTGTGACCACCTAGAGGGGTGGGATAGGGAGGGTGGGAGGGAGGGAGATGCAAGAGGGAAGAGATATGGGAACATATCTCTACATATAACTGATTCACTTTGTTATAAAGCAGAAACTAACACACCATTGTAAAGCAATTATACTCCAAGAAAGATGTTTAAAAAAAAAAAAAAAAACTCTTGTGCATAGCAAAGGAAACCATAAACAAGATGAAAAGACAACCCTCAGAATGGGAGAAAATATTTGCTAATGAAGCGACTGACAAAGGATTAATCTCCAAAATATGCAAGCAGCTCATGCAGCTCAATATAAAATAAAAAAAAAACCCAATCCAAAAATGGGCAGAAGACCTAAATAGACATTTCTCCAAAGAACATATACAGATTGCCAACAAACACATGAAAGAAGGCTCAACATCATTAATCATTTGAGAAATCAAATCAAAACTACAATGCAATATCATCTCACACCGGTCAGAATGGCCATCATCTAAAAATCTACAAACAGTAAATGCTGGAGAGGGTATGGAGAAAAGGGAACCCTCTTGCACAGTTGGTGGGAGTGTAAATTGATACAGCCACTATGGAGAACAGTATGGAGGTTTCTTAAAAAACTAAAACTAGAACTACCATACAACCCAGTAATCCCACTATTAGGCATATACCCTGAGAAAACCATAATTCAAAAAGAGTCATGTACCAAAATGTTCATTGCAGCTCTATTTACAATAGCCAGGACATGGAATCAACCTAAGTGTCCATCAACGGATGAATGGATAAAGAAGATGTGGCACATATATACAATGGAATATTACTCAGCCATAAAAAGTAACGAAACTGAGTTATTTTTAGTGAGGTGGATGGACATAGAGACTGTCATACAGAGTGAAGTAAGTCAGAAAGAGAAAAATAAATACCGTATGCTAACACATATATATGGAATCTAAAAAAAAAGAAAAGAAAAAAGAAAATGGGCAGAAGAACCTAGGGGCAAGACGGGAATAAAGATGCAGACCTACTGGAGAATGAACTTGAGGATACAAGGAGGGGGAAGGGTAATCTAGGACAATGTGAGAGAGTTGCAGGGACATATATACACTACCAAACGTAAAATAAATAGCTAGTGGGAAGCAGCTGCATAGCACAGGGAGATCAGCTCGGTGGTTTGTGACCACCTAGAGGGGCAGGATAGGGAGGGTGGGAGGGAGGGAGACGCAAGAGGAAAGAGATATGGGGACATATGTATATGTATAACTGATTCACTTTGTTATAAAGCAGAAACTGACACACCATTGTAAAGCAATTATACTCTAATAAAGATGTTAAAATTTTTTTAAAAAATAAAAAGAAAGAAAAGAAATTTTCTAATCCAGGAAAGTCAACATATCTACTATTTCTTTTCAAGGACACGCGTGATGCCTACCAGAATAAAATATCTTAATAACTGTTCATATGTCAAATTACGGATTTTTAAAACAAGTCAACAAAAGGCACTCTGAGAGGTTCAGTTTATACCCTTGAATAAAGATGTTTACCCCTTGTAAAAAGCCAAATGTCCCCTTCGGCAACATTTGTGTATCCAAATGGTTGTTTGCCTTTGGTGTTGTTTGAAAACAAGATTGGGAGAAAATGGGCATGTTCTTTCATTAACTACTCTCTAAATCAAGTCCAGCAAGGATGAGATGAAGAAAGGGTGTATTCATTTAAAAGAGCCCCAGACTCCGCCAGGTCTCTAGCTCTTGGGACCGCTGCCCTCCAGCAGAGGTCCCTGCCCTGTAGCTCACTGGAACTGTGTCAAGGGCACAAAAGGCAGCCTCTGGCTGGAGGGTGGATGGCAGACTCGAGCACACAGGGTTTGCAAAGAACATCTGACTTTGGAGGTTGATCTTGGCCCCAGCAGAATCAGGAACATTCTCTCAGGACACGGACCACTCCCAGCCACTTCTCTCTAGCAGCTGTGTCCTGGACCAGCCTTGTGACTTTTATGATAAAACTAGGTCAAGACAAGCAAGGATGCTAGGGCTGGACAGGATGTTAAAGGTCATCTAGGTTAATGGGCCACAATCTTTTCACTGCTGCCCCACTCACGTGAAGGGCAAGGCTCATAAACGCTTGAACATTCGTCTGTCCAATCCCAGGTTCTCTGCAACCCCTGCTGCACCAATGTTTTCCTCCTTTGTAAGAAACGTTGAGAGTTAAAAAGCCATTAATATGGGAAGAACCCCTTCTCTGCACAAAACACACAGACATCGTTTGATAACAAAGTACTTGAATCATACCACCCAACCAATCTCATTCCACAGGATATCACCACAGTGCATTTCAGACTTGCTTGTCCATTATAACCTCTTCCTTGTATCAGTTGGGAACTGAAGCCCTAAAGGGTTAAGTGGCTTGCCCTGAGTGATAACCTAGAATCACAGTCTCATAACTCATTCATTAATAATGGGTGGAATTTGTGCTTCTTGTCACTTCCTAGACAGCCTAGTCCGTACCTGGAGCCTTTATCTTTACTTTGTCCTAGGATCTTTCAAAGCTTCCCTCTTGAGATTTTACCTTCTCAACAAAACTCTCAGCCTCTCAGGGCATGTGAGGAAGGCAATTTGAGGAAAAATGATCACTCTGAGATGTTAGGGGCCTTCCCAGGATTAATGGCATACTATAATAGGTGTACCCTTAAACCCCACTGTTCTCAAAGTATAGTCCCCAAGGCAACTGCATCAATATCACCTAGGAATTTGTAGAAACTCCTTCCTTTCTTTCTTCCCTTTCCACATCTCAGCTCAAATGTCACCTTCCCATGACCACTCCAACGAAAGTGCATCCTCCACTCTCCTTCCCCATTCCAGGCTCTCCCTGAACTATCACTAGGCTGTTTTCCCATTCATAGCACTTTTCTGTCTTCATCCCTGTGACGGTTGGCCTTACATGTCCACTTGGCTAGGCTACAGTACCCAGTTATTGAATCAAACTCTAACCTAGGTGTTTCTGTGAAGGTATTCTGTAGATATGGTTAACATCTACAGTCAGTTGACTTACAATTGCCTTCTACAATGTGGGTGAGTCTCATCCAATCAGTTGAAGGCCATAAGAGCAAAAACTCAGGTTTCCTGGAGAAGGAATTCTGCCTGAAGACAATAGCATTCCATCCTGCCTAAGTTTCCAGCCTGCTGGCCTGCCCCACAAATTTCAGATTTTCCAGTCACCACAATTGCATGAACCAACTGATAAACATTGCTGAAAATCTGAACAGAAGGCGTGGCTTTAGGGTGGGAGATACCCTTTTATTAAAAAACAAGAGGAACTAGTATATGCCAAAGGTTTTTGGTGGGAAGGATAATATGTTAAAGGAAATTTAAAAGGCCCTATAGCAACTGGAACCCAGTGAGGGAGGTGGAAGTAGTCACGGTGTCTACATCATGTAGTCTAAGATAACCGAGTCAAGAGTGCGACCTTCATCCCAGGAGCAACAGGGCCCCCAGGGAGATTTAGAAAGAGGCCTGGGAAAGGGACTTCTTATCACACTGAGTTACCTGCTGCCTACCTCAGCCTTGAAAACTTGTCACTTGTTCTCTGATCTTAGCACATGAGAAAATAAACACCAGTTTTTACATTACAAGCAATCAGAATTGCATTTGGTAGGAGAATGGTATAAATGAGACCAGTTAAGGGTAAAAAGTATTTTCTCCTATTACTGAAGTTGACTTAGTTCTTTGATAGAGTGTTTTTATATTAAAAAAATCTATCTTCCTCCAAAGCTGGAACAATATGAGCAACAAAATAAATAAAGTAGAAGTGGATTATAACCCAAAGTATAAAATAGATATCCATGAATTTATACTGATATACATGATTGAATAAATAAAATAAATGGGGGAGAAGAGACAAATCTCCCATGCTAAAGAATTCCCAATAATTTATGTACATACTCTACCCTCAAGGAGCGGGAGTATAATTCCCCACTCCCTAAGAGTGGGCTGTGCATAGTGACTTCCTTCCCAAAAATACGGTATGGAAAGGGGGTACCTTTACAGTGAAGAAACCTGACAAACACCACCTCAGCCTGATGGTCAAGGTCAACGTCAAGTCATAAATAACATAAATGTTGATAGTATATACTCCTGATGAGATGTAATGAGAATGGCATCTCACCTCTGTGATCTTCCTCCCCCCAGAACCTATAATCCTACTCTAAGCATGAGAAAAAATCAGACAAATCCCAATTGAGGAACATCCTTACAAAATACCTGACCAGTAAGCCCCCAAACTGTTAAGGTTATCAAAAATAAGGAAAGTCTCAGAAACTGACACAGCCAAGATATAACAACAAAATGTAATATGGTATCCTGGATACTGGAATTGAGAGAGGATATTAGGTAAAAACTAAGAAAATTGTTATAAAGTATGGACTTTAATAATAATGTATTGGTATTGGCTCCTTGATTGTAACAAATAGACCATATTAATGTAAGATCTTACTAATAAAGGAAACTGGGAGTAGGGTATACAGGAGAGCTCTACCATCTTCAAAATTGTTCTGTAAATCTAAAACTTCCAAAATGAAGAGTATATTTAAATACACACACAGTCACATATATCTTTTATAAAAAGTGAAATATGAGATATGAAATTACTTTCTAAATAGACATGTACAGAATTGCTAACACCATTTTCTCTTGGACTATTCTGGAATCAACCCATTCTGGCTGTTGTCTACACTTAATGCTTATGAGGTTCCTGCAGCCCCAAGAGGGTTTCCTTTGCCAAACTTGCCCTGCAAAGACCAGTGGCACTTAAGAACCTGGCTCCCAGCAACAAAATGCCCTTCCCGTTCCAGCCAGCAAAACAGCCAGCATCTCCTCAAGAGAGGGAGCAGTGGGCACTGGGCTGCCACTGTCTTTGTGGAAACTGGCAGAATGTGCCCCATTTTCCAGGCAGACGTTGCCCCGTGCAAAGGTGTTTTGGCTTGAGAGCAGTTGAGAGCTGGATGTCAGCCACCACTTACTCTTTCCCCCAGTGAGAGTCATTGCGGTGGCCTTGGGGGACACAGGGTGACATGTAGGTTGCTACTAGGTGACTTATGAAGGTCATGGTGCTGGCACAGTAGCCAGTTTCCATGGTTTGTTACATGGTTTGTTAAAACCACTAGCTCAGAAATCTCAAGTGTTGTACAAAATAAGATTAAATTTTATTTCAGATTTCAGCAAGTGGATATTGGGAAGAACATGAACAAGATTGGGAAATTAGAGGCATACTGAATATTCAGTTGACTTTGATTTACCTTTAACATTTTTCCACATTTGGTCAGGACTTAATTGTTCATTCACACATACACTTTTTATGTTTAAATGATTAGATTTCGGGCGGAGAGTCATGACATCGGGGTAGCCTGATTTATAGAAGGTAGCCAGAATAACACAGAGTGGTGAAATGGGCAATTCCACACACTTTTAAATTTGTATACACATTTCTGGAGGGAAATCTGGAAGTGTTTATCAAAAGTCTTACACATATTTATACTTTAAAAATTATTTATCTTAAGGAACTAATCTAAGATTCACACTAAGATAACAAACAGATATTCATTGAAGCATCACTTACTAAAAACTTGGAAGTAAACTAAAAAAAGATATCTATTAATGAGGAAATGGCTAAATAAATCATTATCCTTAAGTAAATTCAATTATAAGTTGAATTATAATACTATTCTTAAAAATAATTTGTTCAAAAATAGACTTGCCATCTTACATAAAGTGAAGAAATCAGACTATAAAAATACACACAATACTTGCCTCTTTATAATCTTTAATATTCTCTATATTCATATTTCTACATGACCATACATTACTTTTATAAATAAAAAGAAAACAAGTGATAAATTTCTTTCTTTCTTTCATTTTTTTAATACCAAAACAAGAAGGATGGAGAATCAGATTTAAGTTCCAATTCCAACAGGTTGTTGGCTGACCTTTAGTCAAGGAAATTTTGAAGTCCTCATTTTTAAAACAAAGGGTTTGAACATAATAATCCAAGTCCCCAATTTTTCATAATTCTATGATTTACATGACTATAGTATATGGTTCTGTAGCATATTACAGTTAATGATATTATAGTATATAATATAATTTATATAGCATATTACAGTTTGCCCATGTGTACCTAATCTTTTAGGATTTTAGCTGTTATTATTATTCTTTGATACTACTCACCTCTGCTTCAGACTTTTACAAAAAAGCAGAGTAACAATAAAATCAGTTATATCAGCTATTCTTAAGAGCTCTGCTGTTTCCACTAAAAATTTAATTTGGAAAAGTAAAATTCTAATCTGAAAATATATCTTTTGCACAGTACTTTTTAAACAAATATTTGTCACTGTTTATTAGAAATATATTTTATTCTGCTCCACTAAATAAAAACTTAAAGTCATTCTGACCTGTCGTACACAATTTGGTGTGTATCAATTAGTAAATGTGTGTTGAAATAGATGAAAATATAAAGGAATGGAAACAGGGGAGAGGCAGGGTGTAGAAGAAAGAACATTCTGGATTGGGAATCAGCACATCAGGGTCCAGGTCTAATAGGTTCTCTGTCCTTAACTAGCTGTGTGCCCTTAGAGAAATCATTTCATCTCTTGGGATCTCAGTTTCTTCATCTATAAAATTAAGAGATTACATTAAAAGAACCTTCAAGGATTCATCCACATATAAAATTCTACTTCAAAGGAAGTTTGAAAAAGATGTATAGTTTTAAAAGAAAAAAAAAGGTTTAGTTTTGCAAGTGTTTGCACCCTACAACAGTGATGATGAAAATCTGAATATTTATGACCCAGTTATATTTAAGAACCCTCTGTTAGATTTTGATTAAAAATCACATTAAAAAGTGAGACAATATCTAGCTGGAAATGTCTACTGCACTATGATTATATGTACAAAGTAGCAAAAACACTTTCAGGAGTACTAAGTGTTTGAAGCTGACCGTGGGTCAGTAGTTTTGTCTCATGATTTTGATACCAAATGCCCTATTGGGACAGTTTGAGTGGACTGAGCATTAACAACCAATGGCATCAAATGTAAGTCTAGGGCTTCCCTGGTGGCGCAGTGGTTGAGAGTCCGTCCGCCTGCTGATGTAGGGGACGTGGGTTCGTGCCCCGGTCCAGGAAGATCCCACATGCCACGGAGCAGCTGGGCCCGTGAGCCATGGCCGCTGAGCCTGCGCGTCCGGAGCCTGTGCTCTGCAGCAGGAGAGGCCACAACAGTGAGAGGCCCGCATACCGCAAAAAAAAAAAAAAAAAAATGTAAGCCTAATCTTCATCTGAATTCCACCCAAGTCTGGGCTTCTGCTTTTCGGAAGAACGGAGAAAACTTGAAAGTCCAGTGGCTTTCAATCCTGGCTACACCTTAGAATCATGAAAGGAGCTGTTAAATCATTTTCCTGCCCAGGCCCCACCCCGTAGCAATGAAATCAGAATCTTGGGGGAGTCAGCTGTATGTATTGTTTTTAGAATCAGAGTGATTCTAATGTGCTGCCAGTTGAGAACAACTGGGTTAAGTAATGAAACATATAAGGAAAAGGAAGGAATAACTGCTGAGAGAAAGAGAGAAAGAAAAAGAAAGAAAGAAAGAAAGAAGGAAGGAAGGAAAGAAAGAAAGAAAAAGAAAGAAAAAGAAAGAAAGAAAGAAAAAGAGAAAGAAAGGAAGGGAGGAAAAAGAAAGAAATGAATAGGCTTTTCCCAGCAATGTACAGTTACACAGCGTTGTGTTTGCTTTTCTGTATTCTGTGCACAAAACAAGAAAAAATGGGAAACCACATGACAAAAAAGGTAGAATTCAAGAATGACGGCTGTCTGTGATTTTCAGAGGAAAGTGGAAACTACTTTTAAAAATTAGTCCAGGAACGAGTTCTGTCTTGGGGAGTTGAATGTCAAGACGTGGATTTCCTGGTTTTGCATAATCTACTGTACCTTTTAAGCATGCATGGTCACCCATTTCCTCTGAGTTAATTATTCTGGCCTCTGTCTGCCAGAGGGATTCTTGGTCCTCACATGCCCATTCTGGTATTAATACCGTTCTAACCACAACCTCTTGCTCTTTACATCATCAACACTAGGCATTTGTGTCCAGTGAAATACCTAATTGCTAATTTCACCTCTTCTTCATAGTTTCCACAGCCACCATCCTCACCAATGCCTTTATTTGAGATAAAAGAAAAAGCAAACCCAAACCTCAGAGTTGGACATGCCCTCCTCTGGCTTTTCATACACAAAGCTGGCTTCCCTATAAACCCAGATTAACCCTTCTGAGATGCCACTCTCATCCTCAACAAAGCATTTTGGACTTGTTTTGCCTCCCATATAAAACCCAAATACCTACCTGCTAGCCTGTCCCATCAGCCCGACTTCTTATTTCTCCCTATACACAATTCCTTCTCCAACCAAGACTGTCCTGTGGCCGGTCTTCTGAACACAACAGTTCCCCCTCCATCTGCGTAAGTGAGAACTCATTGCTGTCTCTCCTGCAATTAATAGCCACCAGCACCCACAGCTCTATGGTTTGCTTTAGCTGCCAAATAATCCTGCCAGTCTGTTCATATGAAGGGCAGAGAACAGTCTCTGCCTTGGTAGTTCTCATAGTAAAATTGCTGTAGTAACCATTGGTATTGCCCCCACAAATCCTTTCCATCCTGAACTGGATTCCCGGGCCTCTTTTCTTAATATTTCAGTACTGTGGTTTCAGCCTGCTTGTGCTGGCCTCTTTTAGCCAGGGCACTGCCTATTTCCCCAAACTAGTCTCCACTCCTCCCCTAGGTTCTCCAGGAATCCTACTAATAATGTATCTGATTCCTGCTGCCAGATCCACTCTGACTCAGCTTCTTTCCTTGAATTTGCATTACCTGTTCTTCCCTGCCTCCAAAGTCCTGAACCTCTCTACTTGCAATTAAAACTGCCCCTCCATCCCTTATCCTCTTCCTTTGGCCTCCCTTCTGGGATTTAAGGGCCTTACACTTCCATTCGTATAGTAACTGACTTCCTGACCACATCCTTACTTTCCAAATCATAAAAACCCAGCACATCTTCTGGATAGACCAGATGTCTGGACCTGACTTCTCTTGGCCTGCCCAGTGCTGGTGCTATTTGAGACCTAGTGTAAAGAGGCCTTGAACATCCATCTCTTGCAGGAGATTTTGTTTCTCCCTTGCCCACTGCTCTAAGTACTCTAAAGCCCACTACTTTAACTTGCTAGTATTTTTCTCCATCAGTAAGCAGTTCTGCTGTTTGGGGGTATGTATGCTCCATATGAGAGATTGTGTTCCTTTTAATGTCTGCTTTTTGTCCTAACTTTTCCTTTTACCTCTTCTGACAGGCTTTACCCAGTGACAGAATTGGATGCCTAGAGAGTAGTCATGCAGATAACATTTTGAAGTCTGACCTTTCCTGAAATCAAAGGGATACGTTGGAATAGACATTGGCTCAAGGTCCACCTTAACCCTGTTATTTCACTATTTCTCTATGGTAAGATGAAGGAAAAGTCAATTAAAATAACATTAAAATGAAGTCAGTGACAAACCAAGAGAAAAGCAGTTTGAATAAATGTATAGTTATTTAATGGTTACCAGTGACTTCACTGAGTCCCAGGTTTTTTCTACCCATCTAATCAACTAATTCTGTTAAGGTACCAATAAATGTCTAGAAAGATATTGGCTTCTTTCAGTTTCACCTGAAAATGTTCAACACCATGGATGGAAGACATTTTTCCTAAATATAGACTGACTTAACTGATCGTCTCTAAGCTCTGTGATCATCACAGACTTCTGCAGATGCATCTTGGTGGTAGAAAGTAATGATAACACAGCTCTCCCAATACTGTGCAAACACTAAGCTGAGAGTCCATCACAAGCAGCAGAAGGTTTTAGAAACTGAAGGAAGACCACCATGCAGTGCCATCACTACCCATCCATAACTAATTGGCCCCCAGTGATCCAGAAATTGTTACCCATTCTTGGCATATTATGCTTTGTTCAGAGGCAGAAAAGTTCAAACAACACAACTTAACTTCAAACAAAATGTCAGAGTTATTCATTATTGAAGAACAGCCCTTTGTTCTCACCACCCTGCCAACACCAACTTCACCGTTTTCTCTGAAATAGCTGTACTTCTCAAAATGGCACCATTCGGAGTGACCAAAGCAGACTTATAGAAGTAAAACAAGAGCAAGTGAGTAACAGTCTCTATCTCTGGATGCTAATAGATTTTACCAGCTAGTGAAATGGTTTCAATCCAGCATCATTGCAACATGAACCAAAACTGACCAAACCCTTCCAGAAACCTTCTTTAACTCTCTAATGACAATGTTCCTTAAAATAGCCCTGCTTAATTCACTTATTCCAACTCCACCAATAGCTACTGGACACCTACTTTGTGCAAAGCATTGTGTTCCAATCTGTTCCTCATTCTTATTTTAGACCGCTTTCTCTTTACCAAAGGTGTTACGTATGTTTATTTAGTTGAAAGCCATCTGACACCATAGCATTACTGATAACAATCCAAAAAAGCAGCTCACCCTCTGAACTTGACCCAGGGATCAATTTTCCAACTAGAACCTCCACAGCCCAATCACTTGGCAACAGAGGATGTGAGAGGTTCGTTTTTTCAAAGATAATAAGCCTCTGTCTGAAAACTCTGTTCTTGACTTTACAACAAGCAGGATCTCCCCCTAAATCAGTGAAAAGGAGAAAATGCCTCAATTCCTACTTGTGCAAAGACCCGTGAAGCAAGAAAACAACGCTAGCTTTCCTGAGTCACCAGGTTGCCGCCCAGCAGCGGCCTTCGAACATACACTGTAGCAAAGGTAATTAGTTTTCATCAATAGATTTTCTGCTTCTATAGAAGAATGAGTAAGGATTGTTCCAGAGACTGAGTGTTATCACAAAGGAGAGAGTGTATTCACTTGCCAGGGCCGCCATAACAAAATACCACAACCTGGGTGGCTTAAAAAACACTGGACACTGAGACTGTCCACCTGATAAGAATACAAAGTTCGCAATCATTGATTCGCAAATGTGGATTTTCAAGTCGGCAGAACTCAATTTTGAATTGCTCACCAGCGTGGAGGTTATCATGGAACAATCATCACTCTTAGCCCTTTTGTCCCTCTGGCTTCATTGCTCTCAAAGGTCCCTCAGCGGGGGCCTCTACCATAAATCCCCTGAAAAGCAGATAATGTCTATTTGGTAAATGGTTGGAGAATCTGCCACATATTTTGCTAAACCCTGCTTTTAAAAGGTAAAACCAAAAAGGGATCAGACTCTAGCTTTCTGTTTGGTCGTTTGTTTTGCATATACCCATGGCCACACAAGGTACAACCCACCTTTGTATATAATGCAAAAGTTATTACAAAAGTTAATAGCAACTAATTTCTCTATATTACTTTGCGGTAGAATCAAGAAAGTTCAGAGAGATTCAGATTGGTGCATAAGCTAAAGGGCCACTCTTCCATGACATTTGGGTGCATGTCACAGTGCCCAGTACATCTGAGCAGTTGAGACCCCTACTGGGACTTCACGTCCTGCTGTTCAAAATTTCCCTTCCTGCTCCAATCTGATAAACCAACAGTTACAAAAGCATGGTTTCCCACTGACTATGGCGCTGTGCACTGCCCTGTTGAACACCCACATTCCTTGATTTACCTTAAAAATCTGCATGTACCGTTTGTTACTAACAAAACCAAAATGAGGAATTTAGGCTGGAGGTGGGAAGGTTGAGCTGTTCATTTAATTAGAAACACTTACCCTTCCTTTTTAAAACAACCTCCTGAGAAAAGCAGCGGAGTTTTGATTTAGCAAGAGAAAATAATAGTCAAGCAGTATCGACAAATTAATTATTTAAACATATTCCATTCCAAGTAAGTTCTTACTTCCTGGAGGTTTTTGTCAGTTGTTTTTGTTTTAATGACAAAATAACACTTGCTCATTTTTAAAAATTCAAAAAATACAGAAGTGTATAAAATAAAAAGTATAATGTAAAAAGTGAAAGTCTTTTCTCACTTTCCCTCATCTCACTGCCCAGAGGTTATCACTCTATAATTAAGCAAATATCTAAACATATATACATAAATGTTACATATAGAGCTGCTTACTCAACAAATAGAGTTTATTCAACATTTGCACTGTAACTTGTTTTTTCTCACTTTACAATACAGTATGGACTTTCTTCCGGTCATTCCATGTTTCTTCTGAAAGAATGCAATTTTATTTTTTGATCAGTGGTAAGATAGCAACCAAAGGTGTAACTACATGACCATGGACAGCTAGCCTGCCACAAGAAATTCCAGCTTTAGTTCTTGTGCAGGACTAAATTTTCAACAGGTTATACTGGGAGAAGTGGAAACTTTAGAACAAAGCTGAGTGAACAGTATTTCCTAGGCTGTGGACAAACGTGGGGGATTTCAGTACTTCCAAATGCCCAATTTTTCTACTAAGAGAGGATAAACGCTTTCAATTACGTGAATTCCCATCAGGCAGACAACAATAGCATGGACATGATTCTATAGCTCTTGAGCAATAAAAAGTATATCACAGACGGAGAACGGGACAAAGAGAAACAGCTCTGCCTCCGTAATAAGGTAGAGAGTGAGGGTCGTTATCCGCAAAATACTCCTGAGGCACATTAACTGAAAATGTTAAGCAAATAAGTGGTACACTATTTCTCAGTGATTTACAAGACTTCCGTAGAAAATTCTAGTATAATCCATGCGGCTGGTGCATATCTGACGTCTCTAACTGATTCAGGTGCTTTCTTTGTGTTTCTTTTTTTTTTTTTTGCCCTTCAAACTTTCCCTCTCTGATCTGAACACTTTCACTTTCTTCTCTTTTTGCTCAGAAACAACTGAAATAGGCAACGTAATCATCTTCAGATCTAATTTGAGGTGCAGAGAGACTTCTAGACCCTTCATCTCTCTAACCTTTTTTTGCCTCCCATTATGACAGAATCTTTATGAAAAAAAACAGACTCAATCTGATTTATAATAGCAAAATTATATACATAACTAATCAACGATATCAAAAACACTGACGCAAGAGGGAGGAGATATGGGGATATATGTATATGTATAGCTGATTCACTTTGTTATAAAGCAGAAACTAACACACCATTGTAAAGCAATTATATTCCAATAAAGATGTTTAAAAAAAAAAAGTCTGAACTAGAGAATGGACTTGAGGATATGGGGAGGGGGAAGGGTAAGCTGTGACAAAGTGAAAGAGCGGCATGGACATATATACACTACCAAACGTAAGGTAGATAGCTAGTGGGAAGCAGCCGCATAGCACAGGGAGATCAGCTCGGTGCTTTGTGACCGCCTGGAGGGGTGGGATAGGGAGGGTGGGAGGGAGATGCAAAAGGGAGGGGATATGGGAACATATGTATATGTATAACTGATTAAACTTGTTATAAAGCAAAAAAAAGCATAAAAACAATAAACTTTAAAAAAATGAAAAAAAAAGAAAAAAAAAGTCTGAGATTATCTATATTGGTTTAATTCTTCTTTGCTTTGTACATATTAATTTAATCACGTACCCCATCACCTCTTGGAAAGAATTGGTCAATTTTAAGATTCCTCTTTAGATAGTTTAATTTTAACCTTTTTCACTTATATTTATCAATTATATTTGATTATTTATATTTAAATTAAATATTACAGTTAAATTATATATTAGTTACAGTTATATATCAATTATATTTAATAACTGGACTGTTACAAAACAGTCAAAATTATGCCTGTCTTTGTTACTGATAATTAAAATTTTAATGCTGCATAATAAATATTTCTAGAGTGTTTTACCCTAATTTAATAAATATTTATAATGAAATCTCTTCCAAACAAAATAAAGAGTTCTTTTCCATTTTAACTGCATTAACACTCTCAGTTCAGCTCTTAGAAAAGTGTAGCAAGTGTTGTGTAATATTTTCTGACTTATAAATGAAAAGTTAAGAGCACATAATGTTGAAGTGACTTGTCCTGGATCTACTAGAATGTCACCACATAAGTTAGATTCACAAATCATCAGAATTGGTTTTTGAGGCAAAGAATTTCCATCTTAACTCACCTATCTTTCCCCTATACTTGTACCCTTCTATTTTATCCAGGTTAATACAACCTGACTTATACCACCTATCTTCAGTGTTTTTCTTTAAAACTTTTCCATAGACCATCATGCCATCATATCTTATCAAGATCTTACTTTCCTATTGTGCAAGGAAGTCTTAAAAGCTCATTTTCTCTGAAGCTTATTGATTGATGGGAATGTAGACATAAATAGCCAACCCTTGATTTGACATCTTCATGTGGACATTTTATAAGAACCTTGTTATGGACTGAATGTTGTGTTCCCTGAAAGTTCATATTTTGAAGTCCTACCTGGCAATGTGATGACATTTGGAAGTGGAGTCTTTGGGAAGTAATAAGGATGAGGTCATAAGGGTGGTATCCTCATGAAGGGATCAGTGTCCTTATAAGAAGAGGAAGCACACAAAGAAGAGGTCACATAAGGACAAAGAGAGATGGTGGCCATCAGCAAGCCAGGAAGAGGGCATCACCAAGAATCAAATATGCCAGAACCTTGATCTTGGACTTCCTGGCCTCCAGAACCATCCAAAAAATATCTGTTGTTTAAGCCACCCAGTCTATGGTACTTTGCTATAGGCACCTGAGATGACAGAGACAAACCTCAAACTTGGTTGTTGTCCCAGACCGAACACCTAATCTACCCTCTGCCTGTCTCAAACTATTTTCCCTTCAGTGTTCTCTATATTACTATGCGCCCACCCCCACATTCCATTACTTTCAACCTAGAAATGCACTGTCCATTCAATCAATCACCAAGCCTGTCAATTATAGATCCTAAATGCTCCCTGTCATTCCATTACTCACAATTTCAACTGCCATTATGGCAACCCATAGGAGAAATAAAGATGGTATCTATGCAACAGTGTATGTTAAAAACTATATATTGATGGGGCTATTATTAGTACAAGTGCTGCTAAATGAATTAACCTGTTGGCTTAGGCTGTTTGGAATTGTCCATTTAAATGTTGGGGAAAATCTACCCCAAACTAAGAGTTTAAGTCTGGGTAATTTATGCTGAGCTGTTCCTTCTGATAGCAATTAGCCAGAGTTCAACCACTTCCTGGCAAAACATCTAGTCAAGAAAAATAAATTTGTGACACCAGTACCAAAAAAGTGGGCTTGTCTTCTATTTCCTATAACAAGATGGAATGTGTTATTTGCATGGCAGTTATACTAAGTGCTCGACTATAAACTTAAGAAGAACTCAGTACAATCCTATCTGATACCACTGAAAACATGGACTTATTGGTCTACTAGATTATAAGCTTTGCAATATCAAAGACCTTGACTTGTTGTCCATTGCATCATTAGCAGTTAACACCAGGCATAGCTGTAGCTCAGTAAATATTTTCTGAATGTATGCATAGCCCTGTTGTCTCTTCATTTTATGGTTATATTGTGAGGCAAAATCCAAAGGATCAATAATAGTTCTAAATCAAGGCAATAGTTTGAATCACAATTATTTCTAGCTATGAAATTAAATGCTATTGAAAAAAATCAATGGCATTGAGAATGGATTTAAGTTTTCTGGAGGAATTTTTCAAGTTGATAAAGTTCACGTAACATGGCAAGTAGGGATTAATGTGTCCAAAACTTACATTTTCTTCAGAGTGGAAACTGCTTGTGCCAACCCCAAAGCCATTTCCTTCAGTTTAATGGAATCCTAATTTAAATCGTGCATCCCCCCAACCTCACCACCAACAATCCCAGCTTCAGAGGGAGATTCCAATTAATCCAAGGTAGTCCACTGGTCAAGGGGTGAGTACACCACTTAATTTGACGGGAAACAACTAACATTCCATGCTTTTAGGAAGAGTTTTTCTCTGTCCCCTTATTGATGTGAACAAGAAAACATTACTCCACAGGCTGTTGACATCAACGTTTTGACAGTACGGTGACCCAGTCTCAGGGTGAAGTGGACGGATGGGAAATGACAGAGCAGAAGTTGTAAAGGACCTGAGACTTTGATGACATGATTAAGCCAGTGACCCAACCAACTGTGGATTCCACCACTCATGTGGAATCTGTTACGTGAGATAAATTTTCTAATTGTGTAAACCAGTTTGAATTTTCTGCTAAAATACCTCCTAACTGATATTTCCCTTATAAAAGATATTTTTTTGAGAAAAGAACTGATACAGGTTTTTGGAGGAATGCTCAAAATACTAATCAGTCTTTAATGTTACTGAGGGAAGGATTTACCATTTAAAGATAAACTTGATCTTGCTTTTTATTTATACTGAGAAAACTATTCTTGTAAGAGTAGTAGAGAAAGTAGATATTGAAAGAATGAACATGTATTCATTTTTTTCCTTATTCAACAAATATTTATTCAACCAGTTCCTGTTTATGTACCTTATAAACTATTTCATTTGATACCCACAAAACTCTATGAAGTAAATACCATTAACCATGTTTTAGAAAAGGAAACTAAACTTATAGAGGTTAAACAATTTGACTTAATATCATGGAATCCCTAGGAACCAGGACCAGATCCTGCAACCGTCTAACTTCAAAACCCAACTACTCCCCACAGCCCTGCATTGCCCTCCATAATTAGGTTTGGCAAAAATTGGGTCTAATACCAAATTTGGAAAGCTGATAGTAAAAAATGGTATATATCCATTTATACAGGGTGTGTACACCACTGTAAACTGGGAAAGACATTTTGGAAATAATAAATGGTAAGAGTATACACATGTGTGCGTGCACACACACATACACATCTATATCTATCTAATGTATCCATGTATATTCTTAGATATAGCAATCTTATTCTTGGGAATTTGTCCTCAGAAAATAGTTCAGTAGAAGGGAAAAGTATGTAGATGCTTTTGGAAGGAGCAGTTATTATCTTTTAAATTGGAGGAAATTTTTCAAATTCCAAAATTAATAAAATAGTTGAAAAACTTCTGGGGTGAAATGTTATAATAAGCTATTATGCATATATAGCAAGTAATTATTAACACTGTAGAAACATTGGAAAGGTTTTTTAATACCATTGTAAGTCAAAGAGCCTAATGCAAATCATATGTCTTCTATTTTAAAATAAAACGTAAATGCATATGAATAGAGCAGAGTGGAATCCACACCAAAAAAAAAAAAAATTAAAATAGATCATGATTAATATGGTGGGATTTTGCATGGGTTTAAATTCTTTATTCTTTTGTGCTCTTTAGAGCTAAACTTCTTTTATTTATATGTGATCTACTATTACAAATAGATTTTAAACAATTTGGGAGTCAAACCATTTTCTGGAAACTTAAAGTTGCTAGTAACTAGCTGATCATACTTTAGCTTGGAAACATAATTGGCTTTCATCAAAGGGATCTCCAGTGGGCTATAGAGTTCAATCATTCGTCATCAATAGAAATTTACATCTTTTAAGTTCTCTAGAAATAGCAACAACTGAGAAAAAGTATACTAAAACAGTGTTCAGCATTGCACCTGAGAGATGAGCCCCAAACCTTTCACTGGTATTTATTTTAAGACATGTTTTGAATAGACAGATTATTTATACAAAGATCTAACCTCAATAAGGTTGGGGTAGCTTCAACTGGATTTTATTTGCTGTGGAGCCCTGACAAATACATGAGGGGTTTTTGGTTTGGGATGTCTCTTTTCCTACCAGTGTACAGTACCTGATTTCTAAGGCAAATGACAATCAGACAGGTTTCAACAAATCTAGCATCTGAAGACATCAAAATGATAATTTTAAATTATAAGATCTTTAACTTCCTCATTGCCATAACCTCACTGGTGTGTGTGTGTGTGTGTAAATACAGTGGGCACACACATGCAGTCAGAGTCAAGACCAGGGATACTGAAGATCAGAATACATTTAATAGTAAATCGTCACTTCTAAAGGGTGTAAAATGACTGTAATGGTTGCTCCTCAGTAAGAAATGAAAGTAAATATTTCCTTAGATTCCCAGAGGCTGCCATTCAATACTATAAGCTTTTGTTAATAAACAAATTTAATCAGATCTTTTCTTCTGGGGTTCAAGAAGCCATGCTTAGAGAGATGCCTTGTGCAAATAAACTTGCAAGACCAGATTTTCCAATGAAGTCTTGGCAAAACTATTGACAATTCAGACATTCAAATCTACCCAAACGTGTAAGAGGATAACAAGATAATAAAATGTTCCAGAATCTGCAGGATTGGGATGCAAATTAATAGTCGTATCCATACATTAAAGCACACTAATGTACACTTCTTAGGAAAAATGGATCAAAATATGGAGAACTATGTTCTTTCCACATGGCTCAGAATCTCCTAGACTTATACTCTGATGTTAAATAGAATACCAGTGACCAACCCAGCTTGTCACTACCTAAGGTTCTTTGATAAATAGAAAAGCACAAGGCAAACAAAAGTTTGGACCATCCTCCTTGGTTTTATAAGAGTCAGGCTGGAGCGGAGTCAAGATGGCAGTGTGGGAAGACACGGAGTTAGCATCTCCCTACAGCTAGGGCACCTGCTGGGCCGCTGGTGAAGGACTCTGACACCCAAGGAGATGGGAGGAACCCCAAAGTGAACCAGTGGCTTGCGGGATCTTGGTTCATGAGACCGGGGTTGGGCCAAAGCTCCTGCCGTGGGAGCTCCGAGTCTGAACCACTGGACTGACAGAGAACCTCAGACTCCAGGGAATATTCATCAGAGTGAGTTCTCTTAGAGTTACTTATCTCAGCCCCAAGACCCAGCTCTACCCAGCAGCCTACAAATCCCAGTGTTGGAAGCCTCAGGCCAAACAACGAATAAGACAGGAACACAATCCCACTCATAAAAAATTTTAAAAAAAAATGAGACGGCAAAAAAATATGTCACAGATGAAGGAGCAAGGTAAAAACTTACAAAACCAAATAAGTAAAGAGGAAATAGGCAATCTACCTGAAAAAGAATTCAGAGTAATGATAGTAAAGATGATCCAGAATCTCGGAAATAGAATGGAGGCATAGATTGAGAAAATACAAGAAATGTTTAACAAAGATTTAGAAGAACTAAAGAACAAACAAACAGAGATGAACAACATAATAATTGAAATGAAAAACACACTAGAAGGAATCAATAACAGAATAACTGAGGTAGAAGAACAAATAAGTGAGCTGGAAGACAAAATGGTGGAAATAACTGCTGAGGAGCAGAAAAAAGAAAAAAAATGAAAAGAATTGAAGACAACCTCAGAGACTTCTGGGACTACACTAAACACACCAACATTCGAATTAGAGGGGTCCCAGATAAAGAAGAGAAAAAGAAAGGGTCTGAGAAAATATTTGAAGTGATTATAGTTGAAAACTTCCCTAACATGGGAAAGGAAATAGTCACCCAAGTCCAAGAAGCACAGAGAGTCCCATACAGGATAAACTCTAGGAAAAACACACCAAGACACATATTAATCAAACTAAAAAAAATTAAATTCAAAGAAAAAATATTAAAAGCAGCAAGGGAAAAACAAAAAATAACATACAAAGGAATCCCCATAAGGTTATCACCTGATTTTTCAGCGGAAACTGCAGGCAAGAAGGGAGTGGCAGCAAATACTTAAAGTGATGAAAGAGAAAAACCTACAACCAAGACTACTCTACCCAGCAAGGATCTCATTCAGATCCAATGGAGAAGTCAAAAGCTTTTCAGATAAGCAAAAGCTAAGAGAATTCAGCACCACCAAACCAACTTTACAACACATGCTAAAGAAACTTCTCTAAGTGGGAAACACAAGAGAAGAAAAAGACCCACAAAAACAAATCCAAAACAATTAAGAAAATAGTAATAGGAACATACATATTGCTAATTACATTAAATGTGAATGGATTAAAAGCTCCAACCAAAAGACACAGACTGACTGAATGAATACAAAAACAAGACCCATATATATGCTGTTTACAAGAGACCCACTTCAGACCTGGGGACACATACAGACTGAAAGGGAAGGGATGGAAAAAGATATTCCATGCAAATGGAAATCAAAAGAAAGCTGGAGTAGCAATACTCATATCAGATAAAATAGACTTTAAAATAAAGAACGTTATAAGAGACAAGGAAGGACACTACATGATGATCAAGGGATCAATCCAAGAAGAAGATATAACAATTGTAAATATTTATGCACCCAAGATAGGAGCACCTCAATACAGAAGGCAAATGCTAACAACCATGAAAGGAGAAATTGACAGTAACACAATACTAGTAGGGGACTTTAACACGCCACTTACAGCAATGGACAGATAATCCAAACAGAAAATAAATAAGGAAACACAGGCTTTAAATGATACAATAGACCAGATAGATCTAATTGATATTTATAGAACATTCCACCCAAAAGTGGCAGAATACACTTTCTTCTCAAGTGCACATGGAACATTCTCCAGGATAGATCACATCTTGGGTCACAAATCAAGCCTCAAAAAATTTAAGAAAATTTAAATTGTATCAAGCATCTTTTCAGACCACATTGCTATGAGATTGGAAATCAATTACAGGAAAAAAAACTGTAAAAAAAAAAAAAAGAAATGAAGAAAACAATAGCAAAAGTCAATAAAACTAAAAGCTGGTTCTTTGAAAAGATAAAGAAAATTGATAAACCCTTAGTCAGACTCATCAAGAAAAAAGATGAGAGGACACAAATCAAAAAAATTAGAAATGAAAAAGGAGAAATCACAACTGACACTTCAGAAATACAAAGGATTATAAGAGACTACTACAAACAACTATATGCCAATAAAATGGACACTCACGAAGAAATGGACAAATTCTTGGAAAGGTACAATTTCCCAAAATGAATTAGGAAGAATTAGAAAATATAAACAGATGTATCACAAGTAATGAAATTTAAACTGTGATTAAAAATATTCCAGCAAACAAAAGTCCAGGACCAGATGGCTTCACAGGTGAATTCTGTCAAACATTTAGAGAAGAACTAACACTGATCTTTCTCATACTCTTCCAAAAAATTGCAGAGGGAGGGAGAAACACTCCCAAATTCATGCTATGAAGCCACCATCACCCTGATAAACCAGAAAAAGATATCACAAGAAAAGAAAATTACAGACCAATATCCCTGATTAATATAGATGCAAAAATCCTCAACAAAATTCTAGCAAACAGAATCCAACAGCACATTAAAAGGATCATACACCATGATCAAGTGGGATTTATCCCAGGAATGCAAGATGCTTCAATATACGCAAATCAATCAATGTGATACACCACATTAACAAATTAAGGAATAAAAACCATATGATCATCTCACTATAAGCAGAAAAAGCTTTTGACAAAATTCAACACCCATTTATGATTAAAAACTCTCCAGAAAATAGACATAGAGTGAACATACCTCAACATAAAGGCTATATATGACAAACCCACAACAAGCATCATTCTCAATGGTGAAAAACTGAAAGCATATCCACTAAGATCAGGAACAGGACAAGGATGTCCACTCCTGCCACTCTTATTCAACATAGATTTGGAAGTCCTAGCCACAGAAATAAAAAGAATACAAACTGGAAAAGAAGAAGTAAAACTGTCACTGTTTGCCAATGACATGATACTATACATAGAGAATCCTAAAGATGCCACCAGAAAGCTACTAGAGCTACTCAATGAATTTGGTAAGGTTGCAGGACACAAAGTTAATGCACAGAAATCTCTGGCATTCCTATACACCAACAATGAAAAATCAGAAACAGAAATTAAGAAAACACTCCCATTTACCATTGCAACAAAAGGAATAAAATACCTAGGAATAAACCTGCCTAAGGAAGCCAAAGACTTGTACTCAGAAAACTGTAAAACACTGATGAAAGAAACCAAAGATGACATAAACAGATGGAGAAATATACCATGTTCTTGGATTGGAAGAATCAATATTGTGAAAATGACTACACTACCCAAAGCAATCTACAGATTCAATATAATCCCTATCAAACTACCAATGGCATTCTTCACAGAATTAGAACAAAAAATTTTACAACTCGTATGGAAACACAAAAGACCCTGAATAGCCAAAGCAATCTTGAGAAAGAAAAACGGAGTTGGAGGAATCAGGCTCCCCAACTTCAAACTATACCACAAAGCTACAGTAATCAAGACAGTATGGTACTGGCACAAAAACAGAAATATACATCAATGGTACAGTATAGAATGCCCAGAGATAAACCCATGCACATATGGGCACCTAATTTACGACAAAGGAGGCAAGAACATAAAATGGAGAAAACACAACCTCTTCAGTAAGTGTTGTTGGGAAAACTGGACAGCTGCATGTAAAAGAATAAAATTAGAACACTGCCTAACACCATACACAAAAATAATCTCAAAATGGATTAAAGACCTAAATGTAAGACCAGACACTATAAAACTCTTAGAGGAAAACATAGCAAAAACACTCTATGACATAAACCACAGCAAGATTTTTTTGATCCACCTCCTAGAGAAACAGAAATAAAAACAAAAATAAACAAATGGGACTTAATTAAACTTAAAAGCTTTTGCACAGCAAAGGAAACTATAAACAAGACAAAAAGACAACTCTCAAAATGGGAGAAGAAATGTACAGTGGAGAAAGGACAGTCTCTTCAATAAGTGGTGCTGGGAAAACTGGACAGGGACATGTAAAAGTATGACATTAGATCATTCCCTAACACCGTACACAAAAATAAGCTCAAAATGGATTAAAGACCTAAATGTAAGGCCAGAAACTATCAAACTCTTAGAGGAAAACATAGGCAGAACACTCTATGACATAAATCACAGCAAGATCCTTTTGGACCCACCTCCTAGAGAAATGGAAATAAAAACAAAAATCAACAAATGGGACCTAATGAAACTTCAAAGCTTTTGCACAGCAAAGGAAACCATAAACAAGACCAAAAGACAACCCTCAGAATGGGAGAAAATATTTGCAAATGAAGCAACTAACAAAGGATTAATCTCCAAAATTTATAAGCAGCTCATGCAACTCAATAGCAAAAAAACAAACAACCCAATCCAAAAATGGGCAGAAGACTTAAACAGGCATTTCTCCAAAGAAGATATACAGACTGCCAACAAACACATGAAAGAATGCTCAACATCATTAATCATTAGAGAAATGCAAATCAAAACTACAATGAGATATCATCTCACACCAGTCAGAATGGCCATCATCAAAAAATCTAGAAACAATAAATGCTGGAGAGGGTGTGGAAAAAAAGGAACACTCTTGCACTGCTGGTGGGAATGTGAATTGGTACAGCCACTATGGAGAACAGTATGGAGGTTCCTTAAAAAACTAAAAATAGAACTACCATATGACCCAGCAATCCCACTACTAGGCATATACCCTGAGAAAACCATAATTCAAAAAGAGACATGTACCAAAATGTTCATTGCAGCTCTATTCACAATAGCCCAGAGATGGAAACAACCTCAGTGTCCATCATCGGATGAATGGATAAAGAAGATGTGGCACATATATACAATGGAATATTACTCAGCCATAAAAAGAAACGAAATTGAGTTATTTGTAATGAGGTGGATAGACCTAGAGTCTGTCATACAGAGTGAAGTAAGTCAGAAAGAGAAAGACAAATACAGTATGCTAACACATATATATGGAATTTAAGAAAAAAAAATGTCATGAAGAACCTAGGGGTAAAACAGGAATAAAGACACAGACCTGGGCTTCCCTGGTGGCGCAGTGGTTGAGAGTCCGCCTGCCGATGCAGGGGACACGGGTTCGTGCCCCTATCCCGGAAGATCCCACATGCCGTGGAGCGGCTGGGCCCGCGAGCCATGGCCGCGGAGCCTGTGTGTCCGGAGCCTGTGCTCCGCAACGGGAGAGGCCACAGCAGTGAGAGGCCCGCGTACAGAAAAAAAAAAAAAAAAAAAAAAAAAAAAAAGACACAGACCTACTAGAGAATGGACTTGAGGATATGGGGAGGGGGAAGGGTAAGCTGTGACAAAGCGAGAAAGAGGCATGGACATATATACACTACCAAACGTAAGGTAGATAGATAGTGGGAAGCAGCCGCGTAGCACAGGGAGATCAGCTCAGTGCATTGTGACCGCCTGGAGGGGTGGGATAGGGAGAGTGGGAGGGAGGGAGACACAAGAGGGAAGGGATATGGGAACAGATGTATATGTATGACTGATTCACTTTGTTATAAAGCAGAAACTAATAAATATATATATATATATATATATATATATATATATATATAAATGGGAGAAAATATTTACAAATGAAACAACAGACAAAAGATTAATCTCCAAAATATACAAACAGCTCATGGATCTCAATATCAGAAAAACAAACAATCCAGTTAGAAAAATGGGTGGAAGACCTAAATAGATATTTCACCAAGGAAGGCATACAGATGGCCAAGGTGCACATGAAAAGCTGCTCAACATCACTAATTATTAGAGAAATGCAAATCAAAACTACAATGAGGTATCACCTCACACCAGTCAGAATGTCCATCATCAAAAAATCTACAAGCAATAAATGCTGGAGAGGGTGTGGAGAAAAGGGAACCCTCTTGCACTGTTGGCGGGAATGTAAATTGATACAGCCACTATGGAGAACACTATGGAGATTCCTTAAAAAACTAAAAATAAAACTACCATATGACCCAGCAATCCCACTACTGGGCATATACCCTGAGAAAACCATAATTCAAAAAGAGACATGTACCACAATGTTCATTGCAGCATTATTTACAATAGCCAGGATATGGAACCAACCAAAATGTCCACTGACAGATGAATGGATAAAGAAGATGTGGTGGGCTTCCCTGGTGGCGCAGTGGTTGAGAGTCCGCCTGCCGATGCAGGGGACACGGGTTTGTGCCCCGGTCCGGGAAGTTCCCACATGCCGCGGAGCGGCTGGGCCCATGAACCATGGCCGCTGAGCCTGCGCGTCCGGAGCCTGTGCTCCGCAACGGGAGAGGTCACAACAGTGAGAGGCCCGCGTACCACAAAAAAAAAAAAAAAAAAAAAAAAAAAAAAAGATGTGGCACATATATACAATGGAATATTAGCCATAAAAAGAAATGAAATTGACTTATTTGTAGTGAGGTGGATGGACATAGAGTCTGTCATACAGAGTGAAGTAAGCTAGAAAGAGAAAACAAATACCATACGCTAACGCATATATATGGAATCTTAAAAAAAAAATGGTACTGATGAACCTAGTTGCAGGGCAGGAATAAAGAGGTAGACATAGAAAACGGACTTGAGGACATGGGGTGGGAGGGGAAGCTGGGGCGAAGTGAGAGTGGCATTGACATATAGACACGACCGACTGTAAAATAGTTGACTGGTGGGAAGCAGCGGCATAGCACAGGGAGATCAGCTCGGTGCTTTGTTATGATCTAGATGTGTGGGATAGGGAGGGTGGGAGGGAGGCTCAAGAGGGAGGGGATGTGGGGACATGTGTATGCATGTGGCTGATTCTCTTTGTTGTGCAACAGAAACTAACACAGTATCGTGAAGCAATTATACTCCAATAAAGATCTATTTTAAAAAAAGAGGCTTAACAATATTTTTATTTTGAAATAGTTTCAGATTTTAAATGAAATTTTGCAAAAATAGTACAAAATATTCCCACATGTTTTACCTAGATTCCCCAAATGTTAACAATTTATCACACTTACTTTTTCATTCTATCATTCTTACTATCATTCTATCTACCTACTTATCTATCTACCTATTTATTCTTTTTTCCTGAGATATTTGAGAGTAAGTTGCCAACATCAGGATGTACGTCCTCAAAACAGGTTATTTTATTTTACTTAACCACAGAACTCTGATAAAAATCAGTAAGTTCATACAGATACATTACTGTTGTCTAACCTATAGACCTTATTCAGATTTTACCAATTGTTTTACAAATGCCCACTTTCTGATTCAATATCCAATGCAAAATCAACCTTGCATTAGTTGTCATGTCTCTTTAGCCTCTTTTAATCTGGAACAGTTCACGATCTTGACAATTTTGAAGAGTTCCAGCCAGCTACTTTGTAGACTATCTCTCAATCTGGGTTTTCCTTTTTTTGTTTTGTTTTGTTTTAATATTGTTTATTAGCACAGTAACAAATGCAGACTTCAGTAGTCCTCAACATAGAACCAATCCACTGAACAACTCCTATTCCATGTCTTACAGTTAACAGCTTGAGGTATTTTACTACAGGTTTTCACAAGTTCTGATGCAAACCTCTTATCTTTTCATAAGAAAGTAGATTGGCATATAAAATAAAATACGTAACTACTCATTTCCTATACGGTGTCGTATAGCCATGTGTCCATTTTATATATATGGGATGACAGTCTCTAAAAGCTGTTAAATATCAATGTTCCCTTCCAAGAAGGGAAAACAAATTCCAATTTTTTAAAACAAAAAACTGTATAGTCTTGCAAGGACTTGACATAAATGGCCATGTGTGTAACCTGTACAAATTAAGCTGTTTCACATTACAGACTACAAGCAACTGAACCCAAATGTCTATTCTTCTCTGTACTGCATTTCAGTTAATATTGCAGAACTAATGACAGTTTTAAACGTTGCTATTGCCAATTCTGTCTATTGTAGCAAGATACCTTAAGTTACAACAAAATCTTAGGAAATAAGACTGAATAATATCTGTTATAGAAATACCCTACTCTTTACCAACTCCCACCCTCCCCTACCCCATCAAAATCATAAGCAGCTCTCTCTGTGACAGACAAATAATGTAAAGTATTGTAAAAATCCAATTTATGTAGCGTACCCCTTGGTCCACTGTCTGGCCAAGCTGTCATGTTCTGCTCTGTTGGTCATATATTGAGTGGCAATACTTCCCACCAAGGGGTCAGCAGGATTACAGTCTGTAAGAAGTGAGCAGATAGAAAGAAGGACTTTAGATATGGTTAGTGCTGGACTCCAGTTATCTTTCAATATGTCCAAGCAAATAACTCCTTGACTTAATACTACAAGTGATAGATTCTTGTCCAAAATGCAACCTTTGGAGGCTTGAAGGGATATTCTGGGGTAAAAGTGATATCAAAGAAGAATACGCCACCCTCATACACGGACCCTGGAGGCCGTAGGATGGTTGATCTCCATTCATAGATGCTATCGCCTTTGGGACCAGCACTGCAGTTGGGTGGAGGGTCTAAAGTGATGTCCACCAGCTGCTTCTGAATCCTCTTGGCGCTCGTGGAGAGGGGTTTGGAGTTTTTGCTCATGCTGACTTTACTCTCCTTCTTCTTGGGGGTGTTTGTTTCTCGGTTTGCTGGTTGGAGGACGAAAATGCAGAGGAGTTGATGCTGGCCCTCGAATTTTCATCCGCAGAGCAACCCCCCACCCCCACCCAGCAAACAGCCCCTCTCTTCGTGTCTGGCTGCTTTGCTGCGGCTGGGCCTGGCCACTCGAGTCTTTCTCTCGCTGGGAGAGAAGTGGAAGTGCAGCAATAGCAAGTACTAAACAGGCAGTGGCCTCCCCCAGCCACACACGGGGGCACACCCCGCTCCTCCCCGCCCCGCCCCTCCCACACCGGCCCCGTCCCACCCACGTGGGCTCCCCGCCCCCTGGACACCACCAGGGAGAGGGGCTCGAGCAGCACTCGGGGGACCCCGGGAAGCCCGGTCCCCTCTGGACCTGGGACGCTGGGCCCAGGGGGCGAGGGCTGTGAATTTTCTCTCAAGTGGTCTGGGGACAACCCTGGGTTTTTCGGATGTTTCCTTTGACTAAATTCAGGTTGTGCATTTTGGGCAGGAACATCACAGAAATGATGTTGTTCCTGCTTTGTGCATCACCTGTGCCAGTTTGCTTCATTACTGATGACATCACCTTTGATCACTTGGATAAGGTCATGTCTGGCTAGATCTCTTCCTCTCCATAAAGTTAATATTTTCCCTTCCCAATTAAAAAGTATCTTGTGTGGCAGTACTACAAAGCTATAAAGAATATTCTGTTTCTCGTCATATTTTTCCTTCTTAGTTTTAGCATCCATTGATAATTCTTGCTTGAAGCAATTATTGCTCCATGCTCTCCACATCTTACCTCCTTCCTGCACACACAGCTGAAATACAGTTCCTAGCCCTCTTCCTCAGAAAGACAGTACAACTTGTTCTAGCCCATAAACTCTGACTGCAGGTGGTGTATGTCCCTTCCTGGTTTGGCCCCCAATTGTCTCATATTAACCTACAAGGTCTTTGTCAGTCAACTGAATGCATAAGATCTAGTAAAGGACTCCAAGAAGTCTTTGGTAATTGTGGAGCCACTAGAACCTTAAATCTAAGCCATTCAGGGAGTCCTGTGAGTTTGGATGGGGGAAATGTATTTTCATGAATTTTAACTGGACCTTAGCATTCCCTGTATTTATGAATGTGGTCAGTGGTTACAACAGTGTTAGCAAAATGTGCCTTTGTCTCCCATAGAAATCACAGATATTTCATATCACATTACACTTGATGCAGATATCTTGAAATATATTTACCTGTCACTATTCTGTAATTAACTTTGAATTTTGGTTACTAGCTCTTTTTTTTTTTCTTTTCCACATTTACAAACACTATTCTTAGAGGAGGCCCATAGGCATCGCCAGACTGCTAAAGGGCTCCAAGACATAAAATAGGGTAAGTTGGATGGAGCTGATCCCTGAGTCACCACTTGGTGGGGAGCCATCGGGAAAGCAGGTGCAGAATATTTGCATTAGAATTTGTGTGTGAGAGAGAAATAAGCCACTGAGATTTATGATGTTATTTGTTCAGCAATTATCCTGTTCAGACTAACAGAAAGAATGAAGTCACAAATTTGGAAATTAACATACATAGGAAGATAGTTGAAGCCATGGGATCAGACGTGATAATTGAAGAAGGAGAAAGGAAAAAAAGCCAAGTGCTGAACTTTGGGTAAATATTATATTTTGAAAAAGAAAACAAAACAAACAAAAAAACTGCTTAAGGAAGCAGACAGAATAGAAGAAATGCAATAGTAGAAAGACAACCAGAAATATATGGGGCAAGAAATTATAGAAATGACACCATGTTTTAATTCCTCAGATGTCTTCATATAGAAAGTCCTTATATGTGGTCTCTGCTAAAAAGATAAGAAACGAAAATATTTGGGGTAGGTTTTCTGAAATATACCTAGAAATTTGCTAAATGACAGGTATAGTACTTCTCCAAGTCTAGTTTCTTTAGCTATAAAAAAACTGCTATTTAGATTAGAAGAGGTAATAAAAGCAAACACATGCAAAAGAATCTTGTACAGCTTGTGACGTGTACCTGTCCTAAATAAAATTGTCTCTTTCTCTCCTCAAACCTTCTCCTCTACCATTTCACAGACTATCCTAGAACTTAAGAAGTAAAGAGTACATTAAGAAAACTGTAAACATTCTGAGTCAAAAGCATTGGTATTAGACTTATTATACTAGTTACACTATGAATATTCTACCTATAAAACTAAAATAAGCAAAATCATGATTAGAATTCAACCAGCACCTTGAGATTCTATTTGGGAGACAGACTGAGTGATAATTACAGAAAAGAGAGGCTGTGATTTTAAAATGCCACTCAAAGAGTATCAAGAAAACACACCACACTTTGATGGGGTTTTGTACCAGGGGTCCTCACGAGCTATACAAAAATGCACATAGGGGTACTGGCACAAAAACAGAAATATAGATCAATGGAACAGGATAGAAAGCCCAGAGATAAACCCACACACATATGGTCACCTTATCTTTGATAAAGGAGGCAAGAATATACAATGGAGAAAAGACAGCCTCTTCAATAAGTGGTGCTGGGAAAACTGGACAGGGACATGTAAAAGAATGAAATAAGAATACTCCCTAACACCATACACAAAAATAAACTCAAAAAGGATTAAAGACCTAAATATAAGGCCAGACACTATCAAACTCTTAGAGGAAAACATAGGCAGAACACTCTATGACATAAATCACAGTAAGACCCTTTTTGACCCACCTCCTAGAGAAATGGAAATAAAAACAAAAATCAACAAATGGGACCTAATGAAACTTAAAACCATTTACATAGCAAAGGAAACCATAAACAAGACAAAAAGACAACCCTGAAAATGGGAGAAAATATTTGCAAATGAAGCAACTGACAAAGGATTAATCTCCAAAATATACAAGCAGCCCATGCAGCTCCATATCAAAAAAACAAACAATCCAATCCAAAAATGGGCAGAAGACCTAAATAGACATTTCTCCAAAGAAGATATACAGGTTGACAACAAACACATGAAAGAATGTTCAACATCACTAATCACTAGAGAAATGCAAATCAAAACAACAATGAGGTATCCCCTCACACCGGTCAGAATGGCCATCATCAAAAAATCTATGAACAATAAATGCTGGAGAGGGTGTGGAGAAAAGGGAACCCTCTCACACTGCTGGTGGGCATGTAAATTGATACAGTCATTATGGAGAACTGTATGGAGGTTCCTTCTATAACTAAAAATAGAACTACCATACAACCCAGCAATTCCACTACTGGGCATATACCCTGAGAAAACCATAATTCAAAAAGAGTCATGTACCACAATGTTCATTGCAGCTCTATTTACAATAGCCAGGTCATGGAACAAACCTAAATGTCCATCGACAGATGAATGGATAAAGAAGATGTGGCACATATATACATGGAATATTATTCAGCCATAAAAAGAAATGAAATTGAGTTATTTGTAGTGAGGTGGAGGGACCTAAAGACTGTCATACAGAGTGAAATAAGTCAGAAAGAGAAAAACAAATACCGTATGCTAACACATATATATGGAATCTAAAAAAAATGGTTCTGAAGAACCTAGGGGCAAGACAGGAATAAGGACGCAGACATAGAGAATGGACTTAAGGACACGAGGAGGGGGAAGGGTAATCTGGGACGAAGTGAGAGAGTGGCATGGACATATATACACTACCAAACGTAAAATAGATAGCTAGTGGGAAGCAGCCACATAGCACAGGGAGATCAGCTCGGTGGTTTGTGACCACCTAGAGGGGTGGGATAGGGAGGGTGGGAGGGAGGCAGACACAAGAGGGAAAAGATATGGGGATATATGTATATGTATAACTGATTCACTTTTTTATAAAGCAGAAACTAACACACCATTGTAAAGCAATTATACTCTAATAAAGATGTTTTAAAAAAATGCACATCGGTCCTTAGAAACTCAACTTGAATCCCTCCAATGCCTATTGCTGGTACCCCTTTTATCTCATGTTCTTCTATCACAAACACAAAATGAAGGGGAGGGGAGGGACGCTAAAATGTTAATCCATCAACTTTAAACATATATATATAACTTTAGCTACATGTTATTTGTTCAGTTGTTTTTTTGTTTGTTTGTGGGGGTTTTTTGTGGTACGCGGGCCTCCCACTGTTGTGGCCTCTCCCGTTGCGGAGAACAGGCTCCAGATACGCAGGCTCAGTGGCCATGTCTCACGGGCCCAGCCGCTCTGCGGCATGTGGGATCTTCCCAGACTGGGGCATGAACCCGTGTCCCCTGCATCAGCAGGCGGACTCCCAACCACTGCGCCACCAGGGAAGCCCTGTTCAGTTGTTTTAATAATGGATGTGGATGTCTTACATAGAAAAGAAATATGAAACTGTATGTATGCATTCTAAAACATTCACTTACAAAGTTGCCTGGAAAATGAAAAAAACAGATTAACATTGCCACAGTCTTTAAAACAAAATCTACCTCTCATGTGCTTAGAAAAGTTTTATTAAGCAGCACTTGGAATCACCATTTCCAAAATATGGATTTGAGCAAATGAAAGCGTTTTGATAGGAGTCCTTTAATTGCATCTCTTTCTTCTCTCACCTTAGAGCTGCTTTTCTTTTACCCCAAATTGAGGAATGTGCAATTTTCTAGATTAGAGGCTGAGACTGTTTCCATAATCAGCAGCCATCTATACAGAATGACAATAGAACTGAAAAGAGTCTAACCTATGCCACCAAAAAATTTTCCAAAGAATTGACTCTATGAAAAACGCCAGAATCTGAGTGACAAGTCCTAGCAACTCCTCCCTCTTACAGTTTCAGGAAGAAAGTGCTGCCATCTACAGGACATATATGGAAATAATGCCTACAAAAAAAGATGGAGAGAGTCTTTTGGCTTTTATAGTTGTAAACAGCTAAAGAGAAAAAAAAAAAAGCATGACAAAGGAGAATAATAAAATGTACCCGCTTTCAAATTCATTTACTAAATATTTTCTACTTCTCTGTTTTCTAATCTTCAGCCACTAACCATATGTGGCTAATAAGCCCTTGAAATGTGGCTAATGTGACTGAGGAATGAAGGGTTTTTTTTTTTAATTTCATTTCATTTTAATTAACTCAATTGACTTCAAATTTAAAACTGACACTCAATTCAGTCATTGGAAAACTTTTAAAACTTTTAAGTATGTTTGTGACAAGTTGGGTATATGAATTTGCTTTTTCAACTGTAAGTTTTATGATATCTATATATAGATAAAATATGGCTGATGAAAGATGTGCTGTAAGTGAAAAATACATACAACATTTTGAAGACTTAGTCCAAAGCCAAGGAATGTAATATATCTCATTAATAATTTTTATATTGCTAACGTTTTGAAATTATGATATTTTGGATATGTTGGATAAAATGTGTCAAGGTTAATTTCACTGGCTTCTTTTTACTTTTTAATTTGATGACTAGAAAATTTTAAGTGACACATATGACTCACATTATACTTCTATTGCACAGCACTGTTCTGATTTAAAGGCCCAAAAGAAAAGAGGTAAATGTGTTCAGTGTCTTACAGAATTACATGAAGCGCTATATTATAAAATGTTCTTAGGTCCTGAGTGTTTAATTGCTATCTGGCCCCAAGATTAATAAAAAGCATGCAGTAGACACTGATATTTGTATAGATTAATAGAACACAACTTTTAGAGGAAATTATCTAACATCACTTCAATGACCCTCAATGTGACTGATAAATATCTGAAAATGGTAGAAATTTTAGATCTTGATGAATGTAACTATTGATAACCATCTATATCATGGCGAATGAACTGATGACAGAAACCACACATTTTTAAAGACATTCCAATAAGTTTGTCCTCTGTTCCATTTCTTCCATCAGTTTCCAGCATTCTATCTCCAGACTAGGCACTTCAAGGACTCTACCCCAGCAATCTGCCATTACCCTTCATTCTCACAAGTGCAGGGCACAGCCTCTTCTCCGTGGTCCCTGCCTTTGTCCTGAGCTGGAAAGCAGTCCTCCATAGCATAACCACATCCTTCATGGAGGGTGTCTTCTTCCAAGCCACAAAAATCATACCTCCCCTTTCTTTCTCCTCCATATCCCATCTTTAACATATTCTTCTGTTACTTAGAAAACAAAACCAAACAAACAAACAAACAAAAGAAAAAACAGGCAGATGATTCAGCTGGCAGATACCCACACAAAGATAGGGAGCCCGATGTTCCTGATGTGCCGAGACTGTCCCATTTTAACCTTGGAAGTCTCACCTTGCCGCAGACCAGGACGGATGGTCACCCTACTTGCCAATCTGACCTGTTGACAGCAAAGCAAGAGAGAGGCGAGCGTCATAGTTTATGCTCCAGCAACACCCCACTGCCTGTGTTTTCCTGCAGTTTCTAGCCTCTTTCCTTTACCACACAGCCACCTTTCTCCTTACCGCTCCCTTAACTGGTCTGATTTATGTTAACCTTTCAGCATCATTTCCCTTCCATTTCCCTTCCAAATTCTTTACTCATTCCCCCAGGCTGAGGGGAATACAGTTGTTAACACTGTATTTTAATCCTCTGTCCATCCCCCAAGGCCCCCATCGGCTGTGAGTTCCTTGAAGACAAAACTGGAGATGACATCCATTTTTGCCTTCTCATCACCTGGTAGCCGAATGTGTGAGTGAATGAAGGTTGGTGTGTCTTAGAAAGGCACCTGAGCTTCGGGCAATTTCATGTTTTTATTTTTCTTTTAAGTTTTATTGGAGTGTAGTTGATCTACAAGTTGTGTTAGTTTCAGGTGCCCAGAAAAGTGAATCAGTTACACCTATACATATATCCACTCTTTTTAAGATTCTTTTCCTATATAGGCCATTACAGAGTATGGAGTAGGGTTCCCTGTGCTATACAGTAGGTCCTTATTAGTTCTCTATTTGATATACAGCAGTGTGTATGTGGCAATCCAATCTTCCAATTCATCCCTCCCCCCGCTTACCCCCTGGTAACCATAAGTTTGCTTTCTAGATCTGTAACTCTCATTCTGTTTCGTAGATAAGTTCATTTACAGACAGAGACTTTGGGTAATTTCTTTGGCCTTCTTCAAGCTAATTCACCTCTCTTCTGCCATAACAACCAACAACAAACTGTTTTCAAGACTGGATGCCCATGTCTTTCTCTGCCTTGGAGAATCTTAATCAGTTCTTAGCTCCTCCAACACAGTAGAAAACACTATCCTGTCACTAGCCCCTGACTGGCACCATCCCCCCTGCCCTTGAGAATGAATGAAGGACAGTGGGAAGTTGCTGGGGGTAGGGTCCTTGAAATATATAGTCTGGAGATAGAATGCTGGAAATTGATGGAAGAAATGAAACAGAGGACAAACTTATTGGAAGAAAAGAAACACACACAAAAGCTCACACACACCAAAAAGCAACAGGAACAACCACCACACACACAAAAATGAAACTTGTTTTTGTTTTCAACACTGACTAGTAATTTTTGCTCTTGGGCATTGGAATTGCTCAATATGCATATTTCTTTCCATTGTGGGAGGAGAGGGAATATGTTTACACCACTGAAGAATGTAGCAAGGTGGAGAGAATGTGTAGAAATAATGGAAGACGTGTACCTAAAGATTTCTGCATATGGAACAGTGACTCTGAGTGGTTCTCAGAGTGCTGGAAACTAAGGGAGATGCAAAAGAATATCAAACACAGCCCTACTTTTCCAGGAGCTACAGAGGTTATTATTTGGAAGTTATATAAATATGTTTTATAAGTATTATGTAACACTTAAGGAAATAAACTGCTTTTAGAAATACACAGAAAAATCTAAACACATGTTGAATATTTTAATATATTAACATATATATTTGTTATGTATTTTAAACTTATCCATTTTAATATAGTAAAATACAATTTACATATCTTTATACATAATAACATTTTGAAATATATTCAAATACATTTTAAAATATGTTTTCAGATACTAGATTATTAGTGGTCATTTTTGAGTGCTAATTATGTAAACTAACTTTACCAGTATGATTCTCAAAACCCTATAAAGTAAGTTTTAAAATTATCCCTATTACAGAGAAACCTGTGGCACAGAAAAGTGAGGAAATGAGTCCAAGGTCATAGAACTTGTAAATGGGAGAGCTGGGATTTTAAGGAGATTTATCACCCTTTAAAAGTGATAGCCCATTTGCAGCAACATGGATGGACCTAGAGATGAGATTATCATAAAAAATGAAGTAACTCAGGCAGAGAAAGACTAATATTGTATGGTATCACTTATATCTGGAGTCTAAAAAACTGATACAAATGAACTTATTTACAAAACATAAATAGACTCGCAGACATAGAAAACAAACTTACCATAGGGGAAAGGGGGTGGGGGAGACAAATTAGGAGTCTGGGATTAACATATACACACTACCATATGTAAAATAGATAGACAACATGAACCTACTATATAGCATAGGATATGTTCAATATACACAAGATATTTTCAATATCTTGTAATAACCTATAACAGAAAAGAATCTGAAAAAGAATATACATACATATATAATATATACATATATATGTATAATTGAATCACTTTGTTGTACACCTGAAACTAACACATTTAAATTAACTATACTTCAATTTAAAAAAATGGTTACAGGGATTTCCCTGGTGGTCCAGTGGTTAAGAATTCGCCTTCCAATTCAGGAGACATGGGTTTGATACCTGGTCAGGGAACCACATGCCAAGGGGCAACTAAGCCCACACGTCACAACTACTGAGCCTGCATGCCCCAACTAGAGAGCCCATATGCTGCAACCACAGAGCCCACACGCTCTGGAGCCTGCACGCCACAACTAGAGTGAAGCCCACGCACCGCAACAAAGAGCCTGTGCACCACAACGAATGATCCCACGTGCCGCATCTAAGACCCGACACAGCCAATAAATAAATAAATAAATAAATAAATATTTTTAAAAATAAAAAAAACTTTAAATGGTTATACAATTTTCTTTAATTTTAAAAATCAATTGGTAGAATTCACGAGTTTAAAAAAAAAGTGACAGCAACCCCCTGGATTGCAAAGAAAGACATCCACACGACTCACCAAAAATCAAACAAGGTATCAGCAAAACTAATTTATAAGACAATCTATAAAACCCAAAGCAATATTTCAGCACACATCATGCTGTTTTGGTACAAGCTGCACAACATGTGTCCCAACAGATGCTCCAAAGATAAGTATACACCTTAGTAAAGAAATGACTATTTCTGGAGGAATAAACCCATGCATGGAAGAGTAGACAATAGAGTCTTTATGACAAATTTGCTTCTTATTCATTTAAGTTAGAATCATAGTCATTTTTGACCTGGAAGGCACCTTAGAAGTGGTTGTCAATAATGACTGCTCATTAGAAGAACCTTGGGAACTTTAAAAACTATTAAGATCTGATTACCACTGCAGAGATCATGATTTAATTGGTCTGGGGTCCACTATTTGCAGATGACATGATGCTATATACAGAAAACCCTAAAGACACCATAAAATATTGTTAGAACTACTAAATGAATTCAGTAATGTCACAGGATACAAAGTCAACATAAAGAAATCCATGGTGTTTCTATACACTAATAATGAACTATCAGAATGAGAAATTAAGAAAACAATCCCATTTACAATTGCATCGAAAAGAATAAAATACCTAGGAATAAATTTAACCAAGGAGGTAAAAGACTTGTGCACTGAAACAAGAGGACCCTGATGAAAGAAACTGAAGAAGACAAAAATAAATGGAAAGAAATTTCATATTCATGGTTTGGAAGAATTCATATTGTTAAAATGCCTATACTATGCAAATCCATCTACAAATTCAATGTAATTCCTATCAAAATTTAAAAGGTATATTTCACAGAACTAGAATGAATAATTCTAAAATGTATATGGAACCACAAATGACTTCATACAGCCAAAACAATCTCTAGAAAGAAGAACAAAGTTAGGTATCATACATCCTGATTTTGAACTATACTACAAAGCTATAGTAATCAGAACAGTATGGTATTGGCACAAAACAGACACACAGATCAATGGAACAGAATAGAGAGCGCAGAAATAAGTCCACACATATATGAACAATTTATAACAAAGAAGCAAAGAACATACAATAGAGAAAGAATAGTCTCTTCAATTAAACATGTTAGTAAAACTGGACAGCCACATGCAAAAAATGACACTAGACCACTATCAAACACCATACACCAAAGTTAACTCAAAATAGATCAATGACTTGAATGTAAGACCCAAAACCATAAAATTCCTAAAAGAAAACATAGGCAATAACTTCATTGGTATCAGTCTTAGTGATATTTTATGGATCTGGCTCCACAGGCAAAGGAAACAAAAGCAAAAATAAAGAAATGAGGCTACCTCAAACTAAAAAGCTTCTGCACAGTGAAGGATGCCATAATCAAAACAAAAAAGCAACATACTGAATGGGAGAAAATATTTGCAAATCATATATCTGATAAGGGATTAATATCCAAAATATATAAAGAATTTATACAACTCAACAAGAACAACAACAAAAAAAACAACCTGATTTTAAAAATGGGCCAAGGATCTGAATAGATATTTTTCCAAACAAGAACAACAGGCACATGAAAAGATGCTCAACATCACTAATCATCATGGAAATGCAAATCAAAACCACAATGAGACATCACCTCACACCTGTTAGAATAGCTATTATTGAAAAGACAAGAAATAACAAGTTTTGGAGAGGATGTAGAGAAAAGGGAACACTTGTACACTGTTAGTGGGACTGTAAATTGGTGCAGCAATTGTGGAAAACAGTGTGGAGATTCTTCAAAAATTAAGAATAGAACTACCATATAATCCATCTATTTCACTCTGAGTATTTATCCAAAGAACACAAAAGCACTAATTTGAAAAGATATATTCACCTGATGCTCACTGCAGCATGATCTACAATAGCCCAGATATGGAAACAACATGTGTCCATCAATGGATGAATGGATAAAGAAGATGTGAGATAGATAGATAGATACCTACCTACCTACCTACCTACCTACCTACATACATACATACTATTCTGCCATAAAAAAGTGAAATCTTGCCATTTGTGACAATACAGAGGGATCCTGAAGGTATTATGCTAAGTGAAATAAGTCAACAGAGAAAGACAAACAATGCATGATTTCACTCACATGTGGAATTTAGAAAAACAAAACAAAATAAAACAAAAACAAACTCGCAGACACAGAGAACAGATTAGTGATTACCAAAGGGGAAGAAAGTTGTGGAGTAGGTGAAGTGGGTGAACAGAGTCAACTGTACGGTGATGGATAGTAACTAGACTTGTGGTGGTGACACTTTGTCGTGTATACAGATGTCAAATTATAATGCTGTACACCTGAAACTTATATAATAAAAAAGGTAATAGCTAGAACTATACACCAGATCCACCAAAGGGCAGACAGTAGAAGCAAGAAGAACTACAATCCTGCAGTCTGTGGAACAAAAACCACAATCACAGAAAGACAAAATGAAAAGGCAGAGGACTATATCCCAGATGAAGGAACAAGACAAAGTGCCAGAAAAACAACTAGATGAAGTGGAGAGAGGCAACCTTCCAGAAAAAGAATTCAGAATAATGATAGGGAAGATGATCCAGGACCTCGGAAAAAGAATGGAGGCAAAGATTGAGAAGATGCAAGAAATGTTTAACAAAGACCTAGAAGAATGAAAGAACAAACAAACAGAGATGAACAATACAATAACTGAAATGAAAAATACACTAGAAGGAATCAATAGCAGAATAACTGAGGCAGAAGAACGGATAAGGGACCGGGAAGACAGAATGGTGGAATTCACTGTTGCAGAACAGAATAAAGAAAAAAGAATGAAAAGAAATGAAGATAGCCTAACAGACTTCTGGGACAACATTAAACACACCAACATTCGCATTATAGGGGTCCCAGAAGGAAAAAAGAGAAAGGACCCAAGAAAATATTTGAAGAGATTATAGACAAAAATTTCCCTAACATGGAAAAGGAAATAGCCACCCAAGTCCAGAAAGCTCAGAGAGTCCCATACAGGATAAACCCAAGGAGAAACATGCTGAGACACATAGTAATCAAATCAACAAAAATTAAAGACAAAGAAAAATTATTAAAAGCAACAAGGGAAAAATGACAAATAACATACAAGGAAACTCCCATAAGGTTAACAGCTGATTTCTCAGCAGAAACTCTGCAAGCCAGAAGGGAGTGGCATGATATATTTAAAGTGATGAAAGGGAAGAAGCTACAACCAAGAATACTCTACCCAGCAAGGATCTCATTCAGATTTGACAGAGAAATCAAAAGCTTTACAAACAAGCAAAAGCTAAGTGAATTCAGCGCCACCAAACTAGCCCTACAACAAAAGCTAAAGGAGCTTCTCTAAGTGGGAAACACAAGAGAGAAAAGGACCTACAAAAACAAACCCAAAACAATTAAGAAAATGGTAATAGGAACATACATATTGCTAATTACATTAAATGTGAATGGATGAAATGCTCCAACCAAAAGACATAGACTGGCTGAATGAATGCAAAAACAAGACCCATATATATATGCTGTCTACAAGAGACCCACTTCAGACCTAGGGACACATACAGACTGAAAGTGAGAGGATGAAAAAAGATATTCCACACAAATAGAAATCAAAAGAAAGCTGGAGTAGCAATACTCATAGCAGATAAAATAGACTTTAAAATAAAGAATGTTACAAGAGACAAGGAAGGACACTACATAATGATCAAGGGATCAATCCAAGAAGAAGATATAACAATTGTAAATATATATGCACCCAACATAGCAGCATCTCAATATATAAGGCAAATGCTAACAGCTATAAAAGAGGAAATTGACAGTAACACAGTAATAGTGGGGGACTTTAACACCTCACTTAAACCAATGGACAGATCAGCCAGACAGAAAATTAATAAAGAAACACAAGCTTAAAATGACACAGTACACCAGATAGATTTAATTGATATCTATAGGACATTCCATCCAAAAACAGCAGATTACACTTTCTTCTCAAGTGCACATGGAACATTCTCCAGGATAGATCACATCTTGGGTCACAAATCAAGCCTCAGTAAATTTAAGAAAACTGAAATGATATCAAGCATCTTTTCCAACCACAGTGCTATGAGATTAGAAATCAATTACAGGGGAAAAAATAAAGGTAAAAAACACAAACACATGTAGGCTAAACAATATGCTACTAAATAACCAAGAGATCACTGAAGAAATCAAAGAAGAAATCAAAAAATACCTAGAGACAGCAGAAATTGAGACACAGATGTAGAGAACAAACGTATGGACACCAAAGGGGGAAAGCCACGGGGTGGGGGGGGTGATGAATTGGGAGGTTGGGATTGACATGTATACACTGATGTGTATAAAACTGATGACTAATAAGAACCTGCTGTATAAAAAGAAATGTGCCTTCTTGATAAAATGTTTAAAAAAAAAAAACCTACAGACAAATGACAATGAAAACACAACCCAAAACCTATGGGATGCAGCAAAAGCAGTTCTAAGAGGGAAGTTTACTGCGATACAATCCTACCTCAAGACACAAGAAAAATCTCAAATAAACAATCTAACCTTACACCTAAAGGAACTAGAGAAAGAAGAAAAAACAAAACCCAAAGTTAGAAAAAAAAAGAAATCATAAAGATCAGAGCAGAAATAAATGAAATAGGAACAAAGAAAACAATAGAAAGATCAATAAAACTAAAAGCTGGTTCTTTGAGAAGATAAACAAAATTCATAAACTTTTAGCCAGACTCAACAGGAAAAAGAGGGAGAGGACTCAAATCGATAAAATTAGAAATGAAAAAGGAGAAGTTACAACGGACACTGCAGAAATACAAAGCATGCTAAGAGACTACTACAAGCAACTCTATGTCAATAATATGGACAACCTGGAAGAAATGGACGAATTATTAGAAAGGTAAAACCTTCCAAGAATGAACCAGGAAGAAATAGAGAATATGAACAGACCAATTGCAAGAAATGAAATTGAAACTGTGATTCAAAACCTTCCAACAAACAAAAGTCCAGGACCAGATGGCTTCACCGGTGAATTCTATCAAACATTTAGAGAAGAGCTAACACCCATCCTTCTCAAACTCTTCCAAAAAATTGCAGAGGAAGGAACACTCCCAAACTCATTCTACAAGGCCACCATCACCCTGATACCAAAAACCAGACAAAGATACTACAAAAAAAGAAAATTACAGACCAATATCCTTGATGAATATAAATGCAAAAATCCTCAACAAAATACTAGCAAACAGAAGTCCAACAACATATTAAAAGGATCATACACCATGATCAAGTGGGATTTATCCCAGGGATGCAAGGATTCTTCAATATATGCAAATCAATCAATGTGATGCACCATATTAACAAACTGAAGAATAAAAATCATATGATCATCTCCATAGATGCAGAAAGAGCTTTTGACAAAATTCAACACTGACTTATGATAAAAAAAACTCTCCAGAAAGTGGGCATAGAGGGAACCTACTTCAGCATAATAAAGGCCCTATACGATAAACACACAGCAAACATCATTCTCAATGGTGAATAACTGAAAGCATTTCCTCTAAGATCAGGAACAAGACAAGGATGTCCACTCTCACCACTATTATCCAACATAGTTTTGGAAGTCCTAGCCACAGCAATCAGAGAAGAAGAAATATAAGGAATACAAATTGGATAAGAAGAAGTAACACTGCCGCTATTTCCAGATGACATGATATTATATATAGAGAATCCTAAAGATGCCACCAGAAAACTACTAGAGCTAATCAATGAATTTAGTAAAGTTGCAGGATACAAAATTAATGCACAGAAATCTCTTGCATTCCTATACACTAACAACAAAAGATCAGAAAGAGAAATTAAGGAATCAATCCCATTCAACATTGCAACAAAAAGAATAAAATACCTAGGTATAAATCTACCTAAGGAGGTAAAAGACCTGTACTCAGAAAACTATAAGACATTGATGAAAGAAATCAAAAAGATGACACAAACAGATGGAGAGATATACCATGTTCTTGGATTGGAAGAAACAATATTGTGAAAATGACTATACCACCCAAAGCAATCTACAGATTCAATGCCATCCCTATCAAATTACCAATGGCATTTTTTACAGAACTAGAACAAAAAATCTTAAAATTTGAAGGAGAGGGGGAAGATGGCAAAAGAGTAAGATGCGGAGATCACCTTCCTCCCCACAGATACATCACAAATACATCTACACGTGGAACAACTCCTAGAGAACACCTACTGAACGCTGGCAGAAGACCTCAGACCTCCCAAAAGGCAAGAAACTCCCCCACGTACCTGGGTAGGGAAAAGAAAAAAGAAAAAACAAAGACAAAAGAATAGGGACGGGACCTGCACCAGTGGGAGGGAGCTGTGAAGGAGGAAAGGTTTCCATACACTAGAAGCCCCTTCGCGGGCTGAGACTGTGGGTGGTGAAGGGGGAAGCTTCGGAGCCGCGGAGGAGAGCACAGCCACAGGGGTGTGGAGGGCAAAGCGGAGAGATTCCCGCACAGAGGATCGGTGCGGACCAGCACTTACCAGCCCGAGAGGCTTGTCGGCTCGCCCGCCGGGGCGGGCGGGGCTGGGAGCTGAGGCTTGGGCTTCGGTCGGAGCGCAGGGAGAGGGCTGGGGCTGGCGGCGTGAACACAGCCTAACTGGCCGGGAGGGAGTCCGGGGAAAAGTCTGGAGCTGCCGAAGAAGCAAGAAACTTTTTCTTACCTCTTTGTTTCCTGGTGCGCGAGGAGAGGGGATTAAGAGCGCTGCCTAAAGGAGCTCCAGAGACGGATGCGAGCCGCGTCTAAAAGCGTGGACCCCAGAGACGGGCGTGGGACGCTGGGGCTGCTGCTGCCGCCGCCAAGAGGCCTGTGTGCGAGCGCAGGTCACTATCCACACCTCCCCTCCCGGGGAGCCAGTGCAGCCCGCCACTGCCAGGGTCCCGGGATCCAGGGGCAACTTCCCCGGGAGAACGCACGACGCACCTCAGGCTGGTGCAACGTCACGCCGGCCTCTGACGCCGCAGGCTCGCCCCGCCTCCGTACCCCTCCCTCCCCCCGGCCTGAGTGAGCCAGAGCCCCCGAAGCAGCGGCTCCTTTAACCCCGTCTTGTCTGAGAGAAGAACAGACGCCCTCTGGCGACCTACACACAGAGGCGGGGCCAAATCCAAAACTGAGCCCCAGGAGCTGTGCGAACAAAGAAGAGAACGGGAAATCTCTCCCAGCAACCTCAGGAGCAGCGGATTAAATCTCCACAATCAACTTGATGTACCCTGCATCTGTGGAATACCTGAATAGACAACAAATCATCCCAAACTGAGGAGGTGGACTTTGAGAGCAAGATTTATTATTTTTTCCCCTTTTCCTCTTTTTGTGAGTGTGTATGTGTATGCTTCTGTGGGAGATTTTGTCTATATAGCTTTGCTTTCACCATTTGTCCTAGGGTTCTATCCGTCCGTTTTGGGGGGGGGGTTGTTTTTTTACTTAAAAAAATTTTTTTTCTTAATAATTACTTTTTATTTAATAACTTTATTTTATTTTCTCTTACTTTATTTTCTTTTCTTTTATCCTCTTTCTTTCTACGTCTTCTCCCTTTTATTCTGAGCCGTGTGGATGAAAGGCTCTTGGTGCTGCAGCCAGGAGTCAGTGCTGTGCCTCTGAGGTGGGAGAGCCAACTTCAGGACACTGGTCCACAAGAGACCTCCCAGCTCCATGTAATATCAAACGGCAAAAATCTCGCAGAGATCTCCATCTCAACACCAACACCAAGCTTCACTCAACAACCAGCAAGCTACAGTGCTGGACACCCTATGCTAGACAACTAACAAGACAGGAACACAACCCCACTCATTAGCAGAGAGGCTGCCTAAAATCATAATATGTCCACAGACACCCCAAAACACACCACCAGACACGAACCTGCCCACCAGAAATACAAGATCCAGCCTCATCCACCAGAACACAGGCACTAGTCCACCCCTCCACCAGGAAACTTGCACAACCCACTGAACCAAATTCAGCTACTGGGACAGACACCAAAAACAACGGGAACTACGAACCTGCAGCCTGCAAAAAGGAGACCCTCAAACACAGTAAGATAAGCAAAATGAGAAGAAGAAAAATACACAGCAGATGAAGGCGCAAGATAAAAACCCACCAGAACTAACAAATGAAGAGGAAATAGGCAGTCTACCTTGGTAAATTCAGCATAATGATAGTAAAGATGATCCAAAATCTTGGAAATAGTATAGAGAAAATGCAAGAAACATTTAACAAGGACCTACAAAAACTAAAGAGCAAACAAGCAACAATGAACAACACAATAAATGAAATTAAAAATACTCTAGAAGGGATCACTAGCAGAATAACTGAGGCAGAAGAACGCATAAGTGACCTGGAAGATAAAATAGTGGAAATAACGACTTCAGAGCAGAATAAAGAAAAAAGAATGAAAAGAACTGAGGATAGTCTCAGAGACCTCTGGGACAACATTAAGTGCACCAACATTCGAATTAAAGGAGTTCCAGAAGAAGAAGAGAAAAAGAAAGGGACTAAGAAAATATTTGAAGAGATTATAGTTGAAAACTTCCCTAATATGGGAAAGGAAATAGTTAATCAAGTCCAGGAAACACAGAGAGTCCCATACAGGATAAATCCAACGAGAAACACGCCAAGACACATATTAATCAAACTGTCAGTAGTTAAATACAAAGAAAACATATTAAAAGCAGCAAGGGAAAAACAACAAATAACACACAAGGGAATCCCCATAAGGTTAACTGCTGATCTTTCAGCAGAAACTCTGCAATCAGAAGGGAGTGGCAGGACATATTTAAAGTGATGAAGAAGAAAAACCTACAACCAAGATTACTCTAACCAGCAAGGATCTTATTCAGATTTGATGGAGAAATTAAAACGTTTACAGACAAGCAAAAGCTGAGAGAGTTCAGCACCACCAAACCAGCTTTACAACAAATGCTAAAGGATCTTCTCTAGGCAAGAAACACAAGACAAGGAAAAGACCTACAATAACAAACCCAAAACAATTAAGAAAATGGGAATAGGAACATACATATTGATAATTACCTTAAATGTAAATGGATTAAATACTCGCACCAAAAAACAGAGACTGCCTGAATGTATACAAAAACAAGACCCATATATATGCTGTCTACAAGAAACCCACTTCAGACCTAGAGACACCTACAGACTGAAAGTGATGGGATGGAAAAAGATATTCCATGCAAATGGAAACCAAAAGAAAGCTGGAGTAGCAATTCTCATATTAGACAAAATAGACTTTAAAATAAAGACTATTACAAAGAAGGACACTACATAATGATCAAGGGATCGATCCAAGAAGAAGATATAACAGTTGTAAATATTTATGCACCCAACCTAGGAACACCTCAATACATAAGGCAAATACTAACAGCCATAAAAGGGGAAATCGACAGTACCACATTCAGAGTAGGAGACTTTAACACGCCACTTTCACCAATGGACAGATCATCCAAGATGAAAATAAATAAGGAAATACAAGCTTTAAATGCTATATTAAACAAGATGGACTTAATTGATATTTATAGGACATTCCATCCAAAAACAACAGAATACATATTTTTCTCAAGTGCTCATGGAACATTCTCCAGGATAGATCATATCTTGGGTCACAAATCAAGCCTTGGTAAATTTAAGAAAATTGAAATTGTATCAAGTATCTTTTCTGACCACAATGCTATGAGACTAGACATCAATTACAGGAAAAGATCTGTTAAAAATACAAACATATGGAGGCTAAACAATACACTACTTAATAACGAAGTGATCACTGAAGAAATCAAAGAGGAAATAAAAAAATACCTAGAAACAAATGACAATGGAGAAATGAAGACCCAAAACCTATGTGATGCAGCAAAAGCAGTTCTAAGAGGGAAGTTTATAGCAATACAATCCTAACTTAAGAAACAGGAAACATCTCGAATAAACAACCTAACCTTGCACCTAAAGCAATTAGAGAAAGAACAAAGAAAACCCAAAGTTAACAGAAGGAAAGAAATCAAAAAGGTCAATTCAGAAATAAATGAAAAAGAAATGAAGGAAACGATAGCAAAGATCAATAAACCTAAAAGCTGATTTTTGAGAAGATAAACAAAATTGATAAACCATTAGCCAGACTCATCAAGAAAAAAAGAGAGAAGACTCAAATCAATAGAATTAGAAATGAAAAAGGAGAAGTAACAACTGACACTGCAGAAATGCAAAGGATCATGAGAGATTACTACAAGCAACCCTATGCCCATAAAATGGACAACCTGGAAGAATTGGACAAATTCTTAGAAAAGCACAACCTTCCAAGACTGAACCAGGAAGAAATAGAAAATATGAACAGACCAATCACAAGCACTGAAATTGAAACTGTGATAAAAAGTCTTCCAACAAACAAAAGCCCAGGACCAGATGTCTTCACAGGCGAATTCTATCAAACATTTAGAGAAGAGCTAACACCTATCCTTCTCATACTCTTCCAAAATATAGCAGAGGGAGGAAAACTCCCAAATGCATTCTACGAGGCCACCATCACCCTGATACCAAAACCAGACAAGGATGTCACAAAGAAAGAAAACTACAGGCCAATATCACTGATGAACATAGATGCAAAAATCCTCAACAAAATACTAGCAAACAGAATCCAACAGCACATTAAAAGGATCATACACCATGATCAAGTGGGGTTTATTAGAAGAATGCAAGGATTCTTCAATATACGCAAATCAATCAATGTGATACACCATATTAACAAATTGAAGGAGAAAAACCATATGGTCTTCTCAATAGATGCAGAGAAAGCTTTCAACAAAATTCAACACCCATTTATGATAAAAACCCTCCAGAAAGTAGGCACAGAGGGAACTTTCCTCAACATAATAAAGGCCATATATGACAAACCCACAGTCAACATCGTCCTCAATGGTGAAAAACTGAAAGCACTTCCACTAAGGTCAGGAACAAGGCAAGGTTGCCCACTCTCACCACTCTTATTCAACTTAGTTTTGGAAGTTTTAGCCACAGCAATCAGAGAAGAAAAGGAAATAAAAGGAATCCAAATTGGAAAAGAAGAAGGAAAGCTGTCACTGTTTGCAGATGACATGATACTATACATAGAGAATCCTGAAGATGCTACCAGAAAACTACTAGAGCTAATCAATGAATTTGGTAAAGTAGCAGGATACAAAATTAATGCATAGAAATCTCTTACATTCCTATATACTAATGATGAAAATTCTGAAAGTGAAATCAAGGAAACACTCCCATTTACCACTGCAACAAAAAGAATAAAATATCTAGGAATAAACCTACCTAAGGAGACAAAAGACCTGTATGCAGATAATTATAAGACACTGATGAAAGAAATTAAAAATGATAAAAATAGATGGAGAGATATTCCATGTTCTTGGATTGGAAGAATGAACATTGTGAAAATGACGCTACTACCCAAAGCAATCTACAGCTTCAATGCAATCCCTATCAAACTACCACTGGCATTTTTCACAGAACTAGAACAAAACATTTCACAACTTGTATGGAAACACAAAAGACCCTGAATAGCCAAAGCAATCTTGAGAACGAAAAACGGAGCTGGAGGAACCAGGCTCCCTGACTTCAGACTATACTACAAAGCTACAGTAATCAAGATAGTATGGTACTGGCACAAAAACAGAAATATAGATCAATGGAACAGGATAGAAAGCCCAGAGAGAAACCCATGCACATATGGTCACCTTATCTTTGATAAAGGAGGCAGGAATGGACAGTGGAGAAAGGACAGCCTCTTCAATAAGTGGTGCTGGGAAAACTGGACAGATACCTATAAAAGTATGAGATTAGAGCACTCCCTAACACCATACGCAAAAATAAGCTCAAAATGGATTAAAGACCTAAATGGAAGGCCAGAAACTATCAAACTCTTAGAGGAAAACATAGGCAGAACACTCTATGACAAATCACAGCAAGATCCTTTTGGACCCACCTCCTAGAGAAATGGAAATAAAAACAAAAATCAACAAATGGGACCTAATGAAACTTCAAAGCTTTTGCACAGCAAAGGAAACCATAAACAAGACCAAAAGACAACCCTCAGAATGGGAGAAAATATTTGCAAATGAAGCAACTGACAAAGGATTAATCTCCAAAATTTACAAGTAGCTCATGCAGCTCAATAACAAAAAAACAAACAACCCAATCCAAAAATGGGCAGAAGACCTAAATAGACATTTCTCCAAAGAAGATATACAGATTGCCAAGAAACACATGAAAGAATGCTCAACATCATTAATCATTAGAGAAATGCAAATCAAAACTACAATGAGATATCATCTCACAACGCTCAGAATGGCCATCATCAAAAAATCTAGAAACAATAAATGCTGGAGAGGGTGTGGAGAAAAGGGAACACTTGCATTGCTGGTGGGAATGTGAATTGGTACAGCCGCTATGGAGAACAGTATAGAGGGTCCTTGAAAAACTACAAATAGAACTACCATATGACCCAGCAATCCCACTACTGGGTATATACCCTGAGAAAACCATAATTCAAAAAGAGTCATGTACCAAAATGTTCATTACAGCTCTATTTACAATAGCCAGGAGATGGAAACCACCTAAGTTCCATCATCGGATGAATGGATAAAGAAGATGTGGCACATATATACAATGGAATACTATTCAGCCATAAAAAGAAATGAAATTGAGTTATTTGCAGTGACGTGGATGGACCTAGAGTCTGTCATACAGAGTGAAGTAAGTCAGAAAGAGAAAGACAAATACCGTATGCTAATGCATATATATGGAATCTAAGTTTTAAAAAAATGTCATGAAGAACCTAGGGGTAAGATAGGAATAAAGACACAGACCTACTTGAGAATGGCCTTGAGGATACGGGGAAGGGGAAGGGGAGGCTGTGACAAAGTGAGAGAGTGGCATGGACATATATACACTACCAAACGTAATATAGATAGCTAGTGGGAAGCAGCCGCATAGCTCAGGGAGATCAACTCGGTGGTTTTTGACCACCTAGCGGGGTGGGAAAGAGAGGGTGGGAGGGAGGGAGATGCAAGAGGGAAGAGATATGGGAACATATGTATATGTATAACTGAGTCACTTTGTTATAAAGCAGAAACTAACACACCATTGTAAAGTGATTATACTCCAATAAAGATGTAAAAAAAAAAAATCTTAAAATTTGTGTGGAGGTACAAAAGATCCCAAATAGCTAAAGCAATCATGAGGGGAACAAATGGAGCTGGAGAAATCAGACTTCCTCACTTCAGGCTATACTACATAGGTACTGTAATCAAGACAATATGGTACTGGCACAAAAGTAGATATATAGATCAATGCAACAGGATAGAAGGCCCAGAGATAAACCCACGCACCTATGGTCAACTAATCTATGACAAAGGAGGCAAGGATATACAATGGAGAAAAGACAGTCTCTTCAATAACTGGTGCTGGGAAAACTGGACAGCTACAAGTAAAAGAATGAAATTAGAACACTCCCTAACACTATACACAAAAATAAACTCAAAATGGATTAAAGACCTAAATGTAAGACTGGACACTATAAAACTCTTAGAGGAAAACATAGGCAGAACACTCTATGACATAAATCACAGCAAGATCTTTTTTGACCCACCTCCTAGAGAAATGGAAATAAAAACAAAAATAAACAAATGGGACCTAATGAAACTTAAAAGCTTTTGCACAGCAAAGGAAACTATAAACAAGATGAAAAGACAACCCTCAGAATGGGAGAAAATATTTGCAAACAAATCAAGAGACAAAGGATTAATCTCCAAAATATATAAACAGCTCATGCAGCTCAATATTAAAAAAACAAACAACCCAATCAAAACATGGGCAGAAGACCTAAATAGACATTTCTCGAAAGAAGAAATACAGATGGCCAAGAGGCACATGAAAATCTGCTCAACATCACTAATCATTAGAGAAATGCAAATCAAAAGTACAATGAGGTATCACATCACACCAGTTAGAATGGGCATCATCAGAAATCTACAAACAACAAATGCTGAAGAGGGTGTGGAGAAAAGGGCACGCTCTTGCACTGTTGGTGGGAATGTAAACTGATACAGTCACTATGGAGAACAGTATGGAGATTCCTTTAAAAAACTAGAAATAGAACTACCATATGACCCAGCAATCCCACTACTGGGCATATACCCAGAGAAAACCATAATTCAAAAAGACCCCAATGTTCATTGCAGCACTATTTACAATAGCCATGTCATGGAAGCAACCTAAATGCCCATCGACAGATGAATGGGTAAAGAAGATGTGGTACATATATACAATGGAATATTACTCAGCCAAAGAAAGGAATGAAGTTGGGTCATTTGTAGAGATGTGGATGGACATAGAGACTGTAATACAGGGTGAAGTAAGTCAGAAAGGGAAAAACAAATATCATATATTAGCACATATATGAGGAATCTAGAAAAATGGTACAGATGAACTGGTTTGCAGGGCAGAAATAGAGACACAGATGTAGAGAACAAACATATGGACACTAAGGGGGGAAAGTGGGGTGGGGGGCTGATGGGATGAATTGGGAGATTGGGATCAACATATATACACTAATATGTATAAAATAGATAACTAATAAGAACCTGCTGCATAGCACAGGGAACTCCACTTTGTTGTACAGTAGAAACTAATGCAACATTGTAAAACAACTATACCCCAATTTAAAAAAAAGAATAAATGTAAAAAAAAAGTGGGTATAGAGGGCACATATCTCAACATAATAAAAGCTTCTTATGACAAACCCACAGCCAATATAATACTCAAAAGTGAAAAGCTGAAAGCCTTCCCACTGAAATCTGGAACAAGCCAAGGATGCCCTCCTTCACCACTTCTATTCAACATAGTATTGTAATTCCTAGCCACAGCAGTCAGACAAGAAAAAGAAATAAAAAGTATCCAAGTTGAAAGGGAAGAGGTAAAATTGTCACTATATGTAAATGACATGATACTATATATTGAAAACCCTTATTCTCTTGTATGATTATGACCTGAAGTCTGTGACCTGGGATTTTCTGAAATCTACCTGTTACTCCTGAGGTAGAAAGAGAGAATGTCAGCAGGAAACAGTTACTAAGAAGGACAGTGATGACCATTTGTTTGTGGTACTCATCCTTCTCAATGATAATTATACATATCTTCTGACCCGCAGAGTGAGACTAGCTGAGGTTTTCAAGGGATCTCAGATTTCTTACACAATGTGGAGATCCACTCCTCACCCATTTCTTTTGCATTAGTGAATATTTTCCAATGTAGCATTTTGATTACTTTAATGATTTTTTCAATTAATGGACTTTATTTTTAGAGCAGTTTTAGGTTTACAGAAAAACTGAACAGAAAGTACACAGTTACCATATATCCCCCCATCCCAATTTCCCCTATTATTAACATCTTGCATTTCTGTGGTACATGTATTATAATTGATGAGCCACCATTGAAAATTATTATTAACTAAGGTCTATAATTTACACTATAGTTCACTCTTTTTGTTGTATGTTCTGTGGGTACTGACAAATGTATAATGAAGTATATCCATCATTAAAAAAAAAAAAACAACTATACACCAAAGACAGTACATTGAGGTCAGATCCTTAAGCAACTGCAGACAAACTGAATTTTCTCTATGATTAGTAGAGTAGCCCATACAAAAGGAAAAACTTATCTGAAGTGAATGAAATCCAAAAGGAGATTGACTGAAGATGCAGAAGTTAGGCAATTAAAAGAAGAGGACCCAGATTTAAAATACAGCAGGTAATTTTCCCTTTGCCACATGGAGCCAAAACATTCACCAATCCTAAATGAAGAACAGCTAGAATTAACACCAGACTATGATGTTTGGGGGGCTATATATTAATTGTAGTTGTGTGTGTATGTGTGTGTGTGTAAAATAACTTATTTACATATTTATTTATAAAATCTTAACAAGTGGCACCTTTCAGAGGAAAATTTTCTTCACTTAAAAAAATAACTCAATGGTATATTGAGTTGTTTTGTTTTGCTTTTTTTAATGCATGGACTCAAGTAAGACCAAGAAGGAGACAACAAACCAAAGAATGAGCTGAAATATTCTGCATAAGACAACAACCCCAAACGCAATAGTACAGAGGCTGGGATTGTTTACAAGATGGAAAAAAGGAGAAAAGAAGACGGGAAAATTGAGAGCAGCAAGGATGTTGAAGTCTGAATTGGACAAGATATTTTTAAGAAGAGGGATATTTAATATTCTATTTCAAGATGCTTGTTTGTTGTGCTGTAAACTCTTTCTTCTTCGGTAAAATCTGGCAGTAACTACAAGGTCTTGTCTGGGTAGCCTTTTGTGGAAATCAAAGGAAGAGAATAAATTCCCCCCCAGAATCCACTCAGTATGGAAAGTGGACAAGACATGCAAGACAGTAAAATGACCCGCATTGAATGAAGTAATTAAACAAGTCTTCTGGGAATATGTGTATATTGAAGGCATAGAGAAATTGGTCTTCACAAATCGAGGGCTGTGCCAGTCTCACCTAGATTTTACATGATGTGGTGAACCCTGATAACAGCTTGTTCACACATAGGTATGTACGCTTCAGCTAAAGCTTTCTGTAAACTCTATATAGCTTAATTTGTAGCATAGATTCAGACACATTTGATTAAAGTTTTTACTGATTTTATAACTTTCAGATTTCCACCAACTTTTTTCAGTTCTGATAAAGAAAAGTCCCAGAAGGACCCAAATTCTGATGATGAGAGGAAAGAGGCTGTACTTCACTGAGAATGACCCTGAGTAAGGACCATTTCTACTTGGGTATGGCACCAGATTTACATCATCAGAAATATTTACCAAGTGGAGCCACACGCTGCGACATTTTTATCAAAAATGAAAATGGGTCCCAAGATATCCATTGTCTAGATATCAGCCACCAGGTGGTGTTCTGCAGCACAAAGCTCCATGGTATGGCATGCAGGGCTGGGAGTGCCAGGAAAATATTAACATAGCTTAAATTCTTTGAATATTTAAATACAATAAAAAGAATCTAACTTATAAACACAGTTTTTTTAATATATTAGCAGAACCATATTGTCTCATGCAATGGAAATCACAGGAATATTCTGGTTTTGTTTTGAGTTCTCTAGACCATAGAATATGTCTTGATGAGTTTGTTGTTGTCATTGCTGTTGTTGTTACTCCAAAGTTCATAATAATTTTTATTTTCCCATGTGACCAAAAAATACAGAAAGGCTACTTTGAGAAATAACTTTATGTTATTTCTTCATTTTGAGAAATAACCTCTTTGTGATTTAATAATAAGAACAGCTGAGAGATTAGGAGAGGCAGCTTTCATAATGCCCAGCTCTGCCAGCAGTTCAGTGTAAGACCTTGGGCGAGTCACCACCTGGCTTTCCTTTTCTTCTTCTGTAAAATAAACAACTGGGCTAGGCTTTTTCTGAAGTCCCCTGGAGCTCAAACCTGCTGTCATTTTATGATTCTAAATGCACGATTATCATTGCTCCTGTTCAAGTATTATGGAATAATTTATGAAGAACAAACAGGTTGAAAACTTAAATAAATGCATAAAAAAGAACTGAAGAGATAAGTGCATTTTAAGCTCCACTGATGAAAGAAGGCCCCGTGAGACATCTATAATCATGAAAGTAGTTTGCTTCTTAGCATCTATTTTGCTACTCCTATTAGGAAAAAAAAACAAACCAGCCCATAACTAACAAAACTGGCCAAAAATTCCTGCTGTATTTTTATCAAGCAGGTGTCTCTAAAGAATGCTAAATAACAAAGACATGAAACTACAAAGAAATCACATGGCATGACCCCTATGCTCATAGCAGCACTATTCACAGTAGCCAAGAAATGGAAACAACCTAAATGTCCATCGACAGAAGAATGGGTAAAGAAGCTGTGGTACATATATAAAATGGAATACTACTCAGCTATAAAAAGAATGAAATAATGCCACTTGCAGCAACATGAATGGAACTAGAGATTATCACACTAAGTGAAGAAAATCAGAAAAAGAAAGACAAATACCGTATCACTTATATGTAGAATCTAAAATATGACACAAATTAACTTAACTATGAAACAGAAACAGACTCACAGACATAGAGAAGAGACTTGTGGTTTCCAAGGGGGAGGGGATGGGGGAAGGATGGATGGGGAGTTTGGGATTAGCAGATGCAAACTATTATATATAGAACGGATAAACAACAAGGTACTGTATAGCACAGGGAACTATATTCAATATCCTGTGATGAACGATAATGGAAAAGAATATGAAAAAGAATGTATATGTATAACTGAATCACTTTGCTGTATGGCAGAAATTAACACAACATTGGAAATCAACTAAACTTCAATAAAATAAAATTTTTAAAAAAGCATTCATATGGCATGAACATTGAACTTTAAAACTCCCAGTGTTTTTGGAGATTTTGTAAAGCTTTCTATTCCTGTGGTTTTATCAGCTACCTTATAGTTTATAAACTGCCTTGTTTCAGAATAGAATTGAGGGTACATACCACTCTACATCTAACCCTAGAAATGGTCTCTGTGTTTGGAAGCAGACTTAACAGGTTCCTCGAGTTCAGACCATTGCCTTATTACAGGAAAGCTATTACAAGATGATGTCATTTCTGGCTTTCAGTTTGTCTAGAAAACTACCTACTTTCTCAGTTTAATACACCACACTCTGCTATCTCTTTTCTTGCCTCTTGGTGTGGCACCTGATCTCAGAACCAAAGCTTTCATCTTAGATCTAGTCAGACACAGAGAAACACTTGGGAGAAGACACAAACACATAAAACTTCCAAATGAGAACTTCTCCTTCTGAGGGAAACAAAAGCCTAGTGAGTTCTTGGTAATAGGGAATACACATGAGCTCACTCTGCTCGAGAGCTATAACTTGAGTAGCACATCTGAGGGCAGGATCCAAGGTTCTAGGCCAGCTCCACCCCAGTCTGCTCTGACCATAACACATTTCTTCCAGACTCTCAGGGTCTTGCTTTTGGCCATTTGGGTGCAATGAAGAAAGATGAGAAGGAAAGCAAGAGACAAGAGAGATGGAAAATTTTTAATATGTCCCTAAAAGCCTCTTTATAGAGATGAGTAATAAAAAGATTGAGGCCAGCAAACATATTCAACCTTTCCACATTTTCTCTAAACTGTTATAAAACTGAGAGTCTTCTAAGGTCAGAGTTAAAGTAGTACAGCCTTGTTTTTGTATTTTAAATGGTTTTTAGTGGAATGCTAAAATAGCCTCAGCACTAGTAAAAGGCATAGTCAAGCCATTTTGATGTGACTCAGGAGGGGATAATAGGACCCACCAAGTAGGGAGGTTAGATCATTTTTTGTGAACTCTCACCCTACTGCCAAGTATGGCTCCATGCAGCTCCTCCACCCACCCACCACGCACATACTTCCCTTCTCCTCCAATCAAGGAATGTTATACTATGAGATCACCTAGCTGATTTTGACCAATCATAATTTATTACTCTCAATTCTTTCAAAACACATCAGTTGAATGCCTACTATGTGTCAGACACTGTTCTAATTACTGGGGATACAGCGATGGACAAAACATAGAACTCTGCCCTCCCAGAACCTATAGTCCAGTGGGAGAAGGAAAAATAAATCAGTAAAGTACACAATAGGTTCGAAGGTGATAAAGAGAGAAAATGAAGCAAGGAAGGGAGTGCAGTATATTCAGGGAAGAGGGGGAAAGCTAGAGAGGGCTGCAATGTCAAATATGGTGGTCAGGGAAGGCCTTGCCTCAAGTGAAATTTGAAAAATGACCTCAAGAGAATGAAGGGCAAGCCATGTGTCTGAGCAAATGTGAAAGTTCTAGATCAGAGGCATGTCCAATGCTTCAAGGAGTACTAGGGATGCCAGTGTGTCTTCAGCAGAATAAGTAAGAGTAAGCAGTAAATCAAAGAGGTAAGAAGGGGTGGGAGACAGGTTTGGCTTTTACTGGGTGAAAGTGGAAATTATTGGGAGATTTTGAACAAAGTCATGACATTATGTGACTTCCATTTTAAGTGCTAGAACAGACTGATCATGAGCAAAAAAGGCAGAAGCAGGGAAACGAGTTACAAGGCTGCTACAACTCTCCAGACAAGAAATTGTGGTAGCTAGGACCAGGGCAATGGGGATGGAAGTGATAGGAAGTAGTTACATTTCTGATGTATTTTTTATTCTAAAGCCAGCAGGATTCTCAGGTGTTTAGATTGAGAACATGGAAGAGAAGAGTTAAGAATTACTCCATGGTATTTGGCATGAGAATCAGAAGGAAGGATTTGCCATAAGTTAAGATGGCATGTTTGTTTGCAGACATGATAAGTTTAAGAAACCTCTTAGGCATCCAGATGGAGAGGTCAAGTAGGCAGGGACAAGTCTAGAGTTCAAGGAGAGAGAGGGTGATAGATGGTATTTAAAGCCATGACACCAGATGTGACTGAGACCAAGAAAAGAAGTCCAAGGACCAGATCCTGGGGAGCTCCTACTTTGAGAGACTGGAAATTAGGAGCAACAAGCCAAAGAGACAGAAAGAGTGGCCAGTTTAGAAGGAGAAAAGCCCGGAGAGCAGAGTATGTTGGGGTGAAGGGAAGTCTCCAGATGAAGGGAGTGATCGACTGGGTCAAGTTTGGCTGACAGGCAGGTCAAATAAAATAAGGGTTGAAAATGGATACTGGGTTTAGCGATTCTGCCAAGTCAGGTCAACGAGGACTGAGTGCTGTTGTAATATGGCCACTAGCCTGAACAAAAGAAATCGATCAAGTTTTTGGCTAAATAAGTAGATCTCAGGGGAAAAACCCTTATCATCTTCAGTGGTCCTTTGTTTCATAAATATTACTTGAGAAGGAGAGAGAGTTTTATTCTCTCTATAATGACAGTCAGACTTAAGAGTATCACTGCTTAGCTCACAATGGCTGGTTAATTTCATATGAAGTACAGATACTTTTTTGCTTCCTAGACTTTGGAAATCACAGACGATTTTCTTTCTTAATTAAAATTAGACTTCTTTTTCTAAATCATATCTGGAATGCAAAAATGTATATTTCCTTTAACTATTTTGATTTGAGGGATTTTTCCCCCTTGTTTCTCTCCTTCCAGCTAATTCTGAAGGCTTTCTGTCTGTGTGAGCATCTCAGACCACTCCCCTTTCTCATCCCCTTGCAATATCTGATGCCTCTGCATTATCACAATCAATTTGATCTTGAGCATCATAAAATTCTACACATTCCCAGAGCAGCAGATTTGATGTCACTGACAAAATATGATGGATTTGAAGAACAGGCGAGCAAAAGGAAATGCAGACAAGGGCAAAGATACCTAAGAGGAAAAGAGAGAAGAAGCTGGAGGAGGTGGGCTTAACTGACCATGTGCTTCCATTATTTTCCACAGAAACAGGTTAAATCAGAAACTGCAAGATTTAGAAATTCCATGTGGATAAAGTCCAGCCAAACGTATGCATACTAAATAATTGTACACATTTAATAAATAAACACCATGGCAATATCTATGCACCTCAACTAATGATATTGGTCAGCAACTAACGTATTAAAATTCACTCAACCGATTTTGAGAATAACTTCCTATTTGCATAATTTTCCAAACAGATTTGTGTATATAGAAATTGCCTCATTCTGAGCGGTTGGCAGTACAAACCAAAATAGTCCATAGCATCTTCTTGTCATGATATCACAATCCTAACTCTTAAAACACATAAACAGTTGAAGATGTCAAGTAGTTCATAAGTATGTTTCAAAGCTGCAATTTTAACACTTCTCATTTATTCATTATGGTAAATCTCAGAATATAAGCAGCAAATAAAAGTTACCATGTCCTACATTATATTTGATTATTTTGGTGTTCTTGGCACTTTTAAAAGAACTAGGAAAATGAAGGAAAGATATACCCTCCACTTACAATGAAGTAATTACTTTATTAGTCCATTAGTCTTACTAGAACGTAGCAGCTCCAGAAAATGCTTAACTCAACAGTTGTCTTTCTCCTATGATATCCTTTAAAAAAGAGAAAGCAGTGAAGACAAGGAAGAAATATTATACTGCCAGAACTTGCAGAAATACTTTCTGAGTGTAAACAAACATTTTCAGGGAAAAAAAGGGGGGGATATCAAATGTTCAAGGAAATAAATGCTGAAAATATTTTTAAATAAGTACTATATGTTTAAAATAACATTTTAGTAGTATATTGTATTCTTTTCCATTGCAGTGAATTTGACACCTTGAAAAGAAATTGAACATCTTTTTGTTTTCTATGTCTTTTTTCTATGTCTTTGGAACTGTTATTTTTATTATCCTGGCAACAATATTTTGCAGAAAGTCATGGAAACATGAATAGGGAACCCACAGCAATATTAGAAATTTCTAAGGAAACAACTGCAAGATTAATATGAAGAGGAAATTCAAAATTTGGAAGTAAACTGTAGTAAAATAGTACTTTGAAATAATGCAGTTTTTAAAATGTCATTAACTCTACATTTCCCTCTATATTCTAAATCAATAAAAACACTTCAGAGTGCTTCCATATTGCCATTGCTGATTTTTCTTTATTCTCCCAGAGTATAAGGTTTTTGTTATTTTTGGTAAAAAAAATAAAATAAATAAAGCTACATTAAGATACAGCCTCAAAAGAGGTTGAATTCCTAGTAACTGCAGATGCATGGCACTTACTGCTAATTGGACATGGCTGCTTTTAGCAAATCTGGTAGCTGCTAAAAGCTACTGTTACCGTAGTGCTGATTCACCAACACACTGGGCACACATACACCATCCACCTCTCCTTTACCAAAGCTACATGTCTGCAAAGTCTGCCTACCAAAATGCGGAGCCGACTCCTTTGTTAGAATGCATAGAGACAGAAATCTTAAAGAGCCACCTACAAGGGCACTGCAAGAAAATGAGGACCTCTTAATGCATATTAAATATTCCTATTTAGACATTATTACAGTAAAGTATCTCCCTGTTATAATATGCTGTTTCAAGCCCCATGCCTTGTAGAGTGGGATACAAAAGGGAACGCTATTAGCACTTTCTTAATTACCTTCTCTCTAGTGTGCCGTACTGCCTGGCTGGTAGACTGTAGTTTTGGGAAATATTGTGAACTAAGTTATATCTGTGTCTCATATCATCATTTGTGTTTTTGTAGGATGATTGTTATGAGAAGTCTAAAATTACTTTGTTAAAAATTGGACCACATTTACCAGTACCACATAAACCTCCTGGTTTAAATATTAATGCTTTCCATTTTTTTCTAAATTTACAGCTGCAGTACATTCTACCAATTCTACTCTCTAACAATAATTTCATAAAACATTCAAGTTCAGACAAAAATGTCCTATGTGTATCATCGTTCTTATTCATATTCCAAGACTCTTTGTGTCTTACTGTCTGCATTAGACACATTCTAAGTGGGTAAGCTGAGTTATTGGAAGGGAATTATTGAGAGCAAGTGAAGAGAGAAAAATCCAGAAGTAATGACTTGAAAATAATCAAAATGTAACTCTCAAATGGCCAGTATGATTATGGACCAAATACATATAAATATTACACATATCAGCATATGCTTCTTCCTGTTTCATAGCTGGGACCCCATAGATCATGACTCAAAAGAAATTCCAACCCTTTCCCTAAAGAAGTTAATATCATCCATTTCAGGCAAACTTGCCCAAGGTCATATGGCGAAGTCAGGATCAGCCAAAAATTGAGCCCATTAATGTTGACACATAGCAGATTACCGTGCTTCCTTAAATACCTAACTTACCTACTGGACACTGTTTTAAGTGTCTGAAGACTGGTGATGAGACCGTTTATACTACATAGATTGCAGTGCATCAAGATTGCCTCTTTCTGTTGCTTTTCACATATCAATAGAATCATTTATTTTTCTCCACTTGGGTTATTTTTCCAGGTTTCTCCTCAAATGCATCTTGGACTCCGGAAACAAATCTTGGGTTCCATCCTGCCTAGAGGCAGGATGAACAATCTGAACCCTGACTTTTGATTTCCAGTTGAGAGAATGTGATTTAAAAAAAAAAAAAAGTCGTAAAATTAGACCTGATTTCTGAACAAAGCTGACCTGCTTAGCAATGACTTCTCAAATCCCATATCTCCTCATTTGTTGCCAAAATAAAACACCTGTCAGAGAAGGTCTGGTTTTAGGGTTAGCGTTCCAAAGGAAGGGGCTTCTACTTCAAGGAGGTAACAGGGTTGTCTCTTACTCTGAAGGAAAAGCACTTTGGAAAGCTTGGTAAAATTGTAGCTGCTTATGAAAAATTTTTTCAGTGGAAACCCAGAAAATGTTCTTCATCGGAGACATCTTTCTGCTGGTTCTAAAGGAAAACTACAAAATACCCCTTTTAAAATACCTGGGGGCTTCCCTGGTGGCGCAGTGGTTGAGAGTCCGCCTGGCGATGCAGGGGACACGGGTTCATGCCCCGGTCTGGGAAGATCCCACATGCCGTGGAGCGGCTGGGCCCGTGAGCCATGGCCGCTGAGCCTGCATGTCCGGAGCCTGTGCTCCACCACGGGAGAGGCCACAACAGTGAGAGGCCCAGTGAGAGGCCCGCGTACCGCAAAAAAAAAAAAAAATACCTGGAAGTAGGGCAAGGCCACCCAGAAGATTGAAGGCTCTACGCTCATCAGTGTTGTTGGGGAACATTGACCCAAATCTGGGAGGGAGATGAAGAGAAGTAACCTATAGCACCTCCTCCTTGCCCCCTGTCCCATTACTTTTCTCAATTAAAAAAAATTTTTTTACCACTTCTTATCGGTTGTGATAGCTAAAATCAAAAATATAGATAATAACAAATGTTGGTCAGGATGTGGAGAAATTGGAACCCTCATACAGTAAGAATGTAAAATTCTGCAACCATTTGGCAGTTCCTCAAAATGCTAAGCATAGAGTTACCGTATGACTCAGCGACTCCATTCTTAGGTATATACCCAGGAGAATCAAAAACATATGTCCACACAAAATACTTGTATACAAACATTCATAGCAGCATTATTTACAATAGCCAGAAAGTGGAAACCCTAATTTCCATCAACTGATGAGGGGAAAAACAAAATGTACTATATCCATAGAATGGAATATTATTTGGCAATAAAAAGAATGAAGTACTGATACATGCTACACTATGAATGACCCTTGAAAACATTATGCTAAGTGAAATAAGATACAAAAGACCAGATATTGTATTGTTTCATTTATATAAAATGCCCGGAATGGGACTCCATAGAGGCATAAGGAATTGAGAATGTTCTAAAATTAGATTGTTAATAGTTGCATAATACATTGAATATACTAAAAACTCCTGGGCTTCCCTGGTGGCACAGTGGTTAAGAATCCACCTGCCAGTGCAGGGGACATGGGTTCAAGCCCTGGTCCAGGAAGATCCCACATGCCGCAGAGCAACTAAGCCCGTGCGCCACAACTACTGAGCCTGCGCTCTAGAGCCCGTGAGCCATAACTACTGAGCCCCTGTGCCACAACTACTGAAGCCCGCAGGCCTGGGCCCCATGCTCCGCAACAAGAGAAGCCACCACAATGAGAAGCCCGTGCACTGCAACGAAGAGTAGCTCCCGCTCGCCGCAACTAGAGAAAGCCTGCGCGCAGAAGTGAAGACCCAACACAGCCAAAAATAAAATAAATAAAATAAATTTTTTAAAAGAAATAAGTAAATAAAAATAAATTAAAACTCCTGAACTGTATACACTTTAAATAGGTGAGTTTTATTTATGTGGATTTATCTCAATAAAGCTGTGGAAAAGTTTTTAAAACACTATCACACACAAAATCACATTGGCTCTTCATACTCGTCTTCAAAAACGATGATTGTAAAGACCAGATGAGATAATATATATACAACAAAACACAGAAAAGAAAAACAGCAACTACTTTTAAAATTAAAAGTCTGTAGTCGTGAATAGTAATCTGGGTTCTATTTCTGGGCTCAGAAATATTTCTGTAGTAAAAGAAACAATGTACTAGGGGTTTGCCTCCTGCAGCACATCTGCATCGTCAATGATTCAGGCATTAAAGGCTCTTGCAGTCACCCAGAATATACTTGTGATGCACTCATTGACTCTTTTGATACAGCCAGAGTCTAAGAGCTTTCGGGGTACAGAATGTTCCATCCACCACTCTTTCCATTTATGCACTACTAAGTGACTAAAAGGAAAGGGGATTTTAGACCTTTGGTTAGTCCACATTTTAAAACCACTCAGTAAAAAAGAAAAACCTATTTTTTTGCAGATGACAACAACACTGATGCCTGAGATAATATGAAGAAGATAGAACAACCAAGGATTCACGGCCAATGCTAGAGAAACAGTAGCAAAATCTTACAAGCACTTCCTCCATAACAGCCATAGATCTAGCAGGTTACATATATTAACTCATTTAAACACCACAACAACCAGTTATTAACTATAGTTCACACATGAGAATGTGAGGCTCTGAGTAGCTTGCCCAGTGTCACCCAGCTCACAAGTGGCAGATACTGGACTGGCACCAAACGCTCTGACTCCAGAATCTGTATCCTTGACCTAATCTACCGGCTCCTCATCTAAATCCAAGTTTGATATAGAAAAGAGCTGCCACACATTATGTTTTCTCTAATAATATTTTTTTTTTTTTTTTTTTTTTTTTTGCTGTACGCGGGCCTCTCACTGCTGTGGCCTCTCCCGTTGCGGAGCACAGGCTCCGCGGCCATGGCTCGTGGGCCCAGCCGCTCCGCGGCATGTGGGATCTTCCGGGATAGGGGCACGAACCCGTGTCCCCTGCATCGGCAGGCGGACTCTCAACCACTGCGCCACCAGGGAAGCCCTAATAATATTTTTAATCAAAGTAAAACTTAAAATCAAATGCATATAATCACCCAAATTTGTATCTTTCATCACCTTGAGTCTTCCTCAACCAGATTCATTTATATTTCATATAGCACTTCAGTTTAACCACCATATCAAATGTAATCTGGTCATGTTATCTGGTAGCTAGAGGACTTTTTGATGAAAAAATAAACCTGAGATAGTAAAAAGTTTACCTTTGTATTAAAATACATAGCGTTTGTTATAAAACACAAAAATAATCATGTACCATTTAATAAAATTATTGGAACCCCTTATAGTTATTACAGGGATAATTTTAAACAATCATCCTCTTTGTGGCCTCTGTCTAAAATAATACAAACCTCACAAGCTTAAAAAGACAAAAAATAAATCAATCAAATATTGGGGCTACATACTTCTCAAGAGAAAAAAAAGAGGAAGAGGTACTCATTGTTCTCTTTTCATTGAGATGATATATTTTTGTTGAACTGAATCATGTTTTCCTGGAGTAATAAAGAAGTAGCTAATTGCTCATCAGTAACAAGAGTGATTGATCTACTTGTATTTTGAGGTCCACAAGTTTGATTAACTTCAGCACTTCCACTGTTTGAAAAAGAAAGCACAGGCAAGTGGCATTCAAGTTGTAATTTGCTCATGATTATCCTAATGGGATATGTCTAAAAAGAAGCAAACTACATAGATAGAAATGTTCAGAAAACAACGAAAAGCCTAAATCAGGAAATAGGAGTCACTGACTGAGAATTACTTGATTATTCAGTGAGTTTAGGAAGATGCTAACAGAGAGTCCAGAGAATCCAGAAGGAAATAAACCACCTTCATTTTAATTATGCACACTACAGGTTACCAAAGTTTGACCTAAAAAAATACAAAGTCATTTTCTTTGAGAATCATCTTGGTTTATGCAATTCTTACAACTGTACAGAGATGAAGAAGTGTGGTTTAATACTTTCCTACCAGTAACACACTTTTTAAAGGTATAAACATACTGCAAGTACATAGTAATATTAGAGACAAAAAAAACTAGCTTATTTATGTTCCCTTAAAATCAGCTGAAAAATGAATGACTTCTCCTTGTCCACTCTTGGTGGGATTACAAAATGGTGCAACTGCTATGAAAAACAGTATGGCAATTCATCAAAAAACTAAAAATAGAATTACCATATGATCCAACAATCCCACTCTACGTATACATCCAAAGGAAATGAAAGCAGGGTCTCACAGAGATATTTGCATACCCATGTCCATAGCTGCATTCCCCACAAGAGCCAAGAGGTAGAAGCAACCCAAATGTCCATAGACAGATGAATGGTGCATTCATGTAGCACTCAAATATTATCTTATCTCCTTTTTGTATTCCCAATCAGTCTGTGAAATCTGAAAGAAAGAAATAAGGACTTATATTTCTTTGTGTCTATAATGCTCAGCACATTCATGCATTTCACTCAAAAATATTGATTGAATGTCTATATACTTGGCCCTATTCTAGGTGTAATGACCATCAATGTACAACATACACACCTTCACTAAATACATGACTGGTGAACTTGATTATAATGATTCTATTAAACTGAATTCAATTCACACAGTAGCAAACATTTAACTGGCCATATTGTATGGCAGAAACTGTTCTAAGCATCATTATTATTATCTCCAGTTTGTAAATGAAAAAACTGAGGCACAGAGAAGTTAAACAATTTGCCCAGATTACACAGTTAAGAACTGGCAGGGACAAGATATGACTCTCAGCAGGCTCATTCCAGAGTCAGTGCTTTTAACCACCCTGCTCTATCTGCTCAGCATGAATACTCTGCTACGTTTAAGGGAAATGATATTAATAATACCCCGCATTTACCCTGTATGAGCTCATGGGTGAGCAGGGTAGAGAGAGAGCTATAATACGAAATTATAAGTGCTGTAACAGAGAGATAAGCGTAGGAGCACAGAAGACGATTCAATGAAGTTTATTCTAAAAATATGAAGGCTTTATAGTGAGAAACACTTAAGGTAAGCTTTGATAAAGTCACCAGGAGGAAAAGGAGGAAGAAGAGAAAAAGAAGCAGGAAGAAAAAGGGAAGAGGAGGAGGAGATGATTCTGATAATGGAAAGATTGCCATCAGGGCACAGAGGAGAGAAAATTGATATTGCTGGGTATTGCTAGGGAACGGCAGTGAACGACAGACCCTCCTCTCACGCCCCTGTCAGAAACGGAACAGTTTCCTCCCAATAAAGGGACCTGGCTAGCTGGAGGCAGACACAGCTACAGCAGCAGCCCCATTTCTGCTGACAGCAGCCTCTAGAGATGTCACAGGTGGTCAAAGCAAGTAGAGTAGAGGAAAGCCTTACCCATCAGTGGACTTAGCCACATTCACCCACCTGAAGAGCCAAACGTCAGCCTCGATATTTTCAAAATAAAGCCTAGAGCTTAAGGAGAAGAGGTAGAAACACTAAGCAAATGACTAAAGGGAAATTTTCAGAGTGAACCAAATTCTGAGTGCTTGGGCATCAGATTTTTTTTTTAAACCTGTTAACTCAGCCATAGACATGCACAGGCCAGAAACAAGTTCTGATGATACTTGGCTTTGTTTTAAAAATAGAGAAAGAAAAAAAATTATCAAAAATTAACTAAGGAAGCTCTAAGAAATGTGAAGAATGTTCCTGGAGAATAAGAAGGAAGTTCAAGACAGAGGTGAAGGCCGAGGTGAGAGCCTTTAGAGGTGAGGAAACATTTTGTCAGCTCCGGGACAGCACAGGAAATTAAGGGCCTGGGAAGCAGCCTATCTTCAGAGAATATCTTCTCTTCTATCTTCAGAGAATATTTGTTTCAACAAATATAGGGGAACCTAGTGATAATATAGCCATAAATCAACTGACCTGTTAGATCTGCAGTGACGAAACCAGCAAAGACAGTGCCCAGGTCCAGATCTTAAGGAGTGCAGTGCATTCCACACAGTAGCTTCTCAATAAGTATGTGTGAGTGGATAATGGAGAAAATGGGATAGAAGGAGGGATGAAGGCAAAGAAGGAGAAAGGGAGGGAAGAGAGGACCATGTTGTGGATGGTTGTGGGTAAATTGCTAACAGATGAAACCAAAAGATAAGGAGGAAAGAATCTCTGCCAGAAGAAACTGAAATATGATGCCTGTAAAGACAGAAGTTCAAAATCAAGTCAGAGCATGAACAACAAGGCGAAATAAACTATTTAATCTATGGCATGGTCATATTTTGGAAATTAGATCAAAGAGGTTTGGGGTTATAGCCTGTATGGACTTATCATTTGAGAGTAAAGGAAAGTGCTTTAGCAAAAAACAAATCCTTGAGGTATATCACACACACAGGACACAGCGAAGACTTTTATAATCCTGACAACAGCTGTTTTTCACTTTGACAGTATGCAATCAAAACTGGACTTGGAATCCCTTCATGTTCATGAGAAGAAAGAAAGAAAAACCATCTACCCAGAAGATAAATAGAGGGTATCCGAGCTAGTAAAATTACCCTAGAAAAAGAGCCACACCATGGTTTTAGACCTTTATCTTGAGAATAAAGTTTTATTGGCCTCAACAGTATGATTACAAGATATAACAACATCAACAGCCACTATGCTTATGTAACACTTACATGCCAAGGACTTTGCTAAATGCTTTTCATGCCTTATCTCATTTAGCCCTCATGACAATATGAAGTAGGTACAAGCATTATAATCTTTATTTAAAAGGTTAAAAATCTAACAATTACCAAGATTGAGAAACTTGACCCCAAATCACCTAGTGGTCAAGCCAGGACAGTGAAGCCAAAACTCAGTGAAGCCTCATCTTATGAATAAGATAAAACATGAAATACTAGAAGGGATTCACGATAGAGAAATCTCTACCAACAGCCTATGTTCCATGATTTGAAAATGGTGGGAAGTGTCCTGCTGCCTTAAGACACTAGGAAATACCTGCTGAGTGCTGAAAGCAGCACTAATATTCTAACCTAACAGAGGCAGGAGGTAAACCAGGTTTCAACACTGCCCCAGTACCTTCTTTAATGTAATGTCCCAGTACCTTCTTTAGCCACCACCAACTCCCAAGTCAATATGAAGCTAATAAAGTCATTTCATCTTAATCAAGTTCAATTCAAATTAATCCCAATTTGACCACAGACACCGAATTTCAGCTTATGCCCATAGAAACGATTTTATAAATGATATATATATAAAATAGAACCAACCCATAAGAGATAAAAGTCCTCCAAATATAAGAACTCATGGACCCATTCTAGTTTATAAGATTGCTTTTATGGAATACATGAAATTGGAGAACTGTTACTTGGACATTATTTTTAAAAAACAAATTCTGATAGATATGTTATTCAAAACAATTGATTCTCACATCCACTATGATGCTACTATCCAAAAAAAAAAAAAACAGAAAATATCAAGTGTTGGTGAGGAACTGGAACTCTTAGTCACTGTTGGTGGGATTGTAAAATGATGCAACTGCTATAGAAAAGAGTATGTCAATTCCTCAAAAAATAGAATTACTATATGATCCTCAAAAAAAAGAATTATTATATGATCTAGCAATCCCACTTCTGGGTACATATCCAAAATAATTGAAAGCAGGGTCTCAAAGAGATATTTGCACACCGATGTTCATAGCAGCATTATTCACAATAGCCAAGACGTAGAAGCAACCTAAGTATCCTTTCACAGGTGAAGGAATAAACAAAATGTATTATAGTATATTCATACAATGGAATATTGTGTGACCTTAAAAAAGAAGGAAATTCTGTCACATGCCACAACACAGATGGACCTTGAGGGCATTATGCTAAGTGAAATAAGCCAATCATAAACTTTAAAAACTGTGTGATTCTACTTATATGACGTGTCCGAAGGAGTCAAATTCATAGAAATAGAAAGTAGAATGGTGGTTGCCAGGAGCTGTGTGGAGGGGGAAATGGTGAGTTGTTTAATGGCTATAGAGTTTCAGTTTTGTGAGATGAAACAGTTCTGGAGATGTGCTGCACAACAACGTGAACACACTTAAAACAAGCAAACTGTACACTTAAAAATGGTTAAGGTGGGGCTTCCCTGGTGGTGCAGTGGTTGAGAATCCGCCTGCTAATGCAGGGGACACGGGTTCGAGCACTGGTCTGGGAGATCCCACATGCCGCGGAGCAACTAGGCCCGTGAGCCACGACTACTGAGCCTGCGCGTCTGGAGCCTGTGCTCCGCAACAGGAGGCCGGGATAGTGAGAGGCCCGCGCACCGCGATGAAGAGTGGCCCCCGCTTGCCACAACTAGAGAAAGCCCTCGCACAGAAAAGAAGACGCAACACAGCAAAAATAAATTAATTAATTAATAAAAAAAAAACCTCCTACCCCCCCAAAAAAAAAAAATGGTTAAGGTGGTAAAAACACACATACTCATTACAATAAGGTAATGCTTCCATACTATTTGGAGTGTTTTCTTGCAACATTAAATAATACATCTAAAATATGGATTGCTTAAAAAATAAAAAAGGAATAAATTATGAAAAAACAATTGAAACACTGTATGTAGAGGAGAAAATAAATCTGTTTTGTGCTTATTAAGAAGACAAAACTAGATAGAAGATTCAAGGAGATACGTTAAAGCTTTATTCAGTAAAAGGCTTTATAAAACAGAGCTGGTCAATAGAATGTGTTTTGTTAGGTGGTGAGTTTTGGGCCACTGATTCATTCAAGCAAAGGAAGACCTGTATCTATCAGTGTTGCTATAGGGGCTTTTGCACTGACTGGAAAATTTTCCTCTGTTAACTCTAAGGTCTTTCTAGTCCAAATCCCATGATTCTATGTCAAAAGAATCCAAGTAAACAAAGGGACAGTTGGAGGCTTTGATCATCCAGGAAAATTATTCACAAACCAAACCAAAAAGATTGATAGATTTGATTATATAAAAAGAATTCTCTATAGCCACACCAAAACAAAGAACAACAACAAAAACACCCACAATCATAAAATAAAATTAAAAGGCCAACAATGAAATGTGAAATAAAATTTGCATCGTTTAGTACAAATAGGCTGGTAATTTTATTAGATAAAAAAGTTTTACATATCATAAACAATAACCAAAATAATAAAAAACCACAATAACAAAAGGCTCAAAAAATATTGACAGGCAATTGCAGAAGAAGAAGAAATACCCATAGACAATAAACAAATGTTAATATTTGCAGCTTTTTCCTTATAATTCCTTATAAAGAGTTCCAGTTCCTCACCAACACTTGATATTTTCTGGGTTTTTTTTTTTTTCTTGGATAGTAGCCATCATAGTGGATGTGAGAATCAATTGTTTTGAGCAACATATCTATCAGAATTTGTTTTTTTTAAATAATGTCCAAGTAATAATGTCCAAGTAGTATATAGACATTAAAAATAGTAAGATAGTTCTTTGCTTGCTAATATGGAAAAATCTTCAAGATATTTTGTTAAGTGAAAAAAGCAAGGGGCAAAACAATATGTACAGTGTGCTTCTGTTTGTGTGGGGAAAAAATGACACACATGCATTGCGCACACACACACACACACACACACACAAACGTGTTTACTTCCATGTGCCTTTCCTTATATGTGCATAATTATTTTAGGGAGGCTACTTGAGAAAATGCTAGAGTGGTTGCTTCCTGAGAGAGTTACTGATGGATGTCTGGGAAGCCGGTATTAGAGGTACTCATCCTGTATAATATTTTGTTTCTTTAACATTTGAACCACATATACTTATTCAAGGGATAAATAAAATATTTGTTAATTTTTGTACTTCTTGCAAATCAAAAAATATGCACTGAAATGAGATTTTTTTTCTTTTGTTTTGTCTAGTAAATAAAAAGAGTAGGAAGAATAATAACCTAGAGGCATCTAGTGTCCAGGAAAATAAGCCTTCTTGTTGACTGCTAGCATTAATGTAACTTGAGACTATCTTTCTGGAGAATAATTGACAATATAAATCAAGGAACTTAAAATGTGCATATCCTGAGGTTTGGCCAAGATGGTGAGTAGGAAGACCCTGAGCTCACCTCCTCCCACAGACACAATAAAATTACAACTACTTATAGAGCAACTATCTAGGGGAATGACCTGAAGACTAGAAGAAAAGATTTTCTACAACTAAAGATTTAAGAAGGACCCACAATGAATTAGTAGGAGGGGCAGAGACGCAGTATAGTCAAGACCCACATCTCCAGGTATGCAGCTCACAAAGGTGAGGATGATTACAATTGCAGAGGTTTGTCCCAAGAAGCAAGGAGTTAGAGCCACACACTGGGCTCCCCAGCCCACAGGTCCTGCACTGGGAAGACAAGTCCCTGGAATGACTGACTTTGAAGCCAGTGAGGCTTGAATACAAGAGAAAGAGGGGACTGTAGGAAACAGAGACTCTGCTCTGAAAGGGCACACAATCCATGTCCCAGTACAGAGGCAGTAATTTGAAAGAAACCTGAATCAGACCCACCTGCCAATCTTAGAGAATATCCAGAGAGACAGGAGGCAACTGGGACTCCCCCTGGGGACATAGAAGCTGAAGGCAGCCATTTTGGGGAGCTCATTCTACCACGAGGACACCTGTGCTGACAAGCACTATACTGGAGTCTTCCCTCTACCCTATTAGCACTAGGGGCTTACCCACTCATCAGCAAGCCAACACCAGTCTTGGGGCCCCAATCCCCACAGCCAGGCATGCCTGGATTCAATCCTGCCTACCACCAGGCCACCAAAATCCTAGGATTCCCAAGGCCATGCAACCAGTCATGCTGGGACTCAGCCTCACCCATCAGCAGGCCAGCAGCCACCATATGAGGCAGGGCCTGGCAACCAACCAGTGCACCCACAGCAGTCAGCCCAACCACAACAGAAGGACCCATGCAGCCCACAGAGGGGACACCCCTAGAGCGTATAGCTCTGGCAACTATAGGGACATGAGCTGCTGGAACCCATAGGGCACCTGCTACGTAAGACCATTTCTATGAAATCAGGAATTGTAACTGACCTACATAATACAGAGAAATAGACACAGAGAATTAGGGTAAATGAAGAGATAGAGGAATATGTCCTAAACAAAGGAATGAGACAAAAACCCAGAGAAGAATTAAGTAAAGAGGAGATAAGCAATTTATCCAATAAATAACTCAAGATAATAATCATAAAGATGCTCAACAAACTCAGGAGAAGAATGGACGAACTCAATGAGAAGTTTAACAAAGAGTTAGAAAATGCAAAGAAGAAACAAACAGAGCTGAAGAATACAATAACAGAAATTTAAAAATACACAAAAAGAAATCAACAGTAAATTAGATGATACAAAGAACAGATCAAGAAATTGAAAGACAGAGTAGTGGAAATCACCCAAGCTGAACAGAAAAAGGAAAAAAGAATTTTAAAAAATGAAAATAGTTTAAGAGACTTATGGGACATCATCAGGCATACTAACATTCACATTAAGGGGGTCCCAGAGGAAAAGAGAGAAAGGAACAAAGACCTTATTGGAAGAAATAATAGCTGCAAAGTTCACTAACCTGTGAAAGGAAACAGACATCAAGTTCAGGAAGCTCAGAGAGTCCCAAACAAGATGAACCCAAAGAGGAACACATCAAGACACATTCTAATTAAAATGGCAAAAATTAAATATAAAGAGAGAATCTTAAAAGCAGCAAGGGAAAAGTAACTAATTATATTCAAGGCAACTCCCATAAGACTGTCAGCTGGTTTTTCAGCAAACTTTGCAGGTCAGAAGGGAGAGGCACAATATATTTAAAGTGATAAAAAAAAAAAACCTACAGCCAAAATACTCTACCCAGCAAGGCTATCATTCAGATTTGAAAGAGGAATAAAGAGTTTACAAACAAGGAAAAGCTAAGAGTTCAGCACCACTAAGCTAGCTTTACAAGAAATGTTAAAGGGACTTCTCTAAGTGGAAAAGAAAAGAACACAACTAGAATTAGGAAAATTATGAAAGGAAAATATTCATTGGTCAAGGTAAACATACACTAAAGGTAGTGGATTAACCACTTATAAAGCTAGTAGGAAGGTTAAAAGACAAAAGTAGTAAAACCACCTATAGCCACAATAAGTAGTTAAGGGATATACAAAACAAAAAGATGTAAATATGATGGCAAAAACATTAAATATGTGGGAGGAGGAGGAAAAATGCAGGGTTGTTAGAATGTGTTCCAACTTAAGAGATCATCAAATTTTTTAAAATCTATATGTAACTATAAATATATCTATATCTACATATTTTGTTATATATGAACCTCATGGAAACCACAAACCTATAATAGACACACTCACAAAAAAAGAGACAGGGAGTCAAACATAACACTAAAAATAATCATCAAATCACAAGGGAAGAGAGCAAAAGAAGAAAGGAACACAGAAGAACTACAAAAACAATGAGAAAACAATCAACAAAATGGTAATAAGTACATACCTACCAATAATTACTTTAAATGTAAATGGACTAAATGTTCCAATCAAAAGACATAGAGTAGCTGAATGGATACAAAAATAAGACTCATATATATTCTGCATACAAGAGACTCACTTCAGATCTAGATACAGAAACAGACTGAAAGTGAGGGAGTGGAAAAAGTTATTCCACACAAATGGACACACAAAAAAAGCCAGGGTAGCAATACTTATATCAGACAAAATAGATTTTTTTAAAAACTGTAAAAAGGGACAAAGAAAGACAGTACATAATGATATAGGGATCAATCCAACAAGAAGATATAACAATTATAAATGTATATGCACCCAACATAGAAGCACCTAAACACATAAAGCAAATACTAACAAACATAAAGGTAGAAATTGATAACACATAGTAACACCCCAGTTACATCAATGGACAGATCATCCAGACAGAAAATCAATAAGGAAACACTAGCCTGAAATGACACATTAGACCAGATGTACTTAATAGATATATAGAGAGAGATCATTCTATCCAGAAGTAGCAGAATACATACTGTTTTCAAGGGAATATTCTCCAGGATAAGTCACATGCAATGCCACAAAACGAATAAAATTTTTTGGCCGTGCCACCCGGCATGCATGATCTTAGTTCCCCAACCAGGGATCGAACCCGTGCCCCCTGCAGTGGAAGTGTGGAGTCTTAACCACTGGACCACCAGGGAAGTTCCAAAACAAACAAATTTTTAAGAAGCTTGAAATCATATCAAGCATCATTTCCAACTACAAAGATTTAAGACTAGAAATCAACTACAAGAAAAAATGCAAAAACCCCACAAACACATGGAAGCTAAACAACCAATGGGTCACTGAAGAAATACCATAAATGTCTTTTAATAAGAATTTTAATTATGTAAATTATGTACTTCCATACAATGGAGCATTAGGCAGCAAAAAAATCATGATCAAGAAGAATGATTTTTGACATGGTAAAGTATGGAAGTAGGGGTGGGGTACTAAACAGTATGTGCAAATAAGCTATCTTTTTTAAGTTATATGCACATAAAAATTCAGAAAGTAAATGCAGCTCAGTTTTTTTCCAGGTTTATTGAGACATAATTGACATATCACATCCTATAATTTCACTGTATACAACAGGATGGTTTTATACATGTATGTATAGCTAAGTTTTAATTGTTTCCATTTACCAGGTATCTTTAAATGGTGGGGAAATGGGCAGTTTTTTCATGTTTTTGAAGTTCTCTACATTAAATTCAGCTCAATTATTAGCAACATGGGCTGTGAAACCAGACTTCCCAAGATTCAGATGCCTACGCTGTTACTTGTGATGAGACTTTGTGCAGGTTCCATAACCTCTCTGTGCCTCAATTTCCTGTCTGTAAAATGGGGATAATAATAGTTACCACAGCAAAAGGTTATTGTGGGTTCAATGAGCTAATAGAAGTGAACTGCTTAGCATAGTACCTGGAATATAGTAAATATTTAATATTGTTGTTTCTAGTTTTAGAATTAGGGGGGAAATCTTTCAAAAACTCAAGTTTATGATGTATTATACATTTCAACTTTCACTTTATTACATGTTGCTTTTATATATATATATATATATATATATATATATATATACATATATATAAGATTTGAGGGACAGTGAATTTAAAAATAATCAGAAAATTCTTGGAATGGAATGGACTACTATTAATTTGGCCTTCCAAATTTAAAAAGGTTAAAGAGCTTCTCTATTATTCATATCCTTAGACAAAATCATACTCACAAACAAATCAATAAAAACCACCTCTCCACTGAGGTGGTATTATCTCCTAGGAGAAGGCCGTCTTGGTTTGACACCTGATTGTAGATTCACAAGCAAGTTATATTTTTCTACTAAACTGGTGGAAGAGCAGGCTCAACAAAAAAATGCTCTAGGGATGCTCTGTGAGTGCTCAGAAGCAGCACAAAACTTTTACCAGCCTGTGGGAGGCTGGTGATCAGGACGATCCTACTTAAATGAAAAATCTGTTGCTAGGATTCCAATGCTTCAAAAATCTGTGGGACACCAGGGGACTGATGAAGTAGGCTTGGCAAAAAAAATTGGAGACCATAAGCATCACAACAATGCATTATGCTAAGAAACCTAGTCCAGAACTCTGAAAAAAAACCCTGTAGATGTTAGATTGGTTCTATTAGCTATCAGCTATCCCAAAAATAACAGTCGTGGAAGATAGGATTCTCCTCTAATGAAAGAATGGGCAAAGGCTATCATTTGCCTGTTCACTGTCTGCTTTATAAACGTTTTTATTTTAGCCAATTATTGTTATATCATCCAAAGGTCCATTGGGACCTAGACTTCATTTCAGTTTATACTTGTTTTCATTTTTTGGAACTCAGCTTTGTCCCTAAACAGACAGCAGCAAGCTGCCAAAAAGTGCAGCAAAAAGCCCTGAACCTTCTCACCCAGGTTGTGAGGCCCCCTCCCCAGGCAGGGCAAGAGTGATGAACTGCTTCAGACACCAGGGAAGCATCAAGCTGCAGGTGGGACTTGGTCAGCTAGAAGCCAAGCAGTTCCTCTCAAGTTCTCATAAATTAACCTTGTTATAGCAGCTGAGGTGGTCACAACTTGGCATTTGAAGCCACTGGCAGTCTCCAAAGACAGCTCAGGGGAAAATGCCCTTCAGTGATCCTTGGAGTGATAGCTCCAATCTGGACCAGAGAAGATGGAACTTGACTTTGGATTATGCCGACTTCTTTTTCTGCATCTTTCTTGTACACGATCAACCCTCTCATCCTCTCACAAGCAGTCAGGTCTCTTGCATGGCCAACTGGCTGTCCAAAGAAGCCTAGGAAAATCCTTCATTATTTAAACACCAGTTTGCCTTTTTTAAAGTACCCCTATGCTCCAAAATAACTTCTCAATTCTACAACAAATTAAAATTCTCATTTCTGCACTGATATGAGCTGAGGTGTTATAAGAAAAGCAATCTAATTGAAGAGCTTCATACTAAGTTGGAAACTAAGGGAACTGTCTCACAGTTTCAAAATGAAAGAGATAACCCAACTATCCCAAATGAATACGTAATCAATAGAACGTGTGGAGGAAAATAATTGAGTAAAGTGGAGGCATCCACGGGAGGACAGAAGTATCGTGAGTCCAAGAAAACCAGGGTGAACGACCTGGCCCATCCTTTGTGGAGACAGCTACACATGATATGAGTGTTCTAGAATCTAACACAAGTATGGAAGAAATCCTAACACCTGGGGAAGCAAAACTCGTCATTTCATTGCTTTTTTTCTTACCTACTCAGTTCCTTTTTGATTTTCTTAATTAATTGACCGTATAATGTACAGTTGTTAAGAAAAAGGATTCTGGAACTCACTGGAGGGGTCTTCTGGCTGTGTGTGTGTATGTGTGTGTGTGTGTGTGTTAATACCTGCTTTATAACAAAGTGAATCAGCTATACATATATCCCCATATCTCCTCGCCCTTGCATTTCCCTCCCACCCTCCCTGAACTGCCCCTATAGGTGGTAAAAATGCACCGAGCTGATCTCCCTGTGCTATGTGGCTGCATCCCACTATCTATTTATTGTACATTTGGCAGTGTATATATGTCAATGCCACTCTCTCACTTCGTCCTAGCTTACTCTTCCCCCTCCTCGTGTCCTCAAGTCCATTCTCTACTTCTCATCTTTATTCCTGTCCTGCCCCTAGGTTCTTCAGAAGCTTTTTTTTTCTTTTTTAGACTCCATATATATGTGTTAGCATAAGGTATTTCTCTTTCTCTTTGTGACTTACTTCACTCCGTATGACAGACTCTAGGTAATCCACCTCATTACAAATAACTCAATTGCATTTCTTTCTATGGCTGAGTAATATTTGATTGTATATATGTGCCACATCTTCTTTATCATTCATCTGTTGATGGACACCTAGGTTGCTTCCATGTCCTAGCTATTGTAAATAGAGCTTCAATGAACATTGTGGTACATGATTCTTTTTGAATTATGGTTTTCTCTGCGTATATGCCCAGTAGTGGGATTGCTGGGTCGTATGGTAGTTCGATTTTTAGTTTTTTAAAGAAGCTCCATACTGTTCTCCATAGTGGCTGTATCAATTTACATTCCCACCAACAGCACAAGAGAGTTCCCTTTTCTCCACACGCTCTCCAGCATTTATTGTTTGTAGATTTTTTGATGATGCCCATTCTGACCGGTGTCAGGTGACACCTCATTCTAGTTTTGATTGGCATTTCTCTAATGATTGGTAATGTTGAGCATCCTTTCATGTGTTTCTTGGCAATCTGTATATCTTCTTTGGAGAAATGTCTATTTAGGTCTTCTGCTCATTTTTGGATTTGGTTGTTTGTTTTTCTTGATATTGAGCTGCATGAGCTCCTTGTAAATTTTGGAGATTAATCCTTTGTCAGTTACTTCGTTTGCAAATATTTTCTCCCATTCTAGGGGTGTCTTTTCTTCTTGTTTATGGTTTCCTTTGCTGTGCAAAAGCTTTGAAGTTTCATTAGGTCCCATTTGTTTATTTTTGCTTTTATTTTCATTTCTCTAGGAGGTGAGTCAAAAAGGATCTTGCTATGATGTATGTCATAGAGTGTTCTGCCTATGTTTTCCTCTAAGAGTTTTACAGTGTTTGGCCTTACATTTAGGTCTTTAATCCATTTTGAGTTTATTTTTGTGTATGGTGTTAGGGAGCATTCTAATTTCATTCTTTTACATGTAGCTGTCCAGTTTTCCCAGCACTACTTATTGAAGATGCTGTCTTTTCTCCATTGTATATTCTTGCCTCCTTTATCAAAAATAAGGTGACCATATGTGCCTAGGTTTACCTCTGGGCTTTCTATCCTGTTCCATTGATCTATGTTTCTGTTTTTATGCCAGTACCACACTGTCTTGATTACTGTAGCTTTGTAGTATTGCCTGAAGTCAGGGATTCCTCCAGCTCCGTTTTTCTTTCTCAAGATTGCTTTAGCTATTCGGGGTCTTTTGTGTTTCACAAATTGTGAAATTTTTTGTTCTAGTTCTGTGAAAAATGCCATTGAGAGTTTGATAGTGATTGCATTGAATCTGTAGATTGCTTTGGGTAGTAGAGTCATTTTCACCATGTTGATTCTTCCAATCCAAGAACATGGTATATCTCTCCATCTGTTTATATCATCTGCAATTTCTTTCATCAGTGTCTTATAGTTTTCTGCATACATGTCTTTTGTCTCCCTAGGTAGGTTCATTCCTAGGTATTTTATTCTTTTTGTTGCAATGATAAATGGGAGTGTTTTCTTAATTTCACTTTCAGATTTTTCATCATTAGTGTACAGGAATGCCAGAGATTTCTGTGCATTAATTTTGTATCCTGCAACTTTACCAAATTCACTGATTAGCTCTAGTAGTTTTCTGGTGGCATCTTTAGGATTCTCTATGTATAGTATCATGTCATCTGCAAACAGTGACATCTTTACTTCTTTTCCGGATTTGGATTCCTTTTATTTATTTTTCTTCTCTGATTGCTGTGGATAAAACTTCCAAAAGTATGTTGAATAATAGTGGTTAGAGTGGGCAACCTTGTCTTGTTCCTGATGTTAGAGGAAATGCTTTCAGTTTTTCACCATTGAGAACAATGCTGATTGTGGGTTTGTCATATATGGCCTTTGTTATTTTGAGGTTAGTTCCTTCTATGCCTACTTTCTTGAGGGTTTTTATCATACATGGGTGTTAAATTTTGTCAAAAGATTTTTCTGCATCTATTGAGATGATCATAAGTTTTTCTCCTTCAATTTGTTTATATGGCTTATCACATTGATTGATTTGCATATATTGAAGAATCCTTGCATCCCTGGGATAAATCCCACTTGATCATGGTGTATGATCCTTTTAATGTGCTGTTGGATTCTGTTTGCTAGTATTTTGTTGAGGATTTTTGCATCTATGCTCATCAGTGATATTGGCCTGTAGTTTTCGTTCTCTGTGACAACTTTGCCTGGTTTTGGAATCAGGGTGATGGCCTCATAGAATATGGTTGGGAGTGTTCCTCCCTCTGCTATATTTTGGAAGAGTTTGAGAAGGATAGGTGTTAGCTCTTCTCTAAATGTTTGATAGAATTCACCTGTGAAGCCATCTGGTCCTGGGCTTTTGTTTGTTGGAAGATTTTTAATCACAGTCTCAGTTTCAGTGCTTGTCATTGGTATGTTTATATTTCTTCCTGGTTCAGTCTCGGAAGGTTGTGCTTTTCTAAGAATTTGTCCATTTCTTCCAGGTTGTCCATTTTATTGGCATAGGGTTGCTTGTAGTAATCTCTCATGATCCTTTGCATTTCTGCAGTGTCAGTTGTTACTTCTCCTTTTTCATTTCTAATTCAATTGATTTGAGTCTTCTCCCTTTTTTTTTTTTTAACTTTTTTTTTTTTTTTTTTTTTTTTTGGCTGTACGCGGGCCTCTCACTGTTGTGGCCTCTCCCGTTGCGGAGCACAGGCTCCGAACGCGCAGGCTCAGCGGCCATGGCTCACGGGCCCAGCCGCTCCGCGGCACGTGGGATCTTCCTGGACCGGGGCACAAACCCGTGTCCCCTGCATCGGCAGGCGGACTCTCAACCACTGCGCCACCAGGGAAGCCCTGAGTCTTCTCCCTTTTTTTCTTGATGAGTCTGGCTAATGTTTTATCAATTTTGTTTATCTTCTCAAAGAACAAGATTTTACTTTTATTGATCTTTGCTATTGTTTTCTTCATTTCATTTTCATTTATTTGTGATCTGATTTTATGATTTCTTTCCTTCTGCTAACTTTAGGGGTTTTTTTGTTCTTCTTTCTCTAATTGCTTTAGGTGTAATGTTAGATTGAGATTAAGGTTTATTTGAGATTTTTCTGGTTTCTTGAGGTAGGATTGTATTGCTATAAACTTCCCTCTTAGAACTTCTTTTGCTGCATCCCATAGGTTTTGAGTCACCGTGTTTTCATTGTCATTTGTTTCTAGGTATTTTTTGATTTCCTCTTTGATTTCTTCAGTGATCTCTTCGTTATTTAGTAGTGTATTGTTTAGCCTCCATGTGTTTTTATTTTTTACAAATTTTTCCCTGTAATTGATATCTAGTCTCATAGCATTGTGGTCAGAAAAGATACTTGATATGTTTTCAATTTTCCTAAATTTACCAAGGCTTGATTTGTGACCCACAATATGATCTATCCTGGAGAATGTTCCATGAACACTTGAGAAGAAAGTGTATTCTGTTGTTTTTGGTTGGGATGTCATATAAATATAAATTAAGTCCATCTTGCTTAAGGTAACATATAAAGCTTGTGTTTCCTTATTTATTTTCATTTTGGATGATCAGTCCATTGGTGAAAGTGGGGTGTTAAAGTCCCCTACTATTATTGTGTTACTGTCGATTTCCCCTTTTATGGTTGTTCGCATTTGCCTTATGTATTGAGGTGGTCCTATGTTGAGTGCATAAATATTTACACTTGTTATATCTTCTTCTTGGATTGATTCCTTGATCATTATGTAGTGTCCTTCTTTGTCTCTTGTAATAGTCTTTATTTTAAAGTCCATTTTGCCTGATATGGGAATTGCTACTCCAGCTTTCTTTTGATTTCCATTTGTATGGAATATCTTTTTCCATCCCCTCAATTTCAGTCTGTAGGTGTCCCTAGGTCTGAAGTGGGTCTCTTGTAGACAGCATGTATATGGGTCTTGTTATTGTATCCATTCAGCCAGTCTATGTCTTTTGGGTGGAGCATTTAATCCATTTACATTTAAGGTAGTTATCGATATGTATGTTCTTATTACCATTTTCTTAATTGCTTTGGGTTTGTTATTGTAGGGTTTTTCTTTCTCTTGTGTTTCCTGCCTAGAGAAGTTCCTTTAGCCTTTGTTGTAAAGCTGGTTTGGTGGTGCTGAATTCTCTTAGCTTTTGATTGTCTGTAAAGATTTTAATTTCGCCGTCGAATCTGAATGAGATCCTTGCTGGGTAGAGTAATGTTGGTTGAAGGTTTTCCCTTTCATCACTTTAAATATGTCCTGCCACTCCCTTCCCCTTGCAGATTTTCTGCTGAAATATCAGCTGTTAACCTGATAGGGATTCCCTTGTATGTTATTTGTTGCTTTTCCCTTGCTGCTTTTAGTATTTTTTCTTTGTATTTAATTTTTCATAGTTTGATTAATATGTTTCTCCTTGGATTTATCCTGTATGGGACTCTCTGTGCTTCATGGACTTGATTGACTATTTCCTTTCCCATATTAGGGAAGTTTTCAACTATAATCTCTTCAAATATTTTCTCAGTCCCTCTCTTTTTCTCTTCTTCTTCTGGGACCCTTATAATTCAAATGTTGGTGCATTTAATGTTGTCCCAGAGGTCTCTGAGACTGTCCTCAATTCTTCTCATTCTTTTATATTTACTCTGCTCTGTGGTAGTTGTTTCCACTATTTTGTCTTCCAGATCATTTATCCATTCCTCTGCCTCAGTTATTCTGCTATTTATTCCTTTTAGAGAATTTTTAATTTCATTTATTTTGTTCTTTATCATTGTTCTTTTGTGCTTTAGTTCTTCTAGGTCCTTGTTAATTGTTTATTGTATTTTCTCCATTCTATTTCTAAGATTGTGGATCATCTTTACTATCATTACTCTGAATTATTTTTCAGGTAGACTGCCTGTTTCCTCTTCATTTGTTTAGTCTGGTGGGTTTTTACTTTGCTCTTCATCTGCTGTTTATTTCTCTGTCTTCTCATTTTGCTTAACTTACTGTGTTTGGGGTCTCCTTTTTGCAGGCTGCAAGTTCGTAGTTCCCATTGTTTTTGGTGTTTGCCCCCAGTGGGTAAGGTTGGTGTGTGGGTTTCTTAGGCTTCCTGGTGGTGGGGACTCGTTCCTGTGTTCTGCTGGATGAGGCTGGATCTTGTCTTTCTGGTGGGTAGGACTGCATCTGGCAGTGTGCTTTGGGGTGTCTGTGAAGTTATTATGATTTTAGGCAGCCTCTCTGCTAATGGGTGTGGCTGTGTACCTGTCTTGCTTGTTGTTTGACCTAGGGTGTCCAGCACTGTAGCTTGCTGGTCGTTAAGTGGAGCTGGGTCTTAGCATTGAAATGGAGATCTCTGGAAGAGCTTTTGCCATTTGATATTGCATGGAGCTGGGAGGTCTCTGGTGGACCAAAGTCCTGAACTCAGCTCTCCCACCTCAGAGGTACAGGCCTGACACCCAGGTGGAGGACAAAGGCCCTGTCAGCCACACAGCTCAGAAGAGAAGGGAGAAAAAAAAAGAAAGAAAAAAGAAAGAAAGAGAGAGAGAGAGAAAGAAAAAAAGAAAGAGAGAGAGAAAGAAAGAAAAAAGAAAGAAAAGAAAGTTATTAAAATAAAAAATTGGGCTTCCCTGGTGGTGCAGTGGTTAAGAATCCACCCGCCAATGCAGGAGACTTGGGTTTGAGACCTGGTCTGGGAAGATCCCACATGTCGCAGAGCAACTAAGCTCATGCACCACAACTACTGAGCCTGCGCTCTAGAGCCTATGAGCCACAACTACTGAGCCCACGTGCCACAACTACTGAAGTCCACGTGCCTAGAGCCTGTGCTCTGCAACAAGAGAAGCCACTGCAATGAGAAGCCTGTACACCACATGAAGAGTAGCCCCCGCTCACCACAACTAGAGAAAGTCCACATGCAGCAACAAAGACCCAAGGCAGCCAAAAATGAATTAAAAATAAATAAATTTATTTAAAAGTAATAATAAGTAAATAAAAATTATTAAAAATTAAAAAATCTTAAGTAATAAAAAGAAGAAAAAAATAAAAAGAAAGGAAGAAGAGAGCAATCAAACCAGAAAACAAATCCACCAATGAGAACAGGCACTAAAAACTATACTTTAAAAACAAAAACAAAAAAAACGGACAGGGTTTCCCTGGTGGTGCAGTGGTTGAGAGTCCGCCTGCCGATGCAGGGGACGCGGGTTCGTGCCCCGGTCCAGGAGGATCCCACATGCCGCAGAGCGGCTGGGCCCGTGAGCCATGGCCGCTGAGCCTGCGCGTCCGGAGCCTGTGCTCCGCGATGGGACAGGCCACAACAGTGAGAGGCCCGCATACCGCAAAAAAAAAAAAAAAAAAAAAAAAAAAAAAAAAACGGACAGACAGAACTCTAGGTCAAATGGTAAAAGCAAAGCTATACAGACAAAATCACACAAAGAAGCATATACAAACACATTCACAAAAAGAGAAAAAGGAAAAAAATATATTTTTTTAAAAAAAGGAAGAGAGCAACCAAATCAATAAACAAATCTACCAATGATAATAAACTCTAAATACTAAACTAAGATAAACATAAAACCAGAAACAAATTAGATGCAGAAAGCAAACCCCAAGTCTACATTTTCTCCCAAAGTCCACCACCTCAGTTTTGTGATGATATGTTTTCTATTCAGGTATTCCACAGATGCAGGGTACATCAAGTTGATGGTGGAGATTTAATCTGCTGCTCCTGAGGCTGCTGGGAGAAATTTCCCTTTCTCTTCTTTGTTCTCACAGCTCCTGGGGTTCAGCTTTGGATTTGGCCCCACCTCTGCGTGTAGGTCACCTGAGGGCATCTGTTCTTCACTCAGACAGGATGGGGTTAAAGGAGCAGCTGATTAGGGGGCTCTGGCTCACTCAGGCCGGGGGTAGGGAGGGGTATGGAATGCGGGGTGAGCCTGCGGTGGCAGAGGCCAGTGTGACATTGCACCAGCCTGAGGTGCGCCGTGTGTTCTCCCGGGGAAGTTGTTACTGGATCACGGGACCCTGGCAGTGGCAGGCTGCACAGGCTCCCCGGAGAGGAGGTGTGGACAGTGACATGTGCTTGCACACAGGCTTCTTGGCGGCTGCAGCAGCAGCCTTAGCATCTCATGCCCGTCTCCGGGGTCCGCACTAATAGCCGCGGCTTGCGCCCATCTCTGGAACTTGTTTAGGCCGTGCTCTGGATCCCCTCTCCTTGCACACCCTGAAACAATGGTCTCTTGCCTCTTAGGCAGTTCCAGACTTCTTCCCGGACTCACTCCCAGCTAGCTGTGGTGCACTAGCCCCCTTCAGGCTGTGTTCACGCTGCCAACCCCAGTCCTCTCCCTGGGATCTGACCTCCGAAGCCTGAGCCTCAGCTCCCAGCCCCCACCCACCCCGAAGAGTGAGCAGACAAGCCTCTCGGGCTGGTGAGTGCTGGTCGGCACCAATCCTCTGTGAGGGAATCTCTCCGCTTTCCCCTCCGCACCCGTGTTGCTGCGCTCTCCTCCGTGGCTCTGAAGCTTCCCCCTTCCGCCACCCACAGTCTCCGCCCGTGAAGGGGCTTCAAGTGTGTGGAAACCTTTCCTCCTTCACGGATCCCTCCCACTGGTGCGGGTCCCGTCCCTATTCTTTTGTCTCTGTTTATTCTTTTTTCTTTTGCCCTACCCAGGTACGTGGGGAGTTTCTTGCCTTTGGGGAAGTCTGAGGTCTTCTGCCAGCGTTCAGTAGGTGTTCTGTAGGAGTTGTTCCACATGTAGATGTATTTTTGATGTATTTGTGGGGAGGAAGGTGATCTCCATGTCTTACTCCTCCACCATCTTGAAGGTCTCTCCCACTGGAGACCTTAAACTCCCATTCTGCCATTTCCTAAATGTAAAGTATTTTCAACTATAAAATAGGGATAATTAGAACCTCATTAAGATCATTGTGAGAGTTAAATCTCATTTATGTGAAGTGTGCCTGACACATAAATGTGCCTAATAAGTGGTAGATGATGAAGTGTAGGATGAGGATGACAATGATGACAATAATTAAGGTTATAGGACAGCACTTATGTGTGCTCCCAGGTGCTGGAAAGGGTGCATATTGCTCATCACAAGTAGCATACAATCAAGCAGAAGAGATCAACATGCTGCTGATTAGTTATATGGTGATGGTGCTATATATTTGATCTGAGTTCAAGGTTCAGGATAGTGTGGTGACCAATAACATGGGTTCTTGTGTTGGACTCCTGGGTCCACATCCTGGCTCTACTACCAACTATGTGATCTTGGACAAATTATTTAGGCCCTTAGTGCTTCAATTCTCTCAACTGTAAAATGGGGATATGAATAGAACCTCTTATCATTGGGTTATTGTGAAGATTAAAAGAATCAGTATGTGTAAAGTACCTGGAACACTGAACAGTATATAGTATGCTCCAGAAGTGAATGTCATCTGTTATTGTTATCTGGGCTTTTCACAGGTCCAGAGGAGATGAGAACTCCAAGATGAAGGAACAAGAGAATGAAGGGTGATGGTCATGAGAGGAAGAAGGATTGGAGTATAGGACGTGTAGCCAGGCAACCCTGGGAGATGGGGCTGGAGAGGCTAGACTCAGAGCAGAGGTCAAAAGCTTTTAGCTCTTCTCTTGTCCAAAGGCAACCATCCCTTTCAATCTCAATATCATGGCTCATACGATCCGTCATGGTTCATGGTCAGAGTAGCCACAGTCTGCAAAATTGGATCTGATACCTTGTAAAAAGACCCTTTCCCCCAAAATATGTCCCCTACCAACCTCTATGAAAACCCCAAAGTCTTTTTCATCATTGGGGTTAAGTTTCTGGTTTAAGGCACTATATGCAAAAAATTCTCTTTAAATGCAACAGGCGAACTAAAAACATAACCAAATTGAACTAACACTCACTAGCATAAAAGCATGAGATATATACATCCCATATAATTATACACACACCAGAAAAATCAGGGGAACCCTATTTACCCATAAGAAAATCCTGAAAGTGAAAAATCCTTTTATTTTCATCAGAGAGTTAGGCACAGTTTCTGGCTCATAACCAGAATAACTTCAATTAGCAAATACAAATAAGTTCTTAATTCTTTGGTATTATATTGGCAAGGTTATGAAACCATTTTTTACCTTTGTGACAAAAGGGATCACATACAGTATGTGACAACAGGATATCAGCTACTTTTTAAATTTAGGTTAATGATTCATATATATTTTACAATGTAAATTAACTGCCTGATGAACTTGACTGGCTATTTATAGTGGCAATTTTATAATAAAAATAAAAATGTTACCCTAGAAAAAAAAAAGAAGTATAGCTTTCTAAAACTCTAAAAAGTTACCATTTATAACTTGGAGAAACTTGCATTTTTAGATTTTATCTTTCTAGAAAAGAATTATGAAAAAGCTTTCAGAATTATCAGCAGCCCAGTTAATAATAGTGATCAAACATATGGGTAGAGTAGGCTATTCTCTCTTGTTGTTCAAAATTCCATGTATCCTGTCTGTTTCTTGTCTTCTGGTTCACAGTGGGCCCATTTCACTAGGACTGGTGATTCTTTTTCTGATGAATGGGAAAACAGCATTTTCTACTGCTGTAGATGCCTGCTGCAGTCTATCAATGCATAACTGTAGATTTAACCTCTATCCTGTTCTTTCGGCTGCATAGTGAAAGTGGTAATATAGACACCTTATGTTATCTCTCTGATGAAGGAAGAAGGCAGATGATAAAGGTTATTAAAAACCAAAGACCCCCCTAGTGTTCATTGCACCACTATTTACAATAGCCAGGACATGGAAGCAACCGAAATGTCCAACAACAGAGGAATGGATAAAGAAGATGTGGTAGATATATACAATGGAATATTACTCAGCCATAAAAAAGAAAGAAAGAATACCACTTGCAGCAACATGAATGGACCTAGAGATTGTCATACTGAATGCTGTAAGTCAGAGAAAGACAAATATCACATGATATCACATATGTGGAATCTAAAAAGAAGGGTACAAATGAACTTATTTACAAAACAGAAATAGAGTCACAGATGCAGAAAACAAACTGATGGTTACCAGGGGGGAAAAAGGGGGGGGGATAAATGGGAGATTGGGATTGACATATACACACTACTACATATAAAATAGATAACTAATAAGGACCTACTGTATAGCACAGGGAACTCTACTCAATACTCTGTGATGACCTATATGGGAAAAGAATCTAAAAAAGAGTGGATATATGTATATGTATAACTGATTCACTTTGCTGTATGGCAGAAAGTAACACAACATTTTAAATCAACTATACTCCAATAAAAATTTTTAAAACAACAACAACAAAACATCACCAAAGACCCTGCAACTCAATCTCACTGTGATCAATGGCTAGTATCCCATGAAGTCTGGCTAAAATATGATCAGTATTCCATCATGGGTAAGCCATGGCTGAAGCACTGGATTGGCATAAACTCCCAGAGAGTTTATAGAAGCCTTATACAAAGATTGACGTCGGGCGCAACAGTGACTCCAAGACGCAGAGACCTGGCGACATCTCAAACCCCCTCTGGTGTAACTCTGGGCTAGGCCTCCACATGGATACTGCCAGCAGCTGCTGTTTCCATGCTGCCCTAGGTGCCAGCCAAGCCCAATCCTTCCAAGGATTTAAATTTTTTTTTAATGTAAAAACCACATCTGCACCCCCGTTTCTGTCTGCTAATCAATTTCCCTCGGAGAGAGAAAGAAGGTACAAAGAACAAGTGTGCCCCTCGCTCATGGGTGACGTGTCGGCACCCTTCTAGAGAAAAGAGGCAGGTAAAAATGTCTTTTATTATTAGTTTTATATAAAGATCCTTCTATCTGCAGTTTGGCTAGACAGAGAAAATTGAATCTATTTAATTTAATGACTTATTAAAAATTGTGTAAAAGTGGTCTCAGAGATAAAAGGAAAAATTAGTATGAACATTTCACCAGGGAAGGCCAGTAGGAATGTCTTCAGCACTGCACTTTATGCTTGTAACCTTCATATCATTACATGCCCATGAAACACAGGGATCCTGGTTTCTCTTGGTGAGGTCAAGTTATTCAATATGAGCTATTACTTCCTTATCATCTACTAGACTGAACTCTAAATTGGAAGTGATTAATTGTGGAGACATTTATTTGTTAATGATTCATGCAGTAAGTCCAAATCTAGATCAAAAAAAGGAGAGATATCTCAAAAAGGAGGTACTGATGAAGTCAAATGATGCAGATGAGACAGGTACCAGCTATAGGACCTGAAGAAGCCAGGACTTGAGCTCCTCTGAGAAGGAGCAGACCTTGAGGACAGATCAGCTGTGGATAATGAAAGGCTGGACCAGAACAAAAGAAGATGGTCAGAGAGCAGGACCCAGGAATGGGCCACAACAGGCCAACAGGACAAGGCAGGGAGTTCCCGTCAAGAGTGATGGGCAGGCAGAGTTTGAGATGGGAAACAGGGAAGCAGGCAGGGTGCAAGGTAGAGCCAGCAGATGGTCAGCATCCGGGGCCATAAGCAGCAGAAGAAGAAGCTCCGGCAGGGTTGGGGACCAGGATGACTGACCCTGGCCCTAAGAAAAAGAACAGGGAGAAGGCAGGAGCCCAGTGTCTGGGTCCTCAAAAATTCAGATTGGTGTGCATAAAAATTGGACCAGAGGGAGAAGCAGAGGGTCAAGAAGGGATTCACTACTAGGTCTAGGGTGCAATTCAGAGCAGTGGCAGCAACAAGACTAATGTGATGTTGAGCTACAGACTACTTTCAGCCTTGCCACTGATAACTCAGGAACCTTGGGCAAGTTATTTAACCTCTCTGAGCTTCAGTTTCCCCATCTGTAAATAGGCTAATAGGACCTATCTCATAGGCTTGCTGAGAGATGTAAATAAGAATGTGTACAAACCATTTCAGCACGGTGTCTAGCACATGGTAGGCTTAACAAGTTTACTACTTTCCTTACCCTACTACTCCTTTCACTTCATTTCTACTAAACTCTAAGTTTCTTAAAGATGGGTCCAAGCCTTATTATTTCCCCCAGTTCCTGCCATATAATGCTGGGGACACATAGGCTGCATATGCTCCCTGGGAAATTGACTGACAGTGAGTGAAAAACAAAAGGATGGGACAGTGGTTGTGGAGTATAAAAGTGTTGTCTGTCATGGCAGAGCTGATAAGATCTCACCTTGGTTGCTGGAAATCAAATAAACAAACACTTTCATCTAAATGCACTTTTATTTTTTTATAAAGAGATATATATTTTTTAATACTTATTTATTTAGTTAGTTAGTTATTTGACTGCGCCAGGTCTTAGTTGTGGCATGCATGCAGGATCTAGTTCCCTGACCAGGGATTGAATCCAGGCCCACTGGACTGGGAGCGTGGAGTCTTAACAACTGGACCACAAGGGAAGTCCCTCATCTACGTGCATTTTTAGTATCACCTTTTCTGAAACAAACCCTGTATTTTACTGTATTAGTACAGTATTAAACCCTGTATTAGTACTGGGTTTATATGGCTCAAACTCTATTGATGTTCATTAAAATCCAGTAGAACTACAGAGTAGGGAAGCACTTTTGCTGTCTTCCTCTGCATGGTTTTGGAGGCAGGGTTAGACTGCCACAGAGCACCAAAGCCATTTCTTGGTGGCCAATGGGGTTGGGGAGGGGTGGGGAAAGAGATTAAAACATTGGGGGTGTGAGTGGATATGTCCCTTGTCTTGATTATGGTGATGGTTTCATGGGTAACACATATGTCAAAACATCAAATTGCACACTCTAAATAGACATAGTTATTGTGTCAATAATACCTCAATAAAGCTGTCAAAAATTTAAAGGTTGGAAGTCGTTGAACAGTCAGATATCACAAATGACTTTTAAAAATTATTCAAGGTTTTGAATCAGGACAAAATATCAAACAACTACTCAGTGTTTTCAGTTGATGAAAATCTTTCTGGTAAATACATTTAAACAATTTTCAACATTCAGTTGAACTCTCCATTTATAGGAGATTTTTTTCTAATAACCATAATAATAACTGAAATTAAATCACTCACTAGAGCCTGGAATGACCTATGCACTTTAATGTGCTGTACTGTTTAATCCTCAGCATAAACCTATGCGGTAGATAGAGTATTATCATCATTTACACAGAGAAGGCCACTCAGAACTAAGATCCACACCAAGTAAGAGGCAGAGCTGGCATATCAAACTAGGCAGTCTGGAGTCCAAAACCTATGCTTTTAGTCACAAAGATATGCTGCCTCCTGACTTGGCTTTGGAGGAAATCCTCTTCTCCCTTTGAAGACTGTCAGTCAAAGGGGTCTCTTCTCCTGTCCTCAGTCCTATTTTTTCTGAGTGTGATTCATCAACTTGTACTTTGACAAAAATTAATATATCCCAATCAAGTTGGATGTAGTTCAAAAACAAAAAATTCATTTGAAAATCAACTAATATAATCATCATATTCATCATATTAACAGAATAAAGGATAATATTTATGTGGCCATCTCAATAGATACAGAAAATTTTTAATAAAGTTTATATTGAGTAATACTATATTAATACATATTATATTACTAATATTAAAATTAAATATTATATTAATTTTAAAATAACTGTTATTCAACTAGTTAGGATTAACTGATTTCTTTTTTGAAAAGTATGTACAAAACCCTGTAGAGCAAACATCACTTCTGATGGTGAAATGTTAAAAGCTGTCCCTCTGAGATCAGAAATGAGAATCCCTACCATCATCTTCTATTTATATTGTCTTAGAAGGTCCTGGTCAATGCAATATGGCAAGAAAAAGAATAAAGCTAGGAAGAAGAAATTAGAATGTCATTTTTCATACAAGGTATGAAATGTTTGGAAAATTCAAAAAAATCTATAGACAAAATTATTATAATTAATAAGTTAAATTAGCAAGTTTGCTGGATACAAGGACAACATGGAAAAATCTACTATATTTCTATGTATCATCAACAGAAATTGAAATATTTTTAAAAATATCTTTGACAGTAACATAGAAGTATCAACTATCTAGGAACAAAAGTGTTAATAAAAGATGAGCAAATATTCTACATGCATTCCTATGTTCATAGCAGCACTATTTATGACAGCCAAGACATGGAAACAACCTACATATCCATCGACAGATGAATGGATAAAGAAGATGTGGTACGTATATACAATGGAATACTACTCAGCCATAAAAAAAGCGAAATAATGCCATTTTCAGCAACATGGGTGGACCTAGAGATTATCATACTAAATGAAGTAAGTCAGGAAGACAAAGACAAATACCATATGATATCACTTACATGTGGAATCTAATATATGATACAAAAGAACCTAACTATGAAACAGAAACAAAATCAGGGACATAGAGAATAGACTGGTGGTTCCCAAGGGGAGGGGGGTGGGAGAGGGTAGGAGTGGGAGTTTGGGATTAGCACATGCAAACTGGTATATATAGAATGGATAAACAACAAGGTCCTACTGTATAACACAGGGAACTATCTTCAATATCCTGTGATAAACCATAATGGAAAAGAAAATGAAAAAGAATAAATATATATGTATAAGTGGGTCACTTTGCTGTACAGCAGTAATTAACACATTGTAATTCAACTAAACTCAATAAAAAATAAATTTAACAAAAGATGAGCAAATCTACACAAAAAACTGTTCAAACTATAAAAAATAAAGAGAAATTAAATGAGGCCTAAATAAATGGATGGATATACCATATACATGGGTTGGAAGACCCAATACTGTAAATTCCTTTTCTGCCTAAGTGAGCCAGATTTGGTTTCAGCTTCTTACAACCCAAGCATCCTGACCAGTCCAGAAGTTTGGGATCAAGGGTGCCCCTCCGCCATATACATGATTTCCTTGCTCTCTATTCATCAAATACACCTTATGGTTTTCCACCTCTTTATTTTTGCTCCTCTCTTTCTTCTCCTTCTGCCCAAATCCACTCCTCCAACACAATGTCATCCTTTTATAAGTTTTTGTTATGCAACTCAATTTAAGTTCGTTGCTCTTGCCTTGAATTCTATAATAATTTTTGACATATAATTAGTCTTAATAATGTTTGCAAACTCTTACAGTGTCTGTTATATAAATATTTCTTATTTTACTTTTCACAACTCATCTCCCCAACTAGAACACTCACACCAAGACAACAAATATCATGGCTTATATTTCTTTGCTCTACTCTTGCATAATGCCTTCCACATAGGAAATGCTCAACGCACATGTAAAGATGTGATTTGTTTTATACACAATATGTTACCACAATTAATGGATATGAAATAGACAGGTAGATACAATAACCCAAGATCTTAAAAATCTAAGATTTATATGGCTCTTTCCCTGTTAATTAGAAAAATATGACAAAGAGTAGTCTTGGGAGTTTTACCAATTCCCAAGAATTTACCCAGAAAACTAAGAATTGGAGACTTTATCCAGAAACTCTATAGTCCCAAATCAAAGGACATAGCCATAAGGTTTCCTGGAAAAGCAAACAAAAAAAACTCAAGACTTAAATAAATTCTGTGTTCTTGGAGTTTTACAATACTAGAGGGACCCAATTAAATATACCACCCCAAGATGACCTCAAGACACATGAATGGTAGTACAGCGATGTGGATCAACAAACAGCTGTCATGGAGAAGAGTCTTCAGTTCCTTAATCAGGGGACAGAGGTGGGATCGTTGTAATAAATTTTTGGCAGAAAGCCCTCCATGGAATCACATACACAAAATGAAAGCTCATCCTTCTAAATTCTTCATTCTGAATGACACATTAGGCAAATGCATAGAATGACAACGATGAAATATGAGGGAAAATGCATAGAATGACAGCAAATGTGTTCTTATTTCATTTGCTGACAACACAGAATAAAATACTTAAAATCTAAAATTTAGCTTTTAGTACAACAAAATAAAAACCTTCTCCTAGGTTTTCTGGGATTCCTAGAAATGGTTTATGAAAACATCCATAAATTAGTTCCAGGTGTTACCACCCATAATAACTCTGGATTTAAACCTGAAGATGAGGCTGTGAGCAGCATGACTGTGAACCCTGAGAACTCCGCCTCCTCCCCACTGAGGAGAACCCAGGAAAGCAGCTCCACCTGTGGGGACAGCATGTGTTCTAGAGCATGAGCTTGCACCTCTCCATCCTCTGATCAAAGAATAATGCTGTCCTTTGCTTCTGAACTGAACTCTGTCTATTGGTGAGAGTGACACCAGGCAAGAGGACCCTTGTTGGAGCCCTACTTGAAAGGCTCTCTAGAACTCGGCATCACACAAATTTTTCCTGGTTTGAACCCCCCTTGATGTGTGATCAGAAATGAAGAGAAAAGGTTTTATTGAAAAATTAAAAATCCATAAGAATTGGACCTTCAAGATGGTGGAGGAGTAAGACATGGAGATCACTTTCCTCCCCGCAAATACGTCAAAAATACATCTACACATGGAACAACTCCTACAGAACACCTATTGAACGCTGGCAGAAGACGTCAGACTTCCCAAAAGGCAAGAAACTCCCCACGTACCTGAGTAGGGCAAAAGAAAAAAGGGAAAACAGAGACAGAAGTATAGGGATGGGACCTGGACCTCTGGAAGGGAGCTGTGAAGGAGGAAACATTTCCACACACTAGGAAGCCGCTTCACTTGTGGGGATGGGGGATGGGCGGGGGGGAAGCTTCGGACCCATGGAGGAGAGCGCAGCAACATGGGTACAGAGGGAAAAGTGGAGAGATTCCCGCACAGAGGATACGTGCTGACCAGCACTCACCAACCTGAGACACTGGTCTGCTCACCCACTGGAGCGGAGGGTGCTGGGAGCCGAGGCTTGGGCTTCAGAGGTCAGACCCCAAGAAGAGGACTGGGGTTGGCTGTGTGAACACAGCCTGAAGAGGGCTAGTGCACCACAGCTAACTGGGAGGGAGTCTGGGAAAAGGTCTGAAACTGCCTAAGAGGCAAGAGACCATTGCTTTGGCATGCATGAGGGAGGGGATTCCTGCTCCATGCACCCACAGAAGGCAGAGCACCAACTAAGCAAGCTCCAGAGTCGCGTGAGCCACAGCTATCAACTCAGACCCCAGAGATGGCATGAAACACTAACGCTGCTGCTGCTGCCACCAAGAACACTGTGTGCAAGCACAGGTCACTACCCACACACGCCCCCCCCCCCACCCCAGGAGCCTGTGAAGCATGCCACTGCCAGGATCCCAAGATCCAGGGACAACTTCCCCAAGAGAATACATGGCATGCCTCTGGCTTTTGCAATGTCACACTGTCCTCTGCCACCACAGGCTCACCCCACGTTTCCAATTATGACTACCGTACTCCTCCCTCTCCTCAGCCTGACTGAACAAGAGAGCCCTAATCAGATACTGCTTTAAGCCCCTCCTGTCTGGGTGGGAAAGAGACGTCCTCAGGTGACCTACATACAGAGGCGGGACCAAATCCAAAGCTGAGCCCCGGGAGCTGTGAGAACAAAGAAGAGAAAGGGAAATTTCTCCCAGCAGCCTCAGGAGCACTGGATTAAATCTCCACGATCAACTTGATGAACCCTGCATCTGTGGAACACCTGAATAGACAATAAATGATCCCAAAATTGAGGCGGTGGACTTTGGGAGCAACTGTAGACTTGGCGTTTGCTTTTTGAGTCTGATTTGTTTCTGGGTTTTATGTTTATCTTAGTTTACTTCTTATTGCTTGTTATCATTGGTGGATTTCTTTATTGGTTTGGTTGCTTTCTACTTTTTTTTCTCTTTTTTTGAGTGTGTATGTTTCTCTGTATGATTTTGTCTGTTTAGGTTTCTTTTTACCATTTGTCCTAGGGTTCTGACTGTTCATTTTTTTATTTCTTTGTTTCTTTGTTTTTGTTTTATGAGTGTGTGTGTATGTTTCTTAGTGTGATTTTGTCTATTTAGTTTTGCTTTTACCATTTGGTTTGGGGTTCTAACTCTTCTTTTTTTTTTTTTTTTTTTTTTTCCTTTTCTTTCTTCCTTTTCTTCCAAGTCATGTGGCTGGCAGGGACTTGGTGCTCTGGGTGGGTGTGAGGCCTGAGCCTCTGAGGTGGGACAGCCGAGTCCAGGACATTGGACCACCAGAGATCTTCCGGCCCCATGTAATATCAATCAGTGAGAGCTGTCCCAGATATCTTCGTCTCAACACTAAGACCCAGGTCCCCCAACAGGCAGCAAGCTCCAGTGCTGGACGCCCCATGCCAAATTACTAGCAAGGCAGGAACACAAACCCACCCATTAGCAGAGAGGCTGCCTAAAGTCATACTAAGTTCACAGACACCCCAAAACACACCACTGGATGCGGCCCTGCCCAACAGAAGTACAAGATCCAGCCCCACCCACCAGAACACAGGAACCAGTACCCTCCACGAGGAAGCCTACAGGAACCACTGAACCAACCTCTCCAACTGGGGGCAGACACCAAAAACAACAGGAACTATGAACCTGAAGCTTGTGAAAAGCAGACCCCAAACACAGTAAGATAAACAAAATGAGAAGACAGAGAAATATGTAGCAGATGACGGAGCAAGGTAAAAACCCACCAGACGAAACAAATAAGGAGGAAATAGGCAGTTTACCTGAAAAAGAACTCACGGTAATTATAGGAAAGATGATTCAAAATCTTGGAAATCGAATGAAGAAAATACAAGAAACATTTAACAAGGACCTAGACGAAGTAAAGAGCAAAAGAACAATGATGAAATTAAATAATAAATGAAATTAACAATAACTGAAATTAAAAATTCTCTAGAAGGAATCAATAACAGAATAACTGAGGCAGAAGAACAGATAAGTGACCAGGAAGATAAAATAGGGGAAATAACTGCTTAAGAGCAGAATAAAGATAAAAGAATGAAAAGAATTGAGGGCAGTCTCAGAGACACCTGGGACAACATTAAACACACCAACATGTGAATAATAGAGGTCCCAGAAGAAGAAGAGAAAAAGAATGGGTCTGAGAAAAGATTTGAAGAGATTATAGTTGAAAATTTCCCTAACATGGGAAGGGAAGTAGTCAATCAAGTCCAGGAAGCACAGAGAGTCCCACACAGGAGAAAACCAAGGAGAAACACACCAAGACACATATTAATCAAACTACCAAAAATTGAATACAAACAAAAATATTAAAAGCAGCAAGGAAAAATCAACAAATATCATACAGGGGAATCCCCATAAAGTTAACAGCTGATCTTTCAGCAGAAACTCTGCAATCCAGAAGGGAGTGGCAGGACATACTTAAAGTGATGAAAGGGAAAAACCTACAACCAGATTATTTTGCTCAGCAAGGATGTCATTCAGATTCGACAGAGAAATTAAAACCTATAAAGACAAGCAAAAGTTAAGAGAATTCAGTACCACCAAACCAGCTTTACAACAAATGCTAAAGGAACTTCTCTAGGCAGGAAACAGAAGAGAAGGGAAAGACCTACAAAAACAAACCCAAAACATTAAGAAAATGGTAATAGGAACATACATATTGATAATTACCTTAAATGTAAATGGATTAAATGCTCCAACCAAAACACAAAGACTGGCTGAATTGATAGAAAAACAGGACCCATACATATGCGGTCTACAAGAGACCCACTTCAAACCTAGGGACACATACAGACTGAAAGTGAGGGGATGAAAAAAGATATTCCATACAAATAGAAATCAAAAGAAAGCTGGAGTAACAATACTCATATCAGACAAAATAGACTAAAATAAAGACTATTAGAAGAGACAAAGAAAGACACTACATAATGATCAAGGGATCAATCCAAGAAGAAGATATAACAATTGTAAAAATTCATGCAGCCAACATAGGAGCACTTCAATACATAAGGCAAATGCTAACAGCCATAAAAAGGGAAATCAACAGTAACACAATCATAGTAGGGAAATTTAACAAACATCCCACTTTCACCAACGGACAGATCAAACAAAATGAAAATAAATAAGGAAACACAAGCTTTAAATGACACATTAGACAGATGGACTTAATTGACATTTATAGGACATTCCATCCAAAAACAACAGAATACACTTTCTTCTCAAATGCTCATGGAACATTCTCCAGAATAGATCATATCTTGGGTCACAAATCAAAACTTGGTAAGTATAAGAAAACTGAAACTGTATCAAGTATTTTTTCTTACCACAACACTATGAGACTACATATCAATTACAGGGGAAAAACTGTAAAAAATACAAACACATGGAGGCTAAACAATATGCTACTAAATAACCAAGAGATCTCTGAAGACATCAAGGAGGAAATCAAAAATACCTAGAAACAAATGACAGTGGAAACACGATGATCCAAAACCTATGGGATGCAGCAAAAGCAGTTCTAAGAAGGAAGTATATAGCAATACAATCCTACCTCAAGAAACAAGAAAAATCTCAAATAAACAACCTAACCTTACACATAAAGCAATTAGAGAAAGAAGGAAAACAACAACAAAAAACCCCAAAGTTAGCAGAAGGGAAGAAATCATAAAGATCAGGTCAGAAATAAATGAAACTGAAAGAGAAATTAAGGAAGCAATCCCATTTACCATTGCAACAAAAAGAATAAAATACCTAGGAATGAACCTTCCTAAGGAGACAAAAGGCCTGTACACAGAAAACTATAAGACACTGATGAAAGAAATTAATGACAAGAAAAATAAACTACAGGGCCCTGAACCAAGATGGAGGAGGAGAAAGATGTGCTCTCACTCCCTCTTGCGAGAACACCAGAATCACAACCAGCTGCTGGACAATCATCGACAGGAGGACACTAGAATGCACCAAAAATGATACCCCACATCCAAACACAAAGGAGAAGCCAAAATGAGACGGTAGGAGGGGCACAATCACAGTAAAATCAAATCCCATAACTGCTGGGTGGGTGACTCACAGACTAGAGAATACTTATACCACAGAATTCCACCCACTGGAGCGAAGGTTCTGAGCCCCACGCCAGGCTTCCCAACCTGGGGGTCCAACAACAAGAGGAATTCCTAGAGAATCAGACTTTGAAGGCTAGTGGGATTTGACAGCAGGACTTCGACAGGACTGGGGGAAACAGAGACTCCACCCCTTGAGGGCACACCCAAAGTAGTGTCAGCACTGGGACCTAGGGGAAGGAGCAGTGACCCAAGGGGAGATTGAACCAGACCCATATATATGCTGTCTACAAGAGACCAACTTCAGGCCTAGGGACACACACAGACTGAAAGTTAGGGGATAGAAAAAGATATTACATGAAAATGGAAATCAAAAGAAAGCTGGAGTAACAATACTCACAGCAGAAAAAATAGATTTTAAAATAAAGAATGTTACAAGAGACAAGGAAGGACACTACATAACGATCTAAGAATCAATCTAAGAAGAAGTTATAACAATTATAAATATATATGCACCCAACATAGGAGCACCTCAATACATAAGGCAACTGCTAACAGCTGTAAAAGAGGAAATCGACAGTAACACAATAATAGTGGGGGACTTTAACACCTCATTTACACCAATGGACAGATCATCCATAATGAAAATAAATAAGGAAACAGAAGCTTTAAATGACACAATAGACAAGATAGATTTAATTGATATTTATAGGACATTCCATCCAAATACAGCAGATTACACTTTCTTCTCAAGTGTGCATGGAACATTCTCCAGGATAGATCACATCCTGTGTCACAAATCAAGCCTCTGTAAATTTAAGAAAATTGAAATCATATCAAGCATCTTTTCTGACCACAATGCTATGACTTTAGAAATGAATTACAGGGGAAAAACGTAAAAAACACAAACACGTGGAGGCCAATCAATACATTACTAAATAACCAAGAGATCACTGAAGAAATCAAAGAGGAAATCAAAAAATACTTAGAGACAAATGACAATGAAAACACGATGATCCGAAACCTATGGGATGCAGCAAAAGCAGTTCTAAGAGGGAAGTTTATAGCTATACAAGCTTACCTCAAGAAACAAGAAAAATCTCAAATAAACAATCTAACCTTACACCTAAAGGAACTAGAGAAAGAAGAAAAAACAAAGTTGTTAGAAAGAAAGAAATCATAAAGATTAGAGCAGAAATAAATGAAATAGAAACAAAGAGAAAAATAACAAAGATCAAGAAAACTAAAAGCAGGTTCTTTGAGAAGATAAACAATATTGATAAACCATTAGCCAGACTCATCAAGAAAAAGAGGGAGAGGACTCAAATCAATAAAATTAGAAATGAAAAGAGAGGAGTTACAACAGACACCACAGAAATACAAAGCATCCTAAGAGACTACCACAAGCAACTCTATGCCAATAAAATGGACAACCTGGAAGAAATGGACAAATTCTTAGAAAGGTATAACCTTCCAAGACTGAACCAGGAAGAAATAGAAAATATAAACAGACCAATCACAAGTAATGAAATTGAAACTGTGATTAAAAATCTTCCAGCAAACAAAGGTCCAGGACCAGATGGTTTCACAGATGAATTCTATCAAACATTTAGAGAAGACCTAACACCCATCCTTCTCAAACTCTTCCAAAAAATTGCAGAGGAAGGAACATTCCCAAACTCATTCTATGAGGCCACCATCACCCTGATACCAAAACCAGCCAAAGATACTACAAAAAAGAAAATTACAGACCACTATCACTGATGAATATAGATGCAAAAATCCTCAACAAAATACTAGCAAACAGGATCCAACAACACATTAGAAGTATCATACACCATGTTGAACTGGGATTTATCCCAGGGATGCAAGGATTCTTCAATATACTCAAATCAAACAATGTGATACACCATATTAACAAATTGAAGAATAAAGACCAGATGATCATCTCAATAGATACAGAAAAAGCTTTTGAAAAATTCAACACCCATTTATGATAAATACTCTCCAGAAAGTGGGCATAGAAGGAACCTACCTCAACATAATAAAGGCAATATATGACAAACCCACAGCAAACATCATTCTCAATGGTGAAAAACTGAAAACATTTCCTCTAAGATCAGGACCAAGACAAGGATGTCCACTCTCACCACTATTACTCAACAAAGTTTTGGAAGTCCTAGCCACAGCAATCAGAGAAGAGAAAGAAATAAAAGGAATCCAAATTGGAAAAGAAGAAGTAAAACTGTCATTGTTTGTAGATGACATGATATTATACATAGAGAATCCTAAAGATGCCACCAGAAAACTATTAGAGCTAATCAATGAATTTGGTAAATTTGCAGGATACAAAATTAATGCACAGAAATCTCTTGCATTCCTATACACTAATGATGAAAAATCTGAAGGAGAAATTAAGGAAACACTCCCATATACCACTGCAATAAAAAGAATAAAATACCTAGGAATAAACCTACCTAAGGAGACAAAAGACATGTATTCAGAAAACTATAAGACACTGATGAAAGAAATTAAAGATGATACCAACAGATGAAGAGATATACATGTTCTTGGATTGGAAGAATCAATATTGTGAAAATGACTATACTAGCCAAAGCAATCTACAGATTCAATGCAATCCATATCAAATTACCAATGGCATTTTTTACAGATCTAGAACAAAAAATCTTAAAATTTTTATGGAGACACAAAAGACACCAAATAGCCAAAGCAGTCTTGAGGGAAAAGAAAAAAAGGAGCTGGAGGAATCAGACTCCCTGACTTCAGACTATACTACAAAGCTACAGTAATCACGACAATATGGTACTAGCACAAAAACAGAAACATAGATCAATGGAACAGGATAGAAAGCCCAGAGATAAACCCATGCACGTATGGTCAACTAACCTATGACAAAGGAGGCAAGGATATACAGTGGAGAAAAGACAGCCTCTTCAATAAGTGATGCTGGGAAAACTGGACAGCCACATGTAAAAGAATGAAATTAGAACACTCCCTAACACTATACACAAAAATAAACTCAAAATGGATTAGAGATCTAAATGTAAGACCAGACACTATAAAACTCTTAGAGGAAAACATAGGCAGAACACTCTATGACATAAATCACAGCACGATCTTTTTTGATCCACCTCTTAGAGTAATGGAAATAAAAACAAAAATAAACAAATGGGACCTAATGAAACTTTAAAGCTTTTGCACAGCAAAGGAAACCATAAACAAGAAGAAAAGACAACCCTCAGAATGGGGTATATTTGCAAATGAATCAACGGACAAAGGATTAATCTCCAAAATATATAAACAGCTCATGCAGCTCAATATTAAAAAAACAAACTACCCAATGAAAAATGGGCAGGAGACCTAAATAGACATTTCTCCAAAGAAGACATACAGATGGCCACGAGGCACATGAAAAGCTGCTCAACATCACTAATTATTAGAGAAATGCAAATCAAAACTACAATGAAGTACCACCTCACATCAGATAGAATGGGTGTCATTAGAAAATCTACAAACAACAAATGCTGGAGAGGCTAGAGAGAAAACGGAACCTTCTTGCGCTGTTGGTGGGATGTAAATTGATACAGCCAGTATGGAGAACAGAATGGAGGTTCCTCAAAAAACTAAAAATAAAATTACTATGTGATCCAGCAATCCCACTACTGGGCATATACCCAGAGAAAACTATAATTCAAAAAGTCACATGCACCCCAATATTCATTGCAGCACTATTTACAATAGCCAGGTCATGGAAGCAACCCAAATGCCCATCAACAGATGAATGGATAAAGAAGATGTGGTATTCATTAATCATTAGAGAAATGCAAATCAAAACTACAATGAGGTATCACCTCACACCGGTCAGAATGGCCATCATCAAAAAATCTACAAACAATAAATGCTGGAGAGGGTGTGGCGAAAAGGGAACCCTCTTGCACTGTTGGTGGGAATGTAAATTGATACAGCCACTATGGAGAACAGTATGGAGGTTCCTCAAAAAAACAAAATTAGAACTACCATATGACCCAGCAATCCCACTCCTGGGCATATACTCTGAGAAAACCATAATTCAAAAAGAGTCATGTACCACAATGTTCATTGCAGCTGTATTTACAATAGCCAGGACATGGAAGCAACCCAAGTGTCCACCGACTAATGAATGGATAAAGAAGATGTGGCACATATATGCAATGGAATATTACTCAGCCATAAAAGGGAACAAAACTGAGTTATTTGTAGTGAGGTGGATGGACCTAGAGACTGTCATACAGAGTGAAGTAAGTCAGAAAGAGAAAAACAAATATCGTATATTAACGCATATATGTGGAACCTAGAAAAATGGTACAGATGAACAGGTTTGCAGGGCAGAACTTGAGACACAGATGTAGAGAACAAACGTATGGACACCAAGGGGGGAAAGCAGCAGGGGGTGGTGGTGTGATGAATTGGGAGATTGGGATTGACATGTATACAGTGATGTGTACAAAATGGATGGCTAATAAGAACCTGCTTTTTAAAAAAATAAATAAAATTCAAATATTAAAAAAAAGAAATTAAAGACAATACAAACAGATGGAGAAATCTACCATGTTCTTGGATTGGAAGAATCAACATTGTGAAAATGACTATACTACCCAAAGCAATCCACAGATTCAGTTTAATCTCTATCAAGCTACCAATGGCATTTTTCACAGAACTAGGTGAAAATTTTTACAATTTGTATGGAAACACAAAAGACCCCGAATAGTGAAAGCAATCTTGAGAAAGAAAAACAGAGCTGGAGGAATCAGGCTCCCTGACTTCAGACTATACTACAAAGCTACAGTAATCAAGACAGTATGGTACTGGCACAAAAACAGAAATATAGATTAATTGAACAGTATAGAAAGCCCAGAGATAAACCCACACACCTATGGTCACCTTATCTTGATAAAGGAGGCAAGAATATACAGTGGAGAAAAAAACATTCTCTTCAATAAGTTGTGCTGGGAAAACTGGACAGCTACATGTAAGAGAATGAAATCAGAACACTTCCTAACACTATGCACAAAAATAAACTCAAAATGGATTAAAGACCTAAATGTAAGGCCAGACACTATCAAACTCTTAGAGGAAAACATAGGCAGAACACTCTGTGACATACCTCACAGCGAGATCCTTTTTGACCCACCTCCAAGAGAAATGTAAATAAAAACAAAAATAAACAAATGGGACCTAATGAAACTTAAAAGCTTTTGTACAGCAAAGGAAACCATAAACAAGACCAAAAGACAACCCTCAGAATGGGAGAAAATATTTGCAAACCAAGTAACTGAAAAAGGGTTAATCTCCAAAATATACAAGCAGCTCATGCAGCTCAATAACAAAAAAACAAACAACTCAGTCCAAAAATGGGCAGAAGACCCAAACAGACATTTCTCCAAAGAAGATATACAGATTTCCAACAAACACATGAAAGGATGCTCAACATCACTAAGCATTAGAGAAATGCAAATCAAAACCACGAGGTATCACCTCACTCTGGTCAGAATGGCCATCAACAAAAAAATCTATGAACAATAAATGCTGGAGAGGGTGTGGAGAAAAGGGAACCCTCTTGCACTGTTGGTGGGAATGTAAATTGATACAGCCACTATGGAGAACAATATGGAGGTTCCTCAAAAAACTAAAAACAGAACTACCATATTACCCAGCAAACCCACTACTGGGCATAAACCCTGAGAAAACCATAATTCAAAAAGAGACATGTACCACAATGTTCATTGCAGCATTATTTACAATAGCCAGGACATGGAAGCAACCCAAGTGTCCACCAACTAATGAATGGATAAAGAAGATGTGGCACATACATACAATGGAATATTACTCAGCCATAAAAAGGAACAAAATTGAGTTATTTGTAGTAAGGTGGATAGACCTAGAGACTGTCATACAGAGTGAAGTAAGTCAGAAAGAGAAAAACAAATACCATATGCTAACACATATATATGGAATCTCAAAAAAAAAAAGGTTCTGAAGAACCTAGGGTCAGGACTGGAATAAAGACACAGAATTAGAGAATGGACTTGAGGACATGGGAGGGGAAGGGTAAACTGGGACGAAGTGAAAGAGTAGCATTGACATATAGACATTACCATATGTAAAATAGATAGCTAGTGGGAAGCAGCCACATACAACAGGGTGATCAGCTCTGTGCTTTGTGACCACCTAGAGGGGTGGGACAGGGAGGGTGGGAGGGAGATGCAAGAGAGAGGGGATATGTGGATATATGTATACATATAACTGATTCACTTTGTTATACAGCAGAAACTAATGCAACATTATAAAGCAATTTTACTCCAATAAAGATGTTAAAAAAAAAATCTGAAGTTGAGAAAGAGCCAGGCACTGAGACCAGAATGAAAGCAGTCCAAGCATTGATGCTGCTAAGACCAAGTAGATTGTTTCTGCCTCCTTTAGGCAAAGAGTAGCTCAAGAAAGGTACAAGATGTTATTCATCCTATATAGTTCCTCCAACAGAACTGGAGTGTGTGTGTGTGTGTATTTATTTGTGTGTCTATCTTTCATGTTACTGGTGTTGTCTGGTGATCCTTGATTAATCCAAATCATATTTCTACGTGTGCATCTCTAATCAGGTGGGACCTTGTCATTTCACTGAGAGACTCTTAAATATCAGTTTTAGAGGGTCCTTTCTCTTAGACTGTTTCCTCAGAGACAACTCCTCCAAATTGCTGCCTGGATGGTATGAGCTTTGCTGTCTGTATTGAGATGCAAGGTGCAAGGAGTCTTCCATTTGGCAGGACAGTCTTCACTCTATTTTCAGGAAGACATTTACCCCTCTCCACTACACTGTAGACGATTCGGAAATCGGAAGTGCATCTGTTGCTCTGATTGCTCCTTTTAAAGATTTTCAACCAGTTCTATTTTCAGCCCCATCGCAACCCTCATCTTCAGAGGCACCTGCCGTCTCCAAATCCCATGCCTTTCTGGGGATCCACAGTTTGATGGATTTGCTTTTCAATGGCTGCCCCTAGCACACAGGCTTGGGTTTCACCTGAACTGGTTGGCTCGGTGGGTTACCAGTCATCCATCAGCTTTCACATCCTAGAATTTCATGCATCACTCCAGTTTGCTGTTACCTCCTCTCTCATTGTTTCTGTCCTCATGGATTTATGCCTTTTTTCATTCCTCTGTTGTCGTTTTAGCAGTGTTTCCAAAGAAGTGGATTTTCTCAATTTTCTCTCTAGGAGCCAAAAGCTCCTAGTTATATTTTATACGTAATCTAAAGGGCTTCTCTCTGTCTAAACACTCCATATGCCCAATGCCTACCCCACCTCCATCCCCTTCCTAATCCATAGATCAAAAATGTATGACATTGGCAAGATACAAAAATTACCTTTTAATAGAACTACACAGCTTTTATTACTGAGAGCCTGAAATTATCTAACCTTTAACATTTTGTAGACATTGTTTCTACATAAGTGTGACCTGTAGCCTACATTTCTGTCACATTTATATGGTTATAAACAGAGGGGCAGAGAATGGTTTATAACAAATGGTATGCAACATACTTTGCTAAAAAGTCCTAATGCTTTGCCCCCCAAACCTCCTTCACATCACACTATAAAATGACAGCTCATTCAGATAATGAATTCATTTTTAACAGGATTTTGCCTCAGCAGCTTCATCCAAAGATAAATGATACCTATGAGAGACCATTACTGTTTTATGGAAAGAGGATGGATTTAAAGAAGTCCAGATTTTTATTTCAATTTAACAAGACTATGAAGTTGCTCAAGCCCAGAAACATATTGGGATTTATAGACACATGGGTCTGTTAGTGCCAGAATTATGACTGGTAGAGGGTCTCTACTGCTTCATCTGAACGCACTTCACTCTCAGCCAGGCTGGTTCACATTTTCTGACTCTCTTTCCTACCAAAGGCTTTCCCACACACCGACAGATCTTTGGTCAGCGTTTTCCTCTCTTCCTTCTATCTTCATCCATATCTGCCTTTTTCTCTGCATTGCCCTTGCCTCCTCCTGAGGCCAGGTTCTTCCCAATCTAATCCTCCCTGTATCTTGGGACTTCTCAATGGAAATACTTGCTTTCGGTGTGTCAGTTTCTTGTTTGAAGAGCTCTAATGGCTGTCTGTCACCTACAGAGGAAGCCAACCCATCTTGGTAGGCAGGTCTGTCAAACTCTCCACAATCAGGGCCCATGTACCTGCTCCAGCACAAGCCCTCACTCCTCCCAGCCCTCCTTGCCCCCTGAACCCACTGCGCTCACCCCAATGTTACCCATCCCTTGCTCAAGAGCTGTTACCATCCTCTCAGGTATATCCCTCTCTGCCTCAGTTATTCCCACCTACTTTCCAAGATCCTGACTATAATCAGTCTCCCAAACAAGACTCTCTCAGTGCTTCCAGGGCAGGTCAGTCTCTGAGGAAATTAATGTGTCACTGTCTTTTGGAAAGCGAATCAGACTTTGCCTGAAATGTATAATTGACTAGTTTACATGTCTGTGATTCACTTCAAATAAAATGAAACATCCTCGACATATACAGCTAGCTCCCCGAGAACCGATCACGGTGCCATGTACATTGATTATATTTAACACGCACTGGTTGGAGGAATGAATCGCTTTTGAACAAGAGTGAATTCCTGTTATCGTGGATATGCCAAAAGCCCATCCTTGCAATTCTGCACCACTGAGTCTGATGAACTGGGGTTCTGTGAAGGAGGAGTTGGAATCCTTCTCTTACGAGCACCTCCCACACTGACTTGTTCTCAGAGCATCGGGCAGCCACCTGGGTCTGAGCAGAGACACACAATGCATAGATGATAAACAAGTGAACGATCTGACTTCTTTCCAAACATCCTAGTCCCATCATTTCCAAAGAGTTGGTAGCTCTGTCCTGATTTTGCTACCTAAAATTTCTTTTCATATTTTTTAAATATCAGTAGATGAACTCCAATGGCCCAATCTACTCCTATCTCCTCAAGAATCTCATTCCATCAATTGTCCACTGCGTCATGCTCATACTCCAGCCAGAGTGCTCTCTCTAGATTCGTATCTGATTTTTGTTATTTGGGTTTTGGTAGCCTGCTGGGTCAGTGCAAGCCTCTGAGTGATCTGCTTACCCCCAGTCTCTCCACAGAGTCCTGCAGTCCAGCCGTGATGAACCACTTGCAACCCCCAACTGTGCCAAACCCTACCCTGTTACCCAGACATGTTCCTTGTTGCCTCTTCCTTGAATACTCACCTCCAGTGTGTCACCCTGGCCTCCCTGCTAGACATGTATGCATCTACGCCCTCTTCTTTGTTCTTATCAATCACTAGGTTCTGACCTTACATTCTCTCTGAAAGCTCCTAGTTGAGTCATGGAACTAGATGAGTCACATTTCTTTTTTTTTCTTTATTATTTTTTTTTGCTTTATAACAAATTTAATCAGTTATACATATACATATGTTCCCATATCCCCTCCCTTTTGCGTCTCCCTCCCACCCTCCCTATCCCACCCCTCCAGGCGGTCACAAAGCACCGAGCTGATCTCCCTGTGCTATGCGGCTGCTTCCCACTAGCTATCTACCTTACGTTTGGTAGTGTATATATGTCCATGACGCTCTTTCGCTTTGTCACAGCTTACCCTTCCCCCTCCCCATATCCTCAAGTCCATTCTCTAGTAGGTCTGTGTCTTTATTCCTGTTTTACCCCTAGGTTCTTCATGACATTATTTTTTCTTAAATTCCATATATATGTGTTAGCATATGGTATTTGTCTTTCTCTTTCTGACTTACTTCACTCTGTATGACAGACTCTAGGTCCATCCACCTCATTACAAATAGCTCAATTTTGTTTCTTTTTATGGCTGAGTAATATTCCATTGTATATATGTGCCACATCTTCTTTATCCATTTAGATGAGTCACATTTCTAAGCAATCACTAAGTCGAATACTTCTGCCCCCTCAAACATTAAACACATAAATATACTCAGTGGCAACTTGAATATATTTCTATCTCCATAGCTCTGGGAGAACTCTGCTTTAGTTTTCTGTGGATCCTTTATAATTCTTCTCTGTATAGGTGAATTCAAAAAAGGAAGAGAAGTTTATGAAACAAAAGTTACCTAGAGCTCTGAGGGAAGGTTAACCATATAGCAGTCTGCTTGCTAATAAAGTTTTCACATGAAAGTTGAGTCTTTTAGATAGTATGAAAGCATGTTTGAGAAAGTTTTCATTTAAATTTATCCAAAGTGTTACCCTTTCAACTCCCCAACTGAAAAGCAGTTTACCTGTCCCATCCTCTCCTTAGCCCTCTGACCTTCTCTCCCGGACTGGGCTCCAAGCCCACTGGCCTCCTATGAGGAATGCTTCTCCTCCAGGCTTAGCACCAGCTCTCCCCTCTGCCTGGAAATTTCTTCCCTGGGTCCCCACTGTCTCACTTCCTCATCTCGTCCATGTCTTCGCTCAAGTGCTCCCTTCTCGGCGAGGCTTGCCTTAACCAACTTGTTGCATCCTCCCTCCACACCCACGTAGCCCCTCTCCCTTCTACCTTCCTTTGCTCTACTTTTGCTCTTTGCCTGAGTACTTACCACCCTCTGACATCTATACCTACTTGTCAAGCTTATTGTTTATTATCTGCCTCCCTCCACCATAAGATGTAATCTCCACAAAAGCAAGATCTTTGTCTACGTTGTTCATTCCTGGAGCTGAGCATCCAGAACACCACCCCGACATAGTAGGAGCTCAATACTTCTTGAATGAAAGAGTGAATACTATAAATTGGATTGTATCTAAGATTGCAGATAAAGTCGGAGCATGAGGAAAGGGAGGTGACACAAGGAGGAATGAAGAACTAGCGAGTCTAGGTTTCTTTTCTCTTTTCCCTACCTCTTCCTGATTCAGGCTGCTTCTCCAATGCTTCTCCAGGAACAAGGAAAGAAGGGTGAAGATAAGAAAGAAGGGGGAAGTAAAATGGTAGGATGAGAAAGAGAAAAGGAAGAACTGCAAGGGCACTCAACTGGAAAGGGGTGGAATGAAGTTGAAATCTTCAAACAAAATAGTGAGCAGCAATCTATTCTCCTCAGCGTGTCTCTTGTCCTGATGAAATTGAAACTAACTGAAAGATAATTTTAAGGCCCAATAAAAGTGCATGATTTAAACAGACACTACTAATTGTCAGCAAGCAACAGGAACTATAACCTATTTTTCAGTCATTTAGAGAGTAAAACCACTGCATCACCTCCACATGCAGCCCACTGGCAAGGACAGATGTGGGTTTTCTCCTCCCAGTCCTTACATAATATTTCTCACTAGTATAATATATTAGTAACAGATAGAAGGACAGAAATATCATGTACATTTTTAAAATGAGAAGCCTAATAATGCTCAATTCTTTGGTCACCAAAAATAATCCAGTATTTTAAAATTAGTCTGCCAATACTCCTTAAGCACTTATTAAGTGCTAGTCTCTGTGCTAGGTGCTGAAGCAGTAAGATGATAAGATGTGACACTTAATTGTAATTCAGTGTTGTGTTTCTCGTCCTTTGTATAAAGAGATAAATATCATGCTCCTTCTCCAGATAGCACCATCTGGAGAGAATTGGCCTCCTGGGTAAAACTTCTTATTACTGATTCATAGAAGGGAAGATGTATATTCTCACCAAGCAACAAGAGATTTTTACTGAATTTCATTTTCTCATTTCATACTGTGAAAACAATAGATTTTTAACTTGTTTTCCAAATACAAAATGTTACCACATGTTGTTATAATGTTTTATAAAGTTCATTCATGATCAAATATTCAGAGTGCTTCTAGACACCAGCTAGGTGCTATGGTTAAAATGGTGAATAATAAGGAAAATGTTTTCTTAAATTGCACATACAACACTAACAAAGAGCTCTTCCCCTTACCCACCAACTTTCCTCCTTGAGAATCCCTGATCCAGGGAGATAACAATAGAATTCCATGGGAAACTATTGTATGTATGATTTTCCAAGGCACTATTATTCCCATTCCATTTTAAAAATAAATTGTATTGACGTCTTACCATTATAAAAATAATGCATGAAAAATATGGAAAAGTTGGGAAATACAGAAAAGTGGAAGAGGCTAAAATAATTCATTCATAATCCTACCACCAGGGTCAACTAATGTCAATGATGGTTTAATACATTTCCTTTCAGTGTTATTCCTCTTACTAGGTTACTTTTACTCTAAAAGGAAATACAACAAGATATGAGAGCAATCCTGTATAAAGAAAATTAATCATATGCAAGTTCCTAACACAAGGTCTAAACAAATGTGAAGACCACAAAACTGTCAAACCACAGAAAATTAGAGCACACATTTAAGTTAGTTACAACCATAAAATCAATATGCTTTGCTTTTATCTGTTTGATTATTTTTAATAAAATTCCTTTAAAATTCATATGGAACTCTTAAGTGTTGAAAACTAGACCAAAATTAAGAAGAATGTGGGGGGAGGGGCATCACCTTGCCAGATACTAAAATAAATTACAGAGCTATTACACAGAAAGCAGTATGGCTCAGGCCTGGCAATAGATAAACAGACATGTGGACTAGAGAAAAAAATTTTAAAAATAGACACTAGTATATGCAGAAATTTAATTTACTAGAGAAAAGGCAGCTTACTGACTATGTGATGCTTAAACAATTGGCTATCCATCTAAAAGAAAATACACTTGGACCTCCTAGCTTTATATAAAAATAAATTCAAGATGGAAAAATACTACTGGTAAAATATTACAAATACAAAAAATAAAAATTAGGATTTAAATTAGAAGAAAATTTAAGAAACTAGGTGGGAAGACCTTTTAAAGCAAGACTGGAAACCCAGATTCTGTAAAGAAAGAGTGATAGATGTGATATCATAAGATTTTTTTTATTTTGTGGAAGAAAATTACAAAAATAAAATCAAAGAACAAATTGTTGATGGCGAAAATATAGCAACTAATGCGACCCCCCCAAAATTTATAATATTCAAAGAGTTTTAAAAATTAATAAGAAAAAAAGCAACTATATAGGGGCCAAGAATACACATAGGTAATTGACAGATAAGGAATCCAAAGGGACCATAATAATATGAAAATATGCTTAACCTCATTAGAAGTCAAAAAATTGAAATGTCTAATGCTTACTCATTAGACTAGCAAAAATTAGGAAGTAGAGAAATAGGAGTGCTGGTGGAAATGTGAGGAAAATTATTTTCTCAAACATTGCTAGTGGGAGTGTGGTTTGTTATTATATTTTTAGAAAATAATATGGGAAAACCCATTAAAATTTAAAGATACACATATCCTTTGAACCAGTAATTTTACTTCTGGGAATTAGACCATAAAAATAAAACCACCCACAGCTAAGAATATGTGTCTACAAATATTTGTAGTGATAGCACTTTTTTTATGTGTTGAAAACTATTCACAACAGAATGTCTATTGATAGCAGAATATCTGAATAAATTTTAGAAAATTCATACCTCATACAACTATGGAAAAGAATAAGACATCCTTCTCAGAATCTCCAAGACGTATTTCAAAGTGAGAAAATCAAGACACAGAGTAATACACACACACACACACACACACACACATGCATATACTGTGTATATCATGATCCCACATTTTAAGATAAATAGGGACCATTCCCCTGTATATCAATGTATATCACAGTGCTGTGTGTGACCATCGAGAAAGGAATAGAGGAACACATCAAGCTGTATTCACTGGTTTCTCTGAAGGGGTACAGGCAAAGCAAAAAGGAAGGAGGAAGGGAACAAGAAAGATAAAAAAATACTGTAACATAGTAGAAACTACCCATGATACAACAGAAGAAAATGTAGGAAATAAAATTCTATCCATTATCTTAATAGAAATAGTCAATAATAGCATAAGTTCATGGACAAGGACCAGAGGTGATATGGCCAAATAAAATAATAATTTGATTTCTACATGGGATTAAGACAAATTTTGCTTGGAATCTTTTAAGAGAGTTTCTGCAAAATAATAATGTTTCAGAATGAAATAGAAGAAATCTGGCAGTACCCCCTCAAGAAGCTTAAAAGCAGCTTTGCCTTTTGACACTGTATTTCCACTTTTAGGAATTATTTTTAAGGAAATAGATGTAGACAAAATGCATGTTGAAACACCTAAATAATTAAATAACTTCTATAAGATACAACATAATTTCAATTTGCAAAATACATACCTGTGTGTATGTGTGTGTATATGTGTGCATATTATGTATATATGTTATACACAAATGCTATACAAATATAATGTTAATGAAAATCCAAGATACAACATAATTTCAGTTTGTAAAATACATACTTTGTATATATATATGTATATGTTTTGCAAATGGAAATTGTTTTGTATTTTGGGTTTTTGTTAACATTATACTGTGGGAATTTTTTATTTACTATATAAATATGCAAATAAATATATATACATATACACATACATAAATACTAAGCAAAGACTATAAGAAAATATATTAAAATATTGTTAGTGATTATCTATGGCTGGTGAGTAGGTGATTTTTATTTACATCTTTATTCTTTTCTCTTTTCAAAGAATGTTCAAATTAACATGCATTCTATATAAAATATGCAAAACACAACAACTATTTTTAAATGGAAGCAAAAGAAAGGTGATGAGTTGATTTAAAAATGAAAAATGGTACTTCTACATAATTCAACATTCAGAAGCATAACCTTCCTCCAAAGCTCTTCAACATTAGAAAGTAGTGTCAAAGCTCTCAGCAGCTTAACCTGTGTCTACACCACGTGGACAAAAGTCAAAGTCCAGCATCCCCTAGATTAACACCCTGTTCCTCCAATGTCACCTAAACCTTGGATACTACACATCCTCAAATTTCGAGGATGAATTGCTCATGTAGCCAGTTCTCAGAGAGGCTACACAGAAAGCCTTCCTATGAAAACCAGCAAAGCTGTTTTTTACATCATTTCTAGTGAACAAGGTTCATAATTTGTTTCTTCAGATTTCCAGTTAGAGCAGATATCTCTAGTTTGATCTGAGCTCTCAAAACTGGAAACACCTCCCCTGTTTTCTCTATTGGTTTTCCTCCTGGATAGAAAGGATTTCAGCTGAAATGCAAGGCAAAGGCATTGGTGTTAAGAGGACAAACAAACCTGCAGTGAAGTGAGCTGGTGAGGTTTCATGGCACAGGAAGGATAATCAATAAGCCTTGTTCTTATCCCAGAAAATCTTCCCTGACAGGCCAAAAGATAAACATCAACCCTCTAAAACATGCTTCTCCCCTCTCACCTGCCTTCCTATCCATCCCTTGAAAGGACTCTGGTTTCCTGGTTGACAAGGATTCCCAGCTACATCTTGTTCCCATGGTCCAGTGGGATGAAGAAAGATCAACAGAAACATGGGTGGATTTCTTTAAAACATACAAGCCAATGTCTCCTGTTGCCAAAGCAATTGGAAGAAATGTGTTCAGCATGCTTGTGCTAAGTAAAGTTCACAAAACTATTCTGAAAAGTTTTTAGTACTCAACTAGTACCAAAATATTTACACTTTGATGGTCAGTAACATTATTACTTAAATAGGTGCCCAAACAGTGGCTACATGTTGTAATGGGAAGAAAACGTGGACGTGGATGTATGTGTGCATGTCCTCAGCTGATTCTAGCTCCTGGTGTCTAGCTCTCTTAGGCATCATGGAACCCAGACTTCCAGATGACTAAGATTTTCACTTCTTATGAGAATATATTGTTGCTGTATACATATAGCTTCAGACTGGATAGAAAATTCTGATCCATCTGATTTGCTACTATGTGTCAGGTCAACAATATGAACAGAAAACTACTATAATTAGCTGTGTAGCACTGTTACATAGACAGGCCAAAATAAATTGAATGAACAAAATTGCATCTTTTAGACTCAACGAACCATAATCAAAGTATGCATTAGGGCTCCCGTTAGCACATATCCAAACAGATAAATTAATAAGAGAAGTGCCTTCTCATGGCACCTGGCCTAAAGGCAGGAGTTACAATAAACAATACTAGAGTATATTTACTGGGCTGCAATTTACTTAGAGACAAGATTAAAACCAAAAGATAGAGTCAAAACTAGGAGAAATCACGGCAAATAGGTACCAGGAAGAACAGAAATACAGCAGAGAAGTAATTTGACCCAAATGGAGAGTGAAGAGAGGATAATGGTAACTTATTCAATGGTGGAAATGAACACATATTGTTATATTGTATTCAGTTCTTGGTTATTCATGTGTGATTTACCAATTTTGTGGATTATTCTTCCCTCTGTCAGTCCTTATACATCCATCTGAGTCATCTCTTGCCATCTTCAGTTCATATGTGCCCATGGGACCCCAAAATAATGTTTACCATTAATCTATTTCAAACTCAATTAGCAAAGCAAACCTGATGATATGGCTCTGGTTTACTGATCAAAGACCCCTTCACCTCTCTAGAAATCAAATCTGATGTCACATTTTCACTAGAGAGAGAGAAGTCAGAATGGGAATTGAATTTGGCAAATGAGGATACTGGTCAACTAACCTTTGCCTGTTGCCTTTTTGCTAAGTTGAATTGATCCAGATATAATCAGTCATCTCCATTAAGTCTCATTTACAGGCAAGACAGTGTACTCATAGGATGATGAAAAATAGAAAAGTCACTGCCCAAAGCTGGTAAAGGCTTACACTCAGAGTTCTTGACTTGAGTGGATGAGTTCTAAACAGTAAAAAAAGGAAATCATAAGAATTTGTTCCAGGCAAAGGGGATACAAATATTTCACAGTGGAAATTTGAGCTCCTCATTTCAGTGGATTATAAGCTTCTCGAGGGAAGAAGCCTTTTTTTTAAATACTACTTCTGTATTTCCTTCAATAGCTAAGCCCTTTGCCTCCAAACATAATCTGAAAACCCATATTTACAGTGGCCAAGCTCTTGAGTTACTGTTCTAAGTTCAAGTCTTGTTATACCATTTACCAACTGGATGACCCTCAGCAAATTACTTGATTTCTCTGAACATTGGTTTACCATCCTAGAAAGTGGGTATAATGATACCCACTCCTAGAGATGTTGTAATGACTAAGTAAGCTATTCACTGCAAGGTGCAAAGCACCATGGCCAGCAGAAAATGCGGTCAGTACAGGGAGAAGTAGTATTACTGTCATTATATTACTTACTTGACTGACTGACTCCAGGGATGAGCAAAGTAGATCATAAAAGAAACAGGACTTTAAAGAACTGGCTATTTAAACAGAAGAGCTGGATCTTTAAGAAAAGAAAGAAGCAATGGTAGCGGGCAACCCCACATGTGGGTACTACACTAACCTACTAACATATTTTATGTATTTTATTCTTTAGCCCTTAGATTCTTTCTACTGATACTTAAGACCAACATTTACTAAAACATAGAGCTTTTGGAGTGGGAGAAACATGGATATTCTGTGTTGTTTATAAATAAAAAATGGGGGGGAATTATTTTGGTGTTATTACCCAAGTGACACAAGATAAATGCACAAAAAGCCCCAGGTTCCATGGCATCTGGAATCCCAGTGGTTTTGTTCAGACCTCTTTCAAAGTCCTGGCAACAGCACAACCTCAGACCTTTTCGGGATAATCAGCTTCTGATCCAGGACCTCAAAGTGCGAAGAGAAATTCAAGCCCACTCAGAGACCGACAAGCATGTAGAAACACAAAAGTTGAGGAAAGGAATAGCATCTTAAAAAAATTGCATAGGACCCAAACTCCCAGTGGTTTGTACTGGCTCTACTTTCTTCAGCCCCAGGTGGGTAAAGGACTCATTTTTTGGTTAAAAACCTTTTCCTTCCTTCCTCTTCATTGTCTATCTCCTTGTTCTCCAAACTAGCTCTCTGCTCTGAGCTGGCAAGTAGCTACGGGCACTGTCTCCTTGAAAGTAAGAAGCTCTGGCAGTTCACCCTGTTCCCAGTTCTATGATTCACATGAGAATTCCTTCACAGCTGCTCAGACTCTTAATACAACGATTAGAACTATAGCTGTTTAAAATTCCTAAGCCAGAGGAGGTTTTGCGGGTCTTCTAAGCAGCCAGCAGTCGGCCAGGCCCTTGCAGACAAGGCTCTGCAGGTTCCGTGGACCCAGGAACAATAGCACAGCCCCACCCTCCCTTGAAGACTGGCCCGACCAGTCCCACTGCACTCTTGGGGACAGTGGCCAAGCCTGGCATTGGTGACATTAACATTTTGGTTAGTCACTAAGTAAAGGCTTCACCTAGAAACCTTCATTTCCTATACAGCAGGGTAGACAAGGTCCAACAAAAAATTTTCCTGAAATACTTCCCTAAAAGAGGCCAGTTCTACAATGAGGAAGTGATCCACTGAGCAATGCCAGGTTGATCCTTAGAGAAATCAGGTTTAACCCACTAGCATCTCTAGCTGATTGGCAGACAGACCTGGGTCCCATACCCCAGCCCTCCCTTGTAATTTGGGCAGGTTACATAAAAATCAACTTTCCAGTACTACTCAGTTGACTCAGACTTCCTGGGCTTTGGAACATTTCGAATGATAGCATGGTATTTACAAACCAGAGGGGCTTTTAATCTTTTATATCACATGCTTGTACTGGATTCACAAACTGCTAAATAAATAGCCTCTCAAATTGGCTCCTAGGCAATGGTGACAATTTGTACTTTCATTGTAATATATGCATGGCTTTTCAAGAGGTTTGCTAACTAGTTTAGAAATGTTCCATGGAGAGAATGAGAAATGGACTTGAAAGTCAGTTATTTTCTCTTTTAAATTTTAAATAAAAAACAATGTGATTACTTGGTGATCACAAATAAAGTGAAATGGCTACATGTTCACCTAATCAGCTTTTTTTTCCCTTAAGAACCTGCCACTTGCCACTTCGAATAATTCAATTCAACAGAAAGGTTTCTCAGTGACTGAGAATGTAAGAATCTTGCCTCTATTTTTAGGTAGGTAATTGAAAATACAAAGTCTATACTCTGAAGATGTTCTCCTATTTTAGAGTTAAATTAAACACACAGACTAGACACACAGACATGGAAAACAAACTTATGGTTACCAAAGGCGAAAGGGGTGAGGGATAAATCAGGAGTTTGGGGTTTCATATTTACCACTATATATAAAACTGATAACCAGTAAGGACCTACTCTATGGCACAGGGAATATTCAGTATTTTGTAATAACCTATAAGGGAAAAGAATCTGAAAATAATATATACATATATATACATATATATGTTAGAACATATATGTATATATACACACACATAACTGAATCACCTTGCTGTACACCTGAAACTAGTACAACACTGTAAATCAACTACACTTCAATAAAAATTTAAACACACACACACACATATTTTGCTTCTTATTAGTACCATACAACTGGCAAAAGAAGAAGGAGGTTGTGAAAATCAAATCAGGAAATGTTTTTACTTCCTAGCAGCTATGGTAAAACTCTGAGAGGAAAAAGAATGAAATAAAAGACCTTTTTAAAAAAAAAGTTTGGGCTTTCTGTACGTAAAGTGGACTACTGAGCATTGTAGATACATTCCTTAACATCCCTGATAACATGTAAAGAAACTTCGACCACACAGTGCATACAGAGGATGTTTTAAGTACACCATCCACTACATCAACTCAGGTCCATAGGATGAGTTCCATTTCTGTAGGTCAATTTTGCTATTAGAGCAAAAAGTCCTGGCCCACAGTATCTCCAAACATGAGTTCAGCAGCAGGGTTGCACCTGCTGTGGCTGTGTTGTATGGGTTTACAACAGAGATTCAGACATTGCTCTATGATGGGAAAAGCAGTCACTACCCAGAGCAAGTGAGAAGTTTAGCAATGACACTTAATACACACTTTTATCCTATTACTTATAAAACAACTTCCTTAATCCTTACTTGCATGCAAAATTCTTCTTGAATTTTTACTTTATTATAAGATATTCCAGTTGACTCCCTTGGAGTACTTCAAGAGTATTCTGTGGGCAGTTTTCACTGTGAATTTCAAACATCAGCCTGAGCTATTGAAAAAAGGCCCTGGGTTATTTTTTTGTTTTTAAAATGCTATACATAATGGCTTTCAATGTACAAGACATGATAGAGTGAAAAAAATACTTGTTTAACTTCTTAACTTTGTTTTTCTCTCTGTAATACTAGCCTGACTGTGTTTTTTCTTAATTCCAAGCAGAAGGGAACCTAATTTATGAACTTTTCCTCAATAAAAAAACAACGAATGGAAAGTTTAACATTGAATTAAGGAGGCTTCAGGATTAGCAGGTACACAATGACAGATTTACAGGGGCCAAGGACTGATAACTATATTTTAGGTCTAGGAAACATCTGCTCAGAGTAAGTAGTTTATGGTTTTCATATCAAATAGAAGAAAAAAAACCACATTGATCTGAGACTTTGGTAGTTTTATTTTTCATTTTTTAACCAACGGTAATGCAAATCCTATTCCAGTGGGCTTGTACAATTCCTTGATATGTTCTACTAAAATCCAGGGGATACAGAAATTGCCACATGAGGAAATGGTAAAGGTAAGAGAGAATCAGAGTTTTCGATGGAAAATTCATAAGCCCATGCTGTAGGGGGGAAAGTTTAATTAAATATAACATTCAATTAATCTAAAATTCTTTCTCCATGTAAGACTATAGATTATATGGGCTTCCTCAATCACCTCAACATACTAATCTAAAATAGTGAAATCCCTAGAAATACTCAGAATTCGACATGTCACAGATAGTAAATACAGATACAGAGAAATTTTGCATAAACATACAACAACCTTGGTAATGAACTCGTCTTTTTTTTTTAACTCAGTCTTTTAGACTCATTCTAAATAATTACATGAAGCCAGGAATTGGCTGTCATCCAGTGAATTTGGACTGTGGACACTGACCAAACTGTTTGACATTTTACCCCCTTCCCGTCTATTTTCAGTCCTCATTTTCCCTCCACGGTGACTTTCTGGTTATGTATTATCTGGTTTTGGCTGTCTCTACTGCCCACTTCAGATAACTGCTCAGCTCTCCACTTGGCTTCTTGCTGGGTAGGCTTGACTGAAGAGAATGGATGAAGAAAGAGCCAGCATTTTCCTTTGATCTCTTAGAGCTCAGGATTCCGTTATATAATCTACCATAAATCCTGGCAATAGAGATTGACATCAACTTCCAAACTTGCCATAATACGACACTCCTCGTTGATTCATTATAAATCCTGACATTTCTTAATTAACATGAACTCAATACTTCAGTTTGTCAGTGATAAGACATTTTTTTTAGTTGCCTTCTCCATAGTTTTAAGGGTTGCCTTGATTAATTTTTCTCTTCTGCAATCTAAGCCTTAAATGTCAAATGTTCTAACTGGCTATCTGCCTCTAAGGTTTAAGCTCACAGATGTTTCCTTGTGGCCACGGCAAATACCACTCCTCTGAGAATAAGTCTGATAAACAAAATTGGCAATAAATTTAGAACTAAAGAGCTGGATAAGAAATTTAAATACAGCCCTTGTTAGCTACACTTTTGTAAATCTACAAAGTTGCCTAGTGTACTCAATTCTCAAATATTGGTGTTAGTGGATTCTAGAAATCCCGTCAACAAATTAAAGCCTTAAACAATCCAAAAACTTCCTTCACTTTAACAGTATAAATCCCTTTCCCTACTGGACACATTACCATGGCTGCTAACAAGTAGAAAATTGGCCCACTTAAATTTCGCCTCTATTCCAAGGGCTGAGGGAGGAGTAAAATGGATAGAATCCAGATGGTGAGAAGAGTGTGAAGCAAGGGCCCTGTGTAGTCTGAACATGAATAATTTGTGAACTGCTCTGAATGATGAATACTCAACTATATTAATATTGCTTATGCAACATGAATGCCATAGTAAGCAGGAGACCTTTGCTTTCTGCTTTTTCGTTTCCTAGAAAACAACACTCTTCTATGAATCTTTTCCTTCACAAACTAGATTGGAAGTACCTCTTTGCTTGATTTGTGAAGCCTAAATAATCTGGAGGAATACACCAGCAAACCAATGTGAGCAATGTTCTTCATGCTGAATATTATGATGTCACCCTGTCCCTGTACTTTTCTACTTAAAATACGATGCCCAGGCATTGTCCACCAGAAAGCATTCTCAGGAGTGGAGTATTATCACTTGAGATTTATTGTAACTGAAATTAAATTATTTAGTGTGCTTTCTCCCCCAACTCCCAACCCCCAATAAGTCATTGCCTTTTCTTTTTTTTTTCTTTTTTTTTTCTTTTTTTTTTTTTTTTTTTTTTTTTTTTTGCTGTATGCGGGCCTCTCACTGTTGTGGCCTCTCCCGTTGCGGAGCACAGGCTCCGGACGCGCAGGCCCAACGGCCATGGCTCACGGGCCCAACCGCTCCGCGGCATGTGGGATCCTCCCAGACCGGGGCACGAACCCGTGTCCCCTGCATCGGCAGGCGGACTCTCAACCACTGCGCCACCAGGGAAGCCCTTTTTTTTCTTTTAATTGGTATCCTTGCCTTTTATTTACCCTTAGAAGAGAAGGGAAAAAAAGAGGCAAAAAGAAAGCACAATCTGACCCCTTCTCTTTATCCTCAAATCACTGGATTCATAAACATAAAACACTTCAGGCAGCTGCAAGAGATATCAGAGTCTTCTTTTTCTGGTTAGAGTCCTAAATCAATGGAATGATGATGTATATTTTATTCCCAGCATAGATGCCCATGGGTTTGACTGTGCTTATATAAGTATCTCAATTCACTGTTCTAAGTGGAGACTGCTGAAAGCAAGAACTATAGAATCATAAAGCATGGCCACAGAGACCATAGGGCTCCCCTAGTCCAATGCCTTCATTCAACTGATGAGGGAAATGGGGCCTCAAAATTGGACTTGTTCAAACAAAGCTGGAGACATAACACTTTCTGGTTTCAAAAAATATTATGAGGCTACAGTAATCAAAACAGTATTGTACTGGCATAAAGACAAACATATGGACCAATAGAATAGAATAGAGAGCCTTGAATAAATCAGTACATACACAGTTGATTGATCTTCAACAAGGTTGCCAGGAATACACAATGGGGAAATGATTGCTCTTCAACAAATGGTGTTGGGAAAACTGGATATCCACATGGAAAAGAATGACATTGGATGGTATCTTACATAGTACACAAAAATTGACTCAAAATGGATTGAAGACTTAACTGTAAGACCTAAAACTGTAAAACTCCTAGAAGAAAATGGGGGAAAGTTTCATGACATTGGTCTTGCCAATATTTTATTGGATATGACACCAAAAGCACAGGCAACAAAAACAAAATAAACAAGTGGAACTGCATCAAACTAAAAAGCATCTGCACAGGAAATAATCAACAGAGTGAAAAGACAACCCATAGGATGGACGAAAATATTTGCAAACTGAATATATGATAAAGAGTTAATCTACAAAATACGTAAGGAACTCATACAACTAAATATCAGAAAGACAATCCAATTTTTTAAGGGACTTAGAACTTGAATAGACGTTTCTCCAAAGACATACAAATGGCCAGTGGATACGTGAAAAAATGCTCATCATCACTAATCATCAGAGAAATGCAAATCAAAACCACAATGAAATATCACTTACACCTGTCAGGATGGCTATTATCAAAACCACAAAAGACAAGTACTGGTGAGAATGTGGAGAAATTGGAACCCTTGCACACTGTTGAGAGGAATGCAAAATGGTTTAGCTGCTGTAGAAAACAGTATGGAGATTCTTAAAAATTAAAATAAAACTACCAGATGACCCAGCAATCTCACTTCTGGGTATACATCCAAAAGAATTGAAACCAGGATCTGGAAGAGATATTAGCATAACCATGTTCATTGCAGCACTATTCAAAATAGTTTGTTCAATGTGAAAACAACCTAAAAGTCCACCAAGAGATAAATGGATTAAGAAAATGTGGTATATACATATAATGGAATACTATTCAGCCTTTAAAAAAGAGTAAATTTTACAATATGTGGCAATATGGATGGACCAGAAGGAAGTGAAATAAGCCAGTTACAGAAACACAAGTACTGCATGATTCTGCTTATATGAGGTATCTAAAATAGTCAAATTCATAACATCAAAGACTGGCATGGTAGTTACCAGGGGCTGGAGAGAGGAGGAAATGGGAGTTATTAATCAATAGACATAAAGTTTCAGTTAAGTAAGCTCTAGAGATCTATCATACAACATTGTACCTCAGGATCAAGGAATATGTCAGGCTCTATTGAACACAAGTATGTACCGAACATCTCAGGACCTCCCACAGCACTAGAGTGAAGCCGGCACAAAGCCCATCATTGCACTTGAGGCACTTTCAGTCTGGTTGGGAACAGAGACTCTGGACAGACCTTAATAAACCACAGCTCATTCCTTAAATAAAATCAGGAAAAAAATTAACAGTGTGTACCAAGTTGAACTGTATTGGATTCTGAGTAACTCTAATCTCTAAATATCCTTTAGTAAAATTTGATGCAAGGGAAGCCTGGAGGTGAGGTAAAAGGCTTTGGGGAAGAGTTTTGTGTTTCTTGCTAAAAGGTACAGAGGCAGCCATCTATGTCCTTTTGTCTTGAGTGGTACCAGTTTCACTTGTTAATTATAGAAACAAAGATAAGCAAAAAAAAAAAAAAAAAAAAAAAAGAAAAGAAAGAAAAGAAATCTGTATCTGTATTTGTCACATAGTTTTAAAATGAAGTATATTAAAATGGATTATCAGATGTGATGTGATCATCTTTATTTACTGTACATGGTTTTAAGGAAATGAACGTTGACAGATGATGGCTATAGTAAATAAAGATGAGCATACAAAAGACAAATGTTTTCTGTGAGATAAACTCAAAATTTCTTGCAGATTTCTTTGTATCTTTTTAGAAATTCTGAAAGGAAATTACCCCATGGAGACTATTTCTACGAACAGCAGAGGGAGGAAGGGTCTCAGAAATGCAGATTATCCATTTGTGAAAGTGTTTTAAGGGCTCCTGAACCAACCTAGAGGAAGAGGTATGTTTGGAGAGCTTGCTCAGCTGCTGGCTATCTGATAAGAGAACAGTTTGATGGAATCAGAGGAAAAAGAAATGCCAAAACCCCAGTGGCAATCTACTATCCCAGCAAAGGGCAAGGACCTAGACCAGGAGCCATGACTTACCAAGTCTTACACTTGTCAGTTTCCCTAAGCTGTCATTTTGTTGGGGTCTGTCTCTTCCCCCTCGTGACTGCCAGTTCCCACAAGGGGCTGTGCTTTTTCTTCAAGGCAGCGAGAAAGAGGAGGTGGAAGACTGTGCCCCATTTGTATTCATTCTTAGCAGGAAACCTCAAAGAATGGAGAGTTGGGGATGGCTATAAATAGAAGGATGAAGCCAGCTGAAGCTCCTGAAGGCCGGGGTTAGGAAAATGAAGCTCCAGGTGTGCAGCTGAACCAGCCTTTGTGGATTTTTACAACAGAACGGCAAGGGCAGCTTCTAGCCACTTGTCTTCTCAGAGAAGTCAGAGAGCATCCCGAAGACGGCAGGGATGCCCCAGGGAGAGGATTACTCAGAGAGGGAACGGGCTGACTCCCAGCCTATCTGCCACTATCCTGCCAGAGCCCCACCCCTTCTGCCCACCCTATCTACAAGCTTTGCCACACGCTCCGGAGGCCAAGACTCTCCACCCACACCTCCACCACTGCACACACTCTCAGGTCTTTGGAACATAAACCAACCTACCTCTCAAACCCAATTCATAGCCTCACTCCAGGGCCACTCTCATTCACATGGTGACAAGATTTGATATGTAACTAAGTCATTATTTATGCATTCCATATGTAAAACTTGTATTTCATAAAACTGAACTTTTTATAAAGGTCTTCCACGTCCATTATTTAATTTAATCCTCATGAATGGCCATAAAACTTCTGTAATTCAGATATCGTTATTCCCCTTTTACAGATGAAGATACTGAGGCCTGGAGAGGGTATGATATTACCTCTCGTCAGCCCTAGATGCTCAACTTGCTTCTCCAAGGCAAGGATCATAATGATCAAAAACTTTAGAAATGAATATTCTGTCAAATGATGGCTGAGAGCATGGGCTTGGGAAACAGAGAAGCTTATCTTCAAGTCTTAGAACTGTCATTTATAAAGCCATCTAACATTGGACACATTACCTAAATTTGCAAAGCCTTAGTGTCCTCAATTGTTAAATTGGAATCATACTATTGTTTACCACTTGAGGCTGTAGTGAGGATTAAACGCGATCATGCCTTTAAAAAGCATTGTACAAAACAAGAGCTCCTTAAACGGGAATTGTTAATATTCAATATAATTGCTGTTCCTACCACCTCATGGGCGTGAAGTATTTGTTATACAGCCAGTGAGGGAGAGACCATCCAAGGTCTCTGGCATCACACCGAATGAGAAGTCAGGGTACAACTCCACACGTGCGTAGATTCAGGTTTTGCCCAACCACCAAGCAAAACACTCCTTTGGACAGCAAAATGAATGTGAAGCATTTGTGCCAAGTTTCATACATACTTGTCTCAGCCAAGTATTTGCCCATTTTCTTTGCTACTCTTCTTATCACAAATGGATGTGACTATCCTTAGGGTCACAAAGGAAAAGAAGTCATGATGGAGGGTAGGATACTAAGGGTTTCTGCTCCTTCTCTTCCAACACGTTATGCTCATTACAGAAGCAGCAGCACTGCAACCGTGGCAAGCTCAGCTGGCTGCATTTGTTGTCTTTTCTTTTTTCAGGTCAAGTTCCCTGTTATGGTCCAATGGATGCAAACTCCTAGTGTCTGTGGTGCTGACCATGAGGTCTGGTCATTTACTCCTCCAACGTCTATTATAAGATACTGTACTAGGCTTGGAATAAAAATGACTTCATTATATTTAGTTTCTAACACGTGAGGACCGCATTGAGTGCTTTAATATCATTTATTCCACACAATTATATCCAGTGGCCACTCTTATTATCCCTACTTTGCAGATGAGAACTTTGAGGGCAGAGGTTAAGTATCACAACTAGAAGGTGATGGGAGCTATGGCTTGGACTCAGCAGTCTCCTGTGGATTTGAATTGAACTACTGAATATCTGAATCCTCCCCAGAGAGTTCCTGCTAGGGGAAACCTGAGCAGAAGCTGCAAGATATTTTTAGGGGTGAATAGATAATGCAAGCCTCTGCATCCTGACTCTTTCAGATTGTGAAAGAAAACACTTTTACACTCCTTAGAAAGACTCATAAACTCACTGATGTGCAAGGTTTTGTCGGGGTCCAGTGGGAATGATCCAGAGGAAGTCTACTGAGATGTTGCCCAGAAGGCAAGCTCACCGTCCTCACCATCACCTTCATCAAAAGCCACCTGTTAAGTACCTGCATCTAAAACTAGCACTTTATTACACCCTGTGCAGGGAGATTCACAGGGGGATTAAGGACAGAGACACAGCCCTGATGGAAATGAAAGGGCAGGACCACTTCTCAACCAGTACGGGTGAAACATGGCTATGAATATTTTACAAAACTGTGGACGGTGTATTCAGAGGTGGGTCACTCTCATCCTTGCCTATTAATCTTTGCAGCCAATCTGCAACCATAAACCAGAGCTGTTCTCTGTTTCTGGCAAACTGAAGCCTAACTACAAGGCCCTCAGCCCCAGCAGTTGTTCTGATCAGCTGGACTCAATGAATACAGACAGATACTCAAAGAAGCTAGAGAAAACCTCATAAAAATGTTTAGCAGGCATGCAGTGCAAATATTTATATCGTACAGAGGTTTACAGTGGGTATTAGGAAGAAGGAAGGAGGTAGTTAGCTCTACATCCTAAACTTGAATGAAAGATAGAGTTAACTGAAGTGAAAGATAATTGTTGCACTTTGTCCTTGTTGCAAGTTTGAGATGCATGAGCTTTATCCTCTTCCTGACTGTCACTGCCATAAAACAAAACAAATATCTCCAAGGGTCTAAGAAAAATATCCTGCTAGGAAATATGAGCCTTATATTCATATTCAAAATTTTGCTTTTTTCCCCCTCCATGTTATCTCTGATAATTACATTATTTTTATTCCTAATTTCTTTAAAATCTAACACACTGTATGGTATTACATCTAACCTCTGGAATAGTATAGCCACGTGTGTTAAAGCCTAGTGAGCAGTCTTCATAGGATACTCACAAAATTGGAGCAAACGTTTGCTTTGGAGAAATAAGAAGGGGGTGTAAGAAGTAGAAATGGGGTCTGAAGCCTAGATCTCAAAAGTGCCCACCTAATTTCTTTTCCTTTGTCTCTCGGTTCATGTTAAGATAAAACCCAAATACTTCTTCTACCTCATATTCATAAGTTCACTCTCAACATTAATCTACACCATATACATGATATATGTGATATATACATTGCATTCAAAACCAGATGAGTTTCCCAGCAACCTCGTGCGTGGAGTTGCTCTGCAAGCCTATTAGATCTGGCCCAGAAAGCCAATAGAAATCTGGCACCTTTGAACAGGAATCATTGCCGTGATCCAAGTCCTGATAAAGCCCAATCCTTACATTAAGATTAAAAAAAAAATCATGTTGGCTTCTATGGGTATGTCTGGGAGAGCAGAAACTGGTTACCCTCTTGACACAGCACAAAACTTAGAACTCAACGCGCATTTCCTGAAACGTGTGGCATTCCTCTAACCAAAATGAAAGTACACTGCCCTGTCTTTTGTGACTGCCACATCATTACTCAAGTAGCACTCTGCTTGTGGTGGGGAGGCATTTATGTGCATACCATCCCCTGTAAAAAGCGACCGGGAGTTTCTTACAGGGGAGCAAACTGAGGCAACAAGACCCAAAAGAACTTACCTGAAATCACAGGGCACTTTAAAGACAGGGTGGCTGACTTTTGGATTGCTAGATGGCGTAGGTTTTCAGAAAACTTGACTGCCTTCAGGAAGCAAATAATGGCTTATTCAGATTGCTTAGTTCAAACTCACATAAGTTACGGCACCAAAGATTAAGAAAACAGGTAGCGTGTTCATGCTAGTCTGTGATCAGGCCAATTAATAACTTTAGAAATTCTGCCGCATTTCAATAATCCAGAACTTCCTAGCTAGAGCTGGATCACATAAATAGGCGTTATCTGGGACAGGCAGACAGCCTGTCAGTGCTGTACTAAGAAAAGGGTAGTCGGGTTGCCCTCTGACTCAGCTGAATATTATTTGAAAAGTGAATTTTCACTGTACCAAGTTTAGATTTAACATTTTAACTTCGTAGTAATGCTTGCCAGTAACTTTGCAAAATATCCCTGGAGCATTAAGAGAAAAATGAACATCTTTTCATAGGAGAGGGAAGCTCTAAAGTTACATCATGCTTGTAAATAGTAGCACATAAACAAAAAGAAAAAAATATATTGAGAAGAAGAAATCGGAGTACCTACTTGAGGAGAAGAATGTCACTGAAAGACTGTCTTCTTATGCTATAGAAGGGGCAAGGGAAAGGAACATGAACCTTTCAAGCCCGTTAAGGAGCTTCTGAGCATGGAGCCTTTATTTTCAGTTTTGGTGAAAGCTGTTCTGAGGCAGTAGACAGGAGGCTGTTATGACCATGAAATTAGGAAATGTGGGAACTCAAAAATAAAGAACTAGCACCACCATTTGACTAGGAGTGGAAACATCTCCCGTACGAAATAGAGGAGGGGGTGGCCTTTCTTTCTCCACATGAGGCCTGTTTCTAACTATCTTAGCACTTGGGCCAAGGTAGACATCTCACAAGGGTGTAAGTCATCTGTTAATCTGCCTGAAATTTTTTTTAATGTAATCCAACTGATTTTCTCTTCACTACTAATGAAGCTTGAAGTCTAGACAGGCATGCTGAGTTGGAAAAATAATAATAATCAAGGATTCATTCAGCACATAAATTTTGTTAAGCCCAGATTAGTTAAGGGGTCGGGACACCTGTTTGGTGAGCGTTTTCGTCTCTTTCTCGTTCAGCACTGACTCAACGACTCTGCATGTCTGGTCACTGATGAATTAGGTTCTTGACTTCAGTATCTCGCAGAGGTTAGCTTCTCTCTGACTCTGAAGCCATTCCTCTGCCACCTGATCTTCCCATGAACATCTGGCTTTTCCTCCAGCCATTTAAGAGTTTCTGGGATGCTTTGTTTTGTTTCATTTGCATGGGTAGTATGTATTCTAAAGGATTTGGTGGGGGGGAACATATTAGATTTTTCTGCTCAAGTCTGAAGAAAGGCTGGTTTTCTGCAAGTGAGAATGGTAGAAGAGAGGGTGAAGAGGAGGAGGCTCTCTTGCTCCTGGGCTTTCTAGAATCTCCAAGTGAAGGCTGACATCTGTAGGGCAAGCCATGCATCTCAAAATCAGCTTAGGAGAGAAAATCAAAATTCTCACAATCAATGCTTTAAAACATTTAGAAATAAAGGCTCTTAATTGTTTTCCAGCATCTCTATACTTGCAAGTTAGCCTGTAAAATAATTTGAGTATGCAAATTTGTCTGAGATTAATTTCCACATAGAGCAAGACATATTTTAGGTAATGGGTAAAGTATTTCATTTTGACTTAAGAAACATAGAATTTCAACAAGAGTCACTTACCAAAAAACCCATCATGTATATTAATGCATTGTGGCAGTTTTATTAGCTTTTTATTATTTTTATTATGATTTGTGGCAAAAGGTAAATTATTCACTAAAATGTTTTGAACACTTAAAACATTTTGAAAGCAAAATATTTTTTTCTAAATTAATTAAATCCTTCAGTTATTTGATTTGCCAGAATGGGTGAGGTATGCTTTTCAAATAGCATTTAGCTACCTGCTAAAATCAGTTGTGCATATCAATACAGAGGAGAAAATTATTTAGAGCAACATTTCTCAAAATAGTACATCCGGTGAATTCTGAAGGTTATAGATTATTTTCTACTCGCTAGAAAATTTAAATGTATAATATACAATTCAGATAAAATAAAAATTAGATCAATCATCCTTCAAAGACTATTTCTGACATTCATTTGTATTCCAATATGTGCTTTCTCAAGTGGGAGAGTACAAATAACAGCAAAGGCCTTCTGAGCAGGCACTAGAGGTCAATACTATTCTAAGCACTTTCACAACAACTCAATGAGGTAAGTACCATTGCAAACCCATTTTACAGATGAGGAAACCATAGGATACCAAGGTTAAGTACCTACCCCAACATTTTATAGCTGGAGTCATGGTTCAAACTCAGGTGGTCTGACTCAATCACCAAAGCTTTTAACACTCCACTGCAGAATCAAAACCAGCACATGGTGGGAACACAAATGTTTTACATGTATCATTGGAAGAAAAAGTTGAGACGTTATCAGTGAATGGGTAAGAACATGTTTCTACTGATTGATATAGAAAGGTTACTATGAATCATCTTAAAGTTTATCATGCTAATGAAAACACTAAAAATAAAAATGTCTGCTTGGACTGACGTTGTTTTAAAATATTCTGTACTTTCTTCTAGGGAAAAAAAAAATCTCCTTTGAGGAAAAGTTTCTAATTAAATTGTGTTCACCACTGTTAGATAGACTGAATAATGAAAAAACAAATAGGAAGAAAAGAACAATGTAAGGGAAGCAGCGTGATACAGTGTAATTGAAACAAACACGATGCAAATTTAATCTCATAAGTATAATTCAAAGAGAAGTATCACACCTTCATGCCTAATTCTCTCACATGCATTTTGTAAGTGAAAAATGAAGCCTTTTTTATTTTGTCGAAGTCAGGTTATCCACTATATCTTTATTTTTTAAAAAATCAACATACACATTCCCTTACAGTGGCATGTTGTTTGTTAAGAAATACAGAACAAGGAAGTTCTAGATCTTTCCAGATTCCAACTTTTTTTTTTTTTTAAATACTTCCTCTCATTCCAGAAGTGATCACTAGCAGCCTGGTCTTCACAAGCAAAGTAAAGCAGAAAATGGATACAATCTGTCTGGGTCATTCAAGCAAAATTCTGCTGTGATCTGGGTGATTCAGGTTAAAATAAAACTCAGGTTTTTGATTTGGAGTGGTTTTGTCTGATGCCCCAGGCAATAGCAGAGTTTGGGACTCAATTACATAGTTAATTGCCCAAATTGTTTGTTTGCCCTTATTAGCAAAGATGTTTGCTTTGGGCAGCGCTCTAAGTATGATTTCATCATACTCTGAAGGCCCTGCACATTCAGTTTGCCTCATGAAGAGCAATCAAAATTGAAGCTCTGCTTGCCTTGAGATACCAGTCAGTACCCAAGCACCCACTCACTCAGCTCTCTAAGGGCAATTGCCCTGCCCTCAGCTCCTGTTGCCTAGACAACCAAGTCACATCCATAGGACCCTCAGCCCCACCTCAGATCAGAGCTAATTGGATCAGAGATAAGCATCTAACCCAGATAGGCAGGGACCAAGGACATGGCCTAATGTGAAAAGATGAACTTGACCAATCATATTCAGCTCTCAGGATGTATGAATTTTGGAAATCTAGACTGAGATAGCAAGACACGCAGGCAGGAAGTATGTCTTGGGGTAGACTGGAGGCCACAGTTAGCAAAGGCCCTTTTAGCAAATGAAGTTATGTGAGGACACAGAAACCAATGGCCAAGATGAACAAATATGGGGCTCTGGGCCCGTGAGCACGTGGCAGGGTCTGTACAGCTGCGTTGGTCACTGGCCGGGTTGTGAATGTCACACAGATTCTTCCATAACCCTTATTACCAGGTATCCAAGGGAGTCTGTGTTCCTTGCCATAATAAACTGTAACTAAAACACTCATCCCGGATCACAGGTGCTAGTTTAAGGAGCAGAAGGCACAATATCCAGCAGTCCTGTTTTCAATGTACAGGTCCAGGGTATTTGAAAACAGAGCCTTAATAGAACCAATACCTGATGACTCAAATTGAAACTCTCTAGTTGAAGCTTATAGGGATAAAGATAGTCTCTTTCTCAAAAAAGAAAAAAAAAAAAAAGGACCAACTTCCTTCAGATAACAAAGAGGTTAGGCAGAAAAGACTTTTGCAAAAAGATAACAAATTCAATTAAACCTTACCCTTCATCTATAGAAAGGCCTTTAAAATTTCCCTTCATAAACCACATGCCTCTTCTTTATATAGAAAAAGATATATAGCAAGTCACAAACATCCCATGTGAAGAAATAATTATTGAAAAAAACTTCTGCTAGAAGAATAAATGGGCTTTTATACTGATAGGGGTGACAAAGGAAATAGCATCTGAAGAATACAATGGTTTAAAGTGGAAAAGCTAGGGGCTTCCCTGGTGGTGCAGTGTAAGAATCCACCTGCCAATGCAGGGGACATGGGTTCGAGCCCTGGTCCGGGAAGATCCCACATGCTGCGGAACAACTAAGCCCGTGCACCACAACTACTGAGCCTGCGCTCTAGAGCCCTCAAGCCAAAACTACTGAGCCCACGTGCCACAACTACTGAAGCCCGCATGCCTAGAGCCCGTGCTCCACACGAGAGAAGCCACCGTAATGAGAAGCCCCTGCACCACAACGAGGAGTAGCCCCCGCTCGCTGCAACTAGAGAAAGCCCGCGCACAGCAACGAAGACCCAATGCAGCCAAAAATAAATTAAATAATTAAATATTTTTTTAAATCTTTAAAATAAGAAAAGTGGAAAAGCTAGTCACTCTTGAGCAAAGAAAATCTCTCCATGACCCTCCTTACTCCCCCAAGACCCTGCCCCCCCATCTTCTCCCCAAACACCAGCCCCTGACCACTGCTCAATCCCATCCGTCTCGGTTGCCAGATACACAAACACACACACGCTTCTCCTTGGTGGGAAGCAAGGTCTCAACTAGCATTTGGAGAAGGTTGGCCCTTCCAGGAGTTTATTTTCATGGAGTAATAGGAGAACTTCTAAGGCGAAAAGAGAACCCCACAAATGTCATGCAAGGCCAAGAAGCCAGGGCCAGAGGAAAACGGTTTTTAAATACAGCACAGATTTGTCACTGTTTGTCAACTGTACTGCAAGAACAGGTTGCTATAAAAAGCAGAAGAAAAATCTCTGTAAGACATTGGGAGCAAAGGGAAGCCTTGATTCCTAAACCACATGACAACTAGGAGTGAGCAGCTCTCCCCACTTGAGGATCTGGCCACCTAGCAGCAAGTGAACCCTGCCCTCATTGGCGCCTCTGACTGGCACCAGCAGCAACCGCCTTGGCTGATATTGGTGGCTTCAGCAGGCCTGCAGTGATTCTCAACACCTGGGGCAAGTTCAGCAGCAACTGCTTATTCATCTGGGGACACAGGAAGGAAGAATTTGATAGGACTTCAGCTTGTTAAAAAAAAAAAAAAAAAAGAGTTGACGGAGAACAGAGCGAGAACAATATTATTTTACTGTTGTTTTCATCCTATTTTTTTTTCCTGGGCTGGTTTATTCTAGGGAAATATGGATTACAAGAACTTCAGACTCTGTCCCCAAAACATCTTCAGCCTCCATCCCTTCTATTTCCTTCTTCATGTTACTACTCAAGCCTTCTTCAGCTCTGAGCTGGACTATTGCAATAGCATCCCAGTAGCATCTGACTGCCTCCAGCCCCTCCCATTCCTGGTCCACTGAACACACCTCACCAGATTACCTTCCTGACTTATCGTCGTGGTCATGTCACTACACGAGCAAATTAAGTGCGACCACTCACCATCTCCCTGAGAATCCGGTCCCAGCCCACCTCTTCAGCCTCAAGCTCTGGTCAGGTGGTCTCGTTCCCTGCTCCCAGTATCCCACACTTATGTATGGACCTCTTCCCCGTCTGGGTTAGTTATGATCCTAGCACCTCTTCAAAGTTCGTCTCAAAGAACATGTTCTCCAGGGAGCCCCTTCCTGATTGCCCACCCACCTCTGAATCCCCACTGAGCATTGCTTGCACTTGTCGCCTCCAGTAACAAGTACTTAAGAAGCACCTCCTCTATGCCAGGCAAAGATGGATAGACATGGCCTTGAGGAGTTTGTGTCTAGAAGGGATAGACCCTTCAACAGATGAATTGTATGACAACCTAATAACTGATGCATCAGAACTGAAATATAGTTTTACTGAACACTTGATAACACTCAGGGAAATGAAAATTCTGTCTGGTACTGAGTTACTTGTGCATCTCCCACACCTCGACCACCAACTGATTGCGGTCAACTGCAGGTTACCTGGGTATGTGTCATACTCCACCTAGCTCTATGGCAGTAATTCACACAGTGCCGGACACACAGATTTTTTTTTTCATTAAAATGAATTTCAACTTGAATAGAAGAGACAGAAAGTCCTCTTCATCCCAATCCCCATCCCTCTGTCATCCCCAGCGGCCTAGGAGACGTACATTTACCTTGACCTCCAAGTAGCAGAAACAATGCAGCTTGACCATTTTTTACAGGGGGACCGAGCAGCCTCAACCCCCAAGCACATCCCTGCCTGCGTTTGGAAAGCTTCCTCTACAACATCACAATCTATACTGGAAACTATTTTCCCTCAAGGCCTAATACCTTTAAGGTCCTTGAAGTAAGGACATGAGGCAAAAAAAAAAAAAAGAAACATAGAAAACAAGAAGCAAAACTAGATAATTACATCAGAGACAAGGCATAACATATTTCAATTACACAGTTTGGGCATTAAGTAAAATAAGAGGATAAAAGAAAATAAAAGGCAATCATTTAGATCACTAGATCATCGTAAGGGTAAAACGTGCTTAAAAAGGATAATAATATGAATATAATTTTGTTGCCATCACTTGGGCAATGAATGTGTTTAATCATTTTCCCCACAATCAAATTGTGGTTGGTTACTATATATATCTATATTTCTCTTTTATAAAATCATCTAGCCTTTTCTGGTTTAGCTTACTCCACTTTCCAAAGCAAAGATCCACATGGATGGTTCCAGGGGATTTGGAATCCCCTGAAATCGTAGCCAACCTCTTGGCTACATAAACACATGTGTATTTTTCTGAGAAGGGAGTCTAGAAACTCCATGTGATTCTTTAAGAAGCCTAAACAAGATTAAGAACTACTAAAGGCATGGGCTTATCATTATAAACGCTGTGACGTATACTATTATGTTTCTTTGAAATTTTTAACATTGCCTGTATGATTACTTTCTCTTTTCAGAACTAACACCTTTTACCAAATTAATAAAGTTTTACAATTTGGACCTTTCTTCTAAAATAGACTGAGATAGTCATTTCTCATTTTTTAACACTTTACTTGTAAAACTCCAAAGAGATCTTGATTTTTAAAACCTTAGGGCCAGCCAGCAATGACCAAGTAGTAACAGGAAGCAGCTCCTGGCATTCAGAATGAACCCTAGAAGATCAAGGTTGAATACTAAGTTAGCAGGTAAACATTTTTCCTGTAAAGGTGGGACAGACAGTTGATATGCGTGTGAGGGTTTGTAACTGGTTTTTGTAATCTTTCCGTTTTCAGTGCTTCTTGGGGTGTTTCTGCACTTAAGAGATGTGTGTAAGAAGCAACTGTAGATTTCCAGCCGCAGACAGCCCCAGTACCTCACAGGGAGCCTGTCTTCCAGAGTCACCACAGGGGGGTCTTTGTTTGTTGAGACATTTAAAAGGTGTTTTGCTGGAATCCACACTCCAAGGAGGAGCCGTGAAAGGAGAACTGGCCCAAGCCAAGCTGTGGGTCACCACTAAACCAACCAAAGCAGCCGGAGCCAGCAGACGCTCTCGAGCAGAGGAAGCAGTCTGTCCCAAAGAGTTTGTGTCCTATTTACTCAGGCAAAGAAAGGGTATTCATTTCAACCAGCAAGGGAAATGTTAGGTTATGTAACCCTGGGATGAAGAGAATGAGGCTTTTTTTTTTCTTTTTCCTGGAGAAAAGTATTGTGAAATAGTCCAGAAACAACCTCCAGTTTCCATGGTCACTCCTGCCCCCAGAAACCTCTATATCACAAGATCAACAGTCAGAGCCGTGGGCTGTCTTAGGGTTAGGTTAGGGTTCAGAGAAGCCAGAGGAGAACTGGTAGGCCCAGGACCCTCTCCCATCTACTGTTGTCCCCTCCCCCCCATCAGAGCCTACCAGGGCCGTGGGAACCCTTGACCACACACCTTCATCAGTCATTTCAGAACAGCCACGGTCCAATCATCCTGAAGCATTTTTTCCCACCTTCTCACACTCCAATGCAACCTTTGAAAGAATCCTTATTTATGGGTCTGCTGCACAGAGCCAGCCTGAAGCATCATTAAGAATTATTGAAAAGGGATGCTTAAGTAAGCCTGAGGTTGACCAATGTATCAAAACTCCAGGCTGGTGAGGGCCAGAGTTTGCTTTTTTTAAGGGAAAAATGAGAATGTGAGCCCAAGTGAGGTGTCAGCCAGGAGGTGGGTCCGGAGAGGAAAGGACAGAGGGAGTGTGAGTGCTGTGAGCGAGGAGGACCCCAGCTGGCTGACGGAGCAGGGACAGCAAGTGACCACAACCGACCCCAGCACTGGCAGAGCCCCAGGTGGGCAGGACAGGTGCGGAAGTCACACAATAGGCCATGGAGCCTCAGGTTGTCCAAGACGTGGGAAGTTCCACTTCTGGGGAGACTAGGGCATAAGGCCAAGACTCGGCCACAGAGCACGGCAAACCCAGTCACTTGGGAAGGATTTTAGAGATTAGCTAGGACACCCATTCATTTCTTTTTTTCATCCAATAATTATTTACTGAGCCCCTGTAACATGCCAGGTATTGTTCCAGGTGTTGGGAACATAGGAAACAAATTAGACCAAAATCCCTGACTTCGTGGAGTTTGTATTCTAGTGGAGGAAGAAGGGAGGTAAACAATAACTACTAAATAAAAGAGAGAGAGAAGCTCAAGTGGTGACAAGTGTGAAGGTGAAGATTAAGCAGGGAATGGGGACAAGGGGCACAAAAGCAAGGTTGACCTTTAAGTGTGGCAATCAGACAGGTGACCCTAGAGATGACACTGAGTGACCACCTGAAGACGGTGAGGGAGAAGCATCCTGGGTCTGCAACAGCCCAGAGTAGTAGCAAGCACAAGGCCAGGAGTGTCCCAGGCATATCTGGGCAACAGGGTGGAGCCAGAGGGGCTGAACTGGTGCCCACAGGGGTAGACAAAGGAGAAGAGGTGGGAGAGGTAACAGGAGCTCCAAGCTGTACAGGACCGTCCAAAGGGAGCTGACTTTTACTCTCAGTGTGATGGAAAACCACTGGAGGCCTTCGGGCAGGAGTGACATGATATGACTCCAGTTTGAAAAGGCCCACAATACCTGATTAGTACAGACCTATGGGTAGGGTGGGGAGAGACAGGAGGGGCAAGGACCAGGGAGGAGGCCACTACCCCAGCCCAGGTGAGAAGCCAGGGTGCTTACACCAGGGCAGTGGTGGTCAGTGTGGCCACGTAGTTACATTCTAGGTGAACTTGAAAGGTAGAGACAACATGCTTGCTGATACATGTGACGTCCAAGGAGTGAGAGAAAGAAAGGAGGCCAGAACGCCCCCAAGGCTTTTGGGGTCCATACTCCAGAACCCTAGTATGGAGCAGTCATTTACTCAGATAAGGAAGACACCAGTGGGCCCAGGGTGGGAGGAAGAGAGGGTTCTAGAGTCCAGCTTTAGACATGTTAAGTTTGAGATGCCAATTTAGACACCCAAATGGATATAAGTTGACAATCTAGGTCAATAGAAAGGGCTTGAATGGAAATATAAATGGGGGGTGGAGGTCATCAGTGTACGGATGGTATTTAAAAGTTTGAAGACAGTGGCTCCTGGTTGGTGACAGTGGAGCCCAGCATCTCTTCTCTTCTGCTCAGCCTCCCGGGGTCTCTGCCTCCCTACCCTCAGGTACCTATAATCTCCCTATTATCTGGCTTCACCTGGGTTTGCTTTGCCTGTTCCTGGCTGTTACCTCCCTCTTCATCTCAAATGCGTTTATTTACTTCTTCTGAGTCCTGTTCTCTCAGAGTGCTTTTCTTTGGATGTAACAGACTAGCAGATATAAATGAAATGAATAGGTCTCAATGTCTGGAAATCGCCTTTCAAGCTAATGTGAATTCTTTTTAATAGGGAACTTTTAGGCCATGTCAAAGGTCCCATTTGGGACACGTGGCATCCTTGGAATTGCATGGGGGAAGACAGCTGGCTCCGAGGATGCAGGTGTTGCCCTTGAGATACAAAATAGACATTTCATCCATTCTCAAAAACAATCTTTCCACAACTGGATCAGGACCTTTGAAAAATATATATATTTCCAATGCAGGTTAAATAAAGGCTATCAATACTATTTCATACCATTTCACTCAGCATTTTCATAGCATCTTAAGTGCTCCAGAAGTTCAACTGAAGAAAAGCTTATTATTTTGAAAGTCAGGAAGAGCCAGAAAGTATGGGAGCAGTGCCAGAAGAAGAGGCCTATTGACAGCTAGAAAAAATCCACAAATGTGCATCGGTCCACACAGGTGTCTAGTACTAGGCTAAGATCCCTTGCCTGGAGAGACTTCTAATGAGCACTTTTCCATTGGTAACTAGCAGTTCTCAACCCTGGCTGTCAACTAACGAGTCTTTACAAATGTCTACGCCTAAACCACACCCTCAGATGTTCTCATTTCTGGGAAGAGACCAGAGCATCATTTTTTAAAAAATCTCCAGGTGAATCCAATGTGCAGCAAGAGTTGCAAACCCCTGGGTTGGATTAATCTTTCAACACTGTTTTCTATGAATCTGTCCCATTCAAGGCCATTCCTGTACCTCGTACACATACAGTCAAACCACATCATGACATCGCCAGTTGTCATGTTTCTGTATATTACTGTTTCTGTGTATTTACTTCCTGTTTCTTACATTACATTTGCTTTAACATATTTTTCATTATTTTTTTTTACAGGTTTGCCATGTTGAACAGTACCGCTTAAGAGAATGTGTGAACTTTCATTAGTGGAAAAGAATAACTCCCCGGCAACAGTTCCAACGCCTGAAAAAACAAAGCTAAAGCAATACAGTATTCCAAATTTATGTCAAGACTTCCTCCCTTTGCAAACTCTGCTGCAGAAATTACACTGCGTACCCTGTTCCCAGAGCGATTCTCTTATTGACAATGTGGGTAAAGAAGTAAACAAAAAGAGCCATGTTCATTTCAAACCTCTGAGAAACACAGGCCAAAAGAAAAATAAAATCAATCAACCTTTGCCAAGTGGAAAAGAACAAACCGGCAGGGACTGAAGTTCTATATTCAGTTTTTAAAAGAGTATTTCAAACAGTAAAGAACAAAATACTAGGTGATCCCTGCAAAGATTTACAAACAACATGACAGAACAATGCAAACCGAATGGATACCACAGGGCGTAGGTTTACTCTCGAAGGAAAAGCTGGACACCCTGAACTTCATTAATGAAATACTCCATGTGTTTGCACTCATTCACAGAAACCTCTCAGGGAACCACTGGGCTGTCAGTAATATTCTCTATTCTTACCTTTCAAAACTTTTGGAAACACTGTCAGCAAGCACTTGAATTCCCATTTTACAGAAAGAGAGATAAAGGCAGGAAGATGTTCATTTCTCTGATCAACAAAGTAGCAGTTAAGCTGCCTCCGACACAGCTAAGAGTAAAAGGCACCCATTTTTGATTGTTTTTCCGGGTCATCACGCACCAAAAAATTTCCATCCATTTTCCCAAGAAAATCAGTGCCTATCATTTCATGTTCTAACTCAAATTTTCCTTTCTTTTTCAAGAACTCTTTCCTGTATTCTCCCCAGGTCTTTCTTTCTCCATACTCTGTCTGCATTTCCCAACCGCTTTTCACAGTTCAAACTCTGTTATAATCAGCGCTAAGGGATTCTCCAAAATCCTTCTGCTAGGATTTTGGTGAATATACGTGTCTTGAGATAAGTAGCCATCTGCTAGGACTTGGTAATGTTCTTTACTGAATAGCGGTTTCTCTGGTGAGGCAGCTTCCATGAGTGGTAAGGGGTAGATGGGGAGAGGGTGCAGATAAGGGATCTCCAGGATGCCTTCCCACGAGGGGTGCTAAATGCAGTGTGCCAGGGTGCCACGTCAGGGGAGGGAATGGTGCCCATGTATTGGCTGTTAATTAGCACCATTTGAAGACAATTATGACAAGACCGCACGGGGAGAGCGTGATGTTTCAAGCGGAGTAGATCATTAAGTAAACAGGAGCACCGAACTGTATTTCCTGGGTGGTTGTGAAAAATCTTCCAAAAGCTGAACAGAAGGATGCTGAGGGCTTTAGTTCTCTGGAGTAACCAAAAGAAAAAGCACAAGCAAAGCCACGTCGCCACACCCTGATCACTCCCAAATCGTCCCAAGTGCACTCGACTTACTTTAATGTTTGTTAATAAGATAAGAACCTTGCAATTTCGGTTCCAGAGAGACGTGGCTGTTGTCTCCCATATCTCAGTCCATTAAGAGCCACTGCCCTTGGAAGACCAAGCAGGACCAAGCAGGGACCTGTGCTGGGAAGGTGCTGGAAGCAATGTTGGGGAGATAGGCTGGCTTCCCTCTGGCACCTCCCGGCTACCCACCCACACTCACCTTCTTGTTTCTCCTGTTCCCTTTGCTTTCACCACCCAGCTCTTGACTTACGTCAGTCGTATTTCAATCCTTGCTTCCCTGAATTCTGACCTTTGTTGAGTTTCTAATTCTCTTGCTTTCCTCCCTTTCTCTCAGATAACAGTCAAAACCTTGATTCTGTCTCCTAACCCTTTGCCACCTTCACCTGTGACCTAGGATCCTGGACCTCAGCCCGCTCTCTGCTGCCCCCACCTGGTCCACAGCCGCATATGCAGATGGTAATCTGACGAGCCGGCCCTTACCCAAAGCAGCTTCACCTGATTTCTGACACCAACTCGAATTTTGCTAATTTTGTTTCACCATAGCCTGACTTAATGTATGGGTTCCAAGCAATTCTTAATATTTAATGGCCAGGTTATGCTAGTGAGTAAAGGAGTCACTTTAGGGGAAGTGTTTTTTTTTTTTAAGGTAACTGCCGAATGGTGGTAGCATGGTGAACATCCTAAAAAGTCCAGCCTAAAATGATGGCATTTTTAAAATCACGAGGACGCACTGTATAAATGTAGAGTTATTCCAAAAAGTGACCATTTATGTAACATTGTTTTTTTTTCTTTCCTTCTACTTCAAATTTCCTATGACAGTAATAAAGGGGATGGAAAGAAGAAGAAAGAGAAGGAGGAAGAGGAAAGACATCTGGTTTGCGAAGCAGCTCAGAAACTTGTTAGAATAAGTTCCAGCATCTGAAGCCATGAGTTAACCATGCAGCCATTCACAGTCAAATAAACAGCAGGAGCATAAACGCATGTTTACCTCCGCATCACCAGCACGTGGCTGGAGTCAGGTACACAGTAGACTTTCAACAAGTATTTGTTGAACAGATCAATGAATTCACATGTAATTAACAGCACTTTGTAATCCATACATTCACTTAGTAAACTATACCTATGTATTTGTTCAGTTATACAGCCTGGAAATGACAGCAATGCTCGTCATATGCACAGATACTCAATAGTTACATGCACTATACTCTCTCCTCTTATAGCCTTAGTTATTCCTGCCTTCATACTCCATATTACAGGTCAAAAATGGACCTAGAACTTAAAAGCTTTTGCACAGAAAAGGATACCATCGACAAAATGAAAAGACAACCTACTGAATGAGAGAAAACATTTGCAAATGATATGACTGATACAAGGTTAATAGCCAACATATATAAACAGCTCATACAACACAACATTGGAAAAACAAACAACCCAATTAAAAATGGACAGAAGACCTGAATAGACATTTTTCCAAAGAGGAAATGCAGATGGCCAACAGGCACATGAAAAGATGCTCAACATCATTAATCATCAGGGAAATGCAAATTAAAACCACTATGAGATATCACCTCACACCTGTCAGAATGGCTATCATCAAAAAGAACACAAATAACAGATGTTGGCAAGAATGTGGAAAAAAAGGGAACCCTCTTACATCATTGGTGGGAATGTAAATTGGTGCAGCCACTGTGGAAAACAGTATGGAGGTTTTTCAAAAAGCCAAAAATAGAACTACCATATGACCCATCTATTTCACTCCTGGGTGTAAATCTGAAAACAAAAACAAAAACACTAATTTGAAAATATACTTGCACCCCAATGTTCAAAGCAGCATTATTTACAATTGCCAAAATATGGAAGTAAGCAACCTAAGTGTTCATCAACAGATGAATGGATAAAGAAGATGTGATATATATACATACATATATATATATATATGTGGATGTGTGTGTATATATATATATATATATATATATATATATATATATATATACATATATAAGCAATGGAATACTACTCAGCCTTAAAAAGAATGAAATTTTGCCCTTTGCAGCAACATGGATGGACTTGGAGGGCATTGTGCTAAGTGAAATAAGCCAGACAGAGAAAGACAAATACTGTACAGTGTCACTTGCATGTAAAAAATACAACAAACCGGTGAACATAACATGAAAGAAGCAGACTCACAGATACAGAGAACAAACTAGTGGTTACCAGTAGAGAGAGGGAAGGGGGGAGGGGCAACATAGGGGTAGGGGAGTAAGAGGTACAAACTACTATGTATAAAATAAGCTCAAGGATATATTGTACAACATGGGGAATATAGCCCATACTTTATAATAACTATAAATGGAGTATAACCTTTAAATTCGTGAATCGCTATATTATACACCTGTAATTTATATGATATTATACATCAACTATATACTTCAATTATAAAAAAATGGGCCTAGGAGTAGGAAAAGTATTTATCTTTATAAATCACCAAAGCACTTCAAAGGCTGGCTCAGAAGATAGTGGTCTAAAAATACATCTCTACATTTTTCCTTCTTTAGAAAGCATAGGATTTCTGAATGGGAATCTAATGCAGTCTTACTAATATTGCCAGATTCTTGCACCAATGTCTGGGGGGTATTTAGTGGGACTGGTAAGTCTGATGATCTCAGGTAGAACAGAACTGTATCTTGGGTCCAATAGAAAATTATGTACTATCTTTTGTAATAGAGAAAAACCATTTGGCTATAATTAATGTCTAAATTAAGCGCACTGAGGATACGTAGGTTTTTTAAACGGCAAAAAGTAACATGGAATTGTTTATAGTTTATTTTCATAGACTCAATATTGAGACATACAGTCTTAGAAAGATAAACCCAAAGGCCCAGTACAGCGTGATGGGAACAGAGTTGCCTATGCTACTTTGAAAAAGAGTAACTTTAATACCATGGCATTTTAATTATTTATGGAAAAACTGACCAAACAAGATAAAGAGAGATATTATGTAACATAAAAGATACACTTTTATAAAGGAAGTATAACAATCAGTAGACTGAAGGGTCCAAACAACATAACAGTTAAATATATAAAGCAAAAGCTCTTCAGAAGTGCAAGAACTTGATTAAAAGGCAATTATGGTGAAAGATGTCAATAGATCTCAATTAGAAGTAAATCAGTATTACATTCAATTATCTACATTTGATAGTGATATAGGGATCCTGAGATTCAACTACAGAATATTTTTCCATCAACCATTTATAAAATTTGGTTATGAATTTAGGCACAAATTATACACTAAAAATTTTTGCAGAGAAAGTATAGGTTTACAGAACAAATAATCTGATAATAATCCAATAAAACGGGGATAAAAAGATAAAATCTTTACTTAAAAATTAGGATATATATACTAAACTAACTTTAGAACTGAAGAAATCAAAGGTGATACTCAAACTATCTTGAAGGCAATGAAAAAGATGCTTCACACCAAAACTTATGGGTCACAAAAGAAACTGAGTTAAATGAAGTTTTTTATATATCATATATATAATGATAAATATTATACATAATTATAATATCTGTATAATTGTTTCTTTATATCTGTAATTGTATGTTTACAATATAATTATCTGTATAATTATATCTATATTATATAGACATCATTATAATTATACAATATATGTGATTTTATATTATATAACTATATATAATAATATAAAATGATAAATATATCATGTAATATATTATATAATATCATTATATATGTATATATTATATATACTATATATATATAATTTAATACCTATTTTAAGAAATCTGAAATGAGCAAAATAAATCCAAAAAATTTAAGAGAAATCAGAACCTGAAGCAAAAGAAAGACCAAAAAAATAGAAAGAATAAGCAAATCTGAAAGCTGTTTCTTTGAAAAGACCAATAAAATAGATATATTCCTTATAAACCTGATATGGAAAAAAACAAGAGAGAGAAAGAATTAAAATATGTAAAACTAACAATGAGAAAACAGTAGTGTTTAAGAGAATTACACAGGCAAACCCAATACAGTACAAAGAACCCCCTGGCAAACCTTCCTAGAAAGATATAAATTATTAAAATTGACCCAAAAAACTGCGGGAAAGTTGAGTATGTCAATTATCATAGAGCGGGAAAGGTCTCAGAGAGCTGTCTTTGAAAATGGGTTTATGAGCTAATGGGGCCACAGCTTAGTCCCATTTAACACATAAAGGGAACCCGAATTATGAGGAAACCATTCCCTAAATGGCCTGGTGGGTTCCCTACTCCTTCTAGGCCAGAGGCACGGAGTTGGGGTCTGGTGGGACCAGAGCCAACAAACACTTCTCCTACGTTTGCACCTTTACTCTGTAGGTCCAAAGCAACAGTGAGACTTGAAGGAAAACCTGCCCTGATCACCTCTTGGAAAATACAGCTAGCTGGTAGAGCAGAGTGGTTAAGACGGTAGATGTTAGAGGCAGGCCTGGGGTTGGTTCTTGGCATTCCCACTGACTAGCTGTTCAACCACCCTAAGCCTCCATTTTCTCAGCTATAAAGTGGGACTAATAGCGGCGCCCACCTCAGGGGTTACTGTGTTGATGAGATGAGCAGTAAACACATGAAAAGATCTACCACCATGCCAAGCACATGACATGCTCAGAGTGTTAGTATTGTTATTTCAAGTAGGCCAAGAAAACTACAAAAAAAGATAAAAGAGAATGAAAAGCAAAAACAGAACAGCTGCCATCAAGAGCAAGAACTTCTAACTCCTAGTTACCCACTTTGTACTGGGAATTCTCCAAGAACTTTCTCTCCATTCCCTGGGAGCATAGCTGTATCTCTCATTTCTCTATTCCACTTCCTCTTTGATTCCTTAACACATTCCTCTGAGATCCATTCTGAGCCCAATCTTACCTCACTTTCTACATAGTATTTTACTATGATTTTTCTGTGAAAAATGAAAAAGGAAGGTAATATGACCCATTTCCTCAACTCCTTCCTCTCCACTTCAATACATATCTTCTATGTATTGTATATCTTTCACCTAGACTTGCCTCCCATTTTTCTCACTTATTGAAACATTCATTCAACAGACACTTCATTGAGCTCCTACTGTGTGCCAGGAGCAAAGGGAACTGTGATGACTAAGCAGAAGAGGTCTCTGCCCCAGTGAAGCTAGTACGCTAGTGGAAAGAGGCAGACAATGAATAAACAAGAGAACATCAAGTGGTGAGAAGTGCAGTGGAGACGTGGAGACGTGGGTATTGGAATGGACACTGGCTGCTTTGGATTGGATGATCAGGGAAGGCCTTAATGATACAAAGGTTACAAAGGTGATACAAAGGAGACAGCCACGTAAGGGTCTGAGCCAAGAGCACTGCAGGAAGATGGAACTGCTGGAACAAAGGCCCAGGAGGGAGCAATCTGGGCAGGGCTGAGAAAATGCAAGAGATATACAGTCGTCCCTTGGTATCTGTGAGGGATTTGTTCCAGGACCTCCGCGGGTACCAAAATCCTCGGGTGCTCAAGTCCCTTATATAAAATGGTGAAGTATTTGCATATAACCTACACACATTTCCTTCCATATACGTTAAATCATCTCTAGATTACCTAATACAATATAAATAGTAGCCAGTGCAAGGCAAATTCAAGTTTTGCTTTTTGGAACTTTCTGGAAATGTTTGAAAAATATTTTTGATATGCAGTGGGTAGACTCCGCAGCTGCAGAGCCCGTGGATAAGGAGGGCTGACTGTACAAGGCAGTAGGGAATATAGGAGGAACTATAGCTAGAGAGGCAGATAGGAGCCAGTTCACAGGGGCTTTTGTGGTCCAGATAAAGAGCCTAGATTTTATTCCAAGTGCAAAGCAAGGCCACTTTTCCTTCCTCCAAGACTAAGTTTCTCCCATGCCCTTATTCCATAGCCTTTGGCCTGGGTCTAAGTTTACCTCCAACAAACTCTCTTCAGTATCTTCCATTTCTTCCCTCTCCCATGTGCCCTTCCCCTCAACTTGACACATGCTTCAAGATCACCCATTAATTAAAAGAAATAAACGTCCCTTGATTCTGCTTCTCACTCCAACCAGTCCCATGTATATTTGTTTTCACTACACTTTCTTTAAAACCTCCTAATGATGGCAAACACACATAATGCTTATTTATGCCAGGCTCTGTTCTGACAGCCTTATCCTTAGTAACTCATTTAATCCTCACAACAACCTTATCAGGTGGTTATATGGTTATGCCCATTTCACAGATGAAGAAACTGAGGCAGGGGTCATTAATAACTTGCCCAAGGTCATCCCGCTAACAAGTGGCAATCCCAAGATTCCCAGGCAAACATTCTGGTGCCAGAGTCTTCCCTCTTAGTCTGGTTTGGTGCCCCGGGGCTTGCTCCTTGAACAGGACTTTTGTCTCCTCAGGTTGCTCAAGCAATTTTTTTAAGGCTGTTGTTGTTTTCCCTTCTTCCCCCACCTTCTTAAATTTCTCTGTCAATTTCATAGTGTTGAATACCTTCTCCATGGTGGGACACACTCCTCCCATGGCTCCTGTGCAGCTCACCTTTAACCCCCTTCTCCTTCCTCCCCGTGACACTAGCCCATTTCCAGAAACGAGCACCCGCACCCAGATCTCAGTACAACAGCTTCCTCACTGGTGCCGATCCTTTTAGGCTTCCCAGCTCCTAAACAGCTTCCCCACCACCGCAGTGAATGTCTCTGAAGCCCAGTTGTCACCAACACCCTGCTCAGATATATGCTCTGGTTCCACGTTTCCTACAGAACTGAGAGGTCATGGAGCCAGGTCAAGAAGACGGCAGTGGGCCTGGCCAGGTCAGTGGAGACTGGATGGAGGGGACAAGTGGCCCAGGAGCTGTGGGCCCTTTTGTCATACTCATCTACTGGGAACCTGATTTCTGCTTCCACAGGAGCAGGGGAACATGCAGTTTTCTTCATAGAAGTAGTTGAGCTTATTAACCAATAGATGCTCTTTAAAGTACGGTAAGGACAAAAAGAAGCATCTGTCTCTCCCTCCAGACCAGCTGTGCAACTTCTTTTCCTCACTTCTAACAGCTGAACAAGAGGGCCAGTATTTGGGATCCCCTGGGAATGGGACCTTTTTCTTTCTAATATCTCCAAATCTAAGATTTAATTTTTTTCAATGCAGTTTTTCTTCCCCACTACAGGTTTAAATCAATTTCAGAATGCCAGTTACTTACGGCGGACACATTTCAACAATTTTCTATGAAGAGCCCAAAGAAAGACACTGAAATTAGCCAATTTCTTCTCATTACTATAGTTGTACCAGTGGAATTTTTTTTCAATAATTTCTTAGTTTTTCAATGCAGTTGAAATTCTTTAGACCCTGACAAAAGAAAATGTAATTTTTAAGTGTTACTAGAAAATATAGAAGGAAATAACTGTCCAAGAGATTTAGGGGAATTGAAATAAAATAACTTAAATGATTTGAGAACTAAAATGGTATAAAATTCTTGTCTCTGTCTCTTTGTAGCAATCATTTGAGATAATATCTCTACATCCCTAAAAGAGGATATGGATAAGAATGAAATCACTTCTTAATATGCCATTCTGTTTTTGGAAAATGTGATAAAACATTTTATGTTAGCAGTCTGAGGTGATTTAGAAATCATTTATTTTTGAAGTATCTGAAACCTTTTAAGTCTTGGCATGGGATAAGGGAGGGTAGATCTATTTCTTAAAAGGAGAAGAAAAAGAAGGCTGGGAAGAATAGTGCTGGCCTAGTGGGATGACGGTGAGGCTAGTCATCTCTCTCCCTGCAAACACCCAGCTGTCACCCCCTGCCCAGCATCCTCACCTTCAGTTAGGTCATCAAGGCACTGGTTCTATACCTGCCGAAATCAAAGTTCACCCTGAATAGAAAATAAATGGTCAACAGTTACTCCCACTAAGCTCCAACCAGCCCAAGAGAGGAGTGGGGAGAGGAAAGAGCAGCCATGAGTAAACTTCTGTGTGGAAGACAGAGGAGGCCTTGCAGACAGCAGTCAAAATCCGCTGCCCTGACCATGGAAGAGCTATGTTTGCTCTGGTCCCGTGGCGTCCAGCTCTGGAGTCTTCTGCTTCCAAGTTCCGAGCTCACAATTCTCTACCCGCGTTGTCTCTTTAAAACAAAATCTCTCTGAGGCCAAATTTAATGATGAAATTAACAATGATTTATGTGTCATGACAGACACTTCTAAAAAACAAACCACTTTAAAAATCAGTTGCCTGGATGGCGCTTGGGTTCAAGTCCAATTCCCTGTTACCCTGCTATTTCTCTGACCCAACCCACCTCATTTTCTTGTTTAATGGAGGAGGCTCCCAGCCAGGAAAATAAGAGCATGAAAGCGACCGCGCAGGACACAGCTGCGAGCAAGGAAGAATACTAATTCTGCTCATTCTAAACTACACCCCTCCACAAAGAGAATTTCGGGTGCTCACAAAACTTGCTTTGATTTTTATCACCGCTATTTCTGTTCATAATAATAACAGTAATGCGACAAAAACATATTTTGAGAACTACAGGTTTTTGGCAGTTAGATTTGGCATATTTTCTACCTATTCTACAATTGAAGGCAGTAATTTGGAAAATACTTATGACTTTGTAAACCCAAACTCATCATAATAATAAAATGATTATGAGTGTTATCTCTTTTTCTCCTAAGACCATTTTCAAGACAATTCTCCATCTTCCTTTCCTATTTCCTTCTCAGTTTAGAAGTGGAAGAGTTTTGTTGAGGAAAAGGGTCGAAGGCAGAAAAAAAACAGACACATCAGATTTCTCTTAACTGACTCTAAGCAACAAGGCTGATTGGTCTCACAAACAAAAAAAGAGAAAACTTTACACGCGGGATAGGGAGATTGAGCTTGTTTTGCAAACTTTAAGAAAACAGTGCAGTTTGCATTGAGAAAAATAATTTACTATTTTTGTCAGGCAGGTGCTGTGTGTATGAACTTGTTTGGGTGCTCAATCGTTGACCTTTATCAGATGGGCTAGAGAGCCGGGATTTTGGCAGGTCACGCCGTCAAAGATAAATCTGTGCCTGGTATTTTTCTGCCAAAAGGAAAAGTACCTTCTCGTGTTATCTAAAGCGTTATCCTTATCATAACCTGATACATTTTTAATAGTTATTTCTTTGGTAATCATTTTTTTAATACGCTATAGGGTTTAATAGTAGATCACTTAGAAACTAAGTATCAGTGTTGCTTAAGTTCTCTAAATTAATTTACTTCAAAATATGGTAATGGTGTCCTTGTTTATTTGATCTCCCAGAAGGCTGACCTTCTCCCAGTAATCCATAAAAGCAGTGCTCACTTCCATCTGGTGGTAATACGAGTTTTCAGCATGTCCTGCAATCTAAATATGGTTTTCTCCATGGGATCTGTATTTCCTCACTTCTCTTCTTTGAAGCATGGTTGATTTACAATGTTGTATTCATTTCTGGTGTACAGCAAAGTGATTCAGTTATTCATATATAGACATATTCTTTTTCACATTCTTTTCCATTATGGTTTATGGTTTATTTATATTTCCTCACTTCTAAGTCACCATTTCAATCTTTTTCTTACTTCAAATTATGCTTACCTTTATCCACGTACCAAGAGTGTGATGTAACTGGCATGACATCAAAGGTAACCAGAGGGCAGTGGGGAAGCTGCTAAAACGCATCCAGGATCCTTCCTAGAAAGGACATCTTTGAAGAGCAGGGTCTGAGGCAGAGAGAGTCAAAGCAACCACCACAGAGAGAAGCCCACATTAAGCAACAGGGCTTCAGTGAAAACCTACATGCTCCAAGTTCTCTTTGGAGTTAATTTCCTTCACTCTTAGGCTGCTGATTCTTCCATAGTCTTATTTCTTCACTATCTGGAAGAATCGGTGCTTTGTTTTAGACCACAGCCATAGAACACATACAATCAGAACTTCCCTTGGGTATTGTTCTTGGGTGTCGGTCTCTAATTGTCCCCTGTTGTAAGGTTTTTTCTCCAACAAGATTGTCATCTCCTTGAAATCAGACAGTACTTTTTTTTGAGCCACGGTTAGCACCTCTCACAATCCTGGGGACAGGGTGAAAGCTCTCACAGGAAATGAATGGAATTGAACAAAGAAGGAGAACAAACCTAATTCTCACATCAGTGATTAATAACCCAAAGAAATGGCACTAATGCTTCAATTACTATGGACAATTAGTCTGAAAAAAAATTGAAACCAAAGGCACCAACCCTTTGGTGGGAACTAAGTCTGAGTCTATACTAGTCAGTTCTTACTAAATGTATTGAGAGAAATGCTGACACTTAGACTACGGTCCAGAAATCTCAGTTGCAGCAGAAGAAAAGGTCCCGAAATAAAAGTGGTGAGTAGATAAATATGAATGAGATGTTGAAGTACCCAACCCACAGGAAGATCTACAGGCCCTTGTTAATTAATTAACTAATTAATTTCTAAATCAACTCCTTCCTATAGTGGAGACACAACCTCAGACACCATGTGTCCCAGGTGTTGTATAAAACATGCCACATGTAATTGAATAATCACCAAAAAGGACACTGAGGCTCAAATAGGTGAGAAAAAGTCTCCAAGAGCATACAGCCAAATCCCACCTTACCGGTGGACTAGCCTACACCATCTGTTTAACAATGAGGATCATGACCCTCCGGTAGTTTAGGAGACTTACCCAATGTTACATTGGGTTTGGGGCCAAACCATTCCTAGAACCAGGCCTCCTGAGTCACACTTGAGGCATGCTTTCCATTATAGAATAAACAATGACTTAATTTACTAGCTGTACAAAAGTTTAACAAGAATTTTCCAGAGAAGCATGGAACACTCCACATTTTTTTTCTTATAAACAAAACACTTCATTTTCCAAATAACACGCTAAAGACTTTTAAAACTATTCTTTGCAACTAATGTTGAACAGAAACTGAGAAGTGGTGGAGTAGGTACTCCTTTGTCTCTGGTTCCTGGAGGCTGAGGCTCCTTCACTGAAGAGGAAGCAGAATCTCCAAACCCTTCCTCGTGATCCATCTCCTCTGGTTGTTGCCACTCACTGACCTGTGGTCTTCTCTGCTTTTCATGTCACGACCCATGGATTTGCTGACGCAGAAGTGGGGGATGAGGAGAGAGAGAGACCCTGGAGATACGGCACAGAGGTCGAGCTTAGCCCAAGACCCAGAGAGACCTGGGTTGGAAGCCTGCTTCTTTCATTTCCCAACTGTTGACTGAGGACAAATTATTTAACCTCTGTTTTCTCCCCTTTCACAATGTTGCTTATCCCAAGGTTGATATGAAGATGAAATGAAAATAAGTTCTCAGTAAGTATTAAACATGGTTATTATTTCCCAGAACTGGAAGTAAGGCTGTGTTGTTGTCCATTAAGTAAATGCTGGCAGCCTAAAGAAATGGGGAAGACATGGTGAAACTTTGGGTTCTGTGATGGATGGCAGACAGAGCTAATAATCACCCTGAATATACCAGTGAGGCCATGTTGGGGGTTAAAATACTGAAGTAACTCCATACCAGTTGTGTAAGAGCCACTAACTTGAGTCCCTGGAGTGACCTTTTGTGCCACCTGAACGGTCTTGTCTTCTCCCCCGGGAAGGCCTCCTCCCATTTCATTTCATCCAGCTAAAGGGTTAGCACTTGGCAACCTGGGAGATGGGTGGGGGGAGAAACCCAGGACTCTGCTCATATGCCTCTGGCCAGCATCCCTTCTGATTGATTGGTGCCCATAATTATTTTGGATATTTGTTTGCATTTGAAAAAATATTTGGTGGCATTAAGTCTTAAGCACCAAAATGAAAGCCATGCCAAGGTAAGTGCGTTTGTAACCTTTGTGCTAATTAGGAAAAAGCACTTCTTCCTCCCATTAGAAGCAACCCCTCACCAGGAGACACACCCTGGGGAGATGACTGGGTTTGAGCCTCCACTTATGTTTCATCTGGACACCCTGCTGCAAGGCATGGTATTATTATACAGCCGCTCTCCACTTCCCACCCTGATCCCCAGAATACATATTTCAAAACAGAAGCAACAGTAAGTTGCAAAATCTTTGTAAGGAAGTCCAAAGAAGTGTGGTTTTCCCCATGATATCTATTATATGGGTGCTTTGTTAAAAATATCAACTATCAAACTATTTCAGTTATTTTATTACTTTTTTTACTCTCTCTTCCCCCTTTAGTTTGCTTAGTACCTATTGCACTAGCTCTTAGAAAGTAATCCCAGTATTGGTCAATTTTAGCTTCACTTAGAATCAACTGGACAGCTTTTAAACGAAATACTGATTCTGGGCCCAAACCCCAAATCAATTAAACCAGAATGTCTCGGAGTGGAGCCTGAGCATTAGTATATAGTTTAAAGCTCCTCAGGATTATCTAACGTACAGCCAAGAATTAAAAGCACTGTCTTACAAACCGCTAGAAATTCAGAAATGAGGCAGGGTATTAGGGCTTGCCTGTGTGTGTGTGTGTGTGTGTGTGTGTGTGAGAGAGAGAGAGAGAGAGAGAGATCTCAGTTGTACTAATAAATAATTACTGTGAGTGAAACGTACATACAAAAGAATCTATATAACATATATATATATATATATTTAAATTACAATAGGAAAAAGAATATCTAAAATACAGCCCACTCAACCAAAGAACTGGAACATTTCCAAAATAAGCAAAGCCTACTTTTTTTGTTCCCTAATTCAGAGACTTTTCTTTTCCCTGGCTAGGTAACCACTACCCAGAATTTTGTTTCCATATTTCCCTTCTTTTTCTTTAAGTTTTTTTCCACGGGTGTATATTTCTTAATGAAATATTGTTTGCTTCTGCCTATTTTCAAATTTTTATGACTGGATTCCTACTGGATACATTCTTATGAGACTTCCTACTTTTAGCTCAAATTTATGTTTTGATGAATTTTACATGCTTTTCATTTAATCATCACAACAACCCCATAAATGAGGTTTGGAAGATGAGGAAACGCTTGAAAGGGCAAATAGTTTGATCAGAGCCACATTCCAACAGTGGCAGAAGTATCTTCAGAACATAGATCTGTTCATCTCAAAGTTTAGCCACTGAGCTATACTGACAAACCATTGTACTGAACTGGCCACAAAATCATAAGGAATATGAGAAATAAAGTCACGGGATAATGAAGTTGAGAGTTTAAGAACAACACAAATTATGCTAATCCATCATCCTAAGGTATGCTATGTTCACAGAAGTTGCCAGAGCAAGTCATAAAGTCCTTTGCAGAGTTTACTGGGAATTATACATTTTCCCCATAGAATGGATACATTCATTGAACCTACTAGGTGGATGTATAGAACTGATGTTCATCCTGATTTCTTTGAAAGTATTGAACTCCAAAGTGCTAAACTTATGACCATGCAGACACATCTACTATAAAATGGACATATTGCATATAGATAAATGCTAGTAATTCTCTTATTCTTTTTACCATTATAAATAAAGGTGTCTTTCCCACAAGCAATTATCAGTAACAATGTGTTATTTTCAGGTAAATTATGCCTATCAGTTCCTTATGTTTCTATACCTGTTGTCACCTTAATTTGGCTTTAATGATCAGCCATAATCTGCTATGAGTTTTAGGGGTAAACATTATGAGTTGATGTGTATATCACACACATTCTTTTTCTGTTCTTTTTTTTTTTAACTTAGTTGAGATTCACACTATAAACCTTTAGACTGTCATTTTGAATAGAAAGCTCTTGGTGTGGTTGGAGTGTTGGCAAGAAAGACATTTGCCTTCTTGACATTCCTATCAAGGGTCAGTCCCCAGACTTTGCTGACAACACAGGATGGCTTGCAGAGTCCTATAGAGCAACCCGCATACCCATTTATTCCTTAGTCATGAGAACTCAATGGTAAAAAGTGCTGGGACACTTGCATCATTGGGCAAACCAAATGGAAAACCATTTTATGAATGGAAGTTTGCAGGATAAACAATGGAACCAGAAAAGGGGAGAGTTGCTGGCTGATTCTATGTAGGAAAGACTAACCTCTGGGACTGAATGAGTCTGGGGTTCCAGTCGCCCCCTCTGTTGGTCAATGCATTGCCATTGCCTTGGCATTTCTCGATGCAGGCTCTTGGGGCTTCCCTTTAGTAAGTGCTAGGCAGGCTGTTTTCAGGAAAACCTTTTCTAGTAGACTTATGCACATATGTACTATAGCGTTTAAAAACCTGGATTTAGACCTAGGCTTGGCTGCTTTCCTAGCTCTGAGATCTTAGTTAGACATAAATTCTCTAAGCCTGGGTTTCCTTATCTGTAAAGCAAGAACGATGTTCCTTCCTCTTAGGATTATGTGAGGATTAAATGAGATTATAACTTGAATGCACTAAGAACAGAGTCCACCACATAGGAGGTGCTTAATATATGATATCTACTATTATTTTAAATAAAAATGTTAAAAGCACATATTAGTTATAAATATATATTTAATATTGGCATCTGAATTTTGCATGGAAGGGAAAATAATGCAAGGTTCTTGACTCATTGAAATAAACCGTCCTTAGAAAAGTGCTTTGTGCATACTGGGAATCAACTATTTTTATTAGGTAAGGAGTGTTAATAACCACAATTTTAATAAAATTACCAAACAACAGCATTGATTGTGTTTATGTGTAAGTAAGGATTATGAAATATTTCTTAAATTCAGAGTTCAGAAACGTAGACAGTTTATGGTTACCAAAGGGGAAAGGTGGGAGGGGGGAGGATAAATTAAGAATTTGGGAGTAACATATACACATTACTCTAAAATAGTGTATACTATTTATTATATATACTGTATTTTATATATACTATATATAAAATAGGTAACCAATAAGGACCTACTGTATAGTACAGGGAACTATACTCAATATTTTGTAATAACCTGTATGGGAAAATAATCTGAAAAGACTAGATATATATAACTGAATCACTTTGCTATACACCTAAAACTAACAAAACATTGTGAATCAACTAAACTTCAATAAAAAATTAATTAATTAATTAAAAAAAAGAAATGTAGAAGGGAAAAAGGATTTCAGAATCAATAAGTACTTTTGTGGGTCATTTCATCTACATGAAAGGAAATATTTAGAGAAACCAAAAAGGTCAAACTAACCTGAAGCCCAATTTTATTGACAAAAGTTTAAGTTACCTTTAGCATATTTCATTACACTGTAATCAGAACCATCAACAAATATTTACCAAGTGCCTACCACACTCAAGGCACCACAGTGTGGGCTGCATTCATGGTTAACTGATATGAAAAATTACTAAGAATTGTACAATAAGGTACCTGTCTCGGATGATTAAAATCTAACTGCGGAGACAGAATGTAGCATAAAAATAAATCTGTAAAAACAAAAAGTGACAAAAAACTATCCTACGAAATTTTCCAATGTTTTTTGGAATGTGCCTAGATTACCCTAATATTGAAAAATATTTTAAAACATAAAGCTTATGATGAGTAAATAATTCTCTAGTCATCACAAATTTTTGGTCAATAACCTCACAAAAGAGAGATTTTAGAATGAATGATATGAAAATGCCAATATTCAACAAATTTTTTAACATGCACAACCAGAAATTGTATATGGTTTAATTTCAGTGAGCCATTCTTTAGAGTCAGCCCTTATTTCTTCTGGGGCTTTTTCAGATCCGAGGTAAATATGTAGAGAAAAAAATTACATCATGTTCAAACTCAGAGACTGAAGAACTAGCACAAAAAGTTGATCAGTGTTGAAGAAAATTTCACTCAATACATTTAATAAAGAAAAAATATTTAATGCACATGGTAGAGCCACTCCAGTAACCTGTGTCAATGCAGTGATATTAACTAACAATCAAATTTAAAAATAATTTTCCCCAGAAAAGGACTTGTTTTGCTTAGAAGATTATGCAGTTTGCAAACATCTGTGGGCTACAATTGCTACCCAAAATATTTAACTTCACAGCAGATTGTAAGTAGTTTCAATGTAATATAATGGACAAAGTTTTATTTTTAAAGGTTCATGTCTTCAGAAGTTGTCCAGTTTGACTAATGTCCCTTTTTCCATGGTACAGTGGATCTCGAAATTTGAAATGCATCCATATGTTGCCATGTATTTTCAAAATAATTTTTAATTCCCACACAACATTAACTTATTTACAACCATAAATCTAAAATCTGAGTTTTTAAGAAGAAAGACATGTGATAACCTTACCTGAACAGACAAAGAAACATTTAAAAAAACAAATAATTAAAATGTGTTCCCTGTAAGTAAGAGATAGACTAATTTAATATAGTTGAAGAGTTGTTTCACTATCATTTGTTGATCTTCTAAAAACTCTCCTAATGTGAAAGATTGTCTTCATAATTTAGGAGCACTGAGAATCTAGGAACCTTGTATCTGCAAGTCCTTGAAGACACGAAACATTGTGCCCACTTATAGCCCACACTTACATCTCAGCATCACTTTATAGGAAACAAATTCTTTCTGCCTTGTATGATTGTAACCCATTCTGTGAGGCCTTGGTCTGATTACATCTTTTCCTAGCATGTAGATATTAGATTATCTGAAATAAATTTAATCAAGGAGAAAAAACTTAAAACTTAACCTTCTTAGAGAGCTAGAGAATATAACTCCTAATCAAATGAATCGGTTTCAGATTCTGAAGATATCTGAAGCTACACATTCATTTATCTGACTGATCAGAAATTTAGACCTACCAAAATAAAATCTATTAACCAAATTTTTTTGGACAAAGCTAACAAACACAGTTTGTTTAGGCATTTGTAGTATGTCTGGGAGAAACACTTCTGCTCTCAGATAAATTTGTGTACTGAAAGAAAGCACAGAACAGCTGTCTAAAAAGCCATCAATAATTTTTCCAAAAGATGACAAATATTCACAGTAAAGGGAAATCCTGACTGCCACTGGTATTCATGGTCAATACATCACAAGTTACTGAAAAATTGGTGTATAAAGTAATCAGCTTACATTCTGAGACTTAGAGCTAAAAAAAAAAACTGTATTTAGAAAAGAGATCCTGCAAAATACTAATTATAATAAGCAATGGGTTAATATTTGTAATATATAAAGAGCTCTTTAAAATTCTACTCAATACTCTGTAATGGCTTACATGGGAAAAGAATCTAAAAAAGAGTGGATATATGTATATGTATAACAGATTCACTTTGCTGTACACCTGAAACTAGCACAACGTTGTAAATCAACTATACTCCAATAAAAACTAAAAAAAATTTTTAATCTATTTTTTTAAATAGAACATGTGAACAGGAAAATTAGCCAAAGATCTACAAAAAACAAAATACTAAAGGCCAATAAACATACTTTTTTAAAGTTCAACCCCACTGGTAATCAAAGAGTTACAAATTTTTAAAACTGTATGCTTCCAGTTTTGAAATGATATTTATGGTGCTGATGATGTACAAAATAAGCCCTATGGGATGGCGCTGGGGGCAGTATAAATTGTTACAATCTTCCTAGACAGCACTTTGACTTCAGTTCAAAATCTCAAAACAATCACGAGAAAGAAAAGCTTTCTTATTGTCTCATCTACAGTTTGGAATAAAATAATTGAAAAAGTATCCCACTCGTAAAAGCAAAAAAAAAAATCTTTTATATATATATAAAGGATTCATTATGTTATAGACTCAGAAACTTAATACTATAAATGTAATCTAATTTCCAAAATCAGTCCCTGCATTGAGGCCTTCTGCAAGAATAAACACATGAGAATAGCCTAGATATATCTGAAAGAAGTAAGGAGAATAGTTAACCTGTGGGAGTTCCCTGGTGGTCCAGTGGTTAAGACTCTGCATTTCCAATGCAAGGGACGCGGGTTTGATCCCTGGTCGGGGAACTAAGATCACACATGCTCTGTGGTGCTGCCAAAAAAAAGTATTTAAAAAAAAGTTAACCTGCAAGTTTTGTTAGGCATTATTATTGAACTAAGATTGATTCAGTAAGAAAGAGTTCATTAATACAACCAAATTACAAGTTTAAGAAGAGTACTGTTGCATCGGGCTCTGTAGGGCAATGGATAGCACATTGGACTTCTGAAACAGTACTGTTGTGAGCTGAATTGTGTCCCTCCCCCCCAAAAATTCATATCTACACAGCATCTCAGAATGTGATTGTATTTGGAGATAAGGTCTTTAAATAGGTAATTAAATTATAATAAGGTCATTAGGGTGGGCACTAATCCAAGATGACTGGTATCCTTACAAGAAGAAGAAATTTGGACACAGAACACACACAGGGAAGACAATGCAAAGACACAAGGAGGCCAAGGAGAAAGGCCTCAGTAGAAACTAACCCTGCTGACACCTTGATCTTGGACTACTGGCCTCCAGAATTGTGAGAAAATAAATTTCTGTTGTTTAAGCCGCTCAGTCTGTGGCATTTGTTACAACAGCCCTATAACAACCTGAAATACAAGAACCAAATATATTTAATAATTTAGTATACGATGAAAATGGCATTTCAGCTCAGTGGGAAAAGAACATAAGCAAAACATTCTCTGACATAAATTGTAACAATGTTTTCTTAGGGCAGTCTTCCAAGGCAGCAGAAATAAAAGCAAGAATAAACAAATAGGACCTAATCAATTCCGTGAGGAAAGGATCGATTCAAAAAATTATTTTGGAATAATATATTGGGAGAAAATGAATTATTTTGAGTTAATAATTTGTATCTATACTGTAAAGCATAAACCAAAAAACCTTGGTTGGTCTTAATTTTTAATGAAAACATTATTATAGTAATAGAAGAAAAATAAATATAACCTTGAGGGATGGGAGAGCTTTTCTAAGCAGAATCTATATAGGAAAATATTGATAAGTTTGATCTATCAGGCTACCTGTCTCATGTATCAAACTTCAATTCATGTATGGGACTGTTTATGGGCTTTCAAATGTATTAAATTCTACATAGCAAAAAATACAAAAAGCAAAACTAAATGTTATACCTCAAATGAAGGAAAATATTTACTATGTATATAGTGAGAAAGAGTTTTTTTAATATAACTCTTTAATATAAAGAGTTTTTAATATAAAGAGTTCTGACTATTCAATGAGAAACAAATATCACAGTCAAAAAAATAGCCATGAATGGACAAAAGAAAAAATAAAAATGGCCAAAGGACATGAAAAAATATTCATCTTCACAGTAGTAACAAAAATACAAATTAATGAATGAGATATAACTTGTACTTATCAAATTAGCAAAGACTTTTTAAAAATAATAACAATGAGAATCTTTTCTTTTATATTTAGAACTTCTTTAAAAAAGATATTATTCCCTACCCAAAGTTCAACATATAGTCACCAAATTTTCTGCAAAAAAATTAAAGCTTGGTTTTTGACATTTAAGTCCTTGAGACATCTGGAGTTGAATTTTTTATGTGGTATGACACAGGAATCCAATTTTCAGTTTTACCTTTTCCCATTATATTTAACCATTTTTACCCAGTAGAATAATCCCTCCTTGCCTCAATAATCTAGCATGCCACCTCTGTTATATGCCAAACTTCAGTTTATAGGCTCTCAAACATATTCTGTTGGTCAATTTGTTTATTTCTATGTCAAGATCACACTGTCTTTTTTATGCTAGGTTCAGAATAAGTCCTAATGTCTAATAGAGCAAGACGCTCTCTTTACTTTTCTTCTTTAAAATGTTCTAGCTATTCTTAGCTCTTTACTTTTCCACAAAAATTTAATAATTAATTTATCAAGTATCACAAAAAACCTTGCTGGGACTTTTATTGGACTTTCACTGAAATTATAGATCACTTTGAGAATTGACATCCTCAAAATATTGTTTTCTCATGGATGAATATAATATAAACCTACTTACTTAGTCTTTTAATATCTCTTAATAAAGTTTTATGATTTTTTTCTCCAAGAAGTCTTTTAGCATTTTATATTGTTCTCAAGTTCTTCATATTCTCTAGTGTTAAAGAGTCTTTTTTTTTCCTGTCATTTTTCCTAGTACATTGAAATGATATTGACTTTTGTATATTAACTTTATATCCAACCATTTTGCTGCCTTCTCCTATCGTTCTGAATAATTTTTCTGAAGGTTCTTTAAGATTTTCTACATAAATAAGAATATAATTTGAAAATGATGGAATTATTTCTTTCCAATCTTTACGCTTGAACCTATAGTTCTCATAATCTTTGCTTCATATATTTTGAAGAAATTTAATTAGGTGTATACATGTTTAGAATGTATTACATCTTCCTTGTGAGTTGAAACGTATGTACTGCCTCTCTCTATTACTAATAATGATATTTGTCTAAAAGTGAGTCTTGTCTGACGTTTATAGTTCTACCACTTTCCTTTGGTTAATGTCTGTTCATTTTCTCTATCCCCTTATTTTTCTGGTTTTGTGTGTTTTTATGCTTCGGATATGGTCATAAGAAAAACGTAAGTCTGGCATATTTATGATCTAATTTGATAGTTCCTTTGAATGGGCAAATTTAATCCATTGGTAGTTATTGTAATTAGTGATACATCTGTAAACCTTTCTATCATCTTATTTTATTCTTTCAATTTGATTCCGCTTTCTGGTTTTTTTGTTTTTATTTATAGTTTCTCTTACTTTTTTTTTTTTTTACATCTTTATTGGAGTATCCGCTTTCTGTTTCTTTTTAGTCCTTTCTTATTTTTTTTCTTCCGCCAACAAGTTAAGAATTAAGCATAATCTCACATCCCTAATCTTTCCCCTACATCTTCATCAACTCCCTTAATGTGGAATTGATCTAGCATTTTAAGCCTGGATAATTATGAATAAACCTTCTCTTTTTTTATTCTTTGGTACTGATTATATCCTTAAGTCAACAAATTTTACCAAGATGTTTGATCATCTTTACTTCACACATCTCTGTGGGTGTGAAGGTGAAGAGTCTTGAGTACCAGAAATTACAATTACTTCCTGCCCCACCAAACATCTCCTTGTGTCTGCGTTCATCCTCAGCTACCGACAGACAGGCAGCATTAAGACGAGGCGGTCCTTAAATCACACCCACCCCCTCTTCTTTCCCTCAACTGCCTGCTCTCCCAGACAGCTTCCTCACTGCCTGGACTTTACGTCTGAGGATACACACCCCAGCAGTCTGAGCGGCAGCTGTGGGGGCAGACCCTGAATACTCCAAGCAAAAGCAGTACTCTAAAAACTCATCTTCTATTTTATCATCCCACAGCCACACCTGGCTGCAGCCATCACCCCAACAAACACACACACACACGTACACACACCAGTTCAAAACAATCCTCCCAGTTTTTTTCTGAATCTTAATGTTTTCTTTCTATGATCTGTCCCGATGTGAAAGATGAGAACCAGTGGTCACTGCTAGTTCAGCATCTTATAAGAACTCAAATCGTAGAAAACTTTATGTACAGAAATGTGCATCACAGGATCTTTATAACATTGAAACAGTTCTTTTAATCCATAGTAAAGTTTTAAATAAATAAATTGGATATATCCATAAGATAGAACACAATATAGCCATTAAATTATGTGTAGAAAAAACATCAAATGATGTAGAAAAATAGTTTTAATGGCTGATAAGTTTTTTAAAAATCAGTTTACAAAACTAGCTTGCAATATGATTTGAATTCTCTCTCTCTCTCTCTCTCTCTCTATATATATATATATATATATATACACACACACACACACACGAACACATGTTCACATACAAATAGATATAGTAGAATGCATGTAAATAGTGACAAAACCTGAGAAGGTCTGTAGTTCAGTTGACAGTATTTTACCAATGTCAATTTCCTTATTTTAATAATGGTTATGTGAGATGTTATCATTGGGGAACGCTAGGTAAAGGTTACATGGGAACTCTCTGTATTGTTTTTGTAACTTCCTGTGAGTCTAAACTTATTTTAAAATAAAAGGTTTTGTAAAGTATACATTGTGACAGAACTTTTTATGGGGGGAGGGGTCCTGCTTAGCAGTCATTCCTCCTTTCTGAGATCCCTTGACTTCCCTTTGGAGATTAAAAGTGTAAATATTACCCCACCGTGCACAGACAGTCTTGATGGAGTCCTAATCCAAGAGGCTTTCAAACTGCCAAGCCAAATGCATCCACAGAATCCATCACAGATGACTTCAGCAAGAAAATTCCTCTCATAGCCAAGGCCTAGAGACACAATCCAAGCTGGTCAAATCAGACCCTCTCTCCAGGGACTTTTCTTCTTGACCAGAGTGATGCAGCAAAGGAAGATGGTCAGAGGCTCTTCATTCCCAAGTACCCAAATAGCTCTTGTTGTCCTGGTCCTCCCATGGCGGTTACTCTATGATCTACGTGGCACCCATCCAACATAATCCCTTTTTGTTTGAGTTTACTGAAGCCAGCAAACAAAGAACTATAACTGAATAAATGGTGTCTTACCCATGCCCATTTTAAATAAACTGAAGTGAATTTGTCCTCCTGTGAACTCCCTTCCAATTAGGGACAATTGGTCACAGATTCTCATTTCTTTGAATAATAGCTCTAATTAAAATTTTTCCCAACTCTGCCAAAATTTAATAGATTCTTCCCATTTCTGTCTCTAGGGTCTCCAGACTGATACTTTCACAGAACACTTTTGTCTACCAGCTCAGTTTTTTGGCCAGACAGTCTTAAGATCATTGGTTTCACCTCAGGAAAATTCTCTGTCAAAACTAAAACACTTGTGCTCACAATTCTCTGGAACATTATTTAGACAAAGGACATCAATAGATTGATCACAGGTAAGACTACAAACTTTGGAATCAAACTGAGCTGACTGGAAGTTTGTCTTCACTCTGTGCTGGTGTTCATAGCTTGTGCAACTTACCTGGTCTCTTTGAACTTCTGTTTTCTCCTTCAAAAATGAAAGGTAATATCATTATCTTGTGGATTCTTTGGAGTATTAAGTAAAGAGTTTCTGTAATGCTCCTGAAACTGTGTCAGGCACAAAGCAGATAGTCACTGAACCTTTGGCTGTGCATCAAACAACTCAAGGAAGAAGAATAAAAAAATAAAAGAGGAAGAAGAGGAAAAAGAAAAGGAGGAATGAAAAGGGGAGAAATGTGCCCCTTCCTGTCGCATAAAGACAGAAGAATTAGAATGCTTTATGTTTTTGTATGACGTTATATACATCTTCTCTTTGTATCCTCACAACAGACTCATGAAATAGACAAAGCGAGTATTCTTTTTCCTGCTGTAATGAGGAGAAACTAAGGCATTGTGCTGAGTTAGGGGCAGAGCCAGGCCCAGAACTAAAGTTCTCACCCAGACTCTGTGATGTCCTCTGCCTGGTCCACATTTTTGAGAACATTTATAGATGACACCTACAACTGCCTAGTCCAGAAATATCTCCCTCCCATGCCAAAAATCAAGATAAGACCGTCACTGGTATTATAATCTGAACAATCTCTTAGGCTATGTGGGCAAAACAAAAAGTTTTATACGTGCAGAAAAGTAACAGATATAAAAACTGTCCCCTAGTCAAGTCATAAAATCAGGACAGCAATCTGCAAAATAGTTCAGACTATGTTACCTAGTGTACTGCAGTGTTATTCAATAAGCACTTGATTGTGTGACAGCGACAGGCCAGGACAAAATAATATGTATATTTTACGATGTATCATTATGAGCTGCATCAGCTCTCAAATCAACACAGGCATTTGATGTGTGACAGTATCAGGCCAGGACAAAATCTGACTTCGTAGTTCTCCTCTGCTGGAGAAGAGATGGCCTTGTAAAAAATTCTCTCTCCATGTTCTGTATTTTGTGATTTCAATAATAGCCCATTTAGGGTAGAAAAAGCAAATAATTCTAGCAAATGTATCACCACAATAAAGTATAACAATGAACAGGAGACACTTACATTCTACCACAGAATAATAGCTGGCTCTCATCACAACTTCAGTAATACAATGAAGAGTCTGTAGTGAACTTATCAAAATGTTTAATCTATAAGTGAAGGTACAATTCAAGGTAGACTCATAAAATGTTTGGTTTGAAAAAGCATTAGAAATTATTACCTTAACCACCATCCCCTTTCTCCATTTTTAGATCATGAATCTGAAGAGCAGAGAGGTTAAGTAACTTTCCAAGCTAACAAAGACACACCAAGTAAGATGGTAGAAAGATTTCAAGATTTGGAACCTGGAATATGAATTGTGTCTCTACATCATGACATTTCTATCACCTTTCTTATGTCATTTAATAATCTACACGTGAGTTATAATAATTCATATTTTGGAATTTGGGGGGGGGAATAGTCCAATTGTTTTCTCATAATAAAATGGTATAATGATAAAAAATAACAAAAATAATACCTATATCTTAGGCTGTAATGAGAATTAACTGACATGCCCTTTGTATTAAAAAGCACTTTGTAAACTGTAAATTTCCATGCAAATGTCAGTTATTAGTAATAGGATGCTGAGTGGTAGAAATTTCTTACTGCTTTCTCAAATTGCTGGATTCCACTGAGAGTTTTTAAAAGGTCAAGATTGTCTTATCCATCATTGTATCCTCAAAATCTATCAGAGTGCCTGGCATATAGAAGGCAGTCAACAAATTTGTGTTTTTTTAAATAACTAGATAATTAAATAGTGTGATGAATGTTGGAATTTGTTGAAAAGGATACTAATAAACCGTGAACAGGTTGGGAAGGGTGGAGGGGTGGAAACAATGGGATACCACTAAGGCACTATTTGGAGGAAAATTCAGAGCTCTTAAATGTATTCATTAGAAAACCAAAAAGACTAAAACTAAAGAGATAAGATTTCAACTCAAGAAATTGAAGAAAACAAAATAACATCTCCAAAAAAAATGTAGAAGAAAGAAATGAATAAATAAAAATGCAGAAATCAATAAATTTGCAAATAAAACTAAATGAGAAATTTTAAATTGTTGGCCAATAATACTTACAGCTTTTCTTTGAAAAAAAAAACAATAGGCATAATAGTATAGAGGTACTCTCTACAAGACTTGCTTTTTTCTATCCTCTCACTGCAATACTCTCCCCCAAATACTGTGCTCACACAAAGTGCCCCACCCTCTGCAACCCTGCAAAATTAGCATCAGAATAGCCCACTCCATCTGCTGTCACCACCATCTCTGATGCTCAGGGGAGACTAGCTCAACCAAGGTGCAAAGTTCTCTGACATCACAATACCTTGAAGGCTGTGAAAGGACAGTGCCCAGAAATAGAGGCAAAGATGGCCAGTGGGAGGGTGGGGACCACTGAGGATTCCCTCATTGCTGAGACACCTCTGCTGAAGTTCTGAGGGTGAAGCAAAAGATATCACAGTGATCTCTGGTGTTGACATAGTAATGAACCATCCTTTGCTGAACTTCACCAGAAAAAATTCTTATAAAAAGTACATCAGGGGTTTCCCTGGTGTCGCAGTGGTTGAGAGTCCGCCTGCCGATGCAGGGGACACAGGTTCGTGCCCCGGTCTGGGAGGATCCCACATGCCGTGGAGCGGCTGGGCCCGTGAGCCATGGCCGCTGAGCCTGCATGTCCGGAGCCTGTGCTCTGCAACAGGAGAGGCCACAACAGTGAGAGGCCCGAGTACCGAAAAAAAAAAAAAAGAAAGTACACCAACAATTACATAAAATTAACCAAAGATAGATGCCAGGAGATGAAACAATGCAGAATAAAACCTTTACAAGATGTGGAAAAAAGCAAGCACAAAAGCACATGGGACTAATAATACTCACACTAACGGTAGGTAGCACTTACCTGTACCAGACACGATTCTAAGTTCTTTACATGCATTAACTCTTAAATGTCACAGTATTGCACGGTAGGCACGATTAGGAACTCCATTTTACAAATAAGAAGCTGGGGCAGAACAGTTCATTTATTTTCTCTTGTTCACAATGCTCACAAATGGTGGAGGATTTGGATACATACCTTCTAGCTCCAGAATCTATGCTCTTAGCCACTATAAGTAACCCCAGTAATTAAAAAACAGACAAACAAACATGAATCTGGATGGCAATAGGATACCCTGACTCAGTAAATGATTTTATTTATGGATGGTTTTAAACATTAAAAAATAATTTTATTTATGGATGGTTTTAATGATTTTATTTATGGATGGCTTTTAAAAAGAAAAGTATTAATGCATCTGGCTAGATTGACAAAGTGTTATCATAACTGTGGCTATTGCTCTTCCTTATATACAGAACATCAAGATTTAGACAAATAATTGATATCACCTTGAATTCTATACATTTATTTGATTTCTATCTATTTGTACTAGGGCCTTTTTTTAAAATTTCATGTAGTCTATCCAAAATAAAACATCAACTTCTAAAAAGTGGGATAAAAAAGGTGATAATACAGAAATTTTGAAAAGTAAGGGCAGACTACATAAAAATTAGTAGTAAGAAAATTGAAATCTACACCATGCGGCTGAACTTCTAAAAATAATATGATTTATCAATATCGATATAAGAGTAAATGAACTTAAACATACCAGTAACCATAGAATAAATGAGAAAGTTAGTCAAAGTCTTCCTCCTAAGAAAAGCCCTGGGTCCAAATAGTTTTACAGGCAAAATTTATAAACCTCTCAAGCAACAGATCTATATAAACAGGCATCTCCTAGACCAGGAGTCAGGAAACTGAGATCAGGAGTCAGGAAACTGCAACGTAGGTTGGCCTGTCACCTGCTTTTGTAAATATAGTTTTATTGAAACACACACCCAGTCATTTGCGTATAGGCTTTGGCTGCTTTACTGCTATAAAGGCAGAGTCAAGGAGGTGCGAGAGGCCTAAACTACTTACTCTGTGACCCTTTACAAAAAAACTCTTCCTAGAGAGGGAGGAAATCCAATGGCCAATAAAAATATGTGGTAGCCATAAAAATGCACCACTCAGATCTGCTGTCGGGAACATACCTGACAGACTTCCTGGCTGTTGAGTTCACACCGAGACCACGATTCCCATGGGCTGCTTCAAGTCAGTGACTGAGCAAGAGGGCTGCTGGGTACAGGATTGCTGTGAGGCACGGGCACTGGACTGCTCTGACAGGTGACTTTGGTTCAAAGGCTCCACATCGGCCTGGGTGAAGCGTTCTAAGAACTGCACTGTGGTTGAGAGTCTGGCTCCCCAGCCCTCCTCTTCCCCTGCTCTCCTCCAAACTGCATGGCAATCCGACAGCTTCTACCACATCCATTGCTCTCTCCCCTTTTTTCCTTCACAGGCATTTTCCCTAATAAGCTTCTTGCACATCTGGTCTAGTCTTAGTGTCTGCTTCTCAGAGGACCTAAACTAGCATAACATGTAAAAATTGCTACCCGGGGCTTCCCTGGTGGCACAGTGGTTGAGAGTCTGCCTGCCGATGCAGGGGACATGGGTTCGTGTCCCGGTCCGGGAAGATCCCACATGCCGCGGAGCAGCTGGGCCCATGAGCCACGGCCGCTGGGCCTGCGCGTCTGGAGCCTGTGCTCCGCAACGGGAGAGGCCACAACAGTGAGAGGCCCGTGTACCGCCAAAAAAAAAAAAAAAAAAAAAAAAAATTGCTACCCTTATCTCTTCTTGCATTAGGAAAATGCAAAATGAAACAACTACACACCATTTTCACTCAGTCAGATTAGCAAGCTTTCTAAATTTGACACTATCAGTTGTTGATGACTGAGGAGAAACAGATTTTCCCATAATCTACTGAAAGTGAATTGGTTCTGCCATGTAAGAAGCCGTTTGAAAAGTGAGTGCACACTTTAACCCAGCAATGCTGCATCTCCATAATCATCCTAGAGGAGTACTTGAAATATATACAATAACACACATATAAGGTGTTTCATTGCAAGGCTGTTTATGATTGTGAAGAATTGGGAATATCCAACGGTATGATTAAATAAATTATGAAATATCTATGTTATGAAATACCACGCAGGATATCATGAGAGGGAAGATAGATCTATATGTATTGAAAGATCTCTAGACATCCTAGTAAGTGATGAAAGCAAGAGGTAGAGTAATACATACCATGTAATACCATTTACATTTAAAACTCCCAAAAACCTCTCTCCCTCTCTCTCTGTTTACACACACACACACACACACACACACACACACACGTATATATATTTATAAACTAATTATCAGTTTATTGTATTTAGGTAGAGGAATGAAATTAGGAGTGCTGAAGGAAATTTTAGCTTTACCTGATTTTTTGTTAATGTTCACATGGAGAATCTATTCATATATTATTTTCATGGAAAAAATCTATATTTTAAAAAATTCAAGTCGTATTAATTCTTTCTTTCTATGGGCTGCTGGGCAATATCGGAGGCTCCCTGAACACTGCACATAATGGCATGTATTCCATAGGTAGGATCTAGAAACTCCTCCAAAGAGCAAGGTTGAAAAGAAATCACATTATCTGGAGGTTCTGTTTCTATTAATTCAACAGAAACAGAAAGGCACTGCATGGTCATCAGCGAAGAATCCATAAAAGACTACTTCCAGTAAACTTTCTAATAGATAAGAGACAACTCATTCATGATAGATGGATAGATTGATAGACAAGAAGAAATACAAACACGTATATTCAATAGTTATCTAGATGTATCAAAATATACATCACACTATTTTTTGTCACTTGCAGTCAGTGTGACCCAGACTAAGCATCAAAGAGAAAAACCTGCTGTGTTTTTGGAGCAGGTTTTACAAAGGGAACTGACAGGTCACAAAGAGCTGTAAGAATCAAACTGTCTTCCTTTGAACGTGGTAACTACTTCTGTCCTCGAGACTCATAACTAGATACAGCGTTTTGTGAAGACCAAGCTTGGAAGCAAAGAACCTCACCTAGGCCAAATGCCAGTTCTTTTTCCACTTAGCCTCACTTTCATAGGACCCATTTACTGAAGATGAGATAGTTTATTTATCTGCCCAGGGTTATCCATCTAATCCTAATATCTCTCCCATGAAACCTTTTAATACTACATGAGCTGGACATCAATTCCTAAGAGCAGCTGGAGTGCATGTTTTGGCTTCCTCTTCAAAAAAAACAATATCTCTAATCATTAAGTTCTTGTCACCCTTAGCGCCCTCTTCCATGTTAGACTGTGGAGTAAACTGTGGAATCATGTAAGCAACAATGTTTTCTTAGTGCTTGGGGTTTTATGGCTGTTGATAGCAAACTAAGAGACCACTGGTTGTTATGAATCAATCTGAATCCCAGGATTGGGGACTTGGGGTTCTGTAGGAGCCTTGAGTAAGGTCTAAAAGGACTAGTGGGTTACTGCAGGCTGGCCATCTAGAAGTGAAGTTGGTCCACAGTCTTGCCCCTTTACCCACTTCTGCCCTGTCTACAGTCAGAATGTGCCTGTAGGGATACGTAAATGTAAGTGTCCTTGGCCTAAGGCCAACAGCCATATAGAGAAAGAATGTCAACAGAAAGATACTGTAGCCCAGGGCACCCTGTACCAAAGCAAGGCTCACTCACACCTCCTAGCACCATAGCCTTAATCTACCTGTGCCTCTGCATTCCACGGGTTTGCCTGTCTCTGCCAGCAGGACTTGGCATTCTTCCCTTTGCTGTGCCAACACAATCTTGTTTGTGCATCATGTTAGTTTACTTAACATAACAATGACTAACATCTCCTGAGTCCCAATCATAGGCGAGGCACTTTCCACCGGTGTTCTTATTTAATCCCCACAACAACCCCATGAGACAAGCATTACTTTTCGTCCCATTTTACTGCTAAAGATAAGAGTGACACATTGCCCAAATCAGCTTAAAAGTGGTGAATGAGGACTCAGCGCCAATCTCTTTGTTTTCAAAGCCCAAGCTCCCAACCACTATGTAATAAGATCTCCAATGTCTTAGCGCCACAAGTTGGTCACCAAATGACATTCAAGATTGTTTCTGACAAATCCAATTACATGGAAACCTTAGAGTATTAAATCAGTTTACATTCATTCATCCAAGAAACATTTACTACAGTTCCGCTGTGTCTCATTTCAGATGCAACAAAGATTCAAGCATCAGGAAGGTAATACATCTCAGGAACTCATAGTCTAGCAGAGGAGACAGACACAAAAATAACCATAATACAATGAGATAGAAGCAAAACAATGGAAAGACACTGACAATTCCCCTCTTCTCTCCAAAATTTTCCTATTTCTCAGCCTTAATTAGGTTACTCATTCTTTGATCATTTTCATAACTACATTTTTGCAGCTCACAAAGATTTTTTATTGTAATCTCTCTTGCACATAATATTATCAGATTTTTTTAAAAAACAACAACTTCCCAATTCTTTGCCCAAAATTTGATTATGGGGCTTCCCTGGTGGCACAGTGGTTAAGAATCTGCCTGCCAATTCAGGGGACACGGGTTCAAGCCCTGGTCGGGGAAGATCCCACATGCCGCGGAGCAACTCAGCCCATGTGCCACAACTACTGAGCCTGCGTGCCTAGAGCCCGTGCTCCGCAACAAGAGAAGCCACCGCAATGAGAATCCCGTGCACTGCAACAAAGAGTAGCCCCCGCTTGCCACAACTAGAGAAAGCCCACGGGCAGCAATGAAGACGAAACGCAGCCAAAAATAAATACATAAATAAAAATTTTTCTAATGAAACTAAAAAAAAATTTGATTATGATAGCTAATGGCTTTCTATTTGTTCTTAAAGTTTTTAAATGTTTTTGTCTACACAATGCTAAGACTAATTTAAATCTCCCAAAGGTTATTACCTTTAAAAATTGTTATGGGAAAAAAATTTGCAAAATACATAGCTGATAAAGTATTGTTATCCAAAATATACAAAGAACTCTTAAAAATCAAGAAGAAAACAAAAAACCCAATTAAAAAAATGAGCAAAAGATCTGAACAGACACCTCACCAAAGAAAATATACAGATAGCCAATAAACATATGGAAAGATGCTCCACGTTATTTGTCATTAGGAGATTGTAAATTAAAACAACAATGAGATACCACTACACACCTATTAGAATGACCAAAATCTGGAACACTGACAACACCAAATTCTGATAAGGATTCAGAGCAACAGGAAATCTCATTCATTACTGGTGGGAATGCAGATGATACAACCCCTTTGGAAGACAGTTTGGCAGTTCCTTACAAAACTAAACATTCTCTTACCATATGATCTAATAATCATGCTCCTTGGTATTCACCCACATGAGTTGAAAATGTATGTCCACACAGAAAATACACACAGATGTTTGTAGCATAACTGCCAAAACTTGGAAGCAACCAAAATGTCCTACAAGTAGGTGAATCAATAAATACACTGTGGTACATCCAGACAATGGAATATTATTCAGCACTAAAAAGAAATGAGCTGTCAGGGCAGCAAAATACATGGAGGAAACTTAAATGCATGTTACCAAGTGGAAGAAGCCAATCTGAAAAGACTATATACTGTATGATTCCAACTCTATGACATTCTGGAAAGCGCAAAACTATGGAGACAGTAACAAAGATCAGCGGTTTTCAGGGGTTGAGGGGGGGTGGCGATTGAATAGGCAGAGACCACAGAGGACTTTTAGGTCAGTGAAACTACTCTGTATGATACTATATTGATGGATACATGTCATTATACACTTGTCAAAACCCATAGAATGTACCACACCAGGAGTTGTAAAGCTATGGACTTTGGGTGATAATGGTGTAAATGTAGGTTCATTGATTGTAACAAATGTACCTCTTAAGTATAGGATTGTCATAGTGGTGAGGCTGTGCATGTGGGGAGAAGAGGTTATGTGGGAAATCTCTGTACCTTTCACTTAGGTTTGCTGTGAACCTAAAATGGCTCTTAAAAATAAATTCTTTTTTTTTATGTTCATTCAGAATTGATTGTTTTATCTATTCCATCCTAGCCATGGATTAAATGTATTTTCCCCAGAAGATTTATAATCCTCTCTAATGTCCAAATCACTCAAGTCATTTCATCTAAATGCAATGAATAAAAAGGGATTCAGCAAGGAAAGCTGAGTCACTGAGACACATCAGTGTTTGGTATACGTACTTCGGTTGGCCCATGTAGAAAGAGTAAGTCGCATGTCACATCTACTCAGCAGCCACAGTGCAAACAGGCTCTCATCCCTTCAAATACAATAACATTCAATATTATTTGGTCAACTTCTTAGAGCTCTCCAAAATAACCTAAGTCCTTACCCTACTCTTCTTACTAACCACATGTTTTGGAAAAACACCATTAGGGTGCAATTGGCACTGACATTTTCCAAATAAAACATTTATTTCTGAAAATATAAATTGTCTTATTTTTCTGTTGTAAACACTGGTTTTGTTGGCAAATGGAAATGTGAGTAGCAATTATCATGGTGAGGCAGTTGGAGTGTCTGTGGGGTTTCTTCGTATTTCCACAGGCCCAAGGCCACAGTGATGGCTTTCCCATCAGGCCTGAGTCCTGGCAACTCCCTTAGGTGCCTTCTGATGGACTTCTTGGCAACAGGACATAAGCCCACAATGTAGATGTGCTACTCTGAGCTCTTTGAAAACTCTTCTCTTTGCCCACAGCTGTCCATTTGCCATTGGGATTATAGAATTTGTGCTGCATTTTTATTACTATAGGTTTCATAAAAGGTGATGTTTCACAGTATTATGCAGACATGACAGAGGATGCTCCAATCATCTATTGCTGCATCGCAAACCAACCCCAAAAAAGCAATGGCCCAAAACAATACTAACTTATTAATCTCATGATTCTGTGGGTTCTGTTCATGACTGGACGCCCCCAGGTGGTTGCACTCAGCTGGAAAACTGGCTCAGGGTTAGGCTCACCCAGAACACTGGATGGCTGGGCCTCTCTCCCCGTGGGGTCTTAGAATCTCTCTCCAAAAAGACTAGCCGAGTCTGGTCTCTCTTGCATAGCATCTGGGTTTCAAGAGGGTAAGTCCCGATATGCAAGTGTTTATCAAACCTCTAGTTATATTACGCCCACTGATGTCCCATTGTCCAAAGCAAGTCACAGAACCAAGCCCGGAGTCATTGTGGAGTGGGGAAGGATTAGACAAGGGCATCAATACCAAGAGGCATGATTCACTAGTGGCCATCCATGTAACAGTCCACCCAGAGGGAGGAAAAAAATCAGTCTTTGATGATAGTGATTTAATCTAGGAACAAAGATATTCAATATGAAAGCATGATGACTGGACCTAGTAAGGGCTTAATAGTAATAATAATTTAATTAATATAATAATAACTAATATATACATAGACAATTATGCTATACCAGACATTGGACTAAACATTTTGTGTTATTATTTAACTTAACTCATAGCAACTGTAGAAGATTTGGTACCATTGTGAATCCTCATTTTACAGAGGAGAGAACTGATGCCCAAGTATGGAAGCAAACAGTAAAAGGTAGGGTCAGATGAGAATCCAGTGAGCACAACTCCATGGCCACGTTCTTCATCCCCATGGTATCAGACTTCTAAGCAAACGGTACAGCAGTCCCCACGACGGCGGCAGTAGCATGTCTTTTAAAAATAACCTTTAACATTCAGTTGAAGTCAATCTTCCTAACTCCCTAACCGGTGAGTCCGAGTGAGCTCCTGTCCACACAAAGATCTCTGTTGAGCAGACACCTTTCTTTCTTGGCCGCGCCCCTAGACTTCCGAGTCACCGGCTAATCCGCATACACAGATAAAGTTCCCATTCCCCTTCAGGACAGGGCACAGCCTGGCCAGGCCTCCACCTCCAGGGCCTGGCAGTAGGTTCCTCCTTGGAGGCGGCAGAAGAATGCAGGAGGAATAACAGTGGTTAGACCACCCAGTGCCCAGGGGAGCCACCTGACACTAGTCCCTTAACCTCCTTTAGACCGTTTCTTCAGCTTTAAAGTGAGGCTAGTAACAGTGTCTGCCTCAGAGAGTTTAGGAGAAGATTAAATTAGATAAAGCTTACAAAGCAGTCTCCGGTGCCTAAATAAATGGTTACTATTGGTGTTAAGATTAAGTACTTTTCACGGGCTTCCCTGGTGGCGCAGTGGTTGAGAGTCCACCTGCCGATGCAGGGGACAGGGGTTCGTGCCCTGGTCTGGGAAGATCCCACATGTCGCGGAGCGGCTGGGCCCGTGAGCCATGGCCACTGAGCCTGCGCGTCCAGAGCCTGTGCTCTGCAACGGGAGAGGCCACAGCAGTGAGAGGCCCACGTACCGCAAAAAAAAAAAAGATTAAGTGCTTTTCAAAACTTTTTTGCAACTCATCATATATGCTGAGAGGAGCGTCTAAGGGGCTCTATCATCTCTGCGGAGGACCTTCTAAGGACTATCAGCAGAGCCACGTAGAAAGAATCAAAGAAGAGTTTTAAATAAGCTACTTGACTTAGCTGGGGGGAAAAAAAAGAGCAGTGTGATTCTCAAAAGTATGTGGATCACGTCTCCCAAAGTCATATATTATATATCCTCTTGGTTTATATGTCAGCTCAACCTCTGTACTGAGGGTAATAAAAATTAAATTGCATCGGTGAAGAATCACATTGTAATGTGCTCTTTTTAATCTAGTATTTTACTTAATTTTATGTATTTTTGCTAAAAGAGGACAAATTCAAAAACAAATACTGAGTTAAGAGTCCAATGTTTCAAGAGGCATAAACACTTTGTAGACATTCTCCCCATGTTTTACCAGCTTAGCATTCCTCACACCGCTGCAACCAGACACAACTAAACTCCCATATATATGACAGGCCGTTGTATTAAGTTTACAGAATGGAGGTACCTAGGGAAGTCTTTTAGGTTACTTACAATTTCTTCCGGTTAGTTGCTTTAAACGTTATCACAAGCAAAAGGAAAGCATGAAAGATATGACACTAAAATAATGCCAGCAAATTGTCTTCACAATTCCAAATTGCTTGTAGATATCATCGCCCTATAAAAAGCAAAGTGTGTCTTAGAAAGCTTTTGGATAAAATGGGCAGCTCAAGTACCCATTAGAATGTCTCTTTTTCTAAAACATGAAAATTTCAGTCTTCCTAATACAGTCTGTTTTGAGTATTTTCTCACTTATACTCACCTTGAACAAATAATGAAAGCAACAGAGACATTCTGGTACAGTAAGAAAAGCAAGAGCTGTATGTCAGCCAGAACTGAGTGCAAATTCCACATTCTTCTACTTGCTGGTTTAACGACCTTGGGTGAGCCCCTCTTAAACACTTTAACCCTCTTTCGCCTCATCTGTAAAAATGAGAATCACGGTTCCTCCTTTAAGGACTGTTGTGAGGATTATAGGAGTTAGTGTAGATGAAAATCCTTGGCACAGTGGCACAGAATAGGCATTTATTAAATGTTTATTTTTTTCTGTCTTCTCAATAAACTTTTCTTTTTTCAAACCAATTACCTTCCAACCTACATTGCATTAGAAAAAAGTCCTTATTGAAAGACTTAATCATTGGCAACTTTAAGATTTGGCCAAAAAGCTCTACATTAAGGGATTAAATTCTTTACAAACCTTACCAGTGAAATTAACAATCACCTTCCATACATGGGGCAGGTGAACTACTCATACACTTCACGTTCAATATGCACTCTCACATTCTTAGAATAAATCATCAGATTTTACACCTACTTGCATAATCAGAAACTTAATTAAAGCCAACTCATGTTTTTTAGGAGTATAATAGTTGATTCACAACTGCATTTGCCATCAAGACTGCCTTGTGAGTTTAATCCCTCCTCTACTAAAAATTATAAGGTACCAATCACTCTTTTTCTCTGTTTTCCCAGGTAAGTGTCAATCAGGTCATTAAGCACACAGAGCTATTACAATATACCCATTTTCAAAAGGAGAAACTGCTGTCCCAAGGACTAGAACCCGCTCTCCTGATTCTCAATCCACTGTACACTGTATCAAATTATTAAGTCTTTTCCGTGAGCAGCCTTAAATCCTTTTTGTTAATTCAGGGACAGGGGAGGGAACAGAGTAGAGTAGATATTGTGGATTGGCACTCAATATCCATTTCTCCCTTCTTGTGGTGCAGTATTTTTCAAACTGCCAGTTGCCAACCATTAGTCATGAAGTCAACTTGGTGGGTCAAGACCAGCATTTCTTTCTTTTTTATTTATTTATTTGTTTGTTTGTTTGTTTATGGCTGTGTTGGATCTTCGCTGCTGCGCATGGGCTTTTCTCTAGTTGCAGCGAGCGGGGGCTACTCTTCATTGCGGTGTGCAGGCTTCTCCTTGCGGTGGCTTCTCTTGTTGCGCAGCACGGGCTCTAGGCACACGGGCTTCAGTAGTTGTGGCTCGTGGGCTCTAGAGCACAGGCTCAGTAGTTGTGGCTCACGGGTTTAGTTGCTCCGCTGCATGTGGGATCTTCCCGGACCAGAGCTCGAACCCGTGTCCCCTGCATTAGCAGGCGGATTCTTAACCTCTGCACCACCAGGAAAGTCCCAAGACCAGCATTTCTTAATGGAGTGGAGTAGCCTAGATTAGCATAGAATTGCACAGCATAGACCAGGATAGAAGCCATCAGGGGGCATCACATTGTCCTGTGAATCTTTTATTTCAGTTAGACATGAATGTGACTGCGGGTATGTGTGAGTCAAATGAATTTTACAGTAGAGTATGTCTTAAAGTTTGAAACACATTTTTCTGGTATGCTTTTCTGTACCTCTGACATTGAGAAGCTAAGTACTCTTGTTCCCTAGAATCCCTTGAAAAAGATTCTGGGTATAATTTATGTTTGGCCAGTCGGAGGCCCAAGGGTGCGATTTGGAAGATGGCAGTGGTCACACCTCTACTGCCACAGCTATTTTTCTTAGCAAGCATGTCACAGACACTTTGCATCTTCTGGGGCTTCATTAGCAGAGGTCCCACCATACGGTCATGAGATCCCTGGGTACCAAGAGGCAAGACGCAAGGCATCCATTTCCTGGCCCAGACGGCAGCAGTGGCAGTGAGGTTCTGGAGTTAGCAGTAGTAGGGGAGCCACTCTGAAAACCTGAAAATGGTGGCTTCCAGAACCTGGTGATATCGATGATATCCACTGGCTTCCTGGTTGCAGAAGTAGCAGCAGATGTCTTGGTGGTTTAGTTCTGTAATGGGCCTCTGGAAATTGTTATGGAAAGTTCAACTTCAAGTCTGTTCCTTCAGCCTTCACATGATTCTACAATCCACTTAAGACCGTGTAATAAATCCCTTCTAGCTTAAGCTACTTGGAATACCATCTATTCCGTACCCTGTTGAAACTGATAGGAAATGGAAAAAAAATAAAATATTTTTTTGATATTCAACATTATACTGGAATCTAGTTATGAGTCTCTATAGAGAATTCTGGAAAGGAGCAGAAAAATCAAGTAATTTGAGAGTTATAGATATTTTCAGTTTTGTTTTGTTGTTTTGTGTGTTTCAGGTCTTACATCACCAAGTGATCAATAGTTGTTGACTGACTGATTGATAAAAACCACATGTTGGAAAATCCCTACATGGTACTTTCATAACTAGTTGCAAGGAGAATGAACAAATCTGTCTTAGGTCAGGCTTCCTGGAAAGACTCTGAGATGGGAATACGGATGCAGGGAGTTTGTTGAATTGCACATTCAGAACAAAACCTGTAAGAAAATAAGAAAGCAGAAATGGGCAGAGGAAGCAGTTGCACTGTGATGCGGTTACAACAAAGACCTTAGGTGATCTTATTGGGGGAGGGAGGAATTCTGAATCTGAGATGATCCTTCAGAGTGGTCCTGTATGGAGGGCAGAAGACCAGGTATTTGTAGTCCCTCATTGACCAGTCACTGGATTCAATGCCTGGGAAGGGTCTGAGACCCAGGGTGAGGTATCCCTTCAGCCAAGGGCGAGTCCTTGCAAGGGATTCAGCTGTGGGTTTTCAGGAGCCGGTAGCTCTGGGCAGCTGGAGGATGAGTGCTTCAGTCCTGAAGGGGGGACCTAGGTAGTGAACCACAGCACCTGCTCAGAAGCCAGAGAAGTTTCATCATGTCCTGCAGCTTCCTCTATGCCTTGTAAATACATTCAGTCCAGTCCATACAGGAAAACAGGAAAGGTATGTTTTCAGTATATAAATGACTTTCAGCATGACTGTAACAATAAAATCTATTTTCCACTTAGCAATACACTCAGCTAAGCATGTTTTTCACATAGAATTTGTGAGTCTGGAGCCAAAGAGCATGAGTGTAAGTTTTGTCCCCTATCTTCTGTTTCCAGATCAACGGTGGATATGATCGCTCCACTTCTGTTTATGGGCCATTACCACTTTAAGGAGTAGAATTTTTTTATGCCATCCTCTACCCTACTTTCTGCTAGGTCAAGAATTAACCACAAGGCAATTTTATGAAAAGGAAAACTCATGGGACCAGGATTCAGGGAACCTCCCTCTTTCTCTCTCTCTCTCCTCCTCTCTCCCTCTCATTTCCTAGGAATAACCATACCTGCCCCATTGTATAGATCAAAACAAAGGAGTATACATGAAAATAGTGTGGTAAGAATTACAATACATCTGTAAGCTCTTTTTTACTGAAGTATAGTTGATGTACAATGTTTCAGGTGTATAGCAAAGTGATTCGGATATATATATATATATATATATATATATATATATATATATATTCTTCTTCAGATTCTTTTTCATTGTAGGTTATTACAAGATTTTGAATATAATTCCTTGTGCTACACAATCAGTTCTTTATCTATTTTATATATAGTAATGTGTATCTGTTAATCCCAAATTCCAATTTATACCTCCCTCCGCCTTTCCCCTTTGGTAACTATGAGTTTGTTTTCTACGCCTGTGAGTCTATAAGCTTTTATCATTAACAGCCATCTGCCCACTTTAAAATTACTCATACAAATCATTATGCAGTAAGAAACAATCCAATCATCATACAGTTTATGTTTTGGAACATAAAGAGAGGAAGAGTCAGCCCCCTTCAATATTCAAACTCCATTCCATTGGCTGATTTACTCATACATTCAACAAATGCTCATTGAGCATCAACTATGGGCTAAACACTAGATGCACAGTGAACAAGCCTGTAGGAGGCAACATGGCTGAAAGTGAACACTGTGGACCTAGAAGTAAGAGTAGCCCAGCTTTCAGTTCCAGCTTAGGTGGCTATAACCTTCACTTCTCTGAGTCTTGGTGTTTCTTTGCCCATGAAAAGGGATAGAACCATAAGGGACTGTTGTAAATAAGTGCTGGTACAGTTACGCACAAGACACCATGGAAACCCATAGGTGGGTGACCTAACCTAGCCTCAGAATAGCAGGGATGGCCATTCTGACTGGTGTGAGATGATATCTCATTATAGTTTTGATTTGCATTTCTCTAATGATTAATGACGTTGAGCATTCTTTCATGTGTTTGTTGGCAATCTGTATATCTTCTTTGGAGAAATGTCTATTCAAAAAATCTAGAAACAGGGCTTCCCTGGTGGCGCAGTGGTTGAGAGTCCGCCTGCCAATGCAGGGGACACGGGTTCGTGCCCCGGTCCTGGAAGATCCCACATGCCGCGGAGCGGCTGGGCCTGTGAGCCATGGCCGCTGGGCCTGCACGTCCAGAGCCTGTGCTCCGTGACGGGAGAGGCCACAACAGTAAGAGGCCCACGTACAGCAAAAAAAAAAAAAATCTAGAAACAGTAAATGCTGGAGCGGGTGTGGAGAAAAGGGAACACTCTTGCACTGTTGGCGGGAATGTAAATTGATACTGCCACTATGGAGAACAGTATGGAGGTTCCTTAAAAAACTAAAAATAGAACTACCATATGACCCAGCAATCCCACTACTGGGCATATACCCTGAGAAAACCATAATTCAAAGAGTCATGTACCAAAATGTTCATTGCAGCTCTATTTACGATAGCCAGGACATGGAAGCAACCTAAGTGTCCATCATCGGATGAATGGATAAAGAAGATGTGGCACATATATACAATGGAATATTACTCAGCCATAAAAAGAAATGAAATTGAGATATTTGTGGTGAGGTGGATGGACCTAGAGTCTGTCATACAGAGTGAAGTAAGTCAGAAAGAGAAAAACAAATACCGTATGCTAACACATATATATGGAATCTAAGAGGAAAAAAAAGATCATGAAGAACGTAGGGGTAAGACGGGAATAAAGACACAGACCTACTAGAGAATGGACTTGAGGATATGGGGAGGGGGAAGGGTAAGCTGTGACAAGTGAGAGAGAGGCATGATCATATATACACTACCAAATGTAAAATAGATAGCTAGTGGGAAGCAGCCACATAGCACAGGGAGATCAGCTCGGTGCTTTGTGACCACCTAGAGGGGTGGGATAGGGAGGGTGGGAGGGAGGGAGACACAAGAGGGAAGAGATATGGGAACATATGTATATGTATAACTGATTCACTTTGTTATAAAGCAGAAACTAACACACCATTGTAAAGCAATTATACTCCAATAAAAATGTTTAAAAAAAAGAATAGCGGGGAAAACTCTTTGGTGAGGGTAACATCCAAACAGAGACCCTAAGAATAAGCAGGAATCAGTCAAGTGTGGGAAGAAAAGACAGACAGTCCAAAAGGTCAACAGTTGCAAAGGCCTGGAGGGAAGAAAGCATTGGGGAGACTGCAAACATTGTTTTATAGGAAGCATGGCATCCATAGAGAAGAAGGAGAGGAAGACAGCCCTGTGTGCTGTGCCAGCAAGGCTGGCCGCTATCCAGAGAGCAGAGAGAACAACTGATGGGCATAAAGCAAGGAGTCATGGGATCCTATTTGTAGTTTTTTAAGTGATCACTCTGACTACAATGGAGAAGGGAGAGGACAGTCCCTCATGCCAGGAACATTAAAGCAGAGACTGAGCGAGTTAGAGGTAATGGTGTATAACCCACTGTGAGTTAGAGATAATGGTGTGTAACCCACTGTAGTGTTAATGGTGTATAATGGTGTATAGTGGTGTTAATGGTATATAATGGATAGATGAGGGAGAGGCGGGTGGAGGAACAGACAGGATTTAATCACATTCACTGACCTCTTGTAACACCCATGTTCCAAGCTATGCACCTTATATACGTCAACTCACAGAATCGTTACAAGGACTCTATGAGGAAAATATTCTTGCTATTCCTGTTATAGTCATGAAGCACCATAGTGTTCAAAAAGGTTAATCAAGTAGCCCAAGTCACTCACGGGAACCTGTATGTGAACCCAAGTCTATTTTGCTCATACCCTGTGTGTGCCTCCTCCACACCATACTGCTGCATAGATTGGTGTGCAGATCAGGACAAAGGTCTTATGTAAAGAGATAAACGCTGGCATCATTACCACACAGATGATCATTAAAGCCATGAGAACAGGAGGAACTGGTTAGCAATATTTACAGGCACTGAGTATTCCCTATGTTCCAGAATATTTTCTAAAAGCTTATCATTGTTTAATCCCTACAGCAACCTTGTAAGAGAGTGTGTTAGTTTCCTAGGACTTCATTAACAAAGTTCCACAAACTGAGTGGCTTAAACACCAGAAATTTATCATCTCACAGTTCTGGAGGCCAGAAGTGTGAAACCAAGGTATTGGCAGGATTGGTTCTTTCAGAGGGTTGTGAGAAACAAACTGTTCCATGCCTCTCTCCCAGCTTCTGGTGTTTTGCTGGCAACGTTCGGCATTCTTCAGTTTGTAGCTACATCACCCCAATCTCTGCCTTCATCTTCACAGGGTGTTTTACCTGTGTGCGTGTGTCTTTCTCTGTGTCCAAATTTCCCCCTTTCATAAGGACACCTAACATACTGGACTAAGGCCCACTGTAATCACCTCATCTTAATTTGATCATTTATCTGCAAAGACCCTATTTCCAAATTAGATCCCATTCATAGGGTACTGAGAGTTAGGACTTTAATGTCTTGGTGGGGGGCGGGACACAATTCATCCCATAACGGGTAGATATTTTACATCTATTTTACAGATGAGGAGCCTGAGGCACAGGGAGATAAGTAACTTGCCTCAAGTCAACGGCTAATGCACTGGAGAGTGTATGAAGTATGGGAAAGAGGGACTAAGACAGACCCCAATGGAACACTTAAAACATCCAAGAGGCAGACATGAGACCCCACTTCTGTGACCACAGTAGATGGACCAGAAATGGGTGCCTGATCCAAAGAAAACCTATCTACAGGCTTGTCGCTGCTGGCCTGCCAGGCGACATGGTGTAAAAGTGCTGCTCACACGGAAGAGTGATGGATTAAGCCAACCAAGTTCTCCTTCCAGAAGCAAAACAGAGAGACAGAACAAGAGCAGTTAATGGTGGGAGCAGAAGTGGGATGTGCAGAAAAGCCAGGAAGTACTAGAAAACATAAAAGAAGAGGAAGCCCAGAATAAGCAGAAGCAGATGCGAAAGGTGGAGAGAAGAATGGAGAGCTGACAATGGTATCAGCAGCAGCAGTAGAAGCAGAGGCAGGGAGATGTTGAATCATCATGGCCTCAAAGGACACCAGCATTCATGGGATGGGTAAGAGAATCCAGCCATGGCCACTGCATGGTACCCTGAAACTGGCACTCTAGTTCCTGCACTAACAACTTGTTCCAGTTTATGGGATGTGTGACTGATCTTCATTGGGTTCTCACTGTGAGGTCAAGATTCCCACCCACAATTATACCTACACTTATCCTTACACAAATCTCTCATTTCAGTTTTGTGTCTGATAACCTTAATAATCTAACTCAAGCACCCAGAGAGGCAGGAGAAAAAGGAGTTGAATGTCACAGTATGCAAGTTAATGGAAGAGAATGTTTCAAGAAGGAAATGGTCAATTGAATCAAATGTTACAGAAAGATCAAGTAAGACGAGCACTTTAAAAGGAACAGGGCTTCCCTGGTGGCGCAGTGGTTGAGAGTCTGCCTGCTGATGCAGGGGACACGGGTTCGTGCCCTGGTCCGGGAGGATTCCGTATGCCGCGGAGTGGCTGGGCCTGTGAGCCATGGCCACTGAGCCTGCGCGTCCGGAGCCTGTGCTCCACAACGGGAGAGGCCACAACAGTGAGAGGCCCGCATACCGCAAAAAAAATAAATAAAAATAAAATAAAATAAAAATAAAAGGAACAGAGATTTGCTAACAAAAATGTGAGAGCTGGGTAAGTGGAGAGAGAAGCCAGGTTGCCATGGATGATGGCATGAATGGGAGGTAAGACCAGAAAGACAGCAATACACACCACACTTTCAAGGCGTTCTACTGTGAAGAGAGAGAAAAATAAGGCTCTAAGTCGTGGAGTAGGAGTGATATTTTTTAAGATGAAAGAGGTTTGAACATATTTAAAGGCTGATGGAAATAAGCTACTAATGAAGGCAAGGTTGAAGACAGCTGAGAGAAGAAAACAACGAATAGGACTAAGATGCTGAAGATGCAAGAGGCCAGGTAGAGGGAATAACCCAAGACAGGAGGAGAGAAGGAGGCAACAAAGGGCGGGAACACGTATGAGGCTATGTTAGGATCAGATATTAAAGGTGTTTCCTGGCTTCTATTTTCTGGGTGAAATAGAAAATGAGATTATCTGCTGACAGTGAAGAAGGAAAAGACAAGGTAAGAGCCTCGAGGGAATGGAGAATATTTGCAACAGTCATTTTGGAGAATGGCAGTGAGATCTAACCAGGAAAACGGTGAAGGATTACCAATGAGTACAAAGGGCTCAAGTGAAATCAAAAGCCGTGGATTTGGCATACCACTTAGCAGTGCTTTCATGTGATTTCCTCCAGTCTCCTTCAGTGGGGCAGGAAAAGCAGCAAGAACATTGGTAGTTGGGATTAGTTCCAAGCTGAGGACAGAAAGGCAAGGGAACAAGAAGTTTAAGGTGTTAGGAAGAGAATGACTGAGGAAGTATGTCGGCTGGCTCCAGAGGGACTGAAGACTAGCAAGTCTAGTAGGGAGAAAATATGAGGACCAAGGGACCTCAAAGAACAGTTATTTGGTAGTAAGAGATAGAGTTCTGGGATAATAAGAGGCTATGGAGAATTTAAGATTTCAGAGGTGGAGAAGTTCTAGGTGATTCTAAGATCCTGAATTTGGCCATGTGTCATAGATGTGTGTTGTCTGTCTGTCCAGCTTCTCTTTCTTTGGGGAACTTTCCCTCTGTTACTACATGTGGTTCTGGTTGAACAGATTATTCTGGAGCCTCACCCCATCCCACCCTCACTGCAGGGGTTGGCATAGGATGCAAGCCAGTGAGTTCATCCTTCTGACTAGAGTGATTGGCTCAGGGGTATGTGACCAAGAAGAGATGATCAAACTATTCTGAGATTTCTTCCATGAATGTTAGAGGCAGAGAATCTCTCTTTCTCAGCTCAGTTCCTCACTTGTAAAGACTTTGTAACTGCTTATGACCATCTTTCTTGGCAACATAGAGAAACCATCTCCAGAAGGAGCAAGTGAGTCCAATATACAAAGACAAGCAAATCAAGCAGAGACAAAGATGAATAAAAGCAAAAAGGATCCAGAAAACAATGTTGAATCCCTGGATCTAGCCACGCTGAAGTTAGTCTACCCCTGAGTCTTTCAGCTGAGCATCCCAAAATCTCTTTGCTTAAGGTAGCCTACATTGGATTAATAGAAACTTCAGTCTAGGAGTTGGGTGGCTGAAACCAAAGGAGGCAAAGGTATGAGAGCTGAAAGAACAAGAAACTAAAGATAAAATGTTGCATGGGTTTGCCTTATAGGCATGAAAGTCACCTAAGATGAAGGCAGTACTTGATGAGAGTGGAGAAGACACCTCTGGACCATTTCAACAGTCTTACGTAGGAAGAATAGACAGTATGTTAGTGAAATAACTGCAGTAAGGACCGGAAGAAAGTTATATATTAGTTAGCGAGAGCCTCAAAAGAATGATGGTTCTTATACAAAGGTGAAGGAATAGCAGCATGGAAGCTGCAGAGGGGAAAGAGAAGCATACAGACCCCACTTGCTGAGAAGAAGCTAAGTGGGGTGTGCAATAAAGTGGGTAAGATCACTACTGTGTAAAGTGGGCAGAGCCTTCCCAGTCAAAGGTAACTGTGAAATGCTTCCCCAGTGAAAATTAGACTTCATTTTCTAAGTCCTAATTGTTACAATATCAACAATATAGACATTCTTTAACAACTTACAGCCCACAACCCCTTGACCTTGAATCACTCACTGTTCATCTATAAGATAAATTAAAACTGGAAATTTAGATGGATCAAGTTAAAATTTTTTTTCTAATTGAGACATTCTATGCATATATTCAAATGTCTCAGACAATGATCAGAATAACAACCTCAGCAGCAATTATTACTCAAGTGATTTGGTAGAAGAGTTAATGTTAAATATTTTAAAACTCTATTTAGAAAATCACATCACACTAATGCATTTTATTGGACAAAATGAAATATACATGGATATTATAGAAGAACAAAATCTAACACAAAAATGTGAAGCTGGCCTGCCACCTCCGGAATGAAGGCCACAGAGGGAAACCCGACAACCAACTGGCACTTCAACAAGAAGGGAAACGGCTTTATTAAGGGATTCTCAAATTGTCCAAATGACAAATAGTTAATGCGCATATGGACATATATACATAGACAGAATTTATTTTTCTTATCCCATATAGTCTTTCCACCAGAAATTCCTAAGGATTATATTCAAACACTTTAAATATTTCTATATATATTAAAGATGATTGTATCTATGCTTGAGTTATATTTTGGAAATATCATATAAATGCATATTTAGATAAATGGAACGTAATTTTGTGTAATAAGGAGAAAGTTCAGGACTAACCATTTTTAGTATGGACCATTTTTAATCTCTTATATGAATCTGGAAATACAATTAATGATAAGTCAAAATGGAAAAATAATATTATGACTGTATGTTTTTAAAGTGATGTTGTTAAAAAGCATCTTTGACGAGTGTCAAAAATAAATTTACAAAGAAAATAAATGAAGTTCATCAAAGACTGTATTTGGAAAATGAATACAGAGAGAATGCACAAAAACAATCTCCCCCAACCCTGGGCCCACCCGCCCACCCCGACCCCGTCAACGACGGCTTTCTGTGGCCTGGACGGAGCAGAGTCACTCAGCAGTTCTATCCCCCAGAGACCCGAGGAACGAAGTCACCTCCTCCACTCCAGGTGAATGTGGGTCCGGAGCAGCAACCACTGCATCTTTGGAGCATGTGGAGGGATCTCCAGAGACCGCAGACCTTCCCTTGGGAGAATACATGGCTACCTCCCCTACTGTTGCAGACCTGTTCATGTCCTAAGTCAGGGCTGTGCAGTAGCAAAATGCACACGACAGAGAAATCCAGGCAGAGACGACCCATCCCCCAGCAGAGACCCTTGGTCACTCTCCCTCTACGTCAGCTGTCATCCAAACTGTCAAACTCACCTCCTTTCTTTTAGAGTTTTCATTTTCTCTTAATGCTTGGGTGTAATCTATTTTTTCCTTCTCCTTTAAATTAGACATTAATGCTCTTTTAAGGGACTATAAAACTTTTTTCTTATGGCATCAATAGAAATGAGACAATCACCCAAAAGAGAAACAGGTTTTTCTTGGGAAGTTAAGAATATGGTTTCCTGAAAAATATTTGTGAAATAGAAATTTAAAAGGAAGACAGAAAATGATAGAAATTCACTATAAAATCTCGATCCTGAAAAAGTATCCCTGCTGTCAGCACATTTGATATATCGGTGAATAAACTGTGTACGATTTCTTCATCTTACCAGTATTTAATGTTAAAGCTTTCATTTTTAAACTACTGAGCTCAGTTCTGTTCAAACATTAATGATTACCACCAAACATGATCTGGTAGCAACATTTATTTAAAAGAGGACCATTTTGGGCTTCCCTGGTGGCGCAGTGGTTGAGAGTCCGCCTGCCGATGCAGGGGACATGGGTTCGTGCCCTGGTCTGGGAAGATCCCACATGCCGCGGACTGGCTGGGCCCATGAGCCATGGCCGCTGAGTCTGAGCGTCCAGAGCCTGTGCTCCGCAACGGGAGAGGCCATGACAGTGAGAGGCCTGCGTACCGCAAAAATAAATAAATAAATAAATAAGTAAATAAAAGAGGACCATTTTACAGGACCTCAGATCTACGTATGTTTCATCCACATAATTAGGTGTATGGCTTTTTAAAGAAATCATGTGGGTTACACTCATAAATCTCAGTCACTTTTGGACTTCAATCCTTGATTGTACAGATGTTTTCCTTCCTTTGTGATGAAGGCAATGTCCACTAGAATCGCAGGAATTCAGGAGAAACAGTAGGACTGTGAAACAACAGAGAAGGTGCAGTCTTTGCTACTGAGCCGACCTGGTGTTCATTCTGGTTCTGTCACTAACTAACTGCAATCATAGGTAGGTAACCAAGATCACCTCTCAAACCCCAGAGAGGTTGTAAAGTAAAAACATTAAAGTTTCTCCACATGGTTATTATGAGAATTATATTGGGTAGTAGAACTCCTGACTCACAATAGAAACCCCATAATTGTTAATTCCCTACCGTCATTTCCCATTCTAGATACACAATCTAGTGAAATTCATCTGGGTCCCAAAGTGCTAGCAAATAAAATAATAGGTGTTTTTAGTGCCAAACATTTACCTAAGGCTGGCAGCTTTGAGATCCTTTTTTGCCCATGATCAATTCTTGCTCTATCATCAAAGTATACAATATTCACACACTGATCAAACTTCAAAGGTTTGGGGAATTTGTGAAATTGAGAACTCTGTCCTATCTCTCATCTCCCCCTCCCTCAAGAGATATGGTGTTCAATGAAGAAGTTGTAAGTGACCTTGTGGGTGTCCATCTTGCCTTGTGGTCACATCTTTGAGGCAGGCACAGGTGACAAAGTGATGCTGGTGTGAATGGATCAGTCTTTCAAGACATTTGATGATTTCATCGTCGGGAAGAGCGAGACTGGTCATATTCAAGCCCAGAATTTGAGAAACCACCTCCCTGAAGTCCACCAGCTGCAATGTCAAACAGAACCACAATGATTGAGAGAACAAAATGTATCAACACGGCTAGACCAAATGCAACCCAAACATCTGTGGAAAACCCAGGTTTGCATGAGTTAGGCAAATTACTTACTCTCATTACTCTCTGATTAATTCTCTCATTTATGGAAGGAGGAGGAGAAGGAGAAGAGGAAGAGGAAGAAGAAGGAGGAGGAGGAGGAGGAGGAGAAGAAGAAGAAGAAGGAGGAGGAGGGGGGAGGGGGAGGGGAGGAGGAGGGAGAGGGGAGGGGGAGGGGAGGAGGAGGAGGGGAGGAGGAGGAGGGGGAGGAGGAGGAGGGGGAGGGGGAGGAGGAGAAGGAGAAGAAGAGGAAGAAGAAGGAGGAGAAGAAGAAGAAGAAGGAGAAGGAGAAGAAGGAGGGGGAGGGGGAGGAGGAGAAGGAGAAGAAGAAGAAGAAGAAGGAGGAGGAGGAGGAGAAGAAGGAGAAGAAGAAGAAGAAGGAGAAGGAGAAGAAGCAGGGGGGGAGGAGGAGAAGAAGAAGGAGGAGGAGGAGGAGGAGGAGGGGGAGGGGGAGGGGAGGGGAGGAGGAGGGGGAGGGGAGGGGAGGGGAGGGGGAGGGGAGGGGAGGAGGAGGAGGAGGAGGGGGAGGAGGGGGAGGGTAAGGGGAGGGGAGGAGGAGGGGGAGGGGAAGGGGAGGGGAGGAGGAGGGAGAGGGGAGGAGGAGGGGAGGGGAGGAGGAGGAGAAGGGAGGGGGGAGGAGGAGGCAGAGGGGAAGAGGGGGGAGGGGGAGGGGGAGGGGGAGGACGGGAGGGGAGGAGGAGGAGGAGAAGGAGAAGAAGAGGAAGAAGAAGGAGGAGAAGAAGAAGGAGAAGGAGAAGAAGGAGGGGGAGGGGGGAGGGGGAGGAGGAGAAGGAGAAGAAGAGGAAGAAGAAGGAGGAGAAGAAGAAGAAGGAGAAGGAGAAGAAGGAGGGTGAGGGGGGAGGGGAGGAGGAGAAGGAGAGGAAGAAGAAGAAGGAGGAGGAGGAGGAGGAGAAGAAGAAGGAGAAGGAGAAGGAGAAGAAGGAGGGGGAGGAGGAGAAGGAGAAGAAGAAGAAGAAGAAGGAGGAGGAGGGGGAGGGGGAGGGGAGGGGAGGAGGAGGGAGAGGGGAGGAGGAGGGGAGGAGGAGGGGGAGTGGGAGGAGGAGAAGGAGAAGAAGAGGAAGGAGAAGGAGAAGAAGAAGGCTAGCCTGCTAAATTACCTCTAAAGTCCTTTCAGACACCAACCTTCAGCAATTTCATAACCACTTTTCTGATGAGCCAATTAATATGGTATCGGCTACCAAATCAAGAAGCCCAGTTCAGCAACTATGAATGAGATTCTGGCCTTGATAAGATTTCATTTTCCCACTTCCAGGGTGAATGACTAACCATACCTTTTTCCCAGGGTTGTTCTGAAATTTGGATCAAATGAAACGATGACTGTGTATGTGTTCTGCCTACTAGGAAATGCTCTACAATTGTTGGTGTGGTTGTGTCTCTTGTGTTATAAGCATTCATGCCCAGATGTTAACTGGGCAATGAACCTCTTAAATGAAAGGAAGAACAAGTGGCAAAAAAAAAAAAAGTATGAGCTGATGAAAATGGAGAACTTCTAAGTGTTGATCAAATCACATCACACAGATTGCCACCTCACAACCCACAACACTGGACTCTCTGGGACAATTATTTGTCCATCACAAAAGGAAAAATGAGAGTTGTGGAGCTAGAGAAAATGGACAAAATGTGCCTTATACCCCTTCAAATTCTCATTGACTGGTTGCTGTGATTCTAGGCAAAAGCAGAAGCAGATCAACTAGAGGTGGCCAGACAACCCCTCTCCAGAGGTACCTTCCATTTTAGAAAAGGTGTGATCCAATCCGAAGGCAGATGTTTCCTCCAGAAGTGCCTTCCAAACATCCTCATCATGTGCTCATTCACTTAAGAGCATCCTTCCTATGCTGAATCCAACTCGGGAAACAGGACACTCTTTCCAGCCTAGTCTCCCTGATGAAAACGTTTTCCCCAAACTTTTCCACCCTTTTGAATATGGCCAATGCTCTTAATGGATGAGAGGTTTCCTCTGAGACCACTCACTCTTAGAGTTTGGCCTTCCTCAACTCGGCCTGACACATGAGCCAAAGCAGAGGCAGCCAAAGAGAAAAAATATCCTCGGATCAGAGTCCACTCTGTGCCCTTCTGAGCTGCAGAAAGAGACTGAGATAAAAGCCAAAAGCAGGGGTCAGGCTGCCCAGGACATGTTTTTTTATGCTTGACCTCCTGATGGGCTCACCAGATAAAACTCCTCCTTGCAACCAGCGGGCGCATGAGTTCTGTTTTATGGTTTACATCTGGGCTTGGTCGGCCATCAGGTCTGGGTGCCACTGTTTGAGAATTGGGATTGTTTCCTGCAATTGATCTCTGCTGGAGATAAAATTTCCCTCCTGAGGCTGCAGCCCTGGATAACGTTAGAAGATCTGGGATAACGCAAACTTCAGAGGCAATCAGCAAATATAATAAAAACCTCTTCACAGAACCTGGCTTTTCACAGGCTTTCCATGGCTTTGATAAAAATGTCTTTTTCTTTGCTACAGTTCGGGCCATGAAAATGTGAATTGTTTTTCTTAGTGGAGTAAATCATAATGGTTCTTTTAATGCCATAAAGATGGTAGAAGACAGATAGATACGTTAGAATGATATAGAAAGCTTGAAAAATTGGTTATGAAGAAATGTATGAATAATTATCAAGCTTTTGAATTGCCCCATCTTTCCTAAATAAGGTTTCACTGCCAGATTTCTACTCACCTGCTTTTCTCTCTTTTCTGCTTCTTCCAGAGATTTTTTTAATGTCTTCATTTCACTGGTTACCACTTCTAGCATGTTCCTGGCCCTCTCTTTACTCTCCTTAGCCCCATGCTCTGTAGTCTCCAATTCTGATTTGACAGACAGTAGCTTTTTCTCAGCTTTCTCCTTCATCTTTTCCAGTTTGTCTATGGATTTATTTATGTCTTCAATGGCTTTGGTCTGTTCTAAAGTTTTAATCTAAGCAGTCAAAGAGAATGCTGATAATTTCTTCTGAATTTATTTAGGAAAATTGTATAAACAAGACAAATCAGAAGTCAGTGGGGACTTCCTGGTAGCACAGTGGTTGGGAGTCCGCCTGCCAACGTATGGGACACGGGTTAGATCCCTGCTCCGGGAAGATCCCACATGTCGTGGAGTAACTGGGCTCGTGTGCCACAACTACTGAGCCTGCGATCTAGAGCCCCCAAGCCACAACTACTGAAGCCCGTGCACCTAGAGCCCATGCTCCGCAACAAGAGAGGCCCGCCCACACGCTGCAGCAAAGAGTGGCTCCCGCTCGCCACAATTAGAGAAAGCTCGTGCGCAGGAACGAAGACCCAACACAGCCAAAAATAATAAAATAAATAATAAAAAATTTTTTTCAAAGTCAATGAAATTCATTTAATAACTCTTTTCATGAATAAAGAATGGAATCCAACCCAGTTATACAGAATCTGCTAAGCATACAGACTGGACGAACATGTCTTAAAGCAGTTATAATTTATGAGCAAATATTAGAGTATCATTATGTGGAAGATTGATGAGATGAAATGGTAGATAGCATGATTCAGGGGTTAAATGTTATAACAAAGTCTGTGGTACTCACACATAGACTCTACCGAGCTCCATAGATAAAGCAACTTGCACTTTTTACCCCTGCCAAGGGGTCATCCCTGGTATAAAAACATTAGAAAGAGCAAAATGTCTCCTCTTTTGGTGATTTACCACAAGGAAGCCCCACTTAAAATCTCCTTGGCAAGTCATCAGTGTTGTGAGGGAAATTAGCAGTTTTTCTGAGAAAACGTCTTCTGACTTTACCACTGAGTATGGGAACTGGGAGGTGGCCCCAGCACCCACCGCAGGCAGGAGGGAAGGGTGGTACCTCTCTCTCAGAAGCTAACCCAGGATCTTAAAGCCAAAACAGAGCATCCTCAAGTATGAGGCACATTTTCTGTATTAGTTTAGTATTTAAAATTATACCAGATCTGCCGACAAAAAGAATTTGAGTCAAAGAAATGAAGCCTCTGATACATACTATAGCATGGATGAACTGTGAAGACATCACTATAAGTGAAATAAGCCAGACACAAAAAGACAAATATTGTATAATTCCACTTCTGTGAGTTACCTGGCATAGGCTAATTCATAGAGCTAGAATGTGGACTAGAAGTTACCAGGAGCTGAGGGAATGGGGAGCTCTTGTTTAATGGGCACAGAGTTTCAGTTTAAGATGATGACAAAGTTCTGGAAATGGACAGTGGTGATGGTTGCACAACAGTGTGAATGTACTTAATGTCACTGAATTGTACATGTAAAAATGGTTAAAATGGTAAAATTTTATGTTCTGTATATTTTACCACAATTTTTTTAAAAAAGAATTTGAGGTAGTTTTGCATAATTAGGCACAAAATTTTTTAACTGACCATTCAAAATAAATATGAATGAGCTACCACTTATCCACTGGATGACTATAACCAAAAAGATAGGCAGTAACAAGTGTTGGTGAAGAAGTGGGGAAATTGGAACCCTCCTATACTGCTGGTGAGAATGCAAAATGGTGTAACTGCTGTGAGTAACAGTTGGCCAGTTTTCAAATTGTAATCATAGAGTTGACTTATGACCCAGCAATTCCACTCCAAGGTGCATATATCCAAGAGAAGTAAAAACTTACGTCCACACAAAACCTTCACAAGAATGTTCGTAGCAGCATTATTCATAATCACCAAAAAGTGAAAACAGCCTAAATATCCATCAATGGACGAGTAGATAAAAAGTTGTACTATATCCATGCAGTAGAGTATGACTCAGCAATAAAAAGGAACGTAGTACTGATACATGTTACAACGTGGATGAACCTTGAAAACATTGTGTTAAGGGAAGTAACTCAGTCACAAAAGACCACTTATTATATGATTCCATTTATATGAGAGATCCAGAAAAGGCCAGGGGTTGGTGGGAGCAGAAAATGGGGAGTAACTCTTCCCCATTTCTTTTTCAGGTAATGAAAATGTTCTGAAATTAGATAGCAGTGATGTTTATAAAACTGTGAATATACTAAAAACTACTGAATTGTACACTTTTAAAAAGGTAAGTTTTATGATCTGTGAATTATATCTTGATAAAGCTGTTATTGGAAAGTACATTTACAAAGAAGCCTTTAAATGCATCAAAAGAAATTACTTTGAAATAAAGAAGTACACGTGGGATGGACAAAGCGCAAATACCAGCAGAGCTCTGAATTTAGTTCTGAGTCTCCTAACAGTTCAGACAAGGCCTACAGGCATATTCTCAAAGAAAAAGCATAAATTTGTGTTTTAATTTTGTTGAAAAGCATTTAAAGGTTCCATCTGAAAATAATAAAAAGATACCAGATAATGAGCGTTTGCTGATTTCTCCCTTCCCCTTTCATTTTATCCCTTCTTTCCTAAGAAGGAAAGATGCTTTCTTGCTGCATCTACTCCCATCCTGTTGTTTCCAGGGCAAATCTGAGTAATGGGGAGAGTGTTGGGGAAGAAGAGAGCCTGAGAGACTAAATTGATCTACCCGATAAAAAGCTGAGAGAGGAGTGGGAAGAAAGAGTCTCTGCTAACTAGGCTGCAGAAAGTGTTTCTGGAAGAAACTTGGGATGATGGAAGAGGGACTTGTGAGGAGATATAGGTGTCATGCAGCAAGGAAACAAGAGAGAGAGAAAACAATGGAAAAGACGCTTTAAAATATTGCTACCCTTGATGAATGAAATCCTCCTTTGCTTTTCTTTTTTCCTTGTTTTTTTTTTTTGAGTAACAATAATAAAGCAACATTAGCATTTAGTTTCTGGACTGCTGATTATTTATTGATGAAGGATTCTAAGATTGTTGCAATTTACCCAGACTACATTTGGAGGCTACTGTCAGAGATTAAAATCTTGACTGAGTCTCGGGGTTAGAGCTCATATTCATGGAGTCTGAGTTCCAGAATTATGGCGTAAGGAGCACAAGCTGACCTGACCTAAACTCTGAAGGGTCCTCCAACACTTCTGGAAAGTCAGAGGAATGGTAGAAGCTATTCTAAGATTGGAATTATGACATGATATGGAGGAAAGGTGCCTGCTTGGGATATGGAGGTCCAGATGGAAAATCAGATTTATACTGTCTGGGTAATGTCACTAAACTGAGAAAGCTTGAGTCAAATACCTAAACTGGAAACTTGTTTTTACCTACTATCACACACACAGATTCTTAAGAAATTAAATTCCTTTCCAGGCAGAGAGGAAGTCAATGGCAGACACTCTTGGACAAGTTCAAAACTTTTGAACTGGCTTCATGCAGGAGAGAGGAAATCTCTTGGGAAACTGACAGCTGCTTGCAATCCAGAAGGTGTAAGAACAACTGCTGTAGCTTGGGAAATATGCAGGAAGTAAAATGCCAGCAACAGCTGGGGGAAGGGATTCTGAGTCAGCTTTTTAGTCAATGAACCAGCACCAGTAGGGCAAGCACTTGAGACAAGGAAATGGTGCCCACGAAGTGCAGGTCTACAGGGGCCGACCTTGGAGATCATTCATGGATTCCAGGTTATCAAAACCCATATTTGAATGTGGACTGTATATTAGTATGAGTATATTAGAATATTATCTCAATGTAGATTCCTGAGTGTAACGACTGCACTGTGGTCACACAGAAGAATTCTCTTGTTCTTAAGATATACCTGGTAAGTATTTAGGGATGAAGTGTCATGATGTCTGCAACTTACTCTCAAATGGTTCCTGTCTCTGTCTCTCTGTATCTCTCTGTCTCTGTCTCTCTCTGTCTCTCTCATTAGGCAAAATATAACAATAAGTAAAATGTTAACAATCTACATGAAAAGTAAAAGAATGTCTGTTATGCTATTATTGCAACTATTCTATAGATTGGAAATTTTTCAAAATAAAAAATTGAGAAGGGAGCTTTCCCATGAGTGATTGATACATGTGTAATGCATCCTATCAGTAAAAAAATCTGAATATATATGTACATTTATTTATAAATTATATGAACAAGTGCTCTAAATAATATATTGTATAGATTTTCAAATATTTTACAAATAGGGGACATTACATGAGCGAAATCAATATTAATTTTAAAACAAGGTTATCTCCCTTTAAAACATAAAGATTCCCTTCACCTGCCAACTACCTCGGTGCTGCAGAGAAAACATGGGGCAAAACAAGAAGTTTCTGGGATTGCTATGTTGCATTATAAACCTTATATTAACAGAAGAGGAGGTACATTCAGCCTTTCTACTCAGATTGCAAAAACATTTACAGTGGGCCATCTACCAAAGGAGGTGGAACACAGCTTGGAGAGTTAGAAGCACATAAATCAAGTCCTAATGAGAAAAATTTATAGCCAAGAATTTCTCAAAAATATGAGACTTTATCACAATCCTGAGGGCTGCCTGAATTCTTGTTGTCAGGGAGAAAGTAATGGACTCCAAGCCAAGCCACCAGGACCGAACTGGGAGCCAGCGGTAGGAAGTAGGCCTTAGGAGGCCGAGATGAGCAATGAGAAATTGATGCAAATGAGATTGCTGGGAGGATGGGGGGTCGGGGGTGGGGAAAGGGGGCCAAGGCAAATGGGTTTCTAAATCCAACTAAGGGGGCTTATCAGATCCAGCCCAGAGTTCAGTGAGAGACTGTGCCCACCATTTTTTCCCAGTGGGACAGAGATGGTCATAAACAAGACTGATGTGCCACCCAGACCCCAGGGAGGATGGACCAGCTTCCGAGTCTGCTTCACTTCCAGTGAATACCATATCTGGCATCTGCCTCCTTGAGGGAAAGCATTTCAAATCTGGTGAACAATTCTCTCGTGTTATAAGGGCCAAAGACCCTGAAAGAGGAGGTGATTAAACGTAAAATCGGACCTGTTGAATCTGCCAGAGGATCTAAATTCTCCACCTGGAGGATTTTTAGGAGATCTCACTGAAAATAGGACCCTGCAGGGGCCAGGCACTTCAGGAGGGCTCTCTAAAGGGGGTGGGACAGCAGTGGGGGAGGGTCGCCCAACGATGCTGTGCCCCTCCTCAAAGAACCACAGAGATTTCACTAGGAGGGAACCATAGCGGAAATCAAAGGAAGATGCTCCACTCTGCAGGCTAAGCACACCCCAAACCCCTCCGCAGCACCAAGGAGGTTCTTTCTCACAGGTTCTGCTTGATGTACACATTCAAAGTGGGGTGAGTTCAGGGCAATTCAAGGTCAATGGAGCTACGTAATCAGAGCTGAGTTCAAGATGGTAGGTTCGGGGAAAATAATATAAAGAAAGGCCGCGGGCTTCCCTGGTGGCACAGTGGTTGAGAGTCCGCCTGCCGATGCAGGGGACACGGGTTCGTGCCCGGTCCAGGAAGATCCCACATGCCGTGGAGCAGCTGGGCCCGTGAGCCATGGCCACTGAGCCTGCGCATCCAGAGCCTGTGCTCCGCAACGGGAGAGGCCACAGCAGAGAGAGGCCCGCATACTGCAAAAAAAAAAAAAAGAAAGGCCGCACTGGCTAGATTGGAGAAAGTTCTGGAGTGTGGGAGGAGCATAGGAAGCAGCTATCTTATGTGGGAGATTATCAAGAAAGTTAGAAAGCAGAAGAGAGCTTTGCTGGTGGCTGAGGAATGTTACCCTCTTTGGGTGTTTCCTTGAGAGACTACAAGGAAGATAATCATGGCTTTCCACTGGTTTTTGGTTGTCTGACTACCAATTTTTGGCCACAGCTCCCTAGTAAGTTTGAGCCACGTGGTACAGGCTGAAAGCTCACCACCAAATATCTATTCTTCCTTTTTTTATTACTTCCCAGAATAAAGACCCATTTCTTAGGCTGACTTCATCTAAGTGAGCCCCAGGGACTAAGTTCCAGCCAACGAAGACTAAGAAGTGTTGTATTACTCCTGGAAAGTGGTATACAGGATGTCCTTCCACCTTTCCTTCGGCCTGGTGCCTGGAATGAGGCCAGAGCCCCAGCAGCTAGCTTGCACTAAGAGGTGGCATTGAGGAGGAAAGTTATTGCTGGATGGTGAAGCAGAAAGAGAGAACAAGCCAGGATCAGCGATGAACATGAAGCTATCCTACTAAACATGGAATGACTACGTGCATGCTTTTTTTGCAGTGAGAAAGACGTAAACATCTTTTCTGACCAAGCCACTGTTACTGTGTTTCAATCTACTCAGCTGAAACTATTCATAACCCATGCCGGCTACAAAGCAACTGGCGTTGCCTTGGGCAAATCCATAGAAACAGAAAGTAGATTACTGGGTTATGGAGTTTGGGGAAAGGATGAATATGGAGGGTTTTTGTTTTTGTTTTTTGGAGGTGAGGGGATGATGGACATGTTCCAGAATTAGGGAATGGTGATAGCTGCACAACCTTGTCAATATACTAAAAACTACTGAATTCACTGTAAAAGAGTGAATTTTGGAAGTTCCCTGGTGGCCTTGTGGTTAGGATTCCGGCCTTTCACTGCCATGGCCTGGGTTCATTCCCTGGTTGTGGAACTGAGATCCTGCAAGCCACGTGGTGCAGCCAAAAAAAAAAGTGAATTTTATAGCATGTGAATTATATCTGTTTTTTAAACAAAACACATAGAAACGTGTCCAAATTATTACTTTGTATCGACCCTCTCTAAATGGTGAAATTAATGCCTAATTTAGTAAGAGTGCCCCCCCTCACCCCACAAAAGACATGTCCACCCAGAACCTCGGAATGTAGTCTTATTTGCAATTTGCAGGTGTAATTAAGATAAGAAGCTTGGGGCTTCCCTGGTGGTGCAGTGGTTAAGAATCTTCCTGCATGGGTTCGAGCCCTGGTCCAGGAAGATCCCACGTTCCGCGGAGCAACTAAGCCCGTGAGTCACAACTACTGAGCCTGCACTCTACAGCCCGCAGGCCGCAGGTACTGAGCCCATGAGCCACAACTACTGAAGCCCGTGTGCCTAGAGCCCGTGCTCCACAACAAGAGAAGCCACCGCAATGAGAAGCCCGTGCACCGCAACCAAGAATAGCCCCCGTTCGCCACAAGTAGAGAAAGCCCACGTACAGCAACGAAGACCCAACGCAGCCAAAAATTAATTAATTAATTAATTAAATTTTTAAAAAAAAAGAAGCTCAAGGTGAGATCATCCTGGATTAGGGTGGGCCCCAGATCCAATAATGGGTATTCATATAAGATACAGAAAAGGAGAGACATACAGATGGGCAGGTCACATCAGAATGCAGACAGATCAGAATTATGCAGCCATATGCCAAGGATTGTAGGCAGCAACCAGAAGCCAGGAGAAAGGCATGGAATGGTTCCCCTCAGATGCTCCAAAAAGAACCAACCCTAGCAACACCTTGATTTCAGACTTCTGGACTCCAGAATTGTGAGAGAATAAATTTCTGTTGTATTAAGCCACTCTATCGTGGTACTTGGTTAACAGTAGCCCTAGGAAACTAACACAAGAAGGCCACTTTTGCTAACGTCAGAAATACTGCTTTATGGATAGTAAAATTCACACAGGGATAAGCATAGGTAATGTACAAAGATGGAGAAATGATACCATCAGTCTGTCTTGTATACTATTATGTCTCAAATAAAACAATAAAAAGCTGTTTTGTAGTTGAAATCTTATAAATTCATGAAGTTAGCATTTACTGTGTTAGTAAGTTATAGAGATCTCTATTCTCTACTGGCAGGCAGACTTTGCACTCTAAGTGTTTAGGGGCCTGAGTGACTGCTGAGTCAGTCAAATCCAGTCTCTTCTATACCTTACCTGTAGAAATATGTGCATCTCTTTATGCATCTCTTTATTATCTTCCAGGGTAGTTTCCCCACCCCCACCCCCCGGGATGGGGGGTGTAACTTTACCACAATTAGTATATATGGTGCAGAATTTCATGCAAATGAGGTGTGCCAGCAGTGTGATAATTTAAACATATTTAAAGAAAAACAAAAGGATGGATGCACAAACTTGCTGCTGCTTAGATCACTGCAGCTTCTAGGACCCAGTTTCTTTTACTGATTTCAAAACAAAACAAAACAAACAAAAAATAATAAAAAAGTTGTGCCTGAAATGAATCTTGTTTTTTTTATATAAGTAGCCGCCTGGTTCCTGTGTCCTGTAAAATGTACAGGCACTTGACCCTTGGTGTAGCTTCTGTTCGGCTTTATATCATGGGAACGGATTGGTCTGATTTCTTGGCCCTCATCTTGAATTGGCCACGTACAGGGTCCCTGGCCAGTGGACTGAAGGCTTTGTCTAAGATGACAAGGGTCAGCTCAGGGGATGTGGGGGAGGGTGCTTTTATCTTCCCCGTTGTTGTTTGAGGTTTTGATCTTCTCTGGGTAAAGAGGCCATTTATCTTTGTAAACACGTAACACTTTTGCTTTCTCCAGTTTTCTGTTAATGGCGAAAGAATGGAAGCGAATAAAGTTTTACTGATTTTTGAAAAAAAAAAAAAAAAACAAATTAAACACACAAGGCAACTTTATTTACTTTCCTGTCTCTCCTTCCCTTTTCATCCAAGTATTCTAGAAGACTAGGCCGCCATCTCTGTTTCTACTTCTCTTTCATTTCTCAGCCTACTGAAACTTGGCTTTTTGTCAGAGTCTTCACTCACTACCACCATGATCTGCTATTATACACGCTCAAGCCTTAGATGTCCCAAAGCCAAGTGTAGCAAACAGTCATTCAGTCTTCATCTTACCGCTGCACTTGATGCTGTTGATCACAGCCTTACTCTGGAGTCCCTTTACTCTCCTCATATCTCTGTTTCTTTTCAGTCTCTTTGCTGACAATTTCACTCGTCTTCTTGAAATTCTCCAGTGGCTCCCCAGGACCCAGATGAAAAGCCCAAGCATCCTAGCATGACGCACGAGGCCCTGTGTGATGTGGCCCTGTCCTCTGCCCCGTTTCTTCTCCCAGTGCTCCAACTCGCAGAAATTATCACGGTGTTAGCAGCAGCCAATCACCGGCTTATTGCATTTAATTATCACTCATGTTCATTCTCTTCTCCAATCTGTCTATATTTCAGTTATTCCCATTCTACCTCCACAATGTTTACCTATCCACATGTCACCTAGATGATCCATTTTCTTCTTTAACTTGACCACCTTTTTAACTTAAAGGAATTTAATTATTTTAAAGGGAATTTTATATGATTTCAACAGAATGTGCCACAAATGGGAGATAACAATAAAACAAACACTGTATTAACAATAAAAGAAAACGGTATTAGTAGGTACTATGGCTGGTACTCAGCACTGAGCACAAGGCTTATTCTTTGTTTAAAATGTAGACCAGCAAGTGTTCCAGGACATAATAACCGCTAAGATTTTCTCCTTCATGGTGAAAGAATTGAAAGAAAAACTAAAGGGAACCCATTTTTTTTACTTCAGGATTGAACATCATATAATACCCCATCCTGTGTCTCCTAGAAGCATTCTGTATACAGTATACTTCTGCTCTCTTCCTGCTTCCGCTCTCTTCCTTTTTCTGTTCTTTTCCTGCTTCCGCTCTCTTCCTGCTTCTGTTCTCTTCCTGTTTCTGTTCTCTTCCTGTTTCTGCTCTCTTCCTGCTTCCGCTCTCTTCCTGTTTCCATTCTTTTCCTGCTTCTGCTCTCTTCCTACTTCCGTCCTCTTCCTGTTTCTCTTCTCTTCCTGCTTCCTCTCTCTTCCTGCTTCCGCTCTCTTCCTGCTTCTGCTCTCTTCCTGCTTCCGTCCTCTTCCTGTTTCTGTTCTTTTCCTGCTTCCGCTCTCTTCCTGCTTCCGCTCTCTTCCTGCTTCTGCTCTCTTCCTGCTTCCGCTCTCTTCCTGCTTCCGCTTTCTGCTACACGAAGTGCGGGCTCCTCTCACCCCAGCACCACTTCTAGTTCACAGGGTTGTCCTGGCCCAGGCCTCCTACGGCTACTCTCACTACACTTAGCCAGGATCATGGCTTAGCGCATCTGCCTGGGAACCTCTGATGGCGAGTCACTGTGTCCCTCACCTGAGCGGGCCACCGCCACCTTTTCCCACAGTGTGCTCTCCCAAGCACATCTTTAGCTACCTTCCGTATCCCCCAGGAGCGCAAATGGAACTTCAGGCTCCGGGACATGGGTGCGATCTAGGCCCCCTGCGCCTGCACCTCCTGTGGCCCCTGCCAGCCAGGGAGAGAGCAACTGTGTGCTGACATCAGGGATTCTCCCTGACCCACCAGACACACACCCCAAAGGTCAGTCTCAAGGTGTGAGGGGGTGTCCAGGATACTTACATCTGATATTTTCTCCGCACCCAGGCACCCTATCAGATGCCTTCCCTAGCCTCCCCCTTCCTTTACATTCAAGTATGTCCACTCCCCTGGGTGGAGTCTGCCCTCCCCTTCTCCAGGGAAATAAGCCTTTACCTAGTGGCCTCCTCCTGATGCCAAAAGGGCTTCAGGGGGAAAAAAGCTAATGACTCAGAAGGGAGAAAAGAGTGGGAAATATGCTCTAAAATATTGTCCTGCTACACAGATTCAAGTGCTGGCTTCATTCCAGATTCCTTTTCCCAACTGGTCTGTTTCCAGATTCAGAAACATTCCAAAAGTCCACTTCAGAGCCCGTGTCTGCGAAGAGCAAGGACATCACTGTTGCCCGTTTTCACGACACGGGTATCTGCCAGGGGCGACATGCGTACATGAGGTTATGTATTATTGCCAGTGGCACACATACGTGATATTAAAACATTTTTTAAAATCCCAAGTTCTAATTTCGTTCTCCTCTGTATTCATTAGAAGCCGAACACCTCGAATCCAGGAATCACATCACCCCAACCTGTCTGCCCTCTTCACCACTTGGTGTGACACATCGCACAGCACAACACACACCTGCGGCCCCCTCTTCTCCGCGAACACTTCTGTTCATTTTCTCATTTTCTCTAAGCAAATTCCTATGTGAAAAATCCCTACATGATCCCTTCCATTAGAGTCACCCACACTTTGAAGAAATGTTTTTATTTTCTGTACATCACATCACCCCTTTCTGACTGACTTTTCACCCAGCAACTATGGCTTCATTTCAAATATTGAAGAGACACGAAATTGATCGACTATGCTGATTTGTGGAATATTTGCATTTTTCTCACAACTCTAGAAAATCAGAGGAAATTTTCAGCTTTTTTTTTTTCTGGTGTGTCCCTTTAAAGGCTGTCACGCTTTTGCATAAACTTTTATAGAAACACACACAGACAGTGACAAGGAAATGCAGCTGGGCACTTGCCTTAAGCTCATTGGTGTCAGCCAGTTTGGCTTTGGGCTCAGTGTTCAATTCTCGACACACACTCAGCTCCTTCTGCAGCCTCTCCACCTTCTTCTGCAACTTCCTGATGGTGACATTGGCCTCGTCCCTCTCCACAGCCGATGCCGAATGCACCTGCTTCTCTTCCTCCAGCTGGGCTATTTTTTACCGGAGGAGGTTCATGTGCAGCTCTTTGCTCTCCAGTCTTTCTTTCTGAGTCTTTAGCTAGTTTGATACAAACAGGGATTTTTTAAAAATAATCATTGAATAGTCAGTAAATATAAATGAATTACTCAGATAATGTTGATCTTTATCTACACTTCAATAAGACTAATTTGTAAACCATCAGATTTTCCTGATTGCATTTTTCTATCCCTATTTTTCCAAGAATTAATTTGGTAGCTGCAAAGTATGAGACAAAAGAGCCACAGAAAACGCACAAAGGAGTAGGCTTTCAATGTCTGATTCCCTCCAACATTATGTGCATCATAATAAAAATGTAAAATTACTTTTAAAACTACTAAAATGGGCTTATCAAGAGCAGAACATAATAAGACAGACAAAATCCTCTCCAACACCCCATGGCAACTATACTTGTACTGGTCTTTTCTGAAAGAAGATAAAGTGTAAATTAGTCCAGAAAACCCAATGTGACTAGTTTCAATCACTTAGAACCAGGTTGAGTGGCACCTATATATATATATATATATATATATATTTTGTGTGTGTGTGATACGCGGGCCTCTCACTGTTGTGGCCTCTCCCGTTGCGGAGCACAGGCTCCGGACGCGCAGGCTCAGCGGCCATGGCTCACGGGCCCAGCCGCTCCGCGGCATGTGGGATCTTCCTGGACCGGGGCATGAACCCGTGTCCCCTGCATCGGCAGGCAGATTCTCAACCACTGCGCCACCAGGGAAGCCCTGGGAGTTGATATATTTTTAAAGTAAGCCATATGAAGGAGATTTTGAGGAAAGCTTTCTTTGTATATTGAAAATCTTAGAAATAGAAGGGACTTCAAGAAGGCATTGCTTCATTAGTGTCTTTACTATACGCCAGACCTTACACCATCCACAAACCAGGCTGAAGAGGGCCTGCAAATAGCACTTAGCATCGACGGTCAAACTGGATGAAAGAAATTGTAATGGTTTTTAGAAAAAGATTATGGACTCTAGGAGGTGAAAAAAATCCTCCTGGGCTTCACATGTCACAATTAGTGAGTAGAATATTAAGTACAGGAACCTCTTTCATCTCTTACAAACACTGGGAATTGGAATCGTGTAGAATTATAGATGGTTAGAGCTAAAGACCATCCCATTTTCCCTAATTACATATTCTGCACTAGTAAAGTGTTTGAAGGTGTGAAGGGCTCACTGAAATGAGGGCTTAAAGATCTTGTCTCACAGTGACAGCAATGTCCATGCCCACATCCTTTTTTAACAAGGCGCTTTTAGTATTTCTCTAACTAAACTCCCTTTCCTGAGCTTCTTCATGTCACATTTCACTCTACTGCAAATTTACCGTGGTAAGTTCTGTACACTGGTGATTTTAATAATTTTATAATACTTAAGAAGGAATAATATTGGATATTGAGGAAAAATCAATTATCTGAGAACTTCAGAAAGAGTTGTAGCTCAGTTTAATGTCTCTGATGGTACTAGGGGTTGTCTGCTTTCTTTTATAAAATATTCCTTAAGATACAGTAAATGGAGAAGAGGTCAAATATGAATAGAGCATCCTCTATGAACCAAGAGTACAAAAATGCTATTTATTAACAACCTCATGAGGTAGGTATCATCCCCATCTTAAATACGAGGAAACGCAGACAGAGAAGTATATAATTTGCCCAATGTCACACAGCTTGGTTGAACCAAACTGAGAACCCAGATGTGACTCATTAAGCAGCCTATATACGATAATTCTACCATAGAATTTTCTCCTAAGAACTATTCTAAGGACACATCTGTGTTTTCCTCTTTCTTCCCCCAATGCCAATAATTACATAATAATTATGTTTTTATGTTTCATCCATTCATTCATTTATGTCGTCTAAACTGTTTCTAAGTCTTCCTTTGAGTGAGTGGAAAGTAAACTCTTCTCCTCTCTACTTTCTAGCGCAAGACAACTTATATAAAGGTGAGACTGCTGGATGTTGCCCAGCTCTCCCCTTCTCCCATAGTCATAGGAACTGACTTTTTCAGCTAGACAAATGGCTACCCAGAGTACAGGCTACAGTTCCCAGCCTCCCTTGCAGCTAGGTTTTGCCATCAGAACACATTCTAGCTGTGGGATACAACACAAGTTCACATAGAAAACTCTGGGAGCCTCCTTTAAAAGACAGCTCATGCATGTTCTTTTGCATCCCTCTTCTTCATCCCTTTCTTTTTTAACCTTCTGCCCGGAACACAGATATAATGGTTCTAGGCACCACTGTGACCCATGACAATAAGGACCACCCTAGGGATGGGCAATTACTGTGCTGAAAGGAGCCTGGGTCCTTGGAAACTTTACAGAGTAGAGCTGCCAACTCACTCTAAGCTGCTTACCTCCAGAAATGGATGTGAGAGAAAAAAGCACCAAAAAGACCACTTCAACTTGTTTAAGCTATTCACAGTCAAACATAACCTTAGATGATACACTTACTTTCCCTTCAGACTTGAAATAGAGACTTGGCTTCTAAATACATATTTGTATAATATGTTTCCTAGCCACACTGGCAAATATGGTGGAAATAAATTATTTTTCAAGATTTAAGTTTCTCAGAATTTCCTTCTCTCAACACCAGCAATATCCCCTACCTTTCTGTGTAAACTGTAGGCGATCGTCTTGTTTTCAATGACTGTGCGGCTCTCGAGGCGGACCAGCTGCTCTGTGTGAGCTAAAACTACATCCAGACGCGAGTTGAAGCCAAGTTCAGCAGCCATCTGGTCCAACTTCATTTTCTCTGAAAGCTGATCCAGAAATTTAAGATACTAAACCCAAGAACAAAAATGAAAATGGGACACAAAAGTAGAGTTAACAGGTGATCTCACAGAATCCTTGTCTTTCTCCCAAGCTTACAGGTAGTTCTCATTAAACCCAGTACAGAGCCCAGGCCCTGACTCCAGTGCTTGGTGATGAATTCTTGAACCACCTTGCCAGCTCCATGTTCTGTTCCTTGTCCAAATTCTCTTGACTCTCCTGGTCAGTGGCCTTGATGTTCAGTCTAACATTATACACTCTTCTTAACCCTGCCACCTGACAAATGCGGCACGCTCCTGACTGCATCTGCCTCTCTCTGCTTTGGGTACATGCTGCTACTACCATGACCCTCCCAGCTCCTGGGATCTACTGGCTAATCCAGCCCCTGCGATCCACTCATCCACATACCTTCCATGGAAATTTTGTCCACCTAAGTGGGTCCTGGCCTCCAAGGTGGAAATTGACCAATTAGCCGGTTGCCATTTTACACTTCTTGGGTTCTACAAATCATGCTAAAACCAGAGCTCTCCATACAAACAAACTTGGGCAACATTTTCGTTTTTGTAAGTTAAAATTCTTTAGAAAATGTCTTTAAAAGTTTTTAATGTATCAAAGTTAAAGGAACAACATTCTAAAATTGAGCTGTATCAGGGAAGTCAAGGTTCATAGTTTAACAGGTTAAAGTTACAAAACTACCCTAGGATCTTCCTCCACTTGATTTCTGTGGCTTATCTCATCATGCCAGACATTAATCCTTACTAAGTGCCTGACGGATAAATAAATCCATCAATGACCTTTCTATAACATAATTTCATGATCTGGGTTCTATCTTTGAAATTTCCTTCTCATTGCAATAACTCATCCATCTGGCATTTTTAGGCAATTATATGTTTAAATAAGTATCATTTCCTGATGACTAAAGCATGCCAGCTCAAAGCACAGAACTATCTATATCTCAGTCATCAGAATGAAATTATTTGTGAGTGTATATTTTCCAATTTTGTTGAAAAGCATACATAAAACTTCATCTCTCCTGTAAGTCACAGCCATTACAGACATTGCTGCTGTATTGTGTGACAGGACCACCACAGGCTGTTTTTGTCTCTGAATCATCAGTTTGTCACTTCTTTTTTTGGCTGTCTTGGGTCTTCATTGCTGCGTGCGGGCTTTCTTTAGTTGCAGCAAGCGGGGGTTACTCTTCGTTGCAGCATGTGAGCTTCTCATTGTGGTGGCTTCTCTTGTTGCAGAGCACGGGCTCTAGGCATGCGGGCTTCGGTAGTTGTGGCTCGCAGGCTTCAGTAGTTGTGGCTCGGGGGCTCTAGAGCACAGGCTCAGTAGTTGTGGCACACAGGCTTAGTTGCTCTGCAGCACGTGGGATCTTCCCTAACCAGAGCTCGAACCTGTGTCCCCGCATTGGCAGACGGATTCTTAACCACCGTGCCACCAGGGAAGCCCCAGTTTGTCACTTCTTAATGTTGGGTCAGCCCCCCTCATGGACTATTTCATTTCTAATCTATGCAGATGAAAGCAAAATAACCGCTACTGTTTGTATTTTAAATAAAATAGAGTTGGTACCTTTCATGCGAGGGTATAAAAGCCTCTCTTTCTATTTCTACATATGACCCATCCACTCAGCATTCAAGGATCTACAGCAGGCCAAAGGGGATTAAGACAGGACTAAGCCAAGACCCCACAGAGAAAGTGCCTTTTCAAGGATCTTGGCTAAGCCTCAGAAAGTAAGGTTGCTGACAGGATTCCTGTACATTTTGTTCATTTGAATCACAGTCTAGCATGAATATATTCTATGTCGTATAATCCTCGATTACCTGTATTTAAATTTAATCTCTATACACCTTTGCTTTTCAATCTTACATGCCTACTATTTAAATTTACCTCGGGGCTTCCCTGGTGGCGCAGTGGTTGAGAGTCCCCCTGCCGATGCAGGGGGACGTGGGTTCGTGCCCCGGTCCAGGAAGATCCCACATGCCGCGGAGCAGCTGGGCCCATGAGCCATGGCCACTGAGCCTGTGCGTCCGGAGCCTGTGCTCCGCAACGGGAGAGGCCACAACAGTGAGAGGCCCGCGTACTGCAAAAAAATAAAAATATAAATAAATAAATTTACCTCAATTACCTGTATTTAAATTTAATCTCTATACACCTTTGCTTTTCAATCTTACATGCCTACTAGCCTTACTAGGCAGTAAGGCTACTATTACTATTTTATAGGCTGTTATCTATGAAAGATTCACCATGGGCAGAATCAGTTTACACACCTTGATTGCATAACTGAAAGCTATTTTGGCATAACCTCAATTAAAACTAATGAGTCATCCTAACGAAGGCGGGAAGAGACAACTATCGACCTAAAAGTCTTGCCTTTGATATGCTTCTTCTATTATTTAAATAATATTTATTGATTCTTGCTCTAAGCCCTGGAAAAATCCAGAAAAAATTATTTCCCCGGGCCTCAAGAAGTTCTGAGTTGATTGGAAAAGACGAATTAAGACATGGACACAAAAAGGGTGATTAGTGCCGTGACAGAGCCAGGTACGTGTTGCGTGAAGAACTAAGCCTCTGAGGAAAGGCTTCCAGAGGAATTGACATTGGAGCTGAGTCTTGAGGGAAAGTTATTCCTAGAAGAAGGTAAGGAGAACATTTTCTCAGAGAGACCAGCAATGTGCAATATGGATTGCCAAGGGGGCCTTCTTTTCTTTGGCCACATTACAAATTTGAATGTGGATGTCTTTGGACTCTGACCACTCCCCGCACACCCTGCTGGTCTCAGGAGGGCTCTGACTTTGCCACCATTGGCTGGAGAGATTGCAGGTGAGAGAGAGCCTGGACTTGGAAACTGGCCAGGTCACAGCCATGTAAAGAAAGAATCAGGACCTGATCGTGAGAACCATACAGAGCCCTTGACCAGTTTTAGGATGGAGGAAGCTAAGATTAGACACGCATTTTATTAAGACCACCCTGGGAGCAGTGGGGAGATCAGTTAGAAGGGTTTTTCTGCAGTCCGTGCAAATCATGCTCCGAACCAAAGCACTGCTTCTAAATCAGAGATGGGGGAGGGGATGTTTGAGATCTTTTGAGGAGACAGAATTTACAGTGCTTAGGAATTGGCTGAAAAGAGGGAAGCGTTGCAGGTGCCTCTCAGGATTTTGGCTTGGGCGACTGAGGCAGATAACCTCACCATCACTGAGGCAGGAGAGGGACACGTTTGAGGAGAGGGAATCATTTTTGTTTTGAATATGTTTAGTGCAAGGTGTTGGTGGAACATCTAGGTGTAGAGGTCCGGCAGTCAGATATCTTCCAATTTAATGCATTATACTCAGGTGCAGGATTTCCTTTCAAGCTCAAAATTTCAATCAACACACCTTTTTCAGACATCCGTTCAAGAAATTCCCTTCACCCTCCCAAATTCTTCAAATCTATCCCCATCCTTACAAAACCCCTACTTGATCCAAACCCTTATTATCTTCTGATCAAAACTATCCTAAGAATCCCCCAACGGGCTCCTTCCTTTAGCCTCTAGACTCTCAGAGCCACTCTGCCTTCAGAAAAACCTTTCTTTTGGTCAGAACCCTCCTGTGGCTTTCCGTTACCCACAGGATAAAGCCTCGCGTAATCAGCCTGCCCCGCCTCAGTTATTCCTGCCACCTTGAGAGCTGCCTCCTGTCTCTGCCTCAGCAAGCATCACGTTCCAGTCTCCCTGTCACCCTCTATTTCTTCATCTTTCCTGCCGTCCCCTCTGCCTCAAATTCCTTCCCCACCGCTTCTGCCTGCCAAGTTCCTACTCATTCTTTCGGGCCCCTCTCACATGTAACCATTTGTGTGAATATGGCTCATTTCCTCACACACAGAAATAGGGAAGAAGTAATTACTCCTTTATCTGAATTCCTGTGGCATTCTATACCTATCTTGATTGTAGCACTAACTGTACTAATTGTGCCCTGGTTTGCCCATCTCATCCATGACGCTAGGATTTCTCACAGACACCTCTTAGGCATCTTTGCATATCCAACCCTCAACACAGGCATGATGCGTCCTCAACTTTTTTAAGTACAGAGAATGAAAATGCATGAGTGTCCAGAGTACAGATTTTTCAACTGAAGAGTATTTTTCATGCCAAACTCTGCACCTATGCTCTTGTGCCCATTTGTCTCTCTTTTCCTTCCCCTACAGATGCCCGTGACAAGGTACAAACATGTACCTTGCCATTCTGTCTGATAAAACCTTTCCCTGATCCTGTTTTTCTCAGCTTTGGCTTCATGCCTCTTTTCTCTTTGCTCACCAGACTTGGTAGTCGTCTAAGTCTCTAGCCCTTCTCTTACTGGTCACCCCTCCTATTCCCCACCGCTCTACTAAAACTGCCGCTCAGATGTCACCAATGGTCTTCCCAGGGTCAAATCTTGAGCTTAGACCCCATCTCTTCTCACTCTACTTTCCTTGTCTCCCGCTGGGCTATCACCACTATCATTTCTGAGTCTCTCCACATGGCAATCCCAGCTCCACAGTGATGAGATCTTTCTAAAATACTGTGATGTTCAAAAGTCACTTATTGCACATCATAGTCTACAGAATAAAGATAACTCAACCTTCATAACCCAAGCCAGTCCAGTCTGCTCTCCTGCCAGAGCCTCACCAAGAATGCCACGTTCCAGCCACATGGGAACAGCTACTCTGAGCTCTCTGAATATACTTATGCACTTGCAACTTTCATGCTTTTGTTCAAACTGTTTCCCCTACAGTATCTGCTCTTTCTCTCCACTAAAATCCTACTTATCCTTCAAAGATGAACTTGATTATCTCCTCCACTGTAATATTCTCCCCTCATCCAGAATTTATCACTCCCTTCACTGGACTCCTAGAGCACTCTGTTGATCAATACATCTATTATAACACTTATAGCCTTATAGTACAGCAAATTATTTGAATGTCTGTCTCCTCTATTGAATCATGAGGTTTTATGGTCAAGAACTGCATGTTATACCTTACCCTCCAAACCTTCAGAGTCTCATATATAACAGACGTTCAATAAATACCTGTTGAATTTAATTGAAGTAACTTGAATCAAGGAAGCTCCAAACAATAGGAAGGAACACCAAAACAATATCCACTGTTCCTTGAAATTTACTCAGAACTCAGAACTTAACCAATCTACCAAAGTACTGTAAAATTCAAAATATTTGCAGGTGAAATTTTATACTGCAGCAGATGTTTCCACCCATGGACATGCCCTCAGGTTATTACTTTTTGCTTCTCGAAATTCAAGTTGTCTCGCCAAACGTCTCCAGAGACCAGCTCTCCCTCCAGGTGTGTCAGCTGACCCTGAAGAGGCTCCAACTTGTTTTCTGCTTTCTGGGCTCTCTGTAGAGCTCTCTGGTGAAACCCAGACTCATTTCAACAAGCTCAGATATTTGGGCTTCAAGCTGGGAGACCATCTGGAAACAAAGAAACAGAACAAGGATAAGCCTTGTTTCAGATGCAACAAAGTGTTAAAATCTAGTGCTTAGAGGAAGGGACAAAACTATTTATAACACCAGCTTCCAGATTCTTTGTAACAATTAACTTAAAAAAAACAGGTAATGGATAGCTGTATTTGCCTCTGCTTGAAATAAACCTACATTCGTTAGCTAATAAAATATTTTACTGGTATTTTTAATTTTTATATAATTCCTTAAACAGGTTCCTCGAGAATTATTTAGGGAAAACACTTACTCCTAAAACTACTATTAATTTAGGAGTTTCAAAGCTTAGTTGGAAAAAGAATTCAGACAGAAAGTACTTTGAAAACTTTGAGTTTCAAAGTACTTTGAGTTTTCCAGAGAAACTCTTTCACCACATATACCAGATTAAGATTATACAATGAGGTAATCTTGATAGGTAACCTTGAGACGTTATCAGGAATTCAAGGCAGAAAGATATTTTTTCAAGTTTTTTTTAGAACTTTCTATTGCATATTGGTTACTCATGCACTAAAGTGCAGTGGTACTGCGTCTGTGCTGAATACTTTTGGAGTATGTCATCGTTTTAGCATTTGAAAGGGCAAAATTCCACTAATATAATGACTCTAAATACGGTCAATAGCGGAGTATAAGAAGGCAAGGAAATCTGATCACCACCTCCTCGTCTAAAGCATAAAATCACTATTTCTCCATTAAAGGACCCAAAACTCTACACAACCCCCTACTTTGCCAAACACTTCCATCCTTTCCTGGAGTTTCCCTCTTTGTCCTGACCTTCCCTTAAACCAAGAACTTAAATTTACCAAACAGCTCAAGTACACTTTGAGATTACTCAAATTGATTCTGCCAAATCCAATTTTCAGAAAATGCTGAATTCAATAAAAACACCAAGTTTGAGGTGATACATCTGTTTGGCTCTGATGGTTTATTTTGGAAGAAGAAAGGGAAATGTAGTAGATATTTACATAATACTCAGTACCATTCTCACAGAAATTAAAATATCTTGACGGTCTCAGACTTACAGTCTCAGGTTTAAAAAAAATAAAATTCCTGTTTGCCTATCTACAAACAACCAAATTTAAAGGCAAGAAGACATTCAAGCTGTCTTCAACTATTTTAAAAAGCGATTATATAGAAGAATAGTAGGATTTGTTCTGAGTTGCCCTCAGAGCTCAAGATGAGGACCAAAAGGTATAAATCAAAGAATCTTATGCTAATGTAAAGAATCTCCCCCAGCCCCAATAATTTCAAAGTGATACATACTCACTGTATAAGAAGATTCATTACGGACAAAAACAAAAGTGTAAATAAGCAAAGCTAATTCCCATGATCCCACCACTCAGAGGCAACAACTATTAATATTTTTTAATAATTTATTTGTATGTATTGCTAAAATATAGTTGAGATATTATATATGCAATTTTGTGGGTTTGTTTTTACCTCATATTTTAAGCATCTTCACGTCAGGCAGTGGAGGTCCCAGTCACTGGAGAAGGCTAGAATTTGGCCAATCATTTGTTAAGAATGTTATGGGGGGCTGAAGTGCTACAATCAGGAAGGTTAAATTACTTAATCTCTGAACTCTCTAATTTTGTCCTTCTAAGGCTCTCAAGGTCCGAGGCCTATAATTCAATTAATTCTATACTCCTTTGGGTGTTTGAAATCAGCTATTTGATGGCAAGCTGCTCAGCATCATATCCAAGGAATTCCATTTCCAAAGGAAATTTATAATTTCATTATAGACTATGAGGCTCTAAGAACCCTCATTTCATATTTCCTACCTTTAGTGCAATAGTAGATCTGACCTTAATGCATGAAATGCATTAAGTACCATATACAAAGTAACCTACAGAACAAGGGCTATCAAACAACGTCCTCAAGATACTGGCTCCTAAGGGGCTGTCGAATGATATTATGTTGTACAAGGGATGACACGTTTCTGTGCAACTGATAATGTGGTTTCACATTGGACTCCCAGTAGAAAGTAAGTCTTTCTACCTGAAGATCCTTCCACAGTTCTCCTATCTCACAGTTGACCTGGCAAAGAGAATGAAACCAAAGAGCTAACAGATGCAGAAAATCTCAGCTGGAGAGATGGAAAACTGTGTGATCACTTAGCCACAGTCAACACGCTGCAGACCTTACCAGAGGAGAGCAAAGTCTTCAATGGAAGTCAATCAGTAATGACCTCGAGCAAGTGCAGTAACTAGACTCAGAGAGTGATAATGACCCTGAAGGAAGAAGCAGACACCTGATGTAGACCAGACTGTGGAACAGGGACTTTAAAGTCAGACAGTCCTGATTTCAAGTCCTCACTCTACCACTTACCAGCATGTTAACTGAAGCAAAAAATTAACCTCTCTGAAACTCATAGACTTTGCTATGATGAGCAGATGAGCTAAATTAGATAATTCGAGTAGCCCAGTATTCCATACCCAACTGAAGTTCAGCATATTGCATCCACTTTTTTTTTTTAACATCTTTATTGGAGTATAATTGCTTTACAATGGTGTGTTAGTTTCTGCTGTATAACAAAGTGAATCAGCTATACACATACATATATCCCCATATCTCCTCCCTCTTGTGTCTCCCTCCCACCCTCCCTATCCCACCCCTCTAGGTGGACACAAAGCACCAAGCTGATCTCCCTGTGCTATGCGGCTGCTTCCCACTAGCTATCTATTTTACATTTGGTAGTGTATATATGTCCATGCCACTCTCTCACTTTGTCACAGCTTACCCTTCGCCCTCCCTGTGTCGTCAAGTCCATTCTCTACGTCTACGCCTTTATTCCTGTCCTGCCCCTAGGTTCTTCAGAACCTTTTTTTTTTTTAGATTCCATATATATGTGTTAGCATACGGTATTTGTTTTTCTCTTTCTGACCTACTTCACTCTGTATGACAGTCTTTAGGTCCATCCACCTCAATACAAATAACTCAATTTCATTTCTTTTTATGGCTGCGTAATAGTCCATTGTATATATGTGCCACATCTTCTTTATCTATTCATCTGTTGATGGACACTTAGGTTGCTTCCATGTCCTGGCTATTGTAAATAGAGCTGCAATGAACACTGTGGTACATGACTCTTTTTGAATTATGGTTTTCTCAGGGTATATGCCCAGGAGTGGGATTGCTTGGTCATATGGTAGTTCTATTCTTAGCTGCATCCACCTTTATCATCAGTATTACTCCTCCAGTATGTGGGTTCACTCAGTTCTTTGCTTTTGTCATAAAGAGTTTATGGAGCCTTTCAGGAATTATATTATATCATGTTTCTCAAACTCTTTTCAGCCCATAGAGCCTGTTTTTCAACTAGAAGTCTTTCTGGGAAAGACAAATAAGGAATAAGGTGAGGGGGTCCCTCCTGCATCCTCACCCTGGGTGGATCTGAAAGTGTTCCATGGAACCTGCAGACTCAGAAGAGTATAACTTTTAAAAACACCAGTATGGCTGGCCTGTGCAGAGCCTACCCAACCTCCCTGCCAAGATTCTGGCATCCAGAGAGGAGCAAACAGCTATGAACTTCCCTATATTCTATGCACCACAGAACTTACTTTCATACGCTTACCTAGATCTCCATGAATATGATACCACCAAGTCTTTTCAAAGTTAAATTTACATATTTTTATTCAAATAAATTAACATTCCAATCTGACTCAGTTCTTAGGAACATCAAATGCCAGTGCCCCGGTGAATATATGTGTCCCATCAAAACTGTAAAGTTGTTGGTCTTCCCTGGTGGTGCAGTGGTTGAGAATTCGCCTGCCGACGCAGGGGACACGGGTTCGTGCCCCGGTCCGGGAAGATCCCACATGACGTGGAGCGGCTGGACCCGTGAGCCATGGCCGCTAAGCCTGCTCATCCAGAGCCTGTGCTCCACAACGGGAGAGGCCACAACAGTCAGAGGCCCGCGTACCACAAAAAAAAAAAAAAAAAAAAAAACACAACAGAAAATGTCAAGTTGTGTTGTGTTTCTCACACCAAGAAATGTGATTTTCTTTCCTTTTTTTTTTTCTCCTCCTTTTTCTTAGTGTCATTTGTTAATATATCCCTGATACTCTGTGGGACAAGATGTGCCAGGGATTTCAACACTAGAGATACATGGAATAGGGCAGGGAAGAGGGAGGTGGATTGTAATAAAGAATACATATCTCAATTTTTAAAAAACAAAAAGAAGGCCCTGAAATAAACCATACTTCAAAAACAAGAAGCTTGGATTTTGGAAGTGAAGTCATAATGCCCTAACAGAATTAATTTACTTCCCAAGGACAGGTAGTTGTTGATTTTTCCAGAGAGGCACTTTTGCCCTAAGATTAAACCCAATGGAAACACGAGAGCTCAAAACTGAAGAAAGAGCTACTTAGGTCACTTAAGGGCCAGTGCCTTTTGGACATGAACAATTCTCTTCTGATTATTCAAACCAGATTTTCACTCAAGAAATATAAAAAATAAGTTATCAGGAGCCAATCAAATTATCCTTCCTTCTTGTCAGTATGTATGGCCAACTTTATCGACAGGCTAGCCCTACACCCGTCATACATAATAAAAGTATGACATACATAATAAAAGCTGTGTATGTCAACTTTTATTATGATTTGAATTGGGTCACCCTAAAAGAGATGTGGGGAAGTGCCCTGGTGCCTCAGAATGTGACCTTATCTGGAAACAGAATCTTTACAGAGATAATCAAGTTAAAATTAGGTTTTGAGGATGGGCCCTAATCCAATGTGACTGGTGTCCTTATTAAAAGAGGAAATTTGGAAAGAGAGACGCACAAGTAGAAGGAAAATTACGTGAAGACACAGAGAGATCATGTTCCATAAGCCAAGGAATACCTGAGGCTACAGAAGCTAGGTGAGAGGTGTGAAACAGATTCTCCCCTGCGGCACTCAGAAGACACCAATTCTAACACCTTAACTTTGGACTTCAGGCCTCCAGAACTGTGAGACAATAAATTTCTGTTGTTTAAGCCACCCAGGTAGTGGTACTTTGTCATGGCCATTCTAGGAAATTAATACACTATAGAGGCTGGGAGAGCTGAAATCTCTACCTGTGTACTTTCCCAGATGTCCTTGTAGCCAGGGGTGACTATATAACATAATACTGGACAATTAAATGTCAAAGGAAGTCTACTTGAAGCTTCTGGGCAAACGTTTGGTTTAGGATATTGGAGGATTAAGAACAGAGCAGAATGATGAGATCAGAAGGGGGAGTGTGGGAGTTGCAGAAACATCTCAGGTCCTTTATGGCATCGGATTGCTTCCCCAAAGCTCCCACACCAGACTGGAAAAGCTCCAGTGGAGGATGTACAGCCTTGTGTCTGCTCTAAAGCAGAACAGACGAGCTGTCTAGATAAATTTTTGTAAGGTTGTACTAATTTGTCTCTAATTACGGAGACGACATGGAAAATCACTCATGGTCCTGTCCTCTCTGTACAAATCAATTCTCAGCCAGGTGATTAGCCAGTTTGGAAACATCTAAAAATTAAAAAAAAAAAAAAAAAAAAAAAACTTTGCCTCAAGATTCTAAACTAAAATCTGAAAATGTCACGGCTTCCTGTCATTGTGTAAGAAATCATTATTTCAAAAACACTTGTTACGAGTGTCCTGAAATTTCAGGCTGCATAACATCGAAACACTCATTTAGAATTCCTGGGAACCCGACAGTAGAACATTCCTCTAAGAGATTGGTTTTCAACTAGGGGCGATTTCACCGCCCATCTCCCACTCCCCAGGGACATTTGGCAATGTCTAGAGACATCTTTGCTTGTCACGAACTGGGGAGAAGAGAAGGTGCTATCGGTATCTAGTGGGTAGAAGCTGGAGATGCTGCTAAACATCCTACAATACACAGAACGGCCTTTACAACAAAGGATTATCCAGCTCAAAATGTCAATAGCTGAGACACCCTGCTCTAAGATATAGTAAAGCATTTAAAAAGAAAATTAGATTTTGTTATAATCAGAAAAGCATGGAACAAGTAGAAATGACTTACTGAAAAAGTGTGGGTGGTGTCCTGAGTTCTACCCCGAACTGCAAATAGAGGAGAGTGAAAATGAATAGCGAGGAGGTAAACAAGCAAAGCAATGTTCAGTAAGTAGGAGTCACGGTGAAGGGGAGAATTTGCCAGGCCCGGAGCACAAGGGTATTACTCAACAGTGGACTGTGTGTTTATCCACGGCAGCTGGCAGGGCGTTGCAGCCTCCTCAACAAACAGATTCATCAATCTGCAAAGCTCCCATTCTTCAGAAACATTTCTAAGACAATATATGGAATCCATTTTCTCCTGATTTTACTTGAAGATGAGTCACACAAGATGCCAGCTATATGCTTGATTTCAGGCTTTTAAATAGTGAGAGCAGCTATTGAAAAAAATTACAGGGTAGGAAAGGCAGACAAAGGCACTAAACACACTGAATCATTCTCATTTTTATGAGGAGAGGGAGAAGGCATATCCAGCTTAACCAATTCACATCATTTTGCTTTAGAAAATAAACATATACTTCATGCTGACAACTTTATGCCATGTTTCACATGCTGGAATTAAAATAGTTTTAGGAAAACATTTGGGAAAATAGAAGAGGGAACAATAAAATGAAATGGCAAATATCCATTAGCTATTGAAGTACGTCTATTACTATTCAAGGTAAGTCACTTGAAGTTTTTCCCAGTCCTATAAATAATTCCCTTCCCCAGTCCAGGACCTATATGTGTACTGCATCACAAGATAAACTGAGTCACTCTCAGAGACCCACACATGTTACAGGGGTGAACATTTTATATCCACAGAGAATCCTACACTTGAACAAAGGAGTCACCAGGGCTGCTCCTGGAGTACATGTGAATTTTGCAGAGTTTTAAACGGAATTAAAAATGTTTTATCGGGACTTCCCTGGTGGCGCAGTGGTTAAGAATCCGCCTGCCAATGCAGGGGACACAGGTTCAACCCCTGGTCCAGGAAGAGCCCACATGCCACAGAGAAACTAAGCCCGTGCACCACAACTACTGAAGCCCACACGCTCTAGGGTGCACCACAACTACTGAAGCCCACGTGCTCTAGGGCCCACGAGCCACAACCACTGAGCCCACGTGCTGCAAATACTGAAGCTTGTGCACCTTGAGCCTGTGCTCCACAACAAGAGAAGCCACTGCAATGAGAAGCCCGCGCACCACAACGAAGACCCAATGCAGCCAAAAATAAATAAATAAATAAATTTATTCTTTAAAAGAAGTTTTATCACTAAAGGAAATTTACAAATGCAACCCCGAACTTTGAGTTAGTGATCACTTTGAGTTTTTTAGGATCATTAAAAGGAGGGAAAGCGCATTTTCTCCTTTCAAGCAAAAACATGAACTCAATAGAAGAATAGTTCCTAATGGAATTATACATAGAATTTGGATATTATTTACCTTAAAACTTCATTAATTAGGACTTCAATAATCTGGATTTGAGGATAGTTTAAACAGAGTGTGGGCTGAAATTAACTCAGCTAAGCTTTTTTTTTTTTTTTTTTTTTGCGGTATGTGGGCCTCTCACTGTTGTGGCCTCTCCCGTTGCGGAGCACAGGCTCCGGACGCACAGGCCCAGAGGCCATGGCTCACGGGCCCAGCCGCTCCGCAGCATGTGGGATCCTCCCAGACCGGGGCACGAACCCTCGTCCCCTGCATCGGCAGGGGGACTCTCAACCACTGCGCCACCAGGGAAGCCCCAGCTAAGCAAACCTTTATAGAAAATGAGAATTGTTAAGAATATAAATAAGGTAACAAAATTAAGGAAGCTTCAATCATATGTGTGATTTAAACCATTTTTAAATCCACTTGTTAAATAGATATCCTGAAAGACTGTTCCAGGTACCAACACATCAGGAAAAGGAGGAGAGAGGGGAGAGGAGGAGAGAGAGGAGGAGAGGCCGGGGCAGCAATAGTTAATGTTTCTTGTTGCTATTTGCCAGACAGTGTGTTAAGGACTTCCTAACAATTTTTTTTCATTTAATGCTTACAACAAACAATAACCTGAAGAGGCAGATACAGTTACAGGTCCAGGAACTCTTATCCACAATTCCAAAATCCAAAAGGATCTGCAAGGTGATGGTTTTTTTCCAGAAGTTATTTGCTAGCAAAGCTTGACCTGACAGGATTTGGCAACAAACCCTGACCTGAAGTGACCGAGGCTATTCACAGTCTTGGTGGGTCCCACGCAGCAGAGCTGCTCACAGCTTTTGCCACAGAAGATGAATGTGGTGATTATGGGGTGCTGTCCCAGACCCCACTGAGGAGGAATGTGGAAGGGTGCTTTCTCCATTACCTTTCTGGGGACAATTTTACCTCCCTACACACTGAAAAATTCTGAATTCAAAACCACAGCAGGCTCCAAGGGTTTCAGACAAGGGGTGTGGACCTTGGGCTGTTCCTGTACAGCAGGCCAGGAAACAAAATCTCAGAGGCTGTCCTCTCAGGAACCTGCCCAAGGTCACATCTGGAGCAAGTGAGTGTGCAGTAGAGACCAAGATTCAGCCCGGGTAGCTCTGAGTCCAGAACCCGCATGGTAGTATGCGGTCGGGCTTCGGGAGTATAATATATAACTGAAAGTAGTACAACCACATTTAAATGCTACTTTTAACTAACTCAGACAACCCACTCACTTACTGAGTATGCTGAATGAAGGAGCTGACTGTCCTTAAGGAGCTTGTACGCAGCCATCACCCACTCACCCGTTTCCCACTCTCTTCGCGGCCGCCCATTTCACGAATCCTCTCCAGAATGGCATCCTCCGTGGGCCTAAGCGTGCCCGAGCTGCTCCTCAGGAGGGCTGCAATTTTCTCCCTAAATGAGGAGTACTTGCTCTGCAAGGCTGCGGCTGCATCCACAGTGGCCTTCAAACTCTTCTCCAACTCCAGAGAGCTTCTCTTCAAGAGGCTCAGCTCCTGCTTTGAGGCATCCCAGCCCCGCTGGCCAGCAAGCAGCCTTTCTTGGAGGATCTTAACTTCCCTTTCAAGAGCTTCTTTCGCCTCTACAGCACTGAGCAAGTCCTAAAATAATTTCGGAAAGTGAGGACAATAGCATTATCAGCCAAGGAGGGGAACCTGCATTTGCTTCTCATTTACTTTGCTTGCTAATGAGTTCAAGGAGTTAGGGTTAAATGCTCATTCCATTTTTAATTTTAGGTGCCCTATCCTCTCTTCATAAAGTTGTTCAATTGTAAAGCTATGTTAGGTAAATTTAGATGTCTGAAAAAGAGAAGGGATATAAAATCAGGGCTAGAAAAAAAAAGAAGGAAACTGACATATAAGTCTTTTCTATGTGGACCTCTGGAAAGAGTTAATAAAAACAAATCATTGGCTAACATACTAGTAGATTCGATCCATATACAGAATATGTTTACAGGCCTATGTGTTCTTAAGTTTGGTATAAGTGGAAATTGATGTTGAGTTAACAGTAAACCCTCAGAGTCCTAATAAGTCACTAAAAGTTATTTGAATGAAGATGTCTCCCCTTAAAACTATTTTAAGTAACAGGTAGAATTATCATAAAACATCATTGTATAAAGGAGATTAGGGCTTCCCTGGTGGCGCAGTGGTTGAGAGTCCGCCTGCTGATGCAGGGGACACGGGTTCGTCCCCCAGTCTGGGAAGATTCCACATGCTGCGGAGCGGCTGGGCCCGTGAGCCATGGCTGCTGAGCCTGCATGTCCAGAGCCTGTGCTCCACAGCGGGAGAGGCCACAATAGTGAGAGGCCCACGTACCGCAAAAAAAAAAAAAAAAAAAAGGAGAGTAAAATCTTTCTTTCAATATTCACTGACTGTGTATCCCCCGTCTCATAAAAATAAAACCAATACTGATAGAACCTGCAGAAAGGAAATAGAAAGGAGTAGCCATTTGGTGGGTAGGAGGATTAAAAGTTAGAGGGAGATAGAGTACCATACGGAGAAGAATAATTTCAAAGAATATGATATGTATGATTAGGTTTGTAAAAATAAAGGGCATTGAGAAAGTTACCAGTACATCTACTTCTATTTACTATATGTAGAATGGTCGAAGGAGGCATAAAAAGGATATCTTTAAAATTCATTTAAAAACAAAACACTTGTGGACATCAAGTTCCAAAGTAAGTGAATTCACATCAAATAAGGTTAAGCAGTCGGTTAGCCAGCACTGCTATAATACTGTAGTCTAGGTAAATGGCAAACATATTTTTGGTTTTTATTTAAAATAGTATGTTAGGGGCAAAAATAACTAAAAAGAAACAATATTGTCAAATAACAGATTCTACGTCTAAACTGGCCAGTTAACATTTCAGGCTGCTAGTTAAAATGCAATCATCCCTTTTGCATTAGAGCTTGAAGACAGGAAGAATGTTACTTGAAATGCTACCTCCTATTTTTTATTTTTAAAAAAAGAAAGAGAATATCTTCCTTTTTTTTTCTGGTGATTTTTTTTTTTTTAATCAAGGAAGTCTTGGGCATCAATTTGAATGAAAAGTCATCCAGTGGATGTAGGTAGTTAGAGAAAGCTGCTCCTTTCAGAGATGTAACAACTAAACTAATTATAGAAACTAGTTTGTGAAATGCTTTGCTTCTCCAGGTCCTGGTACCAGCTCCATTTCCCCACTCCCTTTCCAAACCAGTCGTCTGTGCAGAGAAGTCCCATTATTACTGCTAATTAAATTATGTACACTTTGTCAAAAATACAATATTTTAACACTTTACAGATTTCTTTTCAGATAGTAATACAGTAGCTGCTCAATTAGAGTAACTAGTATCAGCACTGGCGATAATAAATTGGGCCCATGTATTACTTAGAAACTACCATCTAATGTGTGGTTAGAAAACTGAGGTCCTAAATTCGATGACGCAGGGATGAAAATTAATCCTAATCCCCTCAGAGTTCTAAAACTTGATAGGAAATTACATATTAACTTTTACATTGAAAGAAAAGTCCCTAATGCAAAAGAGGGGAGTTTCCATGACCAATGGAGAGATATTTTTAACCAGGAATTTACAAAAGATCCTAAAAATACACAAAAAATATATCAGACACTTGAGTACTATAGACTTACTGTCAGTTTGGAATAAACTAATCAATCGGCAGCTTACACCAGGAGACCAATAAACACAATTAAAATATTTCCGCTACGAGGAATTTTTTCCACCCCAGTATCAGACTGTTTTCTCACTGCCTTAGAGACCAGGGTCAAAACAGTCTTCTTTAACAAATCCAAAGCACCAATGCTTATGTCTAATAAAAATCAGAAAATTCTTTTGTGGTCATAGAATAGAGTGGCACATGGCAGCAGGTCAGATTCTTTTTTCTGGACACATTTCAGCCCAGTGAACTATATGCTGTTCCTCGTATGAAATGCAGACTCGGGAGCCAGCGACAAGGCCTTGGGGACCTGCTCCCCCAGTGCTCTGATTAAGCGCTTCAGAATTCAGAGGCACGCGGCCGATCTGCTGGAAACAGATGTCCTCAGACTGCAAATGCAATTACTTGTAGAGCTATTGGGAGACAGCGGCTAGAGTGGAGTCTGGTTGCACGGCTACCTCAAGGATACACTGAAGTAATGTGACATTGGTGTCGCTGGCCAGGACCTCGGGATTGCTGTCAGAGCACACTGACACACAGAACAAGAAACAAGTAGCTCCCTCAGAGCAAAATCAGGGCTGACCTCCACAGAAGACATCGCACTGGCAAATGAGCACAGACCCTATCGAGACAGTGAAAGGGATCACTTTAAAAAAAGTTTAAATTAACAAATCTTTAGATTCAGTGCTACTAATGCAATAAATGTATAATGACCCCCTCACAATTACCTTTAACAAAAACATTTGTAAATAATATGATCAAGGTGTTCAATTTAACTTCCCAATTAAATGCATTAAGTAATGAAATCATTCAAAGGTTTGTGTTTTTAAAACACAATTGATTCCTATTACAATGTTGCTAACCCTCCTATGGATTTGGATATGCCTGAGATCAAACTGCCTCTCAAAACTAAAATGACTAATTATCATCAGGGTAGAAAACCTCTGGCTTGAGCTTAATTCATCCAACCCTAGACAAATTTCATAAAATTTAAAATTCGTTGGTTATTTCTACCTACTGCAGTTAACGTTAACAAATAAACTCAGAAATTCCCCCAAACATGTCCTCTCATACATTGCTGGTGGAAGTGTGAATAGGTATAATTTTGATATAAATATCTAAAACATGTAATATGCACAATATTCTTTGGCCCAGTAATTCCATGATCTATTAGAGTGGAAGCTGCAGAGTAACATTTTACTTCAAAATGAGGAAGAGCTTTCCCAAATCTGAGCTGTCCCAGTGGCATTATCAACCTTGGAAAATAATAAGAATTCAACTTAAATTTGAAATTCCCATTATTGACAAACCCGATACAAGTTAACAATAAATTTAACTGTCCAGGAGGCCAGTGTGTTCCTGGGCTTCACTTCAGTACTGCAAAACACTCTGCCCTGAACTGGTCAGACTGTGCCTGGAGGACCATGGACAGTTCCCAGCTGAAACTTTAAGAGGGACATTGTCAAAATGGAATGAGTTCTGCATCACATGCTAGGATTAGACCCATAATAAAAATATTTATGCAATCATGTTATTTTAAACTCTGTTTTAATTTACTTTAAATGTGTTGAATGAACCTAAAGACAAAGCATTGAAAACTTAATTATAGTTACAGAACAGAATGAAAATATTACAAACCTTGACAAGGTAAACACAATAATAAAATAAAAACTGGAATGCAAAACGATGGGAGTAAAAAGTAGGAGACATCAAATTCATCATATATCATAGCAGAACGTCTAAAACTACTACATCAGGTTGTTGAATCAGGAACAGAAATGTATTGTTTTAAAGTCTTAATGGTAATATCAGAGGTTCAAACAAGAGTGTAAAGTGAGGCTAGAAGTGGAAGGAGAGATGATTTTTAATTTTACTTTGGAGCCTTATGAACATTTTTAATTTTTTATAATATGAACAGATATTATTTTAGTGTTTATTTTCATTTTAATTACTCACCATTTTAGAATAGTGAGCTCCTGTAGCTTATGAGCGCCAGGACCCAGACCTACCCACCATCCTGTTGGCACCAGTCCTGGGATGCCTCAGGCCAAGTAGCTACCTGGGAAGGGATACAGCACCACTAGTAGGCTGGCTGGCTGCCTTAGGACCCCATAATCCCCTAGCCCACCCACCAGAATGCCCAGGACCAGGCCCCACCCACCTGTGCACCTGCACTAGCCCTGGAACCCCCAAGACCCGCAGCCAGCTGACATTACTTGGCCACAGCCACTAGGAGGCCAACACCAGCTCTGAGATACCTTGGGCCCCTCAGCCAGCCACCCCAGGAACCAACCCCACCCACAAGCAGGCAGACAACAGACCCAGGACCACTGCAACCCAGGAACCTGCCATGTCAGGACCCAGCCCACACACGAAGGTGCCAACACCAGCTCTGGGACACCCTGGGCTACTCAGCCAGCCCCAATTCCTAGAAACATACAATCTTCCAAGACTGAATCAGGAAGAAATAGAAAATATGAACAGACCAAACACCAGTAATAAAATTGAATCAGTAATTTAAAAACATCCAACAAACAAAATTCCAGGATCAGATGGCTTCACAGGTGAATTCTACCAAACATTTAGAGAAGAGTTAACACCTATCCTTCTCGAATCGTTTCAAAAAATTGCAAAGGAAGGAACACTTCCAAACTCATTCCACAAGGCCATGTATTATCCTGATACCAAAACCAGACAAAGAATCACTAAAAAGAAAATTACAGACTAATACCACCGATAAACATAGATGCAAAAATCGTCAACAATAAACTAGCAAATCAATTTTAACAATACATTAAAAGGATCATACCCATGATCAAGAGGGATTTATCCCAGGGATGCAAGGATGTTTCAACATCTCCAAATCCATCAGTGTTATATACTACATTAATATATTGAAAAATTAAAATCATATGATCATCTCAATAGATGCAGAAAAAGATTTTGACAGAATTCAACATCCATTTATGATTTTAAAAAAAACTCTCCAGAGAGTGGGCATAGAGGGAACATACCTCAACATAATAAAGGCCATATATATGACAAGTCCACAGCTAACGTCCTACTCAGTGGTGAAAATCTGAAAGCATTTCCTCTAGGATCTGGAACAAGATAAAGATTCCCACTCTTGCCACTTTTACTCAACATAGTATTGGAAGTCTTAGCCACAACAATCAGACAAAAAAAGAAATAAAAAGAACCCAAATTGTGAAGGAAGAAGCAAAACCATCATGTTTGCAGATGACATAATACTATACATAGAAAATCCTAAAGATGCCACCAAAAAGCTACTGGAACTCATCAATGAATTCAGTAAAGTTGTAGGATACAAAATTAATATGCAAAAATCTGTTGCACTTCTATATACTAACAAGGAACTATCGGGAAGAGAAATCAAGAAAACTATCCCATTTACAATCACATCGAAAAGAATAGAATATCTAGAAATAAATCTAAGGAGGTAAAAGACCTGTATTCAGATTATAAGACACTGATGAAAGAAACTAAAGATGACAGAAACAGATAAAAAAATATACCATGCTCATGGACTGGAATAATTAATATTGTTAAAATGACCATACTAGCCAAGGCAATCTACAAATTCATGCAATATCTATCAAAATACCAATGGCATTTTTCACAGAACTAGAAAAAATAATTCTAAAATTTGTATGGAAATACAAAAGACCTCAAATAGTCAAAAACCTTCTTCAGAAAGAAGAAGCTGGAGGTATCATGCTCCCTTATTTCAAACTATTACACAAAGCTACAGTAATCAAAACTGTGTGGTACTGGCACAAAAACAGACATGTAGATCAATGGAATAGAATAGAGACCCCAGAAATAAACTCACATTTATATGGGCAATTAATCTACAACAAAGAAGGCAAGAATATACTGTGGGAAAAAGACAGCCTCTTTAATAAATGGCGTTGGAAAAACTGGACAGCTACATGCAAAAGAATCAAACTGGACTACTTCCTCACACCATACACAAGAATAAATTCAAAATGGATTAAAAACCTAAATGTAAGACCTGAAACCATAAAACTTCTAGAAAAAAAAAAACATAGGTTATATGCTCTTTGACATCAGTCTTAGTAATATTTTTTTGGACCTGTCTCCTCAGGCAAGGGAAACAAAATAAAAAATAAACAAATGGGACTACATCAAACTAAAAAGCTGTTGCACAGCAAAGGAAACTATCAACAAAATGAAAAGGCGGCCTATTGAATGGAAGAAGATATCTGCAAACAATAAATCTTTTAACAGGTTAAAAGCCAAAATATACGAAGAACTGATACAACTCAACATCAAAAAAAAAAAAAGAGAACAACTAGATTGAAAAATGGGCAGAGGACCTGAATAGACATTTTTCCAAAAAGAAATACAGATGGCCAACAGATCCATGAAAAGATGTTCAACATCACTATTGAAAATCAAAACCACAATGAGATATTACTTCTCACCAGTCAGCACAGTTTTTATCAATAAGACAACAAATAGCAAGTGTTGGTGAGGATGTGGAGAAAAGGAAACTCTTGTTCACAGTTGGTGGAATGTAAATTGGTGCAGCCTCTGTGGAAAACAATATGGAGATTCCGCAAAAATTTTAAAATTGAACAACCATATCATCCAGCAATTCCACTCCTGGATATTTATCCAAAGAAAATGAAAATACTCATTAGAGAAGATATATGCACCCCTATGTTCCTTGCAGCATTATATATATATAACTCAGCTATAAACTCAGCTATAAGAAAAGAATGTTTATTACTCAGCTATAAACTCAGCTATAAAAAAATAATGAAATCTTGCCATTTGCAACAACATGGATGGACCTAGAGGGTGTTATGCTAAGTGAAATAAGTCAAACAGAGAAAGACACAGAATCACTGTGTGATTCCATTTATATGTGCAATCTAAAAAACAAATGAACAGACATAACAAAACAGAAATGGAGTCATAGATACAGAGAACAAACAGGTGGTTGCCAGAGGGTAGGGAGATGAGGGAAGGAAAGAAGTAGGTGAGGGAGACTAAGATGTACAAACTTCCAGCTGCAAAATAAATAAGTCATGGGTATGAAATGTACATTGGGGAATATAATCAATAATTTCATAATATCCTTTTATTGTGACTGACAGTAAATAGACTTACCATGATGATCATTTTGAAATGTATAGAAATATCAAATCACTATGTTGCATAACAGGAACTAACATAGTGTTGTAGGACAAATATACTTCAAAAACAAAGTCATCCCACTAGAGGTGGGAGGTAGGGGAAGGGGGAATTGGATGAAGGCAGTCAAAAGGTACAAACTCCCACTTAAAAGACAAATAAATCCTAGGGATGTGATGTACAACATGATAAGTATAATGAACACTGCTGTATGTTATACAGGACAGTTGTTAAGAGAGTAAATCCTAAGAGTTCTCATCACAAGGAAAATATTTTCTATTTCTTTAATTTTGTATCTATACGAGATGATGGATGTTCACTAAGCTTATTGTGTAATCATTTCACGATGTATGTAAGTGAAACCATTATGCTCTACATCTTAAACTTATACAGTACTGTATAGCGATTATACCTCCATAAAACTGGAAAAAAAGAGAGAACCAGGATGAGGACGTGAATTATAGGGATTTTGATCCTGACTTGCTACAGTGAAGAACTGTCAAACAATTAAGACTGCACAGAGGAGGTGGACCTTCTGTGAGTTCCCTGCCTCTGGAGGAGTTCAAGGGAAGGCTGGGTACTAGCTAGACAGGGACATTTTAGAGATGATTCTTATTTCAAATAGAGAGTTAGATGATCTAGATTCTAAAAGACCTTAGGGTCACTTCCAACATTGTGATTCTATGATTATAAAGAGATCTTTAACTTCTTTAGTAATTTATCCTGTCTGATAATTTCTCATTTCCAGAAACTCTTTCCATATGTCTGTACTCTTAAAATAACCATACATTTATTTTAATCCCTAGATAAAAGTAAATAACTAGGAAAAGGAAATTAAAACACTGAGCATCAATTATGTGCTGGGCTTGTCTTGAGTACCATATGTAGATTACATCATTCAATCCTAACGATAACTGTAAGAGGTAGATCCTTAAATTATTTTCCCATTTTACATACAAGACACTGAAGTTCAAAAATGTAAAGTCATATGCCTCAGATCACACAGCCAAATGATTCTGGAGCCTATATTAAAAACCCAAGAGCCTCGCCTCTGAGCCACCCTGCTCAGTGTGTCTCTCTTAGCCTCTCCCCTCTTACACACTCTGCTGTAGACAACAAACCAAGAAAGCAGAAGGGACATCCTTCCAAACCAAGCCTGCTGATTCCAAAATGAATATTTTTTCTCCTAGCTTCAATTCTGGCCATTAGAGTTAAGGAAAATGTGAACAGTGTGAAGGAAAATAAGCTGTTTTAAATCCATTATGTAAGTTTAATTTCTGATTCACTGATTGAAATGTCTGGTCGATAGGAAACGTGAGTGGCTAATGTAGATAAAGTGACTACTTTTCTCAGCATTAGATTATTTCGAGACAACAACAACAACAAAAGGTGCCAATCTATAAAAGCTTTTAAAATGTACTGCAATTTTAACTATTAAAGATTGTCAAATAATATATTATCCATATGTATAATAAATCACCTGGATTTTTATTTGGGAATTTTCATAAGGTAACTTAAAAAAAATCATTAAGATAACAAGAAAAGCTGAGTTTGGTAGAAACACCACCCCAGCCCCGTGGATGCTTCTACCTCTGCAGTCATTCTGGACTTTATTAATAAAGTAAGTTTCCAACCTCAAAAACAGAGCTTTAGAAAGCATTATGAAAACTCTTCCTGAGACCATTAATGTGTCAGTAAAACCACTTGACAGTGTTTTTCAGTAGTAAATCTTTGGAATCATAATCCCATGAATGAGCACTTTATTAAAGACCTCAAGTCTTTTACTGCCCATATTTTTTTAATAATTTGTATTATTTTGGCAGGAACTTGATCCCAAAGTGAATGTGTTTCACAAGTCTGAACAACATTGCATCATCAGTCATTTACAAGTAAAGACACATATAAAAGAGGAATAAGTTCTGTATCTTTAATGTGCTTTTGCAATACATTGTCATTTCCTACTGCTCATCTCCAGGAACGCACTTTTATAGACAAACTCAATTCTTCATAATTTTCAAGGCTTGATAATTTAATAACTACTATCTATAATCAAATTAAAATCATTCATTCACTGAGGAAATTTGCATAGCTACTTATTTTTATTGTTCCGCTGACAAATAGTATTTGGCACCAGACTTGTATGTAGGAAGTAGCTGTGAATATACATGTAAAGGGGATTACTGATAAAAGCACAACAACATAATGACTAGGGTTCAAGTCACTTTGCCAGTTAATAGCTGTGCATACTTGAGAAAAGTACATAACCTCTCTGAGTACTTAGCAAAATGACTATGTTAATGGCAAGTGATTGATAAATGGTGACCATTATACTAATGATTGCTGCTAGTACTAACATAAAAAGTCTGAGAGTCTTAAACTTCACCAAGAAGGTTTACTAATAGTTAGAATATTGAAAGTGTAATTTTGAAAAAATTTTATGTATATGGTAAGACAAAGCAAATGAGTAAATATTATTGTTAGGATCCAAAAGATACTAATATAAAGTTAAAAGATATTAATTTATTAATAAATTAATTAATTTAAATTTTTTTAATTTTTAAATTAATTAATTTTAATTAAAAGTAATATTCTAATTAACTCTAGAATATTACTTTTAATTAAAAATATCAGTATTAATTTATTACTAAAAAAAGTATTTCTAGCTCTGTCCACTGAAAGCAATGACACCCCAATAGCAATGAGCACACCTAAAGCCTGAATCTTGGTTTCTAAGCACCATTCCCCAGTAAAAGGAGCCAAAGCTCCATAGAGAATAGGCTGCTTTTAGTTCTGTGGTCTGAAAATTGTAAGTGAGCCTAAGATATCATCTTTTGTCAAAAGGCAAGGAAACATTGAAAGACTAAAGGAGTCAGGTTATAAGGTCACAGAGACCATCTTGAAGGGACTCGTCCTGGCCAAACATGGAGGATTGGAAAGCCAAAAGGAGAATAATTGATTGTAACATAGTAAGTATCAATAAATAAAAATCCATGTGTCCATAGAATTGAAAATAAAAGGTAAGAAAACAAAAAGCTTTTCTTTATGTAAGAATGTCAACTAATAAGTAGAAGGAAGGATGAAATTAGAATATTACCACTTTGCCACCCCTGATGTAAGTTAATCCAGAAAAGAATCAATGGATGATAACATCACTAGGTCAACTTGATGCAGAACAGAAATACCCTGCCAATGATCACCCCACAGATACCTGACTTAACTGCAGGAAAAAAAAAATGTACCTTTACACTAGAGATATGGGCAATCAAACTTAGTTTCAGCAACAATAGAAAAATCTAACACTATCTGCTTCTAATGCAATGCAATATGAAGTATACAACTTTAGCTTTGAAATATTCTTGCCAAAAAAAGTTTAACCTGGGGACTTCCCTGGTGGCGCAGTGGTTAAGAATCCGCCTACCAATGCAGGGGACACAGGTTCAATCCCTGGTCCGGGAAGATCCCACATGCCGCAGAGCAACTAAGCCCGTGCACCACAACTACTGAGCCTGCGCTCTAGAGCCCACGAGCCACAACTACTGAAGCCCGCGTGCCTAGAGCCCGTGCTCTGCAACAAGAGAAGCCACCGCAATGAGAAGCCCACTCACCACAACAAAGAGTAGCCCCCACTCACCACAGCTAGAGAAAGCCCATGTGCAGCAACGAAGGCCCAACGCAGCCAAAAATAAATAAATAAATAATTTTTAACAAAGGTTTAACCGGAATCCAATACAGCCCCTAGATCCAACTTTAAGTGTATAGGGCATAGATAAGCAAGTTAAATAACATCTTGAAGAAACAATCAGACCACTGCTCTGTACTCTGTACAAGTCAAGAATATTTTTTGAAAAACTATAAAAGGCTAAACATAACAAATAAATGCAATGAATGAACCTAGACTGAGCCCCAATTTGGGGAAGAAAACAGTTATAAAAGACATTCTTGTAGAAAATGATGAAATTTGAATGTCAATATTAGGTGGTTATTGATTATCTATTGCTGTGTAACACATTAGCCCAAATTTAGTGGCTTAACACAACCAACATTTATTATCTCACAGCACTACGGGCCAGAAATCTGGGACTGACTTAGCTGGGTGTTTCTGACTCAAGGTCTCTCAGAAGGTTAGAGTCAAGCTGTTGACCAGGGCTACAGTCATCTCAAGATCCTCTGGAGGAGGATTCACTTCCAAGCTCACTCACATGGTAGCTGACAGGCCTCGGTTCCTGGGCACCTGGGCCATGCAACAGGCTACCTGAGTGCCCCACCACATGACAGCCGGTGTTCCTCAAAAGCAATGATGCAAGGGAATTCAAGAGAGTGTATCTAAGACAAAAGCCACAGTGCTTTCATAACCCAATCTCATAAGTGAGATCCCACCACTTCTGACATATTCCACTCACTGGAAGTGAGTCAATTCATCCAGCCCACAAGGGGAGGGGGATTAAATTCCACCTCCTAAGGAGTACAAAAAACGTGTGGGTCTGATAACGTCCAAGGAGGATATTGTGGCATTATTGTTGACTTTTAGATGTGATAATGGTATTGTGATTGTGTACGGTAATGTCCTTATTCTTAGAATATATATGCTGCTGTAGTCAGAAACAATACACACGATGTCTAAACCTATTTTGTGTGTGTGTGTGTGTGTGTATACAAAGTAATAAAGCAAATACAGCAAAATGCTAACAACTGTTGCATTTGGGTGGGTAGTAAATGGATGTTCATTGTATTCCTGTCTATACATGTTTGAAATTTTTTGTAAGAAAAATTTGGAGAAAAATAATTGAGTTATTTGAATTGTGTCCGCTCAAAATTCATATGTCGAAGCCCTAGCATCCAACGTGATGGTGTCTGGAGATGGGACCATTGAGAGGTAATTACATTTAGATGAGGTCACTAAATGTCATTACCTCCCAGCCTCCAGAACTATGAGAAATAAATGTCTGTTTTTTAAGCCACCCAGTGTATGGCATTTTATTATAATAGCCGAAGCAGACTAAGACAAGATGCTCAGATGATTGAAGTGACTTGATAACAGTGATAAAATTTTACTCATTTCACAAAGTTAATGTGACAGAAGAAGAAATCCAGTGGTAAGAAGGGCTTTTGATACAGAGAACTGGGGGGAAATAGAAACTATTATCATTGCTGTGGATCACTTTCATATTCCAACCTCTCATCTCACCTCGGCTTGGCAGTGAGGTCACTGTAGACCTGGAAGACCCACGAGATGATCCCACAAAGATGGCTGCTTCTACTGCATCCCACCAACTCCAGAACCCCCGTCACAGCCTGTGGGACACCACTGAACCTTCACCCTTCATGGAGCCTCTCTTTTTCAGCATTAGTCATTCCTTAATTTTAAACTCCATCTCCTTTAACTCTTCCACTTTCTCCTATGTATTTTATTAACTGATTGCACTAGCTCACTTTTGCTTTTGGAAATTAATTGTTATTATTAATCCCATAATTAGTTTCCTTGACACAAAAATTTAAAAATATAATTAAAGGATTATGTAGTGTTAAAAAAAATACAGTATTAATTCCTATGCTCAAACAGGCCCCAGCTAATTTAAAAGGTAAAGCAATTCATTGGATAAATAAAAGTTTGGAATTAAGAGTCACTTCCCTTTGGCAATATCTCTCAAAATTACAAACCCCATATCCTTTGACCCAGCAAGTCTACTTCTAGGATTTTTGTCTTGCTGATATAGTCTCACATATGAGAACTGATAGATTATTCATAGCAGCCTTGTGTAATAGTGTGTAGTGTCTTACCAATTTTTTAAAAAGTAAATAAAAACATAGAGGTGCAGAGTATGTTGCCATTTGTGTTAAAAGTAAATAAAAAGAATAAACATATGCATATATATATATGTAGAATATTTCTAGAAAGGTATATAAGAAATTGTTAACAGGTTGCCTCTAAAGAGACCAACTGGGTGGCTGTGGGGAAGGGATTGGGGGACACTTCTCATCACACTCCCCTGTGTCCATTTAGAATTTTGTATCTTATGAATGCGTTACCTATTTGCTCAAAAATTAATTTAAAATTTTTGTAATCCTTACAGTTTAACCAAATAAGACGTATTAGCTACAAACTTTTTACTTTTAAGTGTTTTGTATTTCTTTTTTTCTAATTAGAAAAAAACTGTATCCAATGGCCAGATCAGGGCACTGACTCCCATGGGGCCCCAGACCTCCTGCTGAGAGGAGCCTTTGAAATTGCAGTCAATAACACTAGTGTGCCCATCCACATCTGGTTTTCAATTTCTGCTTCATAAACATGATCACAGATGCACACACACGCTCCACATACTGTACCTGGTTCAGCTTGTCTTTCTCTTCAACGCAGGAGGCAGCTTTTTTCTGCTCTCTGTTTACTTCTGAAGCCAGCCTCATGATTGTTTCTCTGCTAGCTTTTGCCTCCATCTCATGGACACTTTTAGTCTCTTCAAGAGTAACAATTTGTCCTTTCACAAATGCGTTTTCCTTGCACAGCTCTCCAAGCTGAAGAGAAAGCGATCACAGCTGTCCCATAAAAATTAATAATTTCATACCACTCTAAGCAATTCTGATCTATAAACCCCAATGATCGCATTATCACATGAAAACAGGAAAAGAGCTATCCCCCTCCATCCACTCAAAAGGTAACTTTTTCAAAGGCAGCCTCTAAATGCTCCTGTTATGCGCAGACCCAGTGGTCAAATTAAAATTAATCAAAAGGTAGCTACAAGGCAACAATGATGAGAGTTCAGCCAAAAGCTTCCAGACAGAACAAGCATCAGCAAGTCCCTGGCTGCTAAATACTCAAGGGCCGGTGATGCTCCTGCAGAGTTACAGCAGGCAAGGAAGCAAGGGCGTTCTATTCAGCCCACGTCCACTGGCACCAACTGCCTGCAAGGCGTTACCTGGCACAGGGTGGGGACATACAGAGAAGAAAGCAGGACTCTCTTTTTTTAAAAGAAAATCCTTCTTATTAATATAAGCATAGAAAAATCCTGAATAACATGCTTAAACAATGCATTCGAGTGGTTAGCTGGGAGAATAAGGCTTGTATGATTTATAAGGAGGGAAAAAAAAAACCAACCAGGCTCCTTGGCCCCAGGGAAACAGCCACGCAGACAGCTCAAGGATGCCTGTAGAAAGACCCAAAACTCCTCATGACAGGGTCAGCATTTGTGTTAGGACAATCAGGGGATTTTAGCCTCAGCAATTTGCCAGCATGGTGCCCTGCTCCTGATTCAGTGCTGTTCCCTCTCTCTTGAACGCTTTTCCTCAATATTTGTATGCTTCTTCTCCAACATCCTTTCAAAGTCCCCAGCTCAGAGGGGCACTCCTCGGCCAGTCTACCTAAAGTAGCATCCCATGCCTCTAACCTGCTTCACTCTCTTTCCCCATATCCTCATTTGTTTTTCTTCTTTGCACCTTTTACTACATGGGATAATACTGGATATTTGTTTATTTCCTCAGCATCTTTAACCACAGCAATGGAAGCTCTAGGAGGGCACAGACTCAGTCTCGTCTCATTCACTGCTGTAATCCAGCACCCAGAACAGTGTCTAGCATACTGTAATCACTCACTAAATGTATGGGAAATGGATGAATGAATGTCAAATAAGGAATCCCTTCTTTTCTACTGTTTCCTTAGAGTGTGTGTGTACATGTGGTTATAAGGGCGATAAAAGTAAGGGAATGGCTTTGAAATTGCAGTGGTTTTGTTCACCTTCTCAGGGGAACACCTAGTGACTGTTCAAGACAGTAGCCTTTTTGCTCTTGGCCAGTGAGTTTTTGGTTTTTGTTTTTTTTTTTTAAGACAGGGACTTGCTCAGGTGATTGGGATGCTAAAACTCTAGGGTCCCAGTATCTGTTAAAAAATGTAGGTTATATTATCATTCAGGTATGGTGAGGCCAACAGATCAGGAGACACTGAAACTGTGTTACTCACAGTTTCTGAGACGAAGGGGCACACGATGCCATGCAGGGCCACCCAGGGAGCCCCAGGGCCAGTCAGGAGACAGAGAGAGCCAGGGGAAAACACGTTTTCCACAGGAAGGAATGGGTGAGGCAGGGAGAGCAAGCTTAGAATTGCCTAGTTTGAGTAATTTCAGTGGGTCCTGGAGTGTAGGAGCCGTCTCTAGTTGTCTGGCACCTGACCCTGGGGTGATTAGTTGGATAGTGGCCAGAGTATAAAAGCCTGATAGAGGACGTGGCTGGGGTATGGGCTCTGTATTGGTTGGTTTGCATATGAAAGCTGGGCACCCAGGAGAGTCATTTACTAGGAATTGGCTAATCCTGGGACCCAGTCTTTCCTGGGTCAGCAAGGCCCCAGATGTCAAAGCATTCGAAGTACAGAATATAAAAAGGCAAGACTAATACAGTATTAACACCCAGATCAGCACCTGGAGATAGTCTCTGATGAGGGAAAGGGTGCCTGAAAGAAAAAGCTTCTTAATTGGCTTTTCTTTCCCCCACCACTTGGCTTTAAAGATAACCCCCCAAACTACAATGTGAAGTGGACTTTTATTGCCAGGCTCCTGGTCACATGATAAAGAGGAGGAGCTGAATCCAGCACCTTGAGGGTATCAGACAGACCCCAGGCCTGAGCAACCAAAACCCATGAGTGAGGTGGAACTTCCTGAATCAAAGTGTTATCATTTCGCAGCTTTCACAGAGTTCACGTGGGACGCTTACTAATAACCCACTGAGGGGAGGCCTTTAAGAATGGCTGCATCGGGCTTCCCTGGTGGCGCAGTGGTTGAGAATCTGCCTGCCAATGCAGGGGACACGGGTTCGACCCTGGTCTGGGAGGATCCCACATGCCACGGAGCAACTAGGCCCGTGAGCCACAACTACTGAGCCTGCGTGCCTGGAGCCTGTGCTCTGCAACGAGAGGCCACGATACTGAGAGGCCCGCGCACCGCGATGAAGAGTGGCCCCCACTTGCCACAACTAGAGAAAGCCCTCGCACAGAAACGAAGACCCAACACAGCCAAAAATAAATAAATAAATAAATAAATAAAATACAGGCGTCCATGTATTTAAAAAAGAATGGCTACATCCCCAGTGGTCACTGCAGTGCTGTTTACAATAGCCAAGACATGGAAGCAACCTAAATATCCATCAACAGATGAATGGATAAAGAAGATGTGGTATATATACACAATGGAATATTACTCAGCCATAGAAAAGAATGAAATAATGCCATTTGCAGCAACATGGATGGACTTAGAGATTATAATACTAAGTGACGTAAGCCAGACAAAGAAAAATATCATACGCTATCGCTTATATGTAGAATCTAAAAAAAAAGTTATCCAAATGAACTTATGTACAAAATAGAAATAGACCCACAGACATAGAGAACAAACTTATGGTAACCAAAGGGGGAAGGGGGGAAGGGATAACTTAGGAGTTTGGGAGTAACATACACACACTACTATATATAAAATAGATAACCAACAAGAACCTACTTCATAGCACAGGGAACTATACTCAATAATTTATAATAACTTATAAGGGAAAAGAATCTGAAAAAGAATATATATATATAATACATATATATATTACTGAATCATATGTATATGAATCACTTTTCTGTACACCTGAAACTAACACAACAGTGTAAATCAACTATCCTTCCATTTAAATAAATAAATAAATATTTTTTAAAAAAAAGAATGGCTGCATGGAAATCTATCAGGAAGCAAGGATATGAAAGGTTTATAAATGAGCAAAGATATGGTGTCCATTCAAATAGCTTCAGGCTCTCTAATGAATCACTACAGTCCAGGTAGTGATATAATTAATTTCCATCTCCATGGCAACCTACCATTAAAGTAGGATTTTTATTTATTTGGCTTTAGTGTAAAATTAAAAAGTACTTTAGAGATAATCTTAACCTTATGCTCAAAAAGTATCCCAAAAATGACACACAGCTGGTTTTGGTTTTGGTTGTGTGTGTGTATGTGTTTCTATCTGTAACTAAAACAAACAAAAATCTTCCTAAAACAAATCATTAAAATGAATAATTCGTTGTATTTGACAACCTAAACACATTTTAGACAAAAAATTCAATCCCTTCTGGAGAATAATTAATCTCAAATAATGCTAGAAAGAATCTTGGAATTGAAGCTCAGAGAGGTGATATGGTTTTTCCAAGGTCAGGCAGTCAATTAATACTGTACTAGGGCTCCTGTCCTGTTCTCCTGCACCCCCAGACTCAACCACAGCTCTTCCTTTATGGCACACTTCAGAATGACCACTAAATGTATAGTCTTTTTAATCTCCATAGTAATACCTTTAGAATTAAATCTTCATCTGATGCCTTTTCATTCTTCTTCCCTGGATCTAAGCAGTCATGAAGTTGAGCCAGGAATTCCTCATGTTTGCTGCAATTCTGTGAGACTTGATCCTTATTCTCCTCGTTTTCCTTTAAACATTTTCTGTCGGGCAAATAACAAATAAGTCAAGTTTTAACACCAAAGAAGATAACATTCATCAAAGTTCAGAATTCAAGCTCTCTGTTGGGAAATAACCAATAATCATTTCAACACAACACAGTTTCCCAGACACAGAGCATGATATCGTCTTGCAAGCCCAGTTAAAGAGGGAGAAAAGTGGAAACAACTCTGGGGCACGTACACTTTGCAGAAATGTAGGGAGATCTTTACGGCATCTTAGCAAGGGAGACAGATTATCTGCCTCCTGTTCCTGACATTTTTGGATCTGCAGAAGTGGAAGGTGGTTCTCTAGATCACACATGGATCCACTCAGCCATGAGTCTCTGCTGCGGCTTCATGGGGAAGAAAGAGAGTGATGCTACATTGGGTCTAGAGACCATGCTTTGGTCACTACACAGTGATCCATAAGGGTTACTTAGAGCTTTCCCTGGCTCATGGCCAAGCATAACTATAATAAAAAATACATCAGAAGCAGGGGATATGCCCACCCCTGGAAAAGAGAGGTGTTCAATCATCAGCAAAGATCACTACTAGTTTTTGCACATCCAGAATTTTTAAAGAGTATTGGAATGGGCCAATCAAGGAAAATCAGTCAATTTATGCTCTGCTGTGAATATTTTATTTCAATCTCAGACAGGTTTGCTAAAATAGCATAGTCTATTTCTAATTCTTTAAATGTCAAAAACTAAGAGATCATAAAAAACAGACATATTTTAAAGGCAAATTAGGATCATTTCAATAATTTGGCATCATTTTTTAGTACCCTAGATAATAAACATGATTATTGCTTTCCCTTTTTACCATGTTGAGTGTTTACTGCAATTCTTTCACGCTATTCAAAGATTAACAAAGCATGTAATTGCATATACTCAAAAGCATATCATATTTCTATTTAGAAAAAATGTATCACAATAAAAGACCAACATCAATATATCTCTAAGTTCTTATTTTCAGCATATGAAAGGTAATATTTATTCAGTCTCTCTCATTCATTTAAGTCATAGTTAATGCTATGGCTCTGATTTATTTATGTATATGATTCTATATATTTACTCTAAGATTTCAGTCTTACTTCTCTGTTCCAGGAGTTTCTAAATTATTTCCACTTCTATTTGCATTTCACTTTAACCCAACAAAGTCCCAGGCATCTATCATAAAGACATAATCACATAAATGTGAAAATATGAATGCACATGGGTACTCACTGCATCTTAGTTTATAATAATTTTTTGACTGGAACTAACCTAAGTGCCTAAAGGAAAGAGCCAAAAAAACCGGTTAAGTAAATTATGATATTAACAGGCAATGGAATATCACTGGCGATTTAAAAATGATACAGTGAAAGACTTTTTAAGTATTTACAACATATTATTCAGGAAAAATAGTTCACTACATGATGCCATTTATGTACAACTGTCTGAAGATCTGTTCAACAAAATGTTAACTATAGCATTTCTGGAATTGTAAGGTTGTGAGTAATTTTAATTTTGGGGGGCACTTTATTATATCTTTAAAAACTTTCTTATAATGAATATATATCATTTTATTACTCATTTGTTTAATAAATATTTATTGGGCACTTACTATACTACTTACTATGCTTAAAGGTGCTAAAGATACAGTAGTAAACAAAACAGATAAACATCCCTCATGGGGCTTACAACCTAGTTGAGAAGATGGACAATAATCAAAAAATAAATGTATGTAAAATGTATAGTATATTATAAAAGGGTTGGAGACAAAAACAATTAAGCAGGAAAGGGAGTAGGAAACATTTGGGAGGAGTGGGGTGAAATTTTAGATGTCGTCGCTAAGATCAGGTTAGTGGCAATGGGAAGTGTCAAAATTTAGACTTATTTGGATGGCAGAGATAGATGATGAGATTTACTGAAGGATCAAGGAAAGAGAAACAAGGATGATCCAAGATTTTGGCCCTGATCAACTAGAAGAATGGAATTATCATTAAACGAGATTAGGAAAAGCACAGGAGGATTTTGTGGAAACACCAGGAGGTATTTTGGACATGTTCCATTTGAAATGCCTGTTAGACATCCGCATGGAGATGCCCAGTAAGTTGTAAGATATGTGGGTCTTGAGCACTGGGAAGAGGTCCAGGCTAGATCTAGAAACTACATGCTCGTGGGGGGTCGCAAGCATGTAGATCATACTTTAAGTCATGAGGCTGGATGAGAGTGAATTTAGATAGAAAGGAGAAGAAAGTCAAGGACTGAGTCCTGGGGCACTCCAGTACTTGGAAGTCAAGGAGATGAGGAGGACAAAGCAAGAGACTGTGACAAAGCGGCTAGAGAGGTAAGATCAAAAGCAGGCACGTGCAGTGTCCTGGAAGCTAAAACAAGAAAGTGGTTCAGGGAGAAAAGCCAACTGTTGGCTCATGTACTGGAAGGTCAAGTAAGATAGGACTGATCACTGAATTTGCAACGCGTGGTCACTGGTCACCTTAATGAGTGGCTTCAGTGGAGTAGATCTGAGAAAGGAGAGAAACTGTTACAGTGAGTACATATAAACATGTTCCAGGAATTTGGCAGTACATGGAAGGAGAGAAAGGACAGGAGCTGGAAGCAATGGGTTTTTGTTTTTATCTTTTTTCTTTTTTTCCAGTACGAGGGCCTCACACTGTTGTGGCCTCTCCTGTTGTGGAGCACAGGATCCGGACGCGCAGGCTCAGCAGCCACGGCTCACGGGCCCAGCCACTCCGCGGCATGTGGGATATTCCCGGACCGGGGCACGAACCTGCGTCCCCTGCATCGGCAGGCGGACTCTCAACCACTGCGCCACCAGGGAAGCCTTGTTTTTATCTTTATAAGATGAAATAAGTAAAACAAGTATCAAGTATTTTATTAGTAAAGTGATTTAAGTTATTATACACAGAATTTTTAAAGTGCATCTTAAGAACAGGTAGCTCCCAATTTTATCTCAATAATCAGAACTAAACCTAGATTTCCTGAGTTCTCTGCATAAACTGGCAATAAACCCTAATGAGGAGTGTTCAGGGTGGTCTGGGGTGTTCTGGGTTTCTGGGGTATTTTTATAACTAGCTTCTGAATAAACCCTTCCCCCTGTGCACTATTCCAGCACCTCCACTTAAACCTCTACTTAGAGGAAATCTTCCAAATTGTATATATCTAAGAATTTGCACCCCTAATCCATAGGGCATAAATATGCTTAGGACAACGCCATGTTTGTTAAGATTCTTGGTGACATTTAGAAATGAGCTTGGAAAAAATTTTCAAGACTCCAAAGATATGTGAGGTCAATGATTTTTTTTTTTCAAAAATGCAGGGGACACAGGTTCGAGCCCTAGTCCAGGAAGACTCCACATGCCGCAAAGCAACTGAGCCCATGCACCACAACTACTGAGCCTGAACTCTAGAGCCCGTGAGCCACAACTACTGAGCCTGCGTGCCACAACTACTGAAGCCCATGCGCCTAGAGCCCGTGCTCCGCAACAAGAGAAGCCACTGCAATGAGAAGCCTGCGCACTGCAACAAAGAGTAGCCCCCCCTCACCGCAACTAGAGAAAGCCTGCACACAGCAGCGGAGACCCAACACAGCCAAAAATAAATTAATAAATTTATTTTTTAAAGTTAAAAAAAAAAGAAGTTAGTATTTTAACACTAGCCCCACTGAGAAGTATATTGAAATATCCTCACTGCAATTTCTCGTCCAGTTCTACAACTTTCTTCTTTAACTCCTGGCTCTCCTTGATTGCAGACTGAGCTGTGATTTTAGTTCTAAGTTTAGAAGTGGAGAGGGCCGCTGATTCTTCTTCTAGCTCCTGAGCTCTGTCTCTCAAAGAGGTGAGGAGAGACGATTTTCTGGCATTGTTTTCTCCATAGTTCTCCATTTCAGCTTTCAACTCTTGACAGGAAACTTCTTTGGAAAGCATCTTGGATTGCAGTTCTCGAAGCTAACATGGAAAAGAAGTAAAAAGAGGGAAAAGATGTCAGTGGTATAAGTTGGAAGTACCTTGAAAAAATCCCAAAATCATAATTTAAAATTCCGATCTTTTATTCATGACTTCATCCGACTTTACTTTTTTTTCTTCATATTTGTTTCCATCTTACCAGCTGGGAAATTATGCCTAAATAGTGGACTTCATAGTCTGTCTTTTTCAAAAACCAATTGAGCAATGTCTTGTGGTAACTGAGTCTCACTCAAGAGACGTGTGGTGTATTTTGCAAAAAGCAATAAAATATTTTGCAATGAGAATTCATTTTCTAAATCTGTACTACTGCTATTGCTGCTCACGATGAAACAAGGAAGCTGCAAGGTAGGCTATTTGTAATTTCATGGCCATAGCTGTTTCCCAAGTCAATACAGACTATGCGATGTATCACAGCATTTCTCCCCCTGGCCTTCTGGACCCTTACTGTGGGTGATAAAGAAAAATAATACTCGGATTTCTGGAAAAAATATAGGAGAAAAGGAAAATCATTATAGGATTTATACAAAGGAAACGTTTTAACTTTTATGAATTCTGTGGCATCAAAATGCTGAACACAGTAGGTGCCTTATTAAGCTACCAGATCCACCCCCATTAGAAAACTTTATGAATGCATCTATTTTTTTGGAACTGTTAAGTATGCATGCATACACACACACACACACACACACACACACACTCAACTCATCTTTCAGTGGGATCCTGGCAGCCTAGTGAGACTGCTAGTTACCTCACAGGCAAGCCTAGGATTCCTTGGGGCCATCAGGCTATAAGCACATTGAGTCTACAGAGAATCTCCCAGAAACTCCACAATAGACCTGATCCAGCCCAGAGGGTAAATGGATCCCAATCATCTTCCTAGAATTTCCCCCAGACAACCAGAACCACAAGAAAGGGATTCAGATTACCAACCCCAGAGCTCCAGATTGCAAGCAATCCACATTAAAGGCAGCTACTCCCAGGGATGCTTACAGCCATCCAAAGCCCACACAGCCCAAACCCCAAGTCCCCAGGTGCCCCCAGGTGCTCTCAAGGATGTAGAGCTCCCCTGAGATCCAGAATCTAGCACGGCAAATGCACCGCCTTTCAGGAGTTCTCCACAGCTAGAGGGTAGGGGCACAATAAGAGAATAAGCGTAAACTTTGCCAAAAAGTTTAAAACTGTTTCCCTTTGTCCTATTTCTAATCACCTCTATACTCTGCTTCGCTCCATAAGAAGCTAACAAGGCCATCTGTGAGTTATGAAGACACAGACTCTCACCTCAGACTGAGCAGATTCAAATGTGACCAGAGTTGCTGCAAGTTCACTCCGGGCAGCCTCGGCCACATTCCGCTAGTGGTTTAACTGCTCCCGAGTAACTGCGACTTCCAAGAGATGATCGTAAGTTTCCTGAGAGGGTTCCCCAGAAGACAAAATATACAAAGGAGAGTTAAACAATCTTTTCCATGCAGCTGTGCAAAGCAAGATTAAGTACAGAAGCATTCTTTGTAGTCCAAATATGTTGGAAAGGCTGCCCAGAGATGTGCTTGGTTCAGATTATTTCATTCTCCTTCTCAAAATTCTAAGGGAAGCAGGAGGCCGCCCGGGAACGAATGATAGGCTCCCCCAGGACGGTAGTGGAGTTTGACATTGGTGGTTTCTCTTATTGCAGAGCACAGGCTTCAGTAGTTGTGGCTCAAGGGCTCTAGAGCGCAGGCTCAGTAGTTGTGGCACACGGGCTTAGTTGCTCCACGGCATGTGGGATGTTCCCGGACCAGGGCTCGAACCCATGTCCCCTGCATTGGCAGGCAGACTCTTAACCACTGCGCCACCAGGAAAGCCCTATCTTGGGGTTTTGAAGGTTACTCGGATGAATGCCTGAGGCCAGAGATAGTGGTCATGCCTGGAGTCCTTCTCCATCCAGAAGGGAACAGCTCTCAGCTCCACTGATGGCTGCAAATGCAGAAATATGGATCCCAGCATGGCCTCATTACTCTAATTTTGCAAGACAAGTCCTATATTTGGGCTTTTTGAAGTAAAAATTCCCAGTTTTTGCCTCTGGGTAACTAATTTAAATTGAAAAAAAAACACCATATGATCCCAATAAACACATCTGCAGAGCAGATTTGATGGGTTTGGGCTGTGGGTCCGGATGTAACCTCGGGTTCTGTTTCTGTCCTATTCATGCCATAACACCTGCTTTCTGAAGGAATTATTCCAGAGTTTGGACAGATACCCACCTCTATGAAGTTTCCAGGGCCTGAGGTCTTTGTGAAAGACATACAAGAATGCCATTCATTTTTGAAGGAATATGAAAGAGGTCACATAAAGGAGGGTTTCCCTGGAATATCTAGTGTCCTCGGGGGACACACCAGTAAAACCTGTTTATGATTCTGCCCGGCTACTGAACTGCCAAAGACTACTGTTTGGAAATACTCATGAATGCAAAAGTCATCCTAAAGCCCGAACTTCACAACAAGCGTTGTCATGACGAGTGTGTTTCAATCCACAAAATGCTAAACAAAACCTTCAGCGCACTTAGTAACAGCCAATGTTTGTCAATTACAACATATGTAAGAAGATGGTAGGCATGTACTCCTGGGGACAAAGCATAAAACAATTAACTGCATCTGTTAAGAGAACCATATCCTGTTCAGCCTCACCCAGCATTCAGAAGGAACTTTTCCACCCTAAACACTCCAGCAATATTTTCTAAAATAAGCCATGTGAGGACCTAAGTCACCTACAAGAGGTCTGAGCTACAGCATGTATGGACCATTTTCTAAAATTCCTTAGGGAAATAAGTTTCTTAATGGCTATGATTATTTCTTTCCTTGACTAACATGATTTTTGAGGACATGACACAGTCATACTCTAATTTTATATCTCTTTCTTATGAAAAACTATTGTGTCCGTTGGATATAATATTAAGAGCCCCTGAGACAGTTCAGAAGTGGGCCTTTATTTGAGGAGGTTACAGTGTAATGCAGGACACCACCAAAAGCATTAGCATCTTCACATGCTCAGGGGCAAAAGAAACCACATATTAAGATATTATTACCTTTGACACTGGAGCAGGGCCTACATGAGGAGGACTCTTGATTACTGAGTTTAGAAGACAGTTGCTAGGGTCTAAATCACCCTTCAAAGTCCAGCAGACTCGAGATTATTCATCAGCAAATGTTTACAAAAAGCCTATTCTGGGTCAGGCACTGAGCTTACAGTCTAATAAGAAAAAGAGCATTTATCAAACAACCACACTGGTGATTGTGTAATTACAAACTGAAATAAATTCAAGGAAAGAAACAAACAGACAACAAAGGAAAGTGACTTAAAATTAGGGAGGTGGAAGGAAAGATGTCCCTAAAGAAGTGATGATTAAATAGAAATTAAATAGGCAAGAGGTACTGAAACAGGAGCAACCCACATCTTTCAAATAGCCAAAAGTCCGAGCAAAGGTCCTGTGGCAGGAGTATGCCCTGTGTGATCAAGGATCAGAGAGAAGGCAGTGAGGCCTTCTGAGGGGTCAGAGCAGGTGAAGAACACTGGCAGCAGGGCTCGAAAGACGGCCCTGAGCCCATTGATTTATTTTAGTACCTGATAGGGCTTCTTTTTAAAAATATTCCTCCTTGGCTATTCTTACGTGTTCATTTTACCATATGAAACTTAGAATCAGCTCATCAAATTCCAAAAAATCCTGTTGGCATTTTTATTGGGAGCATGTTAACTTTATAAATAAACTTAAAGAGAAGTAACATCTCTTAAATGTTGAGTTTTCCAAATAAAATTCTCTTTTTTTCCATTTGTTCAGGAATTCTCATATGTCACATATGTAGCTGTGATGGTTAATTTTATGTGACAACTTGACTGGGCCACAGGGTGTCCAGATATTTGGTTTAAACATTATTCTGGTTGTGTCTGTGAGGATTTTCTGGATGAGATTAACATTTGAGTCACTAGACTGAATAAAGCAGGTTGCCCTCCCCAATGTGGGTGCGCCTCATCTAATCCACTGAAGGCCTGTATAGAACAAAAAGCCTGAGTAAGGGAGAATCTGTTCTTTCTGCATGTTTTTGAGCTGGGACATCAATCTTCCCCTGCCTTTGGATTCAGACTCAGACTGGAATTTACACCTTCAGCTCTCCTGGGCCTCCAGCTGGCCTACTGCAGATCTTGGGAATTCTCAGCCTCCATTATTACTCAAGCCAATTCCTTGTCATATATATATATATATATATGTATATATGTATATATATATATGTATATATGTATATATATATATATGACATATATATATATACATATATACATATATATATATATATATACACACACACACACACACACATATACATACATATACATCCTACTGGTTCTGCTTCTCCAAAGAACCCTGACTGAGCCCCAGAGACCTCTGTCTTGAGCTGGGCTCTGGAGTATACCACACTGACATAAATCATACCAATGTTTTCTTTTTTTTTTTCTGTTGCTATACCAATATTTTCTTAAGCAAAAATAAACAAATGGGACCTAAACTTATAAGCTTTTACACAGCAAAGGAAACCATAAACAAAATGAAAGACAACCTATGGACTGGGAGGAAATATTTGCAATGTGACCGACAAGGGCTTAATTTCCAAAATATACAAACAGCTCCTACAACTCAATGACAAAAAAATAAACAACCCAATCAAAAAATGGGCAGAAGACCTAAACAGACATTTCTCCAAAGAAGACATACAGATGGCCAATAGGCACAGGGAAAGATGCTCCACATTGCTAATTATTAGAGAAATGCAAATCAAAACCACAATGAGGTACCACTTCACATCGGTCAGAATGGCCATCATCAAAAAGCCTACAAATAACAAACGCTGGAGAGGGTGTGGAGAAAAGGGAACCCTCCTACCTGTTGATGGGAATGTAAATTGGTACAGTCACTATGGAAAATACTCAGTAGTATCAAGGTTCCTTCAAAAAAAAAAAAAAAACTAAAAAGAGTTGCCATATGGAGTATACCACAGAAATCCATTCCTTCAAGACACTCTGAGGTAGCTTGAAATGAGGAGAAATGCACAGCAGTAGCATGAGAGGATTATAAGGATAAGGAAAGACAATATGAAAACTGAAAGAAGAATACATGAATTTATTTATTTATGCCTATGCTTTTCCTCTTAACCCTTCCTTGGCTGTCCCATAGATCCTTATGTAGTGTTCTTCATATTTGGCTTGGATTTCTTCTTTGACCTGAGTTGTTTTAAGGGCTTAGTTGTTTTTGTGGCTCTCTGTTCTCAGAATTTGTTACGATGTCTGTTTTATTGCATTGTGCTCAGACAACCCAACTGTATTCCAGGCTGACATTCACGGGTGTACACCAGTGGGGTGGACCAATGTCCATTCAGAACTGGGTCCATTCAGACTGGAAGGTTGTCCTTCTTATACCAGCCATTACACATTTTCACCATCATCCTTTTCTATATTATTTCTACTTCAGGGAATTTATCAAGGTTTTTGTGAATACTCAATTTTATGAACATCCAGTGGGTATTTAAAAGGAAGGTATATTCTCTATCTTCTGAGCTTGAAATTCAATATGTATCAGTTAGTTCTACTTTATTCATCATTTTAATTAGGCATTTCTAGTCTTGTCTAATTTCTATCCTTTTACTCTATCATGGCTCGAGAGAGGTGAGTTAGAGCCTCCTATTACTACTATAATTCTCTAGCACCTTGTAGCACTTGTATTCTTGCTGAATGAATACTGGTACTGCTTGACTTGGTGCAAAGATTCAGAAATTTCATATATTCGTTGTGAATTGTACCACGTAGCACGATAATGTGCCATTATTTGTCTGACCCTTTTTGCTCATAATTCAACTTTTTCCAGTATTGAGATCATGACTCCTGATTTCTTTTTGTTTGCATCTGACTACGTATACCTTTGTTCCAGCTTTTTATTGTCAACCTTTGTCACTTTGTCTTGGGTGTCTTATATGTAAATAAAGTTGGTTAAGCCCTTTGGATACCCTTCCAATTACACTATATCTATTAAAAATTTAAATGTAAATACTATGACCCAGCAGCTCTACCTCTCAATTATCTCCCCTTGAAAAATAGTCACATATGTGCATAACGATATAACAGCAAAAAAGAGGGGGTGTGTGAAACAATATAAATTCCCATCAACAAGACAATTACTAAAAAAGGCACTCCCAAACTATGAATACTAGGCAACAAGCAGTAGGAGATCGTGCTGTATGTTTGGGCATAAGAATATCTCCAAGATATACCACTGAACAAAAGTAAGAAAGTACAGATCCAGAGTTTGATACCTTTTTCCATAAAACACATAGGGAGGGAAAGCACTATGTCTTTTCTATAAATATGTTTAGAGAAGAAAAAGAGAAAAAGGTCTGAAGGGACACACATCACCTTAATAACAGTCCTCACCTCTGGAGCCAACAATAGTATTGGAGCTGGGAGGGGAAAGGCTTTGTTTTTTTCAAGAAGGATATATTTATGCATTACTCGTATAATTAAATATGATTTAAAGAAAAGAAAAATACTGGGAAGAAATGTTACTGCGGTTATCTTTTAGTTATAGGACTACCTTTTATTTTCTTCTTTATTATATGTTTTTATATTTTCCAAATCCTTTATAGTGACTGTACATTAATTTTATAATCAGAGTAAACATCCCCCCTTAAATAAAAACAAGAGGAATAAGGACAAGAATAGACAAAAATCACAAAACCTGCCATGTGGTGCCTTTATGGAAAACACAAGGACAAAGAAACAATCCCAGTAGCATAGGAATTTGAATGCATGTGAGAGCAGACATCTCAGGGGTTTGCCCTTTTAATTAAGCCCCCTAAAGTTAGTAAGATTTGTGGAAAATTCTTCAACTTTTTCTATAAACATTAAGCACTCTTCACCTTAAAGAAACTAATTTTACCCTATTCAAAATGGCAAGATTAAAAACTCATCCATTTGTCCTCACATGAGGACACTCCAAGTTATTAGGTCTCTCTCAGCCAACCCATGAAGCAATTTTACATTAATTTTAGAAAGCCAACTACCTATGATTTGATTCAGCTACTGATATTATGATAATGATTGAAATTGCCTCACAGGGTGGCTCCTAGGCTTTTCAGAATAAAGGATAGTTTCAAAGCGCAAAGGCAGAAAGAAGAGATCAGCTTATTCATAATTTAGTACACAATGTGTCCAATTATCTGACCTGGGGACAGTGTCTTGGGCCAGTCTTGCTTCTATGGTATTTAGTTGTCTTATTTTCCCATGGACAAAAAATAAAAAGAAAAGAAAAGAAAATGAGAGGAAAATCACTGCCTACCTCTGACACACAAAAGCACCTAAATCCATTCCTATCTTTCTATCCCATAACCAACCTCCCCTTTGTTCCAGCATTATTCCATACTGCAGCGCATGACTGTGTCACCAAGGCACTTCCACTGTGGAATGCTTCCTTCAGCCTCTCTCTCTCTCTATCTCCTTCCCTCTCTCTCCCCATCCCTCTTTAAGTCTCCAGTGCTGCCCCAGTGAGCAATCCCTTCTAAGACTCTCTCCCCTACTCTCCAACTTCTTCCCCCCAAGTAGTTTCTCCCCTAATTTACAGGGCATAAATTAAGTCTTACAAATTGTATTTCTCCAACCAATGCCAATTTTGACTACTCATTAGTTCTTCTCCAGACTTTGAAGGATTTTCCTGGCCCTCCTGCTTTTCCTTCTTATATCTGCATTTGGTTTCCGGGGTTTACTAGTGCCTGCAGGGGACAGTGTGATGGGTGTGGAATTCAGGAAATAAATCTGAGTGTCTACATTTTAGCAGCTGTGGGACAAATTTTGGAGGAAGACATTTCTGCATTAAATCAAGTTTTGTGAAGAAGCCGATCTATTATTTTTCATTGTTCTCTAATGCCTTTTTTCTTGGTGTCACTTAAAAACCCTTCTAACTCTATATCTTTATTGCAGAGAATGCAGTATTCCAAAATGTTCTTAATACTATGGCTCTGCTAAAAGAAACTGAGTCCATATTTTCAGATGGGGAAGGGTTGCAGTTAGAAAAACTTAGATGCCAAACCTTTTGAGAGTTTGCTTCAAGTACTAATCCTGACATAACAATATATATTAAATATGTATCTTATATATACTTATATATTAGATATGTATCTCATATATATACATATATATATGATCATAACTAATATTCACTGAACCAGGAACTATTTCTCTTTTGTGGGGGCGGGGGGGAACTATTTCCATTCAATCTTCACAACAGCCCTATGACTATTCTTTTTTTTTTAATTTATTTATTTATGTACTTATTTATTTATGGCTGCATTGGGTCTTCGTTGCTGCGTGCGGGCTTCCTCTAGTTGCTTTGAGCAGGGGCTACTCTTCGTTGCAGTGCACGGGCTTCTTATTGCGGTGGCTTCTCTTGTTGCAGAACACAGGCTCTAGGCACGCAGGCTTCAGTAGTTGCAGCACGTGGGCTTCAGCAGTTGTGGCACATGGGCTCAGTAGTTGTGACGGGAGGGCTTCAGTAGCTGTGGCTCACAGGCTTTAGAGTGCAGACTCAGTAGCTGTGGTGCATGGGCTTAGTTGCTCCGCGGCATGTGGGATCTTCCCGGACCAGGGCTCAAACCCGTGTCCCCTGCATTACCAGGTAGATTCTTAACCACTGAGCCACGAGGGAAGTCCCCTATGACTATTCTTATCCCCCAGGGACTGTTCTTATCCTCTCATCCAAAAATGAAGCTATTAAGGACTAAAAAGGAAATTCTTTTGCCAAATAGCAAACAACTGGTAGTAGATCTGGGAGCAGTGATTGCTTTTCTGTGCTATATAATTTTAAAATTAAGTTTAAAGTAGGATTAATGAATGCGCATATAAAATGTCCCTGCCACTGCAGGAGACACTTCGGCATATACCCCGTGACCCACAATTCTACTTGTAATTCTACATGAATGTTCGTGGTTCGCAGTGTCCATCAATACAGGAATTGGTCAACAATAGTACATCCATAAGATGGGAAACTAGAAAGCAGCTAAAAGAACAGAACTAAACCTATTTAGAGCAGCACAGATAGATCTCAAAAACATACTGTTTTTCAAATAAAGTAAATCAGAGAACAAACCTGATAGTATGATACCGTTTATGTTTTTAAAATACATGTTAAACAAAATAACATATTTTCTAGGTTTAAGTATGAATGCAAAAAGTATTTTTTTAATGGTCTGGAGGATACTCACCAAACGTATTTAATAATTACCTCTGGTGAACAGGGGAAGGGTGTCAGGATTAGAGATGATTGACAAAAGGAACTATAGTTTATATGTAATGTTCTCATTTTTAAAGGAAAAGTGGATATAATTGTAATATTAAAATCAAGTTCTTAATTAAGTGAAAGACAACTGAAAGCATGTTTAAAGAGGCCAATTTACTATGTTCTCAGCTTTCACATCCTAATCTTCAGACTTAAGAAACTGAATACCATGTGAATTCTTTACTGGCTGCAGAGGCAGCTGGAAACCCTGAACTTGAACCTCAGCGTGCACGAGGCGGCAGAGGTAAAAAGAAGAATCACTGAATTTCCAGCAATACTTGGAATGTATTTTCTGGGCAGCAAGAAGGTTGTGACTACATTTCGGACAGGACGTTCACCACAAAAATGAACGGAATAATACAATATTATAGCCAAAACTGTATCTTCAAGGATTAAAACAAGAATTCAATGATTCTTAATGTTTTTAACAACTCTAAAAAGTTCTCCAATTAACAAAGGACAAGCCAGAGAGAGAAAACAACCTAAACAACATGTGTTGCACTAAATCCCTGCTTTCTCTTCCAACGTAACTCTTAGCTCTGCCCAAAGAAAACGCAACAAAAATGATGCTGCTTCACCATTCTGATACTATTTCTTCTGTTAAAAGGAGGCCATGACTTCCAGCATACACACTCCTGCCAGTGACAGTCTCCTGAGAGACGAATTTTGTAAACGAGAAGACTGTGGAGCGTTAGCATATGTAATCTCTCCAGGTTTCACATTAGAAAGAAACCAAATAATTTTTAACCTCCTCATAAGAATTGTTGCAAGGTGACGAAGCAAGATGACAAGGCAAGATCCACAAATAAGTTTTCAGAATTCATTTTTCTCTTTTGCGTCCAGAATAAAACGGGTTAAAAGCAGATTTCAAATCCCAAACCACACTGCTTAGCAACTCTCATTACTAATCATGAAGAGGACAAGGATGTCCTCAGCACACTCTAGAGGACAGACTGGAGTGGGCAGACTCCTGTTTAGGAAGCCCTTCCTTTCTAAAGACAGAACCCCTAATCTCACCCTCTCCCCTCCCCAGGACCTGCATCACATCATCCCTAATAAAGAGCTCAGCAGGAGGCAGCTGGTGAAGATCAAAGGAGGGGTCAGAGGCCACAAGAAAATCAACTAATGGACAGTGTATTCACCTGAATAGTAAACCTCTCGGGACTTCCCTGGTGGTCCAGTGGTTAAGAATTCGCCTTCCAATGCAGGGGACGACGCAGGTTCGATCCCTGGTCAGGGAACTAAGATCCCACATGCCACGGGGCAACTAAGCCCGTGTGCCACAACTACTGAGCCCGTGCACTCTGGAGCCCATGCATCACAACTAGAGAGAAGCCTGTGCACCATAATGAAAGATCCCGCATGCCGCAACTAAGACCCGATGCAGCCAAAAAAAAAAAAGAAGTAATCCTCTCACTCTTCTCATATTTGCAGTTTCAAAGTCTTTGCACTCCATTTTTCCCTCTGCTTAATTTTCTGAAAGACTTGACCAATCAAAATTCCCACCTGACCACACCACTATCTTTCAGTTATTGTCTCATACAGCCTATGCTTCTCCTTCACAGCACTTACACAATGGTAAGGAATACATTATATGTGTAATTAAGTATTTAATGTCTCCCTCTCTCAAAAGACTGTGATGTTCACAAAGTCATACCTAGCACATAACCAGTACCTCACAATGTAAATGTTCAATAATTATTCGTAGAATAAGTGAATGGATGGATGGATGGATGGATGGATAGATGCTCTTTTTATTAATATCCTAGTCCTCCCATTTGATTCACTCCACAATCTCATCCTGTTCTCATCTGCTATACCAAGTTCCATCAGTCTCTGGAGCTGGCTGGTTTCTACTGCACACCGAGCCCCAGCAATGATGGGCTAGTTTAGGAAACACACAGATTCTCCCACTACGACCCATCGCAGCCTGTCCCTCTCCAGTAGCATTAGTATCCAGACACCATGGATGTATCACATAACCATAAGCCCTGACAAGAGAAAAACTGTCTTGCCTTTGACTCTGTGGGTGTTCTGGAACATACCTCCCAGTCACTGAATAGCTTCTTCTATATCATGGCAGGATCATAAACTAAAGGCTAGTCCCCACCCCACTAGTGTTTCCTGTAATTCCTATAATCTTCACAGTTTACCAAAGGTCAAGATCTTAGAGAATGACTTTAACTTCCATGCAAAGTTTCAAGGTTATTTCTTATCCAATGTCAAAACAAGAAAAACAGGGCTTCCCTGGTGGCGCAGTGGTTGAGAGTCCGCCTGCCGATGCAGGGGACACGGGTTCATGCCCCGGTCTGGGAGGATCCCACATGCCGCAGAGCGGCTGGGCCCGTGAGCCTCGGCCGCTGAGCCTGCGCGTCTGGAGCCTGTGCACCACAACGGGAGAGGCTACAACAGTGAGAGGCCAGCGTACCGCCAAAAAAAAAAACAAAGAAAAACAAAAAAGGAATTAAGCAAATGGCAGGAAAGAAAGATTGAAAGAGGGAACGAATAAGAGGAAGCGAGTGTCCTGTGTGTGCTGCTGGTGCCATGCACTTGTTAGGGGTGGACCAGTGTGACTTGGCTCTTCCAAGCAGATCAACGTGAGTCACACAATCTACCAGAACCATGAGGTAAAGCAAACAAGTTGCTCGGTAACAGGACACCTGTTCACTACAGGAAATCACAACAAATTTCAAAACCCGTGGAACAATCCAATGGCATAATGCCAAGCGTTTGTTCAGTAAAAGCGCTTCTATAGCAGGGTCAAAACAGTGGAGTCCAAATAGGCATCTCTCTCGGGTTTTGTTTTTTCAGGGATAATTCTGAAGTAGAGGAGAGAATGAATGAATGCAGCTTCTTCAGTCAATCCTCTGAATGTCATTGGACAACATCGGCTTAGTTAATACCAGAAACACATTCCTGAGACCTCTTGTATTAAGACTCATCATCTGGATCCAGCCTCCTGCTGAGACCAGTAAAATATGTCCTGCTAGGTGAGAATAGAGGCTTCATATATCTGACTCCAACTTGCCAAGCTCTCCAATGTCCTATGTGCTAAGCTGATGTAATAATTTTAAGGCATCTCAACATTAGGATTGAAAATGGCTCTGCCAAAACTGCATCCAAAAGTAAATGTAGACGGATGCCACAGCTACCTCACTCTCCTCCCTTCCTCGCATCTCCTTTTGGGCTGATCTAACCTTCCCACTGCTGCAGAGTAGACGGGATGAAATGCACACCTGATCAGGTCCCTCCCTACCTGCCAAAGCTGCCCATCTTAGACAAGGTAAGGGATAATCTCCTTAAGTTGTACAAATCTCCTGTCAATCACCAAAGGCCTGTTATCAGTGTTCCTGCCCCAATGTCAATATCTAGCCTGACCTTCAGTCACAAATGAGATCTGTCTAAACATGCCATGTATCTTTCATAACTGTTCCATGCTTGAGGTTCTTCTACCTCCTTCCCAGTCTCTTCCTCCACTTGAGAAACGCCTGGACTCAATTCTAGAGTTAGAATTGGCTTCTCTGTGAAACTTTCCTAGCGTACCCAGGCAGAATTCTTTTTTTTTTTTATTTTTATTGGAGTACAGTTGATTTACAATGTTGTGTTCGTTTCTGTTGCACAGCAAAGTGAATCAGTTATACATATACATATATCCACTCTTTTTTAGATTCTCTTCCCATATAGGTCATTACAGAATATTGAATAGAGTCTCGTGTGCTACACAGTAGGTTCTTATTAGTTATCTATCAATATTTTATATATATTAGTTTGTATGTGTCAATCCCGGTCTCCCAATTTATCCCTTCCCAACCCTTACCCGCTTAGTAACTGTAAGTTTGTTTTCTACTTCTGTGACTCTATTTCTGTTTTGTAGACAGGTTCATTTGTACCGTTTTTTTAGATTCTTTACCCAATTTACCACTCATCCTCAGCTTGTTTTACTTATTTTGGTTAATAATTCTCTGATTGTCTAATCAATGAAAAAAGATAAATGTCACCCACATTCTTACCAGAGACAATACTGATATATTTTCATGCATTTCTTTAGAGTACTTTTCTTATACATATATACTGTGTGCTTTTTAAAAAACATAATTGGGGTTACACTATAACAATAATTTGGTATCCTATCTTCTTCGCTAAATATTAATATTTTCCCAAGTATTCTTTTAAAATGTTAAGAGATGCACAACATTCCATCATAAAGCTGTAATTTAATTTCACTATTCTATTGATAGACATTTAGTTCTTTTTCCTATCTGTCACTATTACACATCTGTTAGAATTTCTGATTGTTTCCTTAAGACAAATTCCTGGAAGGGAAACAACTGGGTCAAAGTGAATAAAAAGTTTAAGGATTGGGCTTCCCTGGTGGCACAGTGGTTGAGAGTTCGTGCCCCAGTCTGGGAAGATCCCACATGCCACGGAGCGGCTGGGCCCATGAGCCATGGCCGCTGAGCCTGCGCGTCTGGAGCCTGTGCTCCGCAATGGGAGAGGCCACAACAGTGAGAGGCCCGCGTACCGCAAAAAAAAAAAAAAAAAAAAAAATTTAAGGATCTTCGTACATATATCAACACATAAGTAGCACTAATTTCACTAATTTACATTCCTACCGATAATTTATTATAATAGTTTCATGACACTAAGGGTCACTGCTTACTCAGTCCCTTCCCAATATTTCTCTATCACTTTAAAGATGTCTGCATTTTAATATTTATCAAATGAATAACACAGTAAGATGAGTTATCATTTTTTGAGGATTTGAGCTACATAAGCACAACATAAGCACTGTACTAACACGATTGCATTCAATCCTTACAATTCTTACAGAAGAGAATTCTCCTCCTCTCCCAGGCTTGCCCAACAGATAGTGAGTGACAGAACCTGACAACAAACCCACAGCCTACCTGACCTAAATCCAGGCTTTGACCAGTGGGTCTACAAATGTTTTTGCTTATGCAACCTATCAGTATCAATTTGTAGAATAAATTTGAATATTTATTTATGTAAAAATACACTACTGTCATATTAGGCATATTACCAAATATACACAAAATACAAATCAAGATGAGATTAAAATAATAATGCAAATATTTTCTTCCTGAACCTCTCATAAATCATTTTGCACACCTCCTGTAGACACAAGCCCACTTCTGAGGAGCACAGCCCTTATCGTCTACACTAGTTTTTATGTCTACCACTAGGACATAAGCTCCATGAGGGCAGGCCCTGTGTCTGTTTTTTAGCACTGTATCTACAGTGTCTACACTGCCTGGTACACTAATGAAAGACATGTTGAATATTAATAAATGAATAAATGATTCAGCTGCAAGGTTGTGGGTTTGAGGGAAGAATCTAGAAATCAGTTATATTTGTATCCCTAGCACCAAGCACATTTCCTAGCACATGATGGACACCTCTATAAATGTCTGCTGAGTGGATATACATTTGCTGTTTGATGAGTAAATGAGTGAATGGATGGATGATGGATGGACAGATGGACAAACAGAATGGAAAGGCTTCTTCCCCTCTATTCACATCTCTAGGATTAGCATATCAAAGATAAAAATACCTGGCTGAACTTATTTATTTAATTTCAATAACACTTTACTACTGCTAAACAGTGGTCCTGTTGGAACAAGTATAGGTGGAGTTTCACTCATGTCTTGTAAAAATAGAAAGTAACAAGCCTCATATTTTTAAAATTAGACCTGGTGAGAGATCAACCTAAAGCAGAGATATGAGCTTCAGAAGAAGATGGGAGGGAGAGGAGATAGTTGACCAAGATGCACTGGGGAGGAAAGGCCATGAATTATTTATTCATCCACATCTTGTTAGATAAGAATAAAAGTTTAAAAGACTGAAAAAATACTTACCTTGAAGGAACCAAAATTATAACTCAATCCTTGTTAGGGTGAAGGTCTCATCCTATCTAATTTGTAATTTTTCTGTATCTTGTTATGAAAATATCTTGGCTAATAAAATTGCAGTTGTTTCTTTAACTCATCCTGTCTTTAGAAGCTTATTGTCACTCCCTGTGTAACAGCTATTCTTAATCTCAAGGTTTTACATGCTACATGGACATGAGGAGAAATTACATTAATCCACACTCTCAGTATCTTTAGTTTGTAACCTTGCTGATACGTCACTTACATTCACTTGTTAATCAGAAAACATTAAGATGTTTTGTCTTGCCTTTTTCTTCAGTTGTGACTGTAATTTTAAAAATCATTTCAAAAATGAGCATAAATGTGGAAGCTCTTCAAACAGCTATTAGCCTCTCTTTGCTTATTTCCATTCTTGAGGTGGATACGATTACCTCACCCAAATGTAAACTCCATGAGGGCGTTATTATTTATAGACACCAGGTAGTAAATGCTAATCATGCTAGCTCTGTATTAAGCATGATTCAAATACAATGCCATTTAATCCCAAGTGCAACCATGTGAAGCTGTTACAACTATCCACATTGCATAAAAAAGAAATTTAGGTTCAACGATGATAAGGCATTTGATCTGAATCCCACAGCTGTGTTTTCTGGCTCCTCTCTTCCCCTCCCCTGCTCTCCCCTCCCCTTTCCTCCTTCCCCCATCTCCTTCCCTCTCCTCTCCTTTCTACCCTCAACTCTAACGTCTTACTCTGGCTCGCTCTACCTAGCCACTGTGACCTGTTTTCAGTTTTTAAATCAATGTTCCCTGAGCCTCAATCTAAATTAGTTTCCTGTGTTATTCACTCGCATGTCGCCTAACACTTATCCTTCGTGTTATCACCAAATTAACTATTATTTATTTGTATGATTATTTACTTAATATCTATGTCCCCCACTAGACTATGAGGTCCACAGAGGCAGGAAAATGCCTGTTCTGTTCACCACCGTGTCCCCAGTGACTGAGTATCAGTAAAGATCACAGAGTGAATGAAGGAGTGAGTGAAATGGCACAGCCAGAATTCAAACCAAAGCCTATCTGACTCCAAAGTCCATATTGTTAATCACTATGTTATCATCATATATAGATATGCAATCATTTCTCCCTAAATTGAATTCTTTTCCGACCTTCATTCAATATTGCTGTCTGCAAGGCAAGTAGGGCTGCTGTAGTAATGAGGTGCATTTCCATAACTAATTTTAAGTTCACAAAATTTAACTTTAATAAATTCATAAATCTCTTTCCAACCACTTTTTGGAAGATTCCTGGGGGAAGGAATAAATGGGAGATTGAGACTGACATACACCCACTACTATATAGAAAATAGATAACTAATAAGAACCTACTGTATGGCACAGGGAACCCTACTCAATACTCTGTAATGACCTATTTGGGAAAAGAATCTTAAAAAGAGTGGATACACGTATAAGTGATTCACTTTGCTGTACAGCAGAAACTAACACAACAGTGTAAATCAACTATACTCCAATAAAAATTAATTTTAAAAAACGATTCTTGGGACTTCCCTGGTGGTCCAGTGGGTAAGACTCCATGCTCCCAATGCAGGGGGCCTGGGTTCGATCCCTGGTCAGGGAAGTAGATCCCGCATGCATGCCGCAACTAAGAGTTCACATGCCGCAAATGGACGATCCCGCCTGCTGCAACTAAGACCCAGCGCTGTCAAAATAAATAAATAAATAATTGATTAACAAATAAATAAATAAATAAAAAGATTCCTTCTGCTTTCTACAAGTTCCTGAATGTTGTACAGGTCGGGTCTAGTCAATTTAGAAGCTTATATTTTCACTTAATATAAAGTCTTTTGAATTTTTTTTTAATCTGTTACCAAGTTATCTGTTACCAAGATAACTTCTTAGTTAAGAAAGTCACAGGCAAGTTAATTAATTTCAGGTCCTATTTTAAGTGACTAGCAATTTCTCAACATTTATATGGGATATATCTCCATGGGAAGTATCAGGTGTAGCTATCAAGGCTAATAATGAATGCAGATTTGGGAACACTGTCACATATGGAATAGCTTCTGTGAGTGGAAGGATGGAAACAAAAATCTCTGTTAACAACTAGATGGGACATTTTATTCATTGGAATCCTGTATATATCTTCTTGCATATTAATGATTCTAGAACTCTTCCCAAGTGGGATTTTTTTCACTCCATCTATTATCAAACACTTGATAAATTATCTTAAAGTGAAAATTTTTCCAAGATATAATATTTTACTTCCTATGCTGAGTGGTGTGTTTGAAACTTTAATAAGTTGTCTATTCAAGGTGCCTCCTCAGGAATATTTCCCTTAGAATGAACTTGAAATATAGCTTAACCCATCTTCCAAAAGAGCAATTCTCCAGTGCAATAAAATTGTCATAGGGAGATTTAAGTCTTGTTGGACTTCATTTCAATACTCATCATTTTATATCAACCTTTAGGAGAAGGAATAAGCAATTTTAAGATAAAATTTTCTTCAGCATTTCTCACAACTCACAAGACATGGAAACAACCTAAAAGCCCATCAATGGACGAATGGATAAGGAAGAAAATGTGACATATTTATATCTATCTATATCTAAATAATGGAATACTACTCAACCATAAAAAAGAAGAAAATCCTGCCATTTGCCACAACATGGATGGACCTTGAGGGCATTATGCTCAGTGAGATAAGTCAGACAAAGACAAATACTGTATGATCTCATATGTGGAATCTAAAACAAGCAAAAAACTCACTAAAAAAAAAAAGAGGATTTCCCTGGTGGCACAGTAGTTAAGAATCCGTCTGCCAATGCAGGGGACACGGGTTCGAACCCTGGTCCAAGAAGATCCCACATGCCTTGGAGCAACTAAGCCTGTGCACCACAACTACTGAGTCTGCACTCTAGAGCCTGTGACCCACAATTACTTAGCCCACGTGCCACAATTACTGAAGCCCGTGTGCCTAGAGCCCATGCTCTGCAACAAGAGAAGCCACCACAATGAGAGGCCCGCGCACCGTAACGAAGAGTAGCCCCTGCTCACTGCAACTACAGAAAGCCCGTGCACAGCAACGAAGAGCCAACACAGCCCAAAAATAAATAAATTTAAAAATTTTAAAAAGAGATCAGATTTACAGTTACCAGAGGTGGGGGGCTGTCAGGGGTGGGGGGATTGGAAGAAGATAGTCATAAGGTACAAACTTCCAGTTATAAGACAAATATACGCTGGGGGTGTAATGTACAACATAATGACTATAGTTAACACTACTGTATGATATATTTGAAAGTCCTAAATATATTTGAAAGTTCTCATCACAAGGAAAAAAATATCTTCTTTTTTTGTATCTATATGAGATGATAGGTATTAAATTTAAGTTAACTAAATTTATTGTGGTAATTACTTCACAATATATTTAAGTCAAGTCATTATGCTGTAAACCCTAAACTTACACAGTGCTGTATGTCAGTCGTATCAATAAAACTGGGAAAAAATATGTTCTATTATCTATGTCTTCGTATCATCTCTTCTATTGCTTAACAATGCTTTCTATACAAGGTTTCTACACACAGTTTCATCTCCCTACAGGGCTACATTATAAATTTTGGGGGTCCTATGCACTTTTACCTTCATGGTCTCTTTCCTCCATAAAGATATTAAAAATTATATTTTATAACTAATTGGTATAAAGAACATATCAAAATATTACATATTAAAATATTTTTTCAACTTAGAAGTTATTTTTTCTCTCTCTCTCCTGATTTTAAAAGAAATTAAAACACTCTCATGGGTCCCTTAAAATATGGTGGTCGCCAGTGACACTGAGGATAGATTGGTCCTGTCTCTCTAAGAAAATCAGGCAGTAGATACGACAAACTCTCCCCAGTTTTCTGCTGTTGATTATTAGCTTTTGTGTTTGTGTATTGAGCACCTTGCTGCACTGTCCTTTGTGGTGGACTATAAACCCATTGGTTCTCACAACCTCCTCAAGCATGGAAGGACTCAGCGAAGTACCCTGTGTATTAATTAGGGTTCTCCAGAGAAACAGAGCCAATAGAATGTAGATAGATAGATAGATAGATAGATAGATAGATAGATAGATAGATAGATAGATTTTAAGGAATTGGCTCACATGATTGTAGGGGCTGACAAGTCTGAAATCTGCACAGTGAGCTGGCAGGCTGGAAACCCAGGGAAGGGTTGATGTGGCCGTTTGAGTCCAAAGACAGTTTGGAGGCAGAATTCTCTCTTCCTGTGGACCTCAGTCTTTTCTCTCAGGCCTTCAACAGACTAGGGGAGGCCCACCCACATTATGGAGGCTAATCTGCTTTACTCAAATCTACTGATCTAAATCTTAATCTCAGCTAAAAAATACCTTCAACAGTGAAATATAGGTTGGTTTTTGGCTATATATCCTAGCCTAGCCAAGTTGACACACAGAAGTAACCATTACTTTGCTGTACATGTGAAACTTAACACCACATTGTAACTTAACTATACTTCAAAAAAATGTAACCATTATACCCTGTATTTTCAAAAAAATATGATCTTGAGGTTGCTACCAGGCTGTTACACAAGGTTACAAAGATCTTCATGCAAATATCACTGCCAGAATAGAGAAGAAATAAATTGTCTCAAGGTCAAAATAATGTGAAACAAAACTGTATCACCTGTGTCTTGAACAAACCTAGCCTTGTAAAGTTGAATAAATCTGAAAATTTTGATTTTGCTTTTAAGTAAATGTCAGCCTGCCCATTTGCCTTTATGAACAGAAGTGTAAGCATTCTTCTTTACCCAAATAGCATGGTTTTTTGTTTTTTTTTTTGCTGTATGTGGGCCTCCCACTGCTGCGGCCTCACCCGTTGCGAAGCACAGGCTCCGGACGCGCAGGCTCAGCGGCCATGGCTCACGGACCCAGCCGCTCCGCGGCATGTGGGATCCTCCTGGACCGGGACACGAACCCGTGTCCCCCGCATCGGCAGGCGGACCCCCAACCACTGCGCCACCAGGGAAGCCCCAATAGCATGGTTTTTAAACCAGGGACCAGAAATGGCCTTAAAATACTTAGTTAATTACCATCAGAAAGGAACATTTAACAGCCAGTATGGACAAAACCATAATCATTGGTTTTGGCAGCTATTCTCAAAATTCAAACTGTCAATTCTAAATAAATCCAGTGGAAGTGTGGCTCCCACACATGGGAAAAGGAGGACCAGAGGGAGATACGACCAGTGCTTAGATGATGCCGGCCCTAGTGCGACCTAACACCTGCCATGAGGGGTGCAGGCTGCGGGCGCTAATGAAGACCCCAGCTAATGCCCTTGCTTCCCAGGATATGGCCCTGGAGTGGAAGCCTCTCACAACAGCCCTACAGACGGGAAGCTCCCGGGCGTAGAATGAATGGCGATGACCGAGTGTTGTGCCCACTGGGAAGCCCCCCCACCAGCACCCACTCCTCAGGCAAGGAGGGGAAACCATACCCTGGTTTCCCTGACATGGAGACACTATTTTTTTAATTTATTTTTTAAATTAATTTTTATTGGAGTATGGCTGCTTTACAGTGTTGTGTTAGCCTTCACTGCACAACAAAATGAATCAGCCATGCACATACAGATATCCCCTCCCTTCTGGATAGACAACTCATGGGAACATACTGTACAGCCCAGGGAACTCTACCTAACGCACTGTGGTAACCTATATACATTATTGATACTATGTATAAAATAGATAACTAATGAGAACCTACTGTATAGCACAGGGAACTCTACTCAGTGCTCTGTGGTGACCTAAATGGGAAGGAAGTCCCTTTTCCCAAGTAAAGCAAAAAGGTAAACGTAGATAAGACAACAGACTTAAGGGACTTGGGATGGAAATAAAGAGCGTACAGCATGGCTGAACCTTCAGAGCCAGGGCAAAGTTAAGGATCTCAGTAGAGACTGCTGTCCAAGTCCACGAGGGAAGTCGGGGCCAAATGGAACAGGGGATGGTGCTCAGCCCAATGCTCCACCCCACCTTCAGTGCCAAGAAACTCATAACCAACTCCACTCCCACCTGCAAAGACTTAGTTCATCTAAGGGGAAAGGGAATGAGGAAAACAAATGGAATAAGTTTCCTTGAATTGACAAAATGGTATTTTTCTTCTAAAGAGAAGAAATAGTGTCTTCTGAGCTAAGCTGAGTTGTTATAAAATGTTACAGAATTTTTGCCCACCTAAGTTACATCGTCTCTAAACCTTATACTCACTGTATATGTAGTAACTGAACTGCAGTCACTCACCAAAGGGAGCTATCCATCACGGCTAAATACATAAAGAAAACCGATACATACGCAGAAAAGTAACAGAAACAAGTTAATTAATCGCTTCAGGTTCTACAAGCTAGAATGGCAGAAAGTTTATTTCTCTAGAGAAGTGAATTCGCTAAGGTACAGCATAATACACTTCAGCCTTTAGGGATAAATGTTATGAGGAAACTTCATATGAACAAAGTTGTGCAATTAAAGAAAATGTCCATTATGTTCCATCATAGTAACACTTTATGTTTATTGGAAAGACCTCTGTGGTGTGAGTTCTGAGCACGAGTGGTTGTACTAACTTTAGCAAAGGCTGACTATTAGTCAGCTCGCGCTGTTGTAACAAAATACCTCAGATGGGTGGCTTCAACAACGCATTTATTAACCTCACAGTTCTGGAGGCTGGGAAGTCCAGAATCAAGGTGCCAGGCAATTCAGATCCTCCTGAGAACTCTCTTCCTGGCTTGCAGATGGCCACCTTCTCACTGTGTCCTCACACGGCAGAAAGAGTCCTAGTCTTTCCTCTTCTTATAAGGACATGAATCCCATCACGGGGGTCCCACCTTCATGAGCTCATCTAGACCTAATGACCTCCCAAAGGCCCCACCTCCTAATACTACCACATTGGGGGTTAGGATTTCAACAGGCAAACCTGTGGAGGACACAAACATTCCATCCACCACAGACTGCACGTTGAATTGCATGGAGTGGGAACAGGTAAATCCAAAGTGTAGGCAGTGGAAGGGCACTGGGGGTGAAGGCAGCCAATCCACGTTCTGTTCATCAATTAATCACCCCGAGTTCTCCCCACTTCCTCTTTTTTTTTTTTGCGGTACGCAGGCCTCTCACTGCTGTGGCCTCTTCCGTTGCGGAGCACAGGCTCCGGATGCGCAGGCTCAGCGGCCATGGCTCACGGGCCCAGCCGCTCCGTGGCATGTGGGATCTTCCCGGACCGGGGCACGAACCCGTGTCCCCTGCATCGGCAGGCAGACTCTCAACCACTGCGCCACCAGGGAAGCCCCTCCCCACTTCCTAATCCATATCCCTAACTGGCAATTCCAAGCATGGAACCTTCCAGAGGTCTCTGGGAAGAACAATTCCACCTCCACTGCTATCTTCTCCTATGCCATTTATTCACCAGCATGACGCCACTGCCTTTGTATTTTCTAGAATGGTTTAAAAAATTAAAAAATTTTGGTCTTATTCCCAACAGTGTTGGAGAATGAGTCTATGATCTATTTTTTCTCCTCTTTTAATGGGGTTTAGAGAAGCAGAGGGCATAAACACATGTACTCAAGTCCAGAATCTTGAGCAAAAAGCCCAAATCAGCTATTAATAATCCCATTTTCACAAAGAGGACACTGAGGCCTAGAAGGGTTAAGCAACGTTTTCAAATGGTGGGGCTGACTTACACCATAGCTTCTAACTTACTGTCTTATACATAGTTCTTTATAAGCCCCCTCAAATTATTTGGGAAGTTATGGTTAGTTTATCAATATTTCCTAGAAAATTTAAGGTGGAAATTAACCTTAAAACATCCAGAAACCAGACCTGGAGAAAGTGAGGAATGGGCTCAAGACAACAAAATCAACTCATTTCAGAGTCAACAAGATCCAGGGTTCTTGACTCCCTGGCTAATATTCTTTTTAGGCCAACAGACGTTTGCTCAATAGATGACTGAGTTGACAAGCCAACGATTTTCTAACGAGGTGCCCATAACAGGGAGAATTTGTTCCCTTCATCTGTTCCTCTCAGTTTCCCTGGTCTGCTTATCCTCAACCATCACATGGCAAATTTCACTATGAATTTAAAAATCCTTCTCACTCTCTCCCTAGAAAACCTCTTATTTCTCTGGCCTTCCTTTACTCATAACTTCAAGAACCATCTAAACGGTGATGAGCCCCATCTATCAGACGATCCCCAGCCAAAACCTGTCTTTTGGGCTCAGGATCTACCTAGCTAACTGCCTTCTGGATATAACATGGAAAACAGACAGACCCTTCACACCCAACATGTCTCCATGTGAACTCATGCTATTTTCCCCCATCTTGTTCTTTCTCCATCTCGGTGAACAGCACCACACATCCACCCAGTTCCTCCAGCCAGAAACCTGTGCTTCACAATCTCTCCCTCCCAGTTCCAATGCATCTGTCTTGTGGACTCTCACCCCCAAATAAAGACTCACCCTCAACCTCCTTGTCCACCACCCAAGTCTCGGTTACCATAGCAGCCGGCACACAGTCTCCCCGACGTCAGGTTTATTCCCCACCCTCACCACTCACCTAGCCTCTAGTCCATTTATAGCCAGTGATCTTTTCAAAATGTAGAAGTGTGCAATATTCCCAAGGCTTGAAATTCTCCAGGGACTTCCCCTTGGCCTCGGGACAAAATCCAAATTCCTACGGAGTCCTCTATAACCTGACCCCCGCCGACCTCACCGGCTTCGTCTCCCACTACCCTTCCCACCTCACGGTCTCTCCCAACTACACTCCTGCCCCAGTGGCTTCCACAGTTGCCTGAACGGACTTTGCTTCCTTCCATGCCCCACCGTGTGTGGTGGGGAAAACTTATCCAGCACTCCCAGCCCCGATCCTTTGCCTAGCTAACTCCTACTCACCTCCCAGGGCTCAGCTGAAATTTCACTTGCTGGGGGAAGACCGCCCCCAGCACCAAGTCCAGGGGACACTTTCACTCCTTACCTGACCTGACCTCCCTCTGGCGCTTGCCACACAAAGGACACCCTCCTTGACCTCTCCTGACTCACCCCACCCCGCGCCACCACTCTCCCAGGCAGCTCCTCTTTTCTCTGACGCACCTGGCCCTCCTCTGCCAGTCCCTCCTGTAGCTCATCGTCCTCTACCCACTCCAGCCATGCTTGCCTTCTTCCTGTTTTCAAACTTTTATTTATGACCCCATTTATTAGTTACTTAACTATACTGTGAGCTCGATAGTTACAAACAGCCTCTTCTACTTAGTATCCTGATGTATTACAGGCACGTACTTTCTTTAAAGTTTTATTTCAGTCTTATAAGAAAGTTACAAGAATAATCAAGTATATGCTTCAGATTCATCAGCTGTGAGAACATTTTGTCACATTTGACTTATTCCTTTCTCTCTGTACATTACAATCATGATAGCCGAATCATTTGTGAGTACTTTGCAGACATCATAGCCTTTAACCCCTAAATACTTCAGCATGTATCTCCTAAGAACAAGGACAGTCTTTTGCATACAGCTGTCAGATTCAAGAAATTTAACTATGATACTGTATTATTCACCAGTTACCTCGATAGTGTTCCTTAGAGCAACTATAAATGTGTGGCATGTATTGTCAGGTATCTTTAGTCTGTTTAATCCAGTTCTCGGCCTTCCTTTCTCTTTCATAACATCAATAACGGGATAAACTGACATATGGCTCCTGACATGAAGCACTGAGAAGTAAACAACGTGTCTCATATAGAATCACCATAAATGCCAAAAGTGATTAACTTGAATCGAAGGATGAGGAAACATGAAGCAAACCCAAACTGAGGGACATGCTACAAACTGTACTCTTTTTAAACACATTGCCCCTAAGGGCCTGTAGTTGCCCTTGTTATTTCTGAGAACACTCCCTCCCATCATCACCGACAACTCCGCACAGATGTCTTCTTGGAGAGCCCCCTGGACCCATTCCATCCCCATCCCCACCCCAGTCAACCTCCATCCTGCTATCCCACTTCATTGCCTTTCGAAGCATTTAACACACTTTGAAATTACTTTGTTTATCTATTTGTTTTCTTTTGTTATCTATTTCCCCCACTAAAATGTAACTTTTATGAGTAGTGGGACCTTATCTAAAACATTGCCTGCTTTAGACTAGGCCCTCACTTTTTAACTGCTGAAGGAAAGAACTTCCATATCTTTGGTGCCCTAAGACTCAAAGAACGTTCGCCACATGGGTGACTCATGCAATGTATGATTCACCAAGCAGAATTTCTCTGGTTCAGGTTACTTCCCAAGTTCTCATTTTTGCTTACTCCAAATATTCACAAAATTTCAACACCAAGACTTTCCTATTTGATTCTCCACTCTACCCATTTCATTTACCCTTAAGTAGAAAAGACTTAGGAAAATGTGATAATTATAGTCAGTTCCTAATATTGTTCCCCTTTGCACTGATGTTGAGATTAGATGATGATGACCTGGAAATGCTGAAAAATACATTTCTGTACAAAGCTAACAGGGAAGGTTCAGGAGGGACAGCACAAGGGTAAATTCAGTCAACAAAAAGGAAGTTATTTCAGTTACTCAGAAATAAAATTCACATATTTCCTTTTATTAGCAATATTTAAAATATTCAAGCATATCTAAACATGTAGAGATAGAAGCCATAATCAATAGTGGTGCTGGTATCAGTAAGAGAAAGAGTGCAGTGTTACTGGTCCACCTCAGCAATGCTTTGAACTTCTCTGACTTAGATCAAAGTCACCAAGGAACCAATTTCAAAGGGAAAAAATTGGAAGCGAAACAAAGAAAAAAAGAAATCTTGGGTAAATAATCTAGCATAAATAATTCCTAGTACAGCAAATGTTACTCCCTTTTTAAATTAAAATTTTTAATTGTCCTTGAACACAGAAAAAGTAAGTCTTTGTAATGAGTCAACTTAACTCAAGTACAAACCAAGAAGCACTCACTATTGTTTCAAATACGCTACCCATTACATTTGGCAACATTGAGTAAAGATACACACGACCTTTTTTAAAGTACGAAAGGAAAAACATGCTCTCTGTTTGGTGTTCAAAAAGGTTTCTCCTACCTGTTCTTTGAATGCTTTCCCTCATGCTGCATTCTAAAGCCAGGTGGTCAAAGAATAATTAGATACCAAGAGAAATTAAGTGTTACAGTTAAAATAAAGTTGGATACACAAATGAATTAACTGGTTATCATTCCATTTTTTAGCTGTTTATTCTGAAGTAATTTTAGACCCAGAAAAAAAGTTGCAAAATTAGAACAGAGAGATTCTGTATACCCTTTACCCAGTTTCCACTAATGTTAATTACATAACTGAAGTCCGCTAAAACCAGGAAATCAATGTTGATGCAATACTATTAATTAAACTACAGATCTCATTCAAATTTCACCAGTTTTCTAATAATGCCCTTTTCATGGTCCAGGAGTTATCTCAGGCTCCCACATTGCATCTAGCTGTCATGTCTCTTTAGTCTCTGCCAATCATGACCTTGACACTTTTGAAGAGTACTGGCCAATTATTTTGCAGAAAATCCTTCAAGGTTGGTTTGTCTAATGTTTTCTCATGATCAGATTGTTATGATTTATTTTTGATAGTATAAAGCTCTTTTTTATTTGAAACAAGGGAAAACATTTAGTTACTTGTCTTGTTCAATCCCTACCAATAGAGTACACTTTCTAGGAGTTTGTCCAATTGATTGTTTCATAGTCTAAAGGTATTTATTCCATTGGGCAAGGAGAAAAAGTCATCCTGTTAACTTTGACAGCCATATCCCAAATATTTTATATACTTTTCTTCTTCTTTATAATGACTTAACCAAGTTTGTATTTTTAGCTTTTTAAATAGTTCCCTTACCAAATTTTTGTCTGGTGTATCTCTCAAATACTAACAGAGGTATGTTAAAAGTGTTCTACTGTAGTTGTGGATTTGTTTTTATCTCCTTATAGATTTTTGCTTCTGTCAATTTTTGTTTTATATATTTTGAGGCCATTTAATTAGATGCATACACATTTAGAATTGTTAAAGTTCCTGATGAATAAAAATTTTTATTATTATGTGATAGTGATGTAATTTGTGTTATTATTGTGACTTTCTTTACCTCTAGTAATGCTTTTTTGCCTTAAAACTATTCTGTATATTATTATGCATAATAAACTTTCTCTTGCTTATTATGTGTCTGGTAAATCTTTTCATACACTTTGCTTTCAACTTTTCCACATACTTTTGTTTATATGTGTTTTTCATAAACAGCATATACCTGGATTTTTAAAAAATTCAATGTGACAGTTTTGTTGGTTAACTGAGCATTTAGTTCATTTATATTTATTGTAATTACTGGTACATTTGTATTTCTTTTCATCATCTTTTTTTTCTTAGCTTTTTCTGTTTCTTTTTCTCTCCCTTCTTACCTTTTTTGGGAAGCTTTAGGGTTCTTTTTTTTCTTTATATCTAGAATATGGAGGCTTCTGACTTAAGTTCATATGAAGATGTGATTAGAGTCAGATCTTTTCTTAACGTGGATTAAAAGGAGAAAACCAAAAAGAACAGAGAAAATCAGAAGAGAGAGGAAATGGTTCTTTAAAAGGTGGAAAATAGGGACCTCCCTGGCAGTCCAGTGGTTAAGACTCCATGCTTCCACTGCAGGGGACACGGGTTCAATCCCTGGTTGGGGAGCTAAGATCCCACATGCCACACAGTGCAGCCAAAAAAAAAGAAAAAAAAAGTGGAAATAGATACTACCTCACACCTAATAGGATGGCTACGAGAGAGAGGGAGGGAGAGGGAGAGGGAGGGAGGGAGGGAGGAAGGAAGGAAGGAAGGGAAGGGAAAATACAAGTGCAGACAAGGATGTGGAGAAACTGGAACATTTGTGCAATGCTGATGAGAATGTAAAATGGTGTATCCACCAAAACAGTATGGCAGGTCCTCAAAAAATTAAAAATTGAATTACCAAATAATCCAGCAATTCCAATTCTTATACCCAAAAGAATTGAAAGCAAAATCTTGAAGAGATATTTGTACACCCATGATCATAGTAGCATTATTAACAGTAAAACAGTCCAAGTGTCCTTGTACTGATGAATGAATAAACAAAACATGGTATATACATACAATGGAATGTCATTCAGCCTTAAAAAGGGAGGAAATCCTAATGTGTGTTGCAACATGGATGAACCTTGAGGGTATGATGCTAAGTAAAGCAAACCAGTCACAGAAGGACAAATACTGTATGATTCCACTTATATGAGCTGACTAGAGTAGTCAAATTCAGACACAGAAAATAGAATGGCGGTTGCCAGGAGCTGGGGTGACGAGGGAATGCGGAGTTATTGTTTAGTGAGTACAGAATGTCAGTTTTGCAAAATGAAAAGAGTTTCAGAGGTAGATGGTGGCGACAGTTGCACAGTAATGTGACTGTACTTAAGGCCACTGAACTATACACTTAAATATTAAGATGGTAAATTTTATATGTATTTTACCACAATTTTTTAGAAGTTTGAAATGGTGGGGAAATAAAGGAAAAGTGACTTGACTTCCTTCATAATTATACATGACCAGCTCTAAGTCCTTTACTTTAAGGAACTATAGCTGTTGATTTACATTCGCTTCTCAACACAACCCCATCAGACAGCAATTCTAATTAACCCTTGTTTTACAGAGAGGAATGAAACGCTGAAATCTCCAGTATATACTGGAGCCATAACTTTGGTTCAGGTCTTCCAAATACACGAAAACACTGACACAGCAAAGTAGCTCCATATGTTTTTTGGCCTCTGAGTCCAAATCCAAGCAGTTTTCACCAAATGAATGCTAGAGCTTTTTGCTGACTGATGATGTAATTTGGTGACTTTTTCCAGCTTCCATACCTTATTTCAGATGCATGGCAAAGTTACACTGTTCTGCTCAAAGTGACATCTGTAAATTTCCCCAAAGCATGTTTCTGTCTTCCACGCTTGAGCTGTGACACTTCAATTCACACAATATTGCTCTTAGTATTTGTCACCTTTCCTAGCCTAGTAAAGCTCTGCTGATGATAAGGGGTAAATCCAACTTGAGAAAAATGCAACATTAGATTTGGTGCAGGGATGATACTACAAATGACACAGTCCTGTTATGGGTTATTGTAGACTCTTGATTTTTCATTGACACCAGGGACTGTGTCAGGTTCATTTCTGTATCCTCAGTCCCTCACACAGATCCTCAGTAACGGACTGCTGACGTGGCCCTGAGGTAAGGATGGAGGTGTCAGGGATGGTGGCAGTGGTGTTGATGTACGGCAATCTCACAAGTTATAAAGATTAATAATAGCTAATAGATAAAATAGATAAACAACAACAAGGACCTACTGTGGAGCACAGGGAACTCTACTCAGTATCCTGTAATAAGCCATAATGGATGAGAATCTGAAAAATTATACATTATATATATATAAATAACTGAATCACTTTGCTGTACACCTGAAACTAATACAACATTTTAAATCAACTCTACTTCAATTTAAAAAAAAGAAAAAAGAATAAGAAGAGCGAATATTAAGAAGCATTTACTCTGTCACTCTGTTGGGAGCTTTACATATATGAACTGTGAATCCCCAAACCACACCATGTCATAAGCATTATGATCCCACGTTTCAGATGAAGAAACTGAAGTTCTGGGACATTAAGTAATTTTTTTGCCCAAGGTGTCACAGATAAGTGGTATACTCAAGGACTGCTTGAAATCAAAGCGAACACCTCCGGTCCCTGCAGTATTCTACTTCCTCATACAATTGCATATTATCCCTGCTTTGTGTTTTAATCAGTTCTTCAGTGTCATAATGGTGTGGTAGGAAAAGTACCAAACTTTCAAAGGAAAGATATTTAAGTTCCCGCTCCATTATTTGCTAATTGAGCAAGCAATATCATCTGTATAATGGGAAATTTCTGCCTTGCCTATCTGAGTTATAAGATTGTCTCAGATGAAGTATTTTGGAAACTGAAAAAACAATTATAATAAATGCTGGCCTTTTGCTTCTACTTTTATTCTCAATAAAATTTAGGTCTTTCATAGCAATTAAAATCTTGGGCTTGGTGGATATTTTCCTTTATGTAGGTAGTAAAATTTATCCTAAAAATCTCAATATGGGGGCTTCCCTGGTGGCGCAGTCGTTAAGAATCCGCCTGCCAATGCAGGGGACACGGATTCGAGCCCTGGCCCAGGAAGATTCCATATGCTGCAGACCAACTAAGCCCATGCACCACAACTACTGAACCTGTGCTCTAGAGCCCACGAGCCACAACTACTGAGCCCGCGTGCCGCAACTACTGAAGCCCGCGCACCTAGAGCCCATGTTCCGCCACAAGAGAAGCCACCGCAATGAGAAGCCTGCGCACCGCAGCGAAGAGTAGTCCCCACTCATCCCAACTAGAGAAAGCCCACGCGCACAAATGAAGACCCAATGCAGCCAAAAAAATAAAATAAATTAAATAAATAAATTTCTTTATTTTTTAATCTCAATAAGATTGCCCCAAATGATTACTTATTTATTACTAATACTTACTTATTTTTCCACCTTTACAGTAGAAAACTCTGGCACATACCACCAGTTAGGAATATCACCAATAGTGGGACAAACTGACATCATGCACCTCTGGCTGTGACACACTGAGACACACCACTTATATAGTATTCCTACCCAAAATCTTATCATGGAAAACAATCCGATAAACCTATTCTGCAGAACAAATGACCTAGAGTCTGTAAAAATATCAGTATTATTGAAGACAAAGAAATGCTGAGGAACTGTTCCAGGTTTACAGAGACTAAAGACACACAAGTAAATATAATGTGTGATCCTGAAATGAAAAAAAAATTGCTGTAAATGGCATTATTAGGACCATTGGCAAAATTTTAGCAGATAGTGTACATTAGAAAATACTACTACAACAATGCTAAACACCCTGAATTTGATCATTGTCTTTTGGTTAGAGAAGGCCCTTGTTCTTAGGAGATACACACTAGAGTATTTAGGGAGGAAGGGCCATGAAGTTTGTAATTTACTTTCAATTTGTTCCCCAAACAAATATAAATAATATAAAAATTCTACATACTCATGCATGGGCTAATATTCTTAATTCACAGAGGATACCAAATAGGGATAAATATGCAAATGTCCAGTGGAAGAAAAATTAATTTTATTTGTACAAGACGATACTAGTTTTCCAAAAATATACCAGGAATCAGAAAAATCTAAATGTAAGTAAGGCACTATTGGGTCAGAGGTAAGGCAACAATCAAAGCTGCTGAATAGACCGCCTGGAGGGGTGGGATGGGAAGGGTGGGAGGGAGGGAGATGCATGAGGGAAGGGATGTGGGAACAGATGTATATGTATGACTGATTCACTTTGTTATAAAGCAGAAACTAATTAAAAAAAAAAAAAGAGAAATCTAGAAACAATAAATGCTGGAGAGGGTGTGGAGAAAAGGGAACACTCTTGCACTGCTGGTGGGAATGTGAATTGGTACAGCCACTATGGAGAACGGTATGGAGGTTCCTTAAAAAACTACAAATAGAACTACCATATGACCCAGCAATCCCACTACTGGGCATATACCCTGAGAAAACCATAATTCAAAAAGAGACATGTACCAAAATGTTCATTGCAGCTCTATTCACAATAGCCCGGAGCTGGAAACAACCTAAGTGTCCATCATCGGATGAATGGATAAAGAAGATGTGGCACATATATACAATGGAATATTACTCAGCCATAAAAAGAAACGAAACTGAGCTATTTGTAATGAGGTGGATAGACCTAGAGTCTGTCATACAGAGTGAAGTTAGTCAGAAAGAGAAAGACAAATACCGTATGCTAACACATATATACGGAATTTAAAAAAAAAATGTCATGAAGAACCTAGGGGCAAAACGGGAATGAAGACGCAGACCTACTTGAGAATGGACTTGAGGATATGGGGAGGGGGAAGGGTGGGCTGTGACAAGGCGAAAGAGAGGCATGGACGTGTATACACTACCAAACGTCAGGTAGATAGATAGTGGGAAGCAGCCGCAGAGCACAGGGAGATCAGCTCGGTGCTTTGTGACCGCCTGGAGGGGTGGGATGGGGAGGGTGGGAGGGAGGGAGATGCATGAGGGAAGGGATGTGGGAACAGATGTATATGTATGACTGATTCACTTTGTTATAAAGCAGAAACTAATTAAAAAAATAAATAAATAAACTTAAAAAAAAAAAAAAAAAAAAAAAAAGCTGCTGAATATTACAACTCCTACAGCATATTGGAGAATCCACCCCATGTTTTGAATTGAAGAGTGTGCCCCAGGGATTTTTGTGGTCAGTACAGCTGGGCTGAGGACACCCTCTGGGGCTAGCAGTTCCGCTGAACACAGTTCCCCCGTGTCTCTGGCAAGCACCCCTGACACACTCTATGCCTGGTGGGCCCCTGGTGCCAGGTCCAGAAGGGGACACTTAACCCAGGCTGAGCCTCAAAGTCCCCAGTGCCTAAGTACCTCCTGGGAGTAAATGGAGCCAACGACAATCGAATGACAGTTTCTGGAGTGACTGGCAACCAGAAGGCCAGCGACTTTGCCCAAGACTGGCATTAATCCTGCCACCTCAGACTTTGAAGAAACTGCTCTGAACCACGTCTTAGTAGCTAAGTAGTCGAAGTTAACTGCAAGAATGCTTTGCTCCGGCGGCGGGGAGGGTCTACAGGAGCCAGACACACCGTTTTTAGAACTTAACCCGTTTAAATGGCCAAGAGAAGCAAACTGGTACAACCTCAAAATTCAACAGCATTTCACAAACTCACGACTTGCCCCTAACTTCCTAAAATTAACCGGCCGCTGGCAATCCCAGTCCCGTTCCGACTACGATCTCCCCACGCCATCGAGAGGAAAGTTTGCCGGCGAGGAGCGCCCAGCACAGCCCGGGCCGCGCAGCCGGGGCCGAGCATCGCCGGGGCCGAGCATCCCCGGCGCCCTCCCGGGTGGAGACGGGCCGCCGGTGCCACTCATGCGCGCGGCCGCGAGCTGCGACAGTACCTCGGGCGCTGGCGACGTGACGCCAAAGGCGGCGCGGCGGGTGCGCTGCGGGCGCCGGCGGCCGGAGCAGCTCATGGCGGCCGGGGCCCCGCCGCGCGCTCGGACCCGCGGGCAGCGCGGAGCTAAGCGGGCGCGGGAGCCGGCGGTGCGTGCGGTGCGTCTCCTCGGGCAACCGGTAAACACGGCGGCGAGGCCCGGACGCACGCTGCGCCCGCGAGACCCGTAATCCCGGCCCGGCTGCGAGCCGTCCGGGCCTCTGAGACGCGCCCGGGGACGCCGGACCGACCCCGCTCCTCCCGAGGGTGTCCCCCCCGGTGCGCGGCGCAGCGGCCGAGCGGCCCCATCCGGCCAGGATGAGGCTCGGACACCCGCCGGAGCGACTGGGGACAGCGGGGCTGGAGGCTGGTCTTCACCGCGGGACTCCATCGCGAGCGCAGTTCCGGGTCTTGTCCTCAGGTCAGGGACAAGTGATAGCGAGGGGTCAGTGTTGACAGGACTGGCGGCGTGCGCTGTCACGAAGGTGAATGAGCATTTATTTAGCGCCCACTGTGTGCCAAGGCTTCTGCGTCTTCCAGCGCCGGGCCGCTTGCTGGGTGTGCGATCCGTGCAGTGGCACAGGCCCTGCTCTCAGAAGGGCCTCACACTTGGTTTAACTCCCTGCTGTCCCACTCTTGAAATTCTTAGTGATTTTTGAACAAAGGGGCCTACATTTGCCTTTTGTACTGGGATCCGCAAATCATGTAGCGTTCTCTCATTCAACCTTCTCAACAACCCTGCAGGGAAATATAAATATTAGTAATACTAGTGTTAGAACAGCCATAGCTTCTAGTTATAAAACACTTACATGTGTTCTTTCAAGAGCTGTTCTAACTGCTTTCCAACTAAGATTTCATTACTGAAAACAAGATTATGAAGTGGATGTAAGAATGATCCATTTTAAGGTGAGGAAACAATCACAGGGAAATGAAATAAAATTGTCCAAAAGTATACAGCTGGTCAGTGGCAGAATGATGATCAGACCCCAGACCATAAGACTAAAAGCACAGAGAAGGTGAGTAACGTGCCTAAGGTCCCACTCTTTGTAGCAGAACGTCAAACTGGAACCCGCATTCACCTCACTTCAAGGCCCCTGATGGACCTCCCTGTGTGCTGTTCTAAAATTAAATGAACTCACAGATGTGGCAGCTTTTCTTAGATTCCATCCAACCATCGTACTCTGAGGACTTCTTGGCCTTGAGGATGGCTTTTGATTTTTTTTTAATATTTATTTTGTTTATTTGGTTGTGCCGGGTCTTAGTTGCGGCAGGTGGGCTCCTTAGTTGTGGCATGCAAACTCAGTTGCAGCATGCATGTGGGATCTTGTTCCTTGACCAGTGATGGAACCCAGGCCCCCTGCACTGGGAGCGCGGAGTAGTAACCACTGCGCCACCAGGGAAGTCCTGATGGCTTTTGATTTTACAGTAACATTGCCACGTATCCAGTCCAGAATCACCTCCATGCTTTCACTTGAAGCAACATTAAAAAAAAACAAAAAAGTCCTTAATGCAAATGAAAGCTTTCAGAAATCTCCTATTAATAGTATAGTTTGTAGTAAACATGCTTTCAACTTGCAGTTTTTCCTTGCAGTAGAATCACTACACACTTGTCAAATTTTCTTTTTTTTTTTAATTTTATTTATTTTTGGCTGCGCTGGGTCTTCGTTGCTGCTTGCGGGCTTTCTCTAGTTGCGGTGAGCAGGGGCTACTCTTTGTTGCCGTGCGTGGGCTTCTCATTGCGCGTTGGCTTCTCTTGTTGTGGAGCACGGGCTCTAGGCGCGTGGGTTTCAGGAGTTGTGGCACGTGGGCTCAGTAGTTGTGGATCACGGGCTCTAGAGCTCAGGCTCAGTAGTTGTGCACGGGCTTAGTTGCTCTGCGGCATGTGGGATCTTCCGGACCAGGGATTGAACCCATGTCCCCTACATTGGCAGGCGGATTCTTAACCACTGAGACACCAGGGAAGTCCCACTTGTCAAATTTTCAATGCAACAACACTGCCCGAGGAAACACAAAAGCTGATTGAAACCTCAAGCCACCTGGAAGAGAAACTGTCTGAAAAAGTCCCTTCTCCGTTAACTGCACGTCCAATTGTTGCAGAATTCAGTTTCATAAAGTCTAATTCTGGTCACTGTGGTCAAGCTTGTAACTCTTCTTCATGACACCATAAGATATGAATTTACCCAGTCTTTAAAAATCGGTGTTGGTGATGAATGTGTTAATTAAAGAGATGGGAGGAATCCTTTCAAAATATAACTTATATCAAGTCACCACTATGCACACCTTTAATATCTTACCGTTTTGTGAGTTATACCTCTATAAAGCTGGGCAAAAACAAATACAATAAAAGATTTTAAATCAGTGTTAAACAGATTCTTCTCTATGAAAGCAATATAGTTTTGCAGTAAGTGGGAAAAGAAAAAGTACCTGGCCTGACCCCTCCCTGGACGCCTGCAAACTTTCTGGGATGTCAAGACATGAGCCAAGTGATCCTTCAAGGTAGCACCCGATGATGTGTCCCTTGAGAATTGAAAGGAGGACCCTGCATCTGGATGTACGTCTGAGCTGGACCCTGGAAGGGACTACAGTTTGGGACTGGCTGGCACTATGGTGATAGAATACGCAGGCTAGCAGTGGGGGGAACTCTGGGTATGATGATAGTTTAAGCAAGGCCTGGGGGGTGGGCACAGTAAAAAAATGCACAAAGCGCGTTCCAGCCCAGATTACTCACAAAACTGCATGTGTGGGCAATATATTATGATTTGTAATATCTCGGTACAGACTTCTATTTTTCTTTATAATGACAACAAAGTCAGGAAGCTGCCAGCTGTGTGACCTAGTCCACCTCATATACCTGCTTCTTTATAGAAGAGGGAGGTTCCTTATTAGATACCAGGCTAGTGTATAGGAACCCTTCAGCTGGCCAAGTTTTTAACCATAGTTGATTAACAATGTTGTGTTAGTTTCAGGTGTGCAGCAAAGTAATTCGGTTATATGTGTATATTCTTTTTCAGATTCTTTTCCATTACAGTTTATTATAAGGTATAGTTCCCTGTGCTCTACAGTAGGACCTTGGTGCTTATCTATTTTATATATAGTAGTTTAGGCCAAGTTTTTAAACAGCAACAATACAAAGGCTGCAACCAAAGGAAGATAACGGGGCAACAGTAGGTGGGATACACAGGAGGAGAGAGAGGGAAGGCAAGGTGGGCTGCAGGGGGAGCTGTCACAGGCCAGGTGACAGGAGGGACTGGCCGGCTGGGGGCGGTCATGGTGAGGAGGGGAAGATTCGGACGGAGGTGGAATCCACTGGAGTCTGAGTTTACCAGCCAGGCTGAAAGCATAGTGAGGCCTGAAAACCAGTGAGGACATAAAACAGAGGAGGGAAAAGGAGAGAGAGTTCAGTTTGGGACACATTTAGTCTGAGGTGCTCATAGGAGAAGGCAAACAAATATTTTGTAGTTTGGGAATGGGAAGCCCTGGGCACACCCAGCTTAAACCAGAATTTCCGGCTCATTCTGCTATAATGTTACATTTTACCCTGAAATATGTTTACAAAGCTGGCACGTTGAGATATACATCCAATAAACATGATATCTGAGACAAGATAAAAAATGCCTCATCAGTAGCTCTGGGAAGCGATGAAGATCTACATCTCTCTGGCACTTGGGCTTTTATTCTGGAGCTTTCTTGTGGTTTCGTAAGTTTATTTCTCCGGTTTCTTCCTTTTGTTTGTTTACTTGTTTATCTTGCAAATATACAAGTTTCTCATAGGAAAAATCTGTAGTAGGAAACTTTGGGGGCTTTCAGTGTACTTAGAAACCTGTCTGGAAAGCACTCCTATAACATTTTATTTGTCTAAAGATTGTTTTCAAAGAATGTTTGATTTAAATATTTTCCTAACCTGAATGAAATGTTGCCAAACGCTGCAAACTACTTTAGTCATCCAACACAAGATTCCTTGGTAAAAGACCACCAAAACCTACTTCTATCCTTTAAGTGACTGCATTTAAAGGACTTTATAACCATTCTCAGCCCTTTCTTAGACTTGTTTCAGTTGCTTTGCTGATTTCTATTTGATCTCTCTAATAATTAGTCCTTCTTTAGCAATGATTATTGTTTTACCAATTCATCCTAAAACAAATCCCCGTCCCTTATTTGTTCTAGTAGGACAACAGAGCTAGTTGTAAAACAATCTATCCCTGTCACTTCCAAAGTTCTTCATAAATTTTCATATCATTTATTTTTAAAGTCCGTTTTCTTTTCCCAATACATATAACTGTTTCCAACATATTTTACACCTAAAATAAATGTGATCCATTTTATAACTTTATGATAAGCTAAGCTTAGAAACCACTGAGAGCTCACTTTGTAAAAAATAACCAATTCAAGGACCTTTGGTTTCAGCATTAAAGTCAATCACAGACTGCTCTTTTTAATAAAAAAAAGTAAAATCCTTATCAAAAACTTAAAGTGCTTTTTAAAAGATTTTAGCTGTGTAAGTAGAAGGTTCTGAAAAACATCCATGATAAATATATACTTTCGAAACTCACATGATTTTTATCTCACTTTAAATTCAACATACTTTCATTCAATTGCAATCTATATTTCCTCAAGTCATCAATGAGATTCGTTGTACATAATGCCATCCTCCATGGCCTTACTGAAGCAATTCTTCAGTTGTAAAGTTGCAAGTTTAAAATAGTTCAATATTTTAGGAAAAATTTGGAAGGATTAATCATGCAGTCAGTGTTAATATTTTTCTATCCCAAGGGGACAGTAAACTTTCCGGCAGACTGTCAGAAGAACTACTTCATCATGTGTCTCTTTACAGGAAAAGTGTCAACCAGTCAGGAGGATTATGGCAAGTCTGGGATGAATCAAGAGCCCTAAGGGCCTTCTTTGACTGCTCTCTCCTCCACATTCCCTTGCAGCTATGGGTCTTTTAGATAAGTCTTTCCCCTTTGGAGTTAGTTCCCCAGGAAGAGCCAGTGGTCAGGATTCGTAAGGAAGTGGTTTACTGAGGAGTGCTCCTAGGACAAGCAGGTGAGGAAAACAGGATAGGGCAGGAGAACGAGCTACTCCAGCATGTGGGGCAAGCCTGGAAACTAACTTCCCACTTTGGTTCCAGGGGGCTGGCCCTTTGTACCTGCAACCCCCCTCCCCCTGCCCCATCCCGGTCTCCTGTCAGTCAGCCATTGGCAGGAGCACAAGTCTCCAGCGAAAGGGACAGCCTTTTACAGCTGACACTCACAGCAGCTGTTGGGCGGAGGGGGGGATCCCAGCTAAGGAAGGGGGTTCCAGAAAGGATAACATCTTCAACTGCACAGTTCAGTCTCTGAAATAACTCTTCAGTCTGTTTCTCCTTTCTCCATTCTTGCTATCGATTGATTGCCTTAGACTAGGTTTTAAGGAGTTTTTTAGGGCTTTTTCTGTTTGTTTTTTTTTAATCTGGGACTTTATACCAGTCTGCTTCTAATCCATTTTCAAACCAACACAAGAATTATTTTTTAAAGACCCCAATCTGATCAGATGATTCCCCTGTTCTAAAACTTCAAGGAAACCCCACTGCTTATAGGAAAAGAGGGAGAGTCTTAACATCATATGCCTCTTTTTTTTAATAATTTTCATAGGTATTTTATTTTTCCTCCTCAAATCAACTCCTCTGAAGTGGGTATTATTATCCTCTTATTACAGATATAAAAACTAAAGTTCAGAGAGGGAACTTGCTCACATGCACATGACATAAATGGCAGTACAGGTATTTCAAGTGAGATCTCTCTGCCTCCAAGTTCTCTACTCTTTATAACTGATGTTATCTAACAGCATTTCTCAAAAGTTGAACCCATCCACTCTGCCTACTGTTCTTCCCCTATGCAACCTAGCTACAATCCAGGCTGCCATATATGGTTGGTCAGGTTGTGCACTGCACAAGGGCACCACATTTTAAGGGACACTGTTCAAAGCAGACCACCTAGAGGGGTGGGATAGGGAGGGTGGGAGGGAGATGCAAGAGGGAAGAGATATGGGAACATATGTATATGTATAACTGATTCACTTTGTTATAAAGCAGAAACTAACACACCATTGTAAAGCAATTATACTCCAATAAAGATGTAAAAAATAAATAAATAATATATATATATGTGTATAAAAAGAGTGGTTACTGCTGACTCTATAGGAAGTATTTGTATTTTCTATGTTCTTTTCGTTAGTCTATATTTTCTAATTTTCCTAACATGAGCATTAACATGTTAAATAAAATAATTTTTAAAAATTAAAAAAAAGAAGACATTTTTGCTATTTTGAAATTTCTTTGTATTTTTATTACACTTGTAAATTTTGAAGATGGGCAGTTTGTACATTTAATATGACATCTTTTTCAACTGATAGAAATAAAATGTCTTTTCTAAAAGGTTAGATATGTACCAGCTGCTTTGATCTATGAAGGAGGACTAACTTTGATAAGTGAATAATAACTAAAACAACTTGGGTTTCTAAATAAGAAACTGGTTTTCTGACACACTGATCAGTGTATATCTCTAAGTTTTACAAATACAGTCAATCCTTGCTATTTGTGGATTCAATATTTGCGAATTTACCTACTTACCGAAATTTATTCACAACCCCAAAATCAATACTCACAGAGCTTTCTCGGTCATTCACTGACGTGCACAGACTGGTGAGAAATTTGAGTCAACCGACATGCATGTTCCCAGCCGAGATCAAACAAAGCGACACTCTGCCTTCTTGTTTCAGCTCTCCGAGTGTAAACAAGTGTCCTTTTTGTGGTCCATTTAGTTCCACTTTGTTTGTTTGTTTGTTTTGCATTTTTTTGCTTTTGTGTGTTTGTGTGATTTTGCTATTTTAAATGGCCCCTAGGCACAGTGATGAAGTGCTGTCTAGTGTTCTTAAGCCAACAAGGCTGTAATGTGCCTCACAGAGAAAACAGTGTGTTAGATAAGCTTCATTTAGGCATGAGTTACAGAGTTACTCATGGCTGTTGGTCATGAGTTCAGCATTAATGAATCAACAATATATATTAAAGTGTCTCTAAACAGAAACACACATAAGACAAGGTCTTGTATTGATCAGTTAATGAAGATGCTGTGACCAAAGGCTCACAGGAACCTAAGCCTGTATTTCCCCTGGAAGCAGTGGATCAGTATTTGCTAATTCAGTGTTTAAAATGACTTTATAGAATATAACTACTGTGAGTAACAAGAATCTACTGTATTCCACTGGAATTAATTGCTGATTAAATTTGACACTCACAATGCAGTTTGTATCATCTGCTGTTTGTTTTTTGTTTAGAATGGTATCTTGGAGTTAACAATTTAAATCTACAAGTGTTTTCGTTATGACAACTGCCATTAAATAATTCATATTTAATAATGCAATAATTATGGGACTTCCTGGTGGTGCAGTGGTTAAGAATCTGCCTGCCAATGAAGGGGACACGAGTTTGAGCCCTGGTCTGGTAAGATCCCACATGCCTTGGAGCAACTAAGCCCGTGCACCACAACTACTGAGCCTGCGCTCTAGAGCCCGTGATTCACAACTACTGAGCCTGCGTGCCACAACTGCTGAAGCTCGCATGCCTAGAGCCCGTGCTCCACAACAAGAGAAGCCACCACAATGAGAAGCCTGCTCACTGCGACGAAGACCCGACACAGCCAAAAAAAAAAAAAAAAGCAATAATTAAATGGGATAAGTCAAATGTATTTCCTGCCAATTCAGTTACATGACTTTTAATATGAATTTTTAAATTCTATATTCTTGTTAAAAAGTTATCCACCTGAAGTAAAAATAGATTTTCCAAAATACTCTATAGGTAGAAAGTTTTGGAAATTTATCACACATTACAAAATGAAAAAAATCTGTGAGTCCTTGTGATTTTTTTTTCTGTCTCATAGTATTTTTTAGTCTACCTATATTTTAAACCCTTTAGGGATGAAAAAATGAAGCGAAGAATAAAAATGAGTTCAAAGATTTGCAGCATTCATCATGTATTCTAAAAAGCAGGCCAAACGTTACTTCAAAATAATAACTTTTAAGTGCCTTTGCTCTGTGTTCATTTGGTATGATTTTAAAAATGAGTGTTATCAGCAAAATAATGCAGGAATTGAAATTCATTGTGCATGGAAGCATCAAAGAGATTAGGAAATTCTCTGAATAAAAAAAGAAGCAGTGGTGTTTACAAAAATATTTTTGGTTGTTATGTAGCAATACAATCTTTAAAAGAGAGGTTTGCGATGTTGAAAGAATATCACTGCTGTATCACTTCAGTAGATGTATTACGGAAAAATTAGAACTGATGCATAAAGTTGGCAGATTTTTCCCAGATGAAAGCCAGCCCTCCTTGGTAGCTGGAAGTAGCAGACTGACTACCCAGTGAAACTCTGTAGGGTCAAGCATTTCCCCTGCTTTAACAAAGTTGTCAATCAGTAGATATACCCTTAATTGAAATCAGATTATAAATGAGATCTAGTTCTTTTCATATATATGAAAAAAAAAGCACCAGTAGAATATAAACTTGTATGAGAGGTCTTGTCCTTTTTTAAAAAATACTAAAAGTCCTTGAATTTATCTCTGGCCTTGGAGGCCCTCCAACAGTGGTTAAATGGACAGACTCTGGAGCCAATCTGCCTGGGATGAAATTCTGGCTCAGCCACTTCCTAGCCTTGTGATCTTGGGCAAATTTCTCTACCTCCTTGGACCTATTTCCTCATCTGTACCATAGAGGTAATAACAGTACTTAACCCATGGAGTTGTTGCGAGGATTACATGAGTTAATGCAGGTAAAGTGCCTAATACAGACCCTAGGACAAAGTACAAAGTAAGTGTTAGCTATTCGCATTATTATTTTAAAACAGAGTAGAAAATTCCCCCACAAGACACTGCAAAAAAGCACTAGAAAAGCAAAGGGTTTGCTCTTATTCTAAATTACTCAGAACTTTGGACTATCACAGGATTTAAAAAAAGTTTTTTTTAACTACTCAGTATATAAGAATAAATTCTTAAAGCATTTTCATTACTTTTGGAAAATAAGGATCTTAGAAAGAGGCTGTAGGTAGAAGCAACAGAGGCACCTCCTCTCCAAGAACTTAGAAATCAATTGCCCTTGGGCCTTCCCTGGTGGAGCAGTGGTTAAGAATCCACCTGCCAATGCGGGGGACACGGGTGCAAGCCCTGGTCCGGGAAGATCCCACATGCCGCGGAGCAACTAAGCCCATGTGCCACAACTACTGAGCCTGTGCTCTAGAGCCCGCAAGCCACAACTACTGAGCCCGTGTGCCACAACTACTGAAGCCCGCACGCCTAGAGCCCGTGCTCCGCAACAGGAGAAGCCACTGCAATGAGAAGCCCGCGCACCTCAACAAAGAGTAGCCCCCGCTCACCACAACTAGAGAAAGCCCACGCGCAGCAACGAAGACCTAACACAGCCAAAAAAAAAAAGGAAGAAATCAATTGGCCTCAAGGTATGGAAGCAGTCAAAGTGTCCATCAACAGATGAATGGATAAAGATGTTATATATATATATAAACTTTACATGTGTATATATATATATATATATATATATATGCTTTATATGTATGTGTATATATATACACATATACATATGTGTGTGTATATATATATTTACTTACACAAAGGAATACTACTCAGCCATATTAAAAGTGAAATTTTGCCATTTGCAGCAACATGGATGAACTTGGAGGGCATTATGCTAAGCGAAATAAGTCAGAGAAAGACAAATACTGTATGATATCACTTGTATGCGGAATTCAAAACATACAACAAACTAGTGGATGTAACAAAAGGGAAACAGACACAGATATAAAGAACAAACCAGTGGTAACCAGTGGGGAGAGGGAAAAGGGCAGGGTCAACATGGGGGAGGGGAGTAAGACGTACAAACTACAATGTATAAAATACGCTACAAGGATATGTTGTACAACATGGGGAATATAGCCAGTATTTTATAATAACTATAGGTGGAGTTTAACCTTTAAAAATTGTGAATCACTATATTGTACACCTATAACTTATATAATATTACTGTACATCAACTATACTTCAATTTAAAAAAAGAAATCAGTTGGCCTCATTTGATTAAACCAAAGCAGAGATATGCAAAACCCCTTATAAAGACACTGTCTCCCCAGCCAAGACAGGACTGTAACTTAATGGAATATATTAACATATAATAAAGAAAATGGTAACCACAAGAGAGGTTATTGTCCAGTGGAGGCTCAGGGGAAAGATACTGAACCTCAACTGTTAATGTCATGCCCATTTGATAACTTTCTCATCTACATTAATAAATAGGATTTCAAGTTTTTAAAGAGCAAGATCCCACCCTCACAGCCTACAAGCCTATGGACACCAAGTCCTCCCCAGGGACCTGGCCTTCCCTCAGGATGGTCATCCATACACAGGACGTGTCCGGTGTTGAGGACAACAGGACCCTCATGTCACAGTTCTGTTTCGACAGGGTCACTCCAAGACAGTGATGAAAACAGGAATGCAGTTCTTCGGGTTCTTTTTGCTCCCACAAGTTGAAGTTATTGAAGGACCAATGTCACATTCCACCGAAAAATATGATAACTTGCCAAACAAATGTTCCATTAAAAAAAACATCTTTCAAAAGCAAATGTGGTTTCTAAATTAAGCAAAACCCCAGCTTCTTCTGGATCTTTACAATGTCTTTATTATTTTGGAAAATCTTATGGCTTTGGGTGGGGGAGTGTGGGATTTTCCTGACCCCATTTTAGACATGCTTTGGGTTTCTTTTTAAATGATGCCAACTTTCCTTCAAAAAGCAACAAATAATTCTTGTTAATAAAAAGTTTATAAAAGTTGAGAGAGAAGACTGTTCCTCGTGTGCTCTGGGTCTTTAGTATCGATTCTAACTTCCTGTTGAGGTTTGTGCAAAAGTATTCAAAAACATTTTGAGGATTTTTCTGACTCAGACCAGGCTAGATTTTATTACCAATTCGATTTAGCCAAACTTATACATACGTATAAAGTCATTGTAATCTACTCCTCTCAACAACATCATCAAAATAAATGAGTCTAATTTTTGGAAAGAGATTTGAATCTTCTGCTGAGTCACAGATTTGACCTCAATTAAAATACCCTCTTTATGAGCTTGCATGATGAGTCACAAATTTCCTTGGTTTCTAAAACCTCTAATGAAGAAGAAAGAGGAGGAAGCAAGTTACAGGAAGCTGAGTCTTTGGCTAATCATTTTTTCAAGAAATGAACGCCTCAGCCTTTTCAGGGACAGACGTCTCTTGAGGCGTTTCCAAACTACTGATCTATGAGTGTAAACTGCCTTTATTTCATTTGCTAAATCAGCCACAATTACTTAATACCTGCTCTTGATACAGAACGGTGATCAGAGTGTACAGTGAGTTCAAAAGAGTAAAAGGTATTTAAGTCTAACCTCGAGGACTTTCTGGTTAACGAGGAATGATAAGATGCAGAAAAGAGAAAAACCATAAAACACAATCGCAAAACAATTAGTCACCAAGCCATATTGCAAACATGGTAAGTCATCATGGCTGGAGTTATAAATGTACCTGATGGTAGGTGAAAGACTTCACTAGGGAGGTGAATCTTCCCAGAACTCTGAAAGATAAAATGAGGAAAAGTCAGAATTATCCTCATTCCTTAGCACACCATGCTTCAGAGGCAGCCATTCTATAACATACCTGTGAACAAAACTCTCTGAATCCGTTCTTACACTTTTCAGGATTCACATATAGTCACAAACACTCAGACATAAATTCAGCCTGACTTGTCCCGAGGTGAAAACATAAATCCAGGGCCCAAGTTTATGTTTTCCAATTATTATATCGCAATCATGTATGTGTCAGGGACAGGTTAGCTGTCCACTAAACATGGTTAGGCGTGACCTTGAATTTCTGGCCTTTGGTACGTGGGCGGAAGTAAAGTACACCACTCTCAGGTTGGGCCTGTAAAAACTTCCCGTGTGATTCTGTACGGCTCTCTCTTCCCCTGCGATCTGGGTAGATCCTGATTCCAGGATGGCATCTGAAGCCACACATTAAATGTGGTCGAACCTCCATCAGCCTGGGTCCCGGAATGTCTGCATAGAGCAGACAACCCCCTCACCTCCCCTACACGCGTCCTGGCTGATTGGACTTCCCATTTGTTAAGCCACTGAGCTTTGGGTGCTTATCTGTTATAACAGCTGACATAACCTTGCCTATATAATGTATCATAGCTGAAAAAAAAGAAAGCATTTCATTTTTGAAAGTAAAAAAATAAAACGTGAATGGCAGGTAAAATCAAAACTCTTAAGTGTAAATATGTTTAGAAGAAAACATGGAGTGATACAATTATTTGGGGGGCAAATTTTTTTCTAATGGGGTCAGATCTGTAATACAACTAACTGTGCCCTCTTGCTCCCTGCCCCCTCCCTGCCCCATGCCCCCGGCGGTGCTGTGGGACCAGAATAGCTTCTGTCTGTGGAGAAGACTAAGACTCTTCGTTCACTGAGTAAGACTTTGGGGTGTGTGATTTCTTACACAGTAACCCCGCTCCTTTACTTTTTCCTGTGTCATACCTTGCTCCAGTGAAATTTTTCAGGGAAGCAAATATATAAAACAGATCATCTTGGCACCGCTCTGGTTGAACTGGGAGTTGAAAATGCAGCTCCAGCCCCAAACTGCCCCTGCTGCTCCTGGAAACACCTTAACAAAACCCCAGAGGCTCTTAGGAGCACAGTTCAAAGCCACGATTTACATTGATTCAATCGCAAATATTAGGTACAGTCGCACCAAGCATCCTTAGTTTCCAGAACTTACAATGGCCTTATCATCTGCCATGCATTACCTGCATTTTTGGAAGTTATTTAAATTTTCAACCTATGTATATTCTTAAGACGATAAACTCCATTTTCCTCTAAAATATTTCTTTACGTTTATCTTTCTTCAATTTTTCTCTATCATCAGCCTAGTTCAGGCCCACATTACATGGGCCTTTGCCTCAGTTTCTCCCCACTCTCCCAATCCATCCAGCACACTTCCTTTTAAGAGTCTATTCTCTGTCCGTGGATAAAGAAGATGTGGTACATATATACAATGGAATACTACTCAGCCATTAAAAAGAATGAAATAATGCCATTTGCAGCAACATGGATGGACCTAGAGATTATCAGACTAAGTGAAATAAGTCAGACAGAGAAAGACAAATACCATGTAACATCATTTATATATGGATTCTAAAATACGATGCAAATCAACATATCTACAAAACAAAAACACACTCACAGATATAGAGAAGAGACTTGTGGTTGCCAAGTGGGGCACAGGTGGAGGGTTGGATTGGGAGTTTGGGATTAGCAGAGGCAAACTATTATATACAGGATGGATAAACAATAAGGCCCTACTAAATATCACAGGGAATTATATTCAATATCCTGTGATAAACCATAATGGAAAAGAATATGAAAAAGAATATATAACTGAGTCACTTTGCTGTCCAGCAGAAATCAACACAACATTGTAAATCAACAACACTTCAGTAAAATTAAAAAAAAAAAAAAAAGGAGTCTATTCTCTGTCCAGCAGCACAAGTGGCCCTTACGGAATATGCATCTGAGCAGGTCACTCTTGCTGGAAACCCTCCGATGACTACCCATCACACTTTGAATAAAAATCCAAAGGCCTGGGCTTCCCTGGTGGCACAGTGGTTGAGAGTCTGCCTGCTGATGAGGGGGACACGGGTTCGTGCCCCGGTCCGGGAGGATCCCACGTGCCGTGGAGCGTCTGGGCCCGTGAGCCATGGCCACTGAGCCTGCGCATCCGGAGCCTGTGCTCCGCAGCGGGAGAGGCCACAACAGTGACAGGCCCGCGTACCGCAAAAAAAAAAAAAATCCAAAGGCCTTTCAATGGCCCCTAAGACCCCACATGACTTGGCCTCAGCTCCAACCTCCCGGCCACTGCACCTCCCTGTTCTTCCTCAAACGTGGCAAGGATGCTCCCATCCCAGGGCCCCTTACACTCACGTTTCCCTAAACCTGCACCTCTCACTTTCCTGATGACTGGCTGGCGGCTTGCTGATGTATTTCATCCAGGACCAAGATCAGATCTGGCCTGTTCAAAGGCTGTCCCCGACCACTTTGTGCGAAACAGCCTCTTCTCCTTTATGCCCCTACCCAGAGTATATCATTTCCTGACATTAGATCACACATGGGCCTGTTTCCCCTCACTTAGACTGTAAGCTCTTTGAGGAGAGGATTTTGATTTTGTTCATTACTCCATCCCAACACCTAAAACAGTACATAACACATATCTGTTGCTCAGTAAATAATTCTATAAGGGGATAAATGAACGAATTCCCTCAGAGAGTTTGTAGCACCTAATGATTACTCTTTCGAGCTCAAAACCGTTCAGGCCCCAGCATTACTAAGGCACAGCTCCCCTCTGCAGCTGTATTTCCTGTCTCAGAGACTCTTGGATGTTGACGCTCACGGCAACGTGCGTGAATCTCAAAGGCATTATGCTGGATGAAAGAAGCCAAACTAGAAAGGTTTGTATTGTATGATTCCATTTATATGACATTCTCAAAAGGACAGAACTGTAGGACAAAGAACAAGATCTGTGGTTCCAGGAATTATGGGTGGAGGTAGGGGTGACTATAAAAGGATAGCGTGAGGGAGCTTGGGGGGTGGCGGTGATTGATGGAATCGTTCTGCACCCTGATCATGGTGGTGGTCACGAATCTATGCATGTGCTGAAATTCATAGAATTGTACTCCAAAGGAAAGAAAGTCAAGTTTAGTATAATTTTAAAAATAAAATAAAAAATAAATAAATATGCAAAAAAAATTTTTGGTCCTGTGGACACTAAGATCCAGACAAATTGAATTTTTGCTGTTCCTACTTTTTTTTTTTTTTTTGCTGTACGCGGGCCTCTCACAGTTGTGGCCTCTCCCGTTGCGGAGCACAGGCTCCAGACGCGCAGGCTCAGCGGCCATGGCTCACGGGCCCAGCCGCTCCCCGGCATGTGGGATCCTCCCGGACCGGGGCATGAACCCGTATCCCCTGCATTGGCAGGCGGACTCTCAACCACTGCGCCACCAGGGAAGCCCAGTTCCTACTTCTTGCTCTGACTTTCCTGCCCTCTCCCACCCGCTCCAGTAACCTCTCTTGTAACCTCTCCTGTTTCTATCCCCTCCTTCCTAAGTCTCTCTCTACCAGACTCTCTACATTGAAAGTTTCCTGCCACACAACTGCCAGATTGATCTTTCTAAAACATGACCTCCTCAGAAACTTTCAATGGCTCCCTTTCACTTATGGCAATGGTTTCCAAGCCTTTCTCCTTTTCTCCAATGAATCTTTGTTCAACTGGAATCTTTTTCAGGAGCCAAGTGTGCAGAACAGACCAATTTGGAGATTTCCCTGGTTCACCTAGTTGACATAGGGTGGGGTGCTAGAGACCCACTGAAGCACCTCCCCATGGCTCCTTGTTACACACCACCCCAAATCCCCAACATTCCTCCATGGAACCCCAAGAGCTACTAGAAGCACAGGATGAGAACCAGTGGCCAACAGAACAAAGTCTAACTTTCTAGAAAGATATTTCTGATCTCTGAGAGATCTTGCTATTTGTCCTAAAGAATTTATGGGACCATGAAAGGGCATGAGACTTGGAAGATTTGGGGGTTCAAGCCCCAATCTAGCCACTTACTATTTGTGTGAAACTTGTTGAACCTCTTATGCCCTTAGATCAAGTTAAGGTAGAAAAAACCTATCTCACAGTGCTCTCATGATGACATGACATACTACATGAATTCTTTTATAAAGTATAAAGTGCCATATATATATATATATATATAAAGTGCTATCATATATAAAATACATGATAGAGGGCTTCCCTGGTGGCACAGTGGTTGAGAGTCCACCTGCCGATGCAGGGGACATGGGTTCGTGCCCCGGTCCGGGAAGATCCCACATGCCGCGGAGCAGCTGGGCCCGTGAGCCATGGCCGCTGAGCCTGTGCGTCCGGAGCCTGTGCTCCGCAATGGGAGAGGCCACAACAGTGAGAGGCCCGCGTACCAAAAAAAAAGTATGCTAGGGTATTATTATTATGAGAGGCAGTGTAGGTGTGGGCAAAAACTATGAGTTCGGGCCCTTTTACTCTGTTCAAATGCAGGTCCTGTCACTTGCTACCACTGGAGAGTTTCTTATCCTCTCAGAGTCTTTTATCTTGTGTGTAAAATGAAGCAAATATAGCATAACTTCTGGACATGAAAATCTCCAGAAGAAGAAGAGGGATATCTCCTTCCATAAGCCCCCTTTTAAGCGCAATCACTGGCAAAGGGAGTGGTACCAACATAGGGAAGGATGTTCAAACAGATGGTGCCCCTGCCAGGAAAAAAGAAGGGAAAATGCCTTTTGTACTGTCATTCAACAGTCTCAGCTTCAATTTCTACCTTTGGAGTCCTATTGCTAAGCCAGACTTCTCAATGTAATACAATATTCCTCCATTCTATAAAGAATTTCTGTCTATAGTGTCAACAGTCTACAATGTGCAGTATTTTCATCAATTCTTTTGATTGAAAATAAATTGTATTCTTTGGTTCTTCTCACTGACATATTTAATTATATCCTCATGATTTGTCTTATAGAAACTAGCCAGTCTTTCAGTGGGTTAAACAGAGATTAATAGAAACAAAAGTTTTCTACGGAGAGAAAAATGACATTAATAAGTAGGGAGAAGGAAGTAGAATTTTCCACAAAGGTAAAATGCCAACGTTTGTGCAAGAGTAAATAGGATTATCCTGTCTTGGTGCATGGCAGAAAACACAACTGGATCATAAAATCATAGAGCTAAAAGCAAATTTATGGCTTATATAAAAAACATTAAGTAACAATAATAGAATGCCTAGCTAAAAATCACATAATTAATTAGTAACATAACTGGGACTGGAATTCAGATTCCTTGTCCACATTACCAACTCTGAACAAGAACCTCCCTCAGTAAAGGAAGGTAGCTGATGGGTCTCCTGTAAGATCATCATTATTAGGGTTTCAGCAGTCCAAATAACATTCCATTTGGGAACTAATGAGAAATGAAACAGAAATGTAGAATTAAGGTATAAGCTTACAGATTAATATAAAATTGTGCTTCATTTAATTTTAAACAACTTATGAGTAATGCTATCAAAGACCAGGCAAGAATTGGAAGAGTTTATTTGAACAGATTTTAGATTTCACCAGGATAGCAAAACAACTTTTATATCATCCCTTCAGTTGAAAAAATAAGCCAGTTCATTCTTGTTAAATCACTTCCATCTGGTCACAAGAATAATTTCCCTTCAAAATAACTACCCACTGGTTTTCAGCTGGTTGGTGGCCTGAAACATGAGAGGCTTTCTTTTCATTACTGGATTTGCTGATGTTCAGCTCTCTACACCAAAGTTCTTAGAGATTTCCTTTCTCAGCGTGGTGTTCAGCCTACTGTAAAATTCCATGAATTCATAAGTGCCCAAATGATACAAAATGTATGATACAGAAAAACAATCCCCATTCCCACCTACTCCCATTCTACATGACTATTTTAAAACATATAATTGACCTTTAGCTTTATTTCTTCTGCTGCTGAGATTTCAACATGTTAATAACTCATAATGTGGCTGATCATCCACATAATCTTATGGCTCAAATTTCCATTGACAGTAAGTATGTTTACTCATTTTTAAAAGGAACTTAAGTAAATGGTTACAAATTATGGGAAAGGCATAGTAACTTCAAATAAAAGCCATAACTTGACTTTTGGAGTCCAAGATATCAGAGTTTAAATTTTGTCTCTGCCATTGACTAGTTCAGTGGCCTTGTGCCCAGTTACTTGAAATCACTGAGACTTGGTGCTCCTGTAGGAATAATGGAATAAAAATATTTGCCTCTGGGAGTTTTTTGAAGATACCATGCCACATTATGCGTAAAGCGCTTAATACTGTGCCTGGAATATAGCACTCCATAATGGTATCTATTCTGTTATAATGTATCTATAATGTGCTTTCTATTCACTGATTGCCAATAATTATTATAAAAATTAAGAATATATGTAAAAGAAATTTTTTGAATTTTGCTTCTTGCTTTATACTTTAAATAGCTCTTTCTGATTTCTGATTTTTAAGATCTTTAAAATATTTTAAGAGTTCTCAATAGGAAAACATTCCTAATGATTTTTCATCTCTTTTTATTTTAAAACAAAAACTAACACAAACACACATGCACAAAAAGCCTTGTAATGATGAGATTAAGGGCGACTCATTCTATGTGCACATGTGAAATCTTTTCCTTCTTTTAAGGACCCCTGGAAGAAATCAAGCTAGACAATAGAGGAATGATATTAACTGAAGCTTGAGATGGGAAGAAAAAATACAGTATGATGTATCTCTTCTTCACCTCAAAAACAAAACCATAAAAATAAATCAAATCATGGCTTTCACCAACTGTGAAAAAGAAAGAAAGAAAACTGAAAGAAAAGGAGAAAAATAAGAGCAGGTATTCTTAACTGTTTTTGTGCCATGAACTTCTCCAGGTAAAGCATCTATATTTTTGATGTAATGATGAAACAATAATTCAAGATAGTTGAAGTAACTGTAATATAATATGAAAAGACTTGTGATTTTTGCAGTTGACGCAAGTGCAGGTACTGCTAATACTGCTGAGGTTTATGGCCCATATTCAATATTAAAGGAAATACTACATTTCAATTAGAGATTAATGAAAATAAAGACGAAATTTTTTCTCACCCAAGCTTACAGACCACCTCAATTCTATCTGCTGAACCCCCTGGACCCCAGTTGCAGAATTTTTGCATTGGAGATATACCAAGCCCAATTTGTATCTTCCTAAATGTAAGACAGAATTGGAATATTAGTTCCTTTAAATTTTCTGAATCATGGTAAAAATTAACTTGCTGTGTTACAAGTAGCAAAACAAGGAAACAAGTACAGTTTTGCTTCTTTCCTTCAAGCAAAGTTTAAGTGAAATAACAAGCAATTATTTTTATTTTCTTACAAAGTTTTTTCTTGGGTGACTTTTCTACATTGTTAACAAAATTCTGTTTCTTTTTTCCACTTTTCCTGAATTTTATTGTCAAATTCACCTATTTTGATATACTTCTATGATAAACCACTGTAACATTGGGTCACAAACATTATATGTATACAGAAAATTTCAGCCAAGAAAGGAATGAGGACACAGTTTGGTTGTCATTGACCTTACTGTGTTTTACTAAATCCTTGCTCCAGCATAATGATTTTAAAGTTGAAACCACAAGAATGTGTGCAGTCAACAATTAATATTATACTCTGCCAGATTTTCTTGCTGAAATCGGCATACTAAATAGTACAGAAGAAAAATCCAGCCACTTCACCGCGCTAAGGGATCTCCCCCTTGTGCCTAAACTTTGTATTGAACTCAAGCAGGATTGAAAGTCATCAGCATGACATATATTATGAATTATTTTTTTCTTTTTGGCTGCGCAACAAGTGGGACCTTAGTTCCCCGACCAGGGATGGAACCCGCGCCCCCTGCAGTGGCAGTGCAGCGTCTTAACCACTGGACTGCCAGGGAAGTCCCTGAATTTTTTTTTTTTTTTTTAAGTAAGGCAAAAAGTGACTTTCCTTCTCATCTAAAGCAATTACTCAAGTTGAGAGTTTGGGGCTAAAAGCCTAATACAAGCACTATTCTAGGAGGACTAGAATAATTGGGTGGCTTCAAATAATTCTCCGTTACTAAAGACTTGCAGAGCTTAATGGGTACTAGTTGCCTGAAGATGTTCATATCAGCTTCTTTTATAATAGCAAAGATTCTGAACAATCTACATAGCAAAACAAAATATGATCTAGCTATATGATGAAATGTTCGCAGCCATGAAAAGTCACATTTTTGAAGATTTAACAAATGGGAAACTGAGCACACTGTAATACTGAAGGGATAAAGCAGTATTCAAAGATGCATACATTTATGGAAAACTCCCAATTATATAACATGTATTTCTTTATTCATTTAACAAGCACCAACCGGTCTAATTGATCAGACTTTCAAGTAGACCCATTTCATCCTTCAGACTTCAATTTAAATAGCATCACATCAGGGGGTTAAGAAAATTATTTCAAGTGCTAGAATGTGTCACCTACCCATCAGTCATTCATTGAACACCTACTCTGTGCTCTACCTTGTGTGGGGAGCAAACACAAAGAAGTCAGTGGCTGCCCCCAAGAAATGTACAACTTATGGGAATCAAGAGTTTAAAGTGTCTTCCCTAAGAACTGGTTTTCCTTTCTCCAAAATTCTGGAAGGTCTGAGAGCGAGGTGGATGTTAAATAAACTGAAAGGGGGAAACGTGACCCACCAAAGAAAAGCAGGAAGGTAGGAGGACCAGGTGAACGGTGGCCTCTGATTGGATGGCTCAGAGTACACTAACTCCACACCCAACAGTATCTGTACTTTACAAACGAAGGGAAAAGATCAGGGTTCATGGAATACTCAGGTGGCCGCTAGGGGGTGCCAGAATGCCGATATCTTTCAGCGTGACGCCCGTTTCCCTAGGGGAATCTGGGTTTGCGATTGAATGTAGTTCAAGTTGACCAGAAATAACTTCTTCTTTTCCAGTAAAATTGTGAGAATGTGACTTAGGTCACGGAGTTAACAGGAGACCAGGCATTAGCAATCAAGTATTTATGAGTCCCAGATCATTATTAAGTCCCAGGTCATACCGTTATCCAAGGGGAAAAAAAATCTTCCATCCCTCCAGCCGGAACTAATTATAGCGAACTAGACAAAAATTACAAAAGTAAAGTGACAATAACAAAACCAATTAACCAAACTAAAACTTCAGAAGCTGGAAAACCACTTCAGAATTTTTTTTTTAATTTAAATAGTACAAACCTGGTTTTTGTTTTTTGTCTTAAAAATGTAAAAACTATGTCTAGGCATGGAGAAAGAAACACATCCAAATCTTAACAGGAGTATTGGAGGTAGTGGAATAACATCCTTATTATTTTTCTCATTTTTCCCTCTGCTTTATTCATTTTCTGTAATGTCAGGATATCATTTATCGCATACCATAAATGTCAGACACTGCATTAGCACTTTATCATGGTAGTAAGACACGCATGTGTAGAAGTGTTCAGAGTCTCCTAGACTCCCCACACCCAGTCCAGGGAAATAGGAGAGTAGAGGGGGGAAAGTTTTGTGGAGTAGAGGCTCCAGAACAAGGCTCAGCGAGGGCTTGGGCGGAGGGAGCTGTTAGGAAAATGGGTGGGAGAGGAAATTTTAATCATTCTAACTCTGAACTGTGTTTTCAATTCACCCTAGGGTTTTCTTAAAATCTAAGAAAATGGTTTGAATTACGTCGGTATTGCCTCTTGCAGTGGGAATTTCTTTTATAGAAACATGACCTTGAGGTTGAACAACATGGGTTCTGGCTATTAAAAAGTTCAAAAGCATTACTGCATTTTATCAAACACCAAAATGCCACCTTGAATTACAGAAAAAAGCTGGGTCATCTCAAGAAATCTTGTTCATTTGCTGTTTAATCAAAAAGTAACGTAGGGGGCTTCCCTGGTGGCGCAGTGGTTGAGAGTCCGCCTGCCGATGCAGGGGACACGGGTTCGTGCCCCGGTCCGGGAAGGTCCCGCATGCCGCGGAGGCTGGGCCCGTGGGCCATGGCCGCTGGGCCTGCGCGTCCAGAGCCTGCGCTCCGCAACGGGAGAGGCCACAACAGTGAGAGGCCCGCGTAACGCAAAAAAAAAAAAAAAAAAAAAAAAAAGTAACATAAATCAATGGAGTATAAACCGCCATCCTCCACCTAATTATTTACCTGCCCTCATCCACATTTTCATCATAATATACCTAAGATACTGGATCTATGTCTTGCTAAAAAAGGGTTGCATGAAATTTATAGGCTGCTTTACCCAGGAGTTACTTCATACTTAAGCAAGTATGGTATTGTTAGCAGTTGAAACAATTGAAGATGCTATTTTAGGAAAGTTTCCCAAGATCCCTCAGCTCTTCAGTGGAAACTTCACCCCCAGCTGACTCCAGAGCCCCAGCTTTCCTCATCGTGCTCCTCAGTACCTACACCAAACATAATATATAGGGCAAATCTGCTGGGGGTAGAAACAGGTGGAGAAGCAGGAGAAGGTGACAGGCAGAGCCCTGTCCATTGGGTGTCTCCAGCCCTCATTTCAGAGGCCCTTAGGTGATGTTAAGAAGCAGTTCAAAAACCAGTGTTTTGCAACAAAAGAGAAACAAAAAACATAAAGAAGACTTCGTGAAAATGTAAAACTTTTGTGCTGCAAACAAAAAGACACCCCATAGAATGGGAGAAAATATTTGCAAATTATATATCTGATGAGACTTGTATGCAAAAGATATAAGAACTCTTACAATAAAAAATAAGTAAACATAAACTCTTGGGACTTCCCTGGCAGTCCAGTGGTTAAGAAGACTCTGCGCTTCCGACACAGGGGGCAAGGGTTTGATCCCTGGTCGGAGAACTAAGATCCCACATGACGTGAGGCAACATGGCCAAAAATAAAAATAACATAATTTTAAAAAATAAAACTCTTACAATAAAAGACAATCTAATTTTTAAATGGAGAAAGGAATTGAAGACACTTCTCCGAAAATACACAAATGACCGATAAACACATGAAAACATGTTCAACATCAGGGAAATACAAATTGAAACCACAATGAGATACTGCTTCTCACCCAGCAGCATGGCTATAATGAAAAACACAGACAATAACAAGTGCTGACAAGGATGTAGAATTGGAGCCCTCATGCGGAATGTAAAACACTGCAAACACTTTGGGAGTCTGGCAGTTGCTCAAAATGTTAAACATAACTGCCACAGGATCTAGCACTTTTACACCTAGGTACGTACCCAAGAGAACTGAAAACACACACACATACAACCACGTGTACATGAATGTCCATAGCAGCATTATTCATAATAGTCAAAAAGTGGAAACATACCAAGTGTCCATTCACTCATGAATGGATAAATATGGTAGACCCATATATGGTATATCCATACAATGGAATATTATTCAGGCAAAAAAAGGAATGAAGTACTGATACATCTTACAACTGATGAATCTTAAAAAGAAGCCAGTCACAAAAGACTACATATTTTATATTCTATTTATATATGAAATGTCCAGAACAGCTAAATCCATAGACGGAAAAGAGATTACTAGTTGCCAAGTGCTGAGGAGAGGGGGCTGGGGAGTGACTGCCAATGGGTGCAGGGTTTCTTTTAGAGAGAGTAAAACTTTCTGAAATTAGACTGTGGTCATGGGGGCACAACTCTGTGAACATACTGTACTAAAATACTGTACACTTTAAATGGATGAATTCTGTGTGAATTTTATCTCAAGAATGCTGGTTAAGGGCTTCCCTTGTGGTGCAGTGGTTGAGAATCCACCTGACAATGCAGGAGACGTGGGTTCAAGCCCTGGTCCGGGAAGATCCCACATCCCATGGAGCAACTAAACCCGCGAGCCACAACTACTGAGCCCGTGAGCCACAACTACTGAGCCTGCATGCCTAGAGCCCATGCTCCACAACGAGAAGCCACCACAATGAGAAGCCCGCGCACCGCAAGGAAGAGTAGCCTCTGCTCGCCGCAACTAGAGAAAGCCCACGTGCAGCAACGAAGACCCAAAAGCAGCCAAAAATAAATAAATAGATAGATAAAAAATAAAAATTATAAAAAAAATCAACTGGTGAAACTCCAAGGGGCCCCTCTCTCCTGCTAAATAAGCACTTTTTAAAATGCCGTCTTGACTTCCTCTTCCATGGTGCCATCTTCTTGCTTGCTCTACTTTGCTTCCTTGCTCTCTTTCTTGTAGGAGAGGGTGAACTACTTCCTCATAATCTCATGTTCTATAATAAAACATGAACACAGAAAAAAATCCCATGCTTTGGAAAAAAGTAATGTATTATACCATAGCTCCTGCTGTGGCTGTGAAATCAATACAAATATACAATTGTGTTCTAATGTATGGCAAGTGTCTACAAGTAATTCTCATGTGCTCAGTATTTTAGTAACAATGTTTAAAAGAGGAACACATGCAGATAAGGAAATGAGTAAATTCAAAATGTGCAGCTTCATATAAACATTTTACCAGAACAATTTTAAGCACTTAAGCAAGGGCACAGAGTATCACTTCATTTAAGTGACATAATTTAACAACTGCTTGGACAACATCTATAATATACATTATGAGTTTCTTCATCATAAAGACTTCATTTTTAATCATCCCTTCTTGACCTTCCCCCACTGGAAGATAAAACCAGTGAGATTTTCAGTACAATTTACAATTCATTTCATTATTCTGGCGCAAGAAAACGTTCCCAGGTTTATTTCCAAGTTCCGTTTCAAAACAAACTGACCTGAAACTTAGTCTTTAATAGCTGTGATCACCAATAAATGTGTAAGATTATAAAAGGTGAATTAACTCATTGGTGGTACAAAGTCAGTGCAGAAGAATCTTCCCTACCTAAAGCATTTTTTTTAAACTGTAGAGCAATCCTATTCATTTAAAACACTTACGTGTTAAAATAATATACGTCAGCTGATTATGGACATCACAAATAGAATGTAAAAGGTATTACATTTCTTCAAGTACTATTTGTTTCATTCTGTTCAATTTTGTGTTTCTTACCATCCATTCTACAGGTCAATCAAAATGCAGATGCGTGCAAATAATACAGGTTATTGACATGCAATAAAAGTCAAAGAGAAGAAAATTAAGAATTCACTTACGAGGTAAGTTTTCCTTTCGTGTGTTCAGATATCACAGTTGTTAAGGAATGCCTCTCTTTACAAAGCATATTTAACATGTACATATATTATATCTTCACTGAGCCCTTATCTCTAGAGCCCAGAATCAAGTTGAGTAAAATTCCATGCCTCCTAGAACATTAAATGCCATGCAGCATAGTATTTTTTAAAATGTTAACTTTTAAAGCAGAATTCACTTATATTTCTGCCCAATTAAAAATAAGTTCAGGGGCTTCCCTGGTGGCGCAGTGGTTGAGAGTCTGCCTGCCGGTGCAGGGGACACGGGTTCGTGCCCCGGTCTGGGAGGATCCCACATGCCGCGGAGCGGCTGGGCCCGCGAGCCATGGCCGCGGAGCCTGCGCGTCCGGAGCCTGTGCTCCGCAGCGGGAGAGGCCACAGCAGTGAGAGGCCCGTGTACAGCAAAAAAAAAAGAAAAAACTAAGTTCATTACAACCACTTGACATGATGCATTTAACTTGACATAAGTTACTGAAATCCCCACGTAAATGTAACTATCTGTAACCAGCGTAATCCACCTATCCCCATAACAATGTAGTGGGGCAAAATGTTCAAAGGAGAGAGCCACCAGAGTGTGTGTGGAAGCCAAGCTTCCCAGAGCTCTTCTGGGGATGGAAAGGGACTGTCAGATCTTTCGACCCAACTGAGAGTTCCTACACCAAGTCAAAGGGGACCGTCAAACTGAAATATTCCGTATTTCCCAATGGTCAACCAGTTGGGCACAGAAGCTGTGAGCTGTTCACCTTGCCCAGGCTGCAGACCAACCTGAACTTCAGCTTTTAATGTTCTTATACTGCAGACAGGTGCAGGGTGGAAGCCATTCAAAGCCTCATGAAAGGGAGTGGTAAATTCCCATCTTCTGTCCCCCGTCAACTTCCTGTAATTCAAATCACCCTTAAATAAAATTAAATGTGCCTTTTCTAGTGTAGCATATAAGTCAGGAGCGACTTGAGGCATTGCACTGAATTCATGAGGTAGAGTCCAAAACACGTGATCGAGGTAAACCCATCTGCCCATTTTAATATGGTTTTCCCAGTCAACCCCACATTTGGACACCCACTTATGATGAGAATGTTTTAGTTGTGCGATTATCCAGTTAAAGTCATGTAGAGTAGTATCAGAAACAAACCATGGAATCGTTTTCCCATAAAAATGGATCTCAGTAGCCAGTTTAGAGGACAACAGTAAGTCAGCTAATACTAAATCTGTAACAAGTTCAAACCCAGAATTATCCAGAACAATATCCACTCGAGTAATAGATGCTTTTTCTCTTTTTTTTTTGCAGTTGCTAAGCAATGACCAAAGATGTTCCATGTCATTCACTAAAATGAAAGGTGTTAGGTCTTCCAAAGAATTTATTAAATTGGTCTTCTGAGAAATAGTTTTCCCACCTGATAGAGACAGATCACACTTATTTCCCCACAGTGAAATCTGAAAAAGAAAAAGCACAAAACATTTACCTTTCTTTTGGATAACCAACAAAAACTCTATTACGTAGCATGTAATGGGAGGTAGGGTTGCTAAAAGTATTCATAAAATTCTTAATATAAAATGTCCACCCAATCTACATTTTCTCTAAGTATACTGTATAAAAAAGGTAAAGCAGTTATAAAGCAGAAACTAATAAAAAATAAATAAATAAATAAATAAATAAATTTTAAAAAGGTAAAGCAATGAAACTTTAGCCAGTATGCAATGAACTTAAGAAAAAAAACAGTTTGAATGATTTTAGCACTCACATCGTTTAATCAGAGTGAAAGTTTTTGCATCTTGCAGATATTATTAGAACATGATCAGATGCTGTAAAATGAGGCTACAAAGTTTACTTTATAATCCAGAGTCAAGAGAAAATAAAAATTCCCCCATCCTTAGGACCTGGCAACTTTTCTTGCATTTAGTTCTCTCACTTGTAAAATAAAGAAATTGAACACGGTGATAACTAAAGATGCTTCCAACTCTAATAATCTATTATTCCACTTTGAAATACTCAAGTTTACTTTGTAGGAAATGGTATGTAGCCCCATTTTTTTAAGCTCTAACTAAAATTACATGTTTAGAACTGTAGGCTCTAGAATCAGACAGACCTGGGTTCAAATCCTAGCATCTCCAATAAACAACCACTGCTAAATTAAGCTCTAAGGCTCAAATTCTACAACTGAAAAAGGAGATAATAATAGCACTTAGCTCGTAGAGTTATTCTGAGTATTTGACATAATGCATGTAAGTAAGGTACCCAAAAGCTGGCATACAGAAGTATTCAATAAATATTAGCCCAAACAGGCTCTAGTATTCTGTGATTCAAAGTAAGAGGAAAGCGCATGTTCCAACCAAGAATATTATTTTAAAAAGAAAGACAACTCAAGCGTCCAAATTTGATGAAGAAGCACACAACGGCACACATGACGGCACTCTCCAGCTGAGGTCAGGGTCTCTGTTGGCCTACGGCACATTTCCTTCAGATCATCTTCCGGTTTGTAATTCTGTATTTATTTGTGCCATTATTTGTTTATATTCCTTCAGGATTACAAGTTCAATGACAACAAGGACTAGTCTGTTTTCCTCACCACCACATGCCTGGCATCTAGAACAGTGTTTGATGAAGCTGACACTGAAATATTCGTGTGAACAGCGGTGGAGTGCTGTGACTTTTAAAAACATCAATAATTCCCTGGAAACTAAGACACCTTCAGGCTTCCTGTAGGAAGGTAACCTGCTGGTCATTGTGAGCACTAATGGGGACAACTTTGGCTTCCTTTACGTGGGAGAAGAGTGGCAGTTTGGGGTAGCTGGCTGAACTAGATGACAGAAGACAGATCAGTACACTTTCTGCTTCACAATTTATTCTACTTACGGGACAAAGAACATATTCAAAGAAGATTACTTCCCAAAAGAATGGGCTGGCTAGGGGCAGCGAGTGACATGCTGATTTTTTTTTTCTTTTCTTTTCTAATTCTAAGCTAAGTATAATAGTGAGAGGGGGAAATAATACTCCAGTTTATTAGTTAACAGAACCATGACCACTTTTCTTCCAAACTCAAAATATGCCTTTCCTGCTTCACCATTCAGCTTACTCTGCTCGCCCTCAAAGTTTCATCAGGGCTTCATCACATCCCACAACTATCAGCACATTCGGTAGCCTCTACTTTCAAGGTATATCCAGAATCTGGTGACATTTACCATCTCTGATGCTACCAACTTGGTCCAGTCTGCCCTCACCTGAGTCACTGTCGTAACAAATCTCCCCACTTCCACCCTTGTGCCTTCGGTCTGTCCTCGGAAGTAATCCTTGAAATAAGTCATTTAATGTTACTCCTCTGGGCTTCCCTGGTGGTGCAGTGGTTGAGAATCCATCCACCTGCCAATGCAGGGGACACGGGTTCGAGCCCTGGTCTGGGAAGATCCCACATGCTGCGCAGCAATTAAGCCCGTGCGCCACAACTACTGAGCCTGCGCTCTAGAGCCCACGAGCCACAACTACTGAAGCCCGTGAGCCACAACTACCGAGCCTGCACTCTCCAGCCCGCGTGCTGCAACTACTGAAGCCCGCGCGCCTAGAGCCCGTGCTCCGCAACAAGACAAGCCACCACGGTGAGAAGTCCGCGCACCGCAACGAAGAGTAGCCCCCGCTCGCTGCAACTAGAGAAAGCCCGATCACAGCGACTAAGACCCAACGCAGCCAAAAGTAAAGAAATAAAATAAATAAATTTTTTAAAAAGTTACTCTTCTGAGCAAAACCCTCTAACAGCTTCCCGCTTCATTGTGAGTAAAAACCAAAGTCCTCGCCTTTGCTCCGGAGGTAGCCTGGCTTCTGTGCAGCCGTGGCCCGCAGGCCCTCTCACCTCTGCGCCTGATTCCCTGAGGCCTCCCCGGCAGGGTCTCCCACACACCTGGCAGGCTCCCCGCTCAGGGCTCCGCAGGAAGCTCCACCCAGACGTGAGGCGATCCCCTCCTTCACCTGCCTCGGGGCCCGCCCCCCTCCTTAGCAGGCCCTTCCCTGGGGGCCAGGCTTAAAACTGCAGCTCCGCACCCCTCCCCCACCACTCCAGGTCCCCCTTCCCCGCTTTATTTCTCTTCCGAGCACTTTCAAACATCTCTTGCTGGAAATGTTTCGAACGTCTTCCAGGAAGTAAGGGCTGGGGAAACTGCTGTGTAAAACCACATACTTTCAAATAGTTCTGATTATAATGACATATTTTAAATTTTAGGATGTTTTGAATGAGAATTCAAAACTAAACTTAAGACAAGATAGATGAAGTGTAATAAAACCATATGAAATAGGCCATGGGCCACCCGACTGTTTCCACCTGCTGATGACAACTGCACAACAGCTGAGCTGCACTCTGCGCCCAACACTTACAGGAACGAAGCTAGTTTAATTCTCAGGTCAAAGTATGAGGCACATAGCACCACCCTCACTTAACCGGTGAGGAAACTGAAGCTCAGAAACACCAAGTACCTTGCTTCAGGTCCAAACACAAGTAAGTGACACGGCCAACATTCAAAGCCAAGTCAGGCAGGGCCGATCAGATGACTGTGAACTTCAGTATCAAGAATGACAGAGCTATGAAGCCAGATGACTCCTGTGCCACTAAAACCTCCAGTGGGAGTCGAAGAAACTTCAAAACCCCTTTTCAGAGATTAAATGGATTTTCATCTCTCGAATAGATAATTATTAGAACGATAAAAAATGATCACTGATAACTTAAATGACAATATATAAACATGCTTTGCTGTTAAACGTGTACCAGTTTATTTTTCAACTATTTAAATAAACAAACTCAGGAGATTAATTATTACATTTACCTGAAGAACTTTAAAAAACTCATTTTTCAGCTGATTTTCATCTAGGTCTTCAATAGTTTTCATCAACTTTTGCAGGTGAGTACATAAAGCAATGATAGATTCCTGAGACTCAAAGAAATTTTGGTCTTTTAATTCTTTAAATATGTCAAAGTCATCGATTGGTGGACTAAAGTAGGAAAAAAGCATAAGGGAAACATTTATATAACTGTACCTTTTTTTTTTTTAACATTTGGGTAATTGCAGTTTATTAAAGGAAAGACAATAGTAGCATCCCATCTAAAAAATTACTGGTAATTTTTACTAGGTATAACATACATCAAGTTACACAAAAATAATAATCAAATTACACAAATCAAATTAAACAAATTATGCAAAAATAAATCCCCACACTCATTTTAACTAATTGTCAAATGTTCCTTAATCAAATATTTTACTGGAAGCATTAAATAATTATAGGGACTGTATCTATAATTACTTACCCAGTGGGTTTTCAGGGCAAAAGGAGAAAAAGAAACAAAATTTCAAGACAATTGCTTTAGTTCAACATTCTTTTGGGTGCTCAGGGTGGCCAGGTTCCAAGTAACAAACATATACACAGAATAGTTGAATACAATGTAGTGATTACTAATAGAGCAAAATACAGATTATGGGAACCCAATGACTAGTTGAGATAGATCAGGCAATATTAATGTAAATTTTATTATAATGACAAATTTTGATCATTTATGTGTAGATTTTTAATTTTTTAGCAACTTTTACTCCCAAGTTGACTTTGACCAATGGTGATGTATGTGCCATGGCTACATCTTCACGTCGTCCAATGAGAGATCAAATAATATTAATACTGGCCTAAGAGAAACATAACTCAGAAGACAGAAGTACTAACATAAAAGACTTTACAGAATCAAATGTCAACGATATTCACATCATCTGTTCTTCAAAACTAGCTACTTTTTCCATGGGTCTTCTACCTTAGGGTAAAAAGGCAATATGGCTGATGCAATGGGATTGATTAAAATCAAAACCAAAAACATACCAGAATTTACACATCCAAATGATGGCTGCCTCCCTTCTCAGTCAGTCACCTTGGGAAGCTACACCCTTAGTCCAAGAATGTTGCCATTGCTCAAAGCACTTTTGGAATTCCTCTCTGGGGATTTTCTTCAGAACCTGTGGCACATTATTAAACGTCCTATCAGTGACAGTATACCTTCATCCTTTGGAGTTTAATTTGTTTTTGGAAACAGCCAAAAGTCACTCAGAGCAATTTCAGTAGAATGAGGCATGTAAATCAAATGGAATAAAATATTTTTGATCAAAAATGAGGAGTGACTAAAAAATAATGAGACTAATCTTTTTTTGAGGTTTGTAAACTGGCTCTGAAAGAAGTTCCAAAGAATTAAAAGACGTTTTTAGCAATGGCAGCATTGCTGAAGTGAATCAGTCTCTCGAGGTGACTTAAAAGGACCAAAATTATTTGGGTGCATGGGTTCAACTACAGGGGTCAGCAGACTGCAGCTTGCAGACCCCCTCTGGCCCACCACCTGTTCTGTATGATCTGCAAGCTCAGAACGGTTTGCACATTCTTGAAGAGTTGAAAAAAATTAAAAAAGAAGATTTTGTGACACATGAAATTCAAATTTCAGGGTCTATAACTGATGTTCTATTGGAACACAGCCAGGCTCATTTACATACCGCCTATGGCTGCTTTGGCACCGCTAGAGCTGAGTAGCTGCAACAAAGACCATGTGTCTTCCAAAGCCTAAAAGACTGACTATCTGGCCCTTCACAGAAAAAGTTTCTGGACCCTTGTTCTAGTGCTTTATTAACGAATCCTTCATTAATTTAAAGTCACACCTCATGTTAAGAATGAGACTTGGTTCTTATATTTAAGAGAGCAAACTCACATAGCTATAAATGATTTCAGATTTTAAAACGTTTGTTATTTTAGAATCTACTATAGCTGTATATGTGTACACAATGACCCAGGGGTTCTCTCCTAGGTATATACGCAACAGAAACACACACGTATGTTCACCAAGAATATGTGTTCGAGTATTTGTAGCAGCACTCTTCATAATAACCCCAAACTGGAAACTACTCAAATATCCATCAACAATAGAACAGGTCAACAGATTGTCATGTATTCATATCATGCAATACTATACAGCAATGAAAACTAATGGTTTACAATTATATGCAACAGTATGGATAAGTCTCACCAATGTAATGCTAAGTAAAAGAAACCAGACACCGAACTACTTCCATAAAATTTCATTTAAATGAAGTTTAAAAACAGGCAAAACTAATGCAGGTCAGGATAGTGGTTACCCTTAAGGGGCAGTGATGGTGGTGACTAGAAGTGGATCCAAAGGGGCCTAAATTCTGCCTCTTGATCCAGCCTCTGGGGACACAGCATGTTCTGGTAAAGACTGCTGAACACTTAAGACATGTGCACTGTTCTTCATGTATATCACACTTTAATAAAAGCTTAAAAATGTCTGCCATTTTCTCCGTACTTTCATCTTTCAATATCCGAAGTATATTTACTTAATATATTTAAATTTTATATATGGCTAAAACTTTGAATCTTAATTTAGATTTGCAGATTATTCAACCATTTAACTCTAAAAAAACCCAAAATATACATCTTGACAAAGAAAATTAGAAGTATGTTTCAGTGTAAGGGGCAAAATCAACAGAAACATATCTTAAAGCTAATGTGTGCTTTGGGATCCTGCAAAAGTTAGGAAGACCATTCTTTGGTCACTCTGGAGGGGTCACTGACACAGGACCGGAATTCTTCCTGTAAGAGCCCTAACAAATTGGACACTTAAAAACTACTTCAGGGGTAGTGATAAATTAGGAGTATGGGATTAACAGATACAAACTACTGTACATAAAATAGATAAGCAACAAGGATTTACTACATAGCACAAAGAACTATATTCAATATCTTGTAATAACCTATAATGGAAAATAATCTAAAATATATATACACCCACATATATATTTATCTGAATCACTTTGCTGTACACCTGAAACTGACACAATATTGTAAATCACTGTACTTCAATTAAAACAAACAAACTACTTCAGTGCTAGTTCCGCTGTAGGACAGCCTTTCTTTGCACTGACCTGACACCTGAGTATGGTACAGTATCAGACAAATCCTCGGACCTTCAAATATCTGCCACAGAGATCACCTTAGGAGAGTTCCACATGCATGGCTGACTAATACTCCCATTCCTGGAACTTAAAGCTGAATTTTGCCTCTACCCTTTTTATCAAGCTATTCTTGGCCCAATGGGTGGAGCAGCACAGGCTGGGCAGTCTCCCTGGGGCCTGGAAAGAAAAACTGATATGCAGGCCCCACCACAGACAAATTAAATCGTCAGGATTTAATGTAACAATTTCCAAATCTATATGTTTAAAAACAAAACAAAAAACTTCTCCCCAACTGGGTGACAAATGTGCAGCCAGGTTTGTAAGCTCCTGCTTTAGAGTTTTCATTCTCTGAACCTGATCCACCTCTAAAATCAAACTCAGAAACAGCATTCCTTTTACCTTTCTAATTTCCAAACTCCACTAAGTCTGTTCAGGGTGCCACTCAGCGTTTCAGCACTTCAGCAGCTTTGTCTAATACCATGGATATTTTCCAAAGTTATGAAACCATCACCCAGAATGTCAGACTAACCTTAGTCCTGGAAAGATATCCGAATGTACTACTTGTTTGAGGAAGGCTCTAATCCAATTTACACAGACCTGGCTCTACCATTTACTAACCATGCAGCCCTGGGCAAGTTACTCATCTCTTTGAGCCTCAGTTTCCTCCACTGTAAAATGGAAATCATAATACCTATACTTCACTGGGCTGCAAAGTAACTAGAACGGAGCTGGTGTTCAATATATGACAGCACCTAGTGTTTGCTATAGTCTTTTGCTTGGATCTGTGAGCCAGAAAATGTGCTATCTTTTTAACATTATATTCTGCTTTTAGAGCACAAGACCTAAAACATAGTTATTCAGCAAATACAAAAACTTCTGACTTTAAAATAATTTATAAAGATGATAAAATAATTTATAAAGATGAAGACAGGAAAAAAATAGTGAATAGACTCAAATTTACGCATGTTCCCCAAAGTCATCTTTTTTGTTGTTGTTGTTGTTTGCGGTACGCGGGCCTCTCACTGTTGTGGCCTCTCCCGTTGCAGAGCACAGACTCCGGACACGCAGGCTCAGCGGCCACGGCTCACGGGCCTAGCCGCTCTGTGGCATGTGGGATCTTCCCGGACCGGGGCACCAACCCGTGTCCCCTGCATCGGCAGGAGGACTCTCAACCACTGCGCCACCAGGGAAGCCTCAAAGTCATCTTTTTATTTTAATAGTAGTGCTGGTTTAATCAATTGTTTTCAATTATTCTATGCTATGTTTAGAAACAGATACCAAAGGATTCCTCTTATTCAGCAAACCTGTATTTCTGTAACCTGTGAGCTAAAAGAATGATCCATATTACACTTTCTTCTGCTCTACAGGTCAGTTCTCTGTCAGAATTTTCCTAGGAAAAATTAAATTAGTATAAACAAACCTATAAAAAATTATGTGGAGGACTTCCCTGGTGGTCCAGTGGTAAAGAATTTGCCTTCCAATGCAGGGGATGCAGGTTCGATCCCTGGTCAGGGAACTAAGATCCCACATGCCGTGGGGCAACTAAGCCCGTGTGCCCCAACTACTAATCTCACCCACTCTGGAGCCCGTGCGCCACAACTAGAGAAGAGAAAACACGCACGCCACAACTAGAGAGAAGTCCACGCACCACAACGAAGATCCTGTGTGCCGCAACTAAGACCCGACGTGGACAAAAAAAACAAAGAAATTAATTAATTTAAGAAAATTATTTTTTTCTAATCTAGCTGTTAAAAAAAGAGCTAAAAATTAAGATGGTGCGTAAAACAATGTACTGACTCACCAAATAATTCTGACATATTATCTATTTTTATAAACAAAACATGCTTACTTTGTCCTGTCTTGATCTTTTATATAAATAATTATTTCAAATTAACGTTTTTTGCTCAATAAGTACATTTTGTTTTACTCTACAAATAAGTAAGTTTTTATAAGGATTTTTATATCTGAATATCCTATTCAGATATTCAACCTTAGGTCTATTCTGGGCAAGTGGATTATAATTGCCAAGAATGTATTACAGCAATAACATTCGCAGAAATTTCCAGTAGTGCCATTAATATCTGTTGAACTGAATACAGGCTTCTACTGGTTTTTATTTTAAAACTTCCTATTTTATAATTTCTAAAAAAGCACAAATTATCTAAAACATTTGTTATTTGATGGCTATATACTTACCTTTGGATAATTGCTTCATGAATTCTACGATACATGTAGCATTCTACAAACAACCACGGTGAGAGAAACCACCTTGGTTTTCCGTTACTTTCATTTAAAAGGCTCTGTTGATATTCTAGGTACTGATTCCATAGGTCAGTATCAACAAAATTCTCAACCAAAGGAACAATTGGTTTATCTGTTTGCAATTCATTCCGTAATTTAGAAAGAAGAGAAATTGCTTTCTTTTCAGCTTCCAGGCCTTTCTGCAGAAATACAGGGGGAAAAAAACACACACACACACACACACACACACACATATATGAATAGTTTACATGTAATTAATTTATATATAAGTATTTCATCTACAAATATAAGTGTATATGTACACACATATATACATAATTCCTCTAGGGCAGGAAATTTTTATGTATCTAAATTTAAGAAGGAAAAAACTAATACATTTCAAAACTACATTTTATGTCTTTCAAAAACTATTATAGGGCTTCCCTGGGGGCACAGTGGTTGAGAATCTGCCTGCCAATGCAGGGGACACAGGTTCGAGCCCTGGTCTGGGAAGATCCCACATGCCGCGGAGCAACTAGGCCCGTGAGCCACAACTACTGAGCCTGCGCGTCTGGAGCCTGTGCTCCGCAACAAGAGAGGCCGCAATAGTGAGAGGCCCGCGCACCGTGATGAAGAGTGGCCCCCGCTTGCCACAACTGGAGAAAGCCCTCGCACAGAAACGAAGACCCAACACAGCCATAAATAAATAAATAAATAAATAGATAGATAGATAGATAGATAGATAAATAAATAAATAAATAGATAAATAGATAAATAAATAGATAGATAAATAAATAAATAAATAAATAAATAAATAGATAGATAGATAAATAAATAAATAAATAGATAGATAAATAGATAGATAAATAAATAGATAAATAAATAAATAGATAGATAAATAAATAGATAAATAAATAAATAAATACATAAATACATAAATACCTATTATAAACATTTAAATTTAGAATTCTTAAGTTGAAAAATCAAAGAACAACACAGATCTCATATCAACATTATGTTGCCTTATCTAGCCTGCCTTTTTTTTTTAAGTTTCACCATATGAACTTATCTCCAGGTGGAATGACCATTACCACAGAGGGAAAACTGTTTATTGTGTTTCTATTAGAGTTAACCAAAAAAGAATTAATGTTAAAACACAATTCTTACCTCTCCATGTTTCTCGAAAAATTCACTTTTATGTCGATGCAATGTATCAATAGCCTTAGTTAAGATCTGTGGTAATCTGTCTTTAACTGTAAGATATGCAAATGACCTAGAAAAGAGTCATATACACAGTATATTACTTAGTAGCATTAACACTAGAAGGCTGGTCATCTTTCAGTTTCTGGAACACCTCATTTAAATTCAAATTCCTTCTCATACAAGCCCTGTAAAGTAAACCAGCATTGCCCAACTCCTACAGTAACACAGGAAAATCTGAAAACCTCTCTGGTATATCGTAAAAGCTAAGCACTCTTTGTGCCTCAAATTCCAGGCTCTACCCGGGAGTCCACTTAATCTTTCTTATCTTTCTCATTGTATTCCTTTTATTTTCCTTAATCAGAAACTAGTTTAACAATGTGATAGGACAGAAAAAGAGTTATCCTAAAAATCAAACAGGCTTTCCTCCTAGGTCTATTACTTACTAAGCAACTTCTACCTAGAAAGATGAATGAGGCAATGGATGTAAAACTGCCTGAAAGACTTTACTGGGCTAGAAAAATATAGTGAAAGATATTTATGAACCTGCTTCTCTTTGTCTATACTCTTAGCCAGCTTAATTCTTTTCTAAGGTTTTTCTTGCTGCCTTCTTTACCTGCCTAATAACTCCTTCCATCCTCTCAGCCCCTAAACAAAATTAAGGCATATTACCATCTTGCTCTCCCAACCAGAAAATTAGAGGTTTTCAAAAAGTGTCAAAGAACAAAGAAAGCTGAAGAGGAACAAAACTTGAGTATACCTGAATCAAAAATTAAAGATATTCTTGACTTTAGACATGCAAAAATCAAGGGTTACAGATTATCACTGTATGTTTTGTTTAAGGACATACATGACTCGGTTAGAAAAAAGACTTTAGTACTGTGCAGTTTTTAGACAGAAAGCACAAAACTTAACTGATCAGTTCATGTATATCTTCAGATCACCAGAGACAAAGTAAAAATGAAGAAAGTTGGAACACTTCTGCCCAAATCTCTTATTCTAACTTTAATGTGGGATCATCACACTTCTAAAAACTCAAAGACCTTATTGCAATTTTTAAAAATAGGGTTACATACCCTGAGTATTTTTTCAGGAGGCTTCCTCAAATGTTAACCATAAAACAAAAAAATAGCAAAAAAATAGGAAAAGTGCTTTCTGATTCTGTGGTGTTTTACAGTGAGTAGGTTTTAATATGCATAGTAACTGCTCTGATCAGAACTTAACTTTTAACAATTACTACTAATTCCTTGGGAGAAGAGAAAGAATATTAAATCAATTGACACTTGAATTTTCCAAGGCAGCAGATACGAAAAGTGACAGTCCTTTGAGATTTTACTTAACTGGAAAATTATTCTGTTTTTCCAGCTACTAAATTTCCTCAGAGGCTTCCATCTCTAAGGGTAAGGTCTCAGGTCTAGGACTTGGGTGAGAGCAGAGATGCCTAGGACTCAAAATTTAAGGACGCAGACACTCCCTATATTTGCCTGAAGGTGATTACATGCTTAAATTCTGGGACATTGGCCTCTCTGGCCTCAATCTATTGCCGGTACGGTCAATTTCTTCCAAGTGCTCTTGTGTTTTGCCATCTTTTGCAGTAAGGACATATTTCAAATATAGATTGGGCCTCTCAATTTATACAGAGAGATATAATAATTTTATAGAATCTATAACATGACGCCTAAAACGCAACAAGGTACAGGCACTTTTTATAGTGGGATTATGAATTAATCCGGTCAGCAATAGGAAGAAACACATTTCTCGATAGATCTCAGACCCCTAACTTTTGCAGACAACTTTAACCCCCCCAAAGCAGGTTTATTAATTAAAATATGAATTAAAGCCATGCGCTGCAACACTCTGAAAGGAGGCATACACTCTCAAGACAGTCATGCGTAAGTTAAAAAACCCAAAACCAAAAAAAAAAAACAAAACAAAACAGTATCGAACCACTTGAAAGACGCGTTCACTGATTCACATTAATAGAAGGCTATATCAAAACCCCTGAACCACCACTGTAGAGAGAGGTGGGGGTAAGCGGAGATTTTCGGTCGGGGTTCGCAGTCCGTTCCCGTGTAGGCAGGGAAGAAGCCACGAATCAGCGCAAGGAAGAAGCTGCAAAGCCGATCCGAGCCTGGAGCCCGGAGAGCAGCCGCCTAGCCCTCGCCTCCCCGCGAGCCGTTAGAAACCCAGGCACCGCCACCGGGAAGCGGAGCCCGGACAGGGGGATGGAACTCGCTGGCGGCGGGGAGCAAGCGCCTCCGGCCCGCCGCTGCTTCCCCCCTGGTACCCACAGGTTCCCGACGAGGCCCAGCTCTCCGCAAAAGTGGGGAGGAGGAAAAGGAGCGGAGCGGGCGAGGAAAGCGACACGAACCCTACATCCCGTGCTGAGAGAGACACCGGAGGCCCAGCCATCACCTTCCGCGCTCCCCACGCCAACGCTCGGGTTTCACCCGCCGCAGGAAGGGAGGCGGTGCAGGCGCGGGGGAGGAGCTGAGAAAGGGAGGGATGTAGATTTAAAAAATGCTTTTGAATGAAGAAACTTTATTTGGTGCCCGTAGAAGCGAAAAACAATGGCCGAGGACGCGGAGATCTTCCGGTGACGAAGGCGGGGACAGCAGAGGGCGACGAGAGAAGCGGAATAAGGAAGCAGGCGGAAGGCGGAAGCAACCAGGGACCGGGACGTCGCAGGGACCAGGGAGCGGATAAGGTCGCGGAAGCACGGGTCACGTGCTCCGACGGTCACGTGGACCGGGCGGCGTACGCTCCGCTGGGCTAGGAGTCCTGTGCGCCTGCGCAGTGTCGGGCACTGGGAGGGGCGCTGGGTCGGTGTTGGGACTGGCTGCGGGAGCTGGGGGCTGCACCGGGCACTCTGTCTCTTGCCTGCAGCGGAGGCGCAGGAGCGTACACCTTTAGCGCGTCTGTCTTTTCTTCCCGCGAAGAGGTTAGTGCACTACCTTGTTCTGGGAGCTTGTATGGTCTTGCACAGCGGTCCGCCCTTTGCTCCCTGCCGCCCTGAACGTCTCACGTCACGTGTTTCACCGGTACAGCGGAGGCCCCCTGCCTATTACAGTGATCTTTGGTCGATTCAGCTGGGAGTGAAAAGCACTGCGTCCATACCCACGTACTGAAGCCTTTGAGCCAGTGCATAGCGGTAACTGCAAAGATAAAATAATTTTGAGCAGCTTAAGGAATTGGAAGGCGTGCTCCAGAGATTCGCGCCACTTATCCATTGACTTATAGCCTAGTTGATACAGATTTCTTAGTTCGTACGTTCTTAAAAAGTAGAAAATGTGTCCAAGAACTGAGAAGCTGCCTTGTATTTCATTCAAAAAATACGAGTTGAATACCTGCTGTTTGCTGGGCACTCTGGTTACAGGAGACACAGCATGAACAAAAGGCAAATCTTTATCCTCAAGGAGCTTAGGTGCTACAGGAGAGAGACAAAGATTTCCTTTCCTCTTGTTTTTTTCCCTGTAGCGTTGTGACTATTCAATGTATATTTTAGTGGTTTACCACGTGTATTATCTGTCACCCCCACTGTGATGTAACCTTCAAAAGATAGGGATTTTCGTCTATTTTATTTTCAGCTGTATTAGCAAGTAGGACAATTTCTGTCACATGGTAGGAACTCAGTTCATAATTTGTTGTGTGAGTTAATAAATTAAGAACACAACGTGTTTGCAAGTGATGTTAAACGCAATGCAGAAACAAAGTGGAGGAAGCTAGAGTGTGGGTGCTGGGGTGCGTTTTAAACGAAGTGGTCGGGGAAGACTTCACTGTGTAGGAGACATTTGAGCAAAGGTCTGAAGGAGGTGAGGGAATGAGGCTTACAGACACCCGGGAGAAGAGTATAAGGGATAGTAAGTGCAGAGATCCAGAGACCAGAGTGACTGGAGCAAAATGAGCGAGGGGAAAAAGCTGGAGGAGATGTCAGAGTGGTGATAAAGGGCAGAGAACGGAGGGCCATGCAGTCTATCTTAAGGTGTTTGGCTTTTATTTGCAAGTGAAATGTGAGGCCATCATCAAATTTTATGAAGAGAGAAGATGTAATCCGATTTGAGTTTGGTTGCTGTGTTCAGAAGAATCTGAAGAACAGAAGCTGGGAAACCAATTCGGAGGCCGTGACAATAATCGCTGGGAAGGACAGCAGCTTGGACCAGGGTGGTGGCAGTGTTGGTGGTGAGGACCAATCCGAACAAAGCCCGTGGGATTTGCTGACAGATTGGGTATGGAGGAAGGAAGAGAAGAATAAGGTGGACTGCAGGTTTGGGGCCTTAGCAAAGGGAAGGATGTAATTGCTGTTTCATGAGTGGGGGAGACTGGGAAGAACAGGATTTGCAGGAAGATTTCAGAAGCTCAGTTTTGAGCATGTTACATTTTTCATGCTCGTCAGAGTAGTTTAGGGATAAATATTTGCTATTCATCAATTGTAGGTACTATATAAAACTATGAGATTGGGTGAGATCACCAAGAGCTGAGAATAGAGGAGAAAGGTGGCCCAAATACTGAGCCTTGGTACATTACATTCTTGGGATGGGAAACCAGCAAAAGAGACATCCTACCTATGAGGTAGGATGAAAATGGCCAGCGTGGTATCCCAGAAGCGAGTGAGGGAGTAGGGTGGGGTGATCAGCTGTATCCCATGTTGCTGGTCAGTCAGGTAAAATGAATACTGAGAAGTGACCACAGGACTTATACATGTGGTGGTCATTGCTGGCCTTGACAAATGGGTTTTGGTGAAGTGACAGAGATGAAAGCCCAGTTGGAGTGGGTTCAAAAAAAAAATCAGAGAAGAGGAGATGGAGAGAGGCAATAAAACTCCTCTAAAAGGAAAGGAGCTCAGAGAACAAGTGTAGTATATGGAAGGGAAGATGGGGGTCGGGGAAGAGTTGTTTTTATAAGGTGGGAGAAATCAGAGCCTCGTTGTATGCTAACAGGAATGGGTCAGTAAAAAGGGAAAAATAAATAGCATGGGAGAGAGAGGGGAGAAGGGTTTAACTATGTCTTCTGTAAACAGGGAGGGAAAAGACTCGGCATGCAGACAGAGGACCTGGCTGTAGATGGGACCACGGGCACCTCATCTGTAGCAGCAGAAGGGAAGACAAAATATATGGGCACAAGAGCAATAGGTGGGCAGGTGGATGATGGCAAGAGCTGGTGGAAGTTCTCTCCTGATTATTTCTGTTCTGTCAACCAAAGAGGAAGCAAGATCGTTATTGAGAATGAGAAAGGAGGCATTGAAGGTGTGAGGAGAGAGCAAAAAGTAAAATATAGTATGGAAGTACAGTATTTACGATCGTTGAGCAGCATGAAAGGCCCACCTGAAGTGAGTGGTCATGATTTTAAAATGAGACCAGATAGTTGTTGGTTGGTTGTCCGTCTCCAGCCATGTTGAGGTGCAGGAATCCAGGCACAAATTGGGTGAATTATATTTAATTCACGTTGAGGTTTTGTCACGTGGGTATGTGGAAGAGAGGGGTGCAAGGGATTTGAGGTCCTAAAATATTGTATAACTAGGTTCTGCAAAACCCACTGGTTCAACTGGCAGGTAATAGTACTAACTAAAGGTGAACTAAAATAGCTAGTTAGACTGGAGCTAAACAGAGAATTCCAACTTTTGAAGATACTTTGAAAGCAGCAGGTTCTACCTCCTAAACATCACAGTGACTCATCCTTGCCCTCATCCTTTTAAAGGGAGATAATATATATGCAGTGGTTACGACGTTGTCTTCAGAACTGGAAAAGCCTGGGATTTCCTTGTCTCTGCATCACTGATTGTAAGCAGTCAGCCTCCCTAAGCCTCAGTTTCCCCTGTGAAGTACCTCACAGGATTGTCGTGAGGTGAAGCAGAGTGCTTGCTGGGTACAAAGTACTCAGAAAGCAATGTCTTAGTCTCTCTCAGTTCCGCCTCTAAGTTTTAACCAAGGATATGTTTCTTAAATGTACTTGTGACCATGTGAGTCTCACGTGAAGAGCTCCGACTTCCCTCTCCTATAGAAACTCTTTAGGACCAGTGCTTAGGATGCAGCCACAGGCTCCCGTTCAGCCCTCAGCTGCCGCTGCAGCTCACGCCTGGCTCCCCTGAAGTTGCGTCCTGTTTGTCAGGTGAACGATACCGTTTACCTGCGGTGTTTAACTTGCTGATCCCTCTGCCCTTTTGAAACCCGATTCAAACATCACCTCTGGGGCTTCCCTGGTGGCGCAGTGGTTGAGAGTCCGCCTGCCGATGCAGGGGACACGGGTTCGTGCCCCGGTCCGGGAAGATCCCACATGCCACGGAGCGGCTGGGCCCGTGAGCCATGGCCACTGAGCCTGCGTGTCCGGAGCCTGTGCTCCGCAACGGGAGAGGCCACAGCAGTGAGAGGCCCATGTACCAAAGGAAAAAAAAAAAATCACCTCTGGTAGGCACCAATAATTGTCTGTTGCTTTAAGGTGTTAAAAAAATGATATGTGTTTAAAGGACAAATAAACTACTTTTTTTTTTGGTTTGGCCACGCCGTGCGGCATGTGGGATCTTAGTTCCCAGACCAGGGATCGAACCCTTGCCCCCTGCATTGGGAGCGCAGGGTATTAACCACTGGACCACCAGGGAAGTCCCTCAATAGCTTTATAGTCTTATAACCTTCCAGAAAGAAGGCTAAAGGTTGACTAAAGGAGAGATGGTGAAAACACTTGTATGTATTTTTTTAACCTCATTCTTTTACTAGGCTTAAGTTAAGATGTATCTATTTTGCAAATTGTTTTACAGAAATATACCTGTTACCTGGGAAAACACTATATATTTTTTAAACATTTTTTATTAAAAAACTTGAACTTTGAATTCTTTTTCTTTTAGCTTGCGATGTGGTAATGTCAGCCAGACTTCTCAGATCCTTGGCCAGATCTCACTACATTTTATCAAAAGCGTGTCAGTGCCAAAGACTTGTTCATCGAACATTAAAACCACTTAAGGAATTTGAGACCACAACATGCAACACCCTGACAAGAAGTCAGAACATGAATTTGTTCTTTCCTGATACAGCAGCTGTTGGTTTGAATAAATCCCAGGTCCTGGAAATGAACCGGAAAATATCAAATACAAACGTATTCTCTCCATTAAACACCGCAGGTTACCAAGATGAAAAAGAGCACCTTCCAACCAGGATCTCCCTTGGTACTCATAGGAAAGTGACTCACAGACCAAATCTGTTAGGTTTTAAGTGGTTTATAAAAATACTAAAGAGACATTCCTCATCTGTGTCAACGGAAACACTTGTTTCTAAACAAGACTTTCCGCAAATCAAGAGACCACTGAAAGCATCAAGGACCAGGCAGCCATCCAGGACCAACCTTCCAGTTCTGCCTGTGAACAAGGTAAAAACGCTTGTGGTGGTGGCGCCTCTGTTCCCTAATAATCACTCTGAACCCCTGTGGATCCCACCTCAGCCTTACTACCAACATAGGAGAGCCAGCCATCAGCTCAGCACTTCTTTCAGGGCCTTTGAAGCCTAATAGTAAAACCTGTCATCTCCAAAGGGAATCAACATCTGAATTTTAGGAATTAGTGGTACATACAAAGGCAAAATAGAGGCAATTAAATATAAAAATATAGTTTAGGAAAGGATTAGTTAGTGGCCTAAGAAAATTTTGAAAAAGGCTAGTAGTAAGTCCATTCTAGGAACAGTGCTATAAAAAGCCCCCATTAAAAAAAAAAAATCAGGGTTTCCCTGGTGGCGCAGTGGTTGAGAGTCCACCTGCCGATGCAGGGGACACGGGTTCATGCCCCGCTCCGGGAGGATCCCACGTGCCGCGGAGCGGCTGGGCCCATGAGCCGTGGCCACTGAGCCTGCGCGTCCGGAGCCTGTGCTCTGCAATGGGAGAGTCCCCAACAGTGAGAGGCCCGCATACCACAAAAAAGAAAGAAAGAAAGAAAAAAATCAAACTGTAGAAATTCTGTATTAAATTTTAAAAATTTTTGTTACATTAAGTATGCAGATAGGTAAATGTTCATTAGCCAATGGTGACTACATGGGAGGGGGTGGTGAAAGGACATGGCAAGGCGGAATCCAAAAAGCAGAGTGAAGGTTTTTGCTTTTTTTTATCATTTGAAGGTTGAAGTGGTTGCTTTCATTCACTGTTAAGAGGTTTATGGGAATTTCTCAACTACAGTTTGCATTTGCCCACTAAATGATAAATATTTAAGGTCAGGATCAAGCCCTTTGGTAACCTGTGTATCTCGCATGATACTTGAAACTGTGCCTTATACTTAATAAATGTTTATTAAACAGGAAAGGATAGAAGAAAAGCAAAGGGATCTTTGATGTCTGTAGCCATGAACATTAAAAGTAGGAATGTCGAATATTTAAAACTTGATGAAGCATTCTGAACTATCAGAAAACAGGTTATACTGTCTATCTTAAAATCTCTATTCTGAGAAGTAGACCTTGAGAGCGTTTAACTTGTTCTGTTTTTGTTTTTGTTTTTTTTACTGTGTGGTTGACTTCTTTTAAAAAGGTGTACAGGCCTTCACGTCTTATCCTCAGGTTGTGAAGTTAGGAGTTGGTTAATGACTTTTATTTTGGATTCTAGCTTTGTTTACATTCTTGTTTGGTTTCCTTGAACCCACACTATGAAGGATGGGAGTTTTGGATGCATTCTGCTCTCACCCCTTTCTTTCTAGCTCTTGAGTGTTTAATTATGTTGTTTAGTTTTGTGATCATCTGGGAAATTTAGTATTTAAGTGACTGAGGTGAAATTAAGTGTAAAAACCTGAATTCATAACAGATCCAAAAAAGAGGAGGATCAAGTCCCTTTTTTCTTTTGTTACATCTAGCAGCCCAGAGCAGAATCAAGTTTCTTACGAAAGGCTGGTAAGGTCAGAAATGTCACTTTTTTTTGTAGTAGTTAGTTGTAAACTTTCAAAGAGGCATTATTTCTTTGGGCTATCCGTAGACTTGAAAGCAGTTTTCCTGGATTCCGTTTTTTATTTTTCTTTAGGACTTTTTTTTTTCTGCTTCCAGGAAAGGATTTGAAGTAGATTTTCAAAATTTAATAAGTTTCAAATGAGATAATAAAAGCATTACATTTAAAGTAGAGCAAGCAGTTGATATGAACAGAGAAGTAAATATTATCAGATATCTGATACGAGTAAACTAGTTGAATATTTAGTTCCGTGAAGCCCAAGGATTAAAGAAAGGCAGGAATACTCCTGGGGTTGTACATTTCTTGTTGTCTAACAAGAAAAAAAGAAAAACATAAGAATGTCTTATAAGAAATAACTTTTTCTATCACCAAATTTAAGGAGTCATTTATTTCCTGGGTCCTGACATAGGACATGTTATGTAACGTAATAGCTGCGACTTCAGTTGGAATTTCGCAAAAACAGAAACAGTATGTCGTTTCTCTGGAAGCACAGGAAAATAATAGACAATCTTTTCTATTTCCGAAAGCATTTTGAAAGTGACCTGAGGGAATATGATTTTTGGAACATTATTTTCTAATGGTCTTACAGGAGAACACAGTCTTGAGGTATAATGAGGTAATATATGCCCAGGGCTGAAGACTGGCTTTTATCTGTCCCGAATAGAGGGCCCCTCCATTTCCATGTGGGCATCATGGGGCTGGCGAGCCCCCTTTGGTGGTAAAGGCCTTTCCTCCCCTCTGGACTGAGTCAGGAAGGGACTCTACTTTGTACCAGAAAGAGGGACCCTTTGTCTCATTCCCCACGTGTGCACCTGAGCTCACCCTCTTACCTCTGCCACATGGCATGCGCTTGGAATTGACTGGGTGAGGCTACTCACCCTCTATATTAGAATCAAGTCTTCACCTGATTCCTTCTGTAGAGATCATAACCTACTGAGGTATTCAACCCACATACCGTTGGCTCATCACTTATCATGGCAGGGCCAGTGCTTCTTGTTAGTCTGTCCTGTCTTTGAGGAGGATGATGCCCGATGATGAGGACCACCCTCTGAGCAGCGTGGAGGCTGGCAGAGGAGGCAGGGTGCTGGGACGCCCAGTAGTAGTTTTCAGGCTAACACCACCGTGTGTAGTAAAAGTAACCAGTGGGTTGTTAATAGGTTTGGGGGTTTTATTGGTTTGTTTGATGAAATAGAATAGAAAGTATCAATGCATTACTCATGATAAAGGTAAATAGTTCTGTGAAGCTTTTGTGTCAGTTATTGGTGTGGGTGTCTATGTGTATGTAGGTACTGTGTATGTGAAAGGGTTTCTCACCATGGGTTGTAGTCAGAAAGCTTAAAAGCTGAAGCTTTATACTAGTAATGTAAAATGCATCTGTGTTTTATAACTTTTGCCTATAATCTGTACATAACAGGAAAAACATGCATTTTTCCCCTTAGTAATATAGAAGCAACATTACCGTAATGCACTAATTTCTTTTTTTTAGTAAAAGAACATGAATAAAATAAACTTTCTTTTTTAGGAAAAGTATTCTGTCAGAGTATGTGATGCTCTAAAACAAGAATCATATATAAATTTCTAGCCCCATCTGCTGGAATATGTTTTCTGTGGCCAGAAAAATGAAACATACTGAAACATGGTGGTTTTCTTGGCTTTGGTTTTGTTTTGTTTGGGTTTGGGTGGTTTTCTTTTAACATTTTAAAATAGAAAGGCCTAAATTTAAGTCTTAAATCCAATAACTATTTTAGGTTGGTTTGGCACATTTATTTAAGAACAAGTTGTTGATCCCCATGCTAGAACCTGAAATTTGCTATATATTTATATTTAATGCTCAGAAAATAATGGTTCATTATAAAAATCCAGAAAAAGACATGTCTGAAAATGAAAGCTTCTTGCAGAGAAACATCTTTAAATAACGGGGAAAAATGCAAAGATGACACACACTCTTTCCCTTTACCAAATGGATTTAAATACAATCTTGAAATTGAAAGACAAAGGAAATGAAACCCAAAAAAGATATTTCTAACAAGTCAAATTGGAAAACCTTGTGAATCATTTATTCACAGAAGATTCATAACTTAAACAGAGACTCACATCCCAGATGTGTAAAGAGAATACAGAAAGTAGTGTGGTGGGCTTCCCTGGTGGCGCAGTGGTTGAGAGTCCGCCTGCTGATGCAGGGGACACGGGTTCGTGTCCCCGTCCGGGAAGATCCCACATGTCGCGGAGTGGCTGGGCCCGTGAGCCACGGCCTCTGAGCCTGCACGTCCGGAGCCTGTGCTCCGCAATGGGAGAGGCCACAGCAGTGAGAGGCCCGCGTACCGCAAAAAAAAAAGAAAAAGAAAGTAGTGTGGCGAGCCATATAAGTTAGGTAATGTAGGCTAAGCCAAATAAGCTGTGAGACATTGGCTAGAACTCTGAGCCAAACTAAATAGGAGATGGTGAGAGAAGGAAAGGTGACAATCTTCAGAAAATCTGCAAAGATCCTTGGAATGACTAAGTTAAAAACAAATTGTGTTTAAAAATTTATAACCTGACTCTTTGGAGCTCAGCATATATTTTCTCATGGAAGTAGTGGCTGAATGCTTTGACTTGTTCCATTTTTGAGAAGGTAAAATAGTATAAGTTTTTTTTAGCACAGATGGGCCTGGTCAGTAAGAAAGATGATGGTGAAGCGGGCACGAGACAGGGAGTGGGAGGGGCTGCATCGGCTGGAGAATCAGGCCCCACCCCACCCCCGACCCTGGTCAATTACTGCTAGATCTTCCACTGGAGCAAAAGATGGTGGAAATCTGGATTTTGTGTCAAACGGCCATTTATTGTTGATAGTTTGTTCAAATCTTGAAAACACTATGTGGGTCATCTTTTGAGTTGGATAGTTCTCTGGGCTGCCAGTTTACGGCTCTGATTCTAGAGACAGTCTGCAATGCCGTTCCTAGTACGGTTCTGGGCAAACCCTCCACTGGACAAGCTGTTGACCTTCTCCTTATCTCCTGTCTTCTCCTTCGTGCCGCCTTCTCTTCCCACTCCAGCCGAAACTAAGCATGTCGGCTCTAGCAGCCCCAGAGTCACTCTGACATCCAACCTAATGCACTGGGATTTTGCTTAGCAAACTTCAGTAAGTTTGCCAGCTTTTGTAGGGTAGAGCCTGCCTGCCATGGCCTTACCTGATGCTTCTTTCCAGGATTCCTTGCTTTCAGCCAGCTTAATCTCATATCCTGCCAGCTCTTTTGAACTCCTCGGAGCCTTAAAAGAACAACTAGCGCTGGCACTTCTAAACCTTAAGCACATAACTGATTCCTGTACACCAGTAACCAGCTTTACTTTGACTGTATGGATCCATATGTTTTTGTAAATTAACGTGTTCTTACCTTCATAATGAATATGGGAATCAGATATCTGCCACAGGCGGGCCCTGCATCCGTTTAGCTCACATTCAGTGACAATTTCAGCTTGCTTGTCTGACTTTTAATCTTTTCTCTAATTGAATTAAAATCAATTAGACAATTGAATGTTTTGCTTATGAGTGGATATTTTACGGATTTTAGGTTTTTCAGGTCCTCCGTTTATTCCTCTGCTACTTTTTAAACCACACATTAGAACTGTGTAACAGATGGAAGAAAAAGCAAAGCAGAGTTAGGTCATCTCTTGAGAAAGAGCCAGGAGTTAGGTAACAAAAGTGGGAGGAAGGAAGAAATTTATGTACTACTTTTCTTGAATTTCATACTAGGAATGTAGCAGAAAGGGAAAGAATTTAGGAGCCAAGATGAGTAAATCCTAGGAATAAGTTTTGATTTAGTGACTCATATACCTCTTTTGATACATATGGGCCAAAGCACCATATGTATCAAAGACAGTAGAATCACTAATGTTCTGATTAATAGATACTAAAATATAAAATTATGAACAAATGAAAATTCAGATGTAAATTACTTGATAAACTTTTTAGCCTCCCATAAATTTTGATGGTTTAAACATATCTGTATGTGCTGTAGTAATAACTATTACCTAAAAAATGTTGAACATTTGTGCTAGTCATGGTTCTGAGCAGTTGACATTCATCAGCTTGTTTAAACTTCACAACAACCCTATCAAGTAGGCATTATTGTTATTCTGATTTTTTTAATGAATCTAATTCTGTGCCTGAACTCTTAACACCTCTGCTGATAGCTTTTGAGCTTTATTGACCATATTCCATAGCGAGAAATTTATTTTCCATTACGGTGTCTATGTAGTGACCCAATATACCTATATAGACATATATGTGACAGAAAATGTCATAAAATAAAATTTACCCTTACTATGAATTATGTACTCTAATATTTTCTGTTTTATTCTGTTTAGTTTATTTTTTTTTAAGCTGGTTTGGGCCGACTAAATTGATATCAGGACTCACTAACGGCTTGTGACCTACAGTTTGACAAAAACACTGTGTGCTGTACCATATGCTTACCATATATGTACTGTATAGCTGCACACAATATAAATGTGTGCATGTACACACAGGTAAGACCCCTAGTGCAGAAATCCAAAGCATCTGAGGTTCACAGAACTTTTAACCAGAGTACAATTAACTAGAGTAAAATTTCTGTAATTCCTTAGTAGATTCAAAGTAATCTCTGCCTGTACAAGGCTAGTGGCAAATTATCAAATGACCTCAAATAATAATGCTGCTGTGAAAAAGAACCATGGAAACTCAAGGTTGGACAGACTTTAACTAGCATCTCATCCAGGCGCCTTGTATGGTGTCTGAATCCTCTCTAGTTTTTGATCAGTCTGTGCTTGAAGCATAACCAGCAGGTGTGGCTCCCTGTTCTGATAGCCCATTCCATCTCTTTGACTATTAAGAGAAAGTTCTTGCATAGATTGAGCTGAAATCCGCCTCCTTGTAACTTCTTTCTCTGCATCTTTCTCACATCCTTTCTCTGAACTGTTGAAATGTTTGGAGAAAACTCTCTAGTGCCAGCTTTGCAGCACGCCATCCTCCCTGTAAAGAGACAACCATCACAGGCACCTCTTGGTAACCCATCTCATGCTCCTCTCTCTGGCACAGGACCTGATGCGCTGTACTGCATTTGCAACCGCAGATGAATACCATCTTGGAAATCTCTCTCAAGATCTGGCCTCCCATGGATATGTTGAAGTAACAAGCTTGCCTAGAGGTACATCTTCTTGAACCTGGGGCCAAGTATGTTAAAACGTATTAGAAAATAATTTTCCTATGATAACTGTCTTAAATATGCATTTGTTTAGGTTTCATTTTCTTTTTTTATAAATTTATTTATTTGTTTTTATTTTTGGCTGTGTTGGGTCTTCGTTGCTGCGTGCGGGCTTTTTCTAGTTGCAGCGAGCGGGGGCTACTCTTCTTTGCGGTGCACGGGCTTCTCATTGTGGTGGTTTCTCTTGTTGCGGAGCACGGGCTCTAGACGTGGGCTTCAGTAGTTGTGGCACATGGGCTCAGTAGTTGTGGCTCACAGGCTCTAGAGCACAGGCTCAGTAGCTGTGATGCACGGGCTTAGTTGCTCACGGCATGTGGGATCTTCCCGGACCAGGGGTCAAACCCATGTCCCCTGCATTGGCAGGTGGGTTCTTAACCACTGAGCTACCAGGGAAGCCCCTCATTTTCTATTTGAAGGATTATATCATAAAAGTGGTGTTGAATCTCTTTATACAAATGACGTACAAAGATAGGAAACTTAAAACATATTCACAGAGAACTTAGTACGAAGATTAAAATCAATATGGTTTATTCAGCTGTATTTATAGGATCACTCTTACTTGGGGTGATCAAAGGCCATGACACTTCATTTCTGTCATGTTAAAAAGTTATTTTAGGATTACAGAAGAACCGTAAAATTGATAGAAATGTTGGGAAGAGCCTTTAAAGAAAAATTTACCAGTACAGTCCAACACTTTAAAACTAACAAAATTAGTTAAAAGATAAACTCAATGAATATTTTAAAAGAGAATTAAACTGAGAGGATTTTAGGATAGTGTGAGGAAGGCTTCTTGAGTAATCACCTGCTTTATGTTAAAAAAATGACTTGGAACACTTTGATGGAAGATTCATGAATTTACCTCAAAGTAGCAAAAAATAGTAGGTTGAAAACCTCTCTGCTACAGAGAAAATTCTTAAAAGAGTCACCGACCCTGTAAGAAACAATCGAAATGTCATTGTGCTTTCTCAGCCTTGATGATCTGAACCGACTGTTTGTACTGTTTGGTGGCAAAAAACAAACATAATTGACTTAGAAAAACAGAGCTATGTCCAGGGCCTCTAAGAAGAAAAATTGCCCTGCAGTATTCTTGGCTGATTCCAGAGGCTGTCGGCAGGGTTGCCCTGTGCATCACACACTTGGGGATTTCTCGTACTGTTCTCACTGGCTGGATCTTTCCCACTTCATTTGTGGTGTTCTTGGCTATATGGGTGAGCCTTGCCCTCTATAGATGTAGAACTCAAGGAAGTGTGATTTCACCAAAGAAAAGGAGTTTAGGAGTTGGTCTCTATCTGAATCCCCCATTCCCCAACCTCTATCAGGAGCTCTGAAGCTTTGAGGATCCTAATTTTATGTTAAGAAATCATGTTGGTGGGAAAGAAAGATTCTTTTCGTGGCTGCACTTCTATTCAACAATTCTCTCCCCTAAAAGAACAGATTGTGGTAAAGAAATGAAAATAATTGGAAGTGAAACATCAAAAGATAGAATTAGAAAATGTTGAATTTCCAAATGATTCCGAGGTGCAGCTTTTCCAGTGTCTTTTTCTCCTGAGATCGTCCCTCCCACCTCCTGCTTTGCAGTAGCAGCTTAATGAACAGTCTGTGAAACAAATCTTAAATACAAACACACGCATCGAAAACTATGCTCTGAGGATAAAGCAACTTCTAATTTGTGGGAAAAGGATTAAATATTTCTGTTTCCTGAAAAGGGTTATTTTGTATTTTGTTTTCTATTAAAATGTATTTAGTTTCAAAAAAGAAATTATGTAACATTTTACATATTAATATTAGTATATTTATTAATTGATAGACTAACATGTTATTTATAGTTTACATTATAGAATATTTATATACTTATAATAAATACTACTAAACTAATATACAAAGTAACTACTTACTGGTGAATATCTGTATATGTATGTATTTAATATTTAAATAGTTACAGGTGACTATCATGGTAGTTCTCATGATTAACTTTGAAATCAGATATGTTTTGAAATGGACTGTATCTTTGTTTCTGTATGTTCTCTATTTTCCACACTTTATACAATATAATTTAAAATTCAGTGGAAAGAGTAGTTTGAGAATATTAAAATTATATTATTAATAAAATGATATTTAAAGGAAGAGAATATATTAATGGCTCTTCAAATTTTATTTTAAATTACTTTTACAGAAAGAAGTTTAATTCTTTTTTCTTTTTTTAATGAACTATAGTTGATTTACGTGTGTTAATTTCTGCTGTCCAACAAAGTGATTCAGTTATACATATACATTCCTTTATATGTATACATTCTTTTTTATATTCTTTTCCATTATGGTTTATCACAGGATATTGGATATAGTTCCCTATGCTCTACAGTAGGACCTCGTTGTTTATCTGTTCTCTATATAATAGTTTGCATCTGCTAACCCCAAACTCCCAATCCATCCCTCCCCCACCCCCCCAAATTCTGGAACCTTAGTTGTACTGATACTAAGACTTTAATGATTATCAACTGGACTAGCGATTACTGAATCAAAATGGGCATGAGTGAGTTTTAAAATAGCACTAATAATAGTGTCACAGATTGTTGAATGTTTTGTTCAAGTAAATTCTTATGGTCTTTTCATTTTCATATATTAAACACTTTCAGAAACCTTAGTAGAAAATGGACAGTGTGTTGTTAGAGCGCTTCATGGTATATGAAGCGATGATCACGGATACTTTGTTAGAAGTTTGTAGGTGACTTAAACCTTGGGGCACCTTGTGACATAGCTTTTTGCTCATTTATCACAGATGCAGCAAATATTTTGGTGATAGGTATGGAAAATTCTGCAAAAGAAGGTGATCCTGGAACAATATTCTTCTTCAGGTAAGACAAGAAAGCAACTCCATTGGAAGATGGGCTGTGGCCAGGTAATGTGGTCCTTAAAGATGCAGGTGTACCTTCTCTCTTAACAGAAGATGTTTCAAAATTTATTTGTGATTTAAATGTATCCTTTGGTTCTTATTTGAATAGGAGAGTTTGTCACTTTTAGGCATCTGCTGGTAAATCCTCTTATGAAATAAAGAATTTTCCCCCCTAGGGAAAAGATTAGGGATTTTTATTCATTTTGTTCTAAATTAACTTTAAGCATTATGTCATCTTTGTATCATATATGCAAGTTTTTCGCACTGCTCATAATTCATGACAGTAAAGGGTGCACTTAACACGTTATAAAAAGAGAGCATTGGACAAAGCTAAGGTCAGGAACCACTGGTGGCAATAATGGTGCCCTGCAGAACGCAGGGATTTACGGAACCGAGTGGACTTCCCCCAGCTTCCGGCCTTCCTGAGAGCAAGAGACTGAAGGAAGCTCAGGCTGAGGTCATTAACAGAGGCCCATTCGGGTAACTTGGTGTGTACTTGCCTTTATTTGTAAATGTGGGTTTTCATTTACTAAGAATATGTAAGCATCTTATTTCCCATTCATCTTCAGTGCCCCTTATCAGGTGCATGCTACCTACCCCGCTGTGTTTTCTTTCTTTTCCATCTTCTCCCTCTGAAGCTAAAGTTTTAGATCACCTTACCTCTCTCTAGAGACTTCAGACTGGGACCCTGATCCACATACATTTATTCCTTTTATTTAAAGGTTTTTTTTTTTTTAAGGTTGTTTTAATACCAGATACTCCAGAGTAGCTGAGTGGAAGTGGTAATGATAAGAGAAACCATTTAAAATAATCTCATCCTCACAACATTTGAGGAAGATCTTTTATTCCCAAGGGTCAGAGGGATTAAGTGAATTACCCACAGTCAAAGGACTAATAAGTGGCAGAACAGAAATACATGGAACATCCTTAAGAATCCAGACTTTGATGACGTTTCTGTGGTCTTAGTTCTTACAGTTGATGATAACTGGAAGCTCTGTCTTTGTTCCTGTGGATGCCTTACTTTCCTTGGACATAATCAAGAGTTCAACATTTAGTGCTGGTAGAAGAACACCCCTTTTGACTTGAGTAAGGAATTTGGATTTCTGAGGTCCTCCAGATCAGCATCATCCAGTAGAAATACAATGCAAGGCACAAATGCAAGCCGCGAATGTAATAATATATTTTCTTATAGCCACATTTTTCTTTTTCTTTCTTTTTTTTTTTTTTTTTTTGCGGTACGCGGGCCTCTCACCGCTGTGGCCTCTCCCGTTGCGGAGCACAGGCTCCGGACGCGCAGGCTCAGCGGCCATGGCTCACGGGCCCAGCCGCTCCGCGGCACGTGGGATCCTCCCAGACCGGGGCATGAACCCATGTCCCCTGCATCAGCAGGTGGACTCTGAACCACTGCGCCACCAGGGAAGCCTTATAGCCACATTTTTAATGTAAAAAAAGATGAATTTAATTTTGACCAACACTAATAATAACATCATATATTGCCTGAAATTAATTTTACTGGTATATTTTATTTAACCCAACATATCTAAACTATTATCATTTCAGCATGTAATCAGTCAGCAATTAGTGAGATTTACATTCTCCTTTTCATACTAAGTCTCTGAAACCTGGCGTATATTTTGCACTTATAGCAGCTCTCAGTTTGGACCAGGCCTGTTTCAGGTGCCTGGTAGTCACATGTGGCTTGAGCGCCGTACTGCAGAGTTCCTGGGATCTCTCATCTGCCTTGAGGTGCTTCTCTGAACCAGCGCTCTGGCTGTGGCCTTAAACACCTCCCAAATCCATATCCTGAGACCCCACCCTGGCCTTTTGCCACACTCACTGCTTGGTCTCCCTGCCTGTCTTCTCACCCCACCAGCAGTCTGTCTGTCTGTTTGTAGGCAGAGCAATTTTTCAGTGGGTAATTCTGATCACTATACTGTCCTTAAAATTCTACGGAACGTGACCAAATGCCTTATCACAGCACGAAGTTCCTTCAGGGGTTGGCTCTTCCCCGCATCTGACCTGAGTGCCCTCATCCGCAGCCATTCAAACTACTGGCTCTTTATTCTGACACGCTGCCTGTCCCCCTCGCACCTTTTCCTGGAGTCTGGGGTATTTCCTCTGCTGTATTTCCTCTCGTTTTCTCATTTGCCTCTGCTAGTCCTTTAGGAACTGTGTCCCTCCGGTGTACATCCACCTAGATTCTGCGTGACGCTGTTACAGCGTGGATCACACTATTGTAATCGGTGGTCTGTGGATCAGTGTTCTCTGGATTGGGACTTCCTTGAGCAGAGGATCTAGACCATACTCATCTTTGCATCCCAGATGCTAAGCACAGACCCACATACATACTAAGCACATTGCTCAAGATGGTTTGAAGAATGGTAATGGGAACATCATATTTTTACCATTGATTGATTGAGTGATTGATGGATGGATGGATGGCTGCGTTGGGTCTTCGTTGCTGTGTGCAGGCTTTCTCTAGTTGCGGCGAGCAGGGGCTACTCTTGGTTGCGGTGCGTGGGCTTCTCACTGCAGTGGCTTCTCTTGTTGCGGAGCATGGGCTCTAGGCATGCAGGCTTCAGTAGTTGAGGCATGTGGGCTCAGTAGTTGTGGCTCGTGGGCTCTAGAGCGCAGGCTCAGTAGTTGTGGCACACGGGCTTAGTTGCTCTGCGGCATGTGAGATCTTCCTGGACTAGGGCTTGAACCCGTGTCCCTTGCATTGGCAGGCAGATTCTTAACCACTGCGCCACCAGAGAAGCCCCTACCTTTCTTTCATTTCTACCCTTCCTTCCTCTGGTGCAATGATCCAGAGCTGTAACTCCTTTTTCTTTCTTTCTTTTTTTTTTTTTTTAATTTACTACCTAAAACAGCTCAACACATCAGACTTCAGAAATCAAAAGAAGTTCCCTAACAGTTTTTAGACTTAAATTTTGTCAAAGGCAGACTTGGATTGTGAGGGCCTCCTGTGGCTTTGTTGCAGGTCTACTCTGAGCACTATAGGGATGGCTGGCATTATTTCATAGGTGCCTTTACCATCTGAGGCTTTAATTTATCTCAGTCTCTTTATTCCACAGGTATTAAAAGCATGACCCTTTATTCTTTTCTGATAGCAGAATCTGCCTAATGAGAGCTAATGAGACAGGTCTCAAAAATTTCCTTATTCTGATATCTGTACACCAGAACTGAATCAGGGTACTTCTGTGGCAGCGCAGTGGTTGGGAGTCCGCCTGCCAATGCAGGGGACACGGGTTCAAGCCCTGGTCTGGGAAGATCCCACATGCCGCAGAGCAGCTAAGCCTGTGTGCCACAACTACTGAGCCTGCGCTCTAGAGCCCGTGCTCCACAACAAGAGAAGCCACCGCAATGAGAAGCCCGCTCACCACAACGATGAGTAGCCCCCGCTCACTGCAACTAGAGAAAGCCCACACGCAGCAACGAAGACCCAGCGCAGCCAAAAAGAAATTAATTAATTTAAAAAAACAAAAAAGAATTGCATCAGGTATGAAAGAGTCTAGATACCTGAAGTGACATGGTTTTACAATAATAGTTATTTATTCTGCAAACCACAGGAGAAATCCATGAATTTTTGAGGGGTCGGGTTTTTTTTAATTTTATTTTATTTATTTATTTATTTATTTTTTGCGGTACGCGGGCCTCTCACTGTTGTGGCCTCTCCCATTGCGGAGCACAGGCTCCGGACGCGCAGGCTCAGCGGCCATGGCTCACGGGCCCAGCCGCTCCACGGCATGTGGGATCCTCCCGGACTGGGGCACGAACCTGTATCCCCTGCATTGGCAGGCGGACTCTCAACCACTGCGCCACCAGGGAAGCCCCTGAGGGGTCAGGTTTTTTATCAGAAATTCAAAAAATAGCTTTTGGTCCAGGGACCATCATGTCAAATCAATAATAAATCATTTTTTTAAATTGGCCTTCTAGATGCATTCTAGAAGCTACCTAAGCATGGCTTTATGTGTGGCCCTAAAGAATGTATTCAACCTTTAACTTAGTTTATTCTTTTAAATCAGGGAAGGAGCTGCTGTCTTCTGGAATGTGAAAGACAAAACTGTAAGTGTAAATAAAGTGTTAAAATTTAGTTTTCTGAGAATAAATTGTTAATTGGCACTCAATAATCTGAGCAGTTGGAAGATAAATTAACAGATAATCCTCAGTTTATTTGCTCTGCATTATGTGATGTTGATTCTAGCACTGTCATCTTCCAAAATTTTCTTTTTGACTTAGAAGTTTCCTACATTTTCCATTCTCTGAGCACACAATAATTTGTGGAAAATCAGAACAATCCTAGCTACACTGCAGACAGAAGGAAGTATACTTCTTATGTGATAACCTATAAAATGAGTAATGTACGCACAGTTCACTGGAAGCTGGCTGCACTAAGTCTTATTTTAGATCAAGTTTTCTAGAACTTTTTAACTCACTGGAAACAATTTCTTCAGTATCCCGATCATGATTTGTTTAATACCACCTTTTCAGAGGCAGTTTGGTAATACATATCAAAGCTTTATATTTAACTCAGCAATTATACATCTAGAAAGTTATCCAAAGGAAATAATCACAGTTATATATGATGAATGATGTATAGAAATGTTCATCAACACATTATTTACAATAGCAAAAATGAGAAATAACCAAAACACATAATAATAGGAAGTTTGTTAAATACATCCATAGCATGTATTTAGGATGTACATACTATATCTCTTAAAAGTCACGTGGGAAGAAACCAATTCCTGAGGAATTGCCTGTGTATATGATACAGTTAAATTAAAAGAGCAGGTTACAAAATAAAACCAATATAATACTGGAGTTGGTAAAAAAATATGCCTCATACAAACCCAGTTTTACTGAAAGGAGATACACACATAGGGGGCAGGGGGAGGGAGACTGGGGAGCGATTTCCTGGAGAAAAGGAAATATAAATGAGTAATAAATGTAAGAAAAATGTACAAATTGGCTATTTGAATTTGCAAAGATGTAAAAGGCTGACAATACCCAGTGTTTTTTTAAGAGTGCTCTCATTAAAAAAAATAAATAAAAGAATGCTCTCATAGGTACAGATGTAGAGAACAAACATATGGACACCAAGGGGGGAAGGGGGGGGGGGCGGTGGGATGAACTGGGAGATTGGGATTGACATATATACACTGATATGTATAAAATAGATAACTAATAAGAACCTGCTATATTAAAAAGTTAATAAAAAGAATGCTCTCATAAATCTTTGGATTCTAAAGTTGGCAAAACTGTTTTGGAGAGCATTTTAGAAACATTTATCAAAATTATAAGTGTGCATGTCTTTTGTTCCAACAAATACTAAAGAAATATTCCCACAAGTCCTTGAAGATACACGCATAAGGCTGGCACATGTGACATCGTGATAGTAGACAATAGAAAATAAAACCCCATGGATGGACATTTAGGACGGTTAAATCGATTATGGTTCCTCCATGAAGGAGAATAACATTGAAAATGTTCATATGTACAGTATCATCCCATTTATATAAAAAGCAAACTAAATGTACGTACATATGCACATAGGGAAAAGTCTGGAAGGATATGCACCAAGTTTAATGGTGATTACATTAGAGGATTAGAAATTCAGGAGACTGACTATACTGCTGAACTGAATGAATAAGCATTTTCAGAACTCTAATGGAAAACTGATGAATTCATAAAGGTGTTAACAAAAGATCAAGATGAAAAAGAAAATTAATTACATGGGACTGAGTGAACTGATGAGGATGATTATAATTTTTGTGACTTTCTGTTTGAATTAAAAAAAAAATCGCACAAGGACTCAGAGGCAAAAAAATATACAAATCAATTTTCACTGCAAAGTAAAGGAGCTGTTACAGTGGAGGATTCCTGGACTGAATGTCAATATCATGACATAGTATGAGTGTGTTTCGTGTTTGGTAATTGCAATCATTGTTGCTTTTGTTGTGGTCATCCGTTTACAATGCTTGGTGTCAGTTTATTTATGTCTTGTAAAAATAAAATACAGTGTGTGCGTGTGAAAAAAAAAATTCAAGAGAACAGAGAGAGATTATCATTTTCTATACCTCTGTGTTTAAATTTTTACAAGTGTGTTACTTAAACGTTTTGTTTTGAAGATTTAAAGAATACAAACCATAATGTTATTAGGGGTTTTCTTTGGGTCGTGGGATAATGGTAGGTTTTGTTTTCCTCCTTAAGCTTGTCTGTGTTTTCCAAACGTAAAAGCAAATGAATATATCGTTCCAATTAGTTTAGTATCACCATGAATTTGCTTTCTCCTTAAAACCTAAAGAACAGAAGAAGTGTTATCAAATGTAATTTTAAAAATGTTATAAGCATTAACTCTATAACATTATTCTGTACTGAGGGAGTCGGTTATAATTTCAGGTTAATCTTCCTTTTCTTCTAGATGAAGCATGTGATGCAAGTTCTTGAAAAACATGAAATTCAGCCCTATGAAATTGCATTGGTGCACTGGGAGAATGAAGAGCTTAACTACTCAAAAACAGAGTAAGCAACTTTTTATCAAGTTTATGAAAAGGGTGCTTGGAATAACTAGGCACAGCAGTAGAGAAGATAAATTATTAATTTGGAGACTAATTTTAAGAAAAAAGTTATTGGTACAAATACAAAGCTGAAACAATTAATAAATATTAGTGGATAGATATTATTTTTATAGCTTCTCAGGCTACCCATAAATTAAAACAAGTAGATAGTATAACCCCAAAATAGTAAGTTTCCTAAGCAGCCAAAATCAGTAATATGGTGTACCTTCGTTAGAATGAACCTGTTAAATTATTCTAGTAAAGTCTTCTCTGAAGTAAATCCTTTTTGCTTTTTTCCCATTGACTTTGAGTATAAAAAGTATAAAGTATAATGATGGGGTGCTCTAAGAGAACCACTTGTGGAAATGGGGGTACCACTGCTGTACCACTCTCAGGTCAAATGTATGGGTAGGCAACGTACTGGCCAACTTCCATGTCACAGCAAGGGTGCAAAAATGAGGAGGGATGTTAGGGCGGAGAGAGAGGCAGAATGAACAGGATTAAAAGGTCTTTTCTTGGGCTTCCCTGGTGGCGCAGTGGTTGAGAGCCCGCCTGCCGATGCAGGGGACATGGATTCAAGCCCTGCTCCAGGAAGATCCCACATGCCGTGGAGCGACTAAGCCCGTGCACCACAACTACTGAGCCTGCATGCCACAACTACTGAAGCCCATGCACCTAGATCCCGTGCTCCACAAGAGAAGCCACCGCAATGAGAAGATTGCGCACCGCAACGAAGAGTAGTGCCCGCTCACTGCAACTAGAGAAAGCCTGTGCACAGCAACGAAGGCCCAACTCAGCCATAAGTAAGTAAATAAATAAATGAATAAATAAATAAATTTATTAAAGAAAAAAGATGAATAGAGATATACATTAAAAAAAACTTTCTATGGTCAAATGTTGAATAGTAAATCAGGAAAGAAACTAAATGTTCAACAGAAGAACGGTTCATTTATAGGAATTCACACAACAAAAATGAACAAGCATGTTTTGAAAGGATATTTAGTAGAAAAGGGAAAATGACTACAATAATTTGCTAAGTGAAAAAATGCTGAATATAAAAGTATGTAACGATACACAGCATAATCTGAAATCACATGG